>NC_136067.1:231302239-232568312 GCF_964261635.1 Lissotriton helveticus | reverse complement strand
ACACTAGAGAAAAACTGTATAACCAGGATATGGAACTATTACCTGTGAACTTAACAGCACCAGCATTGGCATCGCTACATGTTGCTATATCAAGGTTCCTACCATTAAATGTTAATTGGAGTGCCTACCTCGAAAGGAGGAGAAAGAGTGATGCTCGCATCGCCATTTTTACTATTCTTAAGCCTCTAAACTAAACAATAAGTTAATTATTTAAAAAATTAGGTTAGAATCTTTGTTAATTGATCTTTGAACAATTTAATATATGTGACACAGTATATCTCCTTTTCCCAGTATTCCAATTTCTCAATAACATTATATTGCATTCTTGGGCCGTTATGTCACATTCATTTCAATGATTATTTCTCCCTTTTCCACAAACTTTAATGTAAGTACTGGGTTTTAATACTTTAGCACTTTAGAGCACTTGGGTAGTCAGAGGGTGCACATGAAGGGCAGGTCATCTGTTCCAATCATGGTGAGTGTTGGGCAAAGTGTCATAGTCTGATTTGATTTACATTCCAAATGAATGAGTGTGAGCATACAAGTTTGATTGTCGGCTGCTCAGATGCAGAAGAGTTTTGCACCAATGCCTTGAAGGATCAAACAGGTCCAAACTTGGCACCCTAGCCTCTAAACTAGTTTGGACTTTTACTTACAATTCTCAATTCACTGTGAGGGGCTTTTTACAATACTTAAAAGCAGAGCTGGAAAGTAGGAGGAACCCACAAGATCTGGATTTCGTCAACTATTTCTGTGCCGGTTCTGGGTTTTTCCTTGTGTCATTTTCTGACACCTGAACATAATACAGCAGCACCCTCACATTAGCTACATTCTGTTTGGCGCAGCAACCTGCCGGCAGTGAAAGGGCTTGCTTTTTTTCATGGTCTGGGACTACCAGCCACCCCCCTCCTTAACACACTGACGGCATTACTTAATTCAACCATTCAACACATGGGTCTTTGGAAGTCAGGGGGTCAGGGCCCCCCCTGGCCGTATTTATTAAAATATGAAAACAAAATTTAAAATTTTAATAAAATAAACATTTAGACAATTATTAAATGCACATTTCAGAACATTAGATTAACATCCATTTTGACATGGTATGATGGGCTAACCTTAACAAATATCTAGTACAGCGTGTTTCCTAACCAAATCTAACATCCTGAAAATTAAAATGCATTCTAATAATTAAGTCGTACGGCAAGGTCGCTAACCGGTGTCAGATCCTTTTACAGCTACGCTCTCACGTTCGAGATGCGCATGCGCAACCCAGGGCACGTTTCACCCACGTGCGGTCCCTGAACTCCATTTAACCATAACAGGAGGGCCCGTACACTCGCGCACCTTGATGACATCATAGTGTCTGTGAGGGGTGGCTACCAGCCTGAGGAGAGCGTAGACTCCCTCCCCCGCACCCTTCTAAGTAATGGATATCATATCCTGCCCCTGAAGTTCTGGGAGAGACCAATGGCCCCTCCCGACGGGCGGCCCCTTTCGTGAATGGGCCCGCCCCCCCCTAAGGTCCTTAAAATGCTGCTCACCGATTGTGACCTTACCGCCACAGGCCAGCATA
This sequence comes from Lissotriton helveticus, assembly GCF_964261635.1. Taxonomy (NCBI): domain Eukaryota; kingdom Metazoa; phylum Chordata; class Amphibia; order Caudata; family Salamandridae; genus Lissotriton; species Lissotriton helveticus. The sequence continues at coordinate 232,566,739 of NC_136067.1, read as the reverse complement.
GTTGACCGACTATCTGGCCCCCCCCCAACCGCCTACACTGAAAGGTCATACCTTCCTAATCAAAAACCCTCCCCTGCTAGTTTGTTCCCTATCCATAGGGCATTCCCTGACTCTGTCAAATGGACCCCTACCCTGTGCGTAGAGACCACCCCCTCAACAATTGCCAACTCTCCTTTATCAGCCGACTGCTAGTCTACATTGACGCTCTCAGATGCACCCCTGTGGGATATACTGCAATTGAGGTGTCTGAAATAATTTCTCAATCCAAGTGTTCATCCTCTTTACCGAGTGATTCTTCACCGAGTGACTCTGCGCACTCACCAAGTCCGCCCCCCCTTTTCCTGCAGCCTGGGAAACAACTGAGCCCCCCTATGGTGCAGTCTGTGTTTTATATTTTGCTAACTAGCTTGCTAGTGCGATTATCCCTTCCACCAGAACCCCCTTTGCCCAATTAAAAGCCCCCATCGTTGTTACCGGCATGTCAGATAATGACTGAGGGTGGGGGGCGTGCCTATCGGGTACCTCTCCTTCCCCGCTCTGGACGGACAGACCCCATCTTTGGTGTCCCTCTAGTGGCTGTGACCGGGGGTATCCTGGTACTAGCAGCGTACACCTCCCACTGGCGTATCGCGAAGTCTGCTAACCACCCCACACCTGGGAAATGTTGAGTGTATGTCTACTACCTTACTATGGAAGTCCCCACTTCCCGACCAGGGGTGATGAGGCGTTGCATAGGCCTATTTATTCCTGGGGTTGCCAAGGCTAGCAATGCACACCCTTGTGCACTGCCCCGTCCCTATCGTTGGCCCTACCAATTGGTAACCTAGAAATATACCATGCTGACACTGGTGGCCCTGCGAGCGCAGGCGCCGTTACTGTAGAAATACAATTTCCTGTTTAAGGAAAATACTGCCATTTTATGCGGCCAGCCCAATCTAGGGTTTACACACCAAAAAACAATCAACCCTGTGCTGGCACCTCCTGCGTCTTTGATCGCTCGCCCATCACACGTGCGTTGTTGCTTGCCATCCTCTACCTGACGTAAGCATCCCTTGGGCTGTCCACCTGTTGCAGCTGTTGTGATGTGGAGCACTCCAGATATCCACCATGGACCCGGCCCTCTTGGCTGTCCACCTCTTGCAGCTGTGGTGTGGAGCCCTTCCCAGGTATCAAGCATGGGTCCGGTCAGACATAAAAATGAAAACAAACACAGACGATTAGTGCTTCTGGCATCCGGGTGAAAGATACAGCACACTTGCACGTCCTACGTTGTTGTCGCACGCTAAGCCTTAACTACGGTCTGCCCCCGGATGCATTTCCATCCAACCTGCCACCGCCAGAGTGTCGCATAGCATCCCTCTTGTGCCACGTGCCATCCATGATTACTTCAGGACAATACACAGTGTGAAATGCCGTGCAATAGCGCTGTATGATGGGTAGGGTTCCTGGCTTCCTAACTACAGCTGCCCCACATGTATCTGCATTCATTGTCTTCAGATGCTAAGCCCTAGCTGGCATTAACCCCGTATGTATTCCCTTCCTTACTCGCCACTTGCGAGTGGTCAGCATAGCATCAGCTTGTGTCACATGTAGCGCATCTAACTCAATGCTACCGTGGTGTGCCTATCAGTATAACCTTGCCTAAGAATAAACCTGTAGACCACAGTGAATGCCATAGCCCTTTCATGACTACTTACTGTTGCTACCAAAGCGCACTACCAGCACATTGGACCCCAGGGGTTTAGACACCGGTCCCCCACTGTCTAATTGATGCTGCAACTGGGTGCCGGGATACCTTTGAAGGTATGACCACAAGGGCCAGGGTATAGGAATATCAAGACCTCAAGAAAGAAGTCATTAGTGTGGAGAGGTTCCCCCTATTGATGTGACCATCAGTTCGGTTGATGCCATTGATAGTAATTGTGACAACAGGTGTGTCGGATTATCAGGCCCCAAGAAATCGGTCATTAGTGTGGAGAAGTACCACACTTGTTGAAACTATCAGATCCGTTGATGCCATTGATAATAGTACTAAAATGAGATGACCTGTGAGATAAAAAACCTTTCCTTCGCGTGGGTCCACATGTGTCACTATGTGTCACTACCTTGGGTGATTCCTGGTGGCCCCCGTAGTTCTAAAGGCTCTAGGCCTTGTCTGTATGCCAGTCGTGGTTCTTATACCACTTTGTTGATATATGGTTCGGTAGGCCCCTAGGGCTCAACGTATATTGTGCTAAATTACTGTGTATTAAACAGGTTTACTGACTGTATATAGACTGGTAAAACAAGCTGCATTACCTTCCTCCAAGCCTTAGCTTGAAGGCTGCTCTTCACAGCTACCACTAGGATAGCTTTCTAATAATGTTGTCTTTAACCTACCATCAATGTGGGTCGTTGGACTGGTGCCACGTGCCCAGCATATGCCAGGCAACCTTCTCAGACTATGTTCAAATAATTCCCCCCCAAGATATGACACCCTTTCCCCAAGTCCTTTAATGGTTGCATGATCGTAGCACCCTCCTTTAAATCAGACCCTTTTAAAATATATAACTCAACTGCATTTTGAGTGCTTTGAGTCTGACTACTGGGTCTTATTGCATATACACCTCCAGGAGTGAGCCCTGGTTGGTCCTTTTTGTCACCTCTGGAGAGGCAAGTTTACAGAACACCAATGGTAAACAACATTGCCCACCACAGAGATTGCCCAGGAACCATGTTCTAACCATGAAACTAAAGAAAATGTCTCACAATTTGCTTCTGCCTTTTTCAGTACTTTGAGGCCTGGGGACACTTCACAGGAGGTGCCTTTTGTAAAATGCAACAGTGACCATTCCCATTAGGAACACCTAAAGGGACTCAAACAACGTAATGGATGGCCTGGAAATCTGTCAGAAAAGAACTACATACTGACCTGGAAGTAAATGATTTCGAAAGAGATTAGCACCCGCAATTATGCATGAAACCAAAATGAGTCACCATGTAGCAAATATTTCCATAAAAATGTTCAGTGCCATAAATTGAGGACCACTGGCATTTTGTGATTCTGCGTTTTCCACACCATTTTGGATTTATCACATTTACCACATAACTCACCATCTATTGCATAACTTGCAGGGTTAACAAAAATTACTTTCCAGCTCACACGGATCAAAAGTTATAAAAAATGTGCAATACATGGTGCTGCAATGTTTCAACTCCCTTGCATAGATGAACTGACAGGAATTAGGTTACATTTTTTACATATTTTATATTTATTATTAATTATCTTTAGCAAGATAGTATCAATGTCAGCTAAAATGGCAAACTGGTGAAATTATAGTCATAAAATGTGACAGGTTATCTGTACATGTGCCTTTCTTTGCAGCATAATTTAGTGAACGCTGCCACAAAATGTATTCGGATATTACCACATAATTCTAGATGCCCAGCTATATAGGAAAAATCCCACGCTGATTATCATTCCATTGTGTTTGCAACAAACCATGCCGCCTAGCTGGTTTTTCAATCACAGAAGTGCTGTGCCTTCGTTTTTGCAGTTACTAAGCTAGAATGTCGTAATTATGTGTCCCACTAGTCCCCAATGCCTGACCTGCTGCTCAAAAAACCTGTTGCCTTTACAGTCCACAACAGAGCGCATTTCTCAATGGTAAGAGAACGGACTTGGTGTGCGGGCTGCATAACAAACAGCCGCCATTACACTGCTGCAGGCTTGTTAAGCAGTGTAAGGAAGTGTGAACTAACCATAAGCAGCTTTCACGCTGGCAAGATGGTAGAATAGAAAAGCTATGGATCAGTCCTGTACAACCCCCACATTATGACACAGAATGTGCCCACAGAGAAAGTGAACAGCAACGGCTAAAAGTACCCGTGGATCTACATCCCGCACCAGAATCTGCAGAAAAAATTGAGCGATGGGCGCTTCTGCTACAGTAGAAAACTATTGCGATTGATCCTCACTGAATCACACGATTCATGAGCATATACGGGAATGAGCGCGAGCTGATGGCTGTGAGCATATAGCACCAGGGCACCTCACTGCACACAGCTAATTTGCATGACTGGCGCATTAAAGTACCACCAAGTGCAGTCCATCTTAAATTACGAGCGCAGAACATATTGGTTGGTGCTACATTCGTATCAGTTTCAATCAATAGAGAGGCTCCTAGCACCACTGACACAATTAAAGTATGAAACTTAAGTAGCAGCTCTGAAAAGGCATGCGATTGTAATAATTCCGAAAATTCTTACATGACCACTAGATGGCAGCATAAGCAGCCCAATCTGATCCCAATTTATTCTCCAGGCCTGTGCAAAAGAAAACCCAAGTTCAGACACGGGCCAGCTGCACGTGTAATGTTCGGTATCCCCTTAGAATCTCCCTTGGGCTGTCTTCGGAAAAGAGCTCTTAAAAAACGTGCATGCAGAAAACCCCATCTATCGTTTTCCTTTCATTCCGACATTTCCTACATTGATTGAGTGCTCCTAAAACACCCGAAGTGCGCGGGATACTAAATATTACACAGCACCTGGACTGTTTTCGGCCACGAGCATGCAGCAAACTCCCTCTATCGTTGGAACATGTGACTAGTAAGGAAGGTGAGCATCTTCAAATAAAGTGATGCGATGTGTATTGGTAGCAAGGCATGTGCCTTTGCCATGAGCCGTGCTACCTCATGTATACTGGCACAGTGAGGTCATTTCTTTACTTCTATACCTGGATATTTCATATCACATTGATTCTTTGGTCACAGAAAACTGCTAGGCTCAATAGTCTGTGCCGTAACATCACAAGCTTTTACCATTGAACATTTGTCCATCATGTATACTCAGCAGACAAACACAGCCTATGTTATGACCCTATGAAAATGCTGTATACAACACAGAACCAAACGCTTTATGTCTCAGTACGGCACCACGGTACGGCATGAGAGAATAGAACTGCAGTTCTGCAGGCCTCCTTTCTAGAAGGGCTGTTGTGTGTGTGAAAGCCTGTCACAAACTTACTCATAATCATAAAACATGCGAGAGAGACCGTTGTGCGAGCAAATCAATTGTATCCTTATTTGCCCCTAGGACATGCAAGAATTAACAATGGTGCCGACAGCGCAGTGCTCAAATGAGACATTGCTGGGAACTGTACCCTATGATACACACATACATTCAGGGCTGCCCCCCATTGAACAACAGAGTAAGTCTAATTCACTCTATGGTCGCTTATCAAATAACTTTCGTAGGACATCCCTTGTGATAATTCTACGGTGTTCCGCTCCCAACTTAACTTTATGTACACCAGCAACGCTGTTTCCGTCCCGACATCTCGCTGCTTCCCGGAGCGCCCCCGTCGCCAGGTGAATGTTCGCCCTGACCGTCCTGGCTGCCCTCTTCTCAGCTTTTCCACCGATGTACGCCCATCAGTCAAGGGCGAGGTGGGTGGCAGCCGCTCGCACCGCAGCTAACCGATGCAGCTGCCTCCGAGGCGATTGCCTTCTCCGCCGACAAGCCCATCACCGCATTAAAAGGGGGCCGAGATTCGAACGTGGGGCCACACTTCCAAAGGTGGCTTCTCCGGTCGTGCTCGATCTTGCTTTGTGCCTTAGCGGGATAACCTGCAAAATAAACAAAAGAAAATTACACAGCCCCACGGTGGGGCGAGGAGCGAGCCTGGGAGCGCGGGCACAAAGAGGCCGCTTCCCGCGCTCCCCCGGCTCTTAACCCTTTCGCCGTCGTGGCCCCGCCCCCTCGCCCCGGAAGTGCACAACTACTTCCGGGGCGAGGGCGGGGGGCAAGCCACCACAAAGGAACAGGGGTATGGGAGGGGCCGGGCCCCGCCATGCCTGCGTGGGGGCCGATTGGCCCCCCCTTTTCTAATATTAGCTGGAACCAAAACAAAGGCCTGGTTTAAAAGCCTCTTTTTGTTCAAGTATCATCCTGGCTGGGAAGCATCTGGAGCCTAACACCTAGATCCAATGCAATGGAAGGAAACAAAGGTGCACAGCCGGTCAACACTTCACACGTACTTAAAGTGATACTGTGAAAGGTAGGCTTCTAACTTTGTTCAACTCAGGCCCGGATTGGCCGTTGCGGGCACCGGGCAATCCCCCGGTGTGCCGCAAGGGTGGGGGCCGGTTTTGGGCCCTGGAGGCCGTTTTTGTTACAGGGCCGTTTTTGCAGCATAGCTGCAAAATCGGCCCTGTAACAAAAACGGCCGAAAACCGGCCCCGGCAAAGAGCTCGGTCGCACCCACAGGGGGCCGCCGAGCACTTTGCCAGGGCTGGTTTTCGTTCTCAGTCCGGCCCTGGTTCAACTGCCTATGTGAGAGATAGGCTTGCACTGTTTGAATGCAAAATGTATCTGTCTGCCTGAGTCACCACATAAATATTCATTTAAAAGGCACATACATTTTTTAATGTAACTTTTGTAGCGCTACTCGTCTAAGTTTAGGATGTAAGAGAGCTTTATATCACACACAGCAGCAGCATAAATAATGCAAGTGTGTAAATGAGTGTTTAGGAAATGTTACATCACATAACAACCATACATAGAGTGAATGGTCAGGAGAAACACAAAGAATATATAACACAACTGAGATTGTGGTTGTCTATGCTAATAGCACAACATTAGTTCCCAAAGGACCCTTCTTTACAATCTTAGAATAACAATAGTTTGGGAAAACACAATAAATCTCTAAGCCCATGATTTACAGTTTGCATGCAGCTCCTTGATTATTGGTAAACAGATCAATGTGGAGTATTAGAAGGCTTGCAACTTATAAAATAATCTCAGTGTCAAAAGCAGTAGCCCACTTGTATATATAAAAAATGCAAATCTGTGATCCGAATGTTACACGATGTGCTTTGCAGCAGGCACATTAACCCTTCATGTACCTCTAACAGTCAAAACTGAGTTAGGGCGTAGCACAGAACTCTCCTAGAACTGTGTTAGGCATTAGAGTTATCTCACCACTAATATACTCCCCTCAAATTCCTGGGCCACCCCTTGACATCCAATGTATAAGTTCCTTGAGTACATCCAGTTCTAGCACTGGTTACAAGGGGTTCATGCGATTTAAACGCACACATGCGTATGGTCCCATTGTAGGTGTATATTTGGATCACCTCGAAAGATTGTGGAGATTCTGACCTTCACTATGTTCCAATAATCCCACAACTCAGCTCCACGTTGCTGTGCGTAATCCTCAATCTGTTCCAGTTTGCTTTCCTATCCTGAAAAATAGTCTGGGATCGACTCGTAAAGGCATGCAAAAGTATGTAAAAAAGGACCCCTGTAGTACTACTTCCCCTGCTCATAGCTGCTATTGCTTATTACCCCTGTGTAATTAACTTTCCATCTTGGGTCACTCGGGGTATTACGGAGCAGCATTTGTTTTATTTAACATCAACAATGATGGCATCGCAAGGTAGGCTACGGGAGGTAGATGACAGGCTGTAACGGCTAGACAGGAGGGAGGGGGCGAGTGGAGATGAAGTAAATGATTAAGAGAGAATAAAGAATGAAGCAGGGTCCATAGCGAGAACTATGAAACAACAGCCCAACAAATGTCATCCAAACTATTTCAATAAAATGTAGATTTAGGGCAGTTTTCCTTTGTTAAACTAAACATTTGTTTAATTTGTTGATCCAAGTAGCGCACAGACATCTTGTGCTCCATAGTTACATCACTTCTTCCCAGATTTACACAAATAATAATGGCTGAACCTCTGATTGGCAAGTAGGAATATTGACACTTTTTTTTATCATCTTTTACACAAATAATGAGGATCTGCCTCCAATCTAGTTTCCCCACCTGGAAACACGGAGGTCTTGTGCTCACATGGAAAACCACAACTCTCTGAAGCATCCATTTTGTACACAAATAATTGAAATATATCTCCAATAATATCCAACTCTGTCTCACCTTGTCTATTCATAAGTAGTTCGGAATTTGTGCCAGTGATTGCAGGTGATGGGCACCAGCACTCATGTTTGAGCAGCAGTGTGTTTTTTGTCCTTTTCCCCAAGGTAAGAGACTAAAAGGCAGAAAAGGAGGACATTGCATGAAGAAAAAGATATGAACAATATATGAAAACCTGCACAAAGGGAAAAAGCTGGGATGACAAGAAGCTGCAAGGCTGAGATAAAGAGGCATGCAGGATAGGGTGATGGCCGAAAGAGGCACTTAAAAAGTGGCAATATCTTTATTAACTCAGTTAACTCAGTTAATAAAGATATTGCCACTTTTTAACCCTTTATTTATACATATTGATTAAATGTGATGTGTTACATATTGTGTTTCATTTTTTAAATGTTTTGTATAAATATCATTTGTTTAGATAATATGAGAAGAAATTATTAAAATGGTAACAACTTGAGGGGAGGAGCCGAGCCGGCGACCAAGATGGCCGCCTGACGACCGGCTCCGGCCGACCCAGCTCCACCGGCCCATCATCCTCGCCATAATCCTGTCCCCCGTCTAGTGTAATAGGCGGGGGAATCCAAGCGGTGCCGGGAGAGACTACCCCGGACATTCTGTGAGCCCCAGGGACCCCGCAGTGCCGCCTGGAGATTTGTGGCCTGCGCGCACTGGAAGCCGGGGACTCGAGTAGCCAGGCCCCCCGACCGGAGTGCAACAACATCGGCCGCCGGGGCGGCCTGGTGTTGGCCCGGTCGGCGGTCTGGGGGACAGCTGGCGATTTGCCCCTAGCTTCGCCCGCAGCGCGGGACCCCCGCTGGACGGGGGGTCCCGGATATTTGCCCTGTGTGAGCTCCTGGAGACCGGTGTGGGAGCCTGAGTTTTTTCCCTGCTATTGATGGGCCTGGGGAGGTGCCCTGGGGTCTGGAGCAGGCCCCTTCAGCAGCGTGAACCAGCTTGACATCGCTGTTGGCGGGGGAGTGGGATTTCCTGAGTTGGGGATCTATGGGGTAAGGATGGTATCCTTCCATTTGAGACTCTGCAGGAACGGTATCAAATGCAGGGGAGCGAGAGGTTTCGTTACCTTCAGATTAGGCATTCGTTGCTTACTAACATCCCCTTGGCATGACGCCCCCGGAAGCCTCCCCGCTGGAGGATCGAGTGTTGGATGGTCATCTCCCGACGAAAACGATCTCCCTGATCTATAAAAAACTAGTTAATCACGCGGAGGATCCTTTGGTGGCTCTAAGGGACCAGTGGACAGCGGATGGATTGATCTTAGATGATGAGGACTGGAGGGAGGCGGTGGCCTCTCTGAGGGTCGTTGCCATCCAGATGAGGCTCCGGCTGGTTCAATTAAAGATTCTCCACCGCTGCTATGTGACTGGCCCACGGTTGGTGCGAATGGGATTAGCTGTGAGTGGCGAATGTAGGAGAGGGTGTGGTGTGTCAGGAACGTTCTTTCATGTGTTGTGGGACTGTGCCCTCATTCGGGGGTACTGGTCTGCTATTCATGCCAAGGTGAGGGAGGTGTGGGGAGTGGGTTTTGAGTTGGAGGCGAGGCGTTGCCTCCTGAATGTTTGGGACCCGACAGATCTTCCATCCCATGGAAAGATGTGGGCCACATTGGCATGTAGTATTGCGAATCGTAATATAGCTCAGCTGTGGGGGGAGGTTCAGCCACCGACAGTCGGGAAATGGATGGATGATTTGGATTGGTGCATGTTCAGAGAGCGGACTGTGTATGTGGCAAGGGGGAGGCCCAAGAAATGGGCAAGATATGGGGGCCCTGGAATGCTTATAGGGGTGATATCTGCACTCCCCCGGTGGAATTGGAGGACCCGGAAGTGCTGGAGGATCCCTGAACCGAATATAGAAATCATTGTTGATCTTTGTCGAATAGGAGGATGTGTACAGATTTATTGTGCAGAGCGGCAGTCCAGTGTATTTATTGTAAGTGTATTATAATTTGTTTGTGTTTAATAAAAAAGAATTATACAAAAAAAAATAATTTAAACGGTAACAACTTTGAATATATTTTTTCTGTTTTCCTTGGTTTTCTTAATGTTTTAGATACTGTATATATTTGATTTATTGACATTGCCTAGGAGTTTTGGATTTTAAATCCAACACATTCCCTGCTGTTGTGCTAACTGGAGTAGGAATATTTATTTATACTATTCCTAAGTCCAGCACGCCATCTAGCGCGAGTCGTAGAAATGACTTGCGATGTACAGCCGTGCTTGGTATCAACGCGGTCGTTGTAAGGACCGCGTTGTTACCTACGGCCTGGTAACACCACGCATTGTAACGAGACATATTGATGCCTTACATGTAATAGAAGGGAAGATTTAGGCCTGGTAAGTGGGTGCACTTGTCAGGTCGACATGGCAGTTTGAAACTGCACTTGCAGACAGTGTAGTGGCAGGCCTGAGGCATGTTTACAGGGCTACTTATGTGGTTGGCACAATCAGTGCTGCAGGCCCTCTAGTAGCATTTGATTTGCAGGCCCTGGGTACAAACAGTGAACTTTACTAGGGACTAACCAGTAAATCAAATATGCCAATCATAAATAACCAAACATAATCACAATTTACACAGGGAGCTCATGCACTTTAACACTGATCAGTAATGGTAAAGTGGTCAGAGTTCAAACTTCAGCAAGAACGAAGTCCAGCATACAGTCACAAATACAGGATGTTGATGCAAAAAGACAGGGTAACCATGCCAAGGATGCCAGGTCTAACAGTCCACTTTAAATACAATCTTGATGTCACCTATAATAAACTAAAAACTTTAATATCCAGAAGTAATACACTTTTGCTTTTTTGCTGGGGTTTTAATGATGGCATGAGGTATTTTATAAACACTTGCCAAGAGCCCCGCAACTTTTCAAATTACTTTCATTAGAAATGTCATTCTCTCCTTTCTCTCTTTCTGTGGGTCAATTAATAATCCTGCATATCATACTCTAAACTGAAATGACCTAAGGAAGAATGTGAAGTTAATGTCCTAAACTTTATCTTTCACCATTAAGCTTTCTGTTATATCTGTTAAATGGTATTATGCATCTTTCCTGTTTCTCTGCCCCTGCTGCTCATGCAGTGTAAATGTGCTGTGTGGAATGATAGGGTGTATGGTGATGTAATGGAATGTGAGGATGCCTGTGATGTGGAGTCAGTTGGAGTATGGGCTGAGCAGCAGGGAAGCTGCTACTGGTCGGGCTAACTACAGAACTTACTAGAACACCATCTTAACATCTTAGATCAATAAAACCTTAATCTATAAACTAACCTATTCTACTAGATTTCCTACCATCTTCATAACACTTTCTTATACAGACAATCCACTTATTAGATTTCTGAATATGACAATCTCTTCTTCCCTTTTTTCTTTCAAGGAATATTTGAACCTACTCATTTATCTACTCCTATATTTAAACAAATAAATGTATTATTTCAACTGCTTCTTTTATCTGATTAAATGGATACATTTACTTTTCTTCAATTCTTCAATGAGACAATAAAATTATTGCGGTGAGCCATAGGTCTACTTACAGTTCGTCTTGCAAACTCAAGGGAATTACTTGGGTACAACGGATTTTCTTTGAGGGTACAACTATCTTTTTTTTTCAATTACTAGCGACCTTTTTTTACCTTTCTACCTCAGAAAAACATAAATACAGTATCTTGGAAAAAGTGTTCTTTGATCTTCTTGACCGATGTGCTCCCACTCTCATCTTAAATGCACGTAACACTTCCCTATTACACAAACCTTCCAAAACACCAAAAGAATCCATCATTTTTTATTTATTAAGAACTGCCTCTTGCAGTCAACAATCAAAGTCTAATATTGAACTTCTTTGGGAGAAAGATAGGTTTCATGCACCCGCCCATTATGGACCCAGATTTGGGGGGAAATTCTTAGATCTTTTTACACTGATGCAGCCACATCAAACGTATTATTTATATCTGTTTATGAGTCACATCAGACTCAAGTCATAAAATCAATCCCTCCTTACAACATACTCGCTCCTGTAATGCTCCTAGTGTAAATTGTCAGATATGTTGTTCTGTTAAACGAATATCTCATTTTTTTGAGTCAGAGTTTGGCAGCAAATGAACTTTATTTTTCAAGTTAGCATGCCATTTACAATTACAAACTCGTTTTAGGTAGGTTATCAGAACAGTTTCATGCTTGTTAATTTATTGTTAATATAGTTAATATTTCGATTGCTGTTACATTTCAACAAATTATAAAATACTCAAAGATATTTCAAAAGATACTAGTTTAGCCTGGTGGAGTGGAGTATGCTTTAATCATAGATTGAACAGAACATAAATAAACACCTTTGACTTTATCCACCAAATGAGAATTCTTATGGTGCACCTGTAACTTATTTTATCTATCTCCAAAACTCTCAAAAGACAACACATTGAAATATAAATATGTTGACAAAGTGTCACAGCTACCTGCATTTATTTTCTGTAGATTTCTAGTGTATATTTTTTGTTTATTCAGTACAGTATGCCTCGGTCCCTGAAATATTAAAAATCTGTGTTAGAAACATGTGAAACCTTTAATTCATACCAGTTTTGAAATGTTACATTACCACTTACATTTCCTTGTTTTCCTCCCCTCTCCCCCATATTACACCACTGATTCTGATCTGTACTACTTCTGTGTTATGCCATTAGTTTTTTTTTCTTTACATTATCAATAAAATCTTTAAACTTAAAAAACTTGACGATAGTTATCTCTTCTCTGCTGCACCCCTTTGAGGCTATGGAACTTCTAGGTTTCAGGAAGGTGACACCTGAATGAAGGGAGAGTTTCTGTCTGGCCTGTATGTTGGAGGTCCAGAAGTGAAAGAGGCACCCCCAGTCAGGGGCAGCTTTAGAGTGGTTCGACAGGTGCAGCTGCACCTGGCGCTGAGTTTGGGGGAGCTGAGTTCGGGGGTGCTGTGATAGGAAATAACTTTGAGGAAGGTGCATTTAAATTGATGTGTTTCTTGTGTGTCCAGCAGTTTGCAGGCAATAATAAAAATGTCAAGTTAACACTGGTGATTAATGTTCCTGCTGGAGAGAGTTCTGAGTTTTGCTTCGAAGCAATTTTGACCCATAATTAGGTAGTGCAGAGGGGTTGAGTGGGCGGAGATGCCAACTGGGGGAGAATGGGGGATTAGTTGTTATTATACAACTTATAAGCATATAGTGTGAACTTGATTGCAAATTAATCTCCTGCAAGGCTATTGACTGACTGTGGAGGCATATGTAAGTCAGTGACGAGCTGCATGCTTATTAACAGAGGATCCATGTTAGTTCATATGCTCATTTCAAGGTTTATAGTGCCTAATAAAGTTTGTTTACAAAAAAATAAGGTAGTACTGAGGGTTAATACACCTACTGCAAAGAACATGCAGATCACAAAACTGTATTTATTTGGATAGCACAATGGGTTACTGCTTTTGTCATTGTGATCCTTCTGTTACTTGTAGTTTTTAAGTTACAATCCTAATATAGCACAGCGAGCTATAAACTGTCATCAAAGAGCTTAATGCAAACTACATGGTACAGGTTAGACTGCTATGTTTTTTTTCAGTCTTTCATTACCTAAATGTTGTTAAAAAAGGGTTGGTTTGGATAGAAATACCCTCCTATTAGTAACGCCAACTGCAAGCACTGTAGTATGTTTTTAATCTAACTTTGTGCTTCATCATACCAAACAGTCCTAAAATATACTACCTACTAGGATGGATAATGTGATTCCTACACCTCACCTCATAATCCTCATTGTTGTACATAACATTTCCTATACACAAATTGACACAAGCATGATACATTTTCTCTGTATAGTTTATGTTTGATGTAAAGTACTCTGACACCCTACAGAGGTATGATTAGTGCATTAAAACAATGAAAGGCATTTGCGAGAGTGGCTATGGAGAGATCAGGGACAATGTTGCATGGTGGAAGAGAGGGAATCTGTGGAGAAGGAGCCTGTCCTGTCCCAGTGATTTGTCTCTCACAACTCTGGAGGCCACTGGGAGACTGCAATAAAAACAGAGGATCCAATTCTGAAAGTTGATTTTTAATAATTGAAGTCTCTGAATTATTATAGTTTGCTTGTGTGATCTTTGAAAAATACACAGGAGAATGCTTGAATCTTAAAGATCACAGATTTACATGAACTCTATTCCATCCTCACACTCACTCCAGCAGAATATGAATTGAGTGGCAATCAGCAGGAGGATTTACAGTATAACTGGCTTGTGCTTTACTCAAATGGAACTTTTTTGACTTTTGTCCTCCATTTATCTACAACCCACATTGCACCACAAATGACTGTGTTCCATACCCAAAGTGGAAACACATATTCTTTAGGAGAAGGTATATGTAAATGTCCAGTTTGAAAATGGCCATGCAAAATATTTGTAAACATCGATCCTCTGCAACATTCTCCTTACTGCTTAATTTCTTATTTTTTAGCTTACCGCTGATGGCAATGTGCTGTAGTAGCAGAATTTACACAGACCCAGTATGAAAAATTCACTTGCTATTATTCAATACTGAAAACATTTGTGAGTAGAGCCCAGAATGCATGGAATGGAATCAAGCCTCCATGTAAGTACCTCTTCCTTTTACATCCCAAATACTAGACATGTCAACAAATTGCATGTCAAAGTCTTGCCACATACCAAGAACAGCAATCCTTTCTCACATACCATAACTGGCATTTACTTCCCTCCTCAAGCTTAGCTTATTGCATTTCCTCTTTCCAGTAGGAAATGTCTACTAACTGGTACACGCCCTCAAAATACAAGAAAGTAATTCAACAATGTTACAAAAAACGAAATAGTGCATCTGAGACCTGTCATCCTTAGCATGCTCTTCCCCCAAACATTTTGCCAATATTGCCTCCTCTTTTTGCTGATTCTTTCTGTTGGCCTTCGGACTCTGAGCACTTTACCACTGCTCAGGAGTGCCTAGGTGCATGTGCATCTCCCTTAAACATAGGTACAATTGGTGTATACACAATTGGCATATTTAGTTTACTTGTAGTCCCCTTCTAAAGTGGCATTTCAAATACACATGGGCTGTAAATCAAATGCTACCAGTCGGCCTACCACATAAGTAGTTGTTCAAACCTGTCTTTGACCTGCCAATGCAAGGCCCATGTGTGCAGTTTACTGCCACTTCAACTTGGCATTTAAAACTCCAGGCTAAGCCTTAAACTCCCCTTTCACTGCAAACAATCACCCATAGGTATGCTGTAGGTAGCCGTAGGGCAGGGTGCAGTGTAAGTAAAACGTAGGACTTGTACTGGTAAGTGTTGCATGTCCTAGTAGTGACAAACACCCAAATACATTTTTCACTATTGTAAGGCCTCTCATATGTATGCATTGGGAGTGCCTTAATACACTTTTAAGCTGTAATTCCCCTGATTATAAAGGAGAAGCTGCATCATGTTTTATATCTTTATAATGGTAATGATAAATCCTCTTTAATGGTAAAGTTGGATTCAACATTACTATTTTAGAAAGTGGGCATTTCTCTGCTCCTACTGCTCTGTGTTCCTGCAACCTTGCTCCAATACACATATGGGTGAGTGACAGCTACACTTTGTGCATTCCCTCTAGACACCCACTAACACAGAAAGGATGGGTGTGACAGAGAACATATCTGGATTAATTTGCATTCTGATAGCTTCCTGGTCAGGAAGAGAGGGGGAGCTGACACTTACACCTAAAAAGGCAGTGTCTTTTTCCCTTGAATGGAGCTAGGGCTGGGAAGAAAGAACCCATGTTGTTTGAAGTCACCCTCACTTAAAAAAAAAAAAACCTGGGTATAATGATGGGGCTCTGACCCTACCAAGGCTCTGACCTGAATGGGGCTGTGACCCAAAAAGACGTCTTTCTTCCGCAACCAACTAGTTCTGGCGAAAAACAGACCAAGAGAACTCTTCAACATTGTCAAAACAAACTGCACTCCCTCTCAGGTAATCAAAGCCACCAAAGAGCGATGTGAAGAAATTGACGCCTTCTTCACTAATAAAGTCTAAAGAATTTATCAATCCTTCGTCCAAACCTCAAATCCTCCTTCACTCTTAACCTGCACCCCTTTAATCACCCTTGGCCAATCAGAAAGAGTTCTTACCAAAGACAACCAGGTCTTCCTCCAGCTAAAAAACAATGCGAATTGGTCCGACTTTGAGCTAATGTCGGAAAGCGAGGTCTTCAGTATCATTTTAAGCCTTAAAACCTTTTTCCCACACAATGGACCCCCTCCCCTCCACAATTATAAAAGAACTCAACCACACCATCAACGCCTCTCTCATCTCAGGCTGTGTCCCAGACTCCCTTCAACTAGGACAAATGACATCCATTCTCAAGAAACCAGGAGCCGACTCTAACGATCTTAACAAACTCAGACCTATCTCCAACCTCCCGTTCTTGCAAAAACATTGGAGAAATGCGTCCTCCACCAACTCAACAAACACATTGATGAGTTCAACCTCCTCAACACCTTTCAATCAGGAAAGGCTGTAGCACTGAAACAGCTATGCTCAACATCTCTGACGATTTTCACAGGGCTTTAGATGAAGGTGAGGCCTGCCTATTCATCCTTATTGACCTATCTATGGCATTCAACACAGTAAATCATCCAGCTCTTCTGGAGACCTTGAGGAAGCGCTCTGGCATAAACAGCACATTACTAAAATGGTTCACCTCCTTCCTTCAGCACTGCTCGCAAGAAATTAAATCAACTCCTGTCTCGATCCTCTCCCCGTCCCTCTTCAATCTCTTCATGGAGCCCCTCACAATCATCTTGAAAAAAGCAGGAGTGAATTACCACCTTTAGGCTGATGACACCCAAATCTATTACAAAATCAAATCACCCAGCAACATCCGACACCTCAATGTCACTCTAACCAAGATCCAAACATGGTTAAATGCTAACCACTTAAAGCTCAAACCTGATAAAGCAGAACTAATCCTATTCTCTCCAAAAAGTAACCAAGGTCCAATCCAAGAGTGGTTCAAGAATCTGGTTGCCCTAAACTGCCCTCTCGTCCTATCGGATTCAATTAAATCTCTAGGCATTACCATTGACAAGAACTTATCAATGGAAGCCCACATCAAAAACTCTGCAAAAGGTGCGCTTTTCTCACTAAAACATCTCAACGAATTGAAAAATGTTCTTCCCCATGATGACCTCAAGACAGTAGTTCAACTCCTAGTTCTCTCTAAAATCGACTACGGGAATGCCATTCTAACAGGGACTCCAAAAGCTCACCTAGCCCCACTAAGGGCAGTGCTGAACATGACCGCTAGAGTCATATCTGGAGTAAAAGAATTTGAACACATCACTCCAGCTCTCAACTCCCTCAACTGGCTGCCCATGGAAGGGAGGTGTATTTACAAGCTGACCTGCATCACACACAAAACCCTTCACTCTCCGTCCCCCAACTACCTAAACAACTAACTGGTAAGAGCAGGACAATCCAGAACTCTGAGAAGCTCCAACTCCCTCCTTCTTATCCCTCCGAAACTGAAAAAGAAAACCACTCAGTACTGATTGTTTTCTGGCAACGCTCCCAGGATGTGGAACGCACTCCCTAGAGTCCTCAGATGCAACCCCTCCTCCTGTTTCAAAAGGGACCTGAAACTCTATCTCCTCAAAAAATACTTTCCCGACCCATGTCAATGAACCTAGATTTCAATATCCGAGTTGACTCCTCTCTCTCTTGACATTCAAGGATAGTTAATCACGGGAGTGTGTTAGCCACCTTTGTTTGTTTTCTCTCCCTCCCCTGCACGGTTTACCTATTTTTCAGGTTGTATTTTTTTTATCTCTGTTTTGCTTCCTTACCGCCTTCTATGTAACACAATTTTCTTCTGTTTCTCCTATGTGTATGTAAAGCGCTTTGATACCTACGGGTCAAACTAGCGCTATATAAAACTTTTAAAATTAAAATTAAAATAAATAAGTACACTGGACCTGTGAAGAACTCTGCCAGGAGCAAAGATTGCTGTGCTACACGGATTGCCACTCTGCATGACTGCTGCTCTGGAAGACAGTTTTTCTGCTTTGCTGTGCTACCCTGCTACCGGCTGATCTCTTCTCTGCTGAGGTCAAGAACGGGACCCCTCTCACTTGAACCCAGAATGACTCACATGGATTTATGACTTGACTCCTGCTCTGTAGTCTCAGCGCCATCAAATAATTCCTTCAATCCTGCATCTGCACCAGGACTCTACAAGCTGTGAGTCTGCCCTGCCAAGTGATGCCACCCCAGTCCTGGACATTTGGAAGGGGGCTAAGGTTGTCTACCTTCTGTGGTCCACATCAGAACTGAATGAAGCCCCGCAAAGCCTTGCTACACAGGTGCCAGCCTCACTTGCCAGCCTCACCAGAATGGACTCTGGGTTGCGCGAAGCCCGGCAAAGACTCGCCACACAGCTACCAGTCCATTGGAACAGATACACATGACATTAAGCCCTGCAAAGGCTCACTTCACAGCTTCTCGTAACAAACACCAGCCGACGCGAAGCCTCACAAAGCAACACCACGCAGACCGTGCACCAGGATGTAAGGTACTGAGTTCAGCGAGCCCAAGTGGGTCCCTATAGCCAGCTTGCGCTCCATGTCAATCGGCATGGCAATCGCATGAACCTGGTCGGACGCGAACAGATAACCACAGTTGGTGCTTTGCCCTTTTATGCGCTATTTTCACCTAAATCTTTAAAGATAAATAGCTCAGGATCTACGTAGTAGATTTTGTATTGTTTTGGTCTTGTTTTACTTATAAAATTATAATCTATGTTTCTAAGCCTGAGTGGAGTATTTTTGTGGTGTTTTCATTGTGTTTGTGTGTGTGTGTTGCATAAATACTTTACACATTACCTCTTTAATAGTCTGACTGCTCTCTGCCACACTACCAAAGGGTGAGCACAGGTTATCTCTTAGTGTGTTCCTAGTTTACCCTGACTATAGTGTTGATTCCTGCGTATACAGGGTGCATACACTGGCAGTCAGAAACCCCATTTCTAATATTGGTGATCAGTGGTGAGGACAGGACTGGTGTTTCTGCAATACCACTCATTGTTCAGCACAGCTGTATACTTAAACCATTTTGAACCTTTTTTTTAATTCTCCCTGATTGGCCTTTTGATTTTTTTCCTGCTAAAACCATGTCTCACTCTGGAAAAGCAGCACCTTCACCTGCGGTAAACGACTTTGAGCTGGCCAGGCTAGAATCTTACACTGCCACAGCTAAGAGATTTTTGCAAGGATTTTAAATTTCTACAAAAGGCTTCACCCAGGAAAGGGAAGGTACCGAAAGCTTTGAGGGCCTAGGCAGAGTCCTTGGCAGCAGGGGATGACAGTCCAGAGGAGCAGCATGAAATTCCTGAGGAGGAGGATGACCTGATTCTGGAGTCTGATATGGCTCTAGAATTGCCTGTAGAGAGGACCAGCAATGTGCTGGAAGCTGTGGAATGTCCCAGGGAGCAGAGCCTTCTCAAAGAACCTGTCAACAGAGGATCTGGTGGACAGGAGGGAAGAAATAAAGCTCAAATTGGAGATTGCTAAATTGAACCAGGCCTGAGAGGAGAGGAGGCTAGCTATGGAGGAACTGAAACTTACCCATGAACTCAGCCTCAAGGAGCTGAACCTTAGAGCCTTACAAGTAGGGTCCAGCAACAGCAATGGTGGCAGCATACCTACAGTGTTCATTGGTTAGTTCAGAGTCAGGATACCCAAGGATTTGGTGCCCAATTATGGAGTGGTAGATGACACAGATGCGTTGTTTGAAGGCTATGATGAGACTCAAAGAGTACTCAAGGTCCCAGAGGAGTTTTAGAGTGGTAGTTTATGGAGGTATATGGCCACAGTGAGGAGGGACACACTCCTTACACTAAAGGTAGAAACCCAGACATGCTACACGGCTATGAAGGCCATCTTAGTCAGTAAGTTTGGACTGACCCCTGAAAGGTAATGGCTCAGATTTAGGGGCAGCCACAAAGTCGCCACACAGGCATGTGTGAATTTCTTTGATTGTGCTTATAAAGCACCCAGGTGCTGGATGGGGGCAGCAAGGTTAATGATTATTCAGGGCTGTACAACTAATTTTTAAAGGAGCACATGCTTGATACTTGTTTACCAGAGCTGTGCCAACCCCAGGAAGCTTGCTGAGGAATCAGACATCTGGGTCAGCACCAAAGTGTTCAAGAAGGTATCTGGGGGAGGTAGGGGGAGTGGGGAGAGGGAGGCTCCCTAATGGGTGGCCAGGGTTCCCACTAGAAGAAGGAGGAGGGATATAAAAAGACAGAGTTCTCTATAGGGCCCCAAAACAACTCGCGGGGGAAAGGGTCTGGTACTCATTTCCAATCTGACCACCAGAAGAAAATCTACCCGGACAAAAGTCAGCAGCCCAAGCCCATCAAGTGCTATGAGAAAGAACACTACAAGGGGGATCCCAAGTGTCCAAAAACAGCACCACCTCCCATGGCTGCCCAGGAAGGGAGTCAAAAAGGGCTGGACCCTAGAATAGCTGCCCAGCCAGCAGCTAAGAAGGGGCAAGGCAGAGGGCATGGGAAACTAGCCACTCAATGTCGTTCCAGTGAGATGGATGGTGAACCCGCGGTGGGCACCCCGTAGTCCAGTGCGGATTGCATTACTACTCCAGGTGACGTTCTTGAGCTTGTTCGATCACATCTGGAAGGAGGACCCACCAAGGAGACATTCTGTAGGTCACAGAGGGAGTGTCCCCAATGCTACAGGGCCTTCCTACTGGACCTGGCTCACTAAATTCCCCTGGCAGATCACATGGGCCAAGACAAGACCATTGCAAGGCATGTCCCCCACTTTTAGTTGCCTAGGATCATCATCATTATCAAACCATTTTATTCGGCTAACCAAAGCCGTAAAAGTACTCCACAGTGAACAATACATTACAAAACTGATTAACAAACATATTTATACATTTGGAGTTCCCAAAAATATTCCACATACAAATAATAAAATAATGCCAATAAAAATTAATGAATTATAGTTCAATTATTCATGCAGTAAAAACAATTATATCTATGTATAAAATCAATCTGCACTTAAAAATATTGCAATGTTAAAAAAATTTCATGGCCTGTTTAACAACCGCAAATATAGCACAGCTGGTTTGACTTGCACAAATCCCTTCCTCTTAAAAATGGGTCTTAAAACCTTTCTCCTCATAGGGATAGAATGTTCGCAAAAACATTGTAAAGTGCATGGTGTCCTCAAAGAAAAATTAGCACATGTACAAGGACCTAGGGGGCATATTATCAAGGACGGGCAATTCATTATCGCCGCTTTTATCGGCAGGAAACTGCAATAAAGCGGCAATAATGGGCTTGATAATATGCTCTATGAATTCCTATCGAAGCCCATGTTAGATGTGAAGACATCTAACATGGGCTTCGATAGGAATTCATAGAGCATATTATCAAGCCCATTATCGCCGCTTTATCGGCAGTTTCCTGCCGATAAAAGCGGCGATAATGTATCGCCCGTCCTTGATAATATGCCCCTAGGTCTTTTACCCTGCTCCAGCCCTGAAATGTAACTTAATTAGAAGAAAGTGATGAAAAGGTTTTGTAACGATTAACAAATACGGTTCAATCCTTGGGACTGTCTTTAACAGCAAATGGGCTCTCACTCTTAGTTTGACAATCTCCAATGCCTCTCTCTCGACAAACAACATATTTAAGATTTGGGATTTAACCCATGCCACATCCTCCTTCACTATTTTTTCCGGAGTTGCAAAGAGTTCTGGTCACCCCAATTTTCCAAGCATTGACTTAACATATTGTTACCATTGGATTTTACCCAAGTTGTCCAACGCGAAGTAGTCCCTCAGGATTTCTCTGTTCAGTCCCAATTCGGAATTAATTTATGTCTTAAGCCAACAAGTCACAGGACTCATGCCAATTTGATCCTCAACAAAGCCACTTCCCAGCTCTTGGTGAATAGCAAAAGTAGAGCTAGATTTGGGGACCTATGGACCTCGACATAACAAGTATTTTTTCCCTTAGCTGGGGAATCCAGGAGCCTCTTTCATCAAATAAAACTCGCAATAAAAGGTTTTACATTTTTGGGGACTCTGCCCCATTGTCATCGTATGCGATTTGGTTTTATTGACAATAAGGTCCAGGGATTGCATAAAAGATCCAAAGGAGTCCAGAAGTTTCTGCAGACCAACTGCAGTGTGGGCCAAAAGAACCACATCAGCCACGCATAGAAGAGCAGGAATAACCCTGTCCCCTATATGTGGACTGTCTAAAGTGGCGGTGTTAAGGGAGGTATTTAAATTATCTATATATAATAAAAAAGCAAAGGGGCTAAAATACAACCCTGACGAACCCCTTTGTCAATTTTAAAGTGCTTCAGGCATTTACCATCTTGGTTGACTTTGACCCTAGCATAAAGATCCCTAGGGAGATCTGCTAAAAAATAGACTAGACAGCGGTCCATCCCCATATCCATCAATATTGACCATAACTTTGTTCTATTTAGAAACAAACAAACAAAACAAAAACATTGTGCTTCTACCTTTTCTAAAACCATATTGACAATCTATTCAAATTCCAGAGTCATCCAACCAATCAGAAAGTTTATTTAAAATAACTCTACTTAAAATCTTCACCACTGAATCAATCAAGGAGATAGGTCTGTAATAACCAGGGCCACCTCTCTGCCCCTTTTTAAATACTGGGATAATGGTCGAGAGAGACCAGGAAGGCGGAAGTCCATGCTTGCTAGCTACGTTTAAAAGATTAGTTATAATTTTCTCCCAGAGATATGGTCTTATTTTATATAAATCGGTCGGGACACAATCAGGGCCAGGGACCTTATTGCTAATCATTTGCACAATAGCTGCCTCTACTTCAGTTTCCATAAAAGTCAATGATGTGATACCCCGAGTTAAAACAAAAGTAGCTGGGGAGACCATCTCGATTTGTGAGGCTCCATAAACAGTATTAAAATGGGAGTACCACTGATCCTCAGTAATATTACATTCTAAGGGAATGTTTTTAAGTCCCGTAGAAAAGGGTTTATTGACTATGGCCCAAACTCTTTCACTATCCCTATTGACCTTAATGAAAGCAGGTCGTTCCATGCCTCTTCTTTGATTTCTTGCTTGCGGCAATTAATTGTACATATAAAGGACAGTCTCAATTGGGCTACAAGGGTACGGTCTCCAGGGACCTGCTTCAGGGCAGAAATAAGCTTTTGGTGGGCTTTCGAGCACATTTTATCAAACCATTTCTCCCTCAAGTTAATATAACTCCTGCTCGGGATTGTCAGGCCCACAGCCACCTGTGCATAGATCTCTTCAAATGCCAATAAAACCTCTGGGCCCTTATCTCCAGGGTTAAGACATACATTAAAACTGTCATCCGCTTTAAGAAATACGTCTTGAAAGAAAGACCCCGGGATTATACTGGTCCATTTTAGCCTCCGTCCCTGGTCTGTGGTCCTTACATGTATACTAGTGGGTATTTGTTCCTCTTTCTCTTTAACGCCAATTGACTTACATAACTCAAGTGTGACAGGATAATGGTCACTTTAGTTAGACCAGATTGCACCATACTTAATAGCTAGGGGTGATTATGACGGAGAAATAAAAATATAATCAATTATTGTATCCTGCCCCCTCGCCTTAAAGGTAGGGATCCTCCTCCCCGTAATGTTTGTGTTTGGCTGGCAAATCTACTGCCACCAGGAGATCCTCCAGGCATTCTCCTTGTGGACTATGCTCAAAGTGGCAACAAAGGGAATCCTCTGGGCCTAGACAGTCTCCCACAAAACAATCCTTCAGACACGAGTGAACATTAAAATCACCCAAGATAAAAATAGAATAAGAAGTGGTTTGTTTGAATCTATAATCAATTAAAAAACATTTTAGGACACCTAAATACTAATTTAAAAATCTAAACTCCGGTGAGTTGTAGAAATTTACTATCAACAATTTCAAGGAATTAACATTATTAATTTCTACAGCCAAGCAATTGGTAGAACCAGTATACACCACGCAATGTTTTCCCGTCACCTTTAGTGATATTAGGGTCTAAAGTCCCCCCTTTGCTCTCCCCGAGGCTGATGGCCGCGCTGACACAAAATTTGATTTATAACTGTTGACCAGAAATTATCTTCTCTTTCCCATGTCTCTGGTAAACCCACTATATCATAGGCTTTAAGAAAATTAATCCATCTGGGTTCCCTACTTTTTATTCTAAGTCCTGCAACATTCCAACTTAAAATCCTGCAAATCAGGTTCTCCTCCACCCTCTCCATAGGGTGTCCTTTTCCCCCTCCCCACCCATTGGGACAAGGGGCTGCAGTCAATCGTTTTCATCCAAGTGGCTCAGTGGGTAAAACATGTTAGAGCACACTGGGCCTTTCACTGTTGTGTCCTCATTTACAGGAATAGACAGTAGTTTGGGGGTATATGGACCTCTATTTTGAGTCACATTGTCAAGCCCTCTATTTTGAGTCAAAATATCAAATCGGTTCATCCTCGCACCCCGCACCAAAAATGGGTCAACCTTGTTTTTCATTTGGGCTCGAGTCCCCAACAGGGTCCTACCCAGGGTCCTAACCAAGATCTTATTGCTCTCTGGGGGGGGGTAAAAAAAACAACGTTAGAGCACTTATGCCCCCTAGGCCCAAATTATAACCGCCATTAAATAACAATCCCTCCACCCCAATTTGATCAAAGGTGATAACAATACAATTGCCTTTGCCTTCTTTTTTTCTCTGTCCTACCCCACCAACGCTTCTCACCATTATATTGTGAGCAGAGGCCTGTGCCCCATTTCCTGAGTGTTGTTTGCACCAAAACTTGGTTTTACGTAAGAGATCCTCAGTGGTTTCTATCTCATTCATTTTAAGTGGGGGTACTCCTGTAAACACTGCCACTAAAGGGGTGGCCTCAGGTGGGAGATTGAGTCTAAAATTGTTAAATATTTTACAATCCCCCCTACTACCATGGGTCTCCCCTAAGGTCTTGGGTTGGTTGTTCAACACAGACAGGTTTCCTTCGCACATCATCACCCTGTGTACCCCTGGTTGATATACCCTCCTCCACAGTAAAAATGGTGTGTGCTGTGGTGTTAGTGCCGCTTTTATTCTGTATAACAGTTCCCCTAGATTTTGTACCCTCCTCTACATTAGAGCCAGATTGTACAGTTATGTTCTTGCCACTTTGATTACTCTTCACAATCTCAGTCCGTTCCAGTTTCTCAAACAGCAGTATACATTTCTTCTCCATTAGTTCTTTGAACTGAGCTAATACGGTTCCCAAGGCTCTCTCCGGAGCAGAAATAAGAGCAGAGCTCCCATACTATCCCTGCTTTGTGATGGGGGAGGAATAGCATCGTCCGTCTGTGTGCCAACAGAATTTGTTAAAGATACTACATGGTTAGCTGCATGGCTTACAGATTTGGCACCCTTGTTGCTTTTTAGGTCTCGTCCTTTACCATTCCGAAGGAATGGGAAATGGCGAGAATTCAAGTGCTCAAACTGATTGTCAAACCACCGCATTTTTTCGTGGCGTTTTCTTCGAGTGCACGTGGCCACAGGCACGCGCTTTTGGCCCATACACTTTCATGGCCATCTGTTCCTCAATGTCCATCCCACTCTTCGTTTGATCTTGCCGCGAGTTCAGGCTAATGGCCCTCCCCCCTCCCCCAGCACAGAGCGCGCATCGCGGCCGCACAGCACATCAAAGGGCTTCTCCCAGCGTGTGCTGTGCGGCTTCTCCTCCCCTAATTATGTGGCCGGCCGTACTTGTGTTTCCCGGCCGCTTCCCGGCCGCTCTTGTATTTAATTAGCAGCAGCAGCATTTCTCCTGCGCCAGGTCACATCAAAGGCTCTGTGCCACTTTCACCCACACAGCAACACTTACAGACACGCAATGCCACTCACACCCACGCAAGCCCACTATCATCCACGCAACACCACACTCACCCACGCAACGCCACTCACCCAAGCAACACCACTCACACACGCAACGCAACTCATCCATGCAACCCCACTCATCCACGCAACCCCACTCATCCACGCAACGCCACTCACACACGCAACGCCACTCACACACGCAACCCCACTCACCCACGCAATGCCACTCACCCACGCAACGCCACTCATCCACGCAACACCACTCATCCATGCAACGCCACTCACACATGCAACGCCACTCACACACGCAACGCCACTCACACACGCAACGCCACTCACACACGCAATGCCACTCACACACGCAACGCCACTCACACACGCAACGCCACTCACACACGCAACGCCACTCACTTACGCAACGCCACTCACACACGCAACCCCACTCATCCACGCAACCCCACTCATCCACGCAACGCCACTCACACACGCAACGCCACTCACACATTGTGGGTGCAGATTGTGGGTGAAGATTCAGAGTGCAGATTGTGGGTGCAGATTGTGGGTGCAGATTGTGGGTGCAGATTGTGGGTGCAGATTCAGAGTGCAGATTGTGGGTGCAGATTCAGAGTGCAGATTGTGGGTGCAGATTCAGGGTGCAGATTGTGGGTGCAGATTGTGGGTGCAGATTGTGGGTGCAGATTGTGGGTGCAGATTGTGGGTGCAGATTCAGAGTGCAGATTGTGGGTGCAGATTCAGAGTGCAGATTGTGGGTGCAGATTCAGAGTGCAGATTGTGGGTGCAGATTGTGGGTGCAGATTGTGGGTGCAGATTGTGGGTGCAGATTCAGGGTGCAGATTGTGGGTGCAGATTCAGGGTGCAGATTCAGGGTGCAGATTCAGGGTGCAGATTCAGGGTGCAGATTGTGGGTGCAGATTGTGGGTGCAGATTGTGGGTGCATATTCAGAGTGCAGATTCAGAGTGCAGATTCAGAGTGCAGATTCAGAGTGCAGATTGTGGGTGCAGATTCAGAGAAAACTCAGCAGCACCACCACCATTGCAATGCAATAGGTCTCGTTTTAACGCAAATTTAAGCTATAGGCCTTGTAAATGACAAAGCCTTTTATTTATGTTCCGAAAACCAGAACGCAAAAATAAAGGGCATTATCATTTACAATGCTAATAGTTCAGACTCGCGTTATTGCGAGACCTATTGCATTTCCAATGCTTGTTGTTTTTTGGGTGGCAGCACCCCATTTTCGTTTAGCAGATGGCTCTTTCACTATTGCCTCATCCAGATGTTTGGAGGCCTGTGCTCTGGTGGCTATCCCTAGCCCATTGGAATCAATTTTAGAAGGTGTATCCAGGGTTGGTAAGAGGGGGGTTGTAAGCACATTACGGGGTGTGATGAGTAAACACGTTAATGGGGAGCCTCCCAGTTTGGAAGAACCTAGAGGACCTAAAGACAAGCGTCTTGGGAGTGTTAAACAGTCTGAGGAAAGTCGCCGCTCGATCATCTCAATTTCAGAGTCAGACGATGAGACACGGGGATTATTAAAAGGGATGGAATTAGCTTTAACAGTACCTTGACTAATAGGTGCACACGGATGCTTATGGTCCGGCGTTAGAGCGGGGGCCCAGCCAAGTCTCTTTTGGGCTTGGACGGGCCCGCTCATGGCCTGGGCTTCACCCGGGTGCGTCCCAGGCACGCCCGCACGCGTCCCACGCTGCGGGAGCCCTGCTGTGATTTTAAAGCACCTCCGGGTATGTGCTGAGGGCAGCAGCGGCAGTGGCGGCCGCGAGGGAGCCTGGGACCTGTGGTCTTGTCCAGCTCCTGCTCCCCCTCCAATAGTGGCAGACTGTGAAGTAACAGGGCTTCCTGTGCTGCGGGAGCCATTCTTGTGATTTTAAAGCACTTCCGGGTAACTCCGGACACTTGCTGCAGGCGTCAGCGGCAGTGGCCACAGCGAGGGAGCCTGGGACCTGTAGTCCTGTCTTGCTCCTGCTCTCACCTCCAACAGTGGGAGATAGTGAAGTTACAGGGCTTTCTGCGCTACTGGAGCCCTGTTGTTATTTTAAAGCACCTCCGGGCGCGTGCTGCAGGCGTCAGCGGCAGTGGCGGCCGCGAGGGAGCCTAGGACCTGTGGTCCTGTCCCGCTCCTGCTCTCCTCTCCAACAGTGGCAGACAGTAAAGTTACAGGCCTTAGGATCAAGACTTCCTCAGATGTGTTCTGTAGGACTTGTGTGACCTGCCAGGCCAGTGGGAAGACAGGGCAGATGCTTAAAGCCTCCCTTGATCTTTTCCCTGTCGCTGGCACACCCTTTGAGTTGGTGGGCACTGACATTGTTGGGCCTAGGGATCTCAAGACGGCTACAGGCAACAGGTTTATTCTGGCTCTGGTGACTCATGCCACTAGGTACCCAGAGGCAATCCCTCTGAGGACTACGACTGCACCTGCAAGGAAAAAAACTAATGTTATGCAATATGTTGGTTCTCTTTTCATATCATCACTAGAACACAAACATAGCGACATCACTTGGTTACCAGGTTCTAATATCTGTAGCACGCGCTTGGTATTTTGTAGCGCCTTCAGTTCAGAGGGGTCTCCTAAAAATGAACAATGTGAAACTCCCCAAGCGTAAAACCTCGGAACTCAATTTTCCAGTTGTCTCTTGTAAATTCCTTTGCCCCTCAGAAAAGAAAGAGCCAGAAGACACCCAGAGAACGGGTTGGGCCACCTGGCAAGGAAATTGAAAACACGCAGCCTGACACTAAGCTCAGGCCTGCAGCGGCAGAGCCAGCAAGTGATGTTTTTCCCGGAATGAGGAAATACCATCTCGAAAAAAGATTATTGCGAGACAGTGGTTTTTAAAGAAATGACTAGGCTTAGAAGACAAAAGAACTTCAGAGCCTGTACCACACATACAGCAGACAGGGGTACTGTGCAGAGGAGAGAGGATTCCATCCGTGTGAGCAGAACAGGTGTGGAGGGGGGTCCCTAAAAACAGCCCACGACCCTGTTTCCTTTGGATTCTAAGCAGGTGAGTTTGTGATTCTTTAAATGAGTCCGTTGTGTTTGGATGGTGTCACCTACAACATACTGGTGAATTTACAAAGTCCTTCGTGCTTACTGTTGAAAACGGCTTTCTGTTATCCGCAAAAAGGTACTTGACGAACGTAAATAGTTGTACTAATACAAAAGGGTACGCTCCGGTGTTTACATGTGTGCAGTAGTAAACCACACAGGAAGTCGAAGGTGTGGGTCACCTTATAACTTGTTGAACGCCTACAAATTTCCGAGTTTCTCAGCATCCACAAACTTATCTCCAATCATTTCTCACCTTGGCAGTAGTTAAATACTTACTCCAACTAAGGACTATTCTGACTCTCTTTCTAGGATGCAAAATGGAACTAAACACCACCAAACTTGGCAGATGTGGGGGTTTGAGGAAGGGGTTCTCCACGGGAAAAATGTTTTCCCTCTGAAGAAAAAAATGTCACATGGCATTCCCAGAAGGCACAGTTTTCAATGCTACCGCCAGGAATATTTGTTAATATGGAAAAGGAGTAAATCTGCACCCATGTGCAGTAATTCTTCTACGAGTGTTGATTGTAAATTCCTTTTGTAAGTTGGGTCCACTCTGTTTACATTAGAACACATTTACGTTTTACCACAGAGATTTTATATAGCGCAGAAGTGCACGATTATGCCCTCGCAGAGCTGTCGAGGTCGCAATACCTTCACTCACTGGTCTCAAAGATTGCTGAATCAACCCGATTGTTTTTTTTAATTATTGCTTGAGTGGAATCATCAGCAGTATGTTGGTTTTGTGGACATAATTTGGTATTTGTGCATTGTAATGTTTGTATTATTGAATGAGCTTAGGTGGGGTTCTTTTGTAATTCAGGTATGTGCCAGGTTGGCAAGTACAGTGCCTGACTTTAAGTAATGGAGTCTTTGGCGTATATATTGAACTTCTGTCCATAAATTGCTGTGTCCTTAATAGGACTGTGTGCAGCTGGTCCAAAGAATGACAGGTCAGATGCTATGGGATCGGCTGCACCTTGGATTCATTCAGCTCCGACTTTTGGGAGACTTTAAGGAGAGCAAATTTGCGTCTTTTAGTTTTGTTGCAGCGAAGCCCACTTAGCTAGCAGTACAAAACCGGCTTCCTGGGTGTTTTAGTGGGGCAGGTTGTACTACCTGCAATGGTTGTTGCATCCCGATGATAGTTATCCATGGCAGGCACTGCACAACTCATGCACTTTATTATCATTATTTAATTAAGGATAACTATTTTCCTATTGAATTGGTTTTACAATTTCTGAGTCCATTGAGTCAGATATCTTGATAGTTGTTTATACTGTGTATTTTATGGCTGTTAAATAATGTTCAATATGTATGAGCTTTAACTTATTTTTATTGTCAGTAAGGCGCCTTGTTATTTGATGTATCCAGTGTTTTTGGGCTATTCAAACTAGCAAAGACTGGTCTGAGTTACATAAATGACTAATAGTTTGTAATACAGAATAAAAAAGGTTTTATTTTATTTTAGCTCCGATGGAAGGGGGTGTGAGGCCCATCTGTTTGTCTGAGTTGCTGTGTTTAATGAACAGTGATGTTTTCACACAAAAAAAACACACTGCACTCAGAGGAAGTAGTTATAATTAGTGCCGCTGGAGCAGTGGCATTGGGGCCCTGGACTGTGACGGGCTAAATTGCTCATTGCTGTGACTCTCTTTTTATACCTAGTGCAGCATCATATGGACTGACACTGTGTCCTTAGAGTGCATAGCTACTACCTGGCTTCATGACATAAGGGTGACTTTCATTCGCAACCAGGAAGCACGCTGGTAGCCATCCAGATCCCCGTGTGATTTGTACTTTTGATTTAAAATGCAGGGCTGTTTGAAATCCACCCGCATGTCATTGACAATTCTACCTGAGTGAGGTAAGAAAATGAATGGACCTCACTCATCACTTTGGGCTCGGACTAGGCCCTTGGTGCTCCTGTTCAGAAGGTCGCCCATTAACGTTTGTAGCCTCTTTCTTCAGGTCATCATCTAGACTGGGGTATGGAATGAGGATCTTTCTACTTTGCCAAATGTTTTCATGTAGACTGGACACCACGTTTTCAGTGCTGAGTTTCACTTTTGAAGGACATTCTTATTGGGTCAATTGCAGTAAACCAAAACTACAGCTCCCAGAATGCATTGGGTTGTCAAATAATAACTCAGGTGCCAAATTCGACACATTTGCACAGCACAAGGACAATTTACCCTATTATTTGTGCTAAGCAAGGAGAGCAAAATACCAGTTACAGTGACAAACCAGTGCAAAAACACAGCTTATGCACGGTTCCATTGAAGGAAATGTCATTTTGCACCCGACACTCAGTCTGCATGTTGTTTTGCACTATTGAATCAGTGCAAATTGTGGTTCAAAACTGCACTGCACCCATGCAAATGTACATAACCTGGCTCCAAGCCTAATAATGTAGTATATTGAAGTGTAGGAATGTGGCAATCCTAGCGGCAAAAATGATGTCTTCCCTACGTGAATTTCAGCCGAGTGGCTGCTCAGTTTTCATGCATTAGTTAAGCACTGAGGGAAGGGTAGATCTTTCCTTTGATGCCTTATTTGATGTAGGTACACATGAACATTCACATTGACCAGAACGTTGTTGAGTACCTCACAAAGAGTTCTACCTGATGCATTCTGGCCTACGCCTTACACTTCAGAGGAATCCTGCCTGGTTAATGCAATTGGTAATTTTAGGAAACATGAACAGCTGGTGTGTGCAGTGCTACGAAACAGAAGTGCAGCATTAACCGCTAAATGAAAAGACACATTATTGGAAATGTGGTGGCCATGATGCAGGTTTACCCCAGTGGAACCAGATCTTAACATAAGACATTTGTGATGTACAATCAACAATGAATGGATGTGCGGTCCCTGCTTGTGTGGCTGCAATATTTTGACAGATGGGGTGTGGATTGTAGTCACGAAAGTAGCTCAGTGGGCTAAGCACTTGCTGAGAAATTTGCAGGCCACGCGTCCAAACATCCACTCAGCAAACTCAACGTTTCATCTTTTCACTGCAATGCTGACAGAATTGTTATATTAGAGCTGGTGGTAACAACGCTGGTCATAAGAACCCTCATTCATAGCTATGTTTTAGAGTAGGTCTATAACTTGCTCATTCCTAAGATTTACGATCTTGCAGGATAGGCCTTTAAACTAAATAAATTAACAGTAAACCATGTCGTGGAAGCCTCTGTGTTGCTCTACCTCCTAATCTTTCGTTTTGGCTTTGTGAATGCACAGAGTAGAATTGCAAATGCACTGAAGCCCATTGGAGGTGCTCTATTCAGCATGGAGTTGGGTATGAGAAGCGGAATTGCTGGTTTTCCTATTGCTAGAGAACTGGGAGGATCATCCTCACGGATTCGATGTTTGCTTCCTCACTCTATTGATCTTTTCATTGCTTTGATCTTTTTTCATTGCTTTGTCATTGGTAAAAAACTAATCAGGTCATCACAGAAATCACTTGAGTGAGTCGGCGCTCTGTTGTCTTTCACATTTCAAAATATAATTAATTATTACCTGGAGCCATTAATGCCAGAAGTGAACAGGGTTACATGACATTTCATCATCAAGGTAAGCTGTTCGTGTACTTTACCACGATCTAAACCCCCATTACTTCAGTCTTACCCCTTCCATAAGTGTAAATCGATTTTTATGATTAAAAATCATAATAATTAATATTTTATTACGTCTATATTTTGATATGATTCATAATTATCACTTTACCTATGTAAATCAAGTTTTAGTTAATGTTATTTATTTGTAGCACTCTCCCCTTACTGCCATGTCTAACCCAGAATCATAATACATATTTATTTTAAATATAATATTTTACTCATTTTATTACTAAACGTATTTCCTACTTTTTCTCAATAATCCTAAAAATGTTAACGATTTTTAATTATTAAGCCGGTTTTTGCTTTTCCTTATGCTGAACCCAATGTTAAATCATTGAAATGTGTTTAATTGAATTAAAAATAAAATATATCATTAACATATTCCAGGGGAAGAAACCACATTATTCTATTTTGAATTTATTTAGTTTCTGTTTAATTTCTGCTATATGAGCCTTCTTTCCTTAGTCCTACTTTTTACTTATCTTGAATTAGGGCATTGATTCATAATATACCTCAGCTGGCCAGGCACCCAAAAGGCTCTATTTCTATTTGGAATTCAAACAATCTGGTAGATGTAATTGAATTAATATTTTTAATCGCTAATGCTGCCAATGTAATTATCCTACGGACCTTTGCTAATGAAGTGGCCAGAGATGTAGTGTTCAGTTGTGTTGGGACTATGTGTCCACAGGACTTACATTATTGCCTTTTAGATGTATTGGATTCAACGTAGTGGAGTGCATCAGTCCAAACAGAGGAGCATGATCAATATTATTAAATCCTTTAAAACTTCAGAGATATATTTATGTTCCGACCGTGGGATACCGAAGAAACAAGACAACTTTGATTTGGCAAACAAAAACTCACATTGAATTGTCATTAGGTGAATATGTATGTTTTCATTAAAAAAAAAAAACAGTTGTATTGTCAGAAAGAGTATGTGTTGTTTTTTCATTTTCTATTCATCCAGGGGCATATTTGCTAAGTGTGCCACGTCATATGTAACATCTGAAGACAGCTCAGTTTTCGTTAGCCAGTAGAATGTTGCATTCTGGGAATCGTATCTTTATCTTATCTTTATAGGGATGGACTTAAAAAATCACACCACGCAAAATGCTTCTGGCCTACAAGAACAGGTCTTGTCATGTGCCCACATAAAGTGAAAACATCTAGTGCTCGCTCCACTGATACTCTGCAGCCAGTACTCCCATCAGACGCATCACTTATTGCTCCCCTGGGGATCATCACCCAATGTGCCCTGATGTGCATCACTAGTGCTCCGCTGGCACACTTTAGCCTGTGGTTCCGTGGGGTACATTAATAATATTATTATTATTACAACTTGTAGAGCGCACAGCTACCTCCAACAGCACGTGCAGAGTGGTAGAAATTAGTGTGGGTAGCTCTAAGGTAAGCCAAAAGGCCAGGTCTTCAGCATCTTTCTAAATAAAGGTTCTGAATTGGCCTTTCGTAGCTGCTCAGGCATGGAGTTCCATAGAGAGGCGGTTTTAAGAGCAAACGATTGGCCACCCAGCCTTGCGTTTTTGAAGCGGGGGATGACTAAGAGTTCCTGCGGATACTACCTCAGAGTCCTAGGTTGATTGTATTTGGGAAGTTTGTGCTTCAGGTATTGGGGGCCAGTATCACTGGTAGCTCTATAGGCAAGGGTCAGAGCCTTAAACTCCATCCTCCTTTTGACACGCAGCCAATTTAGGCTACGAAGGTGTGGGTAGATGTGGTGGCTGAGAGGCACAATTCTGATGAGCCTGGAGGCCGCATTCTGAATGACCTCAATTTCCTGATCAGGTAATCTGGGCGACCCAGGTATAGACTGTTGGCGTAGTCCAGCTGTGAGGTGATCAATGCGCGGACCACCATTTTCCTGCAGTCCATAGGTAGGAGATCCTCAGCTTCCAGAAGCATGAGGATGAGACTTGGCAAATCTGGGATTTTACCAAAAGGGAAGAATCAAATTTAAACCCCAGATTTCTAGCAGATGGGACTGAGAGAGGAGGGGGATTGAGTTCCGTTGACCACCAGAGGTCCGCTAGTGGAGGAGATGGCTGATTAAAAAACAGAACTGGACTCAACCCTCTCAATGACCCAACAAGTCAACGGGGTCTCCTCCTCCTGCTTCAACACCCTCTATATGCTTCACAAGATCTACAGATGTATCTCCACTGAAACCAGAAGGACGGTCACCCAGGCCCTCGTCACCAGCAAGCTGGACTACAGCAACGCCCTCTATGCGGGAATCATGGCCAATCTGCAGAAGAGACTCCAACTTTTACAAAAAGCCTCCACCTGCCTCACCCTTGACATCACAGCCACATCACTACCCACCTGAATGACCTGCACTGGCTTCCCATTTACAAGAGGATCAGCTTCAAGCTCCTCACTCACGCTCACAAAGCACTCCACGACGCAGGACCAGCATACCTCAACAAGCAACTCACCTTCTACACCCCCAGCCACCAGCTCCGATCCGCTGACCTCGTCACCATTCCACGCATCCACCGAACAAACACCAGCGGCAGATCCTTCTCCCACCTTGCCGCCAAGACATGGAACACCCTCCCCATCCATCTACGACAGACTCAGGACCTGCTGACCTTCAGGATACTCCGCAAGACCTGGCTGTTTGAACAGTAGCTGCTCCCCCCGCCCCCCAGCGCCTTGAAGCCCTCACGGGTGAGTAGCGTGCTCTTCAAATGCTCTGTGAGATTGATTGATCTGTATTTAACTTCAAACAGTTGCAAGTCATCCAAGATGAGATGTTAATCAGACACTGTTCGAAGTTAGTGAAAGTTGCCTCAGAGTGATCTCTAATAGCGAACACCAGCTGGGTGTCGTCAGCATACGAGACCACCTTTACACCATATTGCTTGACTAGTGAAGCAAGTGGAGCAAGATAAATATTAAAAAGGATTGGGCTCAGGGGTGAGCCCTGGGGAACTCCGCAGACAAGAGGACGAGTGGAGGAGGCGTGGGGACGAAGATGGATTTTCTGGGAGCGGCCCTCAAGAAAGGAGCGGAACCAGGTTAAGATGGTACCCATCACTCCTATCCGCTCGAGCCTTTCTTGGAGGATCTGGTGTGAGACTGTGTCAAATGCTGCGGACAAGTCCACCAGCACTAACATTGTGCAGTTACCCTGATCCAAGGTTCCACGTATTGTTTCCGCCACCTCAAGCAGAGCTGTCTGTGGTCCCACTCTATGTGCATATTTACCAGTCGTTTGTGTGCCTTCGTGTTTATGCACCATACAAGAGGCAAACTTATTGTCTATATCGGTGTTTGTTTTCTTTTGCCCCCAATTTTTCCCATGTTGCTCCTGGCCCCTTTGGAGGGTTATCCCCAAACCTTTTGCCTTCCTCCTGTATTTTTTCTGACCTGCTTTTGTTAACTTTAGGACTCTGGACACTTTACCACTGCTATTCAGTGCTAAAGTGCATGAGCTCTCTATTTTAAACATGGTATGATTAATCTTCACTTGTTTGGCATATTTAATTTACTTTTAAGTCCCTTGTACAGCGGTAACCCATATACCCATGGCCAGAAAATTAAATGCTACTAGTGGGCCTGCAGTGCTGCTTGCACCACCCACCAATGTAGCCTTTCAAACTTGTCCCAGGCCTACCACTGCAGAGCCTGCAGGTGCAGTATACAGCCACAATGATGTGGCATTTAAAGTTACTTGCCAAGCCTGAAACTCCCCTTTTACTACATATAGGTCAATCCTAAGGTAGGTCCTAGGTAGCCCTATGGAGAGGGTGCTGTGTAGGTAGCAGGTAGGACATGTGCCTTTATTGTGTGGCATCTCCCAGAAGTGATAAACACCCTAGTTTGTTTTCCAGTACTGTGAGTGCTGCTTCTCTCATAGGTTAGCATTGGGAATTCCCTTATATGTCTGTAAGTGACAATTTCTGATCTGAAAGTAGTAGCGTTGCCATGTTTGGTATGTTTGGAATAGTGATGATAAATCCTGCCTATTGGTTTAGGTGGATTTTTCTTTACTATTGTGGGAAAGGCACTTTTAGAAAGTGTGCATCCCTTTGTGCTTATGATTAACTGCCCTTTGCAGCCTGACTCCAATCCACGTCTAGGGCAGAGTGACCGCTAGGCTTTGTGTATACTTTCCAGGCAGCCAACACATAGGAAGAGTTTGGTGTAACAGGGATGTATCTGCTGAGCCCTGCTCTAACTCAAAGGGCTAGTTTGCCCCCTAATGATGACTGGGGCCAGATCTGGGATTGAACAAACAACATACTAGGTGTGCAGGTGTTCCTGTAACCTATGCTGGGGCACTTATTACCGCATAAAACATAACAGAGGCACAGGTGCACTGAATCTATGTATTCCTTCTACTTGTAGGTGATCATGCCTATATATTCATGATTGTTAGAAATGGGGGTCTCTAGTTGGCAGTGGTATGCACCCTGTCCAAGTAGGGACCCTTCCTTCTAGTCAGGGTCAGGTAGTTACATACCGAAGATAACCCCTGCTCACCCCCTTGGTAGTTTGACACGAGCAGTCTGGCCAATCTCACACAGTAACACAATGAAAACACTACAAATGGGCAGCACACCATTTTAGAAATATAAACAATCTTTAGCTAACCCAAACAAGACCAAAATGACAAAAATCCAATATATGTAACTCAGAAAATGACTTTTTAATGGTTTAAGCAATTATGTCCATAGAACTCTATGGAAGCTGTGATTCTAGCACAAAGTATCTTTGATGCATCAAAATCCACAAGGAAAAACATCCACAGAGGAGGGAAGCATCGGAAAACACAGCGATGCATCAGTTCTTGAGTCCCTGGGGAAGCGATGCGTCAGTTCTATTGCACACTGGAGAAATGTTACGTCGGTTCTAGACTGTATGGAGAAGCAATGCGTTGAAATCCGAAAACAGCTCTGGTCTGTGGGTGATGCAGTGGAAAACTTAGCACACAGGTGGGATGTGTGGAAATCCGGGTGCACTGGAGTCAATACGGCGGTAGGAAAACAGGCACTGCGTTAATTCTCCTAGCCAAGGATAGCTGATGTGGCGATTCTTTCAGCCGCACAGCAGGGCCTGCATCCGAGTCAGGTGGTGGTCTCGAATGTCAGAGTCTCAGTGCACTGAACTCAAGCTGTATCGGTTTCTTCGGCCACACAGCGGTGGTGTGAACAAATGTATCCCGCACAGTGGTGCTGCATCAGAAAACAGGCGCTGGAAGGGCAATGTGTCGTATTTGGGGTATTTTGCAGCAGGAACCACCTTTAAGGGCCCAGAACTGGAATTGGCACCACTTGGCAGGTCAGAACTCCCAGCACTGGAATTCAGGGATGCTGCAGAGGAAGTTTTTGATGGCCCTGAGACTCTTCCAACAGGAGGCAAGCACAAATAAGCCCTTGGAGAAACTTGGAAAGGCAGATACAAAGCAAAGTCCAGTTCTTTCACTGCCCACAGACAGAAGCAGCAATTGCAGGACAACCCAGCAAAGCAACAAACAGCAAAGGGGCAGGACTCCTCCTGACAGCTCTTCGGCTCTCTTTTTGGCAGGATCCTCAGACCAGAAGTATTCTAAAAGTGGGACTTTAGGTCCAATACTTATACCCCTTTTGGGCTTTGAAGTAGTCATATTTCGAAGGATAGTCTTTGTAGTGCACACGTCCCGCCTAGCCCTGTCTTGGCTCCAGACACAGCACAGGTGGTTGGAGACAGTATTGCGAGAGGCCAGGCACAGCCCTATTCTGGTGTCAGTGACAACTACTCCCACCACTCTTGCTCAGGAAGGCCCATCAAACTGGTGATGGGCCATCAGGATATACAGGACCCACCTCAGCTCCCTTTGTGTGACTGTCTAGAGTGAATGAACAAACAACCCAGCTGTCAGTCTAAACAAGATGTTGATTCCACAGGCAGGCAGAGGCACAGGATGGTAAAGCTGGACAATTCCCACTTTCTAAAAGTGCCATTTTCAAACATATCATTTAAAAACCACCTTTACGAAAATATTTATTTTTTTATCCTGAGCTGAGAGAGCCCAAACTCCAAATCTCTAGGTCTTCCCAATTGAAAATTACACTTATAAGATTTTACGAATCTATGACATAATATCGACAGACAGAATATCTACCTACAAAAATATCGATACAAAAATATCGAAGTCAAAAATATCGGAGTTATATCTTCATAAAGGTAAGTACAAAAATATCAAAAATGTTATATCGTAGTACAAAAATATCGAAAATAAAAATATCGTTTTTTTAAATGTATTAATAATACTGTAAAAATAGTTAAAAAATACATATAATTTTACAAATATTAAATAAAAACATTAAAACGTATTTAGAAAATTATAACTAATACATATACATTTAAAATAAATTAAAAACTACATATAAATTAATATATATACATACTCCACATATTGCAACAGTAGGAAAATCGTTGGATAGCTTAGGGGTAAAATTTACTATTCCCACTCCAGAGGGTGCAACAGTAGGGAAAGTGTTGGATAGCGTAGGGGTTTAAATTACTATTCCCACTCCAGAGGGTGCAACAGTAGGGAAAGCGTTGGATAGCGTAGGGGTAAAAATTACTATTCCCACTCCAGAGGGTGCAACAGTAGGGAAAGCGTTGGATAGCGTAGGGGTTTAAATTACTCTTCCCACTCCAGAGGGTGCAACAGTAGGGAAAGCGTTGGATAGCGTAGGGGTAAAAATTACTATTCCCACTCCAGAGGGTGCAACAGTAGGGAAAGCGTTGGATAGCGTAGGGGTAAAAATTACTATTCCCACTCCAGAGGGTGCAACAGTAGGGAAAGCGTTGGATAGTGTGGGGTAAAAATTACTATTCCCACTTCCGAGGGTGCAACAGTAGGGAAAGCGTTGGATAGTGTAGGGGTAAACATTACTATTCCCACTCCAAAGGGTGCAACAGTAGGGAAAGCGTTGGATAGCGTAGTGGTAAAAATTACTATTCCCACTCCAAAGGGTGCGACATTAGGGAAAGCGTTGGATAGCGTAGGGGTAAAATTTACTATTCCCACTCCAGAGAGTGCAACAGTAGGGAAAGCGTTGGATAGCGTAGGGGTTAAAATTACTATTCCCACTCCAGAGGGTGCAACAGTAGGGAAAGTGTTGGATAGCGTAGGGGTAAAAATTACTATTCCCACTCCAGAGGATGCAACAGTAGGGAAAGCGTTGGATAGCGTAGGGGTTTAATTACTATTCCCACTCCAGAGGGTGCAACAGTAGGGAAAGCGTTGGATAGCGTAGGGGTAAAAATTAGTATTTCCACTCCAAAGGGTGCAACAGTAGGGAAAGCGTTGGATAGCGTAGTGGTAAAAATTACTAATCCCACTCCAAAGGGTGCAACAGTAGGGAAAGCGTTGGATAGCGTAGGGGTAAAATTTACTATTCCCACTCCAGAGAGTGCAACAGTAGGGAAAGCGTTGGATAGCGTAGGGGTTAAAATTACTATTCCCACTCCAGAGGGTGCAACAGTAGGGAAAGCGTTGGATAGCATGGGGGTAAAAATTACTTCCCACACTACTCCCCCTTTAACATACAACACACTACACATACAAAAAACCAAAATTAATATAAATTTCTATTAATCAATTAATAACAATTAATATTACTAAATTGATGTAATTATAAATGAACTAATTAACACATATTAATTACTAATTAATTAATAAATACCAACAAATAAATACAATCCCTTTAATTAATTAAATTTAATTATATCACACCCTATCCCCCTATAAACACACAACCCACTACACATAAATAAATCACATCATTTAATCACTTAATAATTATTATTTCCCAATTAATTATTGATTAACAATAACAAAAACATTAAATATATTAGCACATTAACTCTAATTAATTTAATTAAATAATTAATAATATGTAATTACCAATTAATTATTAATTAACAATAACAATAAATTAAATATATTAGCACATTAACTCTAATTAATTTATTTTACTAATTAATATTATTTAATTTCCAATTAATTAATTAACAATAACAAAAATGTATATATATTAAAACATTAACTCTAATTAATGTAATTAACTAATTAATATAAATTAATTACCAATTAATTATTAATAAAAATATTTTCAAAAATATATTAATTAATTAATTATTATTAAATTACTTTCCGCCCTATTCCCCTATAAACCCACAACCCGCTCTGATACTAAAACGCAAAATGTAAACAAATTTACTAATTTTCAAACACACATTACAAAACATATTTAACAAACATATAAACAAAATAATAAAATACATAACACTAAACAAAATTTCGATATTAGTAAATTTCGATATTTTCGATATTAGTAACATACATACCTTAAAAAAACTATATTCTGTCTGTCGATATTTTGGA
Source organism: Lissotriton helveticus (assembly GCF_964261635.1). Lineage (NCBI taxonomy): Eukaryota > Metazoa > Chordata > Amphibia > Caudata > Salamandridae > Lissotriton > Lissotriton helveticus. Next base: position 232,525,781 of record NC_136067.1, on the reverse strand, counting down.
CATCGATATTCTATACCATCCAAATTAAAACATCGATATTATTGTATATCGATATTTTAATTTTGATATTTTGTCTCACTACCAGATTTTACAAGGCAACTCCAATGATAACCTATGGGAGAGATAGTCCTTGCAATAATGAAAATCGAATTTGGCAGTATTTTTAAAACACACCAGTACATGTTCTACCTTTCACATACACTGCACCCTGCTCATGGGGCTAACTTTGGTCTACCTTAAGGGTGCCTCACATGCAAAAAAGGGGAAGGCTTGGGACTGGCAAGTGGGTGTACTTGCCAGGTCAACATGGCAGTTTAAAACTGCACTGGCAGACACAGAAGCGGCAGGCCTCCGACATGGTTACAAGGCTACTCATCTGGGTGGCACAATCAGTGTTGCATGTCCACTCGTAACATTTGATTTACAGGCCCTGGGCACACACATTGCATTTTATTAGGCACTTACCAGTAAACCAAATATGCCAATCATGGATAACCACTCTCAGTCATAATTTGCACTGGAAGCATATGCACCTTAGCACTGGTTAGCAGTGGAAAAGTGCCTTGAGTTCTAATGCCAACAAAAAGAGGGTCCAAAAAATAGGAGGCAAAAGACAAAAAGCCTAGGAGTAAACCTGCAAAAAGAGCCAGGTCTAGCAATGACGGTAATTAGTGAGCTATGTATTACTGGATGATGATATTTAGTGATCCATGCATTTATTGTGATGTATGATGATTCATGGGTTTTTCACACTACTTGCATTAATGTAGTGGTTCATGTTCTCTATATCATAACCTGTTGCATTTCATGCCCTGATGTTCCAATGTATGTCGTTCTTATGCTTGCATTGTGAGGATAACGAGTACTGTCTCAGGATCTGCAAATATGCACAGTTTTTATGATTTATGTGGTTTTTTGACTATGATCTATGGACAATATACTTTGTATTTTTATATAATCCTGTGTGGAGTCTCTTTTGTGGTGTGTTTATTGTGTCACTGGTGTGAGTGTGTTGCGCGAACGCTTTACGCATTGCCTTGGGGATAAGCTTGATTGCTCTGCCAAGCTACCAAGGAGACAAGCAGGGGTTATCCTGGGTGTGTAACTCCCTTACCCTGACTAGAGTGGAAGGTTCTGTCTAGCTTAGGTGCATGCCCTAACCAACCAGAGACCCCATTTCTAACAACCATTCAAGGACATTTCTTAACTCAGATCGAAAGAAATGGAGCAAGATGTCTTGGTTTCAATCAAGCGGCAGAGTGTTGTCTGAGTTCTTTTCATGTTTGTTTCCCTAGATCCCAAATTGAGTTACTCTTTATTATGATTCATCGTCTCAGAGACCCGGGAGAGAGTCTCTGAAAAAGGACACTGCACAGGACACATGACAGGCAGAATTCGTCTCCAGGCACTGAGCCTTAAAAGTCAGGTCACCTAATTAGTGCCAGAAATTGGAGCTGGAACGGATGGGAAAACACAAAGGTGTTCACTGACATTTGACGGTTTCAAGTTCTTAGACCTGAAGGGACGAAAAAAGGACAACATATCCTAATGCTTTGGAGTCAAACATGAGAAATGATTCTCTCGGAAACTTGTGTGGTGGCCCTCGGCAAATGCCAGGCGAACATCCTCTTGTTAAATGACAGGGGGAAGACAGAACCCGAGGTATGTAAACCTGCAACATGCAAAGAAATGCTGCACAAAGGTGTCACCATTGCACTCTCACAAATTCATTTGAGATGTATCAATTGTACTGTATTGAAACAGTTATACAGGGCTTGCAACCTATGTATGCTGTACGGAAGCGCTTATCTCAATAGGCAGCAAGCTACATTGTGTAGGATCTGTGGTTGGAAGGGTGTCTGTTTTTTGATCCTATGTGGGAAGTGTTTCCATGAGGTACCATCGTATGTGATATAGCGCTTAGCTGTATGGTGGATGAAGAGGTGTGAGAGACAGGCATGCAGTTTATGGTTTTCAGTAAGCTGGCCTCTTTAAACAACTCTGCAGGTCCCTTCATGGTATTTATTATGCCCATAGACTACTTTTCTGGTTACTGCACTGAGTTGTCCAACTTGATATGTTGCTTAAAATTTATGGACCGGAATTCACATTAGTAACAGATCAGCTTGAACAAAAGTGAATTGTGTTACACAGTACCCTGGCGACAAAGTGCTTTTAGAAAAACTCTGCAACCTTTGTTTTTACATTTGGACAGAGATAGTTTTTTCCATCATGACAGTGGCATGTAACGAAAAAAACGAAAAATGAATACCTATATACATACCAGGAGGGTTTGGGGTCAGCCCTCTTCATCCACTGGTCTGTTCAACTGCTGTTCACATATTGCTTTTGCACAATACTCCATTTAGTGTGCAGCATTGAGTCAACCCATGCCGGTCATTGGCTCTCATGCACTGTGAGTGACTGCATTTTTTCTGGAAATGCTGCATACAAAGAAGGGCACTTCAGTGAGACAGCTGGTTGGCTAATATTTTAGTGTGCCAAATCTTTTTTTTAATTCTTTGTTCTTTTTATTCATCCTTATGTTTATAAATTATGTCTTCAGGTCACTGTAAATCATTGCAAAGAATATCTTTTCTTTGCACCAAAAAGAAGCATATTTTCGTGTGATGTGCGCTAAAATTAAAAATGTTTCTGATCCAAGTAGAGCTGCATGCTGGGAAGCACCCATACATTCCAATTATATCAAATGTTTATTGAAATTTTAAATTAAATAAATATTTTAAGCATATGGGCACAACCTTTATGTAGAAGCATTATTTGTTTCTTCTTTCTGTTGCTAGCGCCATATGATTGCTATAAAAAGAAAACTAATCATCACAAGAGATTGCCTGATAGAGCTAGCCCAATATACCTCTAGCCTGACCTCCATTATGCACTGCTTTCTCAGTCTGGAGATATGAGCTGAGCCCTGTCATTGCATATCTATCCTTGTCTAAGTCACTAAAGAGACACCCAAAAAACTCTCACAAAATACCTTTTCCCCGACTTGAATTATGCACCATCTTACTGGTCTGAAAGTGCAGTCACTAGTCAGCTATGTTTAACCACTTGCACGCTAGCGGTTTTCCCGCTGTGTGCTGGATTTTCAAAATCAACATGTTGAGTGACGAGTTCACATTGTCATCTGCACAGGGTAGGTAATGCTGATGAGCTCGTCATCAGCATGGAAGGGGATAAACATTTTTAAAATTTTGGCCCACTTAGACAAACACTAGTTTCACACATCAAACCAAAAGTAGTCTCTTCACATATATTGTTAGGTTTCTGTCTTTGAATATCATCATGCATTAAAACAAAGATTGTTTTGTGCTCAAAATTATCATGCCACGTTTCAAAACACAACAAATGTAAAACATGGGGAGGACTAGTATAATGTTACCTAACACAAAGACTAATTAAACAACAGGTGGCAGTTTCAAGAGGAACATCACGCGATTCTCTCTCACAAATAGGAAAGGTATATCACAGATACAATGACGTCTGGCAGGGAATGGGGGTGGCAGAGCGGGCTGTTAACCCCCAAAAAAAGAACACTTACCCATCGCCACGCGTCGTCTCTCCTCAGCTCCGATCCCTCCTGATGCCGCTGTCTCTCCTCACCCCTAATTGCAAAGAGGAAGCACCCAGGCAATTATAACGCTGTAATGCAGCATTGTAGTTGGTCTTAGCGCCGTAGTTCGGCGATTAGACAGGGAGATGGAGCCTTTGCATATTCCTCACTAGGCTGTGTAATGCAGCTTGGTGAGGAACATGCACAGTGCGCATGACTGTTTGGCCGGCCCAAGAAGACAGGCCGAGCAGTCAAGCCCACTTGGAGTTTGCAAACTCCTCCTCCCCGGTACCCCCAACCGCGCCCTAACCCAGCCCGCTAGTGAAAAATAAAATGATAATAACCAGGTTATTATCATTTTATTTCTGCTTTTTTCTGCTCTGAGAATAGTGGGGCGCCTCCCCTGCACAGATAGCAAACACACTATAGAGGCCGACCGAGTCGCCCACACCAAACCAGCCAGAATGCACAGACCCATCAAATGAGCCAGCTGGTACACCCCAGAACTCAGTGAAATGCAGATGCAAACAACTAGAAAGAAGAGGGCGCACCAGCAGAAACAACACTGATCAAGCCACATTCAAGTCTGCTTTCAAGAACTTCCACCAACTACTCAAAGTTGCAAAAAAGGAGGCCCTGACACACTGCAGACCAAGGAATTCTTCACCATCATCAGAGAGCTCACTTGCCTATCTGCCAGTGAAAACTCGATGCCCTCCTCACAGGAACTCTGGGACACTCTTGCAGACCACTTTCATTACAAGATAGCCACCATCTACATAAACATCAATTACCAACCCACCAACCTCCTCAGCCTGTCCACTCCCATGAAGACAGCTGCCGACCAGCCGCTCACTCCATGGGAACAACTCAGCAAACTGAACACTACTGCCTTAATGAACCACATCCACACGGGAGCAGCCACCTACTCATGCTCCCATCGATTCTGTAACCTCGGATGCAACGAGATCAGCCACCAGCTCACCACCATCCTCAATGCCTCCATTACCACAGCCACCTTTCCCGATGCCTGGAAACACTCAGAGGTCACTCTCCTCCTCAGGAAATCTTCCGCAGACCCCAGTCACCTCCAGAACTACCAACCTATCTTGCTGCTCCCATTTCCCAACAAAGTCCTGGAAAAGGCCATCAACCTCCAACTCACCAAACGCCTGGAGAGAAACAACCTGCTACACCTCCCCAATCAAAATTCAGAGCCAATTACAGCATTGAGATGGCCCTGATCGCTGCCACATATGACATCAGCGATCTACTCAACAGAGAAGAATTGACCTCTCCGCAGCCTTCGATACTGTCTCCCAAAACATCAGTCGACTGCACCAGATCGGACTCAAATACAATGCTCTTAGATGGACGACATCTTTCCTCATGGGGCGCACCCAGAGAATCAGTCTCCCTCCCTTCAATTCACACCTCAAGCGCACCATCTGTGATGTCCAACAAGGTTCATCCCTCAGTCCAACCCTCTTCAATATCTACATGACACTTCTAGCAGACATCATCAGAACCCACTACATCAACCTCATCTACTATGCTAACGACACCCAGCTCATCCTCTCGCTTTCAGCGGACCCCACCACGATGAAGATCAACTTTCACAACTGCATGAAGAATATCGCTGCCTGAATGATGGACAACTGCCTGAAGCACAACACAGAAAAAAACTGTGCTGATTTTCAGCAGCCACACCTCCCTCTGGAATGACTCCTGGAGCCATCAGAACTCGGACAACCCCCACTCCAAAGGACCATGCCCGGAACCTCTGCATCATCCTGGACAGCAATTTCTCTATCAAATGACAAGCCAATGCTGTCTCCTCAGCTTGCTTCCTCACTCTCCACATGCTCTGCAGAATCTTCAAATGGCTCCCCATCAGCATCAGGAAAACAGTGACGCAGGCCCTCACAAATGCCCGCATAGACTACCGCAATGCAGTCTATGCTGGCACCACCAGCAAACTCAAGAGAAGACTCCAGACGATCCAGAACACAACAGCTAGACTGATCCTGAACCTACACAAAAAGCCCCACATCACCCAGCACATGAGAGACCGCTACTGGCTCCCCATCCAGGAAAGATGCCATTTCCAACAACTGACCCATGTCTACAAAGCCTTCCATGACCAAAGACCTGCATACATGAACCACTGGCTGAATTTCCACTAACTACCCAGAAACCTCTGCTGCACTCACCTATCCCGCGCACAGACACCACACATCTGCCGCTGCCACACCAGAGGATGCTCCTTCTTCCATTCAGGAAGACATTCAAGACCTGGCTCTTCGACTGAACCTGCAGCCTGGCACCTAGATTTCCTCATGGGTGACAAGCCGCACTATACAAGTAGCACATGATTGATTGATTGATAGAGGAAGTGAGTGTAGTATGGATATGTGCAATAAAATCCAGACGAAGTGAAGAAAAGTAAAGTTGAGTTTATTCCATAGATAGGACCCACGACCACCAGCCACAGCAGCAGAACATGCAATGGCCCAGAGGTTCCAATACAGTAGAACACCTAAAGAATCTACATTCCAACTATGACCTATTAGCTTAAAGAAATACACATATTTATTTTTCAATACATTACCACACATTACACCCCCCGTCTTTAAAAAACAAAAGATGAATTAATAATACACGTAATCTCTGGAATGAGGGGGAGCTGATCTTACTCTTGAGCTACATCTTATTAGGTTGTCTCCATCACCACCAGAAGTAACATTAGAGCATGCAGCATGATTTATGTTGGTATTACTGTCACCTTTATTCAAGTCAGTATTAGAAGAACTTACCACACTAGTTTGCAAATTTTCATAGCAAGCTGAATTAGTCAAAGTATCAATGTAGAACCAATCACTTCTTTCCTTCTCCTTTGTAGAAGCAACTCTTTGTAAAATTATCTTAGCTTGTTCTCCAGTCACCTTAAATAAAGCATTTCTATTCCACCATCCCTTATTCTGTAATGAAACAGCCATCCTAGCTATCTTCAAAATCATTACTGGTTCTGAAAACTTCAACAGTCCTTTACTGATCCTAATGGTTTTTTTTATTAAAACCCAATCACCAATCTTAAGAATGCCTTCTTTCACATGCATTCTTCTGTCATAATTGCGTTTATACATATCTTGTTTTCCTTTGACATGTTCCCGTGCACTTTGTAAATCAATATTATGAGGTATCTCAACCTTATCCAATAATCACGTTGAACTAAGAACTGAAATAGGTTTTCTCCCTCCTAACAAAACAAAAGGAGCAACATTAGTAGTGCTCTGTGGAATGATAATATAATTCCAAACCTTATAATGTAGATATTCAGCTACATCCAAGTTATTGGAAACTGCTGTCTGAACACCATCTTTTATCAAGTGATTATCCCTTTCTACTAGACCATTTGAAGCTGGGCTATACAATGGTGCAAGAATATGTTTGACATCATGTTTATCAAAAATGTAGAGAACTCATCAGAAATAAAATGAGACCCATTGTCAGTAACAATTTCTTTCACACTTCCTCCAACAAAATAAATGCTATAAAAATGAAATTACAGAAGCTTTTGACAGAAGAAAAGTACAACCACTTTGAAAAGTAGTCAATAGCAACTATAATAAATCTTTTGTCACCTTTAAAAATATTGAATGGACCAGTGAAATCAAGACCAATTTTTTCCCATGCATTATTTGGCCAACTCACAGGACATAAAGGAACTGTGGTTGTCTTCCAATGTTTGTCAGAACATAGACATTCAGCAAACGTTTCCACAAATCTTTTAACTTGGCCATCGATACCAGGCCACCAATACATTTATTTAATTTTCTTTGCGGTTGCAGTAATACCCAGATGTCCCTCGTGAGCCAAAGAAATATTCTTTGGTTAAAGACTCATGTGTGGAACAAACAAATCTTGCCTAACTAAAATTACATTAACTAAGGATAACTCTGAAGCTACTTGGGAAAATATTCTAACATCTGTAGACATACTTCTGTTACACGGCCAACACTCAATGAGGAACTTTTTTACTTGATTCATACAATCATCTTTATCACAACTTTCAACCCATTCCCTTTCCGGAATTTTGAATTGTTCATTTATATTATTAACCGTAAAACAGATACCAAATCCATTTCCTTATGACTGTTAACACAATCACCCTCAACAGGTAATTGTGATAAACAATCTGCTCTGACATTTCCACCTCCTGGAATATATTTTATATCAAAATTAAATTCTTCTAGTCTTGCTCACAACCTAATGGGTCGAGACAAAGCCTTATTGGAATAACTGTCCCCTAACATATATATCAAAGGGTTATGATCGGTATGCAATTGAAATTTTGTACCCCAAGTGTACATTTTGAATTTCTCAGAAGCCCATGAACACGCACGTGCTTCACACTCAATAGCACTATAATTCCTTTCAGCATCATTCAGAGTACATGAGACAAACGCAACAGTGCACTCCTGACCATCTTTGATTTGGCTTAATACTGCGCAAAGACCTTTGACACTTGAGTCTACTGTGATGATACACTTCTCGCCTTGAGTTAAGAGTATAATAGCTGAAGCAGTTGGAATTAATTTGTTTAACAAAATAAAAGCACTCTGACATTCATCAGACCATACATACTTGACATTTAAAAAAAAATGATTTCTCAATGGTTGAACAATGACAGCATATCCCTGAACAAATCTTGCATAATATCCACTTAAACCCAGAAAGGCTCTAAGTGAATCCTTGTGAGTAGGAATCGGTGCATCATTAATACCCTTCATTAACGAAAGCTTAGGTTTAATGCCTTCTTTAGAAATAGTATGGCCCAAATAATTGGCTTCTTGAGAAATAAACTTGCATTTGTCAAAATTGATTGTCATACCCTGAGCACCCAATTTACTCAGAACCTTTTCTACCAAGGTTATGTTTTGATCTAAACTCTCAGTGTGAATTAAAATATCATCCTGGAAAGCCTGTATGTCCTTTTCCTCTCCAAACATTTGATCCATTAGTCTTTGAAAAACACAAGCGACGGATGCCAAACCAAATGACATTCGGTTGTACCCATATACGCCAAAAGGTGTCACAAATGTTGTAAGGGGTTGAGACTCTTCGCATAAGGGAATTTGATGTTACGCCGAGCGTAAATCAATTGTGGAAAAGTATTTACTTCCTCCTAATCTGGCTAACATCTCGTGAATTCTAGGAAGAAGATGACAGTCTACAAGAATATTTCTATTGAGAACTCTCAAATCCGCACATAGGGGTATATCGCCAGAGCTCTTGCGTGCAACGACAGCAGCTGAAAACCATTCTGAAGATTCTACTTGCTTAATAATACCTTGAGAACACATAGCATCTAACATTTTTTTATAGTCCTCTATGGCAGAAAGAGGAACAGGTCTTACTTTTTGTATCACTGGAGTGACATTACTCATCAATTTAATAGTATGTTGTCGTTCCTTAACTACACCAATCTTTTTCGAAAAAACTTCTGAAAATTTAGAAAACAACATTTGTATAATGCCTTCATGCATATTGGTCTCTTGTACAGTTAACACTGGCATATCACTCAGTGTACGAAACACAAATACTGCAGCACACTTATAGGAAAAATTTAAAGTTGAAGCGATGTCCCAATGGACATAAAGTTCAAAGTTCAAGGGCGAAGAAGTGGTCCACAATAGTCTCGTTTCTTCTTTTATTTAATCAATCAAAAGCCAGCCGACACGTGTTTCGTCGCAAGAAACCACACTGTTTCCGCGACTCCTCAGGGCTGTAGGAGTGAAGGTAAAGGACCAGCAGGTCGCGGTGCCGGTGATAATTCCAACCCGGCTCCGCTCGAGACCGGGTGTTGATGAAAATCGGACACGGATTATACAGGAATGGAGCGTAGTATATCCAGCAATACTGAAGAGATTCTTTGTTGTAAACCTTTATGAGGACACTGTTTCTCGAAGTAGGTATATTGATGGCAGACTGTAGGTCCGTGTCTTCAAAGTTTGAGGCAAGTGGCCATACAGGTCAGTGAGTCCCCGAGGTGCGGGGATAATTCGGCGACGACTCTATCAAGTCCGCGTTTCTGTTCGGTTCTGGAGACCTTGAAGAAAAGGATGCATTGAAGAAAACGTGTACTTTGGAGGTGGCTTCAGAAGTGACATCTATTCGTCATCATCTGCATCGTATTCAAATATTAAAACTTTTATATCAAATACCATTTTGGTCCTCTTCAGACAGCGTCCCGGCCATATTCTGCTTGCGAATGGTATTTGATATAAATGTTTTAATATTTGAATATGATGCACATGATGACGAATAGATGTCACTTCTGAAGCCAACTCCATAGTACATGTTTTCTCCTATGCATCCTTTCCTTCAAGGGAACCATTGAAAACCATTAATAGAGTCTACGCCATCACGGTTAAACAACTACCTTATCTAGAGTTTGGAAAGGACCTAACAAGAACTAACTGGCCCTGAAGAAGTCCGTAAGGACGAAACGCGTTGGCTACTTCGTGTGATTTTAAGGAAGAATTTTTTAATAAAGAAGTTAAACTACAACCTGCTTTTTCTGTTTCTGACAATTTGTCTCTTTATAAGTTGCTCTGTAATATTGAATGGAGTGCCGGATCATTGCTTGTTATGTGTTGCTTTGTGGAGTGTTCCATAAGAGGTGTAAGGGTATTGCATCTTAGGTCCTTGGCACCCAACCTAATTACCGTACCCTTCTTAGGGGATAGGTGCAGTCGTTCTTTGCCCCATAACCTGTGTCCATTGTTTTTCCTAGCAATATCCATGACTTCTTCCAGTGATCGATTTTTGCATGTTAAAATATGTTCTTGAATATTCTTATTGAAGCAATTAAATACTAATTGATCACGTTAAGCAGCATCTAAATTATTTCCAAATACACGTTTTGAGGCTAAAACATGTAATACTGCTAAATATTCCTCTATAGACTCTTCAGCTGTCTGTTTGCGTTTAAAAAACTTGTGTCTCTCAACCATAACAGATAGTTCATCAACGTATTGTTTACCAATGCGTGCTAAAGCTTCCTTGAAGACATCCCAAGTTTCATATCCAGCAGGTGCAGAAAAAACTGGTAGATTATCAAAAATCTCTTGCCAAGCACTGCCTAAATGGTTGAGTAATAAACCTATTTTCCTTGAAGGTGAATATTTGCTGGCATCAATGTATTCAGGGTAATTTTCAAATACTCTAAACCATTTATGCCAAGGAGTTTACGGTTTACCTGCAATTTCAAGAAATGGAGGTGGTTGCATGACAGTATTGATAGAAGCCATGACATAGAATCAATATATGTGTTTACCAGGAAAATATACCACGTCCACAAGCACAATGTTTAAAATAAAAGAAATGGAACAAGTGAAATATTACTTGTAGAATTGAAGAAGAAAACCATCTAAATTTGTTCCCAAAACAAACAAATTACCATTGAAAACAGTGTGAATGTGCTGTTCCGAAATAAATTACGACAAAAATGACGTGAAATTATATTTTTGAATGAAAACGTGTCCAATCAGTAAAGATGGCCGCCAAACGTGCTCGACGTACTCTTTACAGTGAATAGAGGTTGTTGTGGCAATGTTTGATGGTGTGATGACGTACAAGATTCAGCCTCCAACTTGCATTAGAAGACTTTCAGCCGTCAGCGAATAATGAACAGCTTCTCAAGTGCTGATGAGGAAAGCGCGAGAATGAAGTTTAAAAGATGCAGTATGAAGCATGCGGGTTTGAAAAGTAACAGGTCGGCAGTTGACTTCAACAAATAACTGCAGAAAGGTAAAAATTTACTTTACTGCAATGCTTCGCAATACTTCCCAGTAAAATGAATAGTAGGGACCTCCGCGTTGATTGAAACAGGTTTGTGTCTAAATCCCTTTTTAATTATTTTCTGTGATAAAATCCTCTTCTTTCCTTGGAGTGGCAGAATGGAAACAGGCACAAACCGGAAAATGAATGCGTCCGTGGGTCCAACCAATCAAGAAAATCATCACCAAAAATTTAGTATGGATATGTGCAATAAAATCCAGATGAAGTCAAGAAAAGTAAAGTTGAGTTTATTCCATAGATAGGACCCACGACCACCAGCCACAGCTGCAGAACATATAATGGCCCAGAGGTTCCAATACATTAGAACACCTAAAGAATCTACATTCTAACTATGACCTAATAGCTTAAAGAAATACACATATTTATTTACAATACCTTACCATAAATTACAGTGAGAGGAGCTACAGAATCATTACACATGCTTTGTTAACAGACATAAACATATAAGAAGTACAAAACTCCTGAAAGTCACAGCGAAACCTCTTGTAGGGTTAAGAGACATAAATATACTCATGTAGGATAATGAGCCCCCTCATACCTAGTGTGGTGTGCTTCATCAGTAGGTTCCACATGTAGTACTGGAAAGCATCGACGAGAACTAATGTTCATTGATTTCACAGACTCCTAGTTATGGGTTTCTTAGTTTTAGTGACGTTATGCCCCTTATGTTGCCAATTATGTTTGCATATTGTTAAAGTGCAAGACCTATATTAAAATTGTGTGGGTGAAATAAAAATATTTTTTAATTCTGTGTCCTTACCTCACAATTAAAACAGAAACGTATGGCAATGAAACCTGTTTCTCTTTTTCTTCAACATGTTCCTGCGCTCAAATATTGCCCCTACATTTGTCGTACACCTTCTTCAGGACTATAGGTCCCAGTATTTTACATCAAATACTGTGAAAAAGTCCCAGATTCATACAGCATGCTTAACAAACACATTTAGTATTTCTGTTTAGTTTTGATAAGAAGGGGCAAGAGCAGTGGAAACACTCCTTTGTTGAAGAGGTGCACCTTGGGTAGAAACAGTACCACCCTTTCATAGAGGACAGGTAGAAACAGCAAGAGCAACTGCAGCACAAGCATTACTGCATGACTGGAGCAAACCAAGCACCGGGGAAAATTAAGAAGTACTTTGGAGCGGAAAATGCTGGATGCCCGAGATGTGCTTCTGAGGGTGCGGAGCTGGAACATATGTTATGGTCCTGCCCTGATCTCCGGGAATACTGGCGGGAGATAGGTGACACTTTATTGGAGGTGACGGACAGAGCTATTCAATATGATATAGCAGTTTGTTTGTTGCACTGGTTCCCACATACGCCTAAAAATAAAACTACGAGCAGATTTATTGACATGGGCTTGTTGGTAGACAAAAGGGAAATCACAAGACGCTGGAAGGCGAGAGTGGATCCCACACACAGGAGATGGGCCACCGAGTTCCTGAAATGGGCCGTTTGCGATAGCACACACAGATACCAAATGGCTCGCCGTAAACCAACGGACAGGGCTCTGGATACGGCAGCGGCTTGGGAGGCATTGGTCCAAGCCCTGAGAGACAGCGTGCTACAGGGGGAAGAGACGGAATCAGAGGACAATGGAAATGACCCTAGCACGGAACCGGGGACATCGCTAGACTAGGTAGACATTGGACGGAGACTCCTGATTGCACCCATAGAAAAGGAAGAGAGGTATACTCCTGAGTGGGTGGTGGACAAGTGAGGGGGGGAGGGGGGGAGTTGAGGCAATTTGCTGGGGTTGGGGAGTTTGGGGTGTTGGGACGCAGAAAAGCAGACGAGCAAATACTTAAGAGGAAAGGGTTGCACTGACCACATACTACTGGACATTGGGAAGTTTCCTGTTTGTCGTCGCCCGACCCCAGGGTTGTGGGCAGAAAGGCTGTGTACAGATGTGGATGAAAACGGACATATGCCAGAAATGGGTGAAGTAACCCTATGTGACAATTGTGAAACTGTAAATCTGCAATAAAAATTGTGTTTAAAAAAAAAAAAATGACAGGAGCAAACCAAGCCTCTCACACTCACTCAAAGAGCAAGTGCAAACTTCCATTCCCTACAGGATATATTCAGCTGTGCAGATTAGCGCAAGTTTCATTGCTAAAAACTCATTTACAGTTAAGACATGAGTGGCATATAAGTTAATGACAGATCTCTGAATGGGTGCTCAACTCATTAGGAGTAATACGGAGGGGAGTGAGTGAGTGAATATGTAGGTTCTGATTAGCACTTATGTGATAATTGTCACCATCCTGAAAGTCTTACCCCTGTCACTCAGAGATCTGCTATTTGTGTTGAGCCTTTGTTTTGCCACATATTGAAAAGTAGCTGTTACCTAATGCATTAATATAATTTAGGGCAGCCAAGCCACATTCTAAGTAACTATGCTCAAGATGGGCATACAAGGTGCTGTGCCATCCAAAATCTGTAAGCCCGGCTCCATAGCAGTGCGACCTGTGCCACCGCACCGGGTGCTGACTTCAGGAGACGCTGAGTTTGCAAGTTTATTTTGGTTTTAAAAGCACCTGCTGCAGCATTCCGTGTTACCAGCAATTTCCAGGTAACAATAAAAACAGCAAGATAACTCCGGTGATCAATGTTCTTCCTGAAGAGAGTTCTGATTTTTGTTAAGTTAAGGTTTTGACTGATCACCCACGCACACAAAGCACTCCACAACACCGGCCCAGCATACCTGAACAGCAGACTCAGCTTCTACACCCCCACCCGCCAACTCCGCTCCGCCGGCCTCGCCCTCGCCTCTGTCCCCCGCATCCAGTGAACCACCTCCGGCGGCAAATCCTTCTCCTACCTCGCCGCCAAGAACTGGAACACCCTACCTAACCACCTACGGCAGACCCTAGACCTACTCACCTTCAGAAGACTCCTCAAGACCTGGCTTTTCGAGCAGTAGCAGCACCCCCTCCCCTCAGCGCCCTGAGACCCTCATGGGTAAGTAGCGCGCTTTACAAGTACTCTGATTGATTGATCATAAAATAGCACAACCTGCTGCAATGAACGTGTACCATGCAGATCACAAAGCGCATATAATGTAAATAGGTCAGTGGGTTACTACTTTTCTAAGAGATATCTTTTTGTTACTTGCAGTTTATAAGTTAAAATTCTGAAATAGAACAGTGAATTATTAACTCTCATCATAGAGCTACATGCTCACTGCAAAGTATAGACTATATCATAGATTAATGTTGTAAAAAGGGTTCATTTGGGTAGAAATCGATTCTTATTATTAAAGAGAACCCCCAACTCTTTCAAAAAGAACAATTGATGGACAGAACGCAGAACAATGTCATACATTCACCCCAGTACAGAGATCTGGGCCTCAATACATCAGTTTTTGCTCGCCGTTTCAGTTTGGACCCAGCCATATGCAAATCAGTCTTGGCCCTGCGCCCAATGGGAACAGTCCAGCCCGAACTGCTAAGCCAGGTCCTCTCAGGACTGGAAACAAGCATCCTAGGTCCGGTTTCGGGCATTCAGCCCTCCTCAGCCAGGATAGCTTGACTCCAGTGGCATGGAGAGCACAGGACCGACATCAGGGCATACCCGTCCCACTAGGGGTGACAAATGCAAAAAGAACAATTGATGGACAGAATGCAGAACAAAGTCAATTATTGGGCTCTGTTTTCAATTCTGAGTTGGTGCTTCTCCAGATCAAGCACTCTTAAACTACACTGTCTACCAGTATGGATGATGTCACTCCTACACTTATAGTCCATTGGCATATGTAACATTCATATACACTGATTTACACACTTATGATTGATTGTCTCTGTGTAATGTGCGTGTGATGCAAAGTGCTCTGATACCCAACACTGGTATGAGTGACACTATATAACTAATTAAATACATCTGAAAGTGAGTGGTTATGGAGACTTGAGGGGCACTGTTAAAAGATGGGGGTGAGGGAATCCGTGGTGGAGGTGGTCACCACCTCCACCCCGGATGGGGCACCAACAAACATTGTCGCACCAGGTACCACCAGCACTAAAGCCAGCCCTAAATGTCTATGTTGCACCTGTTCGAATATTGAGTGCCACCCTGCGTTTTCAGATAAAGAGACCATCTGTTTACTCCATTGCTCACCGTTATTTTTACTAACGCTGACAGCGTATCTGTTGGCTGAACCTGGGAGAACCTTCCTGCCTTAACCTGCACACTGGCTCTTCAATACTTTCATGTAACCGCTCTTCTTCTTAACCCAAAGTCCCTTTCCTGGTTGCACATAACTTCAGCTTTCCATTTAATGAGATTGGCTTTCATACAGTCTGGGGTTTCCAGCCACCTACACTGAGCATGCATATATTTGCAAGCCTATACCAATTAAAGTAATATATGAACTACAACTCCCAGCATGCTTAGTTTTGTTGGCTGACAAATAGGACCTGACCAGCTGGAACGCTCACAGCTGGATGACATTTAGGAGTGCACATTTTCACGGCCCCATGGTTTATTACCAACAGAATTTAACTCAACGAATATTAGTCGTCATTTCATGTTATCACTCCGCTTTTTTCATTGCCTGGCCTTTAAGTAAAGGACAAATAAGGACAGGGGTAAAAAACAGACAAACGCAAAAATGCACCCCACTTTTGTCTCTAGGTTTCCCAGGTGCCTCCATGTGAGAGTAACAGCTTTTATGAATGTACGGTGTGACTGGAACAGATAGTCAAACATGGATCTGGGAAGTATGACAGGACTTCTCTAAACCTTACATCATGTTAGCCTTCGAAACTGGACATCACTTTTTGTATTTAGTTCTTGTATATGGTTAAGAGATACCTGTATGTCACTGGATCACAACTCACCAGTCATGGGCTTACTGGAATGTTCGTTTTCAGGAGTGTCAGCCCAATTGATTTAATCCATCTGAACCTAGAGTAAAACGTATCTAATCCAAGTTCAACTTCTGTAGCCCTGCTGGTGCCATTATAAAAGCAGGACTACGAGTACCAGAATGCAATGGGAAAATAAACATCATCCTTCTCCTGCCCAGTGTTGTTGAAGAGGAAGTTTGGTTCGCCCGCGTTTTGCCGTGACCGACGGTGAATCTGCCGGTGCTAGAGTTGAACGCTGCTTGTTGCAGACATCTTACTTTAGATTTCCAGCTCTCGTCTCTTTACAAAGGACACACTTGATGGGCGGGAGAGGGGTCTGCGGAATGTCCCCGTAGGGTCTGAGATAACCTCCTTCGATTAATTTGTTCGTGTTTCTGTTTGCTGAGTGCTCTCGTAACATGGGCTGCGGTTTTGTAAGTAAACATGTATTCCTTTGATCTTGCATAAGCCCATTGCCTTCTAATCTTTGCCATCTTTAGCGCGAGGCGTTTTCATGACAAAGTGAATTAACATGAACACGTTTGTTTACCTTACACACATTTAACTAGGAAGGACACTGTTGTGGTAGCAAGGCGACACTGGCCTCTTATTCCATGGGCATTTACCCAGTCGCCAGGAACCCTTGGAGACTGGTTTTGAAATTACAGGTTCCAATCCTTCGCTTTCCTTTTAAAAATCTTTTTTTTAGTTGTGTTAGTTGGCACTTTATTTCATGAAAAGCAAATCAAACTGCCTCTCCAGAGAAGTGGAAAGAAAATGTGAACTCTTCCTTAACTAAAATGTTGCAAGGTTTCTGTTTGAATGTCTGATCAGTTTCCAGAGGTTAAAAAAAGGGAGAGGATGTGGCATTATGGTCAGAGCTGCCGACTTTGGAGCTGGGGAACCGGATTCGAGCTTCTGCGTCGGCTCCGCATTTTGTGATTCTGGGAAAATCACTTAATCTCCCGCTGCCTAATCAACATTAAATAATGTAATGTAACTGGTGCTCATGTAAAGCTCTCCAATACCTTCGGGCCGAGTTCGTGCTATATAAATCTTCAAATAAAAAATACATCTAGAAATGCTAAAGGCCTCACTATCTAGCAGATGGTTGGAAGCTGAAGTGCTACCCTATGGCCTTCACACCCCCCTGCCAATCTTCAATCTGAGCTGATAAACCGATCTTTCTCCAGATTCCCCCCTCCCCCCCCAGAGAAGATTACCAGATTACTCAATGCGCTGCAATTAACCAGTGTTACTATTTTTGATGTTACTTATACCACTGTACCACTGTATGTGATTGGTTCTGATCTAAGCTCGATAAATCAGTGGTGGTCTTTAGCATAAATGACTTAATTGACTAATTTACCACATCACCAAAGAGACTGCAGACACCGCCTGCGTTTGGGTTAACTGGTTACTCAAGATATAATTTTAAAATAGTTGTTTTTCCAATACATATCACAATACAATCCCCAGTCAGTCAACCACACTGCCATGAGCAATCAATGCTGACATGCCATAGTATCATACAACATGGCATAGTGTCTCACCATACAACTAACCCCAACACAATTACAGGTCCAACCCTTTTAGACCAGCTATGATTTGCTGCATCATTGGCGTTGGTTGCATGGTTGCTATTGTTTGCCAAAATGTTGGTGGTTGCATCATTGGTGTTGTCAACCCAGTACATTTTGAAATTCCAAGTAGAATATGTATGGATTTTCCAGATCTTTGGAGAGGATGTGGTGCATAAACTCCTCTGAAAAGATATTATTCTGACCCAGACTGTTATAAATGACGTTTCAAATGATTGAGGTGTGAAGTTAGTCCTAACTTCAGTTATGAGGCATTTAAAATCTTGAAATGTTAGCTCCTAAATAATTTTGCTATAAGCCTTTCGATGTGAAAAAGAGTGGCAACCCCCCCAATTCTATCTGCTCTGTTCATTCTGAATATGGAATATTCTGATAGTAAAAGAAGATCAATGAATGGTTGAGAGTGGATGTTAAGTCAGGTTCTAGTAAGCATCATCATGTCTAAGCCAATTCGGGATCGAGAATCTGACTGCAAATGGGTGAGCTGAGGCCGATCTGCAATTATGCAAAGACACTTCCTAGGGCCAACAATTGTATCTGAAAGTTGGGTTTCAATTTGTAGGAAGATGTCATTATTGAGTTTTGAATCTTTGTTGGCTCATGTCTTTCCGGAAGTGCTCTGGGTATGTTGGACTCTATATTGTTTGGTGTAATTTGAATTGAGTTTTTGAATGTTATGTGCCTGTTTCTGTATCTTAGACTGCCTTTGGTTTGGTTGTTATCAGTTGTGGTGACTGGGATCCCATCAGATGTGAAAACTGCTCTGTATGAGACTTCTCAAAAGATGCTTCATCCATGCTAATCTTTGAAGTGAAGATTTGATTAATAAATATGATTCACTTTGTTTTTTCCCTTGTTGAGTTCGTAGGACTCTCCCTTTTCTTAGAGCTCCGACGTTCAGCAAATTTATAAGGTAGTCTCTTGAAAGAATACTTTTTCTGTGCATGTAGTACTTTACACCTTGACGATCACAGAATTAATGTTATTGCTTGGTGGAGCATGGGCATGAAGTGGTAGCAACTGTGCTATAAAAACATGAGCAATGGCAGTATGCTAGGCAAGGTGCTATTAAGTCCATAGGCAATAGCTCGAAGTTCTGGTCCCATTGCTTCTCTCTATTGTTCCAATAATTCCACAAAAATGAACCCACAGAACTTAAAATGTACCTTAGCTCTTATGATAATCGATAGTAGTTCAGACAATGTCATCAAATGATCCTATGCATAACGCCTTATGTATTTTCATAAAGAGAGGTGACAAGTGAAAGTCACATAATTGAATCAATACTTAGGTCAGTCATAAATCTGGGAGTAATCAAGATAAGGAAACCCATTTTCAGCTCTTACAGAACTGACCACTCCTAAAATGACATCACATACCAGGAGACGTATTTTCATTAAAAAAAGTCCAGTGAACGAAAACCAATAGGTATGTATTAGACTGCTGCTTTCGAGATGGTTCATAACTGAACAGACAGCTCTCCCTGGAAAAAAGCTTTGTCAATCACAAAACCTTTTGTTCCATGCATAAGCACATCTTAGCACTCATTAAACTGTATATAACCTTAAGTGGCTAAGCGTGGCTCAATGGTTAGAGCGGCAGACCCTGATGCAGAGGTCTGGCCCGGGACCAGGGTTCAATTCCCGCCTCGGCGGCTCTTGGACTCGATTTCCTCGGACCTGATAATTCTCGCATCGGTGCCTAGTCTAATCATGGGTCCCACTCTGTGACTCTGGGCAATAGCTTGCTTAATCTCCACAACGGCCCCAGCAGCGCTTGGATGCCTGGCTTCACTTTGGGGGTGCCCAGGAGTGGACATTTCACAGGCAAGCCAGGAAGGGTTCCGCAGCGGTATGAATACAGCTCTACGAGACCTCTGGGTAGAAGTGCGCTATATAAATACAAATACATTTACAAGTTAGGCTCAGCTGCTCACAGAAAAGGCTTTCTGAATCAGGCATGGATATTCTTGGGGTCCGTGTAACATGGGACATGCCGATGCCCTCAGCCTAAACTTTAAGTGAATCCTCTCTCCCAAGCTAACTTACCATGCAATGGCAGCCACAGGCCAGAAGTCGTGTTTTTGAATCGGGATATCTCCATTTCGAGCCAGATTTATATGGTAAGCAGAAATGTGTAAACATATTTGCACTAAACACAACACATCAGTCCTTTTTACATGATGCTAACACAATTTTCCAGAGTACACTAGACTTCGAGTCACCTATCACCCAATACCACCCACTGAATCAAAATATTCTGTGAGATCATGGTTTGCCCTTTAACCCTGTCCCACTGGCACCTCTGACCTTCTAAGGGCTCCCCCCAGAGCTTACAAGGACTAAGCTTGAAGAACTTAAAGAAATCATGCTATAGGCCCGGTCACCCTAAAGCAACCCTGCCTATAGGACTGAAACATCTGCCGGAGAGCCCTTCTGACCCCACCCTCCTACCCCTAGAGGGCCCAGGCCCTGAAGGAGCAGGGCGAGTACCCAAAAGATGAGTTAAGGCCATGGACAAAATCCAACCCCCCACACCCGTATAATTGGAGATCCTGTAACAATTGCTGAAAGCACATCTTTGAGGTTACCATGACACTGGCATACTGTGTCTAAATTCCCTGTGAGATGCGAAGGGGACCCTAAGAGTTTTTGACTACCACAAATTCACTCTGCCCCAATATGACAAAAGACAAAATGATACGATAACCAACAAAAGAAGCAAACTAGAGACAAACAACAAACTGCGTTATAACCCCAACAACACACCTGTTGACACATAAGTTATATATAATCTTCCTGTCAACTTAACCCCTACCTAATATGTGTGGTAGGAAGAACATCAATCCTGCCCGCAGTGCCACTGAATAGGGCTGCAAGTCTTCTTTCCACCAAAGATGGGAGGCAGCGGTGTTTGCACCAAGGAGGGCAGGAACAAGAGGTTGAGACCCATCTCATCACACCTTTTGTTGTTGGGGCCACGCCCACCCCCTGTGTCACCCTGAGAAATCCAGGACAGACGCAAGAGTGATGGTGGGCCATGGTTAGCATTCCCGCCATCCTACTGAGTGCCACATCCCACAGTGCTCTCCATGATTGTCAGCTCTCCTCATTTTGGGTAGAAACTTAAAACAGTGGCTAAGATTTCTGAATTCACATCTGCTTTTGCTGTTTGTAGAGAAGGAGGAAGATCTATTCCTCCCTTTAACTAGAGAGGGTAGTTTGATGGCCAAGTTTCGAATGGTTTTATACAGAAGAACCTTAGGGTTTGACTGCATAGTATGCGGTGTGTTTATAGTGGTTGTATGAAAGAGGTTCGCATGGCTAAACCATGCTTGCCTCTAACACGCAGCCTAAACCACGATTGTGTCTTAACCACGCATTCCTTTACCACACAAACCTTTACAATGTTGTGGTAAAGGCATGAATGGTAAAGAGGTATGTGTGGCTAAGGTCGCGACCCCCACCCCTAACCTACAAACTCCCTATGTGCCCCCTAAGCCTTAACAAACACGACCCTGACCCCCTACCATCCCCTTGTGCTATCCCTAAAACTACACCAACTACTTACATTGCCCTTAGGCCTAAAACCCAAACCCCTATTTCAAAACACTACCCATTCCCCTCCCTCTGCCCTGAGGCCTACAATCCTGTCCTTTAACAAACACTACTTCGACCCCTTCAGACCCGAGCTGCTGTCCCTAAAACTACTCTAAGGCCATCCACTGCCCTTAGGCCAAATACCCTAACCCCCAATTAAACAAGCATTGGCATAGCCAATAGGTCTCGCCTTTGGGTCCTTATAAGTTTTTAGCCATGCAACATTGGATATTGTTGCACCAAGTATATTGTGCTGCATAACTAAATACTTATAAGGTCCCAAAAGCGAGATCTTGCTATGTGTGACATTTTCATCATTTAAGCTGAATTATGAGTGAGATTTTTGCAACTAAGAGTGACACTTTACTGTGAGAAAAATCCAGCAATTAGGACAGTGAAACATATTATTAAACCAATTAGAGCAATGAAAAACTATAAGATTTTTTAAACTGCTACAAAGCACCAGAAATGGAAGGGAACTAAGGAAGCAAAGAGGTGGTAAGGGGCTTGCTGAGTGTGAAAGAAGCATTCGACCTCCCTGGTGGAAAGACTGAGCAACATGGATAATGCAGGACCGAGAATGCCTGCTTCTAAGCACTAACATCGGACACCAAAAAACAGACCAAAGTCTGGGAAGTATAAAGCGACCGGAAATAACAGTTTTTAAAGATACATTTCTTTCATATATACTTATCCAATTGGTGGGACTCTGAGAGGTGCGCAAATGTGGCAATCCTAGTCATAAAACATGATATAAATCAAGGATTAGTAGTAAATCTGCTGTGCTCGTGTATGAGAATAACAGCATACTTTTAAAATACATTTTGTAAAACATGCCTCTGGTGCGAATACCCAGTTGGGACACTTCTAGTTAAAAACACGTTCGCAGTAACAGATTAGGTTTGGCAAATATGTTGCGCTCCGGATTGGAAATCACAAGGAAATAAACAGCACTGTAAAATGCAGACGTAACCTTCAAAACGGTATAAAGTCAGTTATTTTAACTTTTCCGTTTAAAATGCAGCAGATCGATATCAATAACACTTGCTGCATAACAGCCATCAGCATCTGCTGGTTAGGAAGGAACCTGAAATCTAATAAGTTGTTTCAATTCTGAATCTGCATGCTTTTGCTCTTGGCAGCCACAGCAAAGAACAAAAAAACACAGACTCTAGAAGCAGCAGAGCCCGCGAATGGAAAGGCGGGGCCGACATCGGCCCTGCCGCACGAATGGCGAGGCCTGCCGGCCCCCACTTGCCCCGGGTTCCCTGGTGACCTGGAAGTGATTGTGTCGCTTCCGGGCCACAAAGGGAACAAAGGCCAGGCCGGTTAGATCCGGCTTCGCCTGCGAGGGGTTAAAAGGCTGTGTAGCGCGGGAGTCGGCCTCTTTGACTCCTGCGCACCACGGCCTGCCCCGTCCAGCCTCTAGGAGGCTGCAATTAATTTTCCCACCCACCATCCCTTAAAGCAGATGATTGTTATTGTGTGTTAGGATTACAAGCGTTTAAGTATTACAAGGGGGCTCACTAATAAGTTTTGTTCCTTAGAACTTTCTCCCGTTTGAAGGTCATCATTCGTCGTATTTAGGATTGTTATTGGATGTTATGAAAGTTGTCATAATTTGGTTACAAGTGTTTATGTATTACAAAGTGTCTGAATAATACGTTTTGTTCCCTAGGACTTTCTCCCGTTTTCAGGTCATCATTTGTCGTATTTATCAGTATGCCTTGGTCAGGAGGTGAGCAGTTAATTTAAGGTCCTTAGGGGGGCGGCGCCATTCTCGAATGGGGTCGCCCAAAGGGAAAGACAAGTGGTCTCTCATAGAACTCCAGGGGCAGGTACAGCCTGTTGGGCACATGGGTGCGGGGGAGACAGTCACGCTTTCTCTAGGCTCTTTGGCCACCGCACGTGCACAATGTTGCCAGTAAGCGGCGCAGAGATACAAGGGCCCCCTTTAATGGAGTTAATGGAGCGTACGGGGTAACCGGGGGACCAAAGTACCCTCACGGTAAGCGGGCCCTCTGCGCACGCGCACCTCTACGGGAGGGTGTGGTTAAATTGGGCGTACGAGGGCAACCGGGGAGGGGATGTGCCCCCACGGTAAACGGGCCCTCCTGCGCGCGCGCACCTCTACAGGAGGGCATGGTTAAATTGGGCGTACGGGGGCAACCGGGGAGGGGATGTGCCCCCACGGTAAACGGGCCCTCACGCGCACCTCTAAGGGAGGGCGTGGTTAAATAGGGCGTACGGGGGTAACCGGGGAGGGGATGTTCCCCCACGGTAAACGGGCCATCTTGCGCATGCGCACTCCTTCAGGAGGGCGTGGTTTAGTGATAAGGATCTGGCACCAGTTATGACCTTGCCGTAGGCCCAAATAGGTACGCAGAAAAGTAACTAATGTATAATGTGAATTGATATGTTAGTTTCGGATAGGAAATACCTTGTACTAGAAATATGTTAAGGTTAGCCATCTGAATACCTGTTTATATCAATTGTAACATTTTCTGCGTAATTGTAATATTGTTTATTTCAATTTTGATTTATTTTGTATATTTTAATAAATACGGCTGGGGGGTCGAAGTCCCCCGCCTTCCAAAGAAAGCTCTCTCACGTCCTGTTAATTATGTTATGTTGGTTAACGGAGGGGTGGGGGTCTTCCGGTAGTCCCTGGCCATTAGGTCCCAAGAACCCGCCTGCCTACATGTCCTTCTTCACAACAACTCACTTCGCTGTATAAGACGAAAAGCTAAGCCTCCGCTGGCCATCCTGCACACAGTCGATGACCCTGGCTTGAACACACAAAAGATCACCCACAGCTATGCATGCTGACACTGTGCACCACGCTAAAGCGCCCCCCCAACCCCTCAGAAACGCCGCCTGAGAGAAAGCTTCCGCCTAATTGGGGACCTCTGTACACATGGTGACAAAATGATCCTCGGCAACTTAGTTCAGAAGAGCTAACCAGATGTTCGATTGAATTGGCATCAGCCCCAATGTCTTATGAACGGTATCTGTGTAGAGCTTCTATACGTATCAACAATCAGTGAAATCCCATGTTTTTGAAAGATCTGCAAGGATTTACTTGAAAGCCTATTTAGAGTAGTGAATGAGTTAGGAGCTGTAGTGTTGGGTGAACAAAAACCTATTTTGCAGTTCTTGGTAAATCGCTGCTTATTTGAAGGTACTACAAAGCATCCGAAAATAAGTATTAACTCCTATAAAAATACTGAACCATGTTCAGTGGTTATATCATGTGAAGGGTATATTTCTAACTGCCATAGAGACAACATGATAAAATGAAATAAACAGGAAGCATTAGAAAGTTTAGAAAAACGTTAGACATTTCATATGTGGTAGTAACACTAAATTACATAGACAAAGAAAAACATTAATTCAATTTTCTATACATTCCTAACACCCATGCGTGCAAGTTCCTTAAGTAGCATCGTATTTAAAGTGAAAGAAGTCGTAGCATCGTATTTAAAGTGAGAGAAGTCGTAAGTGGCCAACACGCTCTTTTACGTTTTAAAACTGACCTTTCAACAGAGACAAATAATGCATTTCTTTTCATTTCCGTTTCATTGCATCGCTCATGGTGACACAGGTATGCTTCTCGGTTCACAGAAAGCTCACGGATGACCTAGGTATGGTTCTCGGCTTAAGGCATGAGGAAAAAGGTATAGGGGAACCATGAGCAAGTATTCCGTTGTGTGAAGCTCTACAGAAGCAAGGTGCCCTCGGTGCCCCACGGCACGAGTAATTAAATGCAGCACATTAGATGATGTAATAGCTTCAGGAAGGGCTCTGACCCCGATATCACAACAGTTGATGAAGCCCCAAGTAGCGTAAACAAGCATTGGCCACGCGGCAGGGCCGCAAAATGAAGAAAAAAAAAAACCTGAGTTATGCGCACGCGTGCGGCGAAAAAAAGTGCTGTGCACGTCGCGCGCGTGCTTGTGCTCGTGAGGGTGAGCTGATTGCCGCTTTGGAAGCACTTCTTAAAGCGACTTTTAAATGTCTCGGCCGAGACCAGAGCATGCGCTGGTTCAGGCCGAGACCTAAAAACGACCCCACCCTCCCCCAGCCCTGAAAATTACCCAAACCCTCCCCCGGCCCTGTAAACTACCCCCAAACCTCCAGCCCTGAAAACACCCCCAAACTCCCCAGCCCAGAAAACTACCCAGGATCCCTCAGCCCCAAAAAAGTACCCACCAACCCCCCGCCCCCCGCCTGGAAAACTACCCAGCCCAGCCCCACTTACCTCACTGCGGCTCTCTTCATGGCGAGGTCTTCCCTCTTCCGTCCCTGCTGCAGCCAGCAGCTAGACCGCACACTGCCTTAACCACGCATATGCATGGTTAATGCATCGTTAAGGCAAGCATGGTTACGGTTACGATGTCGGAACACGTACAACACATGGCTTACGCTGCGGTGTTCCGACTATTTCCTGTTTATAGTCTGTGTCTAATTTGTGTGGTTGTTGACTGAGATGCTTGTATTTTGAGTCACAGAAGGCATTTCCTGCTGTTATTGTATCATCTGGAGTGATTCAAGAATTTGGATTGGCTTAAAGCTGTGAAACATCAGACTTTGCCTATACACTTTGAGGTGAGTCTTTCGAATAATGTGTCTTTACTTACAGTAGTCAATAGGGTATGAGTACTTTGAGGCACAAAAGGGGCCTCACTTTTCAATCATGTGAGTTTTGTAGGCATGTTTGATGGGATATAATGTCTCAAATAGTTGCACTTGCAGGCTGTAGATGGAACCTTGGATCAAAATATTGTCAGTGTGATAAAGCGATCTCGAGAGTTATGACAGCAGGCTGAATTTAATTTTAGTCTGTGTTCGCGTGTGATAGGCAAAAGTGTTGCTTTTTTCTAAAGTGGTTTAGAATTTGTCTAGCAGTGTGTTCATTTCTTATGTATAAATTGAAAATCACTTTTGTTTGTGTATTCATTAAAAAGTCACTTTTGTTTGCACATGTTTTAGTATTGTGTTAAAGGGCAGCTATTTGGCCATCACTGAAGATTTTTAGTTTTTTCCGCTTGAATGCAATGCCCTAAGGCTATTTGTGGTTAGACTAGTGTGTAGTTTATGATAAAGAGGTAAGTGCCTACTTAAGTGCGTTGTTTGTGATATGCGGTTTTGTTTTATCAGAGCACTCAATTTTTCTCCTTTAGATAGGCAGCCAGTAGCAAATCACCAGATCAAGCTGTGCAACAAAATGTATTTTTTGTAATTTCTCCTCTGCATTGTTACCTATGTTGTCCCTTTGGTATGCCCCTTTTTCCACCCCCTGTAACATTCCCCAGTTGTACATTCCAAGGGAGCTTGTTTTGGAATGTATGCGGTGTGTTTATAGTGGTTGTATGAAAGAGGTTCGCATGGCTAAACCATGCTTGCCTCTAACACGCAGCCTAAACCACGATTGTGTCTTAACCACGCATTCCTTTACCACACAAACCTTTACAATGTTGTGGTAAAGGCATGAATGGTAAAGAGGTATGTGTGGCTAAGGTCGCGACCCCCACCCCTAACCTACAAACTCCCTATGTGCCCCCTAAGCCTTAACAAACACGACCCTGACCCCCTACCATCCCCTTGTGCTATCCCTAAAACTACACCAACTACTTACATTGCCCTTAGGCCTAAAACCCAAACCCCTATTTCAAAACACTACCCATTCCCCTCCCTCTGCCCTGAGGCCTACAATCCTGTCCTTTAACAAACACTACTTCGACCCCTTCAGACCCGAGCTGCTGTCCCTAAAACTACTCTAAGGCCATCCACTGCCCTTAGGCCAAATACCCTAACCCCCAATTAAACAAGCATTGGCATAGCCAATAGGTCTCGCCTTTGGGTCCTTATAAGTTTTTAGCCATGCAACATTGGATATTGTTGCACCAAGTATATTGTGCTGCATAACTAAATACTTATAAGGTCCCAAAAGCGAGATCTTGCTATGTGTGACATTTTCATCATTTAAGCTGAATTATGAGTGAGATTTTTGCAACTAAGAGTGACACTTTACTGTGAGAAAAATCCAGCAATTAGGACAGTGAAACATATTATTAAACCAATTAGAGCAATGAAAAACTATAAGATTTTTTAAACTGCTACAAAGCACCAGAAATGGAAGGGAACTAAGGAAGCAAAGAGGTGGTAAGGGGCTTGCTGAGTGTGAAAGAAGCATTCGACCTCCCTGGTGGAAAGACTGAGCAACATGGATAATGCAGGACCGAGAATGCCTGCTTCTAAGCACTAACATCGGACACCAAAAAACAGACCAAAGTCTGGGAAGTATAAAGCGACCGGAAATAACAGTTTTTAAAGATACATTTCTTTCATATATACTTATCCAATTGGTGGGACTCTGAGAGGTGCGCAAATGTGGCAATCCTAGTCATAAAACATGATATAAATCAAGGATTAGTAGTAAATCTGCTGTGCTCGTGTATGAGAATAACAGCATACTTTTAAAATACATTTTGTAAAACATGCCTCTGGTGCGAATACCCAGTTGGGACACTTCTAGTTAAAAACACGTTCGCAGTAACAGATTAGGTTTGGCAAATATGTTGCGCTCCGGATTGGAAATCACAAGGAAATAAACAGCACTGTAAAATGCAGACGTAACCTTCAAAACGGTATAAAGTCAGTTATTTTAACTTTTCCGTTTAAAATGCAGCAGATCGATATCAATAACACTTGCTGCATAACAGCCATCAGCATCTGCTGGTTAGGAAGGAACCTGAAATCTAATAAGTTGTTTCAATTCTGAATCTGCATGCTTTTGCTCTTGGCAGCCACAGCAAAGAACAAAAAAACACAGACTCTAGAAGCAGCAGAGCCCGCGAATGGAAAGGCGGGGCCGACATCGGCCCTGCCGCACGAATGGCGAGGCCTGCCGGCCCCCACTTGCCCCGGGTTCCCTGGTGACCTGGAAGTGATTGTGTCGCTTCCGGGCCACAAAGGGAACAAAGGCCAGGCCGGTTAGATCCGGCTTCGCCTGCGAGGGGTTAAAAGGCTGTGTAGCGCGGGAGTCGGCCTCTTTGACTCCTGCGCACCACGGCCTGCCCCGTCCAGCCTCTAGGAGGCTGCAATTAATTTTCCCACCCACCATCCCTTAAAGCAGATGATTGTTATTGTGTGTTAGGATTACAAGCGTTTAAGTATTACAAGGGGGCTCACTAATAAGTTTTGTTCCTTAGAACTTTCTCCCGTTTGAAGGTCATCATTCGTCGTATTTAGGATTGTTATTGGATGTTATGAAAGTTGTCATAATTTGGTTACAAGTGTTTATGTATTACAAAGTGTCTGAATAATACGTTTTGTTCCCTAGGACTTTCTCCCGTTTTCAGGTCATCATTTGTCGTATTTATCAGTATGCCTTGGTCAGGAGGTGAGCAGTTAATTTAAGGTCCTTAGGGGGGCGGCGCCATTCTCGAATGGGGTCGCCCAAAGGGAAAGACAAGTGGTCTCTCATAGAACTCCAGGGGCAGGTACAGCCTGTTGGGCACATGGGTGCGGGGGAGACAGTCACGCTTTCTCTAGGCTCTTTGGCCACCGCACGTGCACAATGTTGCCAGTAAGCGGCGCAGAGATACAAGGGCCCCCTTTAATGGAGTTAATGGAGCGTACGGGGTAACCGGGGGACCAAAGTACCCTCACGGTAAGCGGGCCCTCTGCGCACGCGCACCTCTACGGGAGGGTGTGGTTAAATTGGGCGTACGAGGGCAACCGGGGAGGGGATGTGCCCCCACGGTAAACGGGCCCTCCTGCGCGCGCGCACCTCTACAGGAGGGCATGGTTAAATTGGGCGTACGGGGGCAACCGGGGAGGGGATGTGCCCCCACGGTAAACGGGCCCTCACGCGCACCTCTAAGGGAGGGCGTGGTTAAATAGGGCGTACGGGGGTAACCGGGGAGGGGATGTTCCCCCACGGTAAACGGGCCATCTTGCGCATGCGCACTCCTTCAGGAGGGCGTGGTTTAGTGATAAGGATCTGGCACCAGTTATGACCTTGCCGTAGGCCCAAATAGGTACGCAGAAAAGTAACTAATGTATAATGTGAATTGATATGTTAGTTTCGGATAGGAAATACCTTGTACTAGAAATATGTTAAGGTTAGCCATCTGAATACCTGTTTATATCAATTGTAACATTTTCTGCGTAATTGTAATATTGTTTATTTCAATTTTGATTTATTTTGTATATTTTAATAAATACGGCTGGGGGGTCGAAGTCCCCCGCCTTCCAAAGAAAGCTCTCTCACGTCCTGTTAATTATGTTATGTTGGTTAACGGAGGGGTGGGGGTCTTCCGGTAGTCCCTGGCCATTAGGTCCCAAGAACCCGCCTGCCTACATGTCCTTCTTCACAACAACTCACTTCGCTGTATAAGACGAAAAGCTAAGCCTCCGCTGGCCATCCTGCACACAGTCGATGACCCTGGCTTGAACACACAAAAGATCACCCACAGCTATGCATGCTGACACTGTGCACCACGCTAAAGCGCCCCCCCAACCCCTCAGAAACGCCGCCTGAGAGAAAGCTTCCGCCTAATTGGGGACCTCTGTACACATGGTGACAAAATGATCCTCGGCAACTTAGTTCAGAAGAGCTAACCAGATGTTCGATTGAATTGGCATCAGCCCCAATGTCTTATGAACGGTATCTGTGTAGAGCTTCTATACGTATCAACAATCAGTGAAATCCCATGTTTTTGAAAGATCTGCAAGGATTTACTTGAAAGCCTATTTAGAGTAGTGAATGAGTTAGGAGCTGTAGTGTTGGGTGAACAAAAACCTATTTTGCAGTTCTTGGTAAATCGCTGCTTATTTGAAGGTACTACAAAGCATCCGAAAATAAGTATTAACTCCTATAAAAATACTGAACCATGTTCAGTGGTTATATCATGTGAAGGGTATATTTCTAACTGCCATAGAGACAACATGATAAAATGAAATAAACAGGAAGCATTAGAAAGTTTAGAAAAACGTTAGACATTTCATATGTGGTAGTAACACTAAATTACATAGACAAAGAAAAACATTAATTCAATTTTCTATACATTCCTAACACCCATGCGTGCAAGTTCCTTAAGTAGCATCGTATTTAAAGTGAAAGAAGTCGTAGCATCGTATTTAAAGTGAGAGAAGTCGTAAGTGGCCAACACGCTCTTTTACGTTTTAAAACTGACCTTTCAACAGAGACAAATAATGCATTTCTTTTCATTTCCGTTTCATTGCATCGCTCATGGTGACACAGGTATGCTTCTCGGTTCACAGAAAGCTCACGGATGACCTAGGTATGGTTCTCGGCTTAAGGCATGAGGAAAAAGGTATAGGGGAACCATGAGCAAGTATTCCGTTGTGTGAAGCTCTACAGAAGCAAGGTGCCCTCGGTGCCCCACGGCACGAGTAATTAAATGCAGCACATTAGATGATGTAATAGCTTCAGGAAGGGCTCTGACCCCGATATCACAACAGTTGATGAAGCCCCAAGTAGCGTAAACAAGCATTGGCCACGCGGCAGGGCCGCAAAATGAAGAAAAAAAAAAACCTGAGTTATGCGCACGCGTGCGGCGAAAAAAAGTGCTGTGCACGTCGCGCGCGTGCTTGTGCTCGTGAGGGTGAGCTGATTGCCGCTTTGGAAGCACTTCTTAAAGCGACTTTTAAATGTCTCGGCCGAGACCAGAGCATGCGCTGGTTCAGGCCGAGACCTAAAAACGACCCCACCCTCCCCCAGCCCTGAAAATTACCCAAACCCTCCCCCGGCCCTGTAAACTACCCCCAAACCTCCAGCCCTGAAAACACCCCCAAACTCCCCAGCCCAGAAAACTACCCAGGATCCCTCAGCCCCAAAAAAGTACCCACCAACCCCCCGCCCCCCGCCTGGAAAACTACCCAGCCCAGCCCCACTTACCTCACTGCGGCTCTCTTCATGGCGAGGTCTTCCCTCTTCCGTCCCTGCTGCAGCCAGCAGCTAGACCGCACACTGCCTTAACCACGCATATGCATGGTTAATGCATCGTTAAGGCAAGCATGGTTACGGTTACGATGTCGGAACACGTACAACACATGGCTTACGCTGCGGTGTTCCGACTATTTCCTGTTTATAGTCTGTGTCTAATTTGTGTGGTTGTTGACTGAGATGCTTGTATTTTGAGTCACAGAAGGCATTTCCTGCTGTTATTGTATCATCTGGAGTGATTCAAGAATTTGGATTGGCTTAAAGCTGTGAAACATCAGACTTTGCCTATACACTTTGAGGTGAGTCTTTCGAATAATGTGTCTTTACTTACAGTAGTCAATAGGGTATGAGTACTTTGAGGCACAAAAGGGGCCTCACTTTTCAATCATGTGAGTTTTGTAGGCATGTTTGATGGGATATAATGTCTCAAATAGTTGCACTTGCAGGCTGTAGATGGAACCTTGGATCAAAATATTGTCAGTGTGATAAAGCGATCTCGAGAGTTATGACAGCAGGCTGAATTTAATTTTAGTCTGTGTTCGCGTGTGATAGGCAAAAGTGTTGCTTTTTTCTAAAGTGGTTTAGAATTTGTCTAGCAGTGTGTTCATTTCTTATGTATAAATTGAAAATCACTTTTGTTTGTGTATTCATTAAAAAGTCACTTTTGTTTGCACATGTTTTAGTATTGTGTTAAAGGGCAGCTATTTGGCCATCACTGAAGATTTTTAGTTTTTTCCGCTTGAATGCAATGCCCTAAGGCTATTTGTGGTTAGACTAGTGTGTAGTTTATGATAAAGAGGTAAGTGCCTACTTAAGTGCGTTGTTTGTGATATGCGGTTTTGTTTTATCAGAGCACTCAATTTTTCTCCTTTAGATAGGCAGCCAGTAGCAAATCACCAGATCAAGCTGTGCAACAAAATGTATTTTTTGTAATTTCTCCTCTGCATTGTTACCTATGTTGTCCCTTTGGTATGCCCCTTTTTCCACCCCCTGTAACATTCCCCAGTTGTACATTCCAAGGGAGCTTGTTTTGGAATGTTGGAACCTTGTCAGTT
The DNA here is from genome assembly GCF_964261635.1 of Lissotriton helveticus. Taxonomy (NCBI): domain Eukaryota; kingdom Metazoa; phylum Chordata; class Amphibia; order Caudata; family Salamandridae; genus Lissotriton; species Lissotriton helveticus. Next base: position 232,493,263 of record NC_136067.1, on the reverse strand, counting down.
AGCAGACGAGTCAGAGAGTGGATGGCTGAATCAAGAAGGCTCTACACTTACCTTTCTTGGTCTTCCTTTTCTCTATTTTACAAAAGTATTCCTTCTGAAAAGACTCCTCAAACAACCACAGCGATATATTGGAGTAATACATTTTACTAAGGCAGATATAGTAATTTTACAGTATTGATTAAGTAGCAACTCTTTTAGGTAGCTAAATCAATTAGTCTATGTGTATCCCAATTTAGAGTTTCACAAATAGTATACATAGATATTGAGAGAACCGAATCAGCTATTTAGTGCACAAGGGAAGACCCATCATGGTGAATGTTTGTCAAAGAGTCACAGTTAGTCTGATGTGATGGACATTGCCTATGAATGTGTGAGGATGTGCGATTAATTATCAGCTGCTAAGATGTCTATTTAGGAAACCGAATAAGAATTTTCTACCAATGCCTTTAAGGACCATACAGGTTCAAACCTGGTGTCATTGCCCTTAACTAGTTTGGACCTTTGCTGGTAATTCTACATTCCCTGTGAGGGGCTTTTTGGGGCTCGCCCCTTTCCTATTCCGCAGGAATAGGAAAAGAGCCCTAATGCAGCCAAACCATTCTTTAAGCCAAGGGCTCTCCAGCGGATTTTGGGAAGTGCACGCCTCGTGCACGAGCTTGCCTGAGCCTTCTGCCTATCAGCCTGCCAGTTCTCCTCCCCTAATTATTTACTTCACTGACTCTGGCTCTTCAAAGGCTCTACTCCCTGCCCCCCGCCTGCACTTCGTGGCCGCTTGCCTTCTGTCCCTTAATCTCCCCGTGACTCCCCCCTCACCTCTCCCACTCCACTGCTTCAGGCCCCCACCATTTGCTCAGGACATTGCTTGTTTTTTCTTCCGTCACCCTATGTTTCGTGGGTCCTTTACATCCCAGTCTTTCATCTTGTGCCACTGTTTTATTATCTTTCTTTCCCCCTTTCTCTATTTATTGATTTCCTCTTTCCTGCTCAAGGTGAAAGTCTGATGACAAAAGGGCTGCTGGCTAAAAATGAGTGGCACTGGTGGCGCGCTCCACTTCCAGCCACAAATTAAGGACTAAGGCACAGATTACTAAATCTTTGTGCCGGCATAAAGCAACTGAAGTGATGCGTTTTATTTATTATCTAGCACAAAAGGTGTGTTGCAGGTTTTGTCCTGGAAGGGCATCCTTTTCGCAGCACAAAGACACTTTGCGGTCAATGCTTGTTATTTTATTTCCCGTGCTTTCCCCTTAGCCTCCGTCCGATCACTTTCACTTTCGCGGCTTGTTATAATAATATGGGTAAACAACGGAACATACACTGTGGAAAAAATAAACTATAATAACACACATTAAATGCTATTTAAAATAAAAACATCGTAACTTGTCAATGTATTTCTAATCCATACATACACGTTTCAGAGTGTTACATTGATATTTAAACTTAGTCTGGAAATATTTCTGGTTTGCCCACGTTTCTCTGCCTGGTTCACCAATGGAAGCTACACCCCGGGACCAAACGCGTCGCACACACGTGTGTTTCAGTCATGGTACAAACAAACGTCGTCCTATAAGGGCATGAAGAGATGCGGCAACTGCGTCCATTGTAATAATGTGATCACAGGCATGTCTATACATCATCCACAGACAGGAAAAACAATCCCTCTATTTTTCAATGCTGACTGTAACTCTAGTGTCCTCATTTACTACATAAAGTGCCCATGCGGGAAACTTTATGTGGGCAAAACTGAGCGCAAAATAAAAATCAGAATTTCTGAACATAAAAGTACCATTAGAAACCAAACCATCAAGAGCCCTTTGGCAGCACACTGGCAGGAGGCAAAGCACAGCATAGCCCAACTGCAGTTTTCAGTCCTAGAGAAAGTTGAGAATTTTGAGGGTACAGATCTAACCAGATCTCTGCTTCAGAGAGAAACTTTTTGGATAAAAAAACTGGGGACTCAAGATCCCAAAGGGCTAAATGATAAGATAGATTTTTCATGTTTTCTGTAGAGAAATTACCGCTATACCAGGTACCATGTGTTCTTTGCTATGCAGTGATGGTTGTTCTGAAATAAAACTTGCATTGTTCATCATATATTTGCTTTTTCTATATACATATTTTTCGCACATATTTTGTACAATATGAGACACCATTTCATTTTTATTTACACATATTTTATTTTGCATGCGTTGCACTTTCACGATCGCGTTTATATTGTAGCTTCGAGATTAGGAGCAGCGGATTGGCAGAGACAGCCCCACGTGGTCACTAGTAATGAGTTCAATCAGGAAGTGTTGCCGTGCTCAGTGAGAGCAGGCCGCTCTAGTTGTTGTCGTGACGTCAGAGGGTGTAGAGCGATTTTGATTGGCTAGCATACAAACTACGCGGAGATTAATGTGAAAGGAATCGACGGAGCATTTGAACTTTCGGCAATGGCCACGAGAGATGTTTGCGAGGAGCAGCGTTAATATCAAGGTATGCAGCTAGGAGTACTCGGGTCATGTTGGTTTCTTCTTGAATTCACTGGAAAGGAGTCCGGTAATTCTGATTTTGGTCTTTTTTGCTTTGTAGAACCGTTAGCGATTATGCGTCTTCCAGTGGGTAAGTCCAGTTGCCACGTTGTTGTGGTTTTTGTTATCAGAGTGGAGCTTTAAACACAGGAATGTGAGTGTTCATGCAACGTTTTTTTCATCGTATAGGTCGTTTTATCTAGTGGTTCAAGGAAAGGGTAAGATTTATTCGATTCCACAGGGTGAGAAGGTGGTGGTGTATTACACTGAGCACGTTCATTTCATTTTATTATTTTTTTACTCCAATTCAGTAGTGGTCCCAAAATGTAACGCTGTGTTTTTTACATTTGTTCAGATTTCAGGCCCCGGAGGAAGAGCCTCATAGGGCTCGAAATGCATCGGGCTTCTTAAATGCATAATGTCATTGTATAATGTCATGTTGATATACTGTGTTACACACGCTGTATTCTTCTGAGCTTTAAAAGAATTGTAATGTTTAAAATCATGTCAGTTTTGGTCAATGTACTGAATTGAAAAGTCATGTTGACATCATTGAAATTTCATTTTGATATGGTTTAAAAAATTTTGAAAAATAAACTCAGCAGAGTTTTGCAACAGTGCACAGTGGTCGGGTGTAATTTCACTCGAGATAGGTCAGTCATGGTACCGCCACGCAGCTCACGATTGGCTCAGAGTCACACGCAGAGCACGTGTTTCACACACGTCGAGACAGGCCCTGCCGCATCATGTGCAGCATGCATGTTTCAGGAGACAGGGGTCACACGCAGAGCATATGTTTCACACAAGGAGCCACCCTGTGCTTGTACTTTTAGTTTTTAAAAGTTTTGTGATGGAGAGGTCTATTTTCTTTCCTGAAAATGTTTCACTTTTACAAATGTTTGAAATCGGTTTCTTCCAAATTGAGCAGTGCGTTTACATTTTTGTGTGCAGTGCACGATTGGCCAAATGCACGATTTTTGGACACATGGCATTGTCCTTTCCACAGTACGTGACTATCCTGCTTTAATTTTATGTATTTACACCGTCCAACTACTTTTCTGTTTAATTCTATAAAAGCCACGGATCAGCGGGCGCGCGCGCGCACCACTCGAATGTTTCCCCTATCCTCCCCCCATCACTTTACCTGCTGGCATTCCCCCCTCCCTTCTCGCCCAGTCCTTCTTGTCACCTCGGCATGCACTCACCCCTCCTTTCTCCCCTTTCGGCCGCTTTGATGTTCTCGTCTCAGTGACCTGCGCGTGGGTATTGTGAGCAGCAGCAGCAGGACATGCTCTGCAATGATGTGCTGCCTGAGGGAGAAGAGGGAAATATACATGCATCTGGGCCCATTCAATCTCTGGCCTCTTTACTGAGGCTGCCAAGGAAGCAATATGAATGAATGTATTTTTTATATTTGTATTTAGTCATTTGAAAAGTGTCGACGCAATTTGCATCCTCAGTTTCTTGAAGAGTAACAACTTTCTAGTATGTAAAAAATAAAAACGCTGCATACAATATTAAAAGCGAAAACGTAAGTATTATTTTTGGCCCAGGATCTGTGACTGCATTATCTTGCTGACAGGACTGCAAAACATGCAGTCTCTTGCGTCACTTCTTAGCCTCCATATGTCCAGGTCTTCTCGAGGAATCTCGTCCTACAAGCACACCAACTGCGAAACATACTAAACATTAGGTTCGACAGTCCCACTTGTGAACTAGTGCTTCGAAAACCAGTCAAAGGAGCAGCTCGTCCCCACCAGTGCAAAGACTGGTAGCCGGCGCAGGTCCACCCAAATGCACACAATATCGCCAGTCAGGGCTCCGAGTGCCACTGCCTTACCCACTACAAATTAACATGGAAGTCAAGCCGTTCCAAACGAACGCATACAAAAGCAGTATTTTCTTTCTGCCGCTCGCCAGTCAGACTGCAGTAGTACAGACCAGCCCTCTCCACCCACCCGAGAGGTACACATCTCATTAAGCGCCCGCGATCACTTTGGCGGCAACCCTTTGATGACCTCAGTGAGTCTCTTGGTGTATACATCCAGCCCCTCCATGAGCCCTCACAGAGTCCAGGTCTGCCCGCACATGCCTTTCTAAAGGACAGACAGGCTGCCTACTTGTGTGAGCCAACCCTTTCAATGCCTCTGTGATAAGCCCCGTCACCGCATCCTGCAGGGGCTCCTCGAGACCCCCTGACATTACCGCCACTCTTTTAAAGCCAGCTACACAAACTGTTTGGCTTCTGTGCCTGCCTGCTCACTTCCTCTGCTCTTTCCCACATTGCTTTCAACCCCGAATTAAACACAGCAAATTAAGCTTTCAACAACGCCATTGTTAACGCGGGATTTCTGGTCTATTGTTATCTTACCAGATCCCAGCTCAAGTCGACTGAATCGTTGGTACCTGTCATTGAGTAAAAGGCAATCCACTACTAGGTTAATCAAGAAAGAACTTACACCACTCTAAAGAACCACTTACCACTGGAAAAGGTTAAAAAGTTTATTATAAAGCCAAAGCTATCTGGAGATACAAGCATCTCAGAATGAGATTCAAAAGATATACAGGAATCAATACAAACAAGAATTCCCTATATGCTCTTAGTCGGCAAAAGGATATAACTAAAACAAATTCAAAGAGCATTAAAGTTGCCAATATGGACACAAGCTGTAGCTTATGCGTCATTTACAGAAAAGAAAAGTTCAGGTTATACTGTCCCTACACTAGACTAAATGACATCCCTACTTAACAAGATCTTTACCTAAAAAGGTGTCAGCAGTGGTGACTTCCAAAGAAGAGCACACACTTCCCTTAGTCTTTGTCTCAAAGTTGAAGTCTTGCAGTTCCCTATCTGCCTAACCATCCGCTCTCTTAGGTTCCTCAGATCATCTGCTCTAACTCCACCCCGGGGTGCTTTCCCTAATACAAAATCACATTTCCAATAGGAACGCCACTTGAGACGCCTCTCACGTGGTGCAGTTTCGAGCGGCAAATTCCGTGCTGGTGCTCCTCGGGACTCTTCATTAAAGTTGACCTTGCTTCCCAGGCTTCTCTCCGACCAGGCGGTACCCCCTAAAATTCCTGAAGACTCCTACAGACCTGTGCCTGGCGCCTCTGAACAAGAGCCTATTCATTATTTCTGATTTAAGCCCCCCTTGCACCTGCAAACAGACACTCTCTCGGTAGGCCCCAAATTCCGGCCTCTACCATATCTAGAAGTCATTAAACATCTTGAACAGACCTATCGTTCGTGCTCTGTGCGACCTCTCCTTAACGAGCTCATGCAGATCAAAGTAGCGACTTTATCTATTCAGGCCTACTAGAATTACATGAAACGGGCCTCTGCAATATGCACATTAAATTTCTTTGTTTAAACAGTATTCTAACTAACACACATTACTATAATGTAACACATCTATTTAAAACATATTTCAATTCCATGGTTAATAATACTTTGCAATAAAATGACATTAGCATCCAAGTCACTTAACAGTGTAGCAGCATCTTTCGTTTCTTGTGAAATGCCATGTGGCCTACACATTTTCATGGTTTGCAGAATTACATTTCGTTTCACTTAGCCATCTAACGTGTGACTCCAACATCATTTTAACATTTCTACAACATCTACATTAGTTTTTCACACTTATATATGCATCTCTATTCTAATTAAACACTCATGTATATATTTTCTCTATATAAGTTGACACTCTTGTATATTCCATACTAAACTAATACTACGTGCTTGTAAATATGGTGCACTTCTACATTTTCAGATTTGTGCTCTCTCAATCCCCCCTTTGATGACTTACAGTAGTCATCATCATCACAACACCCTCTCTAAGGTACAGAGTATCAAACTGAAGTCGTTGCAATCTTCCCTCATTTCATCTCCTCTAGAGCCCTCAGACTCCGGTACTGATTCTCCTGCATCGCAGCTAGTTTCCTTCCCTGCTCTCGCATAGATCTTTGTAACCTGTTTGCTCTATACCATTTGTACAGTTTCACCAATCCCCACAAAGTGATTATACTAATCACTATTATGATGATAGGTTTCAATATGTACCAAATGATATTCTTTCCCAGATTGGCAAACCAACCTCCAACTTTACCCATTCCTTGACCTACCTTTTCCCACACTGTTACCTTTGTCAAATCTTCTATCTCATTATGTATTTCAGTAATGTTTCGAATGTACTTTTCGAGAGGTTTTGAATTGTCTGGAATGTAAGTGCAACATTCCTGGACCTTCAAAGCCTTACAGACTCCGCCCTCTTTGGCCAACAGAACGACTAGAGCAAGTCGGTTCTGAAGAACCATTGCCCTTATCGATTGCATCTCTCCCTCCACCAGCATTAAAGATCGAGCAGTACTGGCGGTACTGATTCTCCTGCATCGCAGCTAGTTTCCTTCCCTGCTCTCGCATAGATCTTTGTAACCTGTTTGCTCTATACCATTTGTACAGTTTCACCAATCCCCACAAAGTGATTATACTAATCACTATTATGATGATAGGTTTCAATATGTACCAAATGATATTCTTTCCCAGATTGGCAAACCAACCTCCAACTTTACCCATTCCTTGACCTACCTTTTCCCACACTGTTACCTTTGTCAAATCTTCTATCTCATTATGTATTTCAGTAATGTTTCGAATGTACTTTTCGAGAGGTTTTGAATTGTCTGGAATGTAAGTGCAACATTCCTGGACCTTCAAAGCCTTACAGACTCCGCCCTCTTTGGCCAACAGAACGACTAGAGCAAGTCGGTTCTGAAGAACCATTGCCCTTATCGATTGCATCTCTCCCTCCACCAGCATTAAAGATCGAGCAGTACTGGCGGACAACCTATCTACGACCGTTGCCAATCTTCTTATCTTAACATCATTTAGTGCTATCCCTAAAATAGGAAACATAGCACCAAACACATCTCCAACTACCTCCTCAGCGCTTACATCCCTTCTTCCTCTAGCTGGTGTTCCTCTCTTCTTGGTCTCTAAGTCCTCAGCATGGTATATTTTGGGGAAGACAATTGCTAAATAACATGATCCATACCAATTATCTGGTAGTTTCACATATGCATTTCTTCCACAGACAAAATATACATTTGGGATCACCTGCCTTTCCTTCAGGAAATCCTTAGAATAGTACTCTAATTGGAAAGCATGTTCACAACTAACTTCTCCCACAAACACATTCTCATAATATGTTCGACTTCTGTGTATGCATAGCTTTCCCCTTTGTTCTCGGTCTAAGGCTATTGGACCACTGCTACCCTTTCTTTGGTGTTCTCTTTCTTCCCGGGTCCAATCTGTTTTCCATTGTCCCGAAGCTTTTAGGATCTTTTGTCTCCTATATCGATCATCCACCTGCCCTATAAACTTTTTCTCAATTTCTGACACTTTACAAGTCAAATTATTTCTTCGGGCATGCGAAGTATCTAATGTTCTCCATGGAAGGAAACATTTCTGTAACCTGTCTTCACACTTATAATAATCCCACTTGTTGAGATGTTTATAATTTGGCACCTCTGGCAACACTGAGTCAAAGTTCGAGAAGTAATACTCGAACCCCTCTCGTTCATAAAATATGCTCAGCAACAAACTACATGAGATTCCATAGGTCAATGGAAGATGATGGTATCTGATGCCTTCATCTACAGAAGCTGGCAACTGCATACAGACGTAGCAGTTCTTCGCCTCCATGACATCAATATATTCATAAAGCAATTTGGCATAAGCATTCGTTTTAAAATTCCCCTGTTACTCATCTGCATCTAATCTTTTTATTTCAGCATCTAACAAAGCTTTCTCTTTCGCTGTATTTTCCCCCTGTTTACCAATCGTAGGAGGCTTCTGTGTTGGTACACTTTTTGCTTCTTTTTCTGCTTTCACATCATTTTCATGTCCCACTATATATGATACAGTAACTACTAAAACTATAAGAGAAATCACTACCCCTAAAAGTGTGCCTATTATGCATTTTGCCCTGCGGTTCGGGTTGCCAGCCTCCATGGTCTCAAAACAGTGTAGTTCTGGTTTTCTTTCACAGTACAAGTCTCTTTTCTTTGCTTCTCCAATCTTTCAAACCACACCTCCTGGAAGCTGAAAAATCCCCTCCGCAAAAACAGTCTCTGAGTTCTGTAGCAATAGGCAACCTTAGTCCTTCTCCATCCTCTAAAATGGAAATCCCTAATTTCTCCTTCTTCTTCTTGGCACTAGGTTATCTCTCAATCTGTATTTACAAAGTTCTTTGCAAAGTCTTTAGTAATCCGAAACTATGCGTGTTCCAAGAAGTTCCACCACTTGCTCGAATATTTCCATACGAAGAAGGATTCCCTCAAGTATTGGACACCTCGAACAACAACATGGAAATTCAACTGTCTCTAGGATCAACTTTCTTATTCCGCTCAGAAGAGGAGGATAGACAATGTTGAGTGTCAGCAATCTTTCAACCTCCGCTCCTGGTATCAAGAACCTTACTTCCACTGTGATTATCGGGTCAGTTCTGGTCAGGGTCACTTCCCTCACCCTCCCAGTTCTGCGTCCCGCTGAGGACATCTGTAGAGAGGTAGGTCCACTCAGGAGTAGCGTATCTTCTGCAAGGCACTCGCACCCTCCTTGATCTTCTCGGACCTTCCTGCTCTTGTCCTTGTGCACGTTCTTCTGGATCTGAGTCTTCGGATATAGGAGCAAGAGTTTCCTCTCGAGCTGGCTTCAAGCTTGGCCTCCTTTTTCTTTCAGGCCAGGTAGCCGCTCCACGCCTTGTTCTCCTATTTCTTGTCCGTTCACTCAGTTCTTGATCACTCTGAACTTGCTCTGTCTCTGAGTTGGTTTCACAACAGCTTTCTCCTTCAGTGGCAACCTCAGTTTCACTGCCGTTCTGTTTTCCTTCTTCTTCTGGATCTGTGACACTCCCAACTTCTTCAGACACCCCCACAGCTTGACTGATCCCCTCTTGTGATTCTTCCTCCACCACTGGATTTTCGTCTGTGAGAGGAGCTGTTTCTTCCAGGGGTGCTGGAACTCTTCGAGTATGGGAAGCGTGGATCCAATTTGGCAGTCCTCCGCACTTCATGGCGGTGTCCGTGATTAGGACTATCTGGTAAGGCCCCTTCCAGCGCACGTCCAAGCAGTTCTTCCGGACGTGCTTCTTCACCAGCACCCAGTCTCCTGGGCACAGGTCGTGGCACTGATTTCTTGAAGCTGGAACTTCTGCAGCCTGTACCTGAAGAGACACAGAATGAATGGCGTCAGATAACCCCTTGCAGTAATCCAGGATCAGGTCATCTGTAATGTTCAGTAATGCAGTTGTGGGGATAGTTGGAAGTCTCATTGCCCTCCCCATCAACACCTCATGTGGAGAGAGACCTGTCCTCCTGTCGGGTGTGCTACGCATGCTCATAAGGACCAAAGGAAGAGCATCAGGCCAACTTAGGGAAGTTGATGAACACACTTTAGCAATTCGACATTTCAACGTCCCATTTATCTGTTCCACGATACCTGAAGCCTCTGGTCGATAGCTACAATGCAATTTCTGATCAATGTTCAATGCAGAGCAAAGCATCTTCACAACTTCGCTGTTAAAATGTGTCCCTCTGTCCGATTCCAGAGAGGCAGGCACCCCGAAGCGCGGTATCAATTCTCTAAGCAACAACTTTGCTACTGTGAGTGTATCGCACCTACGTGTAGGGTACGCTTCAACCCATCTGGAAAATATGCATACTACCACCAAAACATACCTAAGGCGGTTGACCCTTGGCATTTCAATAAAATCCAATTGCATTCTGTTGAAAGGCCCCCCAGACATCCCAATGTGACTCAGTGTAACTGGTGTTCTTTTCCCTATGTTCAACTGCTGACAAGTAACACATCGCTTACACACTGCTTCTGCTGCAATCCTAAACTTTGGGCAATACCAAGTCTGCCTGAACACCCTCAGCATGGCATCCCTTCCCAAATGCACTGGACCATGTATCTGTCGTGCCATTGGGCTCGCTAACTCCTCAGGTAACACGGCCCTTCCATCTGCTGAAATCCAAAAATCCATTTCGCTTCTCACACACCCTGCTGTTTCCGACGCCTGCTTCTCAGATTCAGGTGCATTGTCTTGCATTTGTTTCAAATCTTCCCAAGTATCGACTGTTTCTAACATCATGCTCAATTCTGTCCTTTCCTGAGCCCCACTTACTTCCACCTCCGTGAAAGAGTAATCATGCTCCGCACAATAGCGGGCAACTTCATCTGCATATCTGTTTCCCTGTGACACGAAATCCGAATTTTTCGTATGAGATACACACTTTACAACTGCTATTTCAGCTGGACCCTGTAATGCTTCTAACAACAGCCGCACAAATTCTCCATTTCTGATTGGCGAACCAGAGGAGGTCATGTAACCCCTCTGAGACCACAATTGCCCGAAATCATGAACTACACCGAAACCATATTGGCTATCAGTATAGATGGTGACTCTAATTTTGCTACCTGCTATACAGTCACGTGTCAATGAAACAATTTCTGCTACCTGAGCGGAGTGTACTCCTTCCAGGTAAGCGGCTTCCACAACTCCAGTAATGGTGCAAACAGCATAAGCTGCTCTCAACCGACCAGTATCGTCTCTTAAACATGAACCATCGACAAAGTAAATCTCATCGGGGTCGATCAATGGTTCATCTACAATATCTGGTCTGGGCTTCGTGCATAGTTCAGTCACATCAAGGCAATCGTGATCTTCACAGTCTTCGCTTTCTATGTCATTAGGAAGTGGCATCGAGTAGCAGGATTCAAGACAGAGCACCTCTTAAGGGTCACGTTCTCTGCAGCAAGAATAACTTGCTCATAGTGCGTGAGCCTACTGTTGGTCAAGTGCTGGGTCTTGGTCCTGGTCATTAACAGTTCCACAGAATGAGGTACATACACCACTAACTGGTGTCCCATCACTATGCTTTCACAAAGCTCAATGCTGACACCTGTTGCAGCAACGGATTTGAGACATCCGGGCAACGCTGCGGCTACTGGATCTAAGGTAGCCGAAAAGTATGCAACTGGTCTACGGGCATTCCCATGTACTTGCACTAAGACTGACAAAGCACAGCCCTCTCTTTCGCAGCAATAGAGGGAAAATGGCTTTTCATAATCCGGCATCCCCAGAGCCGGAGCACGACACAAGTCATCTCTCAGCTGTAGGAACGCCATCAAACACTCGTTGTCCCATGGTACCGGATCACTCACCTCCTTGTGCGTCAGTTTCTGTAAGGGTTTTGCTTTCAGTGAAAAGTTAGCTATCCACTGTCGGCAATAATCAACCATTCCTAGAAACATCCTGACTTCTCTCTGTGTTGTAGGCGAGTTCATCTTCATGATTGCCTCTATTCTATCTGGTGACACCTTACGCTTTCCCTGTTCTATCCGATGACCCAAGTACTGTACTTCTGTCAGACAGTACTGCAATTTACTCGGAGATACCTTGTGTCCATTTTCAGCTAAATGGTTCAGCAAGGCGATGGTGTCTTCCTTGCAAGCTTCTTCTGTTCCTGACGCAACGAGTAGGTCGTCTATGTACTGGACCAGAACCGAATTCTGGGGCAGTACCAGACTTTCAAGATTCTTTTTCAGTAACTGATTAAAGATTGATGGGCTATCTGTGAACCCTTGTGGGATTCTACACCATGTTAAGACGCGATTCTCCATTTTAAACGCGAAAAGGTACTGGCTCTCTTCGTCTAATGGGATTGAAAAGAAAGCCTGACAAAGATCTATCACTGTGAACCACTCTGCTTGGAATGGTATCTGAAACAGTATTACTGATGGATTCGGTACCACTGGACAACATGAAACAACAATGTTATTAATTTTTCGTAGGTCCTGTACTATTCTAAATTTCCCACTAGGTTTCTGCAAACCCATAATCGGGGAGTTGCATGGACTTCCCACGATTTCTTTCAGTATTCCCTGTTTAATCATAGAGTCGATCACGGGTTTTATTCCTGCAATCGTCTCTTGGGACAGCTTGTATTGTGGCGTTCTTGGATAATCGACATTTGGTTTCACTATGATCTTCACTGGCTCTACCCCTTTGACCAATCCTATCTCTTCTCCTGTAAAATCCCATACTTCTGATGATACTGCCTCGCGTAAGTCCCAAGGAAGATCCTCCACAGTTAGAGTAGGATACAGTTCTATGCATGTTCTGGAGTTCACAATTTTGAAGGTAGCATCATCATCTGTCGTTTCTACCTCTACTCCCTGAGGCGTGCAGTATATGGTACAATTCAGTTTGCACAATAAGTCCCTTCCTAACAAACACACAGGGCTTGAATCACATACTACAAACTGATGTTCGTTCATGTACTTTCCGATTTTTACTGACACTGGTTCCGTCAAAGGGCTAGTCCTTCTCTTGTTTGCGACTCCTACCACCTGAATTGTTTCCCCCGACATTGGTAGATCCGGAACCACTGCTGATCTCAAAGTTGATCGAGTAGCTCCAGTATCCACCAAGAATGTCGTAGGACACCCTGCCACTTCAGCCTCAACAAAAGGTCCCCTTTGATCCACTTCCAGAACTGCCCCGAGGGTACAGTCCTCTTCTTTGCTTACACGTTGGCCAGTCAATGGATCAATGTAATAACCTTTTTCCTCATCTATGAAAAGAGGCATTTGTCTAAAAACCTTTCCCCCGGTCGAAATCTTTGGTGGCTGCGGAAACTGAGCTCGTGGAGCCGAAGTGCCCCCTTTGGCCACCTTGATTCTCTGCACTGGTACCCCTTGAACTGGAACCTCTGGAACCTCCTCCTCTACCTCTAATTCTCCATTCTCAGGGTTATAGGGACACTCGCGTCTCCAATGCCCCACCTGATGACACTGGTGGCACTTTGTCGTTCTTTTCAATGTAGCAATGTCAATTCTAGGTCCCACTTTTTCCTCACTATCCTTGTTCTGATTGCTTGATTTCCGTCTCATTGTCCCTGTACCCTGCTGCTGCTGTCCACTCTTTCCAGCTGACTGCATCTGTACTACCATCAGCTTCTCTTTTAGCTTCTTTGCTTTGGAATCTATTTCATCACTGCAGTACCTGGCATACCTCAAAATCTCATCTAATGGTCTGTTTTGCCAACAAATCAAATGTTGCTGAATCATCAAACAAATATCAGGTCTCAACCCCAATACAAACTTTGACACAAACTGTCCTATATCCTTGGGGTCCATTACATCGAGCCCACTGTATTGTTTGAATGTTTTCAGCAATCTCTCATAAAACTCATGAACTGTCTCCTTGGGTTCCTGTCTTGTTCGGTCTATTTTGACCCAATCTATGTCTTGGGGTGGGACCTTTTCCTTCAGCCAAGTTATTACTCTTTCATATTTCAACATTACAGTTTCAGACGGTCCATTTGTGGCAGCATCCCTTTCGGGTTCTACCGTTGGCCACTCGACACTAGTCTTGCATGCTGTCCACAAATCTCCTGGCACCACAATGTCAAACAAGGTGTTTAAATCAATCCACAATACCTTCAATATTTTCACAAACCTTTCTACCTGCTTATACCACTCAACAGGATTGTCCCTTAACTTCGGAAATGAGTTGGTAAATGCAGCCAAATCTCCTCTACTCCAGGGCACATGTACATAGTTTCCATTCGATATTTCCCTCAAAGGAAATGCCTCCATCTGCATTACCCTTCCCTCCGGAGACATCACACTCGTGCTCCTCCTGACAGTACCCCGTTTGGACCACCTCTCTTCCCACTTGTCCAGATCTCTCCACGCTCTTATTCCTGTTATCAACTCCCTTATGTGTGTTTTTAACCCTGTAGTTCTCTTCTCATCCAAGTCTTGATCTGAATACTGCAACCTATGGTTACTCTGTAATGTCCTCGTTCTGGACAAGTCTACCATATACTTGTCTGCCAGTCCAGACAGTTTCTCATGAATTGCTCTTGCCTTTCGGGTAATATCTTTTGCTATAAACAGTAACTCATCTTGTTCATACAGGTCAATCCTTTCTAAAGGCAACGTCCCATCTATTATCTCATCCAGGTCAGATTTTAAGCTAGTGACATCGAGTCTTTTGGCCTTTACTGCAGCTCTCAGTATGCTAGTTCTAGGGGGTCCATTCACATCTCTCCCATCCCAGCTCCGAGTCCTACGTCTAGGCTCAGGCAGGTTATGGGGAGTCCTCCCTTGTTCCCATCTCTCCAGGTCCCATGCAGTTCCATCCTCTCTGGGTGTATGGTGAAACACTTTCCCATTTCTCATAATCCCACCAGTCCCATCCTGCATGATTTCCCTAGATGCATGGTATGACATTCCGTTATTCCCCCTTTCCTCGTCATTTGCCGGTGGTCCCTGATCTCTCGACCCATGGCAAGATCCTTCACTGTTCCCCATGCTCCCACGACTCCAGTGCTGTACATTCTCATTAGGTGCATGGTGAGTACATCTAAACCTCTCTCTGTATTCTTGGGTCCGCTGGTCTCCCTCGCTTTGAATGAGACGAGACGTCTCCCCACATCTTGTACTTCTCTCACGTCTCTCCTGCTCATTCCCACCGTCAGTATGACGTATAACTCCTCTACTCTCCGGCCTGTTACCATCCCACTCCTGACTACTTGCACTAGCCCCGCAGTGAGACAATGTTCCGTTGCCTCGGCTTCCCCATTCTGCTTCTGTTCTTGGCCTGCTGGTTGGTGCTTCTGTGGACCCCTCCCATTCTCTCAAATCGGCCCTCAACTCCTTAGAGCATTTCGGCCGTGGTCCCCTCAGGTCCATCGGTCCTCTCTGACCCCCCTGTTCTGCTGCGGGACCCACTGCTGGATCAAATGGGGTGCTCCACGTCACTGGTCCTGGCAATTGTCTCCAGGCATTTGTCGTGTTAATTCTCCTTTCCATTTCTGCTCTCTCTCTATCTAACCTCATCTGTTCTTCCTCTCTGTCTCTCTCGGGGTTGTAAATCGATACTATAGGACCTATGGTAACGGGTACTTGTAGAGCGTCTGGCACCCCATAGGACTCAACCCTCTCTGTTTCCTGTACCTTCTGCACCACAAACCTTCCGACTACTTTCGGTACTGTACTAGGCTGAGGTGTCTCCTCTCCTTTGGGCGGTGTCCACTCTGATATAGGGAGTGGTACATATCCCTCTATGGCAGGCCCATCATCCCTTGCGAGTCCCCTATCCTCCATTCTCCCAACGTTCGGAGGCGGTCTATCTATTAGCAACCTATTTATCAAGTTGTCCTCCGACTCGCTCTCCTCATCCTCTTCCATGAGCCTCTGTTCTCCTGTCACCTCTCTCACTGGGTATAATTTATCCACCTCTATAGCCTGTACCCTCCACCTCTTGGCGTCCGCATCCCATTTGGCATCTCGCACTGCCCTTACTGATCGCTTCAACCTTTCTTGGCGCCTGTTCAGATTTCTGTCGTGTGCCGCCCTAAGCCACGCATTAAGGGCCTCAAACTGGGTTGGTCTAGGCGGAGGATTCAATGAGGACATAATTGATTTCAACCGATGTAACGCCTCTAACTTGAACGTTCCATACTTAGGAAACGTCAGTTCTTCATTCCCTTCCGAAATCTTATTCCATTCACTAATCCATAGTATCGTATGCAAGCCAACATTCGCTGCCATATAGTAAGCTGGTGTACCCTCTGGCGGTGCCTCTTCCCCGTAATAAGAGTTCCTTCTTTTTCTCTTAAAAATCTCTCTCAACCATTTAAAACACTTCATGTTCAAAACCTACAATATTTCTATTTTCTCCGCGTTTGTTTACTTCCCGATGACAATCCACCAATCTCAGCTCGGTTCTCGCTAACTGGCCTATCAGAACGCGACTTCTCACTGACGTCACCTCAGCCACCCAATCTCAGTGCGGCTCTTGCCGACGTCACACCAACCGTCCTATCACGTCGCGGCTTCTCACTAACCGGCCTATCTCAGCGCGACTCTCGCTGACGTCACTCGTCCCCCTTCGCAGCGGTACCCCTCATTTCTCAGTTCGTCTCCGCGGTTATGCATTCGTCCCATTCATACTCTGAAAAATGATTACTTCCGTCCAAGCGATCACCTTTCTTTGACTGTACGCCCACAGTCTATCTGTAATTGTCACCTTAACTGGCGAAATGTCTTTCCGTTTACGTCCAGACAATCGCCTTCTCTGATAGGTTACTTACACACAGTAACTTTCGACCAGCGTCCGTTACTCACACACTCACTCTTACACTCCCCCTATCTCGGTCCTGCGGCGGTCAATGGTACCTCATGACCCCCTTACTCTGGTCGACAATTACTCTGGATGTTCGATACACCCGAACCACTTAAGCTCTACCCCGAACTTAAGATTTTACCAGGTTGCGCGTGCTCACAACCTTCTCACAATCACGCTACAGGCATTCAACTCCGCAAGACATTACAATACAAATACAACACAAAACACCGCAATCGGTCCACGCATGACCCTTGTTATACTCACTCTCGTCCGATACTGCTGCTTTTCTCTCTCCGTCAGCGCCTTCTTCGGCAGGCCACCTCTCGAACTCTAGGGACCTTGGGGTAAACTAACCTAGTCTAGATTACCTTCCTCAAGAAGATAACCATCCTAATCTGCTACCAACTGTTAACGCGGGATTTCTGGTCTATTGTTATCTTACCAGATCCCAGCTCAGGTCGACTGAATGGTTGGTACCTGTCATTGAGTAAAAGGCAATCCACTACTAGGTTAATCAAGAAAGAACTTACACCACTCTAAAGAACCACTTACCACTGGAAAAGGTTAAAAAGTTTATTATAAAGCCAAAGCTATCTGGAGATACAAGCATCTCAGAATGAGATTCAAAAGATATACAGGAATCAATACAAACAAGAATTCCCTATATGCTCTTAGTCGGCAAAAGGATATAACTAAAACAAATTCAAAGAGCATTAAAGTTGCCAATATGGACACAAGCTGTAGCTTATGCGTCATTTACAGAAAAGAAAAGTTCAGGTTATACTGTCCCTACACTAGACTAAATGACATCCCTACTTAACAAGATCTTTACCTAAAAAGGTGTCAGCAGTGGTGACTTCCAAAGAAGATCACACACTTCCCTTAGTCTTTGTCTCAAAGTCGAAGTCTTGCAGTTCCCTATCTGCCTAACCATCCGCTCTCTTAGGTTCCTCAGATCATCTGCTCTAACTCCACCCCGGGGTGCTTTCCCTAATACAAAATCACATTTCCAATAGGAACGCCCCTTGAGACGCCTCTCACGTGGTGCAGTTTCGAGCGGCAAATTCCGGGCTAGTGCTCCTCGGGACTCTTCATTAAAGTTGACCTTGCTTCCTAGGCTTCTCTCCGACAAGGCGGTACCCCCTAAAATTCCTGAAGACTCCTACAGACCTGTGTCTGGCGCCTCTGAACAAGAGCCTATTCATTATTTCTGATTTAAGTCCCCCTTGCACCTGCAAACAGACACTCTCTTGGTAGGCCCCAAATTCCGGCCTCTACCTTATCTAGAAGTCATAAAACATCTTGAACAGACCTATCGTTCGTGCTCTGTGCGACCTCTCCTTAACGAGCTCATGCAGAATCAAAGTAGCGACTTTATCTATTCAGGCCTACTAGAATTACATGAAACGGGCCTCTGCAATATGCACATTAAATTTCTTTGTTTAAACAGTATTCTAACTAACACACATTACTATAATGTAACACATCTATTTAAAACATATTTCAATTCCATGGTTAATAATACTTTGCAATAAAATGACATTAGAATCCAAGTCACTTAAAAGTGTAGCAGCATCTTTCGTTTCTTGTGAAATGCCATGTGGCCTACACATTTTCATGGTTTGCTGAATTACATTTCGTATCACTTAGCCATCTAACGTGTGACTCCAACATCATTTTAACATTTCTACAACCTCTACATTAGTTTTTCACACTTATATATGCATCTCTATTCTAATTAAACACTCATGTATATATTTTCTCTATATAAGTTGACACTCTTGTATATTCCATACTAAACTAATACTACGTGCTTGTAAATATGGTGCACTTCTACATTTTCAGATTTGTGCTCTCTCGCCATGCAGACCCTGCCCACAAACATGGCTTCTTCTGATCTTTTTTTAATCACACACATGCCCACTCCTTATGCATCCTTCCCAGAAGCAGTTCTTTTTTGCTATCTTTATGTGGGTATTGTGAGCAGCCATGCCCACAAACATGGCTTCTTCTGATCTATTTTTAATCACACACGTGCCCACTGCTATCTTTATGTGGGTATTGTGAGCAGCAGGACATGCTCTGCAATGATGTGCTGCCTGAGGGAGAAGAGGGAAATATACATGCATCTGTGCCCATTCAATCTCTGGCCTCTTTACTGAGGCTGCCAAGGAAGCAATATGAATGAATGTATGTCCATCTAATTTACAGCTTCATCATTCACCAGCAGTCTTTACATTTAAATATCTTGCGCATATCATTCAATTCCTTGATGTACCTCCAGCGACTAGCACGCATGTAGTTAAACATTAACAAATGCCTCTTAACTCACACGCAGCTGGTCAGTGGACTTCGCAGCGCTTACTGCTTCAGATTGCACGCAGCGCCGATGGCTCTTACCCGATCTAACAAGGTTACTAACACAGTCTCAAGTGTGACCTTTCGATATCAGGCAGAATTTCATGTAGAAAGTCTTCTTTTTTTTTTTTAAAAATAGAAAAACGTCTCAGCGCTGCTCTCCTCGACGAGTTGGGTCCTTTATTTCCCACGTTTGGGTTAATCTACCCTCTTCACTGTATCACCTTTCCCATCTGGCAAGAGTACAAGCGTCGCCAAATTTGTTGTAGTTAGAAAAGCAGGAAGACACAAAAGGGTATCTTCAGGTGTGTTTATTATAAATGAATAAAGAGCCCAAACAGCCTCTTGCCAGACACAGCTGGGCCAACTGTCCCTAATGCCACTGGGATGACATCAGGCTAGAATCCCACAACATCACCTGAATGAACATTCCAGGTTACATCTTAAAGAAACATAACAGGGACCTCTCATACAATTCTTCAAGAAGAGCTTTGCTGTGGTTTGTTGAACAGGTTCTCAGAGCACCCATTTTTAGACTTGGGGGGGGAAAAGGGCTACTCTTACAAGAGAACGCGTTTCATGGGCAACAAAGTAGTAACATCACACATTTAAGAAATAAAAACATACGTATGTCCACGAAGAAGACAGTAAAATAAATGCTTTTTGTTTTGATGGAATACAAATTTTGAAAATAGAAATGTTTGCACGTGTGGCCTTCCTAGGACTATTATGTGTTCCTTTCTCACTGTCACGGTCCCATTGCTTGTTTTTATTCCCACTTAAAGCCCTGCCTCACCCTGCATCTTTGACTGCCCATAGTAATCTTGGCCTTCTAATTCACAAGAGCTTATGTTTTCTGTAGTGTTTCCATCCAAACCCCCCCCACTCCATTCATCCATCCATCCCCCAATTCCACCCTATCCACCACTCTAGCGCCCACACTCTAGCACCCACACTCTAGCGCCCACAATCTAGCACCACAACTCTACCCACCCACCACTCTACCCTCCAACTCCACCCTCAAAATCCACCATCCAAATCCACCATCCAAGCACTACTGCACCCTCCAAATACACCCTCCGACTACACCCTCCGACTACACCCTCCAACTCCACCCTCCAACTCAACACTCCAACTCCTTCCTCCAACTACAAATCCACCCTCCAAAAACACCATCCAACTCCACACTCCAACTCCAACATCCAAATCCACCCTCCAAATCCACCCTCCAACTACAACTCCAGCCTCCAAATCCACCCGCAAACTACAACTCCAGCCTCCAAATCCAGCCTCCAAATCCAGCCTCCAAATCCAGCCTCCAAATCCAGCCTCCAAATCCAGCCTCCAAATCCAGCCTCCAAATCCAGCCTCCAAATCCAGCCTCCAACTCCACCCTCCAACTCCACCCTCCAACTCCACCCTCCAACTCCACCCTCCAACTCCACCCTCCAACTCCACCCTCCAACTCCACCCTCCAACTCCACCCTCCAACTCCACCCTCCAACTCCACCCTCCAACTCCACCCTCCAACTCCACCCTCCAACTCCACCCTCCAACTCCACCATCCAAATCAAAATCCTACATCCAAATCCACCCTCCACCCTCCAACTCCACCCTCCAGCTCCACCCTCCAACTCCACCCTCCAACTCCACCCTCCAACTCCACCCTCCAACTCCACCCTCCAACTCCACCCTCCAACTCAAGCTCCACCCTTCAAATCATCCCCCCAACACAACCCCTCAACGCCACAGCATCACTCAATGCCACAGCACCACTCAGCGCACAGCATCCCTCAACGCCACAGCATCCCTCAACGCCACAGCATCCCTCAACGCCACAGCATCCCTCAACGCCACAGCATCCCTCAACGCCACAGCATCCCTCAATGCCACAGCATCCCTCAACGCCACAGCATCCCTCAACGCCACAGCATCCCTCAACGCCACAGCATCCCTCAACGCCACAGCATCCCTCAACGCCACAGCATCCCTCAACGCCACAGCATCCCTCAACGCCACAGCATCCCTCAACGCCACAGCATCCCTCAACGCCACAGCATCCCTCAACGCCACAGCATCCCTCAACGCCACAGCATCCCTCAACGCCACAGCATCCCTCAACGCCACAGCATCCCTCAACGCCACAGCATCCCTCAACGCCACAGCATCACTGAATACCACAGCATCACTCAGCACCACTCAACGTCACAGCACCACTCAACGTCACAGCACCACTCAACGTCACAGCACCCCTCAACGTCACAGCACCCCTCAACGCCACAGCATCCCTCAACGCCACAGCATCCCTCAACGCCGCAGCATCCCTCAACGCCGCAGCATCCCTCAATGCCGCAGCATCCCTCAACTCCGCAGCATCCCTCAACGCCGCAGCATCCCTCAACGCCGCAGCATCCCTCAACGCCGCAGCATCCCTCAACGCCGCAGCATCCCTCAACGCCGCAGCATCCCTCAACGCCGCAGCATCCCTCAACGCCGCAGCATCCCTCAACGCCGCAGCATCCCTCAACGCCGCAGCATCCCTCAACGCCACAGCATCCCTCAACGCCACAGCATCCCTCAACGCCACAGCATCCCTCAACGCCACAGCATCCCTCAACGCCACAGCATCCCTCAACGCCACAGCATCCCTCAACGCCACAGCATCAATCAACGCCACAGCATCAATCAACGCCACAGCATCAATCAACGCCACAGCATCAATCAACGCCACAGCATCAATCAACGCCACAGCATCAATCTACGCCACAGCATCACTCAACGCCACAGCATCACTCAGCACCACTCAACGTCGCAGCACCACTCAACGCCGCAGCACCCCTCAACGCCGCAGCACCCCTCAACGCCGCAGCACCCCTCAACGCCGCAGCACCCCTCAACGCCGCAGCACCCCTCAACGCCGCAGCATCCCTCAACGCCGCAGCATCCCTCAACGCCGCAGCATCCCTCAACGCCGCAGCATCCCTCAACGCCGCAGCATCCCTCAACGCCGCAGCATCCCTCAACGCCGCAGCATCCCTCAACGCCGCAGCATCCCTCAACGCCGCAGCATCCCTCAACGCCGCAGCATCCCTCAACGCCGCAGCATCCCTCAACGCCGCAGCATCCCTCAACGCCGCAGCATCCCTCAACGCCGCAGCATCCCTCAACGCCGCAGCATCCCTCAACGCCGCAGCATCCCTCAACGCCGCAGCATCCCTCAACGCCGCAGCATCCCTCAACGCCGCAGCATCCCTCAACGCCGCAGCATCCCTCAACGCCGCAGCATCCCTCAACGCCGCAGCATCCCTCAACGCCGCAGCATCCCTCAACGCCGCAGCATCCCTCAACGCCGCAGCATCCCTCAACGCCGCAGCATCCCTCAACGCCGCAGCATCCCTCAACGCCGCAGCATCCCTCAACGCCGCAGCATCCCTCAACGCCGCAGCATCCCTAAACGCCGCAGCATCCCTCAACGCCGCAGCATCACTTAGCACCACTCAACGCCGCAGCATCACTCGGCACCACTCAACGCCGCAGCATCACTCGGCGCCACTGAAGGCCACAGCATCACTCGGCGCCACTGAAGGCCACAGCATCACTCGGCGCCACTGAAGGCCACAGCATCACTCGGCGCCACTGAAGGCCACAGCATCACTCGGCGCCACTGAAGGCCACAGCATCACTCGGCGCCACTGAAGGCCACAGCATCACTCGGCGCCACTGAAGGCCACAGCATCACTCGGCGCCACTGAAGGCCACAGCATCACTCGGCGCCACTGAAGGCCACAGCATCACTCGGCGCCACTGAAGGCCACAGCATCACTCGGCGCCACTGAAGGCCACAGCATCACTCGGCGCCACTGAAGGCCACAGCATCACTCGGCGCCACTGAAGGCCACAGCATCACTCGGCGCCACTGAAGGCCACAGCATCACTCGGCGCCACTGAAGGCCACAGCATCACTCGGCGCCACTGAAGGCCACAGCATCACTCGGCGCCACTGAACGCCACAGCATCACTCTGTGCAACCATTCAACAACAACTGGTTCTAATATGTTCTCTCAATGTTTCACAATTTATTACAAATGTCACAACAAGATGTTAATATTTCACTTCTGTTCTTGGATTTTCATCACAATAAAATACACTGAACATAATCTTCCCAAAAGTTATTTACAAAAGTTTAAGCTATTGCCATTATAAATTACAATAACTTTTATTTAAGTATTTATTATTAAAAAAAAATAAAAGCCATTGTTATTTGTAATATTAATACATCGAAGTCATGTAAATACAACACATATTGCATTACAAATGCTATAGGTGTCACGTTTGCGAAAGTTAAAACTATTGGCATTGTTATTGACGAAGCTATTAATTTCGCTATTTTCAAAACCAACACATAAATAAAAAATGTGTCATTTACAAAC
Organism: Lissotriton helveticus; assembly: GCF_964261635.1. Lineage (NCBI taxonomy): Eukaryota > Metazoa > Chordata > Amphibia > Caudata > Salamandridae > Lissotriton > Lissotriton helveticus. The sequence continues at coordinate 232,469,761 of NC_136067.1, read as the reverse complement.
CAATTCCTCAAACTTTCCTAATGCGAGACCTATTGCATTGCAAATGCTTGTTGTGGTAGTTACAAGTACTGCTGGAAATTAGGAGGAAATAACTAAATCTCAGGCCCACCAGCTATTTCTGGGTCGGATCTGGCAACAGGCTGATCCAGGTACACATGCTGACTTTGTCCTTGTGGCTTTTTCTAAATTCAGAACATAATTTTGCAGTGCCCTGTCTGCATTCCATTTGGAGCAGCAACCTGCAAGCAGCAAGAGGGCTTTCTTCTTTTAACATAAGCGAAGAATACAACAAAGGGCTGATTTTAAAAGGCCATCAGTCCTCCTTTTGTTCACATAGCATCCTGGCTGGGAGACATCTGTGCCTAATACCAAGATGCCAATGCAATTGAAGGAAACAAAGGCGCACAGCTTGTTGTCACTTCACAAGTACTTAAAGGAAGAGGTGTGGCGCCGCGGCCAGGGCGACTGACTCCGGAATCTGGGGATCACGGTTCGATCCCCGGCACCGGCGGCAGATTAGCCCAGCACCATGTGACTCTGGGCAATAGCTTGCTTAATCTTCCCGACGGCCCCCAGCGCCTAGAGACCCTAACGGGTGATTGTGCGCTTTACAAATGTGGATATATATATATATATATATATATATATATATATATATATATATATATATATATATATATATATATATATATATATATATATATATATATAATTACCTACTGGCGGTCGCCAGTAGGTATATATAGTTAGGATTTTTTCTCTATGGGATTTTTGAAAATTCTATGTCTAATAACTTTGGCGTTTGTGGACGGAATTGGCTGAAATTTTTAGGAAAATGGAACATTTTGTTTCTGAGCAGTCTCTGAAAATTTGGGGGGGTTTCGTCAAGGGGGGGCCAAGAAAAAAGGGGGGTCCCAAAACGCGTTTTTCCCATGTTAATTTCCATAGGGCGGTTGGCCTCACTTTTAGCCCGAACGGCTGAATGGATTTGCATGAAACTTGGCAAAATTGTAGGGACTGGTAGCCCAATGTGCCTTTGCTAGGTCTCAATATATGTGTTCCAGTGGATTTTGAGAAATTAACGTTCAAAAAAATATATATATCTGTAAGCGCGCTCCGGGCAGCGCCCCGGTTCGCGTACCTGACGCGTAACGGAACTTCGCGAAGCGAAGCTGATTGGGTCTCCGGTGTCTGTCAACATTCTAAACAGTCCGGAGCGGCCGCCATCTTGTCTCTCGGTAGGATCGAGAGACAAGAGGAGGCCAAAACAAAGGGGGAAATGACCATAAGGGGGCATAGTAGATCCTCCCTGACCCCCTAGGTTTGATGTGGAGGCTTTAAAAGGGCACCGCGGGTCAAAACAAAATAAAAAAAAAATCTTTTTTTTTTAATGGGGAGCGCCCGGTACGCGCACCGGGAAGCGGTCCGAGGAGCGTACTATGAGGAAAAAAGAAAGACAGGGTATAAAATTTTTAGCAATTTTGTTATAAATGGAAGGTAGTTCTGAAAAGAACTGTTTTTTTATTCTTTTCCTTTTTTTTTCTTTTTTTTATTAATTTTCTGAACAATTTTTTGATTTTTTTTGATTTTTGAAAACTATTTTGTGTTTTTTTAGTGTTTTTTTAGGGGAAATAACAAAAAAGCAGGGTTTGAACATGTCTCAACAGGAGCAAAAAAAAATAAAAAGGATTCATTGTTTTCTCATCTTGTTGCATTTATGATTTTCTCCAGCTCGGTTAATCAAAGTAATACTCTTCTCTCCATAACAAATAGTTCCTCCACAATATATACAAACTATTTTGTAGTGTTCAAAAGGAGCTTGAATATTGTGGATTATTTCTCGGCCTTCTGGTCCGGCGAATGAGCTTTGTCCACTGGAGGTGCTGGGGATGACTTTTGGGGGGTTGGCAGCAAGATCCCTTACTTGTGCTTGGGAAAGATTATTAGGATGCCATCGCTCCATGTGGCGAATCATTGTATGATTCCCAAAGCTGTATTTCTTGTTGGGGTTGCCACGAGAAAGTATATTTTTACATATCAAACAAGACACATGGGGTGCATTGACCTTCTTTTGTCCAGGTGGAATTTTAAAAAATTGCCATATGTAGTGCTCTTTAATATGGCTCTGCCTTGGTGTTTCTGGCAGGAACTGCCTTACTTGCTCTTCCGCCTCCTCCTCCTCTTCGTCCTCATTATCTTCCTCTCTACCAAAGTCCAGTGTTGGAGGTGGTCCTTTTCGTGGTGGTGGTGGTGGTGGTGGTTGCTGAGAAGCACCAGCTGCAGCTATTACAGAAGCCATTGTCAAAAATAGGTCTTGCTCTCTGGAAGTAGAAAGTAAGAATGAGGTAAAAACAAGGAGGGGTTTTCATCATTTGGGAAAAAAATAGTTCTAAACCAATGAAAAGTGTTATTTTTAGGTCACATGACCTAGCCTAACAACATTAGGAAACCAAAAGTGAAATGAACCAATGAAAAGTGTTATTAACAAGTCACATGACCTGTTATGCTTACGTTACGCGCTACGCGCTCCGGATCGCTTCCGGGAAGCTGCGCTCCGCGCCTCGCTTCGCGGACCGGAGCGCTTCCGGGTGCGCTAATGCGGCGCGTCATATGACGCATTACGCGACAACGCGATACGTCGCGTTTACGCGACGCATCACGATGTTGTTTTCTAACGCGGTAGTTGCGCAAACGGAACGTTTACCGGTTCGCGGACCGAGTCGCAGCACCAAATTGAGCTAACGGGAAGCTCACCGGTTCGCGTACCGGGAGCGAAACAAAAAAAAAAATTAAAAAAAAATACATTAAAAAATTTATTAAAAACATATACAATATATTTTTCGATTTAAAGAATACATTTTAAAGGTTTTGATATTTGCTATTTAAAAACCATTGAAATTCACTGAAAAAACCATAGGTTATAGACCATATATAGTTAGGAATTAGCATTTACAAAACCTTGAAAATTCACTGAAAAAACCATAGGTTATAGACCATATATAGTTAGGAATTAGCATTTACAAAACCTTGAAAATTCACAGAAAAAACCATAGGTTAGAGACCATATATAGTTAGCTGGACATTTTATTGACATAAAACCAATGAAATTCCATATATAGTTAGTTGCACTAACTATATATCGCGCACCCGCAATCCACTGCTGATGATGTCACATATTACATCATTCATGACATGGTCAGTGACATCACTGATGACATCACTGATGACATCTATATATATATATATAAAGAGATACTGTTGAAGGAAGGCTTTTAACTTTGTTGAGTTCACTGTGAAGGAGATGTGCTTGCACTCTAAGAATGCAAAATGTATCTACCTGTATAGTAACTACATAAATATTCATATAAATGGTACCAGTTCGTTTTCAATTAATTCTTTTATAGTGCTACTCATCCCAGTGTAGGGTGTCAGATCACTTTACATCATGCAGAGAGGCACAATAAATCATGCAAGTGCGTAAATCAATGTAAAGGAAATATTACATCAGACAACAAGGGTTATGAGGTGTAGGAATCACATATCATCCATACGTGTAGCATTAGATGTTGAAAGTGAATGGTAGGGAGAAACAAAGTGCTAGCACAGGGTATTTAACTTTGTAAGTCGTGTTCGTCCCTCAGTAGACTTAGTCACAGTCATGGCACTGCTCCCCAATTTACTCTACTCCAATCTATTCTACTTTACCCAAGACATGACTAGAAGCGCTCAAGTAAGGGTTCAGTTGACCATCTTTCAAGTTGTTTATGGAAAGTATGTTTACTGAAGGGCTTTAGAGCTAGCTCAGCTGCAGAAGGCCTTAAATTATACCCGAAAAGCTGTTCATTCAATATGGCTTAAATGTAAGTGAGACGAACTCCGTAAAAATAGATTTTAAACGGACAAGTTTGTAATAAAAGAAAATTGCGATTACATATTTGCCGCAGCAGGCATGATTACAAAATACGTGGTAATTACACAAGAAAAACAAGCATTGGAAATGCAATAGGTCTCGGATTTATTTGAGTTAGAGCTAATGGCATTGTAAATGGCAATGTCTTTTAGCCATGTGGTATGGAGTGTATGCATGTGGTATGTAGTGGAAATATGTGGGTTGGATTGGAATTGTAGCAATGGTGGCATGCTGCGCTTTAGATGAATATGTTTAAAAGGAGAGTGCACCATACTGCGATTGCTACAATAGTTAATTGTGGATGCATTAACAATTGATGTGTGCACTGATGGCTGGTGGTGTGTGTGCCTGTAGAAATTGTGTACTGATGGCTGGTGGTGTGTGTGCCTGGTGGAAGCGTGCACTGCCGGCTGGTGGTGTGTGTGCCTGGTGAAAGCGTGCACTGACGGCTGGTGTTGTGTTTTACAAAAGTATTCCTTCAGAAAAAACTCCTCAAACAACCACAGCGATATATAGGAGTAATACATTTTACTAAGGCAGATATAGTAATTTTACAGTATTGATTAAACAGCAACTCTTTTAGGTAGCTAAATCAATTAGTCTATGTGTATCCCAATTTAGAGTTTCACAAATAGTATACATAGATATAGAGAGGACCGCATCAGCTATTTAGTGCACAAGGGAAGACCCATCATGGTGAATGTTTGTCAAAGTCACAGTTAGTCTGATGTGACGGACATTGCCTATGAATGAGTGTGAGGATGTGCGATTAATTATCAGCTGCTAAGATGTCTATTTAGGAAACCGAATAAGAATGGTGTAACAATGCCTTTAAGGAACCCATGCAGGTTCAAAGCCTGGTGACATTGCCCTTAACTAGTTTGGACCTTTGCTGGCAATTCTACATTCCCTGTGAGGGGCTTTTTGTGGTAGTTACACGTACTGCTGGAAATAAGGAGGAAATAACTAAATCTCAGTTCCAACAGCTATTTCTGGGTCGGATCTGGCAACAGGCTGATCCAGGTACACATGCTGAATTTGTCCTTGTGTCTTTTTCTAACATCAGAACATAATTTTGCAGTGCCCTGTCTGCATTCCATTTGGAGCAGCAGCCTGCAAGCAGCAAGAGGGCTTTCTTCTTTTAACATAAGCTAAGACTACAACAAAGGGCTGATTTAAAAGGCCATCAGTCCTCCTTTTGTTCACATAGCATCCTGGCTGGGAGACATCTGTGCTTAATACCAAGATGCCAATGCAATTGAAGGAAACAAAGGCGCACAGCTTGTAGTCACTTCACAAGTTCTTAAAGAGATACTGTTGAAGGAAGGCTTTTAACTTTGTTGAGTTCACTGTGAAGGAGATGTGCTTGCACTGTAAGAATGCAAAATGTATCTGCCTGTATGAGTAACTACATAAATATTCATATAAATGGTACCAGTTCATTTTCATTTAATTCTTTTATAGTGCTACTCATCCCAGTGTAGGGTGTCAGATCACTTTACATCATGCAGAGAGGCACAATAAATCATGCAAGTGCGTAAATCAATGTAAAGGAAATATTACATCGGACAACAAGGGTTATGAGGTGTAGGAATCGCATATCATCCATACGTGTAGCATTAGATGTTGAAAGTGAATGGTAGGGAGAAACAAAGTCAGAATATAAAGCGTAAAACAGTGATACTGGTTGTCTGTACTAACAAGACTTTATTACTTCTCAAAGGATCGCTTATTTACAATCTTAGAATAACATCAGATTGTGGAAAAAAATAAGGCTTGAAGACCATGACTTGCAGTTTGCATGTAGTCCAATCTACCCCACTCCACACTACCTCAATCTGCACTAATCTACCTCACTCCACTCCAATCTACCCCACCCCATTTCACTCTAAGATATCCCAAACAACCCAAATCCACCCCAAGTTAATCTATCCCACTCCAATTTACCCCACACCACCACGCCCAACCCCACTCCAATCTCCCCCACTCAACTACACTCTAATTAACCCCACTCCAGTCTTCCCCACTGTACTCCACTACAATCTACCCCAATCTACCCCACTCCACCCCACTACAATCTTCCCCACTGTACCTCAATCTACCCCACTCAATCAACCTGGCTCCAAACTACCCCACTTCACTCCACACCACTAACTTTTAGCTATGCTGAACAGCAGTCACACTGGTTTGCAACATGGCTAAAACACATTGCTAAAGCCAAGATCCCTCACATAGGCGAGACCTATTGGCTTTGCCAGTGCTTGTTGCATAAAGCAACAGCAATGACAGCAGAGCATTACCTGCCCATGCTGCTAGCACAGGGTATTTAACTTTGTAAGTCGTCGTGTTCGTCCCTCAGTAGACTTAGTCACAGTCATGGCACTGCTCCCCAATTTACTCTACTCCAATCTATCCTACTTTACCCAAGACACGACTAGAAGCGCTCAAGTAAGGGTTCAGTTGACCATCTTTCAAGTTGTTTATGGAAAGTATGTTTACTGAAGGGCTTTAGAGCTAGCTCAGCTGCAGAAGGCCTTAAATTATACCCGGAAAGCTGTTCATTCAATATGGCTTAAATGTAAGTGAGACGAACTCCGTAAAAATAGATTTTAAACGGACAAGTTTGTAATAAAAGAAAATTGCGATTACATATTTACCGCAGCAGGCATGATTACAAAATACGTGGTAATTACACAAGAAAAACAAGCATTGGAAATGTAATAGTTCTCAGATTTATTTGGGTTAGAGCTAATGGCATTGTAAATGGCAATGTCTTTTAGCCATGTGTTATGGAGTGTATGCATGTGGTATGTAGTGGAATTATGTGGGTTGGATTGGAATTGTAGCAATGGTGGCATGCTGCGCTTTAGAGGAATATGTTTAAAAGGAAAGTGCACCATACTGCGACTGCTACAATAGTTAATTGTGGATGCGTTAACAATTGATGTGTGCACTGATGGCTGGTGGTGTGTGTGCCTGTAGAAATTGTGCACTGATGGCTGGTTTTGTGTGTGCCTGGTGGAAGTGTGCACTGCCGGCTGGTGGTGTGTGTGCCTGGTGAAAGCGTGCACTGACGGCTGGTGTTGTGTGTGCATGGTGGAAGCCTGCACTGGCGGCTGGTGGTGTTAGTGCCTGGTGAAAGCGTGCACTGATGGCTGGTGCCTTTTGTGCCCGGTGAAAGCGTGCACTGATGGCTGGTGGTGTTTGTGCCCGGTGAAAGCGTGCACTGACGGCTGGTGGTCTTTGTGCCTGGTGAAAGCGTGCGCTGACGGCTGGTGGTTGTGTGTGTGGTTGTGTGGTGGTGAGTGTGTTGTGGTGAGTGTGTGGTGGTGGTGAGTGTGTGTGTGTGTGTGTGTGTGGTCTTATGTGTGTGGTCTTATGTGTGTGTGTGGTGGACTTAGTTCGAGTTTTCATACCCTGCACACTCACACACTGCCCCTGCACACTCACACACTGCTCACCCTGCACACTCACACACTGCTCACCCTGCACACTCACACACTGCTCACCCTACACACACACTGCACACCCTACACACTCTCACACTGCTCACCCTACACACTCACACAATGTTCACCCTGCACACTCACACACTGCTCACCCTACACACTCACACAATGTTCACCCTGCATGCTCACACACTGTTAACCCTGCATACTCACACACTGCTCACCCTGCATGCTCACACACTGCTCACCCTGCACGCTTATACACTGCTCACCCTGCACACTCACACACTGCTCACCCTACCTAATGCGAAAAGACCTAGCTCTGCCCTTTGGCCTGTGTTGTAATCGTACAGTAGGTTGTGAGTAGTTGGGCTTGATTGGTTGGGGCGTCCACTCCTTGCTTCTCCCCTCACAGAGGGCCGGCTGCCTCCTTGAAGCTCCTAAGACACGTGTTCACCTGTTCTTTGTTCTAGCTCCTGTGTGTCAGTGCACCGTGTAAGCGCACCAGCATACCCTGCTCTCTCTGGAACACTCACACTGCTGAGTCACTCTCACACTGCTGAGTCACTCTCACACTGCTGAGTCACTCTCACACTGCTGAGTCACTCTCACACTGCTGAGTCACTCTCACACTGCTGAGTCACTCTCACACTGCTGAGTCACTCTCACACTGCTGAGTCACTCTCACTCTGCAGTCACTCTCACTCTGCAGTCACTCTCACTCTGCAGTCACTCTCACTCTGCAGTCACTCTCACTCTGCAGTCACTCTCACTCTGCAGTCACTCTCACTCTGCAGTCACTCTCACTCTGCAGTCACTCTCACTCTGCAGTCACTCTCACTCTGCAGTCACTCTCACTCTCACTCTGCAGTCACTCACTCTGCTGTCACTCTCACTCTGCTGTCACTCATGCTGTCACTCTCACTCTGCTGTCACTCATGCTGTCACTCTCACTCTGCTGTCACTCATGCTGTCACTCTCACTCTGCAGTCACTCTCACTCTGCAGTCACTCTCACACTGCAGTCACTCTCACACTGCAGTCACTCTCACACTGCAGTCACTCTCACTCTGCAGTCACTCTCACTCTGCAGTCACTCTCACTCTGCAGTCACTCATGCTGTCACTCTCACTCTGCTGTCACTCATGCTGTCACTCTCACTCTGCTGTCACTCTCACTCTGTAGTCACTCTCACTCTGCAGTCACTCTCACTCTGCAGTCACTCTCACTCTGCTGTCACTCTCACTCTGCAGTCACTCATGCTGTCACGCTCACTCTGCTGTCACTCTCTTTCCTGTCACTCATGCTGTCACGCTCACTCTGCTGTCACTCTCTTTCCTGTCACTCATGCTGTCACGCTCACTCTGCTGTCACTCTCTCTTTCCTTTCACTCATGCTGTCACGCTCACTCTGCTGTCACTCTCTCTTTCCTGTCACTCATGTTGTCACTCACTCTACTATCACTCTCTCTACTGTCACTCTCACTCTCAAGTCACTCTCACTCTGCAGTCACTCTCTCTGCTGTCACTCTCACTCTGCAGTCACTCATGCTGTCACGCTCACTCTGCTGTCACTCTCACTTTCCTGTCACTCATGCTGTCACTTTCACTCTGCTGTCACTTTCACTCTGCTGTCACTCTCACTCTGCAGTCACTCTCACTCTGCAGTCACTCTCACTCTGCAGTCACTCTCACTCTGCAGTCACTCTCACTCTGCAGTCACTCTCACTCTGCAGTCACTCTCACTCTGCAGTCACTCTCACTCTGCAGTCACTCTCACTCTGCAGTCACTCTCACTCTCACTCTGCAGTCACTCTCACTCTGCAGTCACTCTCACTCTCACTCTGCAGTCACTCTCACTCTGCAGTCACTCTCACTATCACTCTACTGTCACTTTCACTCTACTGTCACTCTCACTCTACTGTCACTCATGCTGTCACTCTCACTCTGCTGTCACTCATGCTGTCACTCTCACTCTGCTGTCACTCTCACTCTACTGTCACTCATGCTGTCACTCTCACTCTGCTGTCACTCGCTGTCACTCTCAATCTGCTGTCACTCTCAATCTGCTGTCACTCTCAATCTGCTGTCACTCTCAATCTGCTGTCACTCTCACTCTGCTGTCACTCTCACTCTGCTGTAACTCTCACTCTGCTGTAACTCTCACTCTGCTGTCACTCTCACTCTGCTGTCACTCTCACTCTGCTGTCACTCTCACTCTGCTGTCACTCTCACTCTGCTGTCACTCTCACTCTGCTGTCACTCACTCTGCTGTCACTCTCACTCTGCTGTCACTTTCACTCTGCTGTCACTTTCACTCATGCTGTCACTTTCACTCATGCTGTCACTCATGCTGTCACTCTCACTCATGCTGTCACTCTCACTCATGCAGTCACTCTCACTCATGCAGTCACTCTCACTCATGCAGTCACTCTCACTCTGCACATGATATCGACAGATATCACACAAATTCCTGTAGTTGCACTCATGGGCTACAAGGCAGATATACTCCCGGCATACCGAAGATTCACGGCACTGAGCCTTTTATTAGCTAAGCGGAAGGTGGGGTGCAGAATGCAGATGGGACAGAGGGAGGAGCCCAAATGTGAAGTTTGGATCGGAGATCTCCTCCTATGGCAAGAACAGACATTGATATATGCACAACTACTGCCCACAGGTCGAGGCCAAGAGATATTAGGACCCACTGCATGCATGCCAGTTTACAAATCCGGAGGCGACTAGTGATATTATGAAGCTCCTCACCTCCAGCGATTAGATCAGACGAACCAGGCAATACCAAACTCGGAACATATACACTCAGAATGCATGTAATCTCCTCCTCCCCTCCCCCATGGAAAAACAGCTAAAAAACAAACACAACGCACGCTCCTGGAAACTTGAGGCTAGAGGGTAATAGGAGAAGACACCCTGGACTACATCACTATTGCAGCGCGAGTCGGCCCTGCCCCGCCATTACACATACTCGGCCGAGACTCTGTTCTGAGCGGTGAAATCCCCAAAAGAGAAAAAACAGGCAGGTGTTCATTTATGTATGCTAATGTTAATGGAACTCTTTGAAATGTGAATATCCTACGTTTCTAATGATGCTGTAATGCAGAAATTTTAATAAAATAAATGTTAAAAAAAATGCTGCCCTGGCAGCAAGTGTTGCCACTTTACATATGAAATAGCAAGACTCCTAGGCTTTGTCAATGCATGTTTTAATGGGTAACAAGATTCTGTCCTGGCATGACTCCGGTTTAAATCCATAATCGGAGATGGATTAGAATACCAGATTTGATGCTATGGAATTCAAGCCATTCTGAACCCCGCAGAGCTTGCATTGGGGTTTATTGGAAAGGCCATTAGTGGCACTTAAAAACTTGTATGTGCATAGAAGAACGTGCTGCCGGAAAGTCTTGCTTTGCACTTTATAAGAGTATAAGGATGAAAAACGCACAACTATCAAGTGACCAAAAATGCCACCCTACCTGGTCCAGGCGCCAACCCTGCTACCTCAAAATGCTGCGAATGATGCGCTGTGGCCTTTCTGCAAGCGTTCAAGCAATACTTTCAGACGCGCTGCCGACACACAGAGAGCTTGCAGTGCAACGTAGTAGAAGCTGAGGCAGGAGGTTTTATATTTTGTGTACCTCCTTTTCAGTGAATGGACATTTTCCTGTCCGCGCATAGCCATCGAAGCACTCTTGTGACATCAAGTCCTTTAAAATTTTCTGGGGATCCTCAAAAGTCTGGCCACGCATTACCTTTTGATTAAATCCTGCCAGCTGGGCTGCGAGAGCCTTGTTACGGGCTGCGAGAGCCTTGTTACTCGTGACCACTCCTTCACTCAAGCCAGCATCTGTTACTGGCCCCCAAGGAATGGGAGCGAAAAGGTGCCCTGTCTTTGGCAAATATTTCTCCAGACTGGGGCACACAACGTACAACTACTGGAAAGCTGTGCTAAGAAATTATCTTTCTATGGTAGGCACTGCATATTGCACCAAGGCACCCCAGCCAGCCACTTGGTTGCAAAGTATCACACAGCACAACACAAAGGGGCGCGGAGACACGGAGAAGAGGCCTGACAGGGAGAGCTTCCCCGTGAAATGGATCCCAAAAAATGTAAGAAGCTCGAGAGAGGTGCGCGCGCGCCACTGCGAGCATAGATCTTCAATTACAGCGGACCTGACGGCCGCGATAATTGAAGATACATGGCCTTGAGTGCGCGAAACAGACACCAATAGGCCATGGGCAGACCTACGCGACCTCCCATGGCCTATTGCGTGTTCTGTTTTAAAACTACACGCTCGCAAAGGCCAATGAAAATGGACCTAGGAAATAACACGCACGAGCTGCGTGGAATTCCTAGGTCCATTTTCAAAACCCCCGAGAAAAAGACTCTGGGCTGCGCGACACTGCATGCGCAGTGTACGCTAGGTCCGAGACCTAAAAAGTCATATCAAGGAGACTTAATACTCAGCCTATACATCCCAAAATGAAGCTAAGTACCGTGTCTATAAACACTTTTAGTCAATGCTAACACAGATAGTAAACACTAATCAAGCAACACAAACCGAGGTAAAACCAAACACTAACTTGGCTGAGAAGAACCAAACTTTGTTCCTCTTACAGGAACACTTTAAATTGCAGAAACACTGGCTCACCATCCGAAAGTAAACACACAAGAAAAACTGGAGGAAAGACAGAGCCATGTGCAAAGAAATTCGTTTATTTTGAGGTTAGATCAGTAATAGTCATGTTTGCAAAATGCCATTTCCCTACAGTGCGGTAATCAAGGGAACTTTATGGCCATTAATAGGTGCACCTGCATTATCACAACCAATTCTATTTCGGTCTCAGGCACTTTCACAGCTTTTAGGTTCATACTGACCAAAGATAACATAAAAAGCCTTTTATTTGCGATCATGCTTCAAATAACCCCTCTGACAAACATGCTCCAAGGTGAGAGGTAGCTGTAATTTGCAAATTACAGCTACCTCTCATCTTGGAGCATGTTGTCTTGTCAATTGCCTCAGCATCAGTTCACTAGACATCTTACCCGACCACTAGTCCATTGCTAGCAGCCAGATCAGTTCACTAGACATATATGCACCCGGGGATGGGTCTCTTTGTGCAGGTGCCTCGCGTGCTGCTGCTCTGGCCATGCGGGATGGGTGGGGTCCAGTCACCCTGTGGGAATTCCGCCTGGCACTGGAGTGGGTGGGGCGCCTGGCACAGGGTGACTCAGACTGGCACGGGGGTGGGTGGGGCGCATGGTGACCCTGGTGGGTGCTCTGCCGGGTCCTTGTGGGTGGCAGCCGGTGGCACTCTGAAATCCAACCCCCACCACCACAACCCCTGCTCTGCCCGGGACTCCAGAGGCCGAACAGACTCTTTTTTGTCGATAAAAGCCGGTTGGTGCACGCAGCTTCCACCGCCCCGACCTCCCCTGCCATCCACGCTCCTGATCCATCCCCACCTCCTGCCCGCGGGAGGGGCGGTGACTCAGGGGCAGGCGAGGCAGGAACTGCAGGGGGAGGGGCGGCAGGGTGGGCACCCGAGGAAGGGGCGCATCGAGGCGCACGGGGAGGGCTGGCACAGCGAGGCACCCCGGGGAAAGGGATCCGGCCCGCAGGGGGTAGAGGGCAGCTTGGCACCGAGGTCTGAAGGGTAGTTAGAGGCACTGGGAATCTGGGCACTGGAGTGCAGGGGAGGACAGGTGTCCACAGGCACGTAGAAAGCACAGCGAGGCACACCAGGGTGTTGGCACTACGGGACTGGGGCGCACAGGACACGCTGGAGACGGGTGTGAAAGCTTCAGGGGCGGGGGTGATGGGCAAAAAGCAGGGGCACATTTGGAGGGACTCTGGCAGCTGGATGCCCGGTGTGAACTTGGGCCCCATGACGGACACTTTTCCCATTTGTTTTTACACCCACGAACCCCACAACAGAGTGCGCAGCTGAGCCCAGCAGGGGCGAGAGTTTACGAGCCGGGTGCGGGCGAGGACTGCGGGTGGCGCAGGCAGTTGTGCCCTGCAGGGGGGAGTGGCAGAGGGAGACACGCTCTGTCCTGCACGGACCGGGCAGCTGGAGGGCAAGGCAGGCGAGCTCTGCAGGGATGGGTGCTGTGCTCGGGGGCAGAGACTGGCATTGAACAGGGTAATCCATACTGCCTGTATACGTGCTGCTTTATATATTCACATGAAAATAGAATGCCGGCGGATTCATTTGACCCAAGTATTACTGACAGTTCAGTTTACTCTCTTGTGCGCGGAATAAAACAATCTAATTTGCATTTACGGCTGGCAACAGTGAGCTCGCAGCAAGTAGTTCTAGAAGTGGGGGGATAAAAATACAGTTAGCTGCAAAAAACAAGCCGTCAGGAGGGCAGTTGAACACAACCATGTTTCTCCGAGGCGTTGCAGAAATGCCTCGGAGAAAGCAGCGTCATTTTCGGATTCAGGGGTGTGGTTTTCTTTCTCTCCTCTTCCCATTGGATGGAATGTAAAATTCCAGCCAATGAGAAGAGGAGAGAAAGAAAACCGAAAGAAAGTAAAAAACACCCCCCCCCCCGAATCCCGTCTTCAACGGAGTGATGCCCCTCTCCTCCAATGGCTGGCCTCCGTTTAGGAAGCCAGCCAATGGAGAAGAGGGGCGGGTTCAAGCCCCCATACTGTAGACATAAAGTCTCGGAGCGAGACTGCGCAAGCGCAGCCTTCGCTAGTCCGAGACCTAAAAAGCACTGCTAGTAAAAGCACCGCTCCTGTTTTTGTTTTGTTACTGGGTCCGATATTGCATCCCCCAGTGACAAAACTGGCCCCTATGGCCAGAAAAACGTCCCCCACCTGCCCTGCCCACCAGGGAAATGCCCAGGGCCCGCTACGGCTGGTCCAGCCCTGATCTCACTAGCAAAAGACCTCACTGATGTACCTTTGCTTGTCATAAAAGAAAGATTACTCTAGCCTCATCCTACATTAGGATTGTGGCATACAATTATAATGCACTGCATATTCCAAACACTAGCAGGTTTTCTGGCATTACACTACCTTAATTTACACAAGTACAATCCTGGTTCAAATACTACTACCCAGATATTGTAACGGTGCAACCACCAGCGTAGAGAAGAAATACACCAGGGCACCGCCCATTCGAGTAAGAACATGCATTTTGAGTATTGCCGGGGATGATGCCGTCATGTGATGTTGACTGGATAAGAGCAGAGAGACTTAAATATGCCACTAGGAGAAATGACAGACATGTGAACAGAATACCCTTGTTTATTCATGTTTGCTATAAGCATCTCTTTTGTAAGGGTGGACTGTTATTATTAAGGATGTTACCATCATCACACACCACCGCCATCTCCATAACCACCGCATTTGGAGGGTATTATTTGGAGATGGGATTATATACTTCGGAGCAGACATGGGAGTGAGGCAAGGGTACACCTTGAACCCTCCCATAAATGTAATTATTTGTTTTTAATCTGGCAATCTACCATAGAGCCTAAGTCATTATTCCATTAAAGTGGGGGAGTGATGGGGAACCTTTGTCGCTGTATCCTGCTGTTGATGTCCTGCTTGTTAGTAACTGGCTATGCACAAGGTGATCCATAGCTTTGTCATACATTGCAACAGGAATGTTTTATTTTGCTACATTTAAATTTGGCGGAGACGGTATGACGTCCTCAGCCCTTATAAATTATGAGATGATGTAAAATATGAGAGTGTGAAATTATTTGCAAAGCTCTTCTGTCGTGCCACAGAGATGAAGACCATGCCACTGTTCTACTCTGCAAACAAAGCAGATCCATTGTTTTTCTGTAGGTCGAAGCCTGCGAGACCACACAGTTGTCTGATAGCAAAGACATATTCAGGACATGCTGACAGCTTCTTAGGAATGCATTCTGCCGATTGTTTACCATTGGCTTTGTGGTTTGTAACTCACTTTAGATTCCGTTTTATTTGCTGATTTTATTTATTTTAGACTGTCTAGTATGTATTTGTCCCTCCCTTTTACCACCTCTCTGTCTGGCTCCTTGTAGTCTTACATGAGGGTTTGCTCTCTGGGAACTCTTTTCTTTTTTTGTCGTGAGGGACTCCATCAGAGTACACGTGTTTTCCGTTGCCTCCCTTGTATTCTAGTTCACAGCAGCAAACGTGCATCTTTCTGCTTGACTGAGTCTGTTCATCAATCCTGCATGCCTGTGAGGAAAAATGTTCTGTATATGACCTTGTATACGACCTGAAAGCACTCCTTACCAATAGCATCACTTAAACAATCCTCTTCCTCATGTTCATGCCCATGCCAACCCCTATGTGCTGGAAGTAAGGGAGTGGGGGTGCTGAAGCCCCCCAAAAATAAAAATACTGGAGTTCAGAAGTCAAATGAGAAATAAAGAGGCTTTACATTTTGGTTTTATCTTGTCTCATTTTCTGTGCATTCAAAGACAGCAGTCTGATGTCAGTCTCTGTCTTTCGACAAAATGCTGCTTATTCATTTTAGTTAATTTTAAAAGTAGTTTGGTGCTTAATTTCGTTCTCTGACTGCGAATTGAGAGGGTTTATGTGACAATCATGTATGATGTTTGGAATGTGAAAAGGCTGTATGTTTTTTTGTGTCTAGCACACAGCAAACATGAGTAAAACCCTAAATGAACTGTACAAATATTTCTGAATATATCAGAATTAGGAAAGCACAAATGAAGCCCATTTTTTGTTATTCTGATGTTTGGTGGAAACAAAGATTTTAATATCATCAAAACAAATCAATACTCTAGGTGATGCCATTTTCCATACGTTATCTTTTGTGTCTTGTACAGTTTTACCAGTTAAACTGTATGTTTGTTCAAATGTAGTGGTCATTTCAATGGGAAATGTTTTGTTTGTAAAGGCAGTGCACTACCGTACCGTGCTTTAGTAATATATTTTCAGGAGCATGCTTGAAAATGTTCCACCATCTTGTACTACAGGGCCTATGTATGTAAAAGTAAAGCAGCACAGCAAGTCGCCTTTCTGCTCTGCGCTGCACTGCGATGTCATGCAGTGCAGTAGAGGGAAAGGACAGAAATGTGCTGTATTTATTACAATATAGTGCATTCCTGTCCTTTTCCTAGCACTGTTGTACAAAGGGCTGCCAATGCAGGCACACGTGCACTAAGGTTTAAGGGTGGCTTCGTTGCATGCAGGATAGTTTTTGTGCAGGAAGGTGCTTTCTGTAGCACAAAGAAAGAAGAAGTAATGAGGAGAAATAAAGTCCATGGGAGCTGCGTGGGAACACACATGCAAGGCTCATTGTACACCTTCCCAGAGCAGAGTAATGTACTACAGCAATTTGCACTGCATTGCGTGACTCCTGATTTATCAAGTCATGTAGGGCCACGCAAACTGGCCATTTATTGCTTGATAAATCACATTTTAGGGTTTGCATCATGCATGCACCACATATCATGGTGAAAACACAGCGCAAACCCTTGATAACTAGAGCCATACACACTTCCCACTCTCCTGCTGAATACCTTGGCTATACTTGTTTGTTGTGTGACCTATTTGTAACAATCCCTATTACTTCGGCGAAGTAACATTTATAGCAGCATTCTACTCTGAGAATGATTCCAGCACAACTGGCGCACAGCAATTAAAAAATGTTCATTTGTTCATGAGCCTTTGCTGGGGCACATCTTTTCAACTAATCTGTTTCTACAAAGGTCTTGAAGGAAGCAGGGTGTGGTAATGTTAATAGCATTTGCTCAAATATCTGACGAACACTTCTTAGCTTTTACTTCAGTAGTGAGTGTCAACACATGAGAGCTGAAAAAGAATTAATAAAGCATTTGTACTGTACTATCCTTAATTCGCATCTCAGCAAACATTATAACAGATGTTAATAGGATCAGCTACAAACAGTGCAGGGATGCATTAAGAGGACTCTTCCCAAGTATCTAAAACTACACAGTGATGTCATTAAAAGCCATGAAGGAAGTATGTGCACGGACATTACAAACAACTATAAGAAGAACCACCCTATTTGTGCCTATTATCAGCAACACTTATAGTGCAAGTGTTGGCAAAGCAGGGGGGTCTTTTCCAAAGAGTTTATATAGCAATTGATACCTTAGCAGAAGCCGTTTTTAAGTATTTCTCTAATTTCCTAATGTTTGCAGATGAGAGGCCGAAGGAATAAGACGATTGTGATTCCTAAGAATCTACAGCATTCAAATTCTATAACCAAGTTACTTCCTTTGCACACTTGACTCGCTAAAGGTAGGGTAGGTAGGCATAATTTTGAGGGCAGGATGGAATGAAACTCTCAAAATAACCCCAGGATTCACAGTCCACGTGAACATTCCTCACTCCACCTACATCCACTTTGCATCAACCTGCCCCCTGGCATCACCCTGCAGGCATCAATCCAACCCTCGCCGCACCACAGCCCATTATTTTGACCCACTAAAACTAGTAGCTAAGCCAATAGCTCCCACAGGTGAGAC
This sequence comes from Lissotriton helveticus, assembly GCF_964261635.1. NCBI lineage: Eukaryota > Metazoa > Chordata > Amphibia > Caudata > Salamandridae > Lissotriton > Lissotriton helveticus. The sequence continues at coordinate 232,451,912 of NC_136067.1, read as the reverse complement.
CTATTGACTTTGCCAGTGTTTGTTTTTGCTCCGGCTAACTGTAGGTTAACTGTGGGTTATGACTGCATTTCGGTAGCAGACGTCGGAAGATTAGCTCTGATTAAAAGGAAAACAGTTTTGCGCCTAAATTTACATAAATATTATTCTGGTGCACAAACTGTATGTATGCTCAGATCCTGTACAGCGGTACAGCACACAGCTATCGGTGCACAAGGTAAGGAGGTACTTTTCACACTAGCACCTCACAACGAAACGTCATGTCAAAGTGCATACTTTATACAGTCAGGATAGAAACCATATTTTGAATGTATATCCGGGTTTAATGCTATAACTTAGTAACCCTTGATATGAAAGTACTCTCAAAACCGCAGGGGCAAATACTTGCCAGAAAGCATATCACTTGACTAGAAACTGGAGGACCCTGCTGCAATATCAGGGAAGGGAAGTCTGCTGGGAAACTCAGGCCCACATTCAGAGCTGACTAGTTTTACTCCTTAAAATTCCCTGCTCGACCCACTTCAAGGAGAGAATATAAACCCCACTGCATTTTTCAATTTTTTTTTCTCAAACTACAAAATCGGCACTTTTCTAAAAAATCGTTTCTCTGAACATGTACAGACTTTCAAACCATAAGAATGTGCCCCTCCTTTTACTGTCCCCAACCCTGCTGCTGCACCTTAACAGGAGGGTGTGGGACGGAACTCGCAGGAGAGGTGTTTGCTTCCTCTCTGTTGCTAGTGGCGACAATAGAAAAGGCCCGAGGGCCCCCTGCTGAATGCACCCAACCCCAGCCGCTGCCAACCTGACAGCACAGCGAGCACGTGAACTGAAATGAAACGCAGGGAAGATAAAGCGGCTCCTGGCACAGTGCGTGTGTGGGGAGGGCGTGAAATGGTGAGGGAGGAGGGTGTAAGGAGTAGCGTGAGCGTCTCTACCCCAGAGGCAGATCAGTATTCTGGTCCAGGTGGTTTAACACCAGGAAATCAAAAGAGCTGATAAATATAACACTTGCCTGCAGCAAAGAGACAACCACCATACAAAGTTGGCTTTTAAAGAAAAGTTGGAGAATAGCATATGTGACAAAAATACAGTCTTCCAATTGCAAGACGTCGAACTCAACAGCTTGAAGTGTGTGCGCATGGGGGTGGGGACTGTGTCTAAACAAATCTATATATTTGGAAATGTAAAAATACATTTTAAGAAAAACAGTTCAGTTGCTGCTACTATAGATTACCAGATGTTCACTTGGTTGGAGCTGAGAGGATTAAAGCTGCAAGGTCGTCCTTCATCCCCCACTTTGGGGGAGGAGAGGGGCAGTTTTATAAGTTTTATATAGCGGGAACTCGACCTGAAGGTTACAGTGCGCTTTACATGAGCACTAGTTTTGTTACACAAGGACACATTCATTTTTGGGCACATGGAGATTAAGAGATGTGCCCAGGATCACAGGATGCTTGACGTCCCACCAGACTCCACCCTGGGCCCCCCCCCCCTCCCCTTCAAAGTCAGCTGCTCTAACCTTTAAGCCACATCCTGGATTAAGGTTATCGCGATTTTGGTCCTGTATTGAGGTTATCTTGATTACATCTATATATGTTGCATTTATTTTACACAGAGGTAATATTGGTTAATAGGAGTCTGTTGTCCGGCAAAATCTTAATTGCACACCAGCACCACATATGTTGCACAGTGCAGCTTTGTTATTTGTAAAATCAACGTACACGCCCTATGTGTCATTACTTGATCTATTGTGCTTCTATTGCCAAGAAAATACCTTCTTGTAAAGACAGGATAATGTTAGCAGCGCTGTCTTGAGTGACTTGGAATTTCAAAAGAATATATTAAAATGGCACACCAATGAATTGCACAATGTGGTTCTCTGGTCTCCGGCCTCGCCCTCATGCCAACAAGTTGTCCTGCGTGAAGTCTCCAGGACTAGTGGTGCTTGTCTTGTGCTGCCCCCCCCCAAGTCTATAGGGGTCCAGGTTCTACCAATGAAGTCCTTTGCCTCTGAGGCATTTCTCCCATGGTGCTAGAGCATGCAGAAGGTCAGGTAGCAGAATAATCTCTTCATGTCAGTCTTGCAGTGATAAGAAGCTCAGGCGTTGACCCAAGAAAGCCCATGCAGCTCCCTCCTTACATCCCTGGAAGCACCTGGACAGTTGAGCCCCTTGCTGCTTTCAAAAGTGAACAGAGTGCACAGATTCTACCTTACGGGGCCGGCACTTGGTGAAAGACATCCTACTCCTGTATACAGTGTTTATTCCGCGTCCAGCTCCCCCTGATAATGCTGACACTGGGTGGGTGGAGAAATGTACATGTGGCTGTCACAGCCAGGAACCTCAGCTTAACTTAGACCTTCAAGAAGCCCCGGTTTAAAAAGGGGCAATCCTGCTCCCCCTACTTTGCGCAATACTGGGACCATTATTGGGACTCACTGACAAAACATAGCAACCAGCATGCTTTCGTGTTCTCAAACCAAGCTTGTTGTGATATGCATGGTTGTGTCGCTGGAGCCAATTCAAGACCGGCACTGATGTTCTACAAAAACAAAATGACAGTAGCTATTTCTGGTAAACGGATTATGAAGCTCTGAATTTATGCTGAATGGATTTGCCTTCTGCCTGGATCCGCGTTTTTGGATAGTGTAATTGAACTTTGGATTTATTGCTATTCCCTTCTTACATGGCACCTTACCGTATAATTGAGATTTCATGGGTGAGGCTTCAGGGAAGTTTCTTTCAGCATCAGGATATAGTATACTAGGTTGTCAATTCTACTCTGTATTAATCCAGAAAGGCATCCACCAGCACAGTATATTCATCAACCTGCCACTTTAGCATACAGTGGCTTCGTGGGTTGTGTTGGTGACATTCTACCAGCAGTTCCCACATGTCCTTGTTGCATCTGAAGGTGTTCTGCCTGGTGGGGCACCAGAGATTTATTTGCAACTGGACATTTATTCTTCTTGCCCCTGTGGAGCCTCCCTTGTGGGATTACAGGTTATAGAAGGTCCAGTGGACACAAGAAACGACTGCAGGGAAATTCTGGAGATAGTGTGAACTGGATATTCTGTTGTAGATCCTGCATTGGTGTTGTGGAGAAGCCACCAGTAGCTGGAAACTAATGATGGAGTCAGAATAAATTGTCTGGAAGATTTAAAGACTTCATAATGGTAGGAGTGCTGCCCAAGAGTTTTGTAATCGTAGACACGTAGAAACATGTCACCTTTAGAGCAGCAAGTGGATGGTCTAAGCTTTCTCAAAAATAATGTGTCCTTCGCAGATTTGGTTTAGCGCCTTTTTCCACTTCGAGCTTGTTGGATCAAATTTGAAGACTATTAAGGGCCAATGCAATAGAGTTATCTGACCTCCTGGATCACTTGTCAGTCACAGCTACCGACCATGTCCCATTAAAGATTTTGGGCATCTAAAAAACTTTCAAAATACAAAGGTAAAACTTTGACTGAGATATCCAGCACTTTTTAAGAGGCATTCTCTTGCGAGTCGGCTGCAGAGGGTTCCTAAAGAATGGTCTACTGCCCCCCAATGGATGACTTTGGATGAATGGAATCTTATTGTTTTTGCTATAATTTTTACTCTCAACAGTTGATTTTCTTTTCATGTTTGTGACATTTTACGCATTACATTTTGCTCCTTTCATTGCACTTGGGGGCATATTATCAAGGACAGGCGATACATTATCGCCGCTTTTATCGGCAGGAAACTGCCGATAAAGCGGCGATAATGGCCTTGATAATATGCTCTATGAATTCCAATCGAAGCCCATGTTAGATGTGAACACATCTAACATGGGCTTCCATTGGAATTCATAGAGCATATTATCAAGCCCATTATCGCCGCTTTATCGGCAGTTTCCTGCCGATAAAAGCGGCGATAATGTATCGCCTGTCCTTGATAATATGCCCCTAGGTTCTTTATTTGTTGACTTTAAAGTTGTTTTGACTGTGCGGGCCCATGTAACATGAGCATTTCTCGGTGGAACGCCCTGCTCGCCTGAGCTCAGTTACAGTTCATATCAGGACTACAAATTCAGTAACTTACACGTTTCTATGTGTGTTCAAGTTCCATATTGCACAGCAGGTCACAGTGGTGTATTTTAAATGAGTTACACAAATGCACATGTTTTTATTTGGCTGTTCTACTTTCAAAAATAAGTGGGCCACACTTGCCTATCAGGACAGGTTTAAACTTTAAGGACACGTTGTATTCATATTTTGCAAGGAATGGGGGACTGCATGCCTTTCTGTTTGCTGCAGACAATGTTTGTAGTAATATCAACAAAATCAGCAGTAAACACTGGCCCACCTGCCCATAAAACAGGACCACACACTGTTAAAAAAGTGGTCCACACACTGCTCTGTCAGACCTTCCCACCAGACACTGCCTGGTTGCTCTATAGGCCAGCCTAGCCCTGTGCACCTCTGTGAAATCACATGGCAGAAGTAGGTTCATCTGATATAGATCTGAATGATCCGCAGGAGACATTGGAAAAAAGATTTGTAGGCCCGTCAACGGTTTGTCAATTTGTGCTGATGCACGTCAGTGAGCAATCGGTGTGACAGCTCAGGAAGTCTATTGTTCTCATCGAGGCATGCGGAAGCGCCAAGGAAAGCACAAGGCCAATTAGCGTTGACATCACCCATCCCATTTGAACAATGTGAATGGTTGGGTTTTCTTTAATTGTGTAAGGTTGCCTCCCACTGAGTTCTGAAGTAATGAGATGGGCCACTTCCTGAAAGGCATACTTTATCATGTTATGGCATCGGTATTAGCTGACACGAACGTCACATCCGGTGGTGTACGTGGGCAGGTAGGATTTCCTGATGCGTGTGGTAGACTAAGGCATCATTCCCCCACTACCGTAAATCCATATTGCTTGGGCTGCGCACTCACATCTGCACACAAGTCCGCATTTTAACAGCTACGGTATTAGCGCACTCTGCGAGTCTTATGGTGTTCACCAGACTCCTGCAGTTCGTGCGAAGAAATATTACACATTCAGGGTTTGTGCACCTCGCAGGGGAAAACGTACAGTTAGTGTCTCACTATCTATTTTGTGTCCCAAAACGTACAATGGTGTGGTAATTGCACTCCTGTTGAAAGAGACTGTACCCGGTAGTATTGTATCTGTCAGGGCCTACTTGGCTAAGATTGCGCAGGACTCGAGCCCCTAAGGAGCCTGTCTTTACCCAAATTGTTGAAATCACAATCAGACGACAAACCAAAGGTTTGAAGGGTACATCTGTAGGTTTCTCACTATGTTTGCAGAATATTTCTAAATTTCTTGGAATTCACACACATCACAAAAGAAATTTCATTTGGTCAACCTATATTGATGCAGTTTCTTCACATTCTTAAAAATGACTAATCTACAGTCATCTATTAGTCATTTTGGCGAATGAATGAATTTGCACTCTTCACAAGGGCAATGTGTTTCCCATTGAAAAACCCGTTGTCATACCCTTCTTACAAAATGATACCATTACAATTGTAGAAAAGTGATATATTCTGTAGGATAATGAGTTTGACCCTCTGGGGTCCCTCAGAAATGGGGAAATACAGAAGGAGTAGGGATAACGTCCCGATTCCTTTCTTTATGCCTACTTTTTTATTCAAGCATGTGGTTTCTTTCAGCTGCTGAACCAGTGCTTAATTTGAGCCAGTGGTTGCAGGTGGGGGGCACCAACACTTATTTTTTGGGGACGAGCACTTATTTTGCAGCATCAGATAATTACCCAAAGCAAGAGAGGGAAATGCACACAAGCTAGAGAGAACGAGGAAGTGAAAGATGGTAAATCCATTCCAAAAGGGAGAAAGCAGGAACCTGCAAGAGTGAGATTAACGGATCAGAAAAAGCCTGGTAGTGAATTAAAGAGCCATGAGGTGGATTTAAGACTAACCAGTGGGGGTGGTAGGGCAGAGGGTGGGGCAGATAAAAAAAAAAATTAAATGAACTTACTTTCCACGCCTCTCCTACGTCCTCTTCTCTCAGCACCAGAAGCACCCAGGCTTCCAGACTCTGCCAGCCAATCATGATGCTGCGTCGTGATTGGTCTGTGCAGCCTGTTTCACCACTCAGGCAGTGCCTGGGAGCCTGGGCATGTTCTCTACCTGGCTGTGCAACACAGCCAGGTGGAGAACATGCTAAGTGCGCGAGGGCCCGCCAGTAATGCGCACCTAGGGAGTGCAAACACTCCTCACTCCTCACTCTGCTCTGGCGAAGTCAGCCGAGCCCGACCGACATGGCTCAGAGTCCCACATAGAAAAATATAATAATAATAATAGTGTCTTGTTATTATCATTTTATTTTTGTTTGTTGCGCTTTGTGAAGCTCCTTCCTCCCCAGTTCACTTTTCTGACTCTTGTGGTGGTAATCAGTCTAGCACTAGCAGATCGAAGTGTGTGGAGTATGCCAATTAAAAGCCTTCCATAGAAATTTCTGACCTTCTTTATGCAAGGTCTTATGGGCCGAGCAAAGCGCTTTAAATTTAACTCGTTGTCACACCGGGAGCCAATGTAGTTCCCAGATGCCTGTGTATTCCGGCTGATATTTCGGAATATCCAGAGTCAGTCTGGCTGCTGCATTTTGCACCGCCTGGAACTTCCTAAGTAAGTTGTGGAGAAGTGTGGCTCAAATGGTTAGAGCGGCAGACCCTGATGCAGACGTCTGGCCCGGGACCAGGGTTCAATACCCGCCTCGGCGGGTCTTGGGCTCAATTTCCTCAGACCCGATAATTCTCGCCTCGGTGCCTATTCTAATCATGGGTCCCACTCTGTGACTCTGGGCAATAGCTCGCTTAATCTCCACAACGGCCCCAAAAGCACTGGGATACCTGGTTTCACCCTGGGGTGCCCAGGAGTGGACACTCACAGGGAAAACCAGGAAGGGTTCCTAAGTGGTATACAGACAGCGCCGGGACACTACCTCAGGGAAGTAGCTGTGCGCTCTATAAATATCGGTACATTTACATAAGTTTACATGGAGATTCGTATACAAGCTGTTACAATAGTCCAGCTTAGACATGATTATTGAAAATGGGGAACGTTTTAAACTATATCTAAGCACAGTATTCTGTACTGCACAGTTCACCTCCAGTATAAAAGCATCCTTTCACCATGGTGCAAGAGGGCATGAAGTGTGCCTGCACCAGGAGAAAGGAAAACAATGCTACATCTTACGAAATAATGCGCTGTTCTGCTCTTTCTCTTTCACAGAACATAGCAAAGCGCAGTTGGTTGCTGTGCTGCGTGGTGTAAAAAGTTAGAAAAACTGCACCTGAGACTCAAACATTGAACAAATAAGTAATATTTAGGTATGCCAACACATACCTACAAATGTACAAACGATTGTACATTTTGGGGCATATTGTTAGAAAATCTGCCCCTTAGTTTGTCTCTCACTCCTACAAGTGAATGTGATCTGTTTTTCCTCTCATACTAGGTCCGATTCACCGAGAGACCTTCGAACTCATAAAGTTACGAGTGTGGAGTCTCCTCCGTCGGGGCGGAGTCTGCACAGAGCACTGCAATGCAGAGATTAAGCACTTGTAACTTCAGAAGTCATAAGTTCCTTTGTGAATCTGGGCCCACAGTATTTATACTGCCTTTCTCCCCCCCCTTCAATATATATATATATATATATATATATATATATATATATTGTCTTTCTATGTGTATTTTTTCCTACTGTGCTTGTGCTACTCTCTTCCCCCCCTTCGGAGGTGTATGTTATTACCCAAGCTACTACTTAATGTATGTACCTCTTCCAGTCTACTGATGAGTACACATCTACAACTATGTTGTGTATGTTGTGTAGCTTTCTGTGCAGGAAACCACATTGTTATAAAGAGTCATTACAATACATCTACTTAACTCGTACTGAGCCATGTCTCTTGAGGTTTGGAGGTTAACCTCTTCTTTTTAGGTCGAGTCTGAGCTAGCTCGCATGCGCTGCTCTGCGAGACTTGTGATGGTGGAGTAACGAATAGAAGTCCCGCCCACTCTCTGCCCATTTTTGCCATTCGGCTTGTGTCATTGTCTGTCCTAAATGCTGGCTTCTGATTCCTCAGCAGGCTTCTTAGTCCCTCATTAGTACCGCCTCCTCTTCATTTGTCACTTCCTATGGCGACTGGCCCCTTTACTTCGGCTGTTGCACGCTACCTGTTATTAAGACTGTGAGCACTACATTTGGTATTCAGTTTCTCTTACTGCAGGCACAATTTACTTTGGTGCCGTCTTTACCCAAGATGTTGAGCCTTATTTACCCCCCTGCCCTCTCCCTCCCTGTCCCCCCGCCCGTTGTCCGTGACCCCCCTCGCCCACCCTCCCGTTGTCCGCGTTGCCTACCATCATTTGCAATGCAATAGGTCTCGCATTTACACGAGTTTGAGCTATTGGCATTGTAAGTGACAATGCCTTTTATTTATGTTTGGTTTTTAAAACATAAATAAGACGCATTGCCATTTGCAATGATAATAGCTTAAACTTGCGTAAAAGAGAGAATTATTGCATTGCAAATGCTTCTTTCCTTTGCATCTAGGGTGTCTTGTTTTTACTGTTGTGCTCTTCTTTAATGCCATGAAGCTTGAGCGTGCATGCACTGACACAAACAACATTACTACAGCCCAACATTATTTAATAGAACATAATTGACTTGTGTAATTCAACCTGTTAAACTCGCTATAAAAATAGTTTTTCTAATCTTTGCCCGTCAAGGCACAAGAATGCAGATCTTTCAGATTGCTGATCTGAAGGATGACAGCGGGTGTTGCTCAACAATTTGAATAATGTCTAAGGTGAAGTGAAACTTCAGTGTCTTCATGCCCAGGGCTTGTAATTAGCGTGTAGCCAGCCAGGGTGTTCTACTTGAATGAAAATCTAATTTCTTAAATCCCCAAACGCTGAATAGATCCATAAATCTATCAAAAGATCCTGTGTTCAGCAGTTGTCACATCAACAAGCGCCATCGGAAGAAATATTTGTCAGACACAAAGATTAGTGTTGCTCCATTTCCCTAATACCTGTGAGTTCGCATATACAAGATGCTTGGTTTTAGGAGATGAAGTTCAATTCATGGAATCGGCCTCCATCTAAGTTTAATTTTTAAAAAGTGACAACAATGCAGAACCGACTGACACATTTTTGGGATGTTTGAGTGCCATAACCTATTTATGTTTTTTAAGCTCTCACACCTAAATAAGACCCCCCTCCCCCTATCAAAGTCGCACACAAACACAGTGCAGTATGAAAATCATAACAACCAAGGATAGGCACATATGTTTTTAACGTGTATATGTCTCTGACTTATAGACCTACCGATCACTTACCCTGCAACCCACAAGCGCATTAATTCCAAAAGTAAGCAAACACTGGCAAACCTAATATGCCTGGCTGAAACCCCTTGCGTGCTGCCGTCGGGCGTTGGCCGACGGGAGCACTACCTCGCTAGAGTGACCTTTGGATCTTTGTTTTGGAAGCAAAAGGAGGATGATATCAAAGGGTTTTTAGCCTCATTGTATGCCTGTTTTAATTTTTTTGTAAACAGAAGTTTGGAGGGCATGGGAGTCCACTTTATAGACCTGCGTTTGTTTCTATACCATAACTATAACAAATGCATGGCTGCCTTCAGTATGTTTTTTTTCTATGTGAAGCGAGGGTCAGATGACAAGAGAGCCTTCATTATAGTTCTGAAACTGTTTCTGTGGTATGAAAACATGGTGGAATAGATTTAAAGTTCTGATGCTGGGCCAAGGCATGAGTGGGGAAATTTGCCATGAGCTCAAATTAATGGAAAATAAAAAAAGGCTGATTTAGTGAAAAATAAATGACAAAAAATGTGTACACAACAGGGGCAGCCCAAACGGTAACTGGAACCAGGGGCAGTACTATGCAGATACACAGCACATGTACCAGTCCGGTAATGAAGGAATGTTACTTGTCAGAGTTTAAAGCAATAGAAAAGAGCCTAACTGCTTAGGTAAACACAATCCGGAAATAAACAGGACAGTGGGCCCACTTATAAACTTTCAACAGAACATGTATATTTACATTACTCATCAGCAAAATAGAAGAAATATAAAATTGTATTGAAAAAGTGCTCAGTACTCAAGCTATCACACAGTGAATACAGGTTAGACAATACACAGTTTTTTAAAACAAGAAATCGACAATGGAATATATTTTTAGACCTTTCAACAAATTAAATTATTTTATTTCAAAAGGCATATCTTCATTCATCACCAGAACAGGAATAATTAAATGAGCAAGGGCATGGCTTGGCACTTCGAAAGATCAATAGTTTCTCCCAGTTTACAGTGGTACTCTGACACTGACGCTCCTTAATTGCTGATTTTCACAGCCATTAGGGGGTTACAGTTGTTAGACAGGCCGACTGTAATGACCTGATGATTCTGCCAATCACCAGGGCATACTTACCTTATCCCCTCTCAGGATCCAAAAGGATATAACACTTCACAATACTTACGCAATAAAGGAATAGTACTAATGATTATCTACACATATATGGCATTAGCCGGAGAGCTTGCAAACAGCCACAATAATGCAAGAATCAATACCAGTGACAACAACAACAGCCCGGGAAAACAGCGCCACTCGGTAAAACAACGCAAGAAACCAAGGGCCACAAGGTAACGACGTACCCCAGTGTACGAAAACACAACACAATACCAAGGGCCACAGGGTAACAACAATGCGAAACAATGCAAAACAAAGCCCATCCTGGTGGAACTGAATAAACACTGCACACTCCTCCCACCAATGCCTCGGGGTGGATTACTTATTAATTTCGGCTTCCCTGGATGAGAGCGGGGACATCCCCCGTTCTACAACTACCTGCCGGAAGGGAAACTTACCATCCTTCCGATGCTACAGCATTTGGGTCAGAAGGGCCCTGACCTTCAATCCCAAGTAACACAGACAAATAGTGATATACTCTGGGGTTTCTTTATTACATAATGATAGAAGGACAGAAGAAAGAAATTATTACTATGTCACGATAGGCCTTCCTCACATCAACCCCTAAGCAATTGCTAAATGCAATTAGAATGTACATATACAGAACCTATATGTAAATCAGTATATATCCTGAAAATGGGAGACAATAGTTAGATAATAACAGTTAGGAAATAAGAGTTAGTGGAACACCCTACCAAGTTTCTACTTATCCCGCTTCCACTTCGCCAGAGGTGAGCCCGTTTCTCCAGCCGAATCCGGATTCTCTGCTCCACTGTCACAGCTGCACCTCTGCAACGTGATGGACTACCAGTGGTCGAGACCCGAACACCCACTTTAGTACAAGTGGAAACGTTGGTCGAAGCTTATAGCAAGCCTTGCCCTCTGTTTGAATCGGATTCCGTACTACTCCGCGCCAAGGCCAAAGCATCAGCTAGCTAGGCGTTTGTTATGACTCCGGGGCAGAGCGGGCACATTCCTCCGAAAAGAACCCGTTTCTACCAGCATACAAAGTGCGGAAAACAAGTGAGAAGTAAAACATGACTCCTCACCCAGATAAGCTTAGAAGATGGCGACCGCTTGGAACATGGAGTTGCTTAAGCATAGGCCACTGTTCACGTAAAGAGCCCGAATTAGTATGCAAGATGGCATTAGAGTATGCCAAAGCCAATAGGTAAACCCTGCCTTTGAGCAAGATACAGTCAGACAAAGAAAGAACATTATCGAGTCTTACTTTACAGCTAGTTCGTATTATGCAGGCCTACACAGCATTATATTAGAGCAAAATATACTGAGATAGTAGTCGGCAACGGTCATAATTGAGCCGTTTCCATACAACATGGCTCAATCACTACACCTACCCTCCAGGTTTTCACTTGAATTGGTCTTTCAAAGTGCTAAGCCATGCCTTTGCTCATTTAACTATCCCTGTCCTGATGATTGCCTTGGGTCGAAACACCGTCTACACGTTCGACAATTAGAATGAAGTTATACCCTTGAAAATCAAATTATTGCTTTTTTAGAAAAGTCTAACAATATATTCCATTGTCACTTTCTTGTTTTACAGACAAGAGGTAGTAGGTCTGTTTATTAAACGTTTATTTATAACACACATACTTAGACTAACAACATTACATGAGTTGAATATGAATTCATTTTAGTAGATTGAAGTTACTATAGGGAAAATGAGTGAGCTCTTCAGTGTGAAATACTCTTTCTCTCCTTAAGGGGGTGGAGGCGCACACTGGTCACAAATCTGACCCAGTCCTCCCAATGCACACTGGTGTCACTGGCTGTGTTTCAACACTCAAGCCACCACAAAAAACCATTGCGTTATGGACTTCCTTGAACTGCATTTACCCGAATACTCTGGGGAGAACTGAGATCAAGTGTGTAACATCACCCCGATAGAATGTATAAACAAGCTTCCAGAGCCATAGGTCTGCACTGGATGAGTGCTGAGGGGCACTGGTCCACAGACACTGAGCAGCAAGTCATGGACCACCAAGAGACGCTTTGCCCTTCTGAAGTGTTCAAAAGAACGAAACTCTAGTGTTAAAGGCTTCACATCACTGGCTGTGTTTCAACACTCAAGGGGCTGCAATAAAACTACCTTGATCTAGAAGGCATTTGGAAGGATTTTGAGAAACTATAAGCACTGTGTGACTCTAACCTCTAATAATTCATATACTCTTTTTCCAAGTGGTTTTATCAAAGAGGATGAAAAGTGTGGCACTCTCTATTCTGTTAACACCATTATGATGTAACAGTATCTGTATATATACTATTATTGATTAGGTGGCAAAACTGTTTTGTATTCTGCCTTACGACAGCATCTATTATGGAATAATTTGTGGGTAAACCCAAGAGACATTTTTGTATTTTTGTCATGACTTATATACTTTTTTGATTTTCTATATTCATAAAACAAGTAGTAACTAACTTTCTGGTTTTCATAAATAACAATGGCCACTACCATCACGATTCATTGGTATTGAAACAGGCTTTGTAGTTGATTATTTCACCCAGGAGTCACCCAGAAAATCCCAATAGAAAATAGATTAGATTTCTCAAATAAAGTCCAAACCAGAGATGCTGCTCCTATTTACGCAGGGAGTGTTAACACTTTTAAAAATACACCATTAGAAGAAATGCTTTCAGATGCTTATTTCTTAGTCCACTCTACCTTTAGAAATGGCAGAGATTGAGGCTAATCCATATCGATAATATTAGTAATTTTGCTTCTGCTGTATATGCAGTTTTGCTTTGTAAATAACAGAAATGATTACTCAATGTATCAGCCTCAGAAGGATAGGGGGTTGAATTGGCTTTGTTGGGATTTCAACTTGTGTTCTGTAGATCACAACAGATAACAGAAATGATCATTAACACAATGCACCTTTTCGCAGGCTTTTTTCAGTTTTAAAATGAAGTTGCACCTTAACTCCGGATCCTTGTGTATAATGTGCTTGTAGCCCGAGCTCAACAGGCACTGAAAGCAAAGGAAGGGAAATGTTAACAATTCTCTATGGCCCTACTTTAACCATTGATCATTCCTTGATCTAGACTTTTATTGTCAAACACAGATAACCAAGTTAGGTGTGTAACCTTAATATAAATGTTTCCCAACAATACTGGCTTATGTAATGCCATACTTATTTATTCTATTATTGTGCCTCTTAACTGGAATGAAGGCCTGCTCCAACTCAGCCCGAAGACCATGATGGTTGGGGGTAAAAGACAAACCGAATTCAAAACAATACTATATCAACAGTCCAGAAGCATACTAGATGTTTATGCTAAGATTGTTTTATTCACAATGGCTCAATCCACAAATACCTGCAGATGCCCTACACTACTGTACAATAAATTCAAATCCTCGAATGATAATGAATGATAAACGTGCAGGGGAGGCTCCTCCGTTATAGCAGAGAAGCGTTGCTCCACTGAAATGCCCCAGAGACGAAAATTAAAATGCAAAGAAGTTAATTCATTACCAGTTTTTTTTTCATCACCCCTTTCCGAACGGAGTGTCAGGATGGAGGCTGGGCGGGGCCTGCTGAATGGCAGCAGCCGGGAGGCGGGTGGACTGCCTTTGCACTTGTTTAAAGTGCCCATGTCTTTTTGGCCAGTCGTCTTGCTATGGCCAGCCACACGTGCACTTTAAACCTCTATAGCCCAGTTGTCTTGAGAGAGCCGGTCTGTAGAAAGCATGAGTCTGCAGTGCTCTTGTGAGCTCTGATAGAGGCGCTCACTCCAATCCTGACTCTCCTCTCATGCAGAAGGGCAGCCAGGACTGGACCTCACATCGGAAGAAGAGGACCAAAGTGAGGAGGCTGCAGCAAGCACGTTTGTAATGTTTTATTTGGTTTATTTAAAAAAAAAATGGATTTATTTTATGCTCTCACCAATTTGCCTGCCTCTCCACTTGACATAATTGCCAGCCGCCACTTTAACATTCTTGTAGAAGTACAAAATGAAAAACAAAGTTCAGTCCTGACATTGTACCAAAGGTCAAAGTTTTTATAAATGTGTCTTACATACTGGGTGTGATTTAGGTGAAATGCATGGAATGTGTACGCATAAACAAGTACATTTTTCATGTGGGAATTATGTTGCTGTCTTTTAAAATGAGTTAGGCCTTCTTAAAACTGATAGTAAGGAAGAAAGAAGTTCAATTTAATCATAGCAAACTTGTATGCACACTGTAAGCACACTGTATAGTCCTCGTCCTCCTTATGATTGCCTATTATTTAGTGAAGTATTATTGCCCCCAGTGCTGGTCCTTTATTGATGAGGTGATGGTTTACCACCCTTTTCCAATTTCTCAGAATGGGTGAAGACGCATGTTTTACCTTCTTCCAAGTTCCAAAATTCAATACAGATAGTATTCTCCCCTCTCAAATCCCACCAGGTTTTACTTGTCGACATTTGTGTGGCGAAAAAGTCCTATATTACTGTGAAAGTTGTAATCCCGATTTGGGTAGCAACTTCTTTTTTCATCCTAATTACTATAATGTGTCCAAATGTAACGAGGGCTTTATTCTCTTGTGCCCTAACAATACAAGTTCAGAATGTCAGTTCATATAGTTGTCAAACTACCCTTTCCTGCAGATTTACAATAAATGACATTCAGGGATATTCTCCACACACTATTCCACAGTCCTACTGCAAGCATTTCTTTCTGGGGAAGGGGCATTATGAATATATAACATCAGTATGACATAAGCATTTTTGGCATTATACTCCTAGGATAAGGATACACTTAAAATATTGTTGATATGGTTGTAAGTATGTGGTGAAGAAGCACTCTTTCATATGTGCGCTGAACCAATTGCCAGTTTTAGTAGAGTATTAGTGATCAAACGAAAAGTTGCTTCAAGTATGAGAAATTGATGTATGAACACCTGTGCTTAGAAGTCATGATACTTATATATTTGGGTTGCCTTCTAAGATAAAAAACGTGTCCCTTTGCAGCCCCTGGAGAGTCTCTCACTCTAATAAAAATCATACTAATGCCCTGAGGGGTGAAATCCGATCCATATGCAAACTGGAGTATGTACAGGAATCTCAATTCTGAGAAATGTTGTAATGAACGCAGACTCACAATTTTGTTGAGGCAGGTCCAGCCTCTTGGAATTTCAATTTACCAAGGCAAGATGTGCAGTACATTCCAATACATGTTTCAACATGTAGTTACCCACTTAAAATATTAAATCTTTAAGGCACCCATTAAATACCACACACCTTAGGTTAGCTCTACATACGTAGAGTGGGATTGTTGCAAAGTTGGTTAATAGCTATGGAAAAATATATCTACCACTGGCGATAAGATCACAAACATGATCTAGGGTTCAGTATAGGTCTCCATAAATTATTCCCATGCTCAACCCTTGGTAGCTTGGCTGCGAGGAGGCAGGCTTATTTTAGGAGACAGGTATGTAAAGCATTTAAAAAAACACCAATTCAGTAAATAATGAAGACACAACACACAATACAAATCCTACACCAATTACTAAAAATAGGTCATATTTTCATCTTTAAAATGACACCAATCCAATGTAGGGAGCTCGAGATATGTTTTTTTTTAAAGAATTGCCACTCCATAGTGCTTAACAGCCTACAGACATCTGGTCCTGTTTGTCTGGGACAACGTCAAAGTTCCAGGCCAATTGCGATGGAGCCCTTCTCAGATACCTCACACAGTAGGCCTCGTTCGAAATTTTACTTTCGGAATTGAAGACTTTTCTGGAGCTTTTTCTGCAGAGTTCCCTAGATGCTCTTCACCAGTCCGGATTCAGTAAGGATTTGCCAGCTTTACTTTCATAGAGCTCCAAGTCAAACTCTGCAAGTTGGACCTCCGGGGCTCTTCAGAGGGACAAACATGGAATCCGGGCCGGTCGCAGTTGAAGGTTGCCGGCCTGGGTCTCGCGGTTGAGTCGGCCATCTTATGGAGTTTTTTTTCCAAAGTTGCAACAAACTTCTGGAACTCCTTCCTGAAATTCCTCTTGAGGGTCCAAAGTGTCCAAAACACCACCCAACATGTCAGCAGGCTCCCAGCCTTTCACCCACTTTGGTCAGTAATCAATACTAACTCATGATTGAAAGCAATAAAGACAAATAGCCCAGTCAACTGTGGAATAACTCTCTGTCAAAGTTACACCTCAAGGTTGTAAGTTTCCAATTGGTCCTGAATTCAATGCAAAGTTGTGAAATAAATGAAATTGTAGTGAAGTTACCTACAGAAAGATTTTTTTAGTTCAGAAGGATTTTACTGCAAATTTATACTCATAAAAAAGATCACTGCCCACGTCCTCCGTTTAGGGTAGGACACACATGTGAACTATAACAGCATGCCAACCCTGCTTTTGTGGAAGTGAATAGGGTGCAGTGGTTCAGTACTAGAAATACATTGAAGCACATTTGCAGAATATGGTCCACCATTTCTAGGCTTAACCAGCAAATATGATACACTTACTCAGCCTTCGGATGGGAGAAGATACCAGAGATCAAAAACTCCTGGGTACTGTCCTGGTGGCTCCAGCATGACATAAAACTGGTACTTTTAACCCAGCTTCTGGAAGCCCGTAAACAATGTCTCACATCACCCTTAGCCACTACTGTGATTATCTCAAAACTATTGAATGAAATATATGAATTTGAACTAGGAGATCGTGTTACAAACTTGACTGTCTCCACTACACTGAAAGTCCTCTCCCTGATAAAGTACCACAGGCCTGCCCCTCACAAAGCACTGCTATCTGACCCTCTCTGTGGGAAGACTTGTGTTGATGTCAGCAGTTCTGTGGACTGCAGTAGAAAGGATGGGCGAGGTGACCATAGGCTATCCTGAAGCCACTATGGCCCAGAATACAGGTTGAGTGGAGTGGTATTCCAAAGTGGGATACCACTCTGCCTAATGTCTAGTTTCCTGTTGTTCCTGCACTCAGATTTCATGAGTGCTGGAACATCCGCCCTGATTTTTCGGGTCACAATATCGCTTTAGGTTTGGGCTGCAAGTACAGTCCCGCCCGTCCCCCACCCCATTCAACTCCCTGTTAAGTCAGCAGAGAAACACATAATGCTCACCCCACTAGGCCACATCTCCTCTTCCCTCAGCGTGCACCTTGCCTCTCAGCGGCTCCTACTGTTATTTCCCCTCAGCTCAAAGCATGTAGTAAATGAGAGCTAATTCCCCAAAAATGGAATTTCTTCTGAAAAAGGGGTCCAGTTATTCCCCCTTATTAGGGGCTTACCTTGTAAGACAGACAGATTTAGGTTCTCAGCCAGCCTCTATCTGAACACCAAAACCCACCCTACCCATAACTGGCTGCTAGGAAACCACTCCTTTTTGCAAACATTATGCTTTTGCCTATATTCTATTTTCTTGTCAATGCCTCACTTTGGCAGCAAAAAACAGGAACTTTTGTTTAATACTGATTTGTTTTTTGTGTTTCAGTGTCATCATAATACTTTGTGGGATTAAAAGAAATGCGGTTCCTTTGGATTGTGGTATCTTGCCCTGTATTTCTTCTCGTGATTACATCACCTACAAGTGCTTTAGAATGGAGTCTAGAATCCCTTTTCTATCCTATGGTGAGTGAAAGAAAATATTAATTATATAAGCATTACTACAAAATATATTTCTTGCTTGTCACATTTGTACATTGTTCTGTCGCAGTACTAAACAAATCATGCACCCACAGAGAGAGGAGCAGTGGAACTCACATAAGGAATTTCATTGTATTTCTTGTTAAAACTCTGGTGATGTAAACAAAATGGCTCATGCCTGAATTGTCAAGAAGAGAAAGTAAATTAAAAAAGCAACAATAGCCCGGTGAACCTCAGTCTGCATTAGTCGAAACCAATATACAGAGCTCCTTAACATTGTTAAATACAATGCCCTCCACTGCACACCTGAAAATCCGTTGAGATTCCACATCTCCTAAAAAATTCCTATCTGCTGCTAACTTCCTCCAGGATAGAGCACATCAAATTAGAAACGTCAACCCATGACAAAAACGTTATAAAAAGATTTGCCACTAAGGAAAGCATTTCTTTATCCTTCTTAACCAGTCACATAAAAAAAAGCTAACACTGCCATAACCTCATACACTATTCCACTTTATTAAACTTTATTGCGTCATATCAAAGCATACAATATGAATGATAAAAAACATGCATCACCCTGCACCACACCACTATTTCACACCATATAACAGAACCCTACACCACATGGCACACAACAAATCATGTAAAAACACAGTGTTAGACCTGACATCATTGGCATGAGTCTCTCCTCCATTTTTTTCTGTTTGCCTCCTCTGTTTACGATGTTTTTGCTGGTAAATGCTTTGGGCACTGTGCCACTGCTGATCAGTGCCACAGTGCAAGTGCTCCCTATGTGAAATTGCTGTATTGATTGAATTCCATGTTTGGCTTATTTGGTTTACTGTCAGTCCCTAGTAGAGTGCACCAGGAGTGCCAGGGCTTGTAAATACAAACGCTGCTAGTGGGCCTGCAGCACGTGTTGTGCCACCCACAAGAGCGGCCTAGTAAAAGTATGTCTGAAGGTCTACCATTGCTAGACCACGTGCAGTCTGGTACTGTCACGCAGACTGCGCAAGTACACCTACTTGCCAGTCCCTAAACCTTCCCTTAACTTCATGTTAGTCACCCCTATGGTAGGCCCACGGGCAGGGTGCATTGTAAGCATAAGGTAGGACAAGCCTGACAAGGTTGGCATGTCCTAATAGTGAATTACAGCCATATTCGTTTTTCACTAGTGTAAGGTAACCTGCTCTCCATCAGTTAGAATGGGCTGCCAGGATTATTAATGCTATAATCCTTGCGGGCTCAGGGAGCATGGTGCAATGTCGAGTTTGGTATCCCTGAACTCAGGGTTTAATAACGCATCCGTTTGGGTGGATGGTTTTTGGACTCTGTGTTTGAAAATAGCACTTTTAGAAAGTAGCTATTTTCTTGTCTAACTGTCTACCGGTCTCTGCTGGTTCTGGTGTGCGTGTGACAGGAGCAGGGTGGCTCCAGAGGTCTGAATGAGTCAGTGTGGGATGAGTGGGGCATTTGCATTGAGAGTAGGGGAAGAGTAGCTCCTGATAGCCTGCCCTGCCTGATACAATGCTGGCTCTGCCCCCCTGCCAGGTGACTGATGACTCTATGCCTGCCTGGGACTTTCCTGCCCCACCTCCTGCCGGGCAGCTGATGGCCCTGCCCTGCCAGTGACAATGCTGGCTCCGCTCCTGCTGGGCGGCTGAAGACTCTGCCCTGCACAGTGAATAGGCCAGGTGCTTCGGCCTGGCAACACCCACAACAAACCCAGGATGGGGGGAAATTCCCCTGCATGGACAAAGGGATCAAAGCCAAAAAGGGGTATAAGAGAAGGACCCCTGAACCAAGAATTTAGATCACTTCTGACAAGGAAACCTGAACCAAGGACAAGAAGCCTGCTGATCTAAGGACTGCCTACCCCTTCTGCCAGAGTGCTGTTTGTTGGGGGAATCCTGCATTGCTTCTTTATTTTTGCCAAGGAAGCAGGAGAGAGGAACTGTGTGTGTACTCTCAATCTTTGCTAAGGAAATCTCCAAGGGCTGGAAGAAGTGCCAGTCTCCTGTTGAAGTCACAGGGCTAAAGGACTTCATCTATTTGCTTAAAGTGCTGTTTGCTGGAACTTGTGAATCCAGCACCTCTGAAAGAATCCAGCAATCTCGACGCCGCCGAATCCAGCTCGACATCGTGAGTAACGGCTCCAGTGTCCCGCTTCCTCGACGCCGGCCGCCGGGCCCGATCGACGCCAGCAACAACGCCAGTGAGTAGTGAGTTCGGCTCCAGCTCCAAGTGACCTCGTGTCTGCACCGCTGCTGATCGCGTCGACTTCGATCCCTCTCGACGCCGTGAGCGCTGCTCACTCTTGCAACATCGACATCGACGACGCCGTATCCTGCTTCACCTCGTGAGCGCTGCTCCTGCCTGACTTCGGTCGACGCCGCTGCAGATCGCCCCGACTCCGAGGCCCGATCGAAGACGCGACGCCGGACATCTCGACGCCGCTGATCATCGAGTGCTTCACTTTTCCAAGGTACTGTGTTGTGGGGGTCTGTGCGACTCCGGGCTCGACGTAGCGCTCCTCGCGGTCGACGCCGAACCTTTGGATTAACTTTGCCTCGACGTCGGGTGACTCCCGTGTGGGTTACATTGTTGCCAAGAACTGTGTTATAAAGAAGAAGAGTTGCTTTTGATACTAAAGACTTTGTGCTAAGAAGAAACTACGCTTGAACTATTATTTTTCCTTCCAAGAATATTTATTAAGATTGTGGTATATTTTTGTCGATATTTGGTCTTGTTCTAAGCCTTATATAAAAATCCTTATTTTTATAATACTACTGTGTTGTGTCCATTTGTAGTGTATTCACTTTATTACTGTATGTGGTCATAAATGCTTAACGCACTGCCTCTGAGATAAGCCTGTCTGCTTTGCCAAGCTACCAAGGGGGTGAGCAGGGGTTATCTAAGTGTGTGATCCCCTTGCCCTGACTAGAAAAGGTGTGTCCCTATTTGTCAGAAGTGTATACCTCTGCCAACCAGAGACAGCCGCTTCTAACATTGGTGGGTCAGCGGTGAGGATTTGAACTTTGCATTTATGACCTATGTGCAGTGATTAGTGTACGCTACATAGTGAAAGCAGACCATAGCGCATTCACAATCTACTTGGTTGAATATTCTATTTCTGTTCTCCGCTTTCCTGGAACTTGATTTTTGAAACTGCCAGTTTTGACCATGAGTAATGCTGGAGGCACTACACCTGTTGTTGAGGAGGAATTTGATAGGAGTAAGATCAACGACTATCAGTTAAAGGATCTGAAATCCTTTTGCAAGCAATTTAAAGTTCCTACCACAGGCTGCAAAAACAAACCCGAATATCTCAAAGCATTGCAGGCCTGGGTAGAGGCCAGAGATCCCTCCGATGCGGTGGTGGTACCGCCAGGGTAAGGGGAGGAGGAGGTGCCAGTGAATGGGCCCACATCCCCTCCTGGCAGCAGTGTTTCCTCCAAAGGTCTTTCTCCTGAGGAAAGAGAAGAAAGGGAGAAAGAGCGAGCTTACAACATGGAAATGGCAAAACTTAAGATAAATGGGCAGTTGGAAATAGAGAATGCAAGAGGCAGGAGAGAAGCTGATATGGAGATCAAAAGGTTAGAGTTTGAAAGAGAGAAGTTAGCTTTTGAGCGTGATACCAGGATGAGGGAGTTGGAGCTCAAAGCTAAAGAGTTAGAATTGAATCCCTCTGGTGGCAGCATCCCATCTGTGCCTGCAGAAAGTAGGTTTTATTTTCCCAAAGATGTGATCAAAGATTTTCAGAAGAATGAGGATATTGGTCAATGGTTTAAAGCATATGAGTTAGCATTGTTGGCCCACCGGGTCCCTGAGAAGGATTGGGGAGCGGGGTTGTGGGGTCGCTTTGTGAATGAGGGAAGAGATACCCTGTTAGACATGCCTGTTGAGGATAGGATGTCTTATACTCATATGAAAGATGCTTTAATGTTAAGGTATGGCCTAACCCCAGAAAAGTACAGACAGGCCTTTAGAGAATGTAAGAAATTGCCTGGTACGACGTGGGTGGAATATGTGTCATATTTTTGCAGAGCCATGGATGGTTGGGTAAAGGGCAGTAAAGTGGAAAGTTATGATGCTCTTTATGATTTGTTTGCTTGGGAGCACTTGTCTAATAACTGTTTTCCAGAGCTGCGCCAGCACCTTATTGATAGCAAGATATCTAACCCTAGAAAACTTGCTGAAGAGGCGGACCGCTGGGTCAGTACCAGGGTCCACAAGGGTCCAGTGGGAGACTCAGCCAAAGGTGGGCAGGGTCCCCAGCAGAAGAGTGGGGGGGACAAGGGTAAACAGAGGGAGTTCCAGAAAGGGCCCCAAAGAAATCCCCAAGGGAACCAAGGGAAGGGTTCCCAGCCTCCCCCAGAGAAGAAATCAGAGGCCCGACAGGTAAACCTGTTCGTAGGGGCCCAATGACCTGCTTCGCTTGTAAGCAGGTGGGACACCGTTTTTATGATCCTCAGTGTCCCTTGAAGAACTCTAGTGCACCACCCCGTCAGTTGGCGAGTGTAGCCCTGGGAGGGGAGGAGATGGTTGCCCATGGAGGGGAGGGTCCCGCAGAGATGTCCCTGGTCTCTCTAGGAGACATGGAATTGGTCCCTCCACCCCCTCTGCCTAGTAACACTAAGAAATATAGGCAGTGGGTGACCATTAATGGCCATAGAGTGGAAGCTCTCAGAGACACCGGAGCGAGTGTGACAGCTGTCAAGTGTCACTTGGTGTCCAGAGAGCAGGTGGTTCCCCACGCATTCTACCCTGTGATAGCTGCTGACAACTCCCAGAGAGAGTGTGAGGTAGCTCAAGTTTCCTTTGAATGGGGGGAGTTTCAGGTACTCTTCAAGTTGCTGTAAGGCCTGCCATGCCTGTTGATTGTCTCCTGGGCAATGATTTGGAAGACTCCCCTTGGGCTAAGGTGGAGAGGGAGACACATTTGAAAATGTTGGGTGTGCCAGAGTAGGTGTGTGCAACCCCTCGATCCATGACAGCAAGTAAGGGTGTTGATGGGGTTCTGGAGCCTGAATGTATGGCCCAGGACCCAGCTGTGAAGAGAAGAGGCAGGGGGCGCGGGAAACCGTCCCCCGTAGTTCCCGTGGTCCCAGAGGAGGCAGACCTTGAGGAGTATGCCCTGGAACCCACCGGTGAACAAGTTGCTGCACTGGGAGACCTGCCTGAGCTGACCCATTGGCAGCAGGATGGTGGTCCCTCCAGGGAGGAATTCTGTGCAGAACAGAAAGTGTGCCCTTCTCTTGTGGGTATGAGGCAGCAGGCCTCAGCCCAAACCTCAGGTGATCAGTCAGGGTCACATTTTGTTTACTGGGAGAACGACCTCCTGTATAGCGAGCCTAAGGCTGCTGAGCCTGGGTCAGCCCGTGTGCTGGTGGTACCCCAGCGCTTCAGAGCCTTCCTACTGGGTTTGGCTCATGACATTCCTTTAGCTGGACATCTGGGGCAGGACAAGACCTATGACAGGCTTGTCACCCATTTTTATTGGCCTCAGATGAGAAGGGATACAGATATCCATTGCAAGACCTGTCAAACTTGCCAGGCAAGTGGGAAAAGCGGGCGGAAGCAGAAGGCTCCCGTCCAACCTTTTCCCGTGGTCAGTACCCCCTTTGACCGGGTGGGGATTGACATTGTTGGGCCCCTGGACCCCAAGACAGCCCTGGGCAACAGGTTCATTCTGGTCTTGGTGGACCATGCCACACGGTACCCGGAAGCTATCCCTCTCAGAACAGTGACGGCCCCCGTGGTGGGACGGGCACTGATGGGTGTTTTCTCCCGAATGGGGTTCCCCAGAGAGGTGGTGTCAGACCGGGGCACCAACTTCATTTCCAACTATATGAAGTCTCTGTGGAAGGAGTGTGGGGTAACTTACAAGTTCACCACTCCTTACCACCCTCAAGGTAATGGGTTGGTTGAAAGATTCAACCGTACCCTTAAAGGCATGATTATGGGTCTTGAAGAACCAATGAGGCGTAAATGGGACGTCCTCTTGCCATGCCTGTTGTTTGCTTACCGTGAGGTGCCACAGAAGTCTCTAGGGTTCAGCCCCTTTGAGCTTTTGTATGGTCACCCGGTTAGAGGACCTTTGAGTCTGGTCAAAGAAGGCTGGGAGCAATCTCCCAGGAAACCTCCCCAGGATGTATACAGTTACATGCTGGCCTTTAGGAACCAGACTAGGCGCTTCAGAGATCTTGCTCAGGCAAATCTGGAGGCCAGCCAGGAAGAGATGAAGCGGTGGTACGACCAGAAGGCCACTCTGGTAGAGCTTCAGCCTGGACAGAAAGTTTGGGTTATGTCCCCTGTGGAACCTTGTGCGCTCAAGGACAGGTGGACTGAACCATTTAAGGTTGTGGAGAAAAAGAGCGATGTCACCTACATGGTGGACTTGGAATCTCCCAGGAACCCCTTGCGGGTCCTGCATGTCAACCGTTTAAAGCCCCACTTAGAAAGGTCCGAAGTGGGCATGCTCCTAGCTACAGATGCTGGAATGGAGGAGGAGAGTGAGCCTCTTCCTGACCTCCTGTCTGCAAAAGAGCAAGATGGGTCAGTGGATGGTGTTGTCCTCTCTGACACACTGACCCCTGAACAGCAGCAGGATTGTCGCCAATTGTTGGGACAATTCCCTGATCTGTTTTCCTTGATTCCTGGTGTCACTCAGTGGTGTGTCCATGATGTGGACACCGGGGACAGCACTCCTGTGAAGCACAAGGCTTACAGAGTGACTGACAAGGTCAGAGCATACATCAAGGAGGAGGTCTCCAAAATGTTTGCATTAGGGGTGGTTGAGTCCTCTAGCAGTCCTTGGGCCAGCCCAGTGGTCTTGGTCCCAAAGGCTGCAGCGCCTGGTGCTTCACCGGAACTTCGGTTCTGTGTGGATTACCGAGGACTCAATTCAGTCACCAAGACTGACGCGCACCCCATCCCCAGAGCTGATGAGCTCATAGATCGGTTAGGGGCTGCCCGGTACCTTAGTACGTTTGATCTAACGTCTGAGTACTGGCAGATCGCCTTGACTGATGGGGCAAAAGAGAGGTCAGCATTCTCCACACCAGATGGGCACTACCAGTTCCGGGTTATGCCCTTTGGGATGAAGAATGCCCCTGCCACCTTCCAGAGGTTGGTCAACCAGGTCTTGGCTGGACTGGAGGATTTCAGTGCCACCTACCTGGACGACATCGCAGTGTTCAGCGCCAGCTGGGAGGAACACTTGCGCCACCTCCAGGAAGTGTTGTTGGCCCTGCGCAGAGCAGGCCTCACAATCAAAGCCAGTAAGTGCCAGATTGGGCAGGGTTCAGTGGTGTACTTGGGGCACCAAGTAGGGAGCGGCAAGGTGGCCCCCCTGCAACCCAAGATTGATACCATCCTGGCATGGGCACCGCCCAAAACCCAGACTCAGGTGAGAGCCTTCTTGGGTCTCACGGGTTATTACAGGAGGTTCGTCAAGGATTATGGTAACATTGTGCACCCCTTGACTTCGCTGACTTCCAGGAAGCAGCCACGACTTGTGATCTGGACTGACGCCTGTCAGACGGCCTTTGACACCCTGAAAACTGCAATGTGCACAGCACCCATACTCCAGGCACCCGACTTTTCTAAAGAATTTGTTGTCCAGACGGACGCTTCAGAGCATGGCGTGGGGGCTGTTCTAGCTCAGGTGAATGAAGAGGGCCGAGACTTACCTGTAGGCTTCATCAGTAGGAGGTTACTTCCCAGGGAACAGAGGTGGAGTGCGATAGAGAGAGAAGCATTTGCTGTGGTCTGGGCGCTGAAGAAGCTAAGACCCTACCTCTTTGGGACTCACTTCCGGGTTCAGACAGACCACAGGCCCCTCAGATGGTTGATGCAGATGAGGGGTGAGAATCCAAAGCTGTTGAGGTGGTCCATTTCCCTACAGGGGATGGACTTCACGGTGGAACACCGCCCTGGCACAGATCACGCCAATGCTGATGGTCTGTCCAGGTTTTTCCGCCTTAGCGATGAGGACTCCCTAGGGTAAGGGTAGTTCTCCCCACATTTCAGCTGGAGGGGACACGTGTTAGACCTGACATCATTGGCATGAGTCTCTCCTCCATTTTTTTCTGTTTGCCTCCTCTGTTTACGATGTTTTTGCTGGTAAATGCTTTGGGCACTGTGCCACTGCTGATCAGTGCCACAGTCCAAGTGCTCCCTATGTGAAATTGCTGTATTGATTGAATTCCATGTTTGGCTTATTTGGTTTACTGTCAGTCCCTAGTAGAGTGCACCAGGAGTGCCAGGGCTTGTAAATACAAACACTGCTAGTGGGCCTGCAGCACGTGTTGTGCCACCCACAAGAGCGGCCTAGTAAAAGTATGTCTGAAGGTCTACCATTGCTAGACCACGTGCAGTCTGGTACTGTCACGCAGACTGCGCAAGTACACCTACTTGCCAGTCCCTAAACCTTCCCTTAACTTCATGTTAGTCACCCCTATGGTAGGCCCACGGGCAGGGTGCATTGTAAGCATAAGGTAGGACAAGCCTGACAAGGTTGGCATGTCCTAATAGTGAATTACAGCCATATTCGTTTTTCACTAGTGTAAGGTAACCTGCTCTCCATCAGTTAGAATGGGCTGCCAGGATTATTAATGCTATAATCCTAGCGGGCTCGGGGAGCATGGTGCAATGTCGAGTTTGGTATCCCTGAACTCAGGGTTTAATAACGCATCCGTTTGGGTGGATGGTTTTTGGACTCTGTGTTTGAAAATAGCACTTTTAGAAAGTAGCTATTTTCTTGTCTAACTGTCTACCGGTCTCTGCTGGTTCTGGTGTGCGTGTGACAGGAGCTGGGTGGCTCCAGAGGTCTGAATGAGTCAGTGTGGGGTGTGTGAGGCATTTGCATTGAGAGTAGGGGAAGAGTAGCTCCTGATAGCCTGCCCTGCCTGATACAATGCTGGCTCCGCCCCCCTGCCAGGCGACTGATGACTCTATGCCTGCCTGGGACTTTCCTGCCCCACCTCCTGCCGGGCAGCTGATGGCCCTGCCCTGCCAGTGACAATGCTGGCTCCGCTCCTGCTGGGCGGCTGAAGACTCTGCCCTGCACAGTGAATAGGCCAGGTGCTTCGGCCTGGCAACACCCACAACAAACCCAGGATGGGGGGAAATTCCCCTGCATGGACAAAGGGATCAAAGCCAAAAAGGGGTATAAGAGAAGGACCCCTGAACCAAAAATTTAGATCACTTCTGACAAGGAAACCTGAACCAAGGACAAGAAGCCTGCTGATCTAAGGACTGCCTACCCCTTCTGCCAGAGTGCTGTTTGTTGGGGGAATCCTGCATTGCTTCTTTATTTTTGCCAAGGAACCAGGAGAGAGGAACTGTGTGTGTACTCTCAATCTTTGCTAAGGAAATCTCTAAGGGCTGGAAGAAGTGCCAGTCTCCTGTTGAAGTCACAGGGCTAAAGGACTTCATCTATTTGCTTAAAGTGCTGTTTGCTGGAACTTGTGAATCCAGCACCTCTGAAAGAATCCAGCAATCTCGACGCCGCCGGACGCCGCCGAATCCAGCTCGACATCGTGAGTAACGGCTCCAGTGTCCCGCTTCCTCGACGCCGGCCGCCGGGCCCGATCGACGCCAGCAACAACGCCAGTGAGTAGTGAGTTCGGCTCCAGCTCCAAGTGACCTCGTGTCTGCACCGCTGCTGATCACATCGACTTCGAGCCCTCTCGACGCCGTGAGCACTGCTCACTCTTGCAACATCGACATCGACGATGCCGTATCCTGCTTCACCTCGTGAGCGCTGCTCCTGCCTGACTTCGGTCGACGCCGCTGCAGATCGCCCCGACTCCGAGGCCCGATCGACGCCGAAGACGCGACGCCGGACATCTCGACGCCGCTGATCATCGAGTGCTTCACTTTTCCAAGGTACTGTGTTGTGGGGGTCTGTGCGACTCCGGGCTCGACGTATCGCTCCTCGCGGTCGACGCCGAACCTTTGGATTAACTTTGCCTCGACGTCGTGTGACTCCCGTGTGGGTTACATTGTTGCCAAGAACTGTGTTATAAAGAAGAAGAGTTGCTTTTGATACTAAAGACTTTGTGCTAAGAAGAAACTACGCTTGAACTATTATTTTTCCTTCCAAGAATATTTATTAAGATTGTGGTATATTTTTGTCGTTATTTGGTCTTGTGCTAAGCCTTATATAAAAATCCTTATTTTTATAATACTACTGTGTTGTGTCCATTTGTAGTGTATTCACTTTATTACTGTATGTGGTCATAAATGCTTAACGCACTGCCTCTGAGATAAGCCTGTCTGCTTTGCCAAGCTACCAAGGGGGTGAGCAGGGGTTATCTAAGTGTGTGATCCCCTTGCCCTGACTAGAAAAGGTGTGTCCCTATTTGTCAGAAGTGTATACCTCTGCCAACCAGAGACAGCCGCTTCTAACACACAGTAGTCGCTCTCTACAACACACACCATCATAATGTGCCACACTGTAGAAACTACATTACACCACATCACACTATATGACATTACACACCCCATCAATCCACAGCACACCACATAACATTATAGAACATCACACCATGCCACACTGTACAACAAACACACCAGCACTCCAAATTTCAAAACAAACACAAAATACCACATTTCTCCACAATATAACATGTATTTTTAAAGCATTTTAAACATTCCATCCATCAAGTGTTGTTTTTGCATTTGTCACCCCGAGTGGGACGGGTATGCTCAGACGTGAGTCCCGTGCTCTCCATGCCACAGGAATCAAGCTATCCAGGCTGATGATGTCTGATAGCCAAAAAACGGTCCTATGAGGCTTGATTCCGGTCCAGGGAAGACATGGCTTGGCAGTGAAGAACATAGAAACCTTCTCAGGGGTCTCACTGATACTTGGTCCTTTTAAACCAACAAAGAAGAAATTGGCACAGAAGCAGTAATATAAAAAGAATGTATTTATTCACCTCAGATGAGGGAGACTACGTCACTCAGGAGCCTTAGCAAATGAATGAGGCAGTCTAAGGAGTACAGAAAACTGGGGCCTTATATATGCTTAAGGTTACATAGTCGGCATAAGACAAAGGCGCAGACCTGGCTCATGTAATTTATTTATTTATTTATTTATTTAAAATTCTTATAGCGCGCCTGAATCAGCCCCGAAGGGGTATCTCCGCGCGTAGCTTCTGTAAGGGTTGAGAGACATATTAGGGGATGTCAGTATAGGAAAACAGAAGTAAATTAATCTAGGGTGAATAGGTATGTTTTTAATTTTTTCCTAAAAGGAAGGAGATTAGGAGTTTCTCAGCTGTGGAGGCAGGGAGTTCCATAGCAGGGGGCCCTTAAGTGAGGGTGCCCGGCCTCCCTGTCTTGCTCTGGTTACTCTGGGCACCTGCATCAACATGGTGTTACTGGAGCGCAAAGCACGTCCAGGAGAGTAGAGGACAAAAATGTCTTTTAGGTATTTGGGACGGGCCCGTAAATACACCTATGCATTATGCAACAAAGTTTGAAATTAACGCGTTGTCTCACCGGGAGCCAGTGAAGGTGAGAGAGAAGAGGACGCGACGGGGTTCGGGGGGGGGCATTCAAGATGAGTCTTGCTGCAGTATTCTGCACCACCTGCAGTCTGCACAGTTGTTCTTGATTGGCAGAGATGAGTAGACCATTACAATAGTCTACCCGTCCGAGAACTAGTGCTTGTACCAGCGTTTTCCTGTGGATGTCGGGCAGGAAGGGGAAAATGCGCCGTAGGAGTCCAATTACTCGGAAACACGTTCCCGTGACTTGACTGACATGATCTTTTAATATCAGTGTTTGGTCTAGGCGCACTCCCAGATTTTTTATGGTCTGTTTTGGCGCAGGGACAGGTCCTAGCTCAAGTGGCCACCAGTCCGGGGACCAGAGCAGGGTGGCCCCTCCAAACAACATGACTTCAGTTTTAGTCACATAGCATTGGAGGAAGTTCTGGGCCATCCAACCTGCCACAGCTCTCATACCATTTTGAAAAGATTGCATGACTGCGGGTGTGATGGTTTGGAAGGGAAACAACAGCTGGGTGTCATCAGCGTAGGAGATTGGGGAGAACCCGTAAGATCTTATGATGTCCGCCAAGGGGGCCACATATACGTTGAATAACGTGGGGCTCAGGCATGAGCCCTGTGGCACACCCTTGGTGAGCTTCCTACAGATAGACTTGTGGGAGCCTAACTTGACACCTTGTTGCCTATCTGCAAGAAAGCTTTCGAGCCACGCAAGAGCGGTCCCTTTTACTCCCACTCCCCTCAAGCGGCCGAGAAGAATTTTGTGCGACACCGTGTCGAAGGCAGCGGACAAATCCAATAGCACCAGAATCACTGAGCTCCCCCTGTCAAGTGACATCCTGATGTTATCAGTTACTGACAGGAGGGCTGATTCGGTGCTATGTTTGGGCCTAAAACCAGATTGAGAGTGGTCTAGGCCGCCCGCTGCCTCGATGTAGTTGGACAGGTGCGCGTTGACATGTTTCTCGGCCAGCTTGCTGAAATAGGGTAGGAGGGAGATGGGCCGGAGGTTGGAGAGCTCCGTCCAGGGGAGAGCCGCTTTCTTACGGATGGGGTTCACCACCGCTCTTTTCCATTCGGTTGGTACACATCCCTTCTTCAAAGACTGATTAATTACATCTTGAATGTGGGGACCTAGCAAAGTACTAAGGGAGGTTAAGGTTTTAACAGGGATAAGGTCATCCGGGGACCCGGATTTTACTTGGGTCATTAATGTAAGAAGCTCTCTATTATTGATAGGAGGAAATGTAGTCAGCACGGAGTTGGTGTTTTCAGTGGGGAGGGGGGCAGTCAGAGTGCCACTGTCTGTTTGAGATGCTAAGATTTTATCATAAATGGATTCTATTTTATTTTCAAAGTATAGGGAGACTTCTTCGCATAGATTTTGTGAGAAGTCATCTGGACTTACACAAGCCATGGGTTTGACAAATGTCTCAAGAATCCTATAAAGTTCTTTTGGAGAATTACCAGCTTCCGTGAGCTGTTGGGCAATGTTGTTTTTACGTGCAGCTTTAACATGTTTGTAGTAGTTTGTTTGGGCTGCACGATGTGCCTTCTTGTTATCCTCTGAGTGGGATTTTCTCCATCTCTTCTCTATCCTCCTACATTCTTGCTTCTCTTTTCTGAGAGCCTCGGTGTACCATTTTTCCTGTTTGGCCACAGGTAATTGCCTAAATACTTTCAAGGGGGCAATTTTGTCAATGGCTACAGTGAGTGATTCTTGAAATATAGTTAGACTATATTCCACTTCATCAGTTTCCTTAATATCGGGTTTTTCCCATACCTTTTGTAGTGCCTCCAGTGTGAGTTTGTGCCACTGTCTGCGCATAGTAGGGGGTAGGGATTTTTTACAGGAGCCTTTGTTAATTTTAAAAATAGTGAATTCTAATAAAAAGTGATCAGACCAGTCTAGTTGGGTCGGTTTATTACAAGATATGATATCAAAGTTGGTATATATCAGATCGTAAGCATGTAAAATGCCTAATATGGGCATACAAGATCTGCTTGCTCAACAAAGTGGGAGGAGAGTTACTTCTCAATACAGCAGCAAAAATAGCCTGACAGTTGTATGAGAGAAGCAGGTGCATTCTACTAGCTAGGCCCTTCTGAGCATGTACAAGGCTCTGAAGAGGGAAACAGCACATGGTGAGCACATGGCTAACTAAAATGGCAGCCAAAATACAAAATGTCTTTCAGATCATGCTAACAAATACCTGCAATCTTTAACAGATAGTCCTTTTAGCATGAGCTAAAGACATTCCTATGATCCAGTAGGAACACAGAAAATATTTGCAGATTAATTTTCAAAAATGTATCAATATCCTAATTTATTGCTAGGTGGGCATTTTCCATTCTAAACGTTTCATTAAGCGGGTATATATGCGGTATAAGCAAGAATACAAAGGGAACAAAACTTCGGGTCATAATTAACATTCAGATTGCAGGACAGAGTAATGACCACTATTACAAACAGAATTCTCATTTTTCTAGTCCTAAGCAAATCCTAAAACCATGTAGTAAAAACATTTTCAGGGCTACTTGTCCATTTTCCTTTTATGAGGGCTAGAACATCAATTTAATACAGTCAAGGAAAGGGCAAAGTCACATTTTTCAATTGCTCAGAAAAAATGTTTTTCGTGCATAATAAATATAACTAATGCAAATATTAAAGCAACTAAACAGAATATTACAAAAACAATCCTGGCTCCAAGGGACCAGGAGGACCACACAGGGTCATAAGAATTAGTACGAGGAGCTGCAAAAGGCTACTCCTCCTCAAAAACGAGACGACTAAAGGGATACATTATTGACAAAAAGAAGTCGTCTTTGGGGAAATTGAAGCCGCTGTACAACCAACCAGAGGGGAGTCTTCTCCCTGTGTCCGTTTGAGCCTCACAGGCAGGCTCTAGTTGTTTCCATGGTGGAGCTGCACAACTTGCAACTCAAGAATCACAGCCCAGTTTCAAGGAAAAAGTCTCTTCTTTCAGGATAGGGCAGTCACCCACCAGGGCAAATGCTCTCAACGATCCTGTCCAGTGTCTCAGGTAGTGCACCAGTATTCTTCACTTCAATCTAACAGGCACCAGAGACACAGCACCTGTACCCTAAACTCAAGTCCTTCCCTAACTCCTTTGTTGCTCTGCTGGCGCACTGCTCATTCGTTGGGGCCACACATTGCATCCGGTGTACCCAGGTATCTCTTGACCAACAAACAAAGGAGCAAACTTGCATTCATTTCGCGACCAGGATTCAGAGGCCTGATGCTAGGATCTCCGAAGCAACCCTTGTTTCAAAAGGGGTCACCTCAAGCAAAGCCTCCTCGCCATTCTGGTCGGTCTGTGACTCTCAGCTGGGCATCAAAAACTTGATCCACAATTTCTCCTTTCTGGTTTGTGACACCGTCTTTCGCCCAAGACAGTGGCAGGGGTACACAGTTCATCTCAGGGCTTCCACCTTCACTGACGTCCTAGTTGCCAGCACTGCCTGTGCTGGTTACCTTCACTTTGGCTTCAAGCTGGACTGGTATTGACGCTGACTCCCCAGGCTGAATCTGATGTTCGGGCTCCTCTGGCAATGGTTGTAGGGCAGCAAATATCTATTGGTGGACAGAACAAAAGGTCTTTAGACAAGGCACAGAAACAGTCTATCAACAGAGAGGATAGTCTCAGAATACTTCCTAGTCTTGGGACGCCCCATATATTAGCAAGGCACCCAAGAACCACTTCATTTATTTATGTGAGAGTAAAAAAAAAACCTGTAATGTAATGTAATGTAAATTGATACTTGTATAGCGCACTACTCACCCGCAAGGGTCTCAAGGCGCTTGTACGAATACCGCTGTGGAACCCATCCTGGCTTTCCCTGTGAGGTGTCCACTCCTGGGCACCCCCAAGGTGGAGGCCAGGCATCCTTAGCGTTGTGGGGGCCGTTGTGGAGATTAAGCAAGCTATTGCCCAGAGTTGCAGAGTAAGACTCCATGATTGGAATAGGCACCGAGGCAGGAATTATCAGGTCTGTGGAATTGTGAGCCCAAGACCCGCCGAGGCGGGGAATAGAACCCTGGTCCCGGGCTAGACCTCTGCCTCAGGGTCTGCCGCTCCAACCATTGAGCCACACTTCTCCACTAGCCACACTTCTCCACTTCTCCACTTCTCCTGCACCTATTGGCAAGTATAAAAGGAATTCTTTGGTGAACCAACAAGAGTAATAAATCAACCAATCCCAAGCAGCCAAGGACGTCCGTGTTCATTTACTAAATTGTGAGGAAAAGAGAAAAACAACACAGACCTACCCTAAATCCTTACATTGGTGTATTCCTGTGTACTAATCTGAAAACCCTAAAAAAAGGAAATATTCTGCACTTTTAAACTACTTGTACAAGACTGTAGGCACTTCTAAAATGATTCTTCTTAATAAAAGCACCTACATTGTATGCTTAGGACCCTGCTCTCATGTTATAGGAGCAACAGGAAAAATCTAAAACTGCTAATTTAACAGGAGTTCTTATCTATAAAACAATATTTCCTTCAAAACAGTTTTGCTAAGGATCACATGGGCATCTTCCCTGCGTTCTACTTTCCATGATCCAAACTATGCAACATCAGTTCGAATAAAGACTGTCAGTTTATTTACACAGTCTAGCTAATAAAAAACTAGCAATACCCTTATAAAACTATGTAGCATGAGAATAATACAATAATGGTATTATCACCTTAAGACTTGTAGAACAAAAACTACCCATATCTAGTTCCTCTTAAAGATCAAAATAAGGGAACAACAATCTAGACTACTGATCCTGTCATAATTTCATCAAACAAGATGGGCAGTAACATAATATATACATTTATTCATTTTATTAATGCTGACCATGTTTAAAACAGTATTACTGAGTAGCCAAATAAATGTACCATTGCTATTTCACAGACAGCTTAAACAGGCTAAAGAAAATTGAGAAAAAGAGAGAGCAACATACATTTTACCTAGCCTTAATTTGTAGAGGAGCTAGCCTCCTTCCCCCATTTTGACAGTAGGAAACCTGAAACAGGTTTCACTTCTGTCAACACCATCAACCCCTATTTGTAGCAACTGGGCATAAACAAAGTTATAGGAGGTACATAGCACTTTTGAGAGGGCTAAAAAAACATGAATACCCAAACCTCAATCCTTTTAGCAAATTCATAAGTGAGACATGAGGGCACATGAAGTCAAACTAAATTTCATTGCCTCAGCCCTAGTAAGCGCCAAACTAAAAGCATTAGTGCTGTATATATGGCCAAGCTCACATATACAATTGTATTGTGGTATAATCATGAGAGTGCATAAAAACTTGCTTTTGCCAACAAAAAATAAGCCCACCGCCTCCTTCTTTCGCAGCGCTGCCATCTTGTCTTTCAAAAAGTTATAGATGTCAAAATGTCAAAGCAGACCTTGCTCTGGGAGCCCTGCTAGGCATCTAAATATAGAACTGACTGTTAAGTCTTCCCAGCTGTCCTATTCTGTGTGCAAATTTTCCATGTGGCTTGCCCAATTCAAAGTCACCCTAGAGACAGAAAGCTGGAAAGCACTTATCCCCCTGTTTGGCAGTTTACAATTAAAAGAATAACTCCTGCTGGTTTTTTATATTTATTTTCAATTGTAAGCAGTGTGCAGTATACTTGTCTAACAATATAGCTAATTTTTGTATACCTAAATGTATGCATTTAGTGAAGCCTAAGGTACTTTAAAAGCTGCTCAGAATGGCAGAATTTGTTTTTAAATTAGTGAATTTTGCCCAATTTCGACTGATATTTGAGACACTTAAAAATGAATATCCTATAATTTTTTTGCATAATAGTCATCCTCAGAATGTTCTCTACAAATCCCAGAGATTGGACATTAGAAGTATCTCATTCATACCCTTATAAAAGTGAGTTTTTAACGTCTGTGCAGAGTGATATTTCATATGCAAATTTCCTCATTATGCGGTACAACACAACTTAAATTTAATTTTAATGCTAGGAGGTTACAGTATGAGTATTAAGCTTTATAAATATTAAAAAACGAATTTAAAAGCAATTTTATTAAATATATACAGATTGTTTTTAATAAAACCAATCATTTTGATAATTCCACATAGGAAAAGCAAGCTTCATTCCTTACTTATCATATTTAGACACATTCATTTATAAGGCTAAGCACAGAAACCTGACTTGAAATATACCAGGTTGCAGAGACAGAGAATCCCCAGAATCTCCGTGCACAGAGTACCTCCTTAGTAGAATCCTGTTCTTTCCACCTCAGTACATTTCTGTCTCCTGACAAGATCACTCCCTTAGATAGCCACTTCTCTGATGAGGTCCATGTTGGATCGCCATTTGAAGAACATAGAAACCTTCTCAGGGGTCTCACTGATACTTGGTCCTTTTAAACCAACAAAGAAGAAATTGGCACAGAAGTTGTAACATAAAAAGAATGCATTTATTCACCTCAGACACAGAAGCCTTAGCAAATGAATGAGGCAGTCTAAGGAGTACAGAAAAATGGGGCCTTATATATGCTTAGGGTTACATAGTCTGCATAAGACCAAGGGGCAGTCCTGGCTCATGTAAGCATGCAAGATGCCTAATATGGGCATACAAGATCTGCTTGCTCAACAAAGTGGGAGGAGAGTTACTTCTCCATACAGCAGCAAAAATAGCCTGACAGTTGTATGAGAGAAGCAGGTGCATTCTACTAGCTAGGCCCTTCTGAGCATGTGCAAGGCTCTGAAGAGGGAAACAGCACATGGCGAGCACATGGCTAACTAAAATGGCTGCCGAAAATACAAAATGGCTTTCAGCTCATGTTAACAAATCCCTGCAATCTTTAACAGCAATTCGGGCTGAACTGTTCCCATGAGGCACAGGGTCAAGACTGATTTACATATGGCCATGTCTTAACTGGGGTGGTGTGATGAGCAAAATAGCGATGGATTTAGACCCAGATCTGTGACTGGGGGTGAATGTTTTGCCATTGTGCAACATTCCGTCCATCAAGTGTTGTTTTTGCAATCATTCTACATTACACCACCCCATTCACGACCCGATAACGTTATATCATACTACATAACATAAAATCAGAAACCATTACACCTTAACACGGCATCCAACACTCCATCACTGTGCATTTCACAACGACCCACTATATCACTTTGCACCATTATCACTTAGCGGAATAGCGCTCCTAGCATTTTCAGTCAAGCTTCCTTAGAAGTAGGCTGCAAGCCGGTTTATGGGTGACGTATTATACTTCTATTCCAATTCATTTTAAAAAGATGGATTTTCTGCTGATGTAAGCACAATTGTATTCCTGTATGCTTTCTGCTAGATTGATTCTCAGCGAGAATGTTCTAATAAGTAAACTTGGCAGGTAACTCTTTCATCCAAATTCTAATACATATTGGTTGGTACTACAAGGTAGTTGGGTTAATCCTTACATAAAGAATATGAGTTACCTACAACATGTGGCGCTTAAAGTCTGAGTTCCAACTGCAGGTCCTTTCTTCCACACACCCATACCACTATGCACGTGACCCACCACATATTGGTCCTTTGCTGTGACGTACCATACTGGCGCAGGATGCTCTTTCCACTGGGACAAGGTACTCTTGAAAGTTCCTCTATATAAATGGTCCTAGGGAGATTCAGAGTGAGAGGCAAGAGCCAGCAATAGCATTGTGTATGGACAGGAAGGTACAGAGAAAGTGAGGTTTGAGGGATAGGAATTGTTGAATGTCATAACATTGATGTTAGCAATATCTTTTGAAAGAAATATTGTGTCTTAAATATCGTTTGCAAAAATATTGTTACAGGAATTTCCCAAGCAGCTTTAGGGCAATCAATGAATTTTACCACTGTAGAATTCTAGTACTGTTAACCTGCCTTTTCTCTCTTCCAGCGCCATTAAAAACAGCTCCACTATATACCTAACTTTGCTGAAAGGGTGCCATCTCCTAATTACCTTTATCTTAGAAAATATATGTTAGACTCGGCATCCTTGGTGGCGTTTCCCTTGACTTTTTGCCTTCAGACCTCCTGTTTTTGCTGACTTTGTTTTTGGTGGTGTTAAACCTGGCACCATTGGCGTGGGTCTCCCTTCCATTGTTTTGCTGTTGCCTCCTATGTTTTTGCTGATCTCGATGCTTTGGGCACTTTGCCACTGCTATTCAGTGCCAAAGTGCAAGTGCTCCCTATTGTAAATTGTTATAATGGATTAGTGACTCCATGATTGGCTTATTTGATTTACTTGTCAGATCCTAGTACAGTTCACCATGTGTGCCCAGGGCCTGTAAATCAAATGCTGCTGGTGGGCTTGCAGCACTGTTTGTGCCACCCACAGAAGCAGCTTGTAAAATATGGCGTAGGCCTGCCATTGCAGCACCTGTGTGCTGCCTGGGGCTGCCATGTCGACCTGGCAAGTGCACCCACTTGTTAGGTAATCAAAGAAGAGAGAGAGGAACTAGAGTAGCTAGTTTGTGTCCCCTAGCTCGCTCCTGACCGTATTGTAGGTTCAACAGCGGGACCGTTGACCACGCCAAAGTGCACAGGAGTGTCGGACCCCCGGCAGAGACCCTGGGAATTTGTCCTTTGAAATTAGGAGTACAAACTGAGAGGATACACCTCTCACAGTTACAGCACCTTAGAGCGTGCTACACATACAGGGTACTGACAAATACATTAGGTCCCCTGTATCACCCCTACACATAAAAGATCCTGAAGAAAGCCAGTTTAGAAAAAAGGCCTGGCTGAAACTAGTAGACTACACTGGACGTGGGAGACTATAAGTCCATCCCTATTTTTCCAAAATCCTTTGTTTTGAACTCTGCCAGGGGCCCATCAATAAATGAACCATTCAGGACCCCTAGGACAGAATTTTAAAATTTCACTTAAACACACCAGCACTCACACTCGGGTAACAAAACCCACTCCGCTGTAACCAGGCGTCGCAGCACACCTGAGGTACACTCGGCACCTCGGGTGGGGCCCGATGATGATGCATGCCACCAACTAGGTTGGTGGGTGAGTGCTTTCATAAAAAAAACTACTGGTTTTCTTGCGCAGACACATACTACACGTATATTGTCCTAGTAGCTAGTTTTTCTTGTTTACTTCAGGTGCACCCACTTGCCAGTCCCTAAACCTTCCCTTTTCTACATGTTAGTCTCCCCTAAGGTAGGCCCAAGGTACCCCCATGGGCAGGGTGCATTGTATGTAAAAGGTAGGACATGCCCTGATGTGTGTGGCATGTTCCGATAGTGAATTACAGCCAATTTCGTTTTTCACTATTGCAAGGCTACCTTTTCCCATAGGCCATAAGGGGTAGTTTGATTATAACACCCTATAATCCTAACTAACTCAGGGCACTAGGTGGAAATTCGAGTTCAGTATGCTTGTACTCAGAATGTTAAAATACATCTTTCAGTGATGGTGATTGTTACATTCTGTGTT
This sequence comes from Lissotriton helveticus, assembly GCF_964261635.1. NCBI lineage: Eukaryota > Metazoa > Chordata > Amphibia > Caudata > Salamandridae > Lissotriton > Lissotriton helveticus. The sequence continues at coordinate 232,412,819 of NC_136067.1, read as the reverse complement.
TGAAAATACCACTTTTAGAAAGTAGGTATTTTCTTGCGTACCTGTCCAGCATGCCTCTGCTAGGTTTGTGTATTCCATGTTTGGTTTGTGGGTGACAGGGGGCTGTAGAGGGCCTTGGCTCCAGCAGTCTAATGGGTCAGGGCTGGGCTGAATAGGACCTGCATTGAATAGAGAGTGGGGGGGCGGGGATATCCTTTCACTGACCTGAGCCCTCATAGAATAGAGAGTAGGGGGAGGAGATTATCTTTCAGCTACCCGGGCCAGGTCTGCTATCAACACTGCTGTCTCCACCTCCTGCCAGGAAGCTGCACAGAACTGGTTTTGGCTGGGCATAAGCATCCTCTGCATTCAGAGGACAAAGGATTTACTGGTTTAAATATTGGAGTCCAGACCCCAGAACTTTAGATCACTTCTGGAAATCAAGATGAACCTTTGCCAAGGAGAAGAACCAAGGAAGCTGGAAGCACAACGCAATGAGGAGAAGCATGTCACCGCCACAGCAGTTGCTGTCGTTTCACCAAAGAAGCGAGCCACCACCGCAGTTGTTCGCCGTCACTCCACCGACGAAGCATGTCGTATCACTGGAGAAGCGTGTCGCTGCCGCAGAGGTCACCGTCTCATCATCGGAGAAGCATGTCGCCGGGCCTGTTGCGGCTCAGAAGTTACTGAGTTCACCGCACTGCCGTCGGGCGTGCTGAATCGCATCCAAAATTGTCGCATCATATCAATGATGCCATTTTGTCGCATCGCACCAGATCTTCGCATCGCACCGAGGCGCCATCTTGTTGCATCATCACCGGACTGCAGTAAGAAATGACGCATCAACTCCCCACACAGTAAGGAAGCGAGCCTCAACTCCCCTGCGCAGCAGTAAGGAACCGACGCATCCACTCCCCTGAGTGTAAGGAACGCGCATCAACTTCCATGCAACCCTCTTGTTTGTATTGCGTGACACATCCCAGATACCTTGAGAGTAAAGTGTTGCATTTACCATCTACCTTGAACTAAGCAATTTTCTACCATTTTAAATCCTTATATCTTTTATTACAGTATTGTGGATTTTTCTCGTTTGGTCTTACGATAAGTCTAGTAAACATTACTTATTTTTTTAAACTGGTGTGGTGTCCATTTGTAGTGTTTTCACTGTATTACTGTATGTGTTCACAAATGCTTTACACACTGCCTCTGAGATAAGCCTTTTTGATCGTGCCAAGCTACCAAGGGGGGGAGCAGGGGTTATTTAGGAGTGTAGCCCCCTTACCCTGACTAGAAGCAAGGGTCTCTATTTGGTCAAAGGTACCTACTTCTGCCAACTAGAGACCCCCAATTCTAACAGGTGGCGTTTGGACTCTGGGCACATTACCATCGCTAACCGTGCTAAATTGCATGTGCTGTTTTCTTAAAACATGGTAACGTTGGCTTATCCACAATTGGCATATTTAATGTACTTATAAGTCCTCAGTAAAGTTCACTACATATGCCCAGGCCTGTAAATTAAATGCTACAAGTGGCCACCCATTTAAGTAGCTCTTTAAACAGGCCATTGCAGACCATGTGCATGCAATTTTAAACTGCCATGTCGACCTGGCACGTTAATCCTCTTGTGAGGTGAAAATCTTCCTTTTTAATACATATGTCACTCCTAAGGTAGGTCCTGGGCAGCCTTAGGTCAGGGTGCATTGTACTAAAAAAGTAGGGCATGTATTTTTAAGTTTCACATATCATGGTAGTGAATTTGTCACTACTGCAAGGCTTATCTCTCCCAGAGGACAACATTGGGATTACTGTATTATACTTTATCAGTGTAATTTCCAATTAGGAAGAGATTGGACCCCCAAGTTTGGTGTTTCTTGAATCATAATTTGAAATTAGAACATATGGAGAAGTCCGATTTTAAATTGTAATTGTGAAAATAGCACTTTTAGAAAGTTGCCATTGTCTCACTTTTGCCATTTGGGGCTTTCTGTCTGCCTCTGAATACATGCCTGGGGTGGGTGACCGCTGGGATTTTTGCATTGCCTCTAGACAGCCACACACAAAGGGAACTTTGGTGCAACTGATTGGCCATGCACATCCTGATAGGTCATCCTGGGCAGGATGGTAGGGAGGAGCTGACACTTACACCTGAATAGGCTGTGTCCTGTCCCCACACAAAGGGATACACACTCCCCCTGTAGTAAGTCTGGAGCCAGGGCAGGAAGGGCAGGGACTCTGTGAACTTCAAAGGCATCTCTTTGAAGTCTCCCCCCACTTCAAAGGCAGAACTGGGCATACGTACTGGACCTCTGACACCACCAATTGAGTACCCTTCTGCACCTGTGGATATGCTGCCAGGAGGAAGAACTGCTGTGCTGCTGAAAAGACTGCCACTCTGCTGGACTGCTACTGTGCTGGACTCCTGCTCTGCTGGTGCCTTCCTTGCCTGGGAGTGCAAAGGACTGGACCTGCATCTCTTCAACCCAGTACCAAAGTGACTCCCAGGGCTTGCTGGCTTGCCTCCAGTTCTGAAGTCTCAGGGACATCAAAGACTTCCAACCATCCTTCTACAGCACCTGAACTCTGCCATCTGTGAGTCTTGTCCTGCCAAGTGGTGCCAACCCAATTTTGCGAATGGGAATAAAGTGCTGTTTTAGGAGAAATCCGTGGATCAACCCGATTGCGCCTCTTGGATCTGGCACATCTCCTGCGACGACAACGCATTGTTGCTTCCACAAGGAATGAGTACATCACAACGCAGACTGCGCATTGCCTCCCTTTCTGATGAACACTCGATTTTGCACAGTGCACCGCCTTCATCCTGTAGTTTAATAATGATGCATCACCTTTTTGCTTCTTGCATCTGGGCTGTGTCGAAGACACAACTAAGGTACTTTGTAGTGGGATATGTTTTGTCCCTATATCCGACCAGCGCTCCATCGTGGTTGGCTTGAACCTTTGGATTTGACCTGGTCTAGCATGACCAGATACCCCCGGTTGGCGCTTTATGCTTTTAAACAATTAAATTAAGCTCCAATAGTTTAACCAGGTGTGGTATGTTTACTGTTATACTGTTCGAAGTGTTGCACAAATACTTTACACATTCCCTCTTAAATTAAGCCAGACTGCTCTGTGCCATAGCTACCAGAAGGTGAGCACAGATTAATTTAGGGTATGTCCAACAAGTGTCTGGAGCACAAAACAATTACAGTAAGTACAGTCGCAACATAATTCAATGACAAGGACAACTTGTGTATTTATGACAATATTATAATTTTAGAAAATGGCAAAGGAGATATCTTTAACAAGAGTGGTAGAGTAATGCCGAATGTAAAGAACATAGGAGCAGTACTCCTCAGATTGCTGGCCCTAACTACTAACTATTAGTGAAGGTGTGACCAAGGGTTGTTAAATAGACAAGTTAAATTAGACTACTGTTAATTGCCCTTCCCTTCATTACTCCCACTCACTGTCTGCTTGGGCCCATAATTGCATAGGAGTCAATTAACAGTGGGTAGCACCCTTTGGAATAAAGCCCATTAAAGCTCAATTGTTACCTACTGTTTTGTGCTGTTGGCTCACTTGTGATTTCCGGAAACCTGTGAGGGGTTTCTTATTGAATCTGTACACAACTAAGCCTCTTGTTCTCTGTATCAAGTCAACTCATTATTCCTGCAACTTAAGCCAAAGGAATTCAGGAAATACAGTCTGTATGTGCCAAGAAATTGGTCATGCAATAATCTAGGCTTGGGACATTATGTTTTATTAGTGCCCTTTGCTTCAAACTTTGCTTATGGAAAAATATACACTGACATGCAATGTGTTTTACTTTATTTTTTCTTAGACATACATTGGAAACAAAATCGAAAATACTTTCTCAAAAAGCCTATCACGACACAAGCGTGCAGGTAAAACTTTACTGGTTGTTGTTGGTATACCTTTTTGGGGATATTTAAATTTTCTCTTGATTTTGTTTTCGGCTACGGACATTTATAATTCCACATCAGACTAAGCAATAATGTAGAATCAGACATGTCACAACATTTTTAGGATGATAGAATTATTATAATTGTTTTATGTGGTGACATGACATCCTGTATTCTAGGCTCACATGCTAAGGCCGTTTGGCATATTGGAACCATAATCGAATGTGTTCATAAAGATATTTAGATATGGTTCATTAGGGTTGTCTAATGTTGGCCTCAATGGATGGATCCATGACAGAGTTTTAGGAAATCTTCATAGGATACATTTGCATACAGTTAATCTAAGGGGGGCACATGTACATAGTAATTATGCTGAACCTCTGGCATGGCTCCCATTTTCACAGATCAAGTTTGTCTTGCATAATCTTGAGGTGAGTCCTGTCTTTTGCAAATAAGTATTGCTCTTGTATTAAGTTGCTAATTTTGAAATAATTGTTCAGATCAAGACTGAGCATGAAATTACTCAAAAAGAAAAGAGACATTTCTGGTTCATTTCAAGCGGGATAACCTGGATGAGGAGAATATTATGCTCTTGTTTTATATAAATATCATTGGGTGACTTGAACCGGTATTCACATTAGATGAGACAGCTCAAAGTCACATCTTGAACCAACATGATCTAAATACATAAGGCCAGCCATCCTACTCTCCCTCAGGTTTGATCCAGAGATACCATGTACAAAACCATAGGAGGGTGCTGTGCCTGACGCAGCTGGAGTTTTTTGCTTGAACATCAGGCACATTTCATCTTTTTCCCATTTGCGACCAGCACAAGGGTTATACCCAGAGGAACTAAGCACCTAAAGTTGCAGAGTGGACCACTGACAATGTAACCCTGATGGCCTCGTAGACCCCTGTCCACGGGTTTCCAGTGGCAGAGACAATTAAACAATCAATCAAATGGCATTTGAAAAGCGCAGCACTGTCACCCCAAGGGTTATCTGGGCGCGGTGTCTCTGACGAAGACCCAAGTGTTGAGTCTCTTTTGAAGTCTGCCAGCAAGGGGGCTGTACGAAGATGGAGGGGACTGAGGCTCTTCCATCAGAAACCCCGATGCTACTTGAACTCTAAATGAGGCAAGAGAACAGAGAGGTGGACGGAACAGGCCGTCCTTTATTTTTACAGCAGATTTACTATTTCTTCTCACCACTAATGGAGGCCCGCAATAAGGTATTTAGTGTTAAGACAATCAGTACATTGTACGATGCGGACATCTGCTTCATTTGAGTGTGTTCTCCCATGATGTAGACACCAGTGAAGTATTATCTTCCTTTTCATATCATTGCCAAGCATGTTTTGTTTGCAGAAATGTATGTAAATATTGACAGCCAATCCAATAAATCTTGCTAACCTCCATGTTCCACAATTTTAATTCCTATTCAGTCCTACTCTTCCCTTTAGAACCATTTGCCACGTTGATGTTAACTTGCAATTTACAATCAAAGTAATCTTCCACCTAAGAAATGTAGGAAAGTGGTCTGATGTATGAGTTGATATGGTGCCCTTTTATTTCAGGGGCCTTATCAATTTCTCATAGAGTCCCTAAGCCAATCCGCCTCACTGGCAAAATCTAGTTACATTGAATGCTGGTTCAGATATACCTATATACATGTGCTCCAATTGCGTCCTTCTATTCAGTATTACAGCAGATGTCATGCAACGCCTGCTGAAAACACAAAAGGTGCTCTGGCAAAACTGTGTTGCTTTTTCTAGCATACTTTATTTAACAGGGCCCTATATAAATGCTCATTATTTTTTCTGCTTTGCCATTCTTATATAGTGTAGCGTTTGCTAATGTTTCTTTGTAGCACTACAAGTAGCAGCTTAACGTCTGTGAAAAGTTGCTTTAAATGGCATGCATCGGGTGAAAATTAATGGATGCGGGGGACAGTCACGTTTTCTGTCCCAAGGCCCTAGTGAGTGTGGTGTGGGCTGACCTCGGATCTACCCCAAGGGAGCTTGGCATATATTGTGGGTTGTTTCTGCTGGTTTGTTTCGCGGTGCAGCCTTCCAGCTAACACACGTCGGTTAGGGCAGTGGTACCCTTTAATTAATGGGTTCAGTGTTTCCACTGTAAGGTTGTCAGGAAAGCTGTATTTCAATAGGATCTAGATCACAGCATCTTACAGGACCAGTGTGGTCTTTGAAACTCTACTGTCGCTTTGTCCGATGCAATTCATTTTTTGAGCTAGGATTTACTGAAAAGAGGTTTAGCTGGTGACTTGTTTTTTGCTTCCTGCACCGGAAAAATGTTCTGTCGATATATTAATTATTGCTTCTCGAGTTGAAAGGCAAAAAGCAATGTGTAACAAGGCGTTCTCCACTTAGGCATGGCATGAGGAAGTGAAAACATTTCACATTCTTTTTCTAATGGGTTTTCCCATGGTGATGGATTCCTATTCACAGATTTAAGGCAGTTACAATCTTTATATATAAATATATTACCTCCTAGAGGTCGACGGTAAATAGTTATGTTATGACCACGTACACATAGATGCATACATATATATTGTTTTATATATATATCCTATATATATATGTATATGTGAAAGCAATGCGCCAAGCGCTTCGAGAGGGCTCACCATGAAAACATCGACTATCCAGCCTTCATTGAGGCTGTGAGATCGATTGGGGCTAATGAAGGCTGGATAGTCGATGTTTTCATGGAGAGCCCTCTCGAAGCGCTTGGCGCATTGCTTTCACATATATATGTATATATAGAGATTTTATATATATATGTACAATTATATAATATATATGTATGTATGTATATCATATAACATTAACCAAACAAAACCAGAGCAGACTTCAAATGCTGTTGGTTTCTTCTTTATTTTCTCCCTCAGCCTTTCATAACGCATGTCGGTCGTCTCAGCGACCTTGATCACATGCTGTTACAGAGGGGCGTATCCCGGACTGACATTTTATTTTCTCGAGTCTGACTTGCACTGAAGACAGATCCCTCACCAAAATGGAAGATCTTCATTTAGTGTGATTCCAGTGGTTAAAGCGGTATTCATTTACTATTAAAATATAGTATTTATTTAGTATGCATGAAGACTAAGTAGTATGCCCACAAGCCGAAATATGCAAATGAGGGAATACTAGTTCTACTCAACCACCCCTCAAATACATAATGAACACTTCAATTGATCGCTAAAAGAAGACTAGTAGTATTCTAGAAGAATAGTATTTGAAGCTTAGTAGTATTCTGTTAGCATTTATTTGCAGCTCTTGTGCTATTTGAAGAGCAAAATGAAGGCTAATCTCATTGATTGTGACCACTATTTGAAGACTAGTGGTATTCTTTGTGAGCAGTATCTGAATACTAGCGGCAATGATTGTGAAGGGGGGGTGTGGAGGGAGTTCGCAGGGGGTGGGGTCCGTGCGGGGGGGAGCCGTGCGTCCACGCGCGTGGGGGTTCTGGGTCCACGCCGGGGGAGGGGGAATCTGGGTGCGGGGGGTCTGCACGCGTGTGGGGGGGTTCGGGCCCACACGGGGGGTCCGGGTGGGGGGCATGGGGGTCCGTGCATGTGGGGAGGTTCGTAGGGGCGGGGTCCGTGCAGGGGGGTTCGGGCAGTGGGGGGTCCAAGCGGTAGCGGTCCCCACGGGGGGGTCCACACGGGAGGGGGGGGTTCCCACGGGGGTTCCACACGGGAGGGGGCCGTGTGGGTGGGGGTGTTCCCACGGGGGGCAGCGCCGCGCGGGAGGGGGTGTTCCCACGGGGGGCGCGCGGGAGGGGGATATTGGTATTGTAAATGACAAATATTTTATTTATGTGTTGGTTTTGAAAATAGCGAAAATAATAGCTTTGTCATTTACAATGCCAATTGTTTTAACTTTTGCAAATGTGACACCTATAGCATTTGTAATGCAATATGTGTTGTATTTAAGTGACTTAGATGTATTGATATTATAAATAACAATGGCTTTTAATTTTTTTTTATAATTAATACTTGAATAAAAGTTATTGTAATTTATAATGGCAATAGCTTTAACTTTTGTGAAGATTATGTTCAGTGTATTTTATTGTGACGAAAATCCAAGAACAGAAGTGAAATATTAACATCTTTTTGTGACATTTGTAATAAAGCATGAAACATTGAGAGAACATATTTTCACCAGTTGTTGTTGAATGGTTGCACAGATTGATGCTGTGGTGGCGCTGAGTGATGATGTGGTGGCGACGAGTGATGCTGTGTCGTTTAGTGATGCTGTGGCGTTTAGTGATGCTGTGGTAGCGCATAGTGATGTTGTGGTGCCCCTGAGTGATGCTGTGGTGGTGCTGTGTGATGCTGTGGGGATGCGATAGATAGAGGGAGGGCGATAGATGGATAGAGGAAGGGCGATAGATGGATAGAGGGAGGGCGATAGAGGGATAGAGGGAGGGCGATAGAGGGATAGAGTGAGGGCGATAGAGGGATAGAGTGAGGGCGATAGAGGGATAGAGTGAGGGCGATAGAGGGATAGAGTGAGGGCGATAGAGGGATAGAGTGAGGGCGATAGAGGGATAGAGTGAGGGCGATAGAGGGATAGAGTGAGGGCGATAGAGGGATAGAGTGAGGGCGTTAGAGGGATAGAGTGAGGGTGATAGAGTGAGGGCGATAGATATAGTGAGGGGGTTGTGTGTGTGGGGGGTTTTGTGTGTGGGGGTTTTGTGTGTGGGGGGTTTTGTGTGTGGGGGGTTTTGTGTGTGGGGGGTTTTGTGTGTGGGGGGTTTTGTGTGTGGGGGGTTTTGTGTGTGTGGGGTTGTTTGTGTGTGGGGTTGTGTGTGGGGTTGTGTGTGTCGGGAGATTTGTGTGTGGGGTTGTGTGTGTCGGGTGGTCTGGGTGTGTGTGTGGGGTTGGTTGTGTGTGTGTGGGGTGTGTGTAGGGTTGTGTAGGGTTGTGTGTGGGGATGTGTGTGTGGGGGGGGGTTGCGTACGAACACACAAGTACTGTATAACTAGCACACTTGCGTAAAATTAACCTTTTTCACAATCTGGATGGTAAAAGACTTCCTTGGTAAATCGTAAAAAGTACAAAACATTAATAAGTGAAGCATGTCCTGTGGGGACCTTCCGTCCAGCCACAGAGCAACAGCCTCTGGCCCTTACTCTGACCCCTTGGGTGGATGAGAAGAAGATAGAAAAGGTCAAACTGGAACCTGGTCAGTAGAAAGCGATTGTAAGAATTAACAAACCCAATAAATAAGGTCTAGACAGCTGCATTGATCTTAGCGTAATAAAACGACGTACACTGGGATTGATTAGTGCCTTATCTTCCCTAGCTGCTGACATGCTGTCAAAAAAAGCTCAAAACGAGCTCTAAATGTTGAAGAGACATGCTTTTATTTTATTTCAGAAGGCCAGGAAGTTTTGTAATATCCTTATCTGAATGCTGATTGAGTTCCAAGGTTGATGGCTTTGAGAACAGCATCTTGGTTAGTTTTTTTTTTAAATGTGGTCCTCTAACTCAAAGGAGTTTCAAATAGACTGCTTACTATTTAGGAAATACATATTCAAATCTGTGCAAAATTGCATATTACGTAAAATCGTGACCATGCCAAAAAAAAAGTGACACCTGGTCAATTAGCAAAATACCAACAACTTGGTGGATACCTACGAGTGGACACTACCAAGGCAACATATCACACATGGGTACAATGTATCACCATCAACAATATGCTTCTCGGATAAAAGCTGTGAGATGGATAACTTTTTTTTAAAAATTCCCTGCAAACCAAACCTGCTTCCGTCCGACAACTTCAGGCGTCCAATGAAATCAAAGCGGCCGCAAAGGCTCATGGGCGTGTGGGCAGAAAAGACTGTGATTATCCTCAGCCATGTTGCTGGAGGCTCGGGTATCTACCTACAATTTTATCTTATGCGTTTTTATATCGCGCGGACTTTACCCGAAGCTGTTGTAGTGTAGTTCCTATTATCCCAATAGGCTCTGCGCATTGGAATAATATCTTCAATAGTATAGACAAGGGACTGTGGTTAACTAGGTCTTCTACTGATGATATTAGACTTAAAGTTATGAGTGCCAGCTAGCTCAGAGTTCACTAGAAACTTTCTCGAATAGGCAAGGAGGAGTTTAACCTCCCTGGATAGACAAGAAGGGATTTAGTTTCTGACAACCATAGAACATGACAACTTTGCTCTCCCCTAATCAAGAGTATATCTCTAGAATCGTGTGAAAACAAAAGACAACTTATTTTACTCAGTCAGTACGTGCATTCTTAGTTTCACCAGATTGTAGAGAAAAGGAAGAGATGGGCGTGTCCAATAAAAAGGTGTTATTTATTGATCAGTCTCCTTTCTCATACAAGAGAAATGAATCGCTATTATTGCAATACTTATAGTTAAGTAAAGTGCATACAGTAAAAACAGAATTCTAAAATAATACTGTAAAAGCATTGATATGGTTTCTTAGCCATATGATACTTAAAATGGATAAAAGTTATATACATATATACATTGACTAATCGTACTCAACTGGTGCTTCTAGCTACGCCTACCCCAGTGTACCTGACCTAAGCCTAATACGTGGGCGGGAGTAGATAAGTAGCAGTTTTAGTTAAGTTTGCTTTGCCAAGGATCTGATTCAAGAATTCTCTGTGAGGGGTTATTCAGTTCAGTACCTGGGATTTAAAGGCTGGAGGGCTGGTATCTCAATCTCAGGACTCGATATCCCAGTTGCCCGCAAGGGCGGCTGGAAACGCCGGGGCTGGATTTCTCGGCAAGAGAAAAGGCAGCGTCTCTCTCTCAGCGCGTCAAAAGGGAGGGGCAGCGTCCGTGGGCTTCCTGCATCTGCTGGGCTCCTCGGCAAGTATCGCTGCTCCAATCTCGTCACCACCGTGTGTTTGCTTAGGGCAATGTCGGTAATATTTATACCTGAAAGGTGCCGAGATTGACGTAAGGATGGACATAAATACGTCAATAAGGATGTCATAAGAACTGGTCGTTCGTACATTCTTTACTGGAGTTCTTGGTTAAATCAAAACAATAGCTGCGGGGGATTTCCCAGGTTGCTGGAGGTTTGATTTGTTTTGAGAACTCGGTATGCTTTCTATGGGGGCTGGGGGAATAGTACTTGCCTAACGTGGTAGCATGCGCTATGACCTAATCAGAAAACGGGTTTCTGTGCCGTTGTATGGTCACTATTGATTTATTAACCGGACAAGGGTCAGAAACAGGAATATTGATACAGTTCCCATAGGAAATACATCACACCCACTCCACGGAATCTATGTCCATATTTACTAACCTAAGCATAGTAAACATAACTAATATTGTATGTGTATTCAAAACCGCCCCAAAATACATTAATTTTGCATTAACTTTGGATTTGCGTAACACATGAAAAATGAAAATAGTTACTGTATGCATTCAAGCAGTGTAATCATTCAAAGAGGATGCACATTTTATATCTGCATGAATGATTTGCGAAAATAACACATGAAATGGCTCTTAGTACAGAAGAAAATGTGCGAGTCCATTTCATCACATAGAAATACAATCGTATATGTAAATAACCTAGAGTTCGAGGTAATGTCTCCTAGAGGTACCTAAAAATAGAAGTGTCTGTTCTCTAAGAATAGTTTACTTTAAGCAGAAGATAAGTGCCTGAAAGGTAAATATTTTGGATGTTTGGAGAACGTTCCTGTTTGCAGGAGCAGACTCGAAGAATTCTTAGTGGCTTTAGTTTGAAATTTGAAGGCCAAATTCAGAGTTCAGGGAACGCTGTGTGCACGTTTGCTCAAAGTCATTCTTTCTGTTCTGGTGAAAACATTATATCATTTAGATGTTCGAAAAAACAGTCAACAGCTTCTGGTGAGAGTTCGACAAGGTTGGAAAATGACGCTACCATGCAGTCATGAGCATGATTGCTTTCAGTGATGGTTTGATCAGCATAGCTGACAGATGGTCGTACCTGATCGATGCTGCTTTCATCTTGTACTTCACTACCCTTCATTCGCAGTGGTAAAGTCTCCACGAATGCCGTCATCAGGATTGGTAGCCGCTGGGGACAGCACAATGCATGAGCCTTTACTGGACTCAACAAAGTCTCTGCATCCAATGGCACTTCTGATTGTAGTGTGAGACAGGTGTCCAACACGCATTCTTCGCCGCACAGCAAGCACCTTAATACAGGCATAACACAGGTCTGCCACAAGGGTCTGAATGATAGAAACCAAGTCATATTTAAATCTCGTAGCCGAGCTAATCCAAGGACTTTAGTTATCCGGTCCCGGTAGCGGATAGCTAGGATAGTTTCTTCCATTGTTGTTGGAGTCATGTCTGTGACACGGTTTGCCATATCGAAGCAAAAGTAGCAAAAATAGGACGCCTGCTACTAGTCCCAACAGGAGAGGTAGTCCGCCAAAGAGGGAATGGACGAAGTTTGGAAAAATACCCAGGATCGCTTTGAATGGTGTTAAAGCGCCTGCAAAAACTGTCTTAAATACACTGGCGATACCACTGGTATCAGAAATATTTAAGATTTCGTTTAGTATTTCTGCGAAGTGTAGGGGGCTATTCGTTAATAGCAGTGAATGAATCTCTGCCGTTGTCCTTGCAACTTGGAGATCATACGTTTCTTTTGATGACGTCAACCTGGTTGGCGTCTGTAGGAGCACAGTTTTCATTCTGCTTAAAGTATCAATTCGAATAGAAGAGAAATTAAAACTGGGCCATAACCTTGCCTCCCTGTCTGGAGTATCGTTTGGGAACAATACTCTTTCACAGCACATGACCCTGGTAGTCACGCTTACGAGATAAGGTTTTCCAGGCATTAGGCTGCAACATCTGCGATCTACAATTAGAATGTAACTCCCGTTCGAGAGTCTCCGAAAGAATGGTTCTATTCGTGTTGCAGGTGTGCCTAGCTGGTGACATGAAAGGTTATTTGAAGTCCCTTCACAGGCCCCATGCAAACTTAAACCCTGACACAGAAGTATACCACTTAGTGATTTTGCACAATTATTGCCACTAAGAAATACACTCTGTCCTTTATTACTAACACATGTGTGTGTATAGGGCAAGTCTCATGTCAACTTAATGTATCCTTTACCCAACCTTTCATACTGGCCTGCCTGTATATATTTTTGGCAGTATTGAAACTGGAAAGTAGTTATCGGAATATGTATTATCCCATGTATTATCCATTCAATGACAGGTCGTTCTGACATTGTCAATGGTAATCTCTCAAGTTTTTCAATGCTCAGAATTGTATAGTCAGCACCCTTCTGTGCCAAACCGATTTGTTTATCAGTAAGGTTAAAGATATTAAATGACGTTGTGTTGATTAAACGCCAAGGCACATAGCCTGAACGCAGATTTTGCAACGTCCAGCCGAGCTGTACAATAGAACGTAATTGAGACTGACCGTGTTGTAACATCAGTAAGTCTTGCTCTATTATATCGATTGCTGAAGACACAATACTGTCCAGTGAATCAATTCTGGAAGACAGAGTCATTAACCCATTGTCCACAACAGAAAGTGATTTTTCCAAATTACCACGGTCAATTTCCCGTATTTTTTCTGCTGTCTCAATTTGAGTTTCTTTCCAAGCTTCGTTATAAGCTGCATATATAGAAGCCGCTATGAAACGTTTTTGACGCTGTTTGCGTGGTCCCATAATGAAATCGCGCAAGTCAGCACCTTCTTTAAGTAAAGTCAGGTGTTGCTTAATTTCCGCCAGTGTGGATATATGTAGCCACTGAAGGCAGAGCTTTCCCACACTGTAAGTAGTTACAATCCCTGGATGTTGTCTCTGGGAGTATCTTGGGTCTGGCCTGGTCAATGTGAACCCCTGTATTTTGTTCAGGAATCTGTCTTGACAGTTATTTGTGTCTGTGGGCCAGATCAACCATTGTTTCCATTCAGGATGTGTTCTGTTTTGGTTTAAAATACTGGTTACGTCTATCTCAACATCAGAGGTGCTATTACTATCCATTGTTGGTTTTGGAATCGACGGTTTGTTCAAGTCTTTGATTTTGGCTAGACCAAGACAGGTGGTCTGCTGAATTGTGTCATTCAAAAATATAATTTGTTCTGGGATCATGCAGGCTATAAATAATGATTCTATACCTTGCACTTGCCAATCTTTTGTGCCCCAGATCGTTTTCGTTTCAATGTTATCATTCCAGAAATCAAAACCAAATGTATTCATTTTTTCAAAAAATGAGTCTGAATATATCAATTTTGTGTTTGTAAGCATGGTTTTCACTCCTGTCTTATTTAACAATTTGAAGTAGAATGTTTCTGCATTACTTGTGTTAAACCCTAAAAAGTATGAATATTTATCATAAAATGTTTTTGAACTGCCTTTTGGTGGAGTTGCACAATGTTCCCATTGGTTAAAATTTAAAACATTTCTAGGCTTAGTTGATTTATGCAGATAATGGTTACCATAATGGTTATAGCAAAACATTTGATCGTAATTAGATGAACCTTGTAAATAATCATGTTCTGTAAATTTAGCTGACATCACTAGATCAGACATCATATCATTAATACTTTCAAAATCCCAATCATCAGCGAATGTGCTTGGTTTTACAAAGTCACTTAATGAAATCTTAAATTGGTGTGGATACTTCAGGAGTTCAACCGGACCATATATTTCATATTCAGTTTTGTCCCATGCTACCCCGCCGGGTATAGGATTGGCTGTGAAGTTGACAGAAGAAAGTTCTCTTTTCTCGACGTGTGAAGATGTGTGTGGTTTAAGGACCAAGTTGATATTCTGGCTTGCTGTGTCCCTTTTAGCATATCTTCCCTCAATGAAATGTCCCAAGCATACTACCATGATGAGCCAAAGTATGAGGATAAATGCACCAAATGCCACCCAAATTTCAATCCATGGAGAAATCAGATAGGTTTCCTTTAGTTGATGAAAAAGTTTCTTTGCTTTGTCTTTAAAAGTTCTTTTCGTTGGATGATCGTCAGGTTCATTCAGATCTTCAGAAAAATCATCGAAGTTGATGAAGTAGCCGGATGCTGTTCTGTCAATTGTTTCAATTACTTTTTGTTTTTAGGATTTGCTTTGTTTCATTAGCATAGTCCGTGGTTACATCACTGTAGAGTGGAGTTTCTTGATGTAAAGTTTTGATTCGGGTTCTAAGAGGTTCAAGTTCTATTGCTTTGTTGCATAGTCCTTGTTTATTCACTGTAGATTTTTCAAATGTGATTAGTCTTTCAGTTTGAACCTCTGTGGATGTAGCAAACTTTGGTGTTCTGCTACTTCTTGGGAGTCCACTTGGCCTACTACTTGTTATCGGCCACATGATTGTGGTTTAACCAGGTCGATGGATACAACTCGGTTCTCCTTTTTACGAGCAAGGGGCGATAGTACTACTGATCTTGTCCCGTTGACAGACAAGACAGGAACTGCTTTTCTATAGGAAGGCCCAAATTCCTTCTTTACCGCGATCTTCTCTCTGACCAGATCCCCGATTTTTGGAATCCAGACAGGCCTTGCTGGGACAGGTGGTTTCTCTTCAGTGGTTGTTGGCTGTTGTTTCAACTTTATGTTGCTCAGGTTTCTTCTTGTTTCATTTAAGTCCTGTAAAATAGCCAAGCAATCTTTGATATCAAAGCATTTTTCTTTAACCACTGAAGTCTGACTATCTAAGTCCTGGACTAACATTCTAGTCCCAAACAACAGTTCGTACGGACTGAGACCTCTCAGAGAATTTCTTGGCAGATTATTAAGACTACGTTGGACACTTATTAAATGTTTGACCCACCCAGCTCCCGAACCTAATACCTTTGCTGTTATAGATTGCTTTATGTCACGGTTTTTTCTTTCCACGATTCCGTTTCCCTCAGGATGAAAGGGACAAGAGTACCGCAATGCAATGCCCATGCTGGTCATGGCCTCCTTATAAGCCCGAGAGCTAAAAGCAGGACCTTGGTCATAATGCAGCATGCCAATTGCGTATATGCTGATAAAGACTCGCAAATCTTTTATAACAGTTCAGACGTCAGCCGAAAGTTGGCGTCTAGATTACAAGTGAAAATAGTCTCTATATGTTAATAAGACGCATTATTCATACTGGGTGAGTTTATGTTGTTAGCCTATTCCTTATTGAGCAAAAAGCCGTGGGAATACACCGTTTCGTTCACCACTGCGATCTCTGTTGCAGTTTGAACAGTTTTTCGCGAATAGGTGTTGGTCCAGACTCATTCCTGGCCACCAGTATGTTGATTGTAATTCTGCTAGAGAATCCTTAATTGTGCGATGTCTAAGACCCTCGCCAATATGTGCGTCTACTATAACAAGACTCTCCTGTTCATGTTTGGAATCACTCTATCCCCCACTCCAGGGATTCGAGCAAAAGGAACGGAGTTTGCATCGATTATGTATGTATAGTTGAGTGGATAGTTGATCGGTAAAGCTGAGCAGTCGCCTTTTGATGACGTTTTCACCGCCAGCAATGTTTCACCGTCAATGTATTTTACTGAACGCTTTTTTGTAGCTACGGAAGCCGATTTAGTTGCTCCCGCTGTGGCTGTCTTAGCTAATGAATTCCCTGCAAAGTGAACGCCATCACGTTGATGACTCAGTGAATGTATCACGTGAGTCTTTGGTAGTTCTTTCTGTAAAAGAACTACTTGTTCCCAAAGTGATTTTTGCTTTATTGTTGCACCTGTGTCATCTTTGTAACCGTTTTGAATCCATTTCTGTAAATCGTAATTGTATGATTTGACGCAGTAATACGAATCGCACACTATAAGTGTCGGGAATTCGCGATCGGCATTATCTAGCGCATTTTTAACGCTATTATTTCAGTTTGTTGTTCTGAGTTATTTTCTACTGAGTGTGTTTTTGTAAATAGAGGTCTCAGTTTACCTCCGCGCCACACGTCTTTTACAATCTCGCATGTGGCGTTGTATGCTTGCTCTCCCCATACTGAGGGTTGAGCATGTCCGTCTGTATAGATTACACAGGCGTACTGTCGTAAAGGCACAATGTCGATTGGCAGAGGATATTCTCTTTCATATTCTAGATATTTTAATTCATTCATTTCTGGATCAAAATAGTATTTCACTTTGTCTGTAGCAACAGAATTTACCCACTGTATCCATTCTGGATTCAGTGCCGTTGTTGGTAAGTTACATGGGGTTGTTAATGCCTCAAAAGCTGATTCTGCTGTTCTGACTGTAATACGTCTACCGTCAGCTTGGTATTTTTCTTTTGCTACAGCTGTTTGAACCGCATGAACAATGTTTTCCTTATTGCTGAACTTCTTTTCAGCTTCTGTGTACAAGTGTGATTTGTATGCTATTGGTACCTTTTCTCCCTCATTAGAGGTCAGGTATGTGAATCCGCATCTTCCTGGGATGACTCGAATCACAAGATTGCGTGTGTTGTCACGTGTTTGTAATTTTGTTTTAACTAACATGTCTGTTTGTAAAGATCTCAAAATTTCTGTGTGTTTTTGAGTCCAGTTGATTCTTTTAAAATCTGGTTTTATTAAGTCATAGAGGGGTTTGACCCTCTCTGCATAATTTATAATGTAAGTTCTTCCGAAATTTAGGAAACTTAGAATTGATTGTAAGTTTTTTAGTGTTCTTGGTGCTTGGATTACAGCACATTTCTCTAGGAAATTGTCAGCCAGGCTTTTGCCTTCACTTGATAATTCATATCCCAAAAACAGGACAGTTAGATGGGCAATTCTTGATTTTTTAAAGTTGAATTTGTAACCCTCTGCTGCGAACCCAAGTATTATGGTGTTCACTCTTATCAAGTGAGTATCCAAGTCATCATCTGTTAGATAGATGTCATCGACATAAGATAATGCCTCGTCATCATATATTTCTAGTAACTCTGTTACTCTTGCTGAGAATAATCCTGGGCTGTTCTTGAACCCCTGTGGTAAACGACAGAAATTCTTTTGCGCGCCATTTATTGAAAACGCGGTCAAATATCTGCTTTCTGGTGCTATATTTTGACAAAAGAATCCATTAGAGATGTCTAATGTGGTTTTGTATTTTTTGTGCACTATGTTATTCATTAGTGCTGCACTGTGTGAGTTTTGTACTGCAAAAGTTTTGCAACATGAGTTCAAGTGTCTGTAGTCCAAAACAAGACGATATGAATTATCTGGTTTGGAGACAGGAAACAAAGGATTGTTCATTTGTGAGGTGCAATTTTCAATCACCCCCTGGTATTCAAGTTGATCTAGGATCTCTTTTACCTGTTTTTTAGCTTCTTGCTTAATTGGGTACTGCCTCTGTGCAGTAGGTTGTGATTTTAACTGGATTTTGTGAGGAGGAGAGTCCTCATCCCATCCCACATGACTTTTATATAATGCAGGAGCTTGGGCTACTGCCCACTTTCTTGCAAGTGTATACTTTTTATGTATTGGAATATTATTAGAGAAGGCAGGCATAATTATTTCTTCGCCATCAATGTCTGGATGTGGTGTGTATCCGGCTAGGACCGGCCACGTTGCTCCTGGTCTACCTAGTGGACCGGGCCTGGTGATGTGAATATTATGTTTTAGGGCGCCTTTAAACCAGAGCAGGTGCTCTTGGTATTTGAGTGATATCACCACTTCCTCGAAAGAAGTGTAGATATCCGGTGGTTCCTCTATCTTATAATAGTGGAACTCTTTTGTTACAGCGTTTGCTGCTGGAAAGTTTATCCATGAATAGAATACCTCTGTCTGCCGATATTCGTGTGCCTCAATTACGAATATGACTGTACCACCTCTCGGTGTTAGTCCATTTTCTATAAGTTTTAAGGTTATAGTTTTTCTTATGTTGACCGGGATGAGTATTGCCTCCGGGTCTTGCTGTAGGAGACTATTGTCATCCGCTGGTAGTTGAGCTGCTATTCTAGCTGTCTCCCTTCCTTCTTCACTGTCTGACATTTTACCGTCAGGAAGGTTATTTTGTTTATTTGCAGATCAGGTTTCTATGGAAACAAAGATTAGATGCACAATATTTTGGAACAGTGTATCCTTCAACGTTGAATAAACCAAGAACCATACATAGGAGTCTCCTCCTACGAAGTTTGGCGGATTTACCTTTCACCCACTCCAGACGTCTTTGGAGTATTATGGGAAAAGGGGTCTGTGTGAAAAAGCACGACTGAGTTACTCTAATGTCTTACGTTAGATTTATCGCCTATCCAAACACGTTGGGCGCCATGTAGTGTAGTTCCTTTTATCCCAATAGGCTCTGCGCATTGGAATAATATCTTCAATAGTATAGACGTAGGACTGTGGTTAACTAGGTCTTCTACTGACGATATTAGACTTAAAGTTATGTGTGCCAGCTAGCTAGTTATGTGTGCCAGAAACTTTCTCGAATAGGCAAGGAGGAGTTTAACCTCCCTGGATAGACAAGAAGGGATTTAGTTTCTGACAACCATAGAACATGACAACTTTGCTCTCCCCTAATCAAGAGTATATCTCTAGAGTCGTGTGAAAACAAAAGACAACTTATTTTACTCCGTCAGTACGTGCATTCTTAGTTTCACCAGATTGTAGAGAAAAGGAAGAGACGGGCGTGTTCAATAAAAAGGTGTTATTTATTGATCAGTCTCCTTTCTCATACAAGAGAAATGAATCGCTATTATTGCAATACTTATAGTTAAGTAAAGTGCATACAGTAAAAACAGAATTCTAAAATACTGTAAAAGCATTGATATGGTTTCTTAGCCATATCATACTTAAAATGGATAAAAGTTATATACATATATACATTGACTAATCGTACTCAACTGGTGCTTCTAGCTATGCCTACCCCAGTGTACCTGACCTAAGCCTAATATGTGGGCGGGAGTAGATAAGTAGCAGTTTTAGTTAAGTTTGCTTTGCCAAGGATCTGATTCAAGAATTCTCTGTGAGGGGTTATTCAGTTCAGTACCTGGGATTTAGAAGGCTGGAGGGCTGGTATCTCAATCTCAGGACTCGATATCCCAGTTGCCCGCAAGGGCGGCTGGAAACGCAGGGGCTGGATTTCTCGGCAAGAGAAAAGGCAGCGTCTCTCTCTCAGCGCGTCAAAAGGGAGGGGCAGCGTCCGTGGGCTTCCTGCATCTGCTGGGCTCCTCGGCAAGTATCGCTGCTCCAATCTCGTCACCACCGTGTGTTTGCTTAGGGCAATGTCGGTAATATTTATACCTGAAAGGTGCCGAGATTGACGTAAGGATGGACATAAATACGTCAATAAGGATGTCATAAGAACTGGTCGTTCGTACATTCTTTACTGGAGTTCTTGGTTAAATCAAAACAATAGCTGCGGGGGATTTCCCAGGTTGCTGGAGGTTTGATTTGTTTTGAGAACTCGGTATGCTTTCTATGGGGGCTGGGGCAATAGTGCTTGCCTAACGTGGTAGCATGCGCTATGACCTAATCAGAAAACTGGTTTCTGTGCCGTTGTATGGTCACTATTGATTTATTAACCGGACAAGGGTCAGAAACAGGAATATTGATACAGTTCCCATAGGAAATACATCACACTGTCAGAGCGCTTTACAATAGGATCAGAACTGCTCATGGGGAGAACATTACAAATGAACAAATTACAAAAGCAAACGTTAAGTTACATGAGGCACAAATGACAATTGTGAGCAAACAAAATACAAGAGGTGGCAAACGGTGCATTACAGGAGAATAAAGTGACATGTTTGCAGATTACAAAAGCGTACAAAGTACATCTACTAACTTGATGTTCTGTTGTTCCAGCAGGGGATCGTAAATCCCAGCTAACTTTTCTTGCCACGGAAAAATGCATATAAAAATCGGCATTGTTTATTAAAAGAGCAGGGCGCCCCCTTCTAGTGTACAGATAATTTGCCCGAGAGGAGGTAGGTTGTGCACATCCACTGGCACACGTGGACACCCAAATACACATACAAGCAAGTGGCACACACTGATCAACACACACAAATAATCCCATTTATCTGGAAGCAACACAGATAGGGATATAATACGAAAACAGTAATCGCCAATGCAGGCACATATACAATTTACAGGTACTTGTATATAATACACGGGTGAATGGGTACATGACTTCTATGGAGTGATCAATGAATACATACATGTGAGTCCATACCTGGGTGACAAGAAGAATGTCTTTTTTTGTGGATGTATACATGGATGCTTAGATCGATGCACTGATGATTTATATTGATTGATTAGCATATTTGGTTGATAGAAGGATGAGTATGTGTGTGGGTGCAGGTGGATAAACAGACTGGCACTTCAAAACATGGATGTGGCTATCTCAACATCCCTCCATAAACTGAATCATCAGGGTACATATTCATCATCAATACACTCTTTAATTCACCCCTGATTCGTTCATCCATTGGCTCAATTATATATCTATGTACTCACACATTAATCCAGCATCCATTCAGGCAACCTCTCATCTAAGTTGCACATTCATTCATCCATTCAATTTGTTTACTCGTTTATCCAACAATCCACTCACTCATCCATTCCCAACCACAACAGTAAATAAAGGACTATTGTGACTTAAAATGCCAGACAGGATGGATTCATTAATGTTTTTTTTTTAATGTAGCAGTCTTGGCATGTTTCATTGAAAGAACTTTTCACCAACACGGTTTTAGAAAATACTGAGGAAAGGTGTTCACTATTTAGTGCCTTCCAACGTGCTGCCTGTTCCTCCGTTTGACGGGATTGCAGTGACAGCAGTGAGTGGCCCGGTGCATTGACTTGCGCTGCGAGTAACCTGCTGCTCCAGCCTACCAGCTCCCTGCAGCATATGCACCATGGCAATCAAACGTGTGTGTCCTTTCAGCCAGCGCTATCTGTGCTCTTGCTAGGGGGAAAACAAAGTATTGCGCTGATAGGGTAAAACGGTGCACCAGCCCACAGCAATGCGCAGTGTGTATTGTGGGGGTCCCTCTGTAGCACAATCAGATCTTTTGAGCCTGCTTCTTCCCTGGTGTAACAAACCACAAAAAAACACCTAATTTGCTCTGCTCAGGAATCAACTAGTACACCAAGTCTGCCTTATTACCGAGAAATGGGAGAGGTGGCCTTACGGCCAGAGCAGCTGACTTTGTAGCTAGGGAACAGGGTTTGAGTCTCAGCAATGATGCTACTGTGAATCTGGGCAAGTTATAATCTCCGTGCCTCCCATGAAATGAACGTGTCCTTGTGTAATATAACTGGTGCTCATGTAAAGCACTCCAATACCTTCGGGTCGAGTTCGTGCTATATAAACTGCACACACAAAAAAAAGTGCACTTCAGAGCTCTGAGATTTTCAGATCCCATAAAACAGGATCTAGACATTCATTTAGTTAAGGTTTGTTCTTTGTATTCTGGTGCTTATAAGTCGGAATTTTATACACCAAACTATAAACACCAGAATGCAAAGGAAAAATCTGTACTGGATATACCAACATTGTTCCAAAAGGCAATAAATTCAAGGCAAGACCCCATGCTCGGTATAAAGCAGGAATATCGACGGGATAATATCGACTAGCATAAATATCGAGGTAAGAATATCGAATTTAAAAAATATCGAAGTAAATATCGTTGTAAATATCGATTTTGTATAATGACAGAAATATCGTCAAAATAAAATATCGTTGTATAGAATATCGTTTAGAGAAATATCGTTGAATATAATATCGACAAAATAATTGAATGTGTTATATAAGTGTAGAAAAATTTGTTTTATGTTTAAATATTATTAATTAAATGTCTATTTTTATTATAGGGATCAAAATGTAAAAAAAAATTAAATGTTTGTAAATATTTTAGGAGCGGGTTATTGGTATTATAGGGGATAAGGGTGGGTAGTAATTTAAAAAAGTAGTGTAAATAATATGTATAGAATGGTAAAAAATTAGAATTTTTTTTCTTTTTTTGAATGGCGAAATTTGAAATGTAATTTAAATAACAGAATTATTTATTTAATGGGTTTTTAAAAAGATTTAGTAGCGGGTTGTTGGTGATATAGGGGATAAGGGTGGGTAGTATATTAAAATATGTTTCATAAAATTTAAATTTAATTAAAAAAAATTATAAATTGAAATACGAAAAAATATTATATTTAATTGAAATTGAATGTATTATATAATAATTTTGTAATTAAGTGTGGGTTTTATTTATATAGTGTTTAATAAAAAATTCAATTGCTATAAAAAATACGAAATTTGAAATTTCAATATTTAAATTTGAAATTTGAATTTAGAAAATTGATTTTTAAATTATATTAAAATAAGTCAAGTGTGTAATATTTTATGTTTGTGTATTTGTTATAATATATGCTAAGAATGATTCGAAAAACACAAAAACAACGTTTGGGTTAAAAATTATAAAATTGTGAAAATTATGTAAATTTTTTTAAAATATTCGAAATTTGAAATTTCTATATTTTATTTTGAAATTTGAAATTTGAAATTAGAAAATTATTTTTTAAATTATATTAAATTAAGTGAAGTGTGTAATATTTTATGTTTGTGTATTTCTTATAATATATGCTAAGAATGATTCGAAAAAATAAAATACAAAGTTTGGGTTAAAAATTATAAAATTGTGAAAATTATGTAAAAATTTATAAAATATTCGAAATTTGAAATTTAAATTTTGGTTAAAAAAATTTGTTATTATGTTCAAAAAAACATATTTTGTGATTGTAATTTAATAGTCTATTTTGTAGTATAATAGATAAGAGTTGTTATTAATATATATAAAGTGATGTTTGTGTGTTATAATATCACAAATATTATGGTTTACTGTCCAGCAGTTTCCCTGACTTATGTAGGATTGGAGTTAGAATAGTTATTTATTATGGTTTCCTGTCCAGCACTTTATCTGACTTATGTATGATTGGAGTTAAAATAGTTATTTATTGTTGCTTACTGTTAAGTATTTTCTATGAGTTATGTTTTATATTTTTTTATTTATAAACACATTTTTTAAATATTTTTTATTTTTATTTTTAGAATTATTATTATATATAATGTTGTAATATTATTTTTATAAATAAACAAAATATGAATATTTTCTACATGTTTACATACATATCACAAGTGTCAACATTTATTAAGTACAATAGTAATATAGTTTTGTACACATTTTTTTATTCATACTTTCATTTGTTGATGCAAACATTTACATAATTTTAATACACCTTTTTCAATTATTTGTTTACATTTTACATTGCAATTTTAGTCATATATACATTGTTATATTACATTAATTAGTATATTAAATCTTAAATTTTCTTTTTTTAAATTTAATATGTTAATAAATTGACATGTAATTGTATTTTTCTAAAGTATGTACATAAAATAGTGCTCAGTTTTATACATATAAAAAATATTTTTTAACAATCAAAAACATATTTTTAATATACAATAATTAATTAATATATAAATATATTATATTTATTATTGTATATTTTACATTATTCATATGTTTATTTACAATCAATAAGTACATTATTACAAAACATGGAAAATAAATTGCTATTCATCTCTATTGTTTATTTTTAATAATGGGGATTTAGTCCTATTTTTATTTTTATTGTGCTGCCATTTTGATTTTTGAACTTCACTTTGTAGTCTATCTACATCGTTGTTTGGGTCATTTCAGAAAACGGAACCTCGCGGTTGGGAGCTGCTTCGTGTTGGTGAATGTAAGTTTATTTTACATTAATTTTAACTACATTTTAATACATTATAGAGCTAGTTGTAGTGTGTACGTGTTGCTATGTGTTGTACTTTACAGTTTATGTGAAAAATACGTGTTATTTAAGGTCGTTATTGATAACGTACTTTCTTAGATATTTCTTATGAAATTAAGGTTTATGTATTGTGTAAATGAATTAGTTCAGGTGTTTTCCTATGTTTTATATGTTATGTTTAGGCTTTCTGGCTTTCGTATTTATTGTGGGTGGGTTTTGTTTGTATTTATTTACAGGTGTTCGTTTTGGTGAGCAGATGGATTTTATCTCGTATTTTTTGTAAAATACAGGTTAATGTTTCACTACATTTCTTGATTTTTCGGGATTTTGGAGCGTTTTTATCGTGATTATTTTTCGGGTTTTTTATGGTTCCGTTCTCCAGAGTATTGCTACGTGGGACCCTTATAGACCAATTGTATATTTGGCATTTTGTGGAGATTTTTTTAAAACATGTGGATTGATTTTGGTTCTAATCGTCTTGAAACCATGTTCTTGGAACACATTTTACAGCTGCAGAACAGTTAAGTTATTATTATATTTTTGTTTGGGGTGGATTGTGCTATATTGTGCAATTTTTTTAAATGTCGTTTTATTATGTCTTGTAATAATAGATTACATTTATTTTTACATGACATAATTTAACTACATTAAAAAAAAAATTGTTTTATTTATTGTTTGAAATGTTTTTATGTGTTGCTTGTTAAAGGATAGATTTGGCTATTAGTTCTAAGTATTCAAGACCTTCGATACTTGGGTACATTCTTATTTTTTGCTGTAGGTATTCGTACATATTTAATGTTTGTTTACTTAGTTTAGGGCCGATTTTAGATAGAGATTGCTCTATTCTTAGTTCTTGGTAGCTTTGCTCTTTTTTGATGCTTTGGATTAGTTTATGAAGTGTGGGTTGTGTTCTTCCTATTGTGGCTTGGAAGGCATTATGCCATCCTTCGACCGCGTTGTTAGTTTTGGCTTTCTGTGCCATAGTACTAGCATACACATTCCACCATGGAATTTGGAATTTAGGTTGTCTGCCGTGGCCAGAACGATGTAATCTTCCCACCCAGGTATCTTCAAAATAGTCTAAGAAGGGAGTTAATTTTTTCTCATTGGTGCGGTAGAAAGGGCTGTCAAGTAGTAAATTGTAATAGTTAGCAACTTCGGTTGTTGGTACAAATGCCAATGCAATTAACTTTTTAATCTGATAAGCAAAGTTACTGTTTGTTGAATATTCAATGCTTAAAGTAAATTTTTGTAAGTGCCTCCACATACCTTGGTTGTAGTGATAACACCCTTGTATAGATGTGTGAGGATATATTTTAAGTATAGCTTGAATCATGGCTATTTCAAAGTCTATTATTATTCTTTGTGGATAGTAATTATCAGTAAAATCTTTGATAGTTGTTAAAATTTCTACGTAGGTAGCATTTGTTTTATTTGGCAGCAGTGTATAAATTAAAGGGATATTTGTTTCTTGGTATTCACCATGGATGGTGTAAAGTTGATAGAAAGGTTTGGGACATACTTTAAAAGTTCCGTCCATCATCCAGGTTTCACACGATTTTAGTTTTTGCAAATTGCTATTTGTTGCAAAAAGTAAAATTCTTTTATCATGACTGTGGTTATCATACATTAAGAATTTATCTTCATTGTGTGTAATAGTATATTCAGGATATATTTTAATGTCTTGAAAAGTTTCAGATGCTGGTGGAGTTGGATCAGAATCTCGTTTTGTTTTAGCAATTAATCTTTTCAAGTTGGGTATTGAAGGTAACTGTCCTGTGACATGTTCTGGCACCTTGCTTAAAACATTTTTCAAAATAGTGGTGCTTGTTTCTTGTGAGCCTGTACTAGCTTCTCTCAATGTCTCTAGTGCTTCTCTTACTTCGACTTCTGTTACATTGGGTGGGTGGTTATGCTCATGTACATTTACAACATTGTTATCAACAGTCGTTGCTCTACCATAGCATGCAGTTGAGTAATATTTACTACATTTCCAGTAAGTTTTATTCCCTTTTATTCTTTCTTGGGTGTAGGTGTAACCCATGTAGCTCAGCATTATTTTCCCTTTTTGAGAAGTAATAAAAGTAGCTCCTGTTGCCATGTCTAAGGTAGATCTGTGAAGACATATATATTTTTTTTTAGTAAAAATGAAAAACATTTCTTGAGATGTGTACGTTAAAAGGAAAAAGTGCAAAAACATACTTACAATGTTGTTTTCCTGCTAATTTTATGTTTTCTGTTCTTATATGTAGATTTTCACTCTTTAATGTTCTGTAGTTGTGGTAAAGAATAGTACAAAAAAATGATTTAGTTTTATAGTTGTTTATTTTGTCTTTCTGATTCTTAATAGACACAGTGGGTATACTTGCTTAATGTAGTAGAAGATGTTAGTTTAGTTGTAGATTGGTAGATGAAGTTTGTATATTCTGTAAAAGAAAGTGAATTTTTGTTATTTATTGTATTAGGATATATTAGTAGGTAATAACATATCAAGTCTTTTGCAACTTTACTTTGCAACTTTTTAAAATTATTTAAAAGCTTTCTAAGTAGACATGGATAAGGTAGTTCATAATTTCATTTAATTATTATCTTGTGGTGGTTGTTGATAGGATGTTGTAGTTATATTTAAACAAATATAAAAACCATGTTTTTAGTTTAGGGAGTTTAGCTACTTTTCGACAGGTTTGTATGATAAATGAAATGGGACTTGACTTACTTGAGTTGTAGTATGCTGTGTTGTAGTCGTTGTAGTAGGTGTGTATTCTCTTCTTTTCAGCAAGGTAACCGTTTCCCTCCAAGTTTGGCCAAAAAAAGGTAATTTAAGTTAAGTTTGTAATTGTATTTATAGTAGTGAGTTAATTAATGGTTATATTTGATTGGTTCAATTAAATATAATTTAAATTCATTGGCTGACAACATTAGTTTGAATTTGAAAGCCGTTATTTTGAAAAGAGTTAGTAGCATCAATAATTGTTTTCGATTTTTATTACCAAATGTATTATATGTGTTTTATTTTAATGGTAATTATTTATTACAATGTTAAAATTAGTGAAATGTGATTTAAAGTAATCCGATAAGAGTGTATGATAGTGTTTGGTAATGTTTATATTGGTATACAACCTTTACAACGCAACGTTTACAACTTACTACCATTACAACCAAACTTTTACAATGCAAAAACCATTACAATGCATGTATTTACAAGGCATGTTTTTACAACGTAGGTACTTTTACAACGCATATCATTACAACGTAAGTTTTGGTAAGTATATAATTATATTTAAAATGTAATATGTTTGGGGTTTTTTAAGGGATATTTTTAGGGTTCAGGGTCAGTTTTGGCTTTTAGGGTAAAGGGATATTTTTAGGGTTCAGGGTCAGTTTTGTGTTTTTGGGAAAAGGGGTATTTTTAGGGTTCAGGGTCCGTTTTCAGTTTTTGGGTAAAGGGGTATTTTTAGGGTTCAGGGTCAGTTTTCAGTTTTTGTGTAAAGGGGTATTTTTAGGGTTCAGGGTGAGTTTTACGTTTTTCGGTAAAGGGGTATTTTTAGGGTTCTGGGTCAGTTTTCAGTTTTTGGGTAGAGGGGTATTTTTAGGGTTCAGGGTCAGTTTTTGGGTAGAGGGGTATTTTTAGGGTTCAGGGTCAGTTTTCAGTTTTTGGGTAAAGGGGTATTTTAAGGGTTCAGGGTCAGTTTTCAGTTTTTAGGTAAAGGGGTATTTTTAGGGTTCAGGGTCAGTTTTCAGGTAAAGGGGTATTTTTAGGGTTCCGGGTCAGTTTTCAGTTTTTGGGTAGAGGGGTATTTTTAGGGTTCAGGGTCAGTTTTGTGTTTTTGGGTAAAGGGGAATTTTTAGGGTTCAGGGTCAGTTTTTGGGTAAAGGGGTATTTTTAGGGTTGAGGGTCAGTTTTAATTTTTGGGTAAAGGGATATTTTAAGGGGTCAGGGTCAGTTTTTAGTTTTTGGGTAAAGGGGTATTTTTATTGTTCAGGCTCAGTTCTGTGTTTTTGGGGTACAGGGGTACAGGGTAAAAAAAATAAATTAATATATTAATTAAATAAATTACATTAAATGAAATTAAATTAAATTAAATTAAAATCTATTCATTTTAATTAATTTATATTAAAATAATTATTATATATTTACTAATACTTACGTTGTAATGGTATGCGTTGTAAAGGTACCTGTGTTGTAAAAATATGCGTTGTAAATACATGCGTTGTAATGGTTTTTGCGTTGTAAAAATTTCGTTGTAAAGGTATGCGTTGTAAAAGTATGTGTTGTAACGTCATACATACTTTATATTACTTATGTATTTTTTCTTATTATATATTAATAAATAATACATATTGTATAGACATATATGTTAGAAAAGCTTTTTTTGAATTTAAATAACTATGAAAAAGTGAATAACAGAAAGGTAATGTGTATATAAGGTTATAAAGAAAATGACGATATTTTATTTATATTAATATAAGTAGAAAGGTAGTCGATATTAGTGTTGTCAATATTAGTGTAGAAGGTAATGTTATTTTAAATATTGTCGATAATGTAGTAGTCGATATTTATGTAGTCGATATAATTGTTAACGATATTAGAGTAGTCGATAAAAAAATATCGATATTTGTGTAAATCCTTGTTTAAGTATATGGTTACGATATTTTTGTAGACGATGTATTTGTGGCGATATTTTTGTAGGTCGATGTTTTAGTAATCGATATTTCATCATGGAACCCCCATGCTCTCCAGCACCTGCACAGAAAAAAAATCATTCTAGGTGTGTGCACATATTTCTTATGGGAAGTTTGCAAACAAACTGGTATAGACTATGCAATGCCGTGCAAAAGTAAAGAATTTTAGCTAAAGAAATAACATTGCAATGCCAGATGCTCAACATTCTTTCATTCAATTTGAAGCTGAAAAACACTGCACTCCAGAATAGAAAACATTGTATGATGATAAATGAACTCAGGAATGAGGCTGCGGGGGGAAAAGAAATAAGACCAGAGAAAGAAGCCAGATGGAAAGTTAGGGTGGAGAGACTGTCCATTAGATTGATTAGTCATACATGT
The DNA here is from genome assembly GCF_964261635.1 of Lissotriton helveticus. Lineage (NCBI taxonomy): Eukaryota > Metazoa > Chordata > Amphibia > Caudata > Salamandridae > Lissotriton > Lissotriton helveticus. The sequence goes on along the minus strand of NC_136067.1, from coordinate 232,383,122 downwards.
TCAATGTTTATATTAAATACCTACATCCAGGAAGGCAGCCAGGGCCAGTCTGGGTATGCAAACCTGCCCTGGCAAATAAGTCGGTGGGGGGGGTGGTTTGGGGGGGAATGAGGTGCTGACAACGCACCTCACACCTCCCCCGCAGCCTCTCAGTGCTGAAATGCAGCTGGTAAGCTCGTCCAGTGTGTGGATAAGGATAACTAGCTGTTGTGACTGCCATGAGAATTGAAGGTTCATCCTTCCGGGGCGGGAGAAACCAGTAACGCTGGAAAAGAGATCTTATCTGTGCATGTGCATACGTTATTGGCATGACAGAAGACAGTGCATGGTAATTTGTAAAAGCATAAGTGCTGGTCCCAAAGTCTTGCTCGGAAGACTGTGACTGGCTCTGCTGTGTGAAGAGGGGTAGCGGGGAGGGGTGGTGGCATTGCTGTGTGCTCTTGAGCCCATCGCATCATTTTTTGCTGCACCACAGACACTCCCAGCTAATTTGTAACCATTCCCTGTGGTGCTTCCTGAGGGCCCCCTCCAGAGTTCAGTTGCCTACTTGCAGCTATTCTCTGACCATGCTCTGACCCTCAAAGCAGGGTCAGAGAATAGTTACAAGTATGGCACAATGCTCCTGTAAAAAAAAATTCACTGCAACAGGAAGCACTTACAGCTAAGGAAGCAGGTGCCAGACTTAAAGCGCAAATTCAGTGAAACATTAACCAGCCCCAAATTAATTCATCTCAGTTGAGGCTGGGCAGGTGTGCTTCCCCCCATAAACTACAGTGGTGAACCAGAGGATGCTGTGATGAACCAGAGGGTGGCAGTGATGAACCAGAGGGTGTGGCAGTGCTGAACCAGAGGGTGGCAGGGCTGAACCAGAGGGTGGCAGGGCTGAACCAGAGGGTGGCAGTGCTGAACCAGAGGGTGGCAGTGCTGAACCAGAGGGTGGCAGTGCTGAACCAGAGGGTGGCAGTGCTGAACCAGAGGGTGGCAGTGCTGAACCAGAGGGTGGCAGTGCTGAACCAGAGGGTGGCAGGGGTGAACCAGAGGGTGCTGTGATAAACCGGAGAGTGGCAGTGGTGAACCAGAGGGTGGCAGTGGTGAACCAGAGGGTGGCAGTGGTGAACCAGAGGGTGGCAGTGGTGAACCAGAGGGTGGCAGTGGTGAACCAGAGGGTGGCAGTGGTGAACCAGAGGGTGGCAGTGGTGAACCAGAGGGTGACCGTGCTGAACCAGCGGGTGGCAGGGGTGAACCAGAGGGTGGCAGTAGTGAACCATAGAGTGCTGTGATGAACCAGAGGGTGACAGGGGTGAACCAAAGGGTGACAGGGGTGAACCAGAGGGTGCTGTGATGAACCAGAGGGTGGCAGGGGTGAACCAGAGGGTGGCAGGGGTGAACCAGAGGGTGCTGTGATGAACCAGAGGGTGCTGTGATGAACCAGAGGGTGCTGTGATGAACCAGAGGGTGACAGTGGTGAACCAGAGAGTGGAAGTGGTGAACCAGAGGGTGGCAGTGGTGAACCAGAGGGTGGCAGTGGTGAACCAGAGGGTGGCAGTGGTGAACCAGAGGGTGGCAGTGGTGAACCAGAGGGTGGCAGTGGTGAACCAGAGGGTGGCAGTGGTGAACCAGAGGGCGGCAGTGGTGAACCAGAGAGTGCTGTGATGAACCAGAGGGTGACAGGGGTGAACCAGAGGGTGACAGTGGTGAACCAGAAGGTGCTGTGATGAACCAGAGGGTGGCAGGGGTGAGTGCTGAACCAGAGGGTGGCAGGGGTGAACCAGAGGGTGGCAGGGGTGAACCAGAGGGTGGCAGGGGTGAACCAGAGGGTGGCAGGGGTGAACCAGAGGGTGGCGGTGCTGAACCAGAGGGTGGCGGTGCTGAACCAGAGGGTGGCGGTGCTGAACCAGAGGGTGGCGGTGCTGAACCAGAGGGTGACTGTGCTGAACCAGAGGGTGACAGTGCTGAACCAGAGGGTGACAGTGCTGAACCAGAGGGTGGCAGGGGTGAACCAGAGGGTGGCAGTGGTGAACCAGTGGGTGCTGTGATGAACCAGAGGGTGACAGTGGTGAACCAGAGGGTGACAGTGGTGAACCAGAGGGTGACAGTGGTGAACCAGAGGGTGGCAGTGGTGAACCAGAGGGTGGCAGTGGTGAACCAGAGGGTGGCAGTGGTGAACCAGAGGGTGGCAGTGGTGAACCTGAGGGTGCTGTGATGAACCTGAGGGTGCTGTGATGAACCAGAGAGTGGCAGTGGTGAACCAGAGGGTGGCAGTGGTGAACCAGAGGGTGGCAGTGGTGAACCAGAGGGTGGCAGTGGTGAACCAGAGGGTGGCAGTGGTGAACCAGAGAGTGCTGTGATGAACCAGAGGGTGACAGGTGTGAACCAGGGGGTGACAGTGGTGAACCAGAAGGTGATGTGATGAACCAGAGGGTGGCAGTGGTGAGTGCTGTACCAGAGGGTGGCAGGGGTGAATCAGAGGGTGCTGTGATGAACCAGAGGGTGACAGGGGTGAACCAGAGGGTGGCACGGGTGAACCAGAGGGTGACAGTGGTGAACCAGAGGGTGACAGTGATGAACCAGAGGGTGGCAGTGGTGAACCAGAGGGTGGCAGTGGTGAACCAGAGGGTGGCAGTGGTGAACCAGAGGGTGGCAGTGGTGAACCAGAGGGTGGCAGTGGTGAACCAGAGGGTGGCAGTGGTGAACCAGAGGGTGGCAGTGGTGAACCAGAGAGTGCTGTGATGAACCAGAGGGTGACAGGGGTGAACCAGAGGGTGACAGGGGTGAACCAGAGGGTGACAGGGGTGAACCAGAGGGTGCTGTGATGAACCGGAGGGTGACAGTGCTGAACTAGAGGGTGACAGTGCTGAACCAGAGGGTGACAGTGCTGAACCAGAGGGTGTCAGGGGTGAACCAGAGGGTGGCAGTGGTGAACCAGTGGGTGCTGTGATGAACCAGAGGGTGCTGTGATGAAGCAGAGGGTGATAGTGGTGAACCAGAGAGTGGCACTGGTGAACCAGAGGGTGGCACTGGTGAACCAGAGGGTGGCACTGGTGAACCAGAGGGTGGCACTGGTGAACCAGAGGGTGGCACTGGTGAACCTGAGGGTGGCACTGGTGAACCTGAGGGTGGCAGTGGTGAACCTGAGGGTGGCAGTGATGAACCAGAGTGTGGCAGTGGTGAACCAGAGTGTGGCAGTGGTGAACCAGAGTGTGGCAGTGGTGAACCAGAGTGTGGCAGTGGTGAACCAGAGTGTGGCAGTGGTGAACCAGAGTGTGGCAGTGGTGAACCAGAGTGTGGCAGTGGTGAACCAGAGTGTGGCAGTGGTGAACCAGAGTGTGGCAGTGGTGAACCAGAGTGTGGCAGTGGTGAACCAGAGTGTGGCAGTGGTGAACCAGAGTGTGGCAGTGGTGAACCAGAGTGTGGCAGTGGTGATCCAGAGGGCGGCAGGGGTGATCCAGAGGGTGGCAGTGGTGAACCAGAGAGTGCTGTGATGAACCAGAGGGTGACAGGTGTGAACCAGGGGGTGACAGTGGTGAACCAGAAGGTGATGTGATGAACCAGAGGGTGGCAGTGGTGAACCAGAGGGTGTCAGTGGTGAACCAGAGGGTGCTGTGATGAACCAGAGGGTGGCAGGGGTGAACCAGAGGGTGGCAGGGGTGAACCAGAGGGTGACAGGGGTGAACCAGAGGGTGACAGTGGTGAACCAGAGGGTGACAGTGGTGAACCAGAGGGTGACAGTGGTGAACCAGAGGGTGACAGTGGTGAACCAGAGGGTGGCAGTGGTGAACCAGAGAGTGCTGTGATGAACCAGAGGGTGACAGGGGTGAACCAGAGGGTGACAGGGGTGAACCAGAGGGTGCTGTGATGAACCAGAGGGTGGCAGGGGTGAACCAGTGGGTGACAGTGCTGAACCAGTAGTTGGCAGGGGTGAACCAGAGGGTGTCAGTGGTGAACCAGAGGGTGTCAGTGATGAACCAGCGGGTGCTGTGATGAACCAGAGGGTGACAGTGGTGAACCAGAGAGTGGCAGTGGTGAACCAGAGAGTGGCAGTGGTGAACCAGAGGGTGCTGTGATGCACCAGAGAGTGGCAGTGGTGAACCAGAGGGTGGCAGTGGTGAACCAGAGGGTGGCAGTGGTGAACCAGAGGGTGGCAGTGGTGAACCAGAGGGTGGCAGTGGTGAACCAGAGGGTGGCAGTGGTGAACCAGAGGGTGGCAGTGATGAACCAGAGAGTGGCCGCGATGAACCACAGGGTCACAAACAGGCTGGACACGTAGAAACAACATATTCGCGACCGTTGCGACCACACAAGTAAGTTCGCGTTCCCGAACTTGTAAAAAAACCCTCGCAAAGTGGTAAAAATCCACTTGAACACGCAAAAAAAATACGCAAATTCGCACTAATTCGCGGATTTAGCGGATTGTGAGTTCGATTTCGCGCGAATTCGCGCAACGCGAATTCGCAAACTTCGCCCCTACTTAGTTTCAGGGTGAATAGTCTCTCTTACACTGAACTCTTTTTGTTGCCAATAAGAGAATACACGGAAATATTGCCAATCCATTACGAATGCATAGAATGCTTTTGCATTTCAACAAAGTCTTTAACAAAAATGTATATATACTTAGTATGCTCACAGGAAATAATAAAAAGTGGCAGTGTCAAGCACATTTCAGGGCAAGTGCCCATTGCACCCACTACTACAGTTTCTCTGTTAATATCCTTTGCCATCCTTCCTCGCTTTATTAATATTTGCAACATAGCTTCACACTTGAATTTGTTTACATAACTGGGCTAGGGCCATTATCAGACCACTTCATCTCTACCCCAACATTTGGTAACCTCATTTGATGTTGTCAAATAATTTATGTGATTTTTGACTTGACAGGGTTTATTTTATATTTGTTTTATATGCAGTTGGTGCTCCTAAATGCTGCATTGCGCTCATCTTTGTGTTCCCTCTCCCCACCTACAGACAATAATGAAATTCCTCATCAAAGTTCAGGCCATTCGGAGCCTTGCTGTCTAGTGGCAGAATATATCTTGCTTAAAGTTCACTCAGTTTTCTAGTGCGGTCTCCCTTTCTTCTATCAGCTGGTACTACGTCTATGACAAAATACCAGACTTGTGTTTGATCTTTCCCATGCACCACCTCACAATGCCTGGCCATTGGGTATGACCAATCATCATTCTCTATGGCTCTCATGTGCTGCAGGATTATTTTGTGGACTTGTAGCATGGTACTACCCACCTATTGGCGTCCACATGTGCAAATCAGCCATATACTGCAAAGTCAGTTTTGCAATTATAGGATCCTATAATCTTTTTAATCTTTCCTCCAAATGGAGTCGAGAAGGAGATGGTGTCCTGGCCTATACTACACGCTCTGCAGCCACTGCACTTTCTGAAGCCCGGAGGTGGTTTCAACCAGCTTTCTCCCCGTTCAATTTCTGGGCTAGTTTTTACAATTGCGTCCCTTGAAAATCTTGCTCGTTTGTAAGTGATGGGAGGGTGTCTGAGAAGTATCTTTCCTACTTCAGGGTCAGCTTTTAACAGGTGCCAATTCCAGTTGCACAGATCTCTCAATTTCCTATGTTGAGTGTTGCAGGTGGTTAAAAACCTCACCTGGGGTTTGACTTCCCCCTCCCTTACTTCTCTCTTAGAGAATAGGATTGCTTCCCATTTCTTTTTGTTTGCTGCCATGTGTGCCCTCTTCACCACTCTACTACTTTGACTCATATCCTTCTAATATTTCATTAGCTCTATTTCAGTGCTACAGTTCCTGTTCACTCGCAGCATTTCTCCATATGATATGCTCACTTTGGTGTGATTGAGTGAAAACTAGTGGCGTGCAGTGTTGTGTTGCCTGCCGTTTCCTCTCTATGGAGTCTAGTTTATAACTTCCCCCTTGCACAAAAACATCAGTGTCCAAAAATGTTATATCACTCTTACTAAAGGTGTGAGTTAATTTTATATTTAGGTCATTGCCATTGAAAAGGTTCCCAAATTGTTCTGCAGACTCAGTGGTGCCCCTCCACATCACAAGCGAATGGTCTATGAATCTTGTCCACATGACCATGTGTCTATCCCACATTTGTGCATGTTTCTTGCGGAGCACCTGTTCCTCCAACCAGCCCACATGCAAGCATGCGTAACTGGGGGCAAAACAGGTGCCCATCGCAGTTCCCCGCTGCTGATGATATAGCTCACCCCCAAACAAAAAAAAATTGTCCTCCAGGCATCTCTTTGCCGTAGACATTAACATCTGGGTGTGTTTGAGTAAGCCAACAGGTCTCTCCTGTAGAAGGTATTGAATAGCTCCCAACCCATCAGTATGGGCTAAGCTGGTATACAATAACGTTATATCAAGTGTTATTATCACGTCATGTTCCATTGGTGTATCGTAAATCATTTAGAGGAAATCACCATTGTCCCTTACAAATGATGGTAAAATTGATACATACAGTTTTAGGAAGAATTCAATGTATTTGGAGGTATTTTCCATCATGCTCTCAATAGCTGACATGATAGGGCATCCAGAGGGGCACTTGGCATTTTTGTGTACTTTTGGAATCAAATAAAAGACTGGTGCCCTTGGCTTGTCATCTTTGAAGAATTTCAATTCATCATCCGAGAGTAGTCCCTCCATTCTCCACCATTCTAAGTCTTGTACAAACTCTGCCTGTGCTTTTATCATTGCCTCTGGCTTATACCAGTCCCTTTGCCCCAATTGGGAGCGTGCTTCTTGTAAGTACATATTGATTGGCCACAAAACAACGTTTGTCTAAGTTTCGTACCACCACCTGTTTGCGCTTTCTTAATTTGAGCACCAAATCATAATATTTCCACTCACTGGCATTTTTAATTTCTCCAATTTCACTGGCGCTTCTTTGGATTTCTTTTAGGTCTTCAACTACTAATTCATGGGATATGTCTATGTTATCCACACTGTAGTCGGGGGTCGTCCTGGAGCGCGGTCTGAAGGGTGTAACTGCTGCTCCGCAATGTTGATGTTTTCTCCCCTAATGACATCCTGAATTGTGAGTTCTGTATCTGGATCATCGTTCCCCAATTCTAGCTGTCTGAGGGTTCTTAAAAAGCAGAGATCCGCAATAGTGGTGCCTCCTATCACTGTCATTTGTTGGCTCTGTTCAGTCTTTGTATTTGGGGGTTTCTCCATGGTGGTGTGGATTTTCAGGAGTTTTCTTTTCCTAATAAATTTAAAAGTATCAATCCTGGCTTGTGGGTAGTTAAAAGTGTTTTTTGGGCATATTAAAAGTTCGAGCTTTAAGATCTCCTCCTCAGATGTTGTTAGGGTTAAATCTGATAGATTTATAATGAACTTCCCTTTGTCTGTTTCCTCATTTATTACTTTTTGTTCCATGTCTTTCTGCTTTGTCTTCCTGTCTCTTTGTTGTTGCTACCTCCTTCTGCCCCTCCTCTTGTTGGCTTTTGAGACTTTGGGTTCCCCGGTCTTAATGTCGCTCGTCTGTCCAATCTTAAAAAATCCAATTTGTCAGACATGGTCATTTTCTTCCTTGAAATTGTGGAATCACCTTGCCCGTGGCCCTCTGAGTGTATAGCTGGCTGGGTGCATAAGTCTCTGAGTGGGTCTATGAGTGGTTATGTGAGTGACTGTATGGGTGTGTGAGTGTCTGAGTGGGCCTGTGAGTGGATGTATGAATGTCTGAATGGATATGTGAGTGGGTGTATGAGTGTCTCAATGGGCCTGTGAGTGAGAGCATAAGTCTCTGAATGGGTGAGTTAATGGGCACATGCATGAGTGTATGAGTGGATCCCTGACTGGAAGGGCGAGTGTCTGGGTAGGCCTGTGAGTGAATGCATGTACCTTGACTGGGTGAGTGAGTGGCTGTGTGTATATCTGACTGAGTTTGTGAGAGGGTGTGTGAGTTTATGAGTTTATGAGTGACTGACTGAGCCCATAAGTCTCTGAGAGTCTGTGACTGAGTGTGGGAGTGACTGTGGGTGTGTGAGAGGGTGTATGAGTGGATTTGTTTGTATGTGGGTTTATGAGTGTCTCAGTGGGTCTGTGAGAACATACGTGAGTGTGTGAGTGGAACTGTAAGTGGGTGCATACGTCCGAGTCGTTCTATACATGGGTGCATGACACTCTGAGTGAGTCTGTAAGTGTGGGCAAGAGTATCTGAGTGTGTCTGTGCGTGGGTTCATGAGTGCCAATGTGGGTCTCTGAGTGGGTGTAATAGTGTCTAAGTGGGTATGAGACTGTACGCATTAGTCTAAAAGTGTGTCTCTAAGTAGATGCATGAGTCGCGGAGAGGGTCTGGACATGAGTGCATCACTCTCCGAGTGAGTCTGTAAGTGGGTGCATGAGTATCTGAATGAGTATGTGAGTGGGTGCATGAGTATCTGAGTGGGCATGTGACTGAATGTATAAGTGTGTGAGTGGGTATGTGAATGGGTGTAGAAGTGCCTGAGTGAGTTTGTGAGTGCATACATGAGTATGTGACAGTAGTCGGTGAGTGTGTACACATACATATATTTTTTATATTTTATCTGAATATTCGCGACAACATCAGTAGTCTCAACATCCTCACTACGGTACGCGGGGAGGCCACGTTGGTGATTGCAGTGTCATCGCAAATATTGCACATGATTAAAAAAAATCTATTTTGGACACATAACTTGCGTCACTAACACTTACATTTCTCAAACATAGGGTCAGAGTACCTTGACCCTATGTCAAGCCCTGGGAACCGTTCCCGATAGATAAAATGGCAGCTGCAACTTTCTGTTCAGGATGCATCCAGTCAATCACAGCATTCCTGTTAGCGCTTGCGGTCACGATTAATCGCGAAATCATCATGAAAGATCCATGGCCAGAGAATTATCTATAATTTTCAGCTTAAATTTCTCAAATACTACTGAACGGATTTGCACCAGATAACAAAAAGCACAATCTGTGCAACAACATCTTCCTTTCTGCCAAATCAGATGTATTTCCATCCAGCGGTTCGGTCTGTAGGTTTGACAATGCATTCTTATGGGAATTAACATTCAAATGCACCCTTATTTTGCACCCCTATTTCTCGGTCCCCTCTTCACAGATCACTCACAAATATTTCATGATACACAGAACCTACTTTGGCACTACAGTTGGAATATTTCATGCAGCTTGGTCAAATGGTACTAAAGTTATAAGCAAGTCCAAAAATGTGTTTCCTATGGAAACTAGGTCCTAACTATCACTACCTAAGGCAAGGGACAGTAGGTAATATAGATAAGATAGATAGATAGATAGATAGATAGATAGATAGACAGACAGACAGACAGATCCACACGGTCTCTCAGTCAACCTTTTTCATTCCTCACAATAACCAAGGGAGATAAACAAAATGATGAATCATTAGGTACCATGACCCCATCATCGCACATTTTCCTGAGAATTTCCGCTACATCTTCACATACCCTAAAAGGCACATTCCTTAGCATGTGCCTAGCTGGGGAAGCACCACACTGTGGCTTAAGCTTGTGTTTGAACCCTGTGATCCTAACCAGTTTGTTACTGAACACTGCCTTGTACACTGCAGCCCATTCATTATTGGTATCTGGAACTGGATCATTTGGTCCGCCATCCGTAACCAAAGATACTTGTACCTTCCTTCCTGGCCTCAACATAAGGCAGAATAAACCTTCATAGACCAACCTAAAATGTTCAACCCCTTCTCGAACACATACACCTTGCCAAAAATGTATTTTTCCTTAAACTTCATGTGACATTCAAAATAACCTGTCCGTTAAATCCTTCTTCCATGCTATGTCACAGGGTTTCTATCCGGTGGCAACAGTTTCTTCTCACTACCTCACGTTTGATGACCTAACTCATCAGTGATCATAGTCATTCTTGCTCCAGAATCAATCAATAAATTTAACATCTTCCCGTCAACTATGATGTTTTAATTGGGTCTACACAATTCCCCTCATTACCCTGCACCATCAGTACTACATATTTTCCTCCGCTGAACTCTTAGTCAGAACTCTCACTACCTTTTCCATCGGGCACGGAGTTCACTTTATCCTTCTGAGATTGGCACACTTTAGCAAAATGTCCTACCTTCCGGTATGCTTTATACTTCACACTTTTTGCTGGGCAAGAACATGCATTAGAAGAATGACTCACATAACAGCAGTTAAAGCAAATGATTATTTGATTGAAAAGCCCTTCTTTCACATTTTTCTTTTTGGCAAACTGCCCTTTTGCTTTTGGATTTCCAAATTCTTTAGCAACAGCAACATCATTTTGTTCCTTACATGTTGGTTCCTTAAACAACTTACGGGATAATTCTACACTCTTTACTATGACTATAGTTTCTATCAGCGTAGGATTCTTCGAATGTAATACCTTTTACTGAACCTTTATATCCCACCAACGCACAGCTGTCTTTTCCCAGATAAGCTGTGAATTGAATTCTCAAATTCACGTTCAACTGCAAGTATGCTCAATGCTGCTACATAGTAATCTATGGATTGATCCTGGGTCTTTTCCCTACAATAAAACTTATGCATGTTTACTATCAGGTTGGGTTGAACATCAAACTCCTTTTCAAGTTTACACATAGCTGATTGATATTAATTGATATCATCCTCCTCTTCAACTATCTTGTATGGTGGTAAGTGTTCATATATTGAGTGACCTTCAAAACCAAAACTATGTTGTAAGAGAAACCTTTTCCTCTCGGGACAATACCTATTGTCTCAGATAGCTCCAACATATTTAGTGAAAACTCTATTCCAATTTCCCCATGGAATGGGTGGTTCACCCGGTGACTGGAGTCAAGGAGGTAGGACATTGATGCTCTTCATGTTCATGTAGATACTGTAGTTGTGGTGAAGAGAAACATTGCCACTCACTCAAACATACATAATCATATTCTTACTTTTACAAAGATTTGTAACATACATATGGTTGAATGAGACCCCCAAAAAACAACCAAATTGTAAATGACCAACATGAATTTTACGGTGTGTTCGTATAGCACATTCAAGTAGCTGACTGTGACTGTTTCACTTAACACATCTAAACCAAATGGAATAGCCTTAAAATAAATGTAAAGGCTGACACAAGACTGGCAAAACCTAAAAAGTACTTATAAAATTGCACTGCATCGGTTGACAATTACAGTGAGTCGCATGGAAAATGTTCAAAACAGATGGTACACAGCAACAATGTGTGCATATCACAAGTGACCACAGTACCTTGTTTGCCATATGATGTGTGCATTTCACAGTGATAGGAAAACTGGTAATAAGCCTAAAATATGGGTGCACATCACAACTGTTGCCGACTGTCACAGGAATGCAGACTGCTCTCACAGAAACTTGGGACATGCCTGATTGCGCGCATATCACATCTGTCGGCAATGATATTCTGCATCCACTTCACAATACCGTGATGTGTGTGGATCACAGTTACAAATACCCCAAACACAGATGACCTACGATGTGCGTCTTACGCTCCTGGACATAACTATACAGCGCTGCATATGCAGTGCCTGTGGATGCGGGTGTCGACACGTGCTGGCAGAAAATGCAGCTGGCTCGCACCCTGACAAAACACTGACCATGAGCTGGACAGATCACCTGGCTCAGAAAAATGTAATGGAGACAACGGCTCCCACGGGCAGCACACAGATGGATAGGCCTCTTGCGCTGCCCTGACAGTTCGTCTGCACTGCACGAAACATTTCTGGACATACAGGACATCGGGCTCAGATTTGACAATAGCCCAAGCACATACCGGCACCGTGTACAAACAGTATGGAATATACGCCAATACTGGCCTGAAAGTTCTCCGAAAGAAGGTCCTCAACAGCTCCTGTGACAGCTCCCAGCAATGCTTATATTGATCGTGATATTGTAGATGGAGCAGATAAGCAGGTTCTTGACTGTGGTTACCTTGCTGCCAACTTTATGGTAATAAAAGAATAATACAACAATTGGAGTAGATAGAACTTGTTGTTTATTGGCCACAGTCTCAGCAACCTCCAGTGTGGACCTCAAGTCTCCAACTGATTCAGATAGAACCTTCCTATGATTATCTTTCACCCTGCATTCCACACCCTTTAGCAATGGAAAATAGAACGTGGAATGCAGTGTGAAAGACACATCACCACAGAATGTCTGGAACAGTGTAACTGTGGTTTTTCCTCGATATTTCCCCTTTAACATTTTGTCAGTATCGCCTGGCATCATTTTGAATTACGTCCATGATTTGGCTCTTCACAAAATACAATTCTTCCTGTGATGTGTCACTCACGTGGAGCATATGTAGACCTTTTGGAACCAAACAAGGCTGAATATATTTCAGGAGATTGTGAAGGTTTCACTTTTAGGTATTTAACGTCTGTGTCAGAAATAACACGAGTTTGGTAATTGACGGGCTTGGAAAAGACTATTGGAAAAGCAGTCAAGATGCAGGACTCTGAGCTTCCTTAACAACATCGTTTTTACAGCCTTACCGACTAGAGAAAAGATAAAGACCACCAATTTACCTAATATGTTTTGCATTCATGTAATGTTCTATGATTACTACCTTGTCACTGGTTTCTGGAGATGTACACTTGAAGAGTTCTCTTTACATACTTGCTGAGTGGATGAGAGTTCTCACTTTCTGCAGCTAACATGGTCTCTAACAATCCATGTTCATCTTTCATTGCACTTGCTGATACAAGGTGAGGATCAGGGTCACAAAGTGAATCCTAATCTAACAAGGATGCATCGGTAAGTCAGACAGAATAATATTCACTGAGTAAATATTTTCCCACATTCGTCGTTCTCTAAAGGCATCTTTCTTGTGGTCAGTAACATCTACTATGCTCTGACAATGGGGTTTGGCATGCCTCCTTGGTCTTCTTGGTTTATCATATATTAAACATCTCATTGAGAATGTAATTAGGAGTTCATACAGTCTGTCGGGGGCCCTGCTAAGAATGGGCCAGTAATAGCTAATATGGAAAAAGTACTCGCTATAAGGGAAAGGTAATTTAGGAGGATGTACCTGGGAGTGCCTGTAACCTAGAAGTAAGGACTAAACTGCAGCTGAAGCTGAAATAACTTGAAAAGCGCTACAGGTAGGAATTGGCTAAGAGGTGGGAGAAGAACAGGGTCGGATCTGAAGGCTGAATAGAACTGGAAATCTTAAACCTCACGACAAATAAGGTCATACCTGCAGTGGGAAAACAAAAGAGAATAAACTGATGAACAAAAAAACTTCGTATTATAATGGATAGGTAATGAAATGAATAGTGCAGGAGCAGAAGCAATAGAAAGTCGAATTCATTAAAAAGGTATGCTATACGAAAAATAATCTGTATCAACTAAAATCTATCATGATAAATCATGCAGCAGTTAATCACTGAGTCTTAGGAGGCACTCAGCTCTTCTTGTAGAAGAAGAGCATGTAGAAAGTGCAAAACAACCATGTTTATCACATTAACAATATAAGTGAACATGGCCTGGGCAGGAGGAAAAGGTACCTTGAGCTCTGCCTGAAGAGAAAAGGCTGCACTTGGAACCAAGGAAACAAGAAGGGAGAAACTGAAACTTAGTATAATTCAGAGATGGGTGAAAGTCTGCAAAGTGTGCATGTTTTTATATCTATACATTTCAGAAAATGATAGGAAAAATAGGCCTATCCCTCTTCAATGCTTGAAGAAGGTAAGACAAACATGTAGTAGATTGCATCATTGCAGTGTATCAGGGAGTTTTGTGTAGTGAACAGGACCGAGTCAGGGCCCCGCAGCATCTTCAGGAGCATCACCTGGTGGCAGAAGGCCAGAACTTTGGCTCAATGTTAGGCGACATCTGCTTAAAAAATAAACCATTTACTAGAGAATCATCATGAAGTTACTTCAGTAAAGACCCACAGAACCCTTTCTGTAGTTGCCATTATACCACTTTCAACCATGGAACAATGTTTAGATCATTGGTGCTTGTCTCAAAGATGCCTCAGGAGAAAGCATTTCTGATTTTGCTGTAATTAGGATTTAGAAGAGTGAACACAATATTACATGTGTTTTGCTTTAATGGTTGTTTATCTTAGTGAGTATTACCGATTCACACAGAAAACCTGTTTGTGCAAATGTTGCTCAACTTATAAAATTGCATCTTTTTACAGTTTCTGCACTGGCACCTCAAGAATACACTATTGATATCGAGGTGAGTCTTGTTAATGCAAGCTTCTTAAATGCTTTGCGAACATTTCTAAAGGACCTGCCACTACCAATTGAGGCAACGATCATTGGAACACATTTAAATATCACAAGCCTTGAGGTGACCGCAGGTAAGTGTCTAAATAATGTCTTTCCACTTCATGTAAATATTCAATTTGGAATAAATTGTGTTTTTTCAATACCTGTGTACGTATGGCAGGCAGAGTCACGTGTTAAGGAAATTATTTTCTTGAATTTGTTAGGGCAAGTGAAGTCAAATTGAAACCTAGTTCTGAGGCTGTCAACTATCCAAAGGCGCATATTCACATGCTCTATCCCGAACTCCATGCTCTGGAGAATATCTCATACCACCTATGTGAATCAGTTAGAGGGCTACGTCAGGTGGATTGTGTGGATGGTGGATGGGTAGGCTAGCCAATATAGGCGACAGTTGTCTCATTTCATAGACCTAGAGCCTAAATTAGCTAAACGCCTGATGCAGGAAGGAGGTACTGATGTATTAACTAATGGCAGCCTGACTGAGAAAGGATGCTTTAAATTTTCACCATTACCCCCACCTGACCACTCCTGTTTGTGCGCTTATCTTCATTCTGGACCGCAGTATCCAATATGTCTCCTGTCAATGACCATAATACAAGCCTTGTAACTATGATTAATTAGTCTGACAGCCAGTGGTTGGGTCAGTACTTTAAATATTCTGTACAAATAACTGCTAATTAAGAAATAAAAGGCTGGTTACATTTCTTAAATAGAATGGTTATGGATTGTGCTCTTCATTTGGAGATTTAGTTCTGCAAAACAGGGGCTGTTTCATCACCTGATAAACCCCAAAAGAGAAAATTCAGCTATAGAAGAATCCTGAATCAATTTAGGTCTCTGAGGAACATGTAAAAGGGGCCATCTATCTCAAAAAACATAAGCATGATTCTCAGGGTTATCTAACCAGATATTGATGGAGCCACATGTTGTGTGAAAGCTATATTTGCAGGCTCAGCTTCCCAAGTATCTGGAACCCATTTGATGATTATGGCACAGGATTTAAAAATATTAACACTCCCTTTTCGTGTCAAAAATTGAGGAGGGCATCTTGGTATCTGCCAGTACAAAGTCCTGAACCAGAAGCTATTTGTCTGGATATAATTCTAGCCACAAGACCATTTTTGACACAATAATATTTACTTAATAGTTGTACTACAAAGGAGAGTAATGGTGACTTGATGAGCTCCACGGTTACATGTTAGAGAAAGTGCTGAAAAGATGGACCAAATGGAAGAAATTCAAGTAATTCAAAGAGAATCAAGCTTTGTCCATCATCAGGCAAGAGAGGTCAACCAATAAACTCTAGCGAACTTTTTTCATTGCTTTACTGTTGAGAACATCTTTAACACAGAAAATAACTTTAATAGAGCAAAATCAGTCAAAGCAAACAGATTAGTGGAACTGGAAGCTGGTGGTCTACATAGACAGTTTCAAATCCATTTTTTTCTTAGTAGAATGAGCGAGAAAAAAACCTCTCTTCCTATTTGGTTTTGATAGACCAAAGCGGAGTCGAGAGGGAAGATGAATGGTAAGCAGCTGAGTTGACACCTAGATATATTATTCCTCATGCCCATAAGCATGACCTGACTAGAATACATGACTTTGACCACAAATGATGAAGATGATTTGTATAATTTATTCGACTTGTTAAGGTCGTGATTTTCAGGAGTTTAGGTATGTATGCAAATTCAGGACAGAGTGGTGTCACCTGGAGAGACGGGTGTTGTTATTGGAGACTATATTGAGTAAAGAGAGGAAGTCAGGGGTAAATACAAAAAGAACAAGGAAAATGAGTCCTCTTCAAAAAAAACATGTGTCAAGTAAAATGCTTGCTTTCACTCTCAAGACAATAAGAAGATGACAACCTTATGAACGATCTGCTGAACCAGAGAATAGGGAAACTGCATTAAAAAATCTAATGGATACCAATGAAGACATTATTCTGTGCCAACAGATGGATATTCTCTCTGGATTGCAATGGCTGTAGAAACCAGCCTGGGTGAGAATATCACTTACATGGGAGATTGCATTTCCGATTAACAAGGATTTAGATTGTTGTCGTTAGGAGACATACAAGTGATTCATGGCAAGAGGATCTTTGGTGACAACCCCTCACTACTAGCTGCTAGCTAAATCCTTTTAGTACCAAACCTCCTCTCTGAGATTTTTAGTTGGCCTCTAACCAGCATACCTTGAGCGAATAACAGAATTATTTTCACTTAGTGACTGTACTTTGGGAAAGTTTCTACCTGTCTCTATCTGTACTTTGGGAAGGTCTCTACCTGTCTTGTTTGTAGTGGCAATTATTGATATGAGAAATGTGTAAGGATTCGACGCAGGAGAGCTGATATCCTTCACTGAAAATGTTTGCAGCTGAAAGTTCACAAGAATCGCCATATGTAGGATGAATATTGCCTGTGCCAAGCTTAAATACCTTTTTAAGATTATTACGAAACTACCAGATCTGATGATGGTAAAATACAGTACTTGCCTATGAATTATTTTTCACTATTACTAAAACAAACTTCACATTCTAAAACACATTAACACATGTTAATGCAATTGTTGTGTTATTAGCCTAAAATAAAGAAAATGTTTTATGTTTATAAATGAAAAATGTGCTCTCAAATGCATGAATATGTGAAATGAAATGGTGCGCACATAATCAGAAACCACACAGCACATGCAAATTGTATGTGGTTGGCAGGCATCTTTTGCCAAAAATATGTAATAACTAGTCTGAATTTTACCTCTGATTGGTAGATATGAGAACTATCACAAAACAAGTGCACAGAGATGAGAACTTTGGTAGGGATACATAGTAATAGTGGAGATGGAGGAATAATTGAAGGACAGTGACCTATTACTCTAATAATCAAAGGTTACCTAGCTATTACTAAATCAGGTCAGATCTTATGTAGTCACCAACTAAAAGTTTCTTCAGGGTGTCAAGAAAGTGATTGACCTTTGTCTGAGTTTAACGCTCCTCAGTTCAGCACAAGAGGCAGCTTTTATCTTCTCTTCGTGCCACTTTCAAAGGAAGTGCTCTCTTTAGCTTATATGAGGACAAATAATATTAAAACATGGCTTACGCTGAGGAGTGCTCGGGTCTTCCCACCTCTTACTTCACCTCTTTTGGGGGATTGTTTGACATTTTTGGAACATTTACTAGCTGCTAAATTTTAAAGTCTTTATAGAAATCACGTAAAAAACATTACTTTTGTTACTAGTACTGGTAATGCCAATGTTGAAAACTGTTTAGGTTCACGAGGTTCTCCGCGTTTTTCCAAACCCAATTGCTAATATTGAGTATCAGATTTAGGTCACTTCCGTTCCCACCATCTTTAATTTATAAAGGTTCACAATTTCCTTGTGAAAACAAACAGAAGAGTATTTTTGTCAATGCTCTGCTATCAACCATCCCCATGATATGGAGATCAACACTGCACACCTTCAAACATAAACTGTGTGTAGCAAAGAAACACTTTTGTTGGTCATTTAGGATTTGACAAAGCACCTGTCCCACTTGGAAGAGGTGACCACTGTTAGAGCCTCTGCTAGGAGTCAGTCACTGGTGCCACATGACCACCACCTTTATTAGACTAGTAAGCCCACCTTATTTAGGACGGACCTGCTGACAGGGACTTTCCCTGCCCTAGTCCACCTATATGGATCTAGGCAGGTAAGATCAGAAATATTCTCCATGTGCAAGGAGAAAACTCGTTGTACATCCAGACTACTGGGTTCTGGTTTCTGCTGAAATAAGCCTACTTTTGGGATGGATATGTTCTGTGGAACAAACAAATACACCAGCGGAGTCACCTTCACCAAAACGATTTTACGATTGGCTTTCCTTATCGTACTCTGGACAGCCTGTGTTAAAAGAGGACATTTTATACTTTATGGAATCTTTGGTTCCCAACTTCTGTTACGTTGGGTTTTCTTTTTGATGAGAGAATAACTATATCACCCATTTCACCACCAGTCATTAGTATAATATAATCACAAATAATAACCATAAACTTTCAGTTGTTGTTTATTTAATTGGGCCTTGAGCCACAGCCAGCTATACAACTAAAAACCACAGCCAATATAGGTGAGAGAGCATTTTTGTTCTTTGATTTAAACTGTTTTCAATAATTTTCAAGGAGCACAAAATGGGTAAAACCTACTTTGAAGGAGCTACCCAGAGTAGAGAAAAAAAAGTTTCTTTAAACAATCCAACAGCCCCGAAAATTAACCGCAGGCATACCAAAGTGTCGCTTTGTTTGATGATGCTGCATGCGTTTAGAGGCCTACTGTGACGTCACTATGTCATAATTGCCCCTTTACCAATTGTAGGAGTCAGTGGTCCCAATAAAGGGTTTAATTCTGGTTATATATTGCTACTTGGAATAAAGAGTTGGATAAATGTCTCTGATATCCAAGCTTGTGGTGAAGTTTGGGAGAGTAACAATGTATTTAAGCGGGTGCTGCACTCCAAATAATCAATGTCAATTATTATCAAACGATATGTGTGCTGTGTTTGGATTAGTGCCTGCACTCTATGCAATGAAATGTATGTGGCCTGGCGCCAGAAGGCCACCAGGACTCCAACACGCACTACGAAATTAAATACTCATTTTGTCAAGTTGCTATTCACTTTTATCCATGATAAATCATCAAAGGTTCAAATCATTACAATCATCATAAGAAATAAATCATTTGGAATTATCTAAATTTACATTACTTTCAAAGAACAGACATATGGATTTATACATTAAATATTACAAAACAATACAATAACACCCAATGCATTTCGGGGCATCAGCCCCTTCGTCAGGGGTCTGTTAAAGAAAAAAGAAAGAGAGAAAAGGAAACCTTGTTACTCTTGGTGCCAGGGAGAATCAATATTGCTAACTAATGTTTCTGATAATGCTAAGCTTACCTCGTTATTGCAAGTGTTACGTGCCACTATGTAATATAGTGCATGTGAGAAAAACACTAATGCTGTCTTGGATGTACAAAGTCTGTGAAAGATAATGATAATCACAAACATTTTTTTATTATCGGACTATTGAAAAAATAAGGCTCATTGAAATGACAATATACCAACAACTTAAACGCTGTATTGGGCTCACCTGTGGTTTTCCTAAATGTAGCCTTAATCCGTCGACTCTGAAATGTGTGAACAAGTGGATCTTAATTCCTCTTGTCAAATATTACAATAAACGGTACAAGCGTTTGTATAAAGAAGCTCGTTTTACCTGCAGGGCATTCCGTTATAACTTGACCCCGCTCTCACGCTCCTTGTATGATTCAGCCTGTGAAACATTGAGACCAATGCACAGGCTTTAGTAACACGCGGATATAACACCCTTCAAAAATTGGATCAGTCCCGCTGAATATTTAAATGGTTTGAATGGCTCTGCGTGAAAAAAAGGATACACGCGGGTATTAGACAAGCTATCTGAGCGGGCGGGAGGCTTCGCTATTGAATATTTTAAGGATTGATTCCCTTACCGATACACTCGCCTTCAGTCTCTGCTTCACGCGATGTGGAGCAAACGCGTCAGCGCTCAATTCAAACTTCGTTGTTTACGAAGTCCCTTATCTCTGTTCCCTCGCTAGCTCAGCATAGAGATGGGACTAAAAATATGCGACGGCCATTGCTGAGTGGTGTTTTTACTATTTAATGATGCCTGTGTTCGCTGTTCAAAAAGCGGATCCTTTATATATACTAATAACCTGCACGTGAACGAACCCGAAAGTTCATTTCTAGATGAAAATACATGAGAGTATTTAGATTACAATGTAAGGATAAATGAAAGAAATTTTGGATGTGTATTGATGTAGACCTGAAAAAGATATTAAATAATAAAGAAAAATATACAGAGAATTACCACTGGCATTAGATTCAAAGCATTATCTGCCTATTTACAATCTAACCATTACAATCTTATGAATACTTATTATAGTTACTACAATACCACTAAACTGAAAGTATGCCTGACTTTTTATTTACATGTCTGCATGTATCACTATGTGTTAGTGTCCCATGGGGTGCTGTGTTATAAGGACTGCTACGGGTACTTCTCTATGCTGCTACAAGAAGCATACCATATCCATTTTGTCATTTAACCCGGTGGGGGTCAAAGTCTGCAATTTACGAATCCAAAAAGCTTCCCTTTGGAGTAGAATTTTAGAGTTGTCCAAACCTAATCGTTGTGGAAGTGATTCGATGATCTGAAATCTCAGCTGCGCAATAGTATGCCCAGCTTCCCACCAATGTTTCGCAAGAGGCGATGTTAAATTCTTATTGCGAATGCGGCTTTTGTGCTCTGAGAGTCGCAGTTTCAGTTTGCGCTCTGTCTTTCCAACATATAATAAGCCACACGGGCATTTGATTGAATAAACCACATGCTCTGAATTACAGGTTGTGCTATGTCTCAGTAGAATTTTTTCACCTGTCCGTGGATGCAGTAAGATATTCCCAGGTATTACGTTGTTGCAATTTTTGCAATTATAGCAGCGTGTGGTGCATTTGTACTCTTCTAGTTGCTGATTAGTGCCCATATTTCGTGTGGGTTTATTCAATAACTCTTTCAAATTTTGCGCTCTCTTATATGCAAACAATGGTTTATTGCTGAATAGGGTACCAAAGTCTTTTTCCACTTGTACAATCTCCCACCTCTTCATAATGATACGTTTTATGTCTCTGGATGCGGTGGAATATTTTGAAACAAATACCATCCTCTTGTTCTCTGTCCTTGTTTTTTTCTTTAAAAGATCTACCCTCAGGATTGTCTTGATCTTGTCCACGTGTGCTTCCAGTAGTTTTCGCGGATACCCTCTGTCCAAGTAACGTTGTTTTTGTTCTTCAATGTACTTATCACAACTCTCCTTATCAGGAGATATTCTTTTGATCCTCATAAATTGAGACACCGGTAAGTGATTGATGAGGTTTGAAGGGTGGAAACTTCCATACAGTAATGCGGTGTTCTTGTCTGTAGGTTTCTTATAGAGGGTTGTGTTGATGGAGTTACCTTTAAGTTCAACCCATACGTCCAAGAAGGGTAGAGCTACCTTGCTGATAGTGTGCGTGAATTGAATTCTGGAATTTGCAAGATTCAAACTTTTGATATTTTGAATTAGATCCGAAGTCGACCATTTCCATATTATGAAGACATCGTCTATGTATCGCTTATAATATACAAGGCCATCTTGCCAAGTATAATCTTCAAGAATGTCATCCAGTTCAAACTTGGCCATAAAAATGTTCGCATATATACAGGCCCCCGGAAAACCCATTGCTGTCCCCGTGAGCTGCATATAGTAATCATTTTCCCATGTGAAGTAGCTGTTTTCTAAACAGAATTCAAACAATTGTAGTATTAGGCACTTCAATTCATCTGGTTTGTCATCTCGGAGTAAAGCCCACTCCATTGCTTCTAGGCCTTGTCTGTGAGGAATAGATGTATACAATGATGTCACATCAATTGTGCATAGAGTCCAATCCGTTACTCCTTCGGTATCGATAGTTGATAGACTCCGTAAGAAGTCCGAAGTGTCTTCCAAATAAGTTGGCCAAATTTGGATGAATGATTGCATATGGGCATCGATAAAGATGCCCAAATTCTCAAAGATAGATGAACAGCCAGACACTATCGGCCTGAACGGGGGATTCTTAAGGTCTTTATGCACTTTTGGCAAAAAGTATATCCTTGGTCTTCTCGGATAAATTTGCCTCAAATATCGCTTTGTCGTGGTGTTCAACCATCCCAATTCCTCTGACTTATCCAATATTGCATCAAGATTCCTAGTGATTGCAGTCGTTGGATCACCATGTAGTTTGGCATATGTATTCACATCCTGCACATGTTCAAATCCCTTCTTTACATAAAAATCCGAATCCATTATTACGAGTCCTCCTCCTTTGTCGGCTTTTTGGATTGTAATCTCTTTGTTGTTAATCAATGCTTGGAGAGTGCTGTATTCAGCCCTTGTTAAGTTGTTGAGTTTCCTCTTGTATTGAATCTTGCTCAGATCTGCCTTGACTAGCAACTCAAATGTATCCAGGCTTTTATGAGAGATTGGAGCCATAAAAGTACTTTTAGGCTTGAATTTAATTCCAGCTATTGACTTGAACGACATTGTGACGTGGTGCAAGCTCCCGTGTTGCAGTAGGGGAATATAACAATGTATTTAAGCGGGTGCTGCACTCCAAATAATCAATTTCAATTATTATCAAACGATGTGTGCTGTGTTTGGATTAGTGCCTGCACACTATGCAATGAAATGTATGTGGCCTGGCGCCAGAAGGCCACCAGGACTCCAACACGCACTACGAAATTAAATACTCCTTTTGTCAAGTTGCTATTCACTTTTATCCATGATACGGAGTCAGACCAAAGCCTCGTGATTAATATTTCTAGTCACCATTTAACTAAATCAGAGGAACAATTGCTTAACAAAGGAACAACTTTTGTCAATACTTACCATACGAATCAACTTGAGACAGAAATAGCTCTCTTTAAATTCATGAGGATTTTAAGATTGAAGCATTTTTTCACAATACTCAACCCCATTGAGAACGAAGACAACACTCCCATTAAATTCAAGCCTAAAAGTACTTTTATGGCTCCAATCTCTTATAAAAGCCTGGATACATTTGAGTTGCTAGTCAAGGCAGATCTGAGCAAGATTCAATACAAGAGGAAACTCAACAACTTAACAAGGGCTGAATACAGCACTCTCCAAGCATTAATTAACAACAAAGAGATTACAATCCAAAAAGCCGACAAAGGAGGAGGACTCGTAATAATGGATTCGGATTTTTATGTAAAGAAGGGATTTGAACATGTGCAGGATGTGAATACATATGCCAAACTACATGGTGATCCAACGACTGCAATCACTAGGAATCTTGATGTAATATTGGATAAGTCAGAGGAATTGGGATGGTTGAACACCACGACAAAGCGATATTTGAGGCAAATTTATCCGAGAAGACCAAGGATATACTTTTTGCCAAAAGTGCATAAAGACCTTAAGAATCCCCCGTTCAGGCCGATAGTGTCTGGCTGTTCATCTATCTTTGAGAATTTGGGCATCTTTATCGATGCCCATATGCAATCATTCATCCAAAATTGGCCAACTTATTTGGAAGACACTTCGGACTTCTTTTTTTTTTATAAAATTTTTATTTTCAGTTTCAGAGGAAAAAAAAACATCACACAGATGAAATTCACCAAGGTGCAATAAAATTCCCTCGAGGAGAACCAGTCCTGTAGCAGAACTGCATAAATGCCGAATCCACAATAACATAGGCAAATGTCCGGCATTGGCTAGTGTCCATGGCTGCCACGTCCATATTACGGCTGAACTAAACAGCCGGCCATAGGTCCTCGCTAGGTACCTTGGTGAACCATAACCCGATAAACAGAACAACCCCCCCTCCCACCCCTCCCCCCAAGGTGGCGACTCAATCAATCAAAACACTTCCGAACAACCAAGTTACACCTGAAACAAATGAAGTGACCTCAAGGATGCTGGGCAGACAGCTGACGGCAAGCCCTTAGACAGGAAATTCACCAATGGGCCCCATTGGAATTGGAAGTTCTTAAAATTACCAAGGAAAATGTCCGCCATTCTTTCCAAACTCAAGAGTTTCCACAGCCGGGCGTGCCACAGTGAGATGGCCGGTGCATCTTTTTGTTTCCAGGCAGCTGCCAATGTAATCTTGGCAGCACCCAGGCAAAGCCACAAAATCTTCTTGTCCGCCCTGGTTTGGTGCTCCAGACCGGGTTCTCGGAGGCCTAACAGGACGGAGGCCATCGAGTCCTCTATAGGATACTGCAGAATATCCCTAATATGCGAAAGGATCTCTTCCCAATAAGGCCGAATCACTGGGCAGTCCCACCAGATGTGGCGAAAGTCCCCAAGAAACCCACAGCCCCTCCAACATTTATCGGAAGTGGCCGGGTAGAAGCGATGTAGCCTGGTCGGGCATAAATACCACTGCATAAGAGTCTTGAGGTGGGCTTCCCTGAGGTGAAGCGAGTGATTAAACTTCGCTACATCCCTCCACAAAGCCGACCATTCAGTGTCTGAGATATCCCGCCCTAGCATCTCTTCCCATTGGCCCATATAACGAGGCCTAGGCGAGATCGCCGATTTAAGCAAAAGCTGGTACAGAAAGGAGATGACCCCCTTCATTGTCGACGTCCGCAGCAGGAAAGCCTCGAATGGAGAATGCGGTCTCGTGGCCGCCTCCAGTACCCCCGGGGACGTGGCCCAATGGAGCAGTTGCGCATGACGGTATTGGTCATTCTGGGGAACCCCATAGTCCCTCACGCAATTAGCAAAAGTGAGGGGGACCGGACCATGGAACAGGTGGGTCAGAGCCCTACATCCTCCCTCCCTCCAGGCATCGAAGTTCCCGTCCCGCTGCGCCGGCGGGAAGGCCGGATTGTAATGCAGGGGTGTGAAGGGTGAGGGGAACGTAGTCCAACGCTCGTCCCCAGCGAGTGTGTCCCATACCTTCAGGACAGTACTCGTAGGAGTACTTAAATATGCGTTCAAAGGGCGGTCCTTCTTGGGTTTCCAAGCCAAATCCCACACTGACCTCCCCGCCACACTCCGGTCCATGTGCAGCCAATGCTTCTCCGATTGTTGCTGCGACCACTCCACCAATATCCTCAACTGCGCCGCTTTATAATAAAGCTGGACATCAGGAAGACCCACACCGCCCTCAGACCGCGGTTTACGTAGTAGTGCAAAGGACAAGCGCGATCGGCCACCCTGCCACACAAATCGCAATATCTGCGTCCTAAGGCGCCGAAGATAGTCGCAGTCCAAAGAGATGGGTAAAGCCTGAAATAAATATAAATATTTAGGAAGAAGAACCATCTTTACAGCATGGATCCTGCCCAACCAGGACAAAAATTTAGGCTTCCACCTGTCCAATTCGGCTCGAGTCTTGGCCAATAAAGAGGGGAAATTGGCCGCGAATAATTTGCCCACAGTAGGAGTCAAGTGGACCCCCAAGTAGACAATCGAAGCAGCAGCCCAGGCTAAGGGTGTCAGAGTGCGCACTCGTTCTACTTCAACCGGCGAGAGAGTAAGATTCAGGATGTATGACTTGTTGTAGTTAACCTTGAAGCCGGCCACCGCCTCATAGGACAGCAGGGCCTCCCTAACACAAGGCAGCGAACGTTCCGGGTCCGCCACGGACAGAAGGACGTCGTCCGCGAAGAGCGTGATTTTGTGTTGCTCTCCCGTGAACGGAATGCCCTGAATGCCCGCATGTTCCCTCACCGCCACCGCCAAGGGCTCTATACTCAACGCAAACAGAAGCGGGGACAGGGGACAACCCTGCCTAGTGCCTCTGGTATGCGGGAAAAAAGCTGACAGGTGACCATTAACTCCCACTCGAGATCTAGGGCTGCAGAAGTTGGCTTTCACCATGGTAATGAACTTCTCCGAAAAGCCAAAAGCCACCATCGTACGAAACAGGAAGCGCCAGTCCACCCGGTCGAACGCCTTTTCGGCATCCAACCCCACCAGGACAGCCGGAATGCGAAACCGGTCCGCCTTTTCAATGAGATGCACTACTCTACGCGTATTGTCGTGAGTTTGACGCCCCTTGATAAACCCGGACTGGTCTGGGTGTATAATCGCTGGGAGCAGATCCTGCAGTCTATGCGCCAAGATCGCCGAGTACAATTTCGCATCCAAGTTAAGGAGCGCTATGGGGCGAAACGAGGCACACTGAGTGTGGTCTTTCCCCGGCTTCGGCAGAACCGTTATAACCGCCTCGGCCAGGGAACCCTCCGAAGAGCCAGACTCAGCCATGCTATTAAAAAGAGTCACCAAGAAATCACAAAGTTCAGATGCGAATGTCTTGTAGAAGACGGCAGTATATCCGTCAGGCCCAGGGGCCTTATGCAGTTTCAAATTCTTAATAGCCCCAAGGACTTCCTCTCTGGTAATCGGAGCCGCCAAGACGTCATTCCACTCACTGGACACCTGTGGAAGGGCCAAGCGCTGCAGATACTGCTCCTGGGCTCTCGCATCCAACTCAACTCCAGTGTAAAGATCCGCATAAAAGCGGCCAAAAACCGCAGCCTTGTCCTCATCCCGGTGATGCAACCCTCCCGCAGCGTCCCGAATCCCCCCGATATACTCACGCTCCCGCCTATCCCGCAGTTGCCTAGCCAGATGCCTGCCCACCTTATTACCGCAGGAATAAGACTGCCTGCCCAACCTCAATAGTGTCAGCTCAGCTCTGTTGTTGTAGTGAGCTCTCAATTTCCCACGAATAGCGGTCAAGGGCCGGAGAGTGATTCTAGAGGGGTTTAGCTTGTGAGCCTGCTCAAGTTTCGTCAGTTCGGTCTCCAGAGCCTCCCTGTCCCGGCGCCGCGCTTTATTAAGAGCCGCATTGAGGCCCAAGCAGGTGCCCCTGATGGACGCCTTCAGCGCATCCCAAGTGTTGGAGACCGAGGTGTCCGACACTGGGTTCAGCTCGAAAAATTCCCTGATGGCCTTACGGAGCGCCTTATTAGAGACATCATCCCGCACCACCGAAGCCGGGAAGTACCACTTCCGCTGCACATCACCAGAAGACGACCATCGAACGGTAAGCACCAACAGACTGTGGTCAGAGACCGAGAGTGGAAGAATGACGGAGTCAAGGACATCACCCCTAAGTGCCTGGCTAATAAAAATGTGGTCCAATCGGGAATAAGAATGATGGACATGCGAGAAAAAAGTGTAATCTCGGGTGGTAGAATGAAAAAAACGCCAGCTGTCCACCAGTCCTAGGTCACCCACCAACCGCTGCGAGGAGGGAGAAAACACCCCTGTATGAGTCCTATGGGAACCAGAGCTATCCACACTCGCATCCCACACCAGGTTAAAGTCCCCCAAGAGGAACAGGTTCCCTTCCGCAAAATCACCCACCCGTTGCAACACACCTTGTAAAAATTGATTTTGACCAGCATTGGGGACATATACCACCACAAAAGTACAAAGCCTCCCACGGACCAGCCCCTTCACCATCAGCCAGCGTCCATCCTTATCACCACACACATCATGAGGTTGGAAATGCAGTGTAGAGCGAAATAAGAGAGCTACCCCCCTGTGCTTCGAGGACGCCGAGGACCTATAGATAATGGGAAATGCCTTATGGCGAAGGCGCATCTCGTCCTTACGCGCCAGGTGTGTCTCCTGGAGCCCCACCACATCCAACTGGTGGTCAGCTATGTACTTCCATACCTTCTGCCGCTTTTGTGGCGAGTTCAGGCCCTTAACGTTCCATGTCCCTATGCTAACAGGCATGGCGATCCCAGAGACCAGAACACTCCATAGACAGCACTGAAGCCCCCACCCGCACAGTCATCCACCCGCCATGCAAAGGAAACAGTGACCAACGGCCCAAAGCCCCTTCCCAAGCCTCATCGGCCCAACCATCCGCCTCCCGTAGTCCTTCCACCAACGCAGCCAGATCTGTACACGCCACCATCACTCCCCTCCAGACCCACCAGAAGTGCCACAACGCGCTCCAGTCGCCACCATCAGTACCCACCCCCACCCCCCCAACAGTCCACCCCCCCCCTGAAAGAAAAAGGAACATCAATACAGTAAACGAAACAGAAACAGTGAACATGATACTCATCAGTCTCAGCTGTCCAAAGTTCGCGGAGATCCGACCACTCCGGGGACAGGGCAGGGAGACCATCTCGGTTCCTCCCAGGGTTATGGTCTGGGGAGTCTTCTCCAAAAGTACATCCATTCACCCAGACCAGGGGGCCCATGCCCTCTCCAGCGCCGATCCGTCATCACTCGATTCTCCATCATGCCGCACCAGAACTGGCCTGCGACACCGGCAGCGTCGCCGAAACTACTGAAGCCACTGCGTTCCCCCTTTCCTGCAGGCTGGAATTGCGGTCCGGGCGCCCCCGAACTGGTGAGGACCCCACTCTGTGCCAAGAGGAGGATCGACGTCGCCGCCGAGACGGGGAGGCATTCGACCCCTGGGACGGAGCAACATCATCCAAGCCTAAGAGATCCTTTGCCTCCTGAAGGGAGCGTGTCTGCACCAACCTATTCTGCCATCTGAAGATGATCCTGAAGGGATGACCCCAAGAATATGCGATGCTGCGCTCCCGCAGAAAGGAAGTCACCGGCCGAAAATCCCTCCTTTTTTGGAGCGTAGAAGCCGCCAAGTCCTGAAAAAGCTGAGGATGATGGTCCCTGAACTGCAGCGAAGTAATGGCCCTGGCTTTACGAAGGATTTGTTCCTTCACCTGAAAGTCATGGACACAGACAAGGATGTCCGGCGGCGGTCCCCCCCCTCTCCTGGGCAAACCAACGCGGTGGACTCTATCCATCTGGATATCCTTTACATCCTCGTCGTCCAAGATCTTCAGAAACAGTTCTTGTACATAGCCTCGCAGGTCTCCCGCCTCACCGTCCCAAGGCACCGCTTTAATACGTATGTTGTTCCGGCGGGAACGATTCTCTAGGTCTTCCGTGTGCGCCTGCAGGTCCAAATTCTGCTCCGTGAGACGGATGACATCCTGCTGAAGCATGTGCATATCATTGGCCGTGGTCAAATCATGGTCCTCTAGAGTCGCCACTCTCTCGCCAATCCCATCCACATCTCTCCTCACCTCACGGAGGTCAGACGCCAGCTGCGCCCGCAATTCGGAGATATCCTCCTTGATGGAAGCAAAAAGTTCGGTCATAAATGCCTTGGTGGCCGGGGCCTCATCATCGGACACTCTTGGCGACCCACTGGGACCGGGGGACGCCGGCTGCTGGGAAGATTTGGCCGCTCCGTCCTTCCCCACGCGCCCCTTGCGAACCTGGTTAGCCATAATTCCTGGCAGCCCTCGTCTGGGCGGACGGCCCCCCAGACACTTCCAAGGCCAAACGGTACAGGGTCCCGGCCTCGAGATGCGTTGATCGACTCCGTAGGGCAGCCCTACTCGATGTCCTCCACGCTACTTCGGGCCGGAGGCTCCCGGAAAATCCCTGGGCGCCGAGATCCCAATCGGCGAGAACGCACAGACACCAGGGAACAAGGAGCCCCCCGTCGCCGATGGCAAGCCCCTATGAGAACTGAGCAGCGGGGAAGCACAGCGTCCAGCTATCCAGGCGTCAGCGCTAAGCGTTCATGCGACCGGGGGAGCCAGGCAAAATGGCGCCGCCACTCTCCACTTCCAGACCGCCTCCTGACCTTCAGACGCGCTCCCCCTGCCTCTCTCCACTGCACTCTCCCTGGTCTCTGGGTCCACTATCCCCCTCCAGGGCAGCGCGGCCGGGCCCCGCTTCGTGGCACAAAAACACGTGGCGTCCGGAATGCGCCCTGAGACTCCACCGTCTCTCCGGGCCGGTACCCGTGGGCCTCCACGCTCCTACATAGACAGGTCCTCCCTCTCCTCCTGACCTGAAGCACCACCAGCGGCCTCTGGCAGATAGCGCCCCCTCCGCCGATTGCGTGGTGCGCCTCGAGCCGCCGGCGTCTGGGGGGACCCTCGGGTGGGCGGTGAGCGGGCTCCCTCCTCCGGCGCTGTAGCCCGAACTTCCGGCCGGCCTCCCGATCACTCGAGGCCGGTGATCCCAAGGCCTCACCCCTTCCTCGCTTCTGCCGCCTTCACGTGCGGCGCTGCGCTCCGCCGGCTGCACCGGACCCTTCCGCCACTCCTCATGGACCTCTGCTCACAGTCCGGGGGCCGATCTGTGCCGGCGACACCAAGCTATAAGTAGCTGTGTCGGATCGGCGCTGGAGAGGCACGGAAAAGCGTCCTACTCCGACGCCATCTTGGCCACCCACTTCGGACTTCTTACGGAGTCTATCAACTATCGAAGGAGTAACGGATTGGACTCTATGCACAATTGATGTGACATCATTGTATACATCTATTCCTCACAGACAAGGCCTAGAAGCAATGGAGTGGGCTTTACTCCGAGATGACAAACCAGATGAATTGAAGTGCCTAATACTACAATTGTTGGAATTCTGGTTAGAAAACAGCTACTTCACATGGGAAAATGATTACTATATGCAGCTCACGGCGACAGCAATGGGTTTTCCGGGGGCCTGTATATATGCGAACATTTTTATGGCCAAGTTTGAACTGGATTACATTCTTGAAGATTATACTTGGCAAGATGGCCTTGTATATTATAAGCGATACATAGACGATGTCTTCATAATATGGAAACGGTCGACTTCGGATCTAATTCAAAATATCAAAAGTTTGAATCTTGCAAATTCCAGAATTCAATTCACGCACACTATCAGCAAGGTAGCTCTACCCTTCTTGGACGTATGGGTTGAACTTAAAGGTAACACCATCAACACAACCCTCTATAAGAAACCTACAGACAAGAACACCGCATTACTGTATGGAAGTTTCCACCCTTCAAACCTCATCAATAACTTACCGGTGTCTCAATTTATGAGGATCAAAAGAATATCTTCTGATAAGGAGAGTTGTGATAAGTACATTGAAGAACAAAAACAACGTTACTTGGACAGAGGGTATCCGCGAAAACTACTGGAAGCACACGTGGACAAGATCAAGACAATCCCGAGGGTAGATCTTTTAAAGAAAAAAACAAGGACAGAGAACAAGAGGATGGTATTTGTTTCAAAATATTCCACCGCATCCAGAGACATAAAACGTATCATTATGAAGAGGTGGGAGATTGTACAAGTGGAAAAAGACTTTGGTACCCTATTCAGCGATAAACCAGTGTTTGCATATAAGAGAGCGCAAAATTTGAAAGAGTTATTGAATAAACCCACACGAAATATGGGCACTAATCGGCAACTAGAAGAGTACAAAGGCACCACATGCTGCTATAATTGCAAAAATTGCAACAACGTAATACCTGGGAATATCTTACTGCATCCACGGACAGGTGAAAAAATTCTACTGAGACATAGCACAACCTGTAATTCAGAGCATGTGGTTTATTCAATCAAATGCCCGTGTGGCTTATTATATGTTGGAAAGACAGAGCGCAAACTGAAACTGCGTCTCTCAGAGCACAAAAGCCGCATTCGCAATAAGAATTTAACATCGCCTCTTGCGAAACATTGGTGGGAAGCTGGGCATACTATTGCGCAGCTGAGATTTCAGATCATCGAATCACTTCCACAACGATTAGGTTTGGACAACTCTAAAATTCTACTCCAAAGGGAAGCTTTTTGGATTCGTAAATTGCAGACTTTGACCCCCACCGGGTTAAATGACAAAATGGATATGGTATGCTTCTTGTAGCAGCATAGAGAAGTACCCGTAGCAGTCCTTATAACACAGCACCCCATGGGACACTAACACACAGTGATACATGCAGACATGTAAATAAAAAGTCAGGCATACTTTCAGTTTAGTGGTATTGTAGTAACTATAATAAGTATTCATAAGATTGTAATGGTTAGATTGTAAATAGGAGGATAATGCTTTGAATCTAATGCCAGTGGTAATTCTCTGTATATTTTTCTTTATTATTTAATATCTTTTTCAGGTCTACATCAATACACATCCAAAATTTCTTTCATTTATCCTTACATTGTAATCTAAATACTCTCATGTATTTTCATCTAGAAATGAACTTTCGGGTTCGTTCATGTGCAGGTTATTAGTATATATAAAGGATACGCTTTTTGAACAGCGAACACAGGCATCATTAAATAGTAAAAACACCACTCAGCAATGGCCGTCGCATATTTTTAGTCCCATCTCTATGCTGAGCTAGCGAGGGAACAGAGATAAGGGACTTTGTAAACAACTAAGTTTGAATTGAGCGCTGACGCGTTTGCTCCACATCGCGTGAAGCAGAGACTGAAGGCAAGTGTATCGGTAAGGGAATTAATCCTTAAAATATTCAATAGCGAAGCCTCCCGCCCGCTCAGATAGCTTGTCTAATACCTGCGTGTATCCTTTTTTTCACGCAGAGCCATTCAAACCATTTAAATATTCAGCGGGACTGATCCAATTTTTGAACCCGCAGGTAAGCGAATGTGCTATACCGAGTTGGTAATGTTGAAGGGTGTTATATCCGCGTGTTACTAAAGCCTGTGCATTGGTCTCAATGTTTTACAGGCTGAATCATACAAGGAGCGTGAGAGCGGGGTCAAGTTATAACGGAATGCCCTGCAGGTAAAATGAGCTTCTTTATACAAACGCTTGTACCGTTTATTGTAATATTTGACAAGAGGAATTAAGATCCACTTGTTCACACATTTCAGAGTTGACGGATTAAGGCTACATTTAGGAAAACCACAGGTGAGCCCAATACAGCGTTTAAGTTGTTGGTATATTGTCATTTCAATGAGCCTTATTTTTTCAATAGTCCGATAATCAAAAGTTTGTGATTATCATTATCTTTCACAGACTTTGTACATCCAAGACAGCATTAGCGTTTTTCTCACATGCACTATATTACATAGTGGCACGTAACACTTGCAATAACGAGGTAAGCTTAGCATTATCAGAAACATTAGTTAGCAATATTGATTCTCCCTGGCACCAAGAGTAACAAGGTTTCCTTTTCTCTCTTTCTTTTTTCTTTAACAGACCCCTGACGAAGGGGCTGATGCCCCGAAATGCATTGGGTGTTATTGTATTGTTTTGTAATATTTAATGTATAAATCCATATGTCTGTTCTTTGAAAGTAATGTAAATTTAGATAATTCCAAATGATTTATTTCTTATGATGATTGTAATGATTTGAACCTTTGATGATTTATCATGGATAAAAGTGAATAGCAACTTGACAAAAGGAGTATTTAATTTCGTAGTGCGTGTTGGAGTCCTGGTGGCCTTCTGGCGCCAGGCCACATACATTTGAAGTTTGGGAGAGTGCAATGAAGATGGTGACTGTAAGAATGGAGAATAGAAGAGTGCAGTTTGGAGAAAAGGCTGTGGCCCCATCAGGATATTGTGTATTAGAATTTGGCACATTGCCTACGCACTTCATGATACTGGCATCCGAGACAAGGCCCTGCACTGGACCCACTCCTTCCTCACCTGTCGAACACAGCAAGTCAGACTACCTCAGTTCTTCTCCGAGATCACCTATGGAGTACCCCAGGGCTCATCCCTGAGCCCCAACGTCTTCAACGTTTACATGGCTTCACTCGTGGCCATCGTCAGGACCTACAGACTCAACATTGTCTCCAATACCAATGACACCCAACTGATCCTCTCCCTCACCAACGAACCCATAACCGCAAGAAACTACTTCCACAGCAGGATGAAGGCCATTGCCACCTGGATGAAAAACAGTTGCCTCAAACTCAACCTGTGCAAGATCGAAGTCTTCATCCTGGGACCCACCCCATCAACTTGAGATGACTCCTGGTGGCCCGCCGCAGTGGGAATCCCTTCACCCCCTTGGACCACGCATGAAACCTCGGTATCATACTGGACTCCTCGCTCACCCATTGCCAACTGGATGAAAAACAGTTGCCTCAAACTTAACTCGTACAGGACCAAAGTCTTTATTCTGGGACCCACCCCTTCAGCTTGGGATGACTCCTGGTGGCCCACCACATTGGGAACCACTTCAGCCCCACAGACCATGCACAAAACCTCGGCATCATACTGGACTCCTCGCTCACAGCAAACTGTCAGGTAAATGCTGTCTCCTCATCATTCCACATGCTTTGCCTGCTTTGAAAGACATTCAGATTGATCCCCAACGAATCCAGAAAAACAGTCACCCAGGCACTCATCAGCAGCAGATTCGACTATGGCGGCGCACTCTATGCCGGCGGCACCAAGAAACTCTTCAAGAAACTAAAGAATATTAAAAATGCCACAGCCAGACTGGTCCTTGATATCACCTGCTGCAGCCACATCACTGAACTCCTCCAAGAAATCCACTGGCTCCCAGTCAACAAAAGAATCACTTTAAGCTCCTCACACACGCCTACAAAGCCCTCCACAATGCAGTACCAGCATACCTGAACCACGTACCCACAAGACACTTCCGCTCCACCCAACTGACCCTGGTCACCGTCACTCTGGGCCAGAGGGAGATCCTTCTCCTACATCACCTCAAGACCTGGAACAACCTGCCTGTCCACCTCAGACAATACCTGTTGCTGACCCAGTTCAGAAAGGATCTCAAGACCTGGTTCTTTGGCTGAACCCCAGTGCACAGACGGATCAGCAGCCCCCTCCACACCCCCCCACGCAGCGCCTTGAGGCCCTCACTGGTGAGTAGCCACGCTTTACAAATCCTGATTGATTCATTCACTTCCTTCAGATTCATTGGGTTCGACAGGAGGTTCATGGATGAAAGCATGGTATGACCTAAGTTGAAGGAGAAATAGTTGCAATTCTACACAAATAGAAGACTTTAGAAATTCATAATTTTCTCTCTGTTCAACCTGAGCCATGGTTAGTAGGCTTACTGTATATTTCAAGACCAGTCTGGCAGTCACCACCTCTTTTATGGTTTTATGTCTTTTGCTCCAAAATCTAAATTAAATATGAATAATAAAGGCAGGTGAACCCTTCATCGTTTAAATCTCCCATCTGCCTTGAGTTGACAATGCTTCAGTAAGTTGAAGTATTCCGCTGTGACTCACCTTGCTTGATAGTCATTAAGAAAAGGAGGACTGGAAAGGTATAAGATGAAAATATCAAGACTCTTTCTAGACAAAACTCCTGATCAACTTGGGGCAGATTACTTCAACATGAATGTCCTACTTTAGGGGCAGGCAGTGAAAAGTGTCTCTGTACAATTCAAAGGTTCCAGACACTAACTTTTTCCTGAACATTTATGGTCCTTTCACAAATTTCCAAAGCAGCAGAAAGTTTTGGTTGCAGGAGTCAATCATTGTTTTATGATGGTTAAGAATAGCCAATCATCGAACTAAACGCCTACTAGCCGTAGCAACACTTGTCTCCCTACTTCAAGATCAGAGGCCCCAAAATTGTTTTTTTGTGTTATTGTTATGTTTGCATTTCCCAGCTATGTCTTTACTCAAAGACCCTCTAAAAAGAAAAAAACTTCATAGACAGTCCGAGCCATCAAGCATGGTGAAGGTAATATGCAAAGTAACAAAATGAATGATTTTTATGAAAATATGGTCAACTTAAGCAAAGCCTTGTATTGTCAGAAAATTATGAAGCATTAGACTGAGTACTAGAAGCTGTTAATTATAGCTCAAGGATGCTATGAGACTGTATACAAGACAAGTTAATATTATTTCCAAACATTTGTACAGCACTGCTTTTTTGCTCAAAACTCAGATAAGATGTGTAACAAATGATGACCAGTTTTCACAGTTAATTCTTTGGCTTGTAGTTGTGCTTTTAGAATAGATGCCACTACATGCCCCAAAATCCAAAGGAACAGGAGAACTAGATGAACTGACTCTTACATTGGAAATGAATTAATGACATCGCTTGGCGAGGGCTATAGAAATAAAGAACAACTAATTATATGGACAAATGTACCCCTCAATGAAACATTAAAAAGGATATTGCAATTCACCTTGGTGTTCCATAGCTTCACAAAGGCCTCCAGCCAGCAGCCCCATGTCTCTATATGGTTAGGGAACTCTTCTGAGACTTTCAATATCCTTATAATGTGCATTTGGGGTTACACTGTCCCATGTATCTGATGTATTGTTTATATAAATTCCATATATGATAGAAAAATCCTACATTTGCCATATACAGTTTCTGAACACAAGACAGGCAAGGACTACAGAATATTATAATAAACTGTTCATTCAGCATTAAATTTACTATTTCGCAAAGGCATTATATAAACTTGAAACATCATCAACCTGTACAAAAAGAATTTGGGAGAATTGAAATTCCACCTTTTCAATCACTACTGCTAATAAACATGTTTAGCTTTATCGCTGAGTGGACAACAGGCAATCCTCAGGTGCTGCTGAAGGGTGACACTAATCCTTGGTGTAAGAAATTGGATTATTGATTGGGGGGGTGGTAGCTCCACTCAGGCAACAACTACAATCCGTGTCAGGGTCAACCACGGAAGTCACTAAATTAATCTGTGCTTAATCCTATGGTAGCTTGGCACAGACCAGTCCAGCTTAACTTAGAAGCAATGTGTGAAGTACTTATGCAGCACACCAACAATAATAGAGTGGAAACAAAACACAAGAAAAATCATGAAATAATTTAGAAACATAGAGAAAATGTGAATAAATAAAATGATACCTGAACAACAAAAATCCGATCAGTGGAATGGGACATATTCAATTGTAACTTTATTTATTGAAAATAGTGCCTAAAAGCACAAAGCACCACTCACAGGCATCTGGTCACACTAGACCAGAGAAATGTCACAGTTAAGGCCAACCTTGATGGAGTGTGGACCTGATATAGGGACCAGGTTAGTCCCTTCAAAAAGTTATCTTCTAAGTCCAGAACAAAGAGTTCTGTTCTCGTTGGAGGAGGCCACTAGGAGGCTGAGCTTCACAAACGGTTGTTGCTATAGCGTAAAACGCTGGTCAGGTGTTGTGTATGTACTTCACTGTAGCTACATTTGGTGGTCGTCCAGGCTATTTTTGCTGCAGCGTGAAGTGCAGGTCTCCTGTTGCCACTCACTGTGGATAGTTGTTTATGGCATGAAGAGCAGGTTTCACCAGATCTTTGCACTGGTGGTCATCACACAGCAAAGTTTCAGCAGGAATGGGCCACCTTTCATTGATGAGTAACCAAAACTATGGGATTTTCACCTTCCGTTCAGGAGGAGTATATCTGATGCCAGTCAAGGGTCCAGGACCTGGGCACCTCTTGGGCATCAGGGCTCCCTCCGGCAGAGACTAGCAGCAGGACTTAGACAGGTCCATTTCAGATCCAGGCATGTCCAGTTGCAGCAGGTCAGGCGGACAGTTGCCAAGTGCCTCTAAAGCTTGTTCTTTTTCTATATCTCACACAGTAGATCAGCCATCTGGCCCTAGAAGTCACTCTAGCTTGGGATGAAGGCAAACAAGTCAAACCTTCCTTCTCAAACTGAAACGCAGTCCTTCAAGCAGCAGGGCAGTTATCTGGCATTAGGGCAGTCCTTCTTCTATAACTTTCACAGGTCCAGGAGTGTTCTAATGAGTGACTCTGCTGGTCCAATATTTATACCTGTGCCCGCATTTGTGTGGCCTTTTTGGGGTGGGGCTCGCTTTCCTTTGCCCACATCTAGTTCTGGAAAGTTCTTCGCTAACCCTGTGTAGGCTCCAAACTGTCTGGGGTGGCAAAAGGAAGGGAAGACCTTGTCAGGTGATTTTATGTGTGCAGAAGACAAAGCCCTTTGAAGTATAAGTGGGACTTTTTACTGCCCCTCCCCAGTCATCCTGCAAAGAGGGCTGGTCCAGTAGACATTATGTTACTCTCAGGAAGCAATGCGCAAACCCCAACAGCAGAGCCATTCAAACGCATGTGACCCAGGACACTGACAGAAGGCACATATGGTTGAGACAAGAAAATGCCAGTCTTGTAAAGTGGCATTTTCAGAATTGTAATATAAAATCAGATTTCACCATTAAAGAGGATTTTAAATTACAAATAATAGGAGTATAAACAGCGTATCTCTACCTGTTCCCAATATTAAAAAAAGCCCTTAATAAATATAATATGGTACCCCAATATTAGTCAATGTGAGAGAAAAGGCTTACAGCAGTGAAAAACAACTTTAGAAGTTTTCCCTTGTTAGGCCATGTAAAACTTGCGTACACATGCCCTACTTTTTAAATATAATGTACTCTGCCCTATAGGCCTTTGGGGCTTACCTTGGGAGTGGCTTATCAGTATTAAAAAGGAAGGTTTATGCCTGGCAAAAGGTTGCTTTTGCCAGGTTGAAATGACAGTTTAAACCGCACACCCAAGCTGGCCTGAGATATGTTTAAAGGGCTACTTAGGTGGTCGGTACAATGAGTGCTGCAGGCCTACTCTTAACATTTAATTTACAGACCTTATGCACATGTAGTACCACTTTACTAAGGACTTACAAGTGAATTAAGAGTGCCAGTTGAGTGTAAGGGTATTTCACCACGCTTTAAGGAGAGAGCACAAGCACTTTAGCACTGGTTAGCAGTGATAAAGTGCAGACCGTCCTAAAGACAAGAAAAGCATATGTGGTAAACAGTAGGGGTGATGGCAGGAGGTATGGGGGAATACCACTCTAAGGTTGTCAGGTCTAACACATGAATAACAGACAGAGCTAAAGTAAAGGTGCTAGGGCCTGAATCTCAGAAGCCTAAAGAGGATGGTGGGACTTGTATAGATGCTTCTAATATTATAATCAAGGTAGAAGGCAGTGAAAAAGTGAAAGGATAAGGTATATCCAATCAAAGCACTGGAAGATCAAAATACTTCTCTTTACAGGTCAAAAACTAGATGAAGGAGAGTGGCAGCCAAAGCAGGGTCTGAAATTGATAGAACATCCATTGAGTGATGAGCAAGGTGCAGACCCAAATGCCATATGATAAAACATTGGTAATAATAAGTCTGTCCGACAATAAGTCTGTCAGTAGACGGAACTAAAATGTAGTTCATAAAAAGTTTTAAATAACCCGGCATTTCAAGGTAAATGTTAGAAATATATGTATGAATGAATGCCGTGGTTTTATTCTTACTGGCAGTGAAGAGAGAAAGCGTGTATTGTTCCGGGGTGAAAGTCCATGGACAGAGGCACACAGTGATGGGGCAAAATGTAGACCCCAGATCCTAATAGGTGTGAGAAACGTATTACAGACTAGGAAGAAGGTTTGGTTATTCACATTAAAGGACATGAAATCCATACAGATATTTTATTTGGGTAAATTGTAGGACAAACAAGTTAACACGTACAAACCAAAACAAGTCTGGCAGTGGGCTTCAAGGGCATGTTTGCCCTGAGTTTCCTCACTATGGTGAGGAGGGACAAGGCTTAACCCTGCTATCCGTCTTCTCTTGGAGATGCACTCTCACAATATTTCATATTCAAACAATATTCTTGTTTGTATAGCTCCTAAAAGCTGTACAAAGATAGGTCTGGTTTGCAATGTTATTGTGCCTATTGTTTATCTGAAATGAAGCAGTGTGCGAATTCACAATTTATGACATATTACATAGGACTCAAAATGTGTTTGTTCCAAGTACACTCAATCTTAGATATTATACCCATTACTGCATTACTCCTCTGTTACATTTTAATATGTGACTTTCAGTTTTCATAAATGTATACAGTTTAGCATGTTCTTATACTCGTCGATTGAAATGCATTCATATGAACGCTAAATAAAGACATCAGAGCACCTGAAAGCGTGTTAACATCTAGTTTGTGTAGACATCGTTGTTATCTTGCCACACCTTTAACGTAAATGGACTTCCTTCATGTGTTTTGCTTGTTAGTCTGCACCGCGAAGGAGAGCGGGGTGAATTGTTCCTGTGAAAGTGGTTACGTCTGGCCAAGTGATGTTTGTCCTGCAACCCCTACGTGTTCCGGCTCGTCCACAACATGTGATTGCCTTAACGCATTTCCCTCCGGAGGATGTGAGCTCTCTCTGCCTCCAGGTATGGAACTCGTTTTCAACAAATAACGTTTTTTGGCACTGTGTTATTAAGTTTCCACCTGCAGTTGGGCTTCTCTTTAACCTGATAGGTTGTGATAGTCACCTATTGACCTTGATATATGCTACATAAATATGATTGGTCCAAAGGACAAGACAGGGCGGCGAGCCAATAGCAGCCCTGGAAATAAATCTCAGATTAGCCCCATGTTTTTCTCAGCATGCATAGTGAGGAGGTCAGTGGTCTTTGTTTGCAGCAGGGAAACATGTCTGTGTCATAAGAGCATTCAGTACATGATACAAAATACTGGATGCACTGCAAACAAAGGTATACCATAGCAGACGCACTGCATATGATACAGTGTGCCTCAATGGACACGTGGTCACCGATAATCTTCTGAGACAAGAAAAAAGCAGCATTTATAAATATTGATACTGTCCAGGACATAATGCCCTTCACGATGCTTGTGCCGAAGCTTCAGAACTGATGCTACCATCAGAGTTGAAGCTAAAGTTTGCTGCTGAATACATGGTTATTTATTCAAATCTTTCATCAGCCTCCATAGCAGACCAGTCCCAGGCCCCTGATTGTTATGCCAGAACCATGAAGACATAGACTCATGAAGTAAAAACACAATCCCTTGTAAATATGGATGTGCACTTTCTAATCACGGAAGGGAACTATGGGGCCTATTAGGATTGCGGACGGACCTGCATCCGTCCGCCACCCCGAGGTGCAGCGGCGGTCCCTCCGGTGCAATTAGGATGTGACCGTCACATCCCGTATCTTTAACCTTGAGGCGGGTGCTGCTTGAAACAGCACCCGCCACAAGGTTAAAAATGCATGTTTTACATTTACATGCACAAAGCGGCAGGCACCGCGCGGTGCCTGCCGCTTTGTGCATGTAAATGCTGGGAAGTACCCTAGGTACCCCCCATATGCACCCCCCAGCCCCCGACACCCTGGGGGCCCACAACGGGCCCCCAAACACCAAAGTCCACATGTTTTTCCACGGCGGAAAAGCCGCCGTGGAAAAGTATGTGTCGATGTACATCCTAATTTGGCTGACGGTGTTTTGCAGACACCGCCACCAAATAGCCCTCCACACCCCGCGGATCAACGGCGGACGGACCTGCCGTCCGCCGCTGGTCCCACCGCAATTCCACCGCCATCCTAATCTAGCGGTGGGTGTTTTCTGTGGCCGCGGCGGTGAATCCGCATCCTCCAGGCCGGCGGTGGCTTCCGCCGGCCCGGAGGATGCGGATTCACCGCCATCCTAATCGACCCCATAGTTAGGGAACACTCATGTTCTATCCCTAATAAAAGAAATGCCTGATGTTTTCAATGAGTAAAGCACAAAAGAGTCTCCCTTAGTAAATAGTATTCAATTTGACGAATGTAGAATGCTTTTAATTGCACATTTTGCTCATATTTGCTACATTGCATCAGATATATTGGTTTAACAAATTGTGAACTAGCCACAAGACTGAAAACTATAGAAACAGAATGACAACCCTCCACACGGTTCCAGCTGCTGGGCCTCAGAGCAGCAGTGCCATGTGCAGCCCTTCTATGAAAACATGGCCGCCCCCAGTGCACAGCGCATGCCCTCATGGAAGTTTACAGATAACATCACAAATAACATATTCGTTGGCATCACTGGTGAAATCATGTACAACATCACCATTGTAGACACTTACAAATTATCTCAAGGTAGATGGGAAACCGGTTAGAGGTAAGTTACAAGTGAAATTGAAGCCGCTCTAGGTTCAATGATGCTGTTACTTCATCAATATGTGTGCATGGCGAGTGACTGGCATAGGGCTAGCCCTGGGGCTTCGCTGAGCGCAACCGAAAGTACCGGAGTGTATTTCCATTCATTCGACTAATTTCGTTAAAGATGCTCGTGTCAAATATCATTTGCCATATTTATACAGTCTTTGTTCATATTCACTCACTAAGCAATAGATTGAGAAAATCAGCTTTGCTGAATGCATTTCGAGTACATGGTACTCAGTCAGAAAGCTGATTAGTGTAAACTGTAAGGCATATTCCTGATTAAAAAAAAGAGATAGGAGAAATTAACAATTATTGCACTACTATTGCCATGACAATAAAGGAAATATGACTTTCTCTTTTGTGAGTTCCAAATACCTGTTGACTCAGCGGTGAGTGTCGACCTGGGTTATTGGCCAACCCTACAGTGACGCAAGCATGAATTCTTCCTGAATAGCCTTGCTGAACCACCCTTGAGTGGGGAGCATCCAATAGAAATACTGAGAGCTG
The DNA here is from genome assembly GCF_964261635.1 of Lissotriton helveticus. Taxonomy (NCBI): domain Eukaryota; kingdom Metazoa; phylum Chordata; class Amphibia; order Caudata; family Salamandridae; genus Lissotriton; species Lissotriton helveticus. The sequence goes on along the minus strand of NC_136067.1, from coordinate 232,341,068 downwards.
CTCACACCCCCACACCTTGTCAACATGGAGTGATGTGATTTGCTTCATGTGGAATTCCTCTTCTACAGATTTGTCATCATGCCTGATTGAGCCTCCCACCTTTAGTGACGACTTTGAAAGCACAGGTGAGGGTGGAGTTGAAGTGTCACATATAGTTGGTCCATAGTTATGTACTTCTACAAAGTGTTGCTAGGCAACTAAAGATTTAGGGCCACATGTAGATGGCCCAATACCGGTTGGTAACGGCCGAAATTACCGAATTTCGGCCGTTACCGCCCGGTATTGGGAATTTAAGATGTAGGTGGCCTAAATTGCAAATTCGGTAATTTACCGATTCGGTATTTTAAGGAATCGGTAAATTACTGATTCCTTAAAATACCGAATCGGTAAATTTCTGAATTTGCAATGTAGGGAGCACTCAAATGAGTGCTTTTCCCATTTTAGGATTTGTTATTTACCACCAACTATAAGTTGGTGGTAAATAACGAATACCTTTGAAAATGCAAATCAGTGCATTTTCAACTTATGTGCTATGTGGCAGACAGACATGCCCTTAGGGCATGTATGTGTGCCACATCTGCACACATATTTACAAGGGGGTGGTGATGGACAGAGTATTCTGAATTAAGCAGAACACTCCTACCCAGTCCACAGATCAGGGCTTGATCCATCACCGTTTTTTAGCTCACTGCACCATCCCAGTTCAGAACCTGGCTATATGCAAATTAGTCTGTCCCTGGCCCAGTGCATCATGGGAACAGGGCAGACCAAACTACCAAGCCAATTCTTTACCAGAAAGGAAACAAGCTTCCGGGGACCGGTTTCTGGCATTACAGCCGTCTTCGGCCCGGCTTGCTTGAATCCTGATGGTGCAGTGAGCAAGGGACTCGCATCCGAGTATACCCTTCCACGCTTATGGTGGCCAAAAATATTTACAAGGGGGTGGTGATGGACAGAGTATTCTGAATTAAGCAGCACACTCCTACCCAGTCCACAGGTCAGGGCTTGATCCATCATCGTTTTTTAGCTCACTGCACCATCCCAGTTCAGAACCTAGCTATATGCAAATTAGTCTGTCCCTGGCCCAGTGCATCATGGGAACAGGGCAGACCAAACTACCAAGCCAATTCTTTACCAGAAAGGAAACAAGCTTCCGGGGGCCGGTTTCTGGCATTACAGCGGTCTTCGGCCCGGCTTGCTTGAATCCTGATGGTGCAGTGAGCAAGGGACTCGCATCCGAGTATACCCTTCCACGCTTATGGGGGCCAAAAATATTTACAAGGGGGTGGTGATGGACAGAGTATTCTGAATTAAGCAGAACACTCCTACCCAGTCCACAGATCAGGGCTTGATCCATCACCGTTTTTTAGCTCACTGCACCATCCCAGTTCAGAACCTGGCTATATGCAAATTAGTCTGTCCCTGGTCCAGTGCATCATGGGAACAGGGCAGACCAAACTAATTTACAAGGGGGTGGTGATGGACAGAGTATTCTGAATTTCAGCAGAACACTCCTACCCAGTCCACAGATCAGGGCTTGATCCATCACCGTTTTTTAGCTCACTGCACCATCCCAGTTCAGAACCTGGCTATATGCAAATTAGTCTGTCCCTGGCCCAGTGCATCATGGGAACAGGGCAGACCAAACTAACATCTGCACACAAGCACGATTCAGGGGTGCAACAGGGTTTCAAAGTGACACCCTGCCACCCTTGACTGTGTTCCCCCTTTTACCAAATCAGTATTTACCGATTCGGTAATTCCATTCATTCTATGGGCCTGGAGGCCCATAGGGATGAATGGGAAATACGGAATCAGTAAAACAGTAAATACCGATTTGGTAAAAAATACCGAATGATTACCTACATCCAATTTACCGATTCTAAAATACCAAATCGGTAAATTTAGGTATTTTAGAATCGGTAAATCTGGATTACCTACATCTGGCCCTTAGTAAGTACACCTTCCTTCCAGCAAATGGCATCTTTATTTGTCACTGTATCTCTCCTACAATGTGTCTGCTTTTTCTATGTGTTTGTCACCTAAGCAAATTCATGTGACCAGACTTGGAAAGCGCCTCATGGGCGCCCTCACTTTTGTGGAACAGTCTCCAAGTGACGCTTGCTTGGTGACAATGGAATGTGACAGCTGAAACTAAATATTCATTAACTGTTATCTGTTTTCATTTGTGTTCATGGCAAATAGCACATATCATCGTGAGTGGACTGAATGCTGCTGGGCGGAGTTGTTGAGTTTTGCTGCTTCTTCTTCCATATTTTACATCTAACTTGGCAGTGCAGCTGGTTACTTGACTTAATATTAGCAATGCTTCAAAATATACATTGAGTGGCCTCTCGCTCCAGCCAGAGGAGTACTATTCTCTTACCTGATGTTATTGGCTACATGGTGAATGACGGTGCTTAATTTGAGCCAGTGGGGACCACCAAGACCTATTTTTGGGAACAGCGTTTATTTATCTGCATGAGACATTTACCGAGAGCAAGGGAAGTGATGGAGCGGGATAGAAAACAGAATTCTGTTTAAACCCGTGAAGTCACACTTCCATAAATAAATTAATAATGCTAACAACTTGTGCTGTGTGTATAATAATTCAACCTAGTTTAAAGTTGCATTTTCACAGAACACGCGGGAAACTAACATGTGTGCTCATAAATGTGCATTATGTTGCATTCTCATGTATGTGGAAAATAATACATTAATTTTGTCTATTGTCATGTCATAACTAATAGCAGCTGTTTTTGAAATAATGGCATGTGCTTATTTTGCTTCCCTTGTCTATGTGATGTCATTCCTACTATTCTAGGTGCACATAAGGTTTTATGGATTAATGAAGACAGGTAGATATAAAATGCTGCTTTATTTGTGCTTTACTGCTAGGTAATTTAGACTAATGGGTTAATTATTAGCAATGATGGGAGGCAACAGAACAAACTGTATTTCTTTCATTAATTATTCTTTGTGTTTGTTTATATAATAGTTTTACAAATGAAGCTTAGAGATGGCTGCAGAAAAATAGTTCCCTTTTAAAAGTGACGCAGGGACAGTGGCGCAGAAAATTGACGCTTTCTGAAAGAGGCCTAATGATGAAAATGGCTCAAGTGAAAATAATTCCAAGAAGGATGGAAAAGGCCTCTGAGCTTTTATTTTGAAAGGTTTTGGAATGAACTGCTAAAAAGATGACTTTTTGGAGAAATTTGCTAACGGTTGCTAACGTGCCACGGGAGTTCAGAGCTGACTAAGCTCAAGGTTAAAAAGGAAGCTGTCGCTACAAAATGTAGCAGCCTAAGGAAGAACTGCCAAGACTTCTAAATGAACAATGGACTAGTGAATTTGCCCGGGCATGTAAGAAGGAGGTGTCACAGTTTACTGTGGTACGAGGTGGCTCAGCCAATGGAGAACTAGAATTCGTCTGCTGGAATGTGAAAAATAGTTAGTTCAGCTAAAATTAGGGTATAAGAATAGGTTCAGAGAACACATAGTTGGCTTACGCTCGAGAAATCTGGAGGACGATGTTATGCTGATGGACTTTACACGTGAGGACAGGAGTTTTTATTAATTACTTTATTACTAGGTGATGAGGGTAGAGACAGAGATATAGTTAGGATTTTGGGAAATGCTTAATTTTACTTATTCCTGCTAATGAATAATAATTCTTGATTTATGCTCTTTTTATTAATACTGAATAAATCTTTCTTTATGACATTTTCTAATGCTTGTTTAATAAAATACCAAAACCTAAGTTTTTCTAGATGTGTTAAAATAAATTTTCTAAAATGACAAGCTGGTCTTGATTATTGCAGATGGTTTAAACAACTATATTTAGATCTTATCGCCTCATGATTCAAGCGCTCTATTGTTGTTATGGGCCTAGTGTTGTAGTGTAAGTTTTGTTGGTAGTAGATAGTGTCATTTGTGCAAAATTTTGGTGAGAGCGCTGGATCAATTTCTGGTAGCAGAGGCGCGTCATCGTAGAGTAGCTCTTTAATTGGCTAGAAGGATTCTGCAAGCGGTTCTCTACGTCAGCCGCTGCGCTGACATTGACTAAAAAGCCGTAGCGTCATTGCTTGAGCTCTGCTGTCATTGGGCAAGGCTTAGGCGAGGTCTCCATGTAATTTTACAATTGTGTATGATTTAATAAATAAAAGAATGTCCTTATAAACATTTTTAATGCTACGATTGAGATCACATTGCATTTACGAAGGGGCGGCACTGTGATTGGTTGCAGCATTTTACCAGCCGCGCTCTGATTGACTAAAGACGCCGCAGCGTCATAATCAGAGCCGCGACATGATTGGGTGAAACCCCATCGTGTAATAAGAAGAGCCGCGCTCTGGTTGGTTGAGGCATCGCGTCATCGTCAAAGTGAGGCTGTGTTTGTTATTGGGTGAGGCTCTGTTACTTGAAAGAGCCACGCTGTAATTGATTGCCCGGAGTGTTGCGCTGAGATTCCCTGACGTTTTAATACCGCTGCCGAGTTTGTAAACATCTCGGCTTTCAAAGTAAATGCGCTGTGATCGCGCTAGTAATTAATAATACATGTCACACTGAGGAGGTACTGAAAGGCTGCAGTATAAATAAAACGAGCGTTAGCAAGCAGCCAAGTACAGCAGAAACGAGGCGGTGAATGAATAAAAGGATTGGGAGACTCTTTTGAGAGTGTGTTTGCAAAGAAGGATGCAGATTTAGAGCTGGTTATTGCAGGGGGAGGTCTGAAGACTTTACAGCAGTGTGATTAAAATAAATAATAAGAAAAACAACATCAAGCTTTCTTTTCCCCACAAAAGTTGATATATGAAGGTGTGCAAGTGCAAATAAATAATTGTTAAGATATACCTAGTCACATTTAAGTGTTGAATAAATATTTTGTATTGTTGTTTTGCAAATACATATTTTTTGGTTTATTAAAATTAAATACAGGTTATAGCAGAAATAGTAAAACATTGTGTGACAAAACGAAAAGTGATAATGACATATAATTAATGTTTAAGGGGTAAAAGGTTATTTACAAGCAAGACATTATATGTAAATTTAAGGCAAAACAAGTCAGGTTTTCTTTTTCCACAGGTATATGTTGCAGAAGGTGTGTAAGTGAAAAAATAAGTACATTTAAAACACATGTGATTATACGCTGATATTATTGTTATAAAAAAAAAATTTGCGTTGTTACTGTTTTTGCAAATTGATATTTTTCTTTACAGGTTAATTAAATTTAGTAATACAGGTAAATTAGGAGAAATATTAAATTGACCAAATTATAAGGTTTTCTACACCTGATAGTGTTAAATTAATTAATTAATTGATCAACAAGCGCTGCAAGGCAAATTTAAAGAGTAAATTTACCGAATTATATAAAGAGAAATAAAATGTCTTCCTTGTATAAGAAAATGAAAAAGGTTGTTGCCAAATGCGAAAGTAAATTAAAAATTCCCAAATTAGTGAAAATAAATAATAAAGGTGTCAGAGTAGAAATTATTGATCAGTGTAAAAATAATGTTGTAAAAATGGATCAGAACCGGAATTCAATAAGACCCCCAGAACAGATTGATGTAACGCCAAAAATGCCAGATCAGATTGATAGAATGTCAGCTCAGACTTCTTCTGAAAATGATGCAACTGAAAAGCATGATGAAATGCTTAGTACTTCTGGAATTAATATTCCTAATTATGCAAATTCATCAAATGATTTGAAGGAGTTCATGAAAATTTTGGAAACAGAGATAGTCCCTACACTGGAAAAAGATGAAATTAATTCTGCAATTTTAAAGGTCCCATTAATTGAAAAGGTTTATTCTATTGTACTTGAGATTGAATTAGTAGGGATTACGACTCAGCAAGGAACAGAGATGACTTCAGTTCTGGTAAGTGAGAAGTCTGATACTGATCTGATTGATTTGAAACAGTCAGACAAGTCAAAATTATGTTTAAAGGAAAAGGAGATTGAGATAAATGAGCTGAATGAACAGTTACAAATACAGCGACAGGTAATGATTCAGAAGACTGAGATGGCTTCATTGCCATTACACATTTTTGATAAAGAACAGTCAGACAAAACAGATACAGGATTAAATAAAGAACAGGAAAACAGTCCAAAAAGATTAAATGCACTTCCAAAATGTTGGTATGAAAATAATGTTCTTTTGAGTGAAGACATTAAAATGAAGGACGCAATTGATCAACAGATTAAAACATTGACTTTTACAGGTTCGCTTATCAGAAATGAAAATTTGATTAAAGGGTTGATTGATGATATCCAATTGGCAGAAAGGTTTGCTGTCGTGATATGTGCAGCATACAAAATGAATGATGAACATGCTTTGAGTTCACTAATACTAACATCTGTAGTTGAAACATGGCAGGTAGTCAAAGACTTACAAGATGATGCAACTCATGAGGAGAAAGGTACATGGTTGAGAACAGATTTTAGACAGCGAGATGAGGATGAGATTTGGATACACAAAGATAGTAGAATAGTTTTACCAAATAGCATGATTACTGACATGAACAGAATGTACTATAAAATTGCTGAATTTCTTTACCAGAGGTGTCTGACTTATCAGCAAGTGAACACAATTAAGAGAACAATTGTGAGATTAGAAACAGAATTACAGGAGAGTGGTTCATTGACCAAATTACAAATGGATTTTTGTGAGATAGCACTGCATGATAAACTGTGCTACATTTTTGTGATTTACTGTTTGATTACAAAATGGGTTGAAACATTTCAGATGAGACATGATGATGAAATTACTGCTGAAAATTTACTAGATGGCAAAAGACATATTAAAAACAGACTGCTCCATTGTACAGATAGAACAGAAATTTCAGATGTTGAGGAGCATGAGAATGTTACTATAAAAGACAGAGATGCAGAAATGTGCCTAGCTGCAGGTACAAAGTGGACAGATATTCTTCCACTTGTTTTGATGTTTCTGAGAAACACTACTGATAAAAAGACACATTTAAGTCCACGTGATATTATGATGGACAAGGTCATGAGACAGACATTCATACCAGAGAAAAGAATAATGACTATCAATGATAACATCAATTTGGAGAACTGCAGGAATTTATCAGATGAAATGATTTCTGTGTTTGATGAAGATGAAACTGAAGTGCAAACAAGAGAAAAAGAGCAAGTACTTGAATTGTTAACAGGAAAAAGAATCAGGAAAAAGGTTCGTCTAAAAAGAAATTCTCTAGTGCCAAGGTGGCAGAAAAGGAGGCTAGTCAGTCTTGTCACAACAAATGCAGAGAAGTGCAAAAGAATGAAGAGGTGGATTGACACTGGCCATACTTTTCGTGTATCTACACCTGAAAATCCTGATGAGGATAGTGTCACAATTGATGATTCAGATTCTGAAGAAGAGCCTGAAGAGAATCCAGATCTTGAAGATCGACAAGTTGGTCGACATCTGGTGAACATGAAAAGAAAACAAGCCTTGATTGAAGAAGACTTGAAAGTTGTGACTGAAGACTCAGAAAATGATGGAAATCTGTCAGAAAAAGAAGCAGAAGAAGAATGTGATCAGATTGTGATTCAAGACCAGGAGAGTATTGAAAAGCAGAAAAGTAGCTCTGAAAACTGGAACAAGAATTCTGAAACTGGGAAGTTGAAGGTAATGGAAGAAGAAAATGAATTGCCAAGTACCAGCTACAAAGATGATGTTCCTAACGGAGTGAAGCTGCTGAGTAAAGAAGTACCTGAGTCTGAAGTTGAAATTTCTGACACTCAAACTGATGAGAATGATGAAGATTCTCAAATAAGAAAATTCAGAAAAGGAGCTTGGAGAACAGAATGTAAAGTGACCAAGCAAAAGAAGAAATTACTAAGAAAAAGTGATAACTGGCAAGGAGAAAATGAAGGCCTAAAATTCAAATTGAGATACAGATCAAAGAAACAGATTGATGAGATATCAAGTCAAAAAGATTCTGTAAAGAAAAGTGAGGCAGGAAAGAAAATGGAAGTGATACCTGTAATGGAGGTAATGGATTGCAGTCAGGAAAAGATTGAAAACAAAAGTGACAATGATTGAAGTACATACCTGTTAAATTTTAGGTTTTTGTTTTTGGCATAAGGCTGAAGAAATCTTGTTAGATGACACAAGGTCGAAGAAATACTGTTAGCTGAAAAATTAAATTGTGACATTAGGTCGAAGAAAAACTGTTAAAATGATAAAAAAAAAAAAAAAGTATAAAAAAAAAAAAAAAAAAAATTTTGAAAAAGGGGGGTGTTAGAAATTTTTTGAAAATTTAGGTACAATTTTTAAAATTTTTGTTTTATTTTTCTTTGCAAGCTTAATGAAAATATAATTCTGCTTTGGTTAATTTAGGTTATTGTTCTTTTAGAAATTAACAAGGAGAAGTTTAAGGTTAAAATGACAAGCAAGATACTGACATTTTATTAGTTATAGTTTTGCAACACTTTTGTTGAAGCTTAGTTGTATGTTACACAAGAAAAAGAAATAGAACTAGAGGGGTTTCTTAAAACTCAATAAAAAAATTGTAGATAAACTGATGAGATAAGTCTTTAGAAATACTAACACAGGTGAAATTGAATCATGTTCATCTTAGATAAAATCTTTGCTAAAATATTGGGTGGTGGTGTGGTGATTTGTTAATCACCAGATGAGGGAGTTGATGGAGCGGGATAGAAAACAGAATTCTGTTTAAACCCGTGAAGTCACACTTCCATAAATAAATTAATAATGCTAACAACTTGTGCTGTGTGTATAATAATTCAACCTAGTTTAAAGTTGCATTTTCACAGAACACGCGGGAAACTAACATGTGTGCTCATAAATGTGCATTATGTTGCATTCTCATGTATGTGGAAAATAATACATTAATTTTGTCTATTGTCATGTCATAACTAATAGCAGCTGTTTTTGAAATAATGGCATGTGCTTATTTTGCTTCCCTTGTCTATGTGATGTCATTCCTACTATTCTAGGTGCACATAAGGTTTTATGGATTAATGAAGACAGGTAGATATAAAATGCTGCTTTATTTGTGCTTTACTGCTAGGTAATTTAGACTAATGGGTTAATTATTAGCAATGATGGGAGGCAACAGAACAAACTGTATTTCTTTCATTAATTATTCTTTGTGTTTGTTTATATAATAGTTTTACAAATGAAGCTTAGAGATGGCTGCAGAAAAATAGTTCCCTTTTAAAAGTGACGCAGGGACAGTGGCGCAGAAAATTGACGCTTTCTGAAAGAGGCCTAATGATGAAAATGGCTCAAGTGAAAATAATTCCAAGAAGGATGGAAAAGGCCTCTGAGCTTTTATTTTGAAAGGTTTTGGAATGAACTGCTAAAAAGATGACTTTTTGGAGAAATTTGCTAACGGTTGCTAACGTGCCACGGGAGTTCAGAGCTGACTAAGCTCAAGGTTAAAAAGGAAGCTGTCGCTACAAAATGTAGCAGCCTAAGGAAGAACTGCCAAGACTTCTAAATGAACAATGGACTAGTGAATTTGCCCGGGCATGTAAGAAGGAGGTGTCACAGTTTACTGTGGTACGAGGTGGCTCAGCCAATGGAGAACTAGAATTCGTCTGCTGGAATGTGAAAAATAGTTAGTTCAGCTAAAATTAGGGTATAAGAATAGGTTCAGAGAACACATAGTTGGCTTACGCTCGAGAAATCTGGAGGACGATGTTATGCTGATGGACTTTACACGTGAGGACAGGAGTTTTTATTAATTACTTTATTACTAGGTGATGAGGGTAGAGACAGAGATATAGTTAGGATTTTGGGAAATGCTTAATTTTACTTATTCCTGCTAATGAATAATAATTCTTGATTTATGCTCTTTTTATTAATACTGAATAAATCTTTCTTTATGACATTTTCTAATGCTTGTTTAATAAAATACCAAAACCTAAGTTTTTCTAGATGTGTTAAAATAAATTTTCTAAAATGACAAGCTGGTCTTGATTATTGCAGATGGTTTAAACAACTATATTTAGATCTTATCGCCTCATGATTCAAGCGCTCTATTGTTGTTATGGGCCTAGTGTTGTAGTGTAAGTTTTGTTGGTAGTAGATAGTGTCATTTGTGCAAAATTTTGGTGAGAGCGCTGGATCAGAAGGAAAAACATACTAGGAGGAAAAAGGAAGGAAGAGAAAGATGTAAAAACCACCACCAAAGGAAGTGGCGGCTCCTCCTCTAAGGTGAATGAGGGCCAAACCACTGCTTTTCGCAATGTAAATAAAGGAAAATAAAATGATAATAACTAAATGTTATTAGCATTTTATTTGATCCTGGTTGCAACTTTGTAGGTGGAGCGGGCTGCTCTGATGACAAAGGAGCAGAGAGAGGAGTGGTGAGCACTCTGTTAGTGCACATGAATGTTTGGCCAACGTCTCTGGCCGGCCAAACAGCCATGTGCACTTTGAATGTTCTCCACCCAGGCTGAATTACAGCCTGGGTGGCTCCCAATCCCCATCTGAGTGCTAAACCATGGTGCTCAGACTTTGGGGGGGTCTGGGTTATTCCTGTTCTGGCCAGAATGGGGGGACAACGAGGAGAGATGCGGTGAGGAGGTAAGTTTAATTTTCTTTATTGTACTCCCACCTGACCCCTACCCCCAATCTGTGCCAGCCGTAACTGACCAAAGGAGAAAACTGGAACCTGGTCGAGTGAGATAAAGGGGAGGGAGTGTCTGGAAATGGAGGAAAGAGGTATGCAGTGATTTAAACGATACACAGCTTTGGCATCGGTCGCACTGACTGACATATAATTGTACCAACCCTTGGCAGCTGAGCAGTGCTTTGGGAACCAGCATTCATTTATTTACTAATTAACCAATTGGTGTATCCATCCTCCTGACATGAAGTGCTCCCACTGCAATGCATAAAGGGATATTTTATACCTGAAAAGTACATCCAATCATTATCTGGTTCATCACATTCAGGGCCTTTTTTATGAGTACCGTGCGCCACTTTTTGTGACGCTGTGGCGGTATAAAAACTAGCCAAACTGCGCCATGTTTACAAAGTGATGCATGTAGATAGATGCGTCTCTTTGTGAACCCCTGGGCTACATTTTACTTGCCACATGTATAATATATTCAGGGTGGACGTTCAGGAGCAGAAAAGGCACCTAGAGCGACACTTCTAGGACGCCACTGTGTCAAATCCTTACGCTTGCCTCACAGAAGTCATAAGGAATGACGCAGGCCCTTTCACACGGAGCTTACCCCATGTAAAAGGGCACATTGCTGGAGTTGCGTCTGTTTTCAGACAAACCCCAGAAATGTGCCACTTTTGCACCTACTGACGGATCTGTAAATCTTTGCAACATGGAGCAACCTACAGTAAATACAGCGCATCCATGGTGTTGCTAGAAGGGCACACTGAAAAGTGTTGCATCGCTGTTTTCATAAGAGGCCCTCAGTACTTTATCTCGTATATGCATTCTTTTCACAGAAAGAAATCCCGGTTGCTGTATTTTTTCCAGCATTGGCAAAGCCAATAGGGAAGGCTTTGATGTGATAAAGTGCATTTGTGCATGAGATGCATGCAAACGGCTTTCGTGAATGAACAGCTTTCGTAATGGCTCTGGCAATTCTTACTTTCTTTATATACATTTGTTTTAGTCTGAAGGTTAAGTGCAGGTGCATACCCTAACAGGTCACTGTCACTAACACGCCAATCTGCCCTCCTTTAAAAGGTTCTGTTTCTGATCAGGTCATAAGGTAATAACTGGGACAACCTGTTTTCAACTGTAGAAGGACCTCCCTACACAAAAACAATCCTGCCTGCGAATATGGCGCATTCCTGCTCTCTCCATTTAATGCACTGCAGCAAGTTCCTTTGCTGCTTCTCACTGCGTCAAATATAGATAAATCTGTCCGCTGATGTCTACAAATAGACTCCAGGTAAACAAAATCCCTGGCAGACTAACAGTGCTGAGCTGAGTGTGTTCTGTATATAGGATTAGCCTGAGTTAGCAGCTCCTACCATTAGCTTGCTCTTTAGTATCCCTTGCACTACCCTTACTTCCCCTATTCTAAAAGGTCTTGAAGGCACCAGTAGGTGCAGAGAGTCTGGGTACTATGAGAACCCTGTATATCCTGTGTTATTTATACCCCTGTGATGTCACTCTGGGACTACGGGGTGCAAGATGTCACTTTCGCTAACCCCTGCTATATAAGTTAATCAAAATTCCTGCACTGTTTTACAACACCAATATTTTAAAATGCTTTGCATCAACAATAATGTTTTAAAATGTGCCAAATGTACCTGTACTACTGCCTGTACTGCAGATTACTATATGTTAAAGTATGAATGGAAAAGTAATACATAGTTACTTTATCTTTTTTCATATCCAACCAACAGAGACCAGAAAAATGAGGATGAAAGTCATAAAAGAATATAACCAGAATATGGCTGACCCATCATCTAAAGAATATCAAGAGCTTAAAAAACATCTGAATGATTCAGTAAGTATCCTGTTTAAGTCCTTCTTTGCAGGCCTACGATGGGACATATAGGGATTTGGCCTCAAGAATTTAACCGGGGATTTGATTTGAAGGCATCATCCTAACATTTGCCCAATTCAAATGATATACAAGGGGTGAATTTCAGTAGATTGGACCTGCGCCTGAGAGACATGCATTCCCTTCTGTAGACCACACAAGGAAATAGGTTGCAGCTCTGTCTCTCTAATTGCAGGTGTTCATGGTTAGAGAGTTTTAATTAATTTTGAGTCGGATGCAAAATAATGTCTGGTGGATCATGCTAGGACCCCTGAAACTGGACTTTTCAAAAAATTGAAATCTGTTTAGGCATCCGAACTCCAGAGCGATGAGGTCTTACTGAAGGCTTTGTAAGAAATGGGGATATGAACCCAAGCAAGGCAGAACCCACCACTGTAGTTAGGGTAAAAGAGTTAAACACCCATGATAACCACTGCTATTCCCCTTGGTAGCTTGGCACAAGCAGTCAGGCTTATCCCAGAGGCAATGTGTAAAGCATTTGCGCATAACCACACACACACACACCAGTGACAAAATACATGCACCACAAAAAAAGACTAAAAATAAGTTTCTGTATTGCATATACACATAGACTAAAACCACATAAACCAATAATTACTTTGCCAACTAGGCAAATGTCATAATATCACAGTTGGTGCACTAAGCAGTGTCAGTGCCAGTTCAGAAAAACAGGACACAGCCCAGAAATCACAATTTCATCCCATAAACCTACAAGGAGCAGCAACCTGAACTCCTAATACATGGTATACAGCAATGTCAGTGGGCCCCGCTCACTGGCCCGCATTACTCCCCGTGTCAGATTCCTGCTGTGCATCTGGAGTGACCCCAAAATCAAGCAGAACCGGGGCTAAGCCAATGCTCCCAGTGAGTTCTGGCCAGGGTTCTCCTTCTGAAACACTTGTCTGTCACCGTCCCCTCACTGGGTGGGCCACAGTGCTAGGCTTGGCAATGTGGCAACCCTTGCTGTCCTTAGGGAATTCAAAAAGCGCTCCACACAGACCTTTAAAGCTTCGCCCTTCAGACTCAGGGCAGACTAGAAAGGCTCACACGCACTGTAATATAGAAAACAGAAAACGAAGGGCAACCACTAATTACGCCTTGCTACACCAACTCTCCAATGATCCTCCCTACACAAGGGGATTGGGCCTAGAGCACTTTTTGGCGCTGTGGCACCCATTTAGTTACTCAAGGCACCCGGTCTTGAGTAACTAAGCAGCGCTGGATAAACACTGCCCTTCAAAAGCACTCAACACGTGCTGAGGAAACACAGGTGCCTCAGACACGCTGAATGTGAACAATGCCCTCCAGCCAGACTTCCTAGGTGCCGAGTTCAATGGCAGAGGTAGGAAGGGGGACTTTGATGGTTCTGAGATCTCTAAGAACAGGGTGCAAGCTCAGCTCAAGCCCTTGGAGATCACTGTGGGCACCAAAGCAGGAGTGTAGGCAGCACTGCAGCACACAGGGTCCTTATTATGTGAAGAGGCAGTCCTTCATAGCAGGTCAGCATAACAAAGCAAAGGCAAAGTGGTGATTTCTCCTGACAGCCCTGCAGTTTCTCCTGTCAATGTGTGGTCACTGACAGAATATCGAAGTAAAATATATGAATATAAAAAATGTTGATAAAAAATATAGGTTGCAAAAATATCGACTCCCTATACTTAAACAGGGAAGTACAAAAATATTGAGAAAAAGATAACGATGTTAAACATATAGGAGCCGATAACAATCTCACTGGGAGAAGGCTCAGTCCGACTCTGATCCCAAGGGCTTTCCGACCGACTCAAGCTCCGGGGCTCGGAGCGCCCCAGTACGATGCAAACAAGCACTGACGGACACGGGTCGCTCAGAGCCCCATTGAAGTCAATGGAAGCCTGTTGTACGAATCGTACATAGGCTCCCATTGACGAAAAGGTATGTTGCGCACAAGGGTGCCCCCTGTTGTGGGGATGCGTCTGTGCCACCCGTGCTGTACATGCATGTGTAGGGGGGGCCCTTGGGTCTCCCCCTGTGTTTAACTCGTAATGCAACGAGTGAAAGGGGCTTTGGCGCGGACCACCAAAGTGTGTGTGTATATATATAAATAAATATATATATATATATATATATATATATATATATAAAATGAAAATGATAAATATTAAATATATTGAATAATAAAATTAATCAAAGAAATATGTTTAATATACATTTTAACAAATATAACAAATAAACTTAATTACAAAAAGTTATAGACACATATATAAAAATGATTGTGTGTATATATTTATATATGTGTGTGTGTGTATATATATATATTTATATATATATATATATATATATATTTACTTTAAAACAATTAAACTATTAATTTTAATTTATTTTTATAATTTTACATATATAAAAAAACATGAACAATACTTACAGAAAAAACATACATCACATACATTTAAAATATAATCAAAAACACATAACACAAATTAAAAAATGAATATTTTAAACAACTATATTTTTTGCAAATTATATTAATGACTGCTATATTTTAAAAAACAATATTTCTTACCTTAAATTCGATATATTTGACCACAATATTATTGCTGTCAATATTTCTTTGTCATGATATTATTATTATTATTATTATTATAAAAGCTTTTATAACGTGCTCAATTACTAAGAAAATAGTATCCTGGCGCGGAAGGGAGAGAGGGCAGAGCAGAGAAATTCCAGAAAACATAGAAAGCCCTACACAGTGATGTTGAAAAGGTGGGTCTTCAATCCTTTCTTGAAAACAGAGATGGTTGGGGCTGTTTTCAGGTGGAGAGGAAGAGTGTTCCAAGCTCTCGCAGCTCTGACTGAGATGGATTGGCCACCAAGTCTGCTGTATTTGAATTTAGGTACCGTCATTTGGCACAGATTAGCCGACCTTAAGGGTCGGTTAGGAACATAAAGGGAAAATCTTTTTCTCAGATAAACTGGACCGGTTTGATGGACAGCGCGGTAAGAGAGGACAAGGATTTTGAACAAAATCCTGTGAGCGACTGGGAGCCAGTGGAGGGCACAAAGAGAGAGGCGGACACTGGAGCTTTTGGGTAAGTGAAACAGGAGTCGCACAGCGGCATTTTGAAGGACCTGGAGGCGATGTATAAGATAAGCTGGTAAACCACAAAAAAGACCATTCGCATAGTCTAATCTAGATAATATAAGGGCGCGAATGACAGTCTCCTTGGCCTCTCTCGGAAGGAGGGGAAAAAATCTACGTAGCGTTTTAAGTGTAGAAAAGCAAACCCCTGTGAGTTTTTTTAAATGATCCTCAAATTTCAGGTCATTATTGAACCAGACTCCTAAAAATTTAGCAGGGCCGCCGATAGATTTAGGACATGGCAGATCGGCAGGCCAGAGAAGATCACTGAAGTTGTCTGGGAAAGAACCATACAACAGAATCTCTGATTTGCTTTCGTTGCATTTTAGCTGGGCGAGGGCTAACCAACGAAAAACAGATGATAGACAGGATTGGGCTGCCGACGTATCCAGGTTATTTTTTGGCCATGTGAACAGAAGTTGGGTGTCGTCGGCATAGGCCATTGTTTTAGCTCCTAACTGTTCCGCAAGATGGATAAGAGGGGTGAGGTAAATGTTAAAAAGCAGGGGGCTGAGGGTGGATCCCTGAGGGACGCCAGTTGTAAGTTTCTTGGGGGAGGAAGCAAATGGCGGCATCCAGACTGTTGCGTTTTTTTTTTCTAAAAACGATGTCAACCAAACCAGTGCAGGGCCTGTGATACCTATGGCCGCTAGTCTGGTGAGCAAAGGGGATGTGGAACCATATCGAAGGCGGCAGAGAGGTCCAATAAAATCAGAGCCGCTCTGCCACCTCCGTCCAAACATTCCCGAATAGCCTCGGATATTTCAACTAGAGCAGTCTCCGTACTGTAGGCTGCTCTAAAGCCTGATTGCGCTGGATGGAGTGCCTATTCCCAACTCAATATTTGTGTAAGTCGACATTTCCAACTCGCTATTCTGTCTGAATACCCTGTACTTATACTCAAAATGTCTTTGATGTGGAGGTAACTTCGAAGGAAATCTTGGTAGTGTGCAACACCCGTATTCAATCTCAGTCCCTGGCTCCAGACTACAGGGGGGTGGAGACAGCATTGTGAAAGGACGGGTACAACCCTATTTAGGTGTCAGTGACAACTCCCCCGACTACTATAGCTCAGGAAAACCCATCAGCCTGATGATGGGCCATCAGGATGTGCAGGGCACTCCTCCGCTCCCTTTGTTTGACTGTCTAGAGTGAATGCACAAAAAGGTCCCTGTCAGTCTAAACCATATGTTGATTTGAGCCAGGCTGCAAAGCACAAAGAGTCATAAGCGCATAGAAATGCCCACTTTCTAAAAGTGGCTTTTCTAAAATAATAATGAAAAATCCACCTTCACCAATAGGCAGGGTTTATCACCACTATTCCAAACATGCCAAACGTGGCAACAATACTCCTTTAAGATCAGAAATGTATCACTGCAAAACATATCAGGGAATTCCCCTGCAAACATATGAAAGGAGCAGGACTCACAGCAGTGAGAAACCAAATTGACTGTCACTCCTAGGACATGCCACACAATGATGGCACATGCCTAACTTTTACCTACACTTCACCCTGCCCATAAGCCTACATTGGGCTTACCTTATAGGTGACCTACATGAGGTAAAAGGGGAGTTCCAGACTTGGCAAGTAACTTTACTGGTCAAGTCAATGTGGCAGTAAACTGCGGAAGCAGGCCTTGCTGTGGCAGAGGCCTGAGACAGGTTTGAAATGCTACTTATGTGGGTGGTACAAGCAGCGGTGCAGGCCCACTAGTTGAGTTTGATTTACAGGCCCTGAGTATATGGGATACCACTGTACAAGAGACTTATAGGTAAACTAAATATGCCAAACATGGGTAGACCAATCATAACCAAGTTTAAAGGAGAAAGCACATGCACTTTAGCATTGAATATCAGTAAAGCCAAAAAAAAAAAGCAGATCAGAAACAATACAAGAGGAGGGTAAAAAGTTGGGGGATAACCCTGCAAATAGGGCCAGATCTAACAGGCTTCTTGCGATGGAGCAGGCTTTTAGCTTTTTCAAAGGCAACGGTGATAGTAGGCTACGTGGGAGTGAGAAAATTACTAACAGTGAAGAGGTGCATGCACAGCACACTTTAGCCACAGATTCCTTGATGTACAGTCGACAAAGTGTAACTCTGGCAACGGTGCTTAGGAATGTACGAAGAAACACGCACCATGTAATACAATAATGACGTGTAACAGGTGGGGAAACGAACACATTGAATAGTGAGTAAGTATCAACTAAACACAATAAGTTTCCAAGGATCTAAATAGTCTACAGCACACATATTACACATATTATAGTCTTGCAGCACACATATTATAGCCAAAATAATAGCAGTTGAAATGTCCAAATGGTTAGCATATATTGGAAACTGTACTTATTGTGATTAATTCCACATGCCCTTATCTTGAAAACGTATGCATATCTTGTCAAAGTACATAGATGTGAAGCTACATATTTTAAACCTATACTTAACTATATATATACACTTATCAGGTCCATAGTTGGTCAGCAATATTTTGGCAAAAATGTTTCTATAATTTGGAGCCTTCATTCAGGTTCCACTCCAATTATTTCTGGTGGGACAACCACCAGTGGTTAAATCAGGCTTCACAGCCAGTGGGTGGAGGTTTGTCCAGCTGGAATGATCTCATGACTCTTTGGGCCCCATTAGGATGTCGGGCGGACAAAGTCCGCCCGCCATCCTCCCGATGAAAGGGACCGCCCGCCATAAGGGCGGGCGTCCCGTGGGGGCAATTAGGAAGCGCCCGCCACAGTGGCGGGCGCATCTCGTATTTTTAACATTGAAAGCACTGCCCGCCGCAATGCTAAAAATACATGTTGCGTGCGGTGCCTACCACTTTGTTCTTTGAAAGGCAGGGGGGTACCATAGGTACCCCAAATGTGCACCCCCCACCCCCTCGGAATCCATGGGGGCCCGCAGGGGGCCCCCAAAGCAGACTCCACATGCCTTTCCGTGGCAGCATTGAAAGCATTCACTTTTGCACATTCTAAAAGACACCGCCACCATATAGAACCCTTTTCAGCCCGGTTGACATGTCGACTGGGCGGAAAAGCGGTGGACGGTCTTTTCGTACGCTGCGGAGCCCCCAGCCATTATAATATGGTGAGGGGTCATTCCAGCACGGATGGCGGGCGGATCGCCCCCGCCAGGCCGGCGGTGGCAACCACCGGCCTGGCTGGGGCAAATCGCCCACCATCCTAAAGGGGCCCTTTCTATTTTTCAGAAACAAGCTTACTTTGAGATTTTTTCTAAAAAACAAAAAGTATGCTGTAGAGGCCAAAATAGCATGGTGCTAGCTCCGCAGATCTCTCTGGCTTCTGCGCAATTCGAGCACCAGTAAATTCAAAGAGGACAGTGAGATCTGACTTGCTAGACAGCCATCTCATAATGTAGTAGGTGGTCCTGTGACAGAGCAACCCCCCAAGGTCTATAAGGATTCCAATTTTTTATTTCACTTCATTTTAAAATATGTGTATATAATATCTAAAAATTAATTGTTAAACATTTTGACCTGAGACTCCATGAATACTGAATTTGGAAAAAGCCAAAGTTGCAAAATAGCTTTGTTTTTAGGTAGGAGAAATACTCAGCTTGTTTCAAAAGGAATTTAATACACTTTGGTTTGAGTTGCAGTAATAACTTTTATTTCAGGACAGTGCCAATAAATGACTGTGCTTTTGCTTAGCACTTGTGTCAATAACAACACATGACACGCATTAAAATCAGAGATGAGTAAGGTGAGCCAACCTGTACTATTCAAGAGGTTCCCAGCTGTGACACCAGGGTCAAATGTGATGATTAACACACAGTAAGTGCTGGGTAGTATTATAAGTGTCTTTGGCCACATCTTTAATCACTGCTATTGGACATCTTGAGGAAATAATCCACCAGTTACATTGTTCAGCTATGATCCCTGATTACTACCCAGCACTCAGAGGTTACTTCATCAGGATCAGTGATAATAGCACATCTTGGACACCGCTGAAGCACTCCTTCCTGTGAACATCATTAACCCAACCCCTTCATTCCAATCATCCTATACTAGCCACCATTAAACACTGAATGGGGGATGCACCATTACATGAAACATGTGTCACCCCTGCCCTTGCATGGAAGCAATGGAGATTGAAATGTTACTGAGTGTAATGTAATGAACATAATATTCCAACTAGTAATTTTAATACACTTCATACTTTGTTTCGTCGTTGGTAGAAATGGGGTCTCTAGTTGGCAAAGGTATGCACCCTGTTCAAGAAGGGACCACAATCCTAGTCAGGGTAATCTAGATACGCAATGAAAGCTAACCCGTGCTCACCATCTGATAGCTTGGAACAGAGCAGTCAGGTTTATCTAAAGAGGCAATGTGTAAAGTATTTGTGCAGCACACACACAGTAACACAATGAAAACACCACAAAAATACTCCACACAAATTTTGAAAAATAGAGAATATTTATCAGAGTGAAACAAGACCAAAACAACATAAATCCAATAAATAGAACTGGAGTAATGCATTTTTAACGAATAAACCAAAAATAGTGCTTAGAAGTCAATTCAATTAGAAGAATCTTTATTCAGCCAGTCATGGCCATGAAAAAAATAGGTCAATAAGATACAGTCAAGAGTAATCATGAAACAAGAATTAAAAACAACATCATCATCCAATGCATTATTAAATGACTTTAAAAGTAGCATGTTAACTCTATTTCGTACAAGTGAAAGACTTGCCAGTATGCTTACAGCAGTTTATAAAACAGTCTAGTAACAGCATACATATCAAGTGCAAAATGCATATAAAATATGATCATAAAGTAGTAAGAAACAATAAATATCTAAAACTAAGATACAATTATATCAATATAAACATTGTTATCCTTCCTCCTTAGAAGTCAATAGTGCTAAGGGATTACTTGAGGTTGTGCTATACCGGGGTAATCCAAAGTTCAGACCAACCGCAATGGAAGGCAGGCCGGCTACAGGACTCAGACAGGTCCAGATGACAAAGTACCTTGGATGGAGCAAGTATCGATGTCAAAGACTCGATGCGAGGTGTCGAGGCGGTGTGTTTAGTCATCAATCCCATGGATGAAGGAGACGCATTGTTGCAGTTCCTTGCAGTCAATTAAAGCTTTGCAGTCAAATCCTTTAACAATGTAAGTGCTGTGTCAATGTTGAGCTGTCTGTCGAGGTGATGTCATCGATCAGCACCTGCATCGGCGTTGAAGGGCAATGCGTTGGTTCCTATTGGCGCAAAGTAGTCACTGCATCGATTTTGATGCAGAAACAGCTGTAGAATCCCCTTCTAAGGGCCAGGACTGGAGGTAGCACCTCAGACAAGCATAAGACTCACAGATGGCAGAGTCCAGCACCACCATCAGAATTGCAAGAAGTCTTTTATGACTCTGAGACTTCAGAAACAGGAGACAAGCCAGCAAGCTTTTGGAATCACTCTGGGTCCAAGCGAAATGGAGCCAATCCTTGTCCTCAGCAGGGCAGAGATCAACAGGAAATAGGGCAGCTCAGCACAGCAGCAGTGAATCAGTTAATTAGAACAGTCAGTCAAGCAGAGTGGCAATCCTTGTAGCACAGCAGTCCTAACTCTTGGCAGAGTTCTTCAGAGGTCCAGCAGTATACTATCTTGGTAGGATCAGAGCCCCAGTACTTATATCCAAAATTGAAGTGGGGTGGCTTTGTAGCAGGTACTTGACATGCAAAGATCCCCTTTCATCTGTGGGACACAACACACGGCCTATACAGATGTAAGTGTTAGTTCCCATCCCCTTCCTGCTCAGGAAGGTTATCAGAATGCAGATGAGTCCTCTGTCACACCCACCCATCCTGTGTTTTTGGCTGTCTAGAGGGAATCAATCAATCAGGCATTTGTAAAGTACTACTACTCACCCGTGGGGGCCTCAAGGCGGTAGGGGTGGGGGGAATCCAGGAAGGGGGTCTGTTGAAGAGCCAGGTTTTGAGGTTTCTTGTGAAGATGGGAAGCGATGTTGTCTGTCTGAGGTGAAGCGGAAGGTCGTTCCAGGCCTGGGCCACGAGGAAGGTGAAGGAGCGGCCTCCCGATCTGGATTTACTGGTGCGGGGGACCACAGCATAGAAGATCTGGGCTGATCGTAGGGTCCTTTGGGGTACGTGGAATTTGAGTCTGCTGTTCAGGTTTGCTGGTCCAGTGTGGTGGAGGGCCTTGTGTGCGTTGGTGAGAATCTTGAAGGTGACTCTAGATTCGATGGGGAGCCAGTGGAATGTGCACAGGTGCCGGGAAATGTGGCAGTGTCTTGCCAGGGTGAGGACCAGACTTGCAGCGGTATTCTTGATGTTCTGTAGCTTGCGGGTGAGGTTTTAGTTTATTCCAGCGTAGTCTGCAGTGCCGTAGTCGAGTCAGCTGGTGACCAGGTCGCGAGTAACTGTCTTTCTGTGTTCAAAGGGAGATCCATTTGAAGGTCTTACATAGGAGGCGGAGGGTGTGGAAGCAGAGGACGAGACTGAGTTGATCTGGAAGGCCATTTTCAGCTCAGAGTCCAGGATGATTCTTATGTTGCATGCGTGGTCCGTGGGGGTGGGCGGGGTTCCGAGGGCGGGGGGCCACCAGTTGTTGTTCCAGGCATCAGAGTTTGGGCCCAAGATGAGTATTTCTGGCGTTTAGTTGTAGGCAGCTGTTTTTCATCCATTTGGCGATGGCTTCTATGCCTTCTCGAAAGTTGTGTCTGGCGGTGTTGGGTTTGTTTAATAGTGAGAGGATGAGTTGGGTGTGGTCTGCATATGACCCAATGTTTAGTCCATAGGCTCTGACGATGTGGGCAGGTGTTTGATGTAGGGTCCAAGAGGAAAAGGGGAAGTCTGACACGCTGCGTTCTGCCGGAGAGGAAGGAGCAGATCCAATTGAGGGCCTTGTCCTGGATCCCTGTGTTGTGGAGTCTGCATATTAAGATGCGGTGGGAGACTGTATCAATCGCCGCTGAGAGGTCGAGGAGGATGAGGGCTACTTATTCTCCTTTGTCCAGTAGGGTGTGGATGTCATCTGTTGCAGCGAGGAGGGCGGTTTCCGTACTGTGTTTTTTTCAGAAGCCGGATTGGGAGGAGTTGAGAATGTTGTGCTCTTCGATGAATGTGGCGTGTTGGCTGCACAAAGTGTAGCTTTCATCCAGCCCAGACGTGTGTTGGAGACAGGATGCATAGCACATAGAGCAGTAGGAGCAGAGAAATGTCCACTTTCTAAAAGTGGCATTTCTAAAATTGTATATTAAATCCAACTTTACCATTAAAGATGATTTCTCATTACCATTCCAAAGATGTCAAACATGATGCAGCTACTCGTTTCTAATCAGGAATTATTGCCGTAAGGTGTTTTAAGGGACTCCCAATGATTGCCTAAAAGAGGAGTAGACCTCACAGTAGTGAAAAACAAATGTAGCTGTTTGTCACTACCAGGAAATGTAAAACTTAAAAGTTAACAATCAATCAGGGGTCTGTAAAACGCAGCTACTCACCCGCGAGGGAATCAAGGTGCTGCATGGAGGTCATCCGAAAAGCCAGGTCTTGAGGTTCTTCCTGAACTGGAGCAATGTAAGTCTTTGCGGAGGTGAACAGGGAGGTCGTTCTAGGTCTTGGCTGTGAGGTGGGCGAAGGAATTTCCTCCCATTCTGGTCTTGTAGATGCGCGGGATGGTGACCAGGGAGAGATTGGCTGATCAGAGGTTTTTCTTGGGTGTGTGGAAGGAGAGGCTGCTGTTTAGGTATGCGGGTCCAATGTTGCGGAGCGCCTTGTATGCATGAGTGAGGAGATTGAAAGTTATTCTTCTTTCGATGAGGAGCCAGTGGAGATCGCAGACATGTTGGGTGAGGTAGGTGTGACGGGGATGTCTAGAATCAGTCTGACAGCAGCGTTCTGGATGGTCTTGAGCTGTGAAGGAGTTTCTTATTGATTCTGGTGTAGAGAGCGTTGCCGTCGTCCAGTCTACTACTGATGAGGGCGTGCGTGACCATTTTTCTGGACTCAGATTGCATTCATCTGAATGTTTGTTGGAGTATGCGGAGGGTGTTTAAGCAGTCTGAGGATACGGCATTGTTCTGGTGGGTCATTGTGAGTGATGAGTCTGGTATAATGCTGAGGTTTTGTTCGTTGTCCATCGGGGTGGGGGGGCTTCTGAGGGCGAGGGGCCACCAGGTGTCATCCCATGTGGAGGGGTCAGAGCCAAAGATGATGACTTCTGTTTTCTCTGAGTTGAGTTTCAGGCAGCTCTTCTTCATCCAGGTGACAACGGCTATTATATGTTCTGTGAAGTTGTGCCTTGTGATGTTGGGTTATTTGGTGAGAGAGAGGATGAGCTGGATGTTGTTGGTGTAGTAGACGATGTTGAGCTCAGGGTTTCTGACAATGGTTGCGAGGGGGGCCATGCAGATGTTGAAGAGGGTGGGGCTGGAGCTGGGGGAGGATCCCAGGGGCACTCCACACCTGGCTTCTGGTGGTTCCGAGAGGTAGGACAGGAGTCTGACTTGCTGAGTTCTGCCTTTGAGAAATGAGCATATCCAGTAGAGGGCCTTTCCGCCGATGCCGGCATAGTGAAGTCTGGCGGCTAGTGTGCAGTGGGAGATGATGTCATAGGCAGCTGAGAGGTCCAGGAGGATGAGGGCTGCCATTTGGCCCTGGTCGAGGAGGGAGTGAATGTCGTTGGTAGTGGCAAGTAGGGTGGTCTCTGTGCTGTGGTTGCTGCGGAATCCAGATTGGGAGATGTGCTGGACGTTGTTGGCTTCGATGAAGTTTAACTAACTGGGTGTTGATGGCCTTTTTGATGGCCTTGCCTGTGAATGGAAGCAGGGAGATGGGCCTGAAGTTATTGAGGCCCGTAGGGTCTTCTGACGGTTTCTTCAGGAGGGGGTTGACATCGGCTTGTTTCCAGTCATCAGGGAATGTGGCAGTTTCGAGGTAGCAGTTGATCGTCCAGTGTAGTTCGGGTGCGATGGCTATGGTGGCTCTGTGGAAGATGTGGGGAGGGCAGGGGACTGAGGGGGCTCCACTGTGGATGCTCTTCATGGCCTTTAACGTGTTTTCTGTCATGAGCGGGGTCCAAGTGAGCAGGGTCTGTTGGGTGGCATCGCTGGGAAGAGCATCTCAATCTTGAGGTGAAAAAACGTGCTGAGTCTGTTGCAGAGGTCTTGGGAGGGTGGGACGTCTGTTGTTTTGCTGCCATGTTTGGCAAATTCCTTGATGATGGAGCAGAGTTCTTTTGAGTGGTGGGCATTGGTGAGGATTCTCTCTTAGAGGAAGTTCTTCTTTGTGTATTTGATGAGTTGGTGGTGTGCTGTGGTGGCTGTTCTGTAGGCGATGTGTGTATATGAGGTTTTGCTGTTCCTCCATGTCTTTTCGAGTCGTTGGCAGAAGCGCAGGGGTGACCCAGCTTGCTTTCTTACATGTCCAACCTTTTACACGCACAGCACCCTGCACTTAAGGCCTACCTTAGGGGTGACCTATCTGTAACAAAAGGCAAGTTTAAGGCTTGGCAAATGGTTTTAAATTCCAAGTCGATGTGGCAGTAAATTGCACACAAAGCCCTTGCCATTGCAGGCCTGAGACAGGTTTGAAAGGCTACTTGTGTTAGTGGTCTCACCAGTGCTGCAGTACCACTAGTAGCATTTAGATTACAGGCCCTGGGTGTATGGTATACCACTTTGCAAGGGACATGTAAGTATACTAAATATGTCAATCGGGTATATACCAATGTCACCATATTTTAGGGGAGAAACACATGCACTTTAGCACTAGCTAACAATGATAAAGTGGTTTGAGTCCTAAGGCCAACAAAAAGAGACAGCAAAAAAGTGGAGGTAAGTTGGGGGAAGCCCACCCTAAGGATGACATTTCTTATAGATGACTTTGGAAAGTCATGGCTATTCATTCATACCTTACTGCAACTATGATGATTGTGTTCTGTTCCTTGACTCACAGCTTGGCTGCTCTTCAACATCTACCCATATAATAGATTAAACTTAGGAAAGGCCTCTTTCTGTGGCAGACTTGGCCTCTCCGAAATGCTGGTGACTTTGGACCCTGAACTTCTCACTTTGAGTGAGCTCAGTGGTGCTTGTGACCTCATGGTCCACAGACTCCGGCCTGACAGGGGCAGAGAGAATGAGGAAAGGTGAAAAGGGAAGCAGAGATGACAGGCTGTAAAAGGCAGGATAACTACAGTGACAGACAAACTGGTGGAGGTAGACATGGTTACCACGGAAAATAGGATCTGGTTTATATTTTTGTGTTCTTGAGAATGTCCAGGTCATTTAGCATTTGGGTAATAGATAGTGTGCACTCTTTACTTCAATGGCTGTATGAACCCCAGTAATTTTCTCTTCCACATCTTTCTTATCATCCTGCCACCACCTCTTAATTTCCCACACAATGCACACTCGGCACCTGGGCATTTATCATTTCTGGAAGCTGAATTATCATTGCCTTCTTGACAGCAGCACAGAGTGATTAAGAAGTGGATTAACAAATTCCCCATAGCCATTACAGTACGCATCCTCCTCCATGAATGACCTCTCTAAACACCTTGCTGTCTTTTTGATGATTGGGCACCACACACAGCAGCTAGAGGGGAAACAGAGCTATGGCTTCAAGACACCTTCTATTCAAGTGATTTGTCGGTTGGGTACTAGTTGTGGCAGATTGACCCTGGTTGTATGTTTTTGCAGTGAGTGCCTCGTGAACATTTACTGTGTATATTACACAGTCAATGAATCAGTAATCTTATAAAGCGTGACTACTCACCCGTGAGAATCTCAAGGCGCTGATGGTCCTTACACAATGCACATTTATGAGGCTCCATCTACTACTACTTTTACAAGGGGGGTAAAACTACATTATATTTCTATATGTGGAATATTATAACTATACACAGTGCTTAATTTGTGCCAGGGCTTAGCACCGGCACCTTTTCATCAGGGCCGGGTCTACTCTACACGGCCAACCAGTGCTTAAATTGCGCTGGAGCTTTCCGGTGCTTAGCACCGGCACCTTTTTATCAAGGCCGGGTCTACTCTACACGGCCAACTTACATCACTGAAGTCTGCATTTCATGTGTCATGTAAAGTCAGTTAAATATAATTGCTGGCTTGCTGCATGCAGTCTTGTTCACACACTCTGTTACAGTCTGAGGCAGTCTCCAGTCCTTCAGTGAAGAAGGAGAGTGTTGATGATGACGTGCAGTGCTTCTGAGACGGCGCAGCGAGCCCGATAAAAAAAATCCATTCAATATTGGCTTTCAGTTGCAGTGTTGCCGATGGGCATGCCACTGACTGGGCTGCATTTAGTTCTATGGGGGCAGGGGGCTACGGCAGGCAGCGTATGCCGTGCTTAAACCTTTTCCTTCAACGGATGGTGGACCATGCCCCAGCACACATGCACTGCAGTGGACGAATAGCAGCAGCAGTTAGCACAATGTCAATGTGGGCCCTTTTATTCAGCAGCGCAGCAGGGCTCTTAATAAAGACAGTGCAACCAGTCACCGACCGACGACCGCAGTAAGTTTAGTATATAATAAACAACCCGATGCTCATGCTCACTTTTCTTTTTCTTGCGTGTGGTGACACCGTAATTGTTACCTGACCCGAGTCAGAGGCCCGCCGCCCCACGCCCGGGCCAACCTGCCATTACTTCAGCCCTTTCAGCAATGTTTGACAAGCACAATAAATGTGTGCCCGCCAGACAGGAGTAAGCAGGCAGGGCCAGTGCTCCAAGGCTGCAATGAAAGCCCATGTGAACAGTGTATTGGGGACCTGCTATGCCACTCTACGGAAACTACGGAAAATCTTTAAGTGGCTACCAATTGAAACCCGTAAGCCACTGATGCAGGGCCTTTTCGGAAGTCGCATGGACTACAGAAATGCCTTATTGACCTCTATAAATGAAGATCTTCTCTCCAATCTACAGATTCTGCAGAATACCGCAGCCAGAGTAATCCTGGATCTGCCCCCTAGATCACCATCTGGCCCCAATCTGAAACTCCTTCCATGGCTTTCAGTTAGAAAGAGAGGGCAGTATAAAATCTTGTGCCTAACACATAAAAGCTTCTATGGCAAAGGCCCTAGCTATCTGGGGGAAAAAAATGAAAAAATACCAGCATGCCAGAACCTTGAGGTCTAGTTCAAAACCTCTCTTAATTCCTCTGCGGATCCGCACTGTGCGCAATGGAGGCCGCTCTTTTTCTTATCTTGCCCCTCACCTTTGAAATAAGCTTCCGACCCACTTAATATCCATCTCCGACAACTTTCGTTTTCGTAGAGAATTAAAAACATGGCTGTTATCTAATGAAATGAAATAGGACCCAGGAAGTGGAATAGTCAGCAAGCGCCTTCAGACCTATCAGTGATTTGTGTGCTATATAAGACTTTTTGACTTTGGCCCTGAGACCTGAGTAACCAGCGCGATTATCAGGTGCACTGAGTAGGCAAAAATGTGAATCATAACACAAAAAGAAATTGATGAATTTGGTGGGGGCTCGCTGAAAGCCTGTAGAGGTATATTACACTGTTGGAAACAGAAAAATTAATATACAGATGACGAGTTCAAAGTTCACACAGGAGAGGCTGAGCGCTGCAAACAGAGGGATTTCATTTTTTAGAGCATGCAAACGCCATCATGCAAGAAGGGGCTTGAGAAACATGCCCTTGTGAGAAGATGCAGTGAAACGATTATATTCTTTCCTTGCTCATTTTACTTCCTAAAATTCAGGTATAAAAAAAACTTATCTGTAACACTGTTTTTGTTTGGAGTTCTAGAAAAGACAGGGTCAGCTGCATCTCTTCCATTAGCTCCGGTGCAGCTTAAGCAGGCTGTGTACCTCTGACATTCGCATGTTCATAGATCTTTGTGGCATAATTTAGGATTGTAAACTGCTTTGCACAGGGAAAATATGTGTTAACTTAACTGTATTTTCCTGCTGTTTTTGATTGACTGCTTTTAAAGCACACAAAGTTCAACCCAGTGAAAAAGAGACCTGAATCAAATACATTAATTAAGTTTAAAAAAATTGCATGGTTAGGACAAAAGTGTAATTTGCATGACTGCCCTTGTGCCCTGCTAGACCTGCATGCCTGACCTGCATTCCTGTGATCCTGGGTTTCCGACACACGAGTGCAGAAATGGCAGTGTACCATGATTGATGAATTACAGTGGCAGGCCTGTACCTGTGATGTGTGAATACACACTTAGAAGCTCAGTCATGTGAAGTTCTGCTGCTCACAATGAATCTGGAGTCCTGAACACAACATTCCGTGCATTGTGCATGTTTGTGTGGGTTGTTGTGCGTGTGTTGTGTTCGATGTTAAAGGATGCCATGCACAAGTGATACAGGCTCACACGTTATGGTGCCCGCAGCAGCGAGACGCTCTTCTTGCACTCCCAATGTTATTTATGGCCCTGGAGCACCCTCTAGTGGGTCTAGTGGACCCCCCCAGTGCCTTGAGACCCTTGCGGGTGAGCAGTATGCTTACAATCTCCCTGATTAATTGATTGATTGACTGATCTGTTTCACGTGTCCCTTTTCAATGCATTCGTCGTTTTAGCTAATTTATTCCAAAATTGGGCTTTAAGTGGACTTTTGATTTCATCTTTTTCAAAATGTTCACAGGGCAGGGGAACCTCCTATCAAATCCTTACTTGCTGGAAGGTTCCCTTGCTGAAATTTAGATCAGGTATGGCGGAGCCAATCGAGTAATTGTGTGGAGGAAGTGGGTGGAGCCAGGGAAGAAGTGGATGGGGCCTCCAAAAAAAGTTGAGCACCTGGACTTCATATTTGTCAAATTAACCACTGACTATACATTTTTCAGTAGCACACGAAAATCTGATTTGCATCCGCATAAGTCTACGCCTGTCTGGTTCTCCATGTATTGTCCTCGACCAGGAAAGTTGAGCTGCTACATAGATATACAGTTACACATTCATAAAGTTAATATTGTATAAGGTTTCTTTGCAACCCTAAGCTTTTGTGTTTTCTTTAGCGCCGTATTAAGCATCTATCAATCTGGCACTGGTTCTCTGAAACACTATACCATTCGATAGCAGCAGGTTATAGGATATAAGTAACCAATCACATCTTTGCATCATGAAATGGGTTCAAGATTTTGAAAAACACAGTGCTGACAATTTTCAATCATGGTCATTAATGTCCTACGATCAGCATTCCTGAATGAGTACAAGTCTATGGTCCCAGTGAACTTGAAAACACCAAAAATGTACTGTAACTCCTATTCTTGGCCAATACTTTCAAAAGGGTTAATTACTTCACCCAACAAATGTCAAACACCTCCGTTTTGGATTTTTTCAAGTGTAACAATTATTATGTCCAGTACCGGAAAACTAGTAATTGAGCAATAAGAAGCGTGAATTAAAGTGTGGCCTAGCAAATCAGGAGTTAGCTGCTGGGTCTGTTGATGGGGAGATTTTATTTTGGTAAAATGTAAAATCAAATATTTTGTAAGCTCATCCAGGTATACCAGGGAAACTGATTACTTTCCCGCCTGCAGAGTACCATGTCGTGCATGGCTATCCTGGCATATTTCTATATTTGTAAAGCTTGTGCTTGCATGCCACCTTCATGACTCATGTTAAAGACAAAGTGTTTCATTTTCTGTTTTTTTCAGTACCTTGTAGCCTACGGAGCTCTACCAGGCTTTCAAAATGCATATGTTACTGGCTTTAGGTAAGAAAAGTATTTGCGTGGTAATATATAAAGTGGCAGTGCTGAAAGCACAGACACTATAGTACACCATGTATGTAAAAAGCATTCGGAGTCTCTGCATGTGGCCTATTTGTAAACACAGACTATGTTTTATCTCGTAAGAAGGTATTTGATGTATTAAAAGTATGGCCCTGATTCCCATTTTGTTGTAATATGTGGTACTTATCGCGCCGGATAAATAAAGATACCGTGGGGTGCATTATTTTCCAGGTGTGATAAATAGGACCTAATCCAAGTTTTTGTGGAATAACGTGAATTTGCACGGAAATCCACTTGCTACTGTAAGTACTGTACAACTCTGCCATGTTAAACTTCAGCAGGTGTGACCTGATGAAATTTAATGAATGGTAAGGTATGTACTGTCGGGGACCGTATTACATTAAATGCGCATTTTCATTGTTTGCAAAGGGTACAGCTTTTAAAAGGTGCACCCAGCGCAAACAATGAAAAGGCGCTGCATTATGGGGTATGCGTTGCCCCTAGGGCAGCCGCCAACTCGAACTGCCCTGGGGGCAGCACATTTCTGTGAAAAACAGAGTGGCTGGTTTAAAGGCGCTCCATATTTTCACAATGCAGGCTGCACCCACCTGCACTTTCAAATGAGATTAGAGATCCATTTGCAGTTGAATGCATTCAGTGACCCCCTTTCCCCCTCCAAAAGGCAGCTCTAAGGGGGAGCACTGACAGTGTGCCACCTCTGCGCACGCGTCTGTAATACGTTGCAGGCGCAGAGGCAAAGGAATTCCCTCATTTGCATGGGCACGTGCCCATGCAAATGAGAGCACGCCCCCTGCAGATAGCACTGGAGTTTATGTGCGCCAGCGCTATTGGTTTTACAGAAGGGGCCACACGAGCGTCTGTGTCCTGGTCCTGGCAGCAGTGGGTAGGTCCTTGGACACATTGCGTACCACGCAAATTATATGGGGAAGTTCCTCACATTTTGACCAGTCGGGGATTGATGAAGCAGTAGTATATCCCAATTCGGGTAGAACCAGTACTACCAGCCATTAGACCGAGTAAGTCATGGTGTCTTAAATCCCAAACCTTAATTCATTATTGTTTTCCAGTCCACCTTAGTGTAGATAGTTTTTTAACTGTAGATCCTGACGAATCGCCTCTAGACTTGTAGAATTGCCAAGAACCATGTTGACCAACCACACGGAAGAGACGCTGCACCTAAGACATTAACTTAGCATTGAGCCTTTCCTCTTTATTTTAATCAGGGTAGGAGAATTAAAGTTATTTTTGCTGGTACTCCCAACATTGTTTTAACTCACATAAACATCACACACCACTACATCATCTACACTCACTAAATCTCTCACCCCCACAGCACCAAATGGCTATTTGGAAAAAGATCTCTGCCAAAGTGCCCCTCATCGGGAGCCAGTTAGGCATTGCAGTGCCGGCCAGATGAGGAGCAGCCCGATGATGAAGCATGACACCCAACGGGGTGTGTGAGGGCATTACGTTCAAAAGAAATGGATTCCCATCTCTTTGACTCTGTAGTCTACTGTCCTTTGTATATTGCTAATATCTAGATCATTCAGGAACAGCACAACTTTAATTTTCATATTGCATTTGGGCAACTGTGCTGGACCTCATGTTTAAAAGCCCTTTGTCACTCTATTTGTGAATATCCACTTCTGTAATACCATAGTTTCCCGGGGATGCACAAAGCAGGCGGAAATGCCAGTTGGGATATCTGGACGAGCTGGACTAGAACAAAGGACAAATTCACATGTTCACACCAACAACCATGGAGTGCGGGCTGGCTATAAGGGACCTAGTTAGGCCTGTAGCATAGAGTACTTTAAATTCTGTTTGCAGAGCATTGTGTGGATCTGCATCACAGATGCCTATTGCAGCCGAGGCGATGCATCAGTTCTGAGATGCGGCAGGGCTGTGGTGCGAGGTCCTGATGCGTTAACATTGAGGCTCTTGTCTACGGGACTTGTAATGTGAAGTCCGCTGTTGAGGATACAAGTTGCAGCTGAGACAATAAGTCTGTTCCAATGAGCAATGAAGCTGCAATGTGGACTTGCGTAGTCAAGAGTATCGTTGACAAGGGATGAGAGGAGTTTGCGACAGGAAAAGCGTCACACAGCAGCAGTTCCAAAGGTGATGCGTTGGTCCCAAGATGCAGTAGGCAGTGGCGATGCAAATCTTTTGTGATGGGTCTGAACCATGCTACAGCAGAGATACTGGGGGATGAGCAGCTCAGCCAAGGGGATGCATTGGTTCTTTTCGGAGATGCATCACTCTGCAGAGAAATGCAACGGTTTCTCTGGCAAGCACCATAGGCTCACTTCCAATGGTCCAGGACCGGGGTGACACCACTTGGCAGCGTAGACTCACAGACAGCAGAGTCCAGGTGCAGGGGTTGGAAGCATCTTAAGTCCCTGAGGCTTCAGATCAGGAAGCCATCCAACTGGCCTATAGAGTTACTCTGGGTTCTGGGGTCAAGAAACGCAGATCCAGTCATTCTAACCCAGTCAAGAGGGCAGCAGGCAGCAGATCAGTACAGCAATTCAAAAGTCCGCACAGGGCAGTCCAGAAGAGTGGCAATCCCTCAGCAGCACAGCAGTCCTTTTTTCCTGGCAGAGTATCCACATGTTGTGGAAAAGTACATTTTGCCATGTTCTGTGTCCCTACGAGTCCTCCATCATATGTTATGTGTGCATGATTAATATGCATATGTATTCCCCATGTTCGATTAAAGACGCAATTATATTTGTGTCCACCTCTAGTATGCCAATTTCCAGTTCTCGTGAATACTACGAATATCAGGCCTATGTAAAGCTACGTTGCCACGTTTCTCAGTGTGCACGTTATTTCATTGTAAAGTCCCCGTTTCTAGGCCTCAAAAGGGCCTGGACACCAGATTCAGCTCCTGTCTCCTGAGCCTCGCTGAGGAGCGATACAGCCCCCACCTGTGTTCCTGACCCTTCACTTACTTCCTGCCTTGCAGTGCCCGGTTCAGCCTGGCTCTGCCTACGAGTCTGCCAAGAGTATGTTATGATTCTAGTTATCAGTCCAGCCCTCCTTCTCTGCATTCCTAAGCTACTGAATCGCATCAATAGTTTCCGTCATTGTCTAGCCTTTACGTCTCCATGTAAGAGAAATACTGCATTTAATGGTCATTTAATATTCTTCATCACGCACTACATGAAGAATAATGCATGCTCCAGTCTTAGAGTCTGTTCGCCTTTACCCCGATAACTTTTGGATTCTATCAACATGTTCTCTAAACATCAGATACTAGATACTGCTTAGGTACATGTCGCCCTGACTCTCCAGACTTCAGTCTCTGCTCCTGGCACAGAGTTCGTAGCCCCCAGCTTCTTCTAGTAACACGTCATTGCCAGTTTACGCGCACCATTAGGTCAGAGGTCCCGGCTCCTTAGGTAGCCCCCTCCATGTCTCCACCCCATTCATGACATATTCTGTTACGTTTGCATCACATGTCTATGTATACGCCTCTGTTACACCTACTTTCACCCTTATCTTTCGCGACTGCTATTGACCACACCCACTGCTCCGCCTATCGTATGTATTGTAATGCAACTGTTTTAGTATATATGATCGTGTATTGTTATTAAATGTTAGCGCGCTCATCCCAGATCCAGCCCCGGCAGCTGCCGGGCCCTGCCATCCTATTCCTATGCAGGTTGTCCTGTTCCTGTCCTTTATGCTGTAATAAACCTGCAAACTCCTACTACCTCGAATCTTGACTCTTATTTATTGAGCTATCTGTTATTGCTATGCCTAGACAAAAATAGATCCGGTATTATTTATTTATATACCACATAATGGCGCCCGAACAGGGACTTGCCCTTTCCCCACGCGCCGGTGAAGCCACGCCGGCCCCCTGACCCTCTGCAGCCGTGACGGAACCATACCGTGCACGTGCAGATATTTCTGCTTCAAGTATCCCTCAGGCCCACGGAGGAGACGGAGGAGGCGGTCCAGCATCCAGACGAGGCGGTGGAGGAACGCGGCGAGTCCCGACCAGAGCCCAAGCCGAGAGTCCAAGGTCCGAGGTATCCGGAGGCCCACCCGTAACAGAAGTCCGAAGTTCGTCCGTCCGGCGTCGAAGCAGTCCAGTCCAGTCCGAGGCCTTCCGTTCTTGCTGCCCGGTGAGTACCGTTGCTGGGGTAGTATCTAGACAGGGTCAATCTAAATTGTCTCTGGTCCGATGGGTCTGGGTACGCAGATCTGAAACGAAGTGTTCACCTAGGTGGATACGGGTCTTGATGCGTCCCTTTATGGGACCGGTATGTTCCGTGCTGTTTCAGCAGCGCATCCAGTAATTCTAGTCTGTTCCGTTCTCGAGAAATTCATGTGTTTCTGTTCTCAGTGTTCCAGGTAGTATTCTGTTCGAACTGTTATTCTGAATGTTTTTCATGTATTTTAATGTCGTGGTATGAGTGTGAAGTAATTATCGTGTTTATTGTGTATTGTGTTGTGTCCAGATTATAGTTCAGTCATGCCGCTCTTTTCAAAACTGCGTCAGTTAAAAACCAGAAAAGGTCTGCTAGAAGAAGCAGTTCCTGTCCCGCCTAGGGACAGTCCAGGTCATTTTATGTATCAAAAGCATGGCATAAGCGCCATATTGTATCTAGATTTATGGGTAGAGTATACCAAACAGTTAGAAGAAAAGTATAGATGGCCCGTATCAGGTACGTGGGATGCCGAGTGCATCATGAGAGTAGAAGAAGCATTATGGAAAAAGAAAGCCAGACAGTCACAGAAAGATGCCATCGAGTTATGGCGCAAAGAATCTCATAAAAGAACCGAAAAAGAAATCAGAAAGTCAGAATTAAGTAGAGAATCCTTAGAACGAGCCCAAGAAAGGGAATTAATCGAGATTGGTGAACGAGTTAAAACCGAACAGTCAGACAGACAGAGGCATGCTCTTATTAAGGGTATGTATCCTCTTCTTGCCGAGGGCTTGCCAAAAGCGACCCCAGAGGCATCCAGTAATTTCCCGCCACCACTAGTTCCGACCAAGCTACGTCACAAACCGACCGCAGCTGATATTTTCATTTCGTCCTATTTGGACGACACAGTCCCAGAATATGCAAATCCTGTTCCTACTCCGCCAGTCCCTGTAAATCAGGCACTTCCCGCTCCTCCAGACACCGGAGTACCTGTTACGGTACCCCCGGTCCAGCCCGCCATACAAGTCCAGCCTGCATTTCCATTTCCCACTCTGCCAGGACGAAGAGCATCAGTAGACGACTCTAGTTTAGGGGCCGCAGGGGGAGGTCCTCCAGGAACCCCGCCGCCACACAAGCGTTTAACGTTAGCCGAATTACATGCACAAACGTCACAGCGTACGCCCAGGTATCAGTCTGTTGCAGAAATAAGAAAAGCCCTTAATGAATGTGGCTATGATCCAGTCCCAGGCGAGGATAATATGGTTTTATATTCATTACGCGTGAGAAAGGTGACCGAGTATCTAGTCACCCTACCAGATATGAAAGGAGATCTAGACAGAATATATCGTTTCATCCGTACAGGGAATGATCCAGAAAGTATTAGTGACGTCATGTGCCAAAGAAAAGTTGAAGTCCAGCTCATGATATTAAAGTTTCTGATTAATTGTCTAATAAGGGAACAAGATTATCCGACCAAAGATCAAGCTGAAATGAAAGTCCTGACAAGGTGGAGTGATAATATAGCCGAGGGTAAACACAAAACTATCAGTAGTATAGAGAGTATGTACAAGAAAATCCGTAAAGAAATAATAAAGTTACACGAACAACGTAAAGCAGCACAAGTAAGCGAGAAAGAAAATGACTCTTCTACAGAAGAGGTAGAGGACGAGAATCCCGCCAGAATAGCGTATGTAGGAAAATCTAGATTTCCAGATCGCCATTTGCGCCTAGAACACAAGTCAGTTTTACATCATCCAGCATCAGAACAAGGTTCTCTAGAACAAGTATTTCAAGCTACCGACCATATTCTGAAATCACGAATCGGTTACAGTGAATTAAGTACTATGCATGAACAAGAACTAGCCCGATCAGCAGTCCGATGGATTACTGATTCTACCACTTTTCCAGACGAAATAGTGGCACAAATGTTCCTGAAATTGCCCCCAGCCGAGCAGCGACTGGTGGGTATGTATATGATCCAGCACCTCATTACATTGTATAAGGGTCAACATTCTGATCCAGGTCCGTTACACGATGTCCTGAACGAGTTACTCCAGTATAAATGGAAAGGTTTAGGTACTGATTTAATTAGTGTCATTCTAGAACAGCGCCACAAATACAGAACGTTTCTGAACCCGCATTTTGTTCATGTCTCACCCCCAGAAAGTAAACCCTTTTACATAGACAGACAGAATCCGTTAAGAGAAGTGCATCCAGTTAAGACAGAGGGTGGTGAAATGCAACGAGTGTTTGTTTACACCCCTATCACAAAGATGGAACTCTTAGAGATGAAAAAGTTAATTCCCTGTCATGATAAAGATCCAGCAGGGTTCCACCGAGAATTAAAAGACATGCTCCGTATGGGAGAATACACGTATCCAGATATTATTAAAATGTTAAAGGTCCTGTTGCCCGCAGGGGTATATGAGAAACTCAAGGAAAAAGAATGGGAGGTGGGAGAGAAAAAGATCGATTGGGCAGTCCTAGAAGCCGAAGACAAGGCACGAGTACCAGGTACCGGTCTTGGAGATAAATGTAAAGAATTACCAGAATTATTAATACAAGTTTTGCCTAGGTTATTGACAACTAGAAAAGAAGACTGGGATGCAATCTCAGCCTGTAAACAGAAACAAGATGAAGATATTAGTGATTATTACTCTAGATTTGAGAAATGTTTTACCATAAACAGTGGCCTCAAGACGAGTAGTGAATCATACCCTCATCTTTTTGTTACTAAACTAGTCGAGAATTCAAGTCCACAAATTAAAAACCGAGTTTTGAAAGTCGAAAGTACCTGGCAAGCTAATACCCCGTCCCAAATGTTACAGATGCTTCAATATCACCAGAATAGAATCAGAGAAGAGCAAGAACATGAAAGGAAACGTATGAAAGACACGAAAATGAAAGTACTAGTTGCACAATCCGTTCCTCAAGACAGTCAGAAAAGGGGACCAAATCAAGCCAGTCATCCTGCAGCTCCCGTTAAAGGAAACTGCAATTATTGTAAACAGCCAGGTCATTTTATAAACGAGTGTGCAGTTCTGAAACACAACATAGCTACCGGTAAGACTAAAGAAAGACCACGTCCGCCGAGACAAGAACAAGTTACACAGACTCCTCAGTCACAGAATGCACCACAGACAGTTACAGCACCGCAGCCTATCGCTGCAACACAGCATGTTACACAGCAGATGTACCAGTATGCACAGTCAGAATATCCAGAGTATCAACCGTATTCATGAAACAGCCTGGAGAGGGAGGTAGGCTTGCCTCTCATCGAGATACCTGTAGATCAAGAAGGTCCCTATGTTCATAGTCAAGTACTAGGGAAAGACAGAAAGTTTCTGATTGATACAGGGGCAAGTAGGACCACTATAAGTCACGCCGAAGTTCCAGGGGCTCCGCTCTCAGGCTCTAGAAATGTTTCCCTTGGATTTTCAGGAAAACCTATTGTAAATGAAATATCAAAGCCAGTTACTCTAGAAGTAGGTCCATTGTCCCGCACTACTGATCTGTTACTTACTAAGTCATGTCCAGAAAATCTATTAGGCATTAAGACACTGAAAGAGTTAGGTGCAGTTATATGCTGTTCCCCAGAGGTAATACGATTGTTCCTACGCGACTTCAAGGGTCACTATGTATTACGAGATTTTGATCCCAGATTGTCCAATGTTCCGCAGCATCTATGGGCGCAAGGTCCAACTGATGTTGGTTATATGCAAATCACACCCCATCGTGTGACTCTCAAGCCAGGTGTAGTGTTACCACGAATCAGGCAGTACAGATTGCCACCTGAGGCTGTAGCAGCCTTATCCAAAATTATTGACGAGCTCATCGCTCAAGGAGTAGTTGTAGAAACTGACTCCAATGTATGTAATTCTCCGATCATTCCAGTCATGAAACGTACTGATCCAAATGCACCTCCAGTATATCGATTAGTGATTGACCTTCGAGAGCTTAACAAATGTATTATTCCCCAGTACCCAGTTGTCCCAGATATCTCTTCCCTATTGACAGCCATTGATTCTGAAGCCTCATTTTTTTCAGTCATAGACCTCAAGAACGCGTTTTTCAGTGTTCCCATTCATCCAGACAGCCAGTTTCTTTTCGGATTTTGTTTAAATGGAAGGAGCTATATGTTCACACGCGCTCCTCAAGGTTTCACAGAAAGTCCTAGTATTTACAGTCAAGCACTCAAGAGACAACTAGACAACATTCACATGCCAACTGACACTGCCCTGCTCCAGTATGTCGATGATCTCCTGATCACAGCCCGTTCTGAATGTGCTTGCGAGCGAGCATCCCTTACAGTCTTGTATTTCCTAGCCGAGATGGGACACAAGGTGTCCCCTTCGAAGCTTCAATTCTGTGTCCAGCAAGTGGTCTACTTAGGACACTTACTGTCCAAGAGGGGTAGGCAGTTGACACCAGACCGTATCCAGTTAATAGCGAGTCTTCCTCAGCCCAAGACCCAGAAGGAGGTACGTGCTTTTATTGGCCTTACTTCTTATTGCAGACAATGGATTCCTCAGTATGCATTTCTAGCCAAGCCACTGATACAGTTAACGACACAGGAGGCAGCCGTATCGACTGTCCTCCCTTGGACATCTGAACATACACTTAGTTTCAATGAGTTAAAGAAAGCCCTATGTCAAGCCCCAGTTCTAGCTACACCGAACTACAGTAAGTCTTTTACACTTTTCGTCACAGAACGCGAAGGTACAGCATTATCTGTTCTCACACAAGATCAAGCAGGACAATACAAGCCTTGTGCTTATTTTTCAAGCACATTAGATCCTGTAGCCCAGGCTCTGCCTGCGTGCCTCAAGTCAGTTGCAGCCACAGCACTAGCTATCAGACAAAGTGATTCCATAGTATTAGGACACTCCCTGACAGTACAAGTTCCACACTCCGTGGAAGTTCTTTTAAACCGAACACAAACTCAGCACTTGACAATTGCACGTTTAACAGGTTATGAATTGACACTGTTCCAGCCACACATAGAAATCAGACGCTGCAACGTTTTAAATCCTGCTACATTGTTACCATCAGTTACTTCGAATTCTGCCAAACACGACTGTGTGGAAGTAGTTAACATCATGACAAAGCCAAGACAAGATCTGACAGATATTCCATTACCAGATCCCGACCTGACACTTTATGTGGATGGTTCATGCATGAGAACTAGTACAGGAGAACTAGTAGCCGCGTATGCAGTGACTACTGACACTGAAGTTATTGAAACACACCGCATTGACACCCTGTCTGCTCAAGCAGCGGAGCTAGTTGCTCTGACTCAAGCCTGCATACACGCCAAGAACCTGAAAGTTAATGTTTACACCGATTCACGTTACGCATTTGGAGTTGTACACGACTTCGGAGTGCTCTGGCAGGAGAGAGGTTTCATGACTTCTCATGGAACCAAGATTCAGCATGGTCTCCTTATTCAGGCTCTGTTAGATGCCATACATTTACCGACATCCATTGCTATCATGAAGTGCAAAGCACATACGAAAGTTACTGACACTATTTCCCAAGGTAATGATCTAGCAGATCGCACAGCCAAGCTTACAGCTCAGACTCCAGACACTTCAGTTAATCCGACACAGACACACACTCCAGATCCGACTACATGTATGACAGTCAAAGACCCTACTCAAGATGTCATAGATATCCAGTTACATGCTACTCCCGATGAAATCAAGAAATGGTCCGAACAAGGAGGGGTACAGACAGATCAAGGATGGTTAACGAAGGGTAAAGCCACATGGTTTCTCCCCGACTCTATGGTTCAAGTCATTATCAATACCGCACATAGTCCAGCACATTTAGGAGAAAAAGCTATGTTAGACAGTATCCAGAATATTTGGTTCAACAAGCATTTACGAGCTGCAGCCAAGCAGAAAGTCCGTACCTGTATGATATGTTGTCAGTTTAATCCAGGTAAAAGTGTCCCGGTGGAACAAGGTGGATTCCAGCCCCCTGACCACCCTTTTGAAGTCCTCCAGATGGATTACATTCAGATGGAGCGATGTCGAGGTTTCAAGTATGTCCTTGTAGTTGTATGCGCTTTGTCCAGGTGGACGGAGGCATATCCAGTCCCAGACTACACAGCCGCGACCACTGCCAAGCAGTTGGTTCGTGAGTTCTTCCCCCGTTATGGACTCCCTAGGGTCGTATATTCTGACAACGGCCAGCCATTCTCATCTGAACTCATGAAGCACGTGTCCCTTTTGTTAGGATACCAGTGGAAGTTCCATTGTGTACGCCATCCTGAAGCAGCTGGTCTCGTAGAGAGACATAATCAGACCCTGAAAATTCGAATTGCAAAAGTTTGTCAAGAGAAAGGTGTGGACTGGCTAGTAGCTCTGCCGGTCGCCCTGTTCTATATGCGCATGGTCGCACATTCCAGATCAGGTCTGTCCCCGTATGAGGTCGTTTTCGGCCGCCCCCTAACATGTGGGGTACTCCTAGACCCCGAAGTATTACCGATGTTTCAAGTAATATGCTGACAGATTACCTAGCTTCCTTGATGTCTGCCCTCAACTCTTGTCGTTCACAGGTTGCCGCCGCATTTCCAGACAATACCGAGGTGGCACCGCATGAAATCGTTCCCGGATCCATGGTCCTAGTGCGAAATTTCGATCGTTCAAGTCCGCTGGAGCCTCGCTGGAAGGAGCCCCGACAGGTCCTCCTGGCCACCCGCACAGCCGTGAAGTTGGAGGGACGCAAAGGCTGGGTGCATCTTTCGCACATCAAGAAATTTTATGGATTGAAACCAGTTTCAAAGAACATTTCCGAGGATTTAAAGGACTGCCAAAGTACTATTCTTAAGGACTGTCCCGCAAAA
Organism: Lissotriton helveticus; assembly: GCF_964261635.1. Classification (NCBI taxonomy): domain Eukaryota; kingdom Metazoa; phylum Chordata; class Amphibia; order Caudata; family Salamandridae; genus Lissotriton; species Lissotriton helveticus. Next base: position 232,299,680 of record NC_136067.1, on the reverse strand, counting down.
GACACTGATACTGCACCCTCCCTGTTAGAAACAACTCCGCAACAGGAGTATAAGAAGAAATTAAGGTCTAGTAAAATAAGTCAGCCAGTTTGATTGTCTAAGTCCTCCCCTAGGTGAAACGGTTAGACCGGTTTCTGACATGTATAAAATAGACCCCCATAGTGAGAGAGTTAGTCAAAACTCAATCCGATGTATCATTTTTCTATGTTTCGTTTTATTTCTCAGCATTATGATTTCCTGCACCAGTTATGCGTTTTATCTGTATTTTCCAGTTTCTCATGTAAATAAGTCCTCTAATGCTACAGTAGAGCACACGTTTAGTGATCTGCCTCCTCATGAACTCTCTTACCGCCTCGCTATGCGTAACAATTCTTTTATCCGCATGTTACATTATTCACACCAGACCAGCAATGCCACTAATTGTTGGGTGTGTGGTCGACTCCCCCCTTTCCAGACCCCGAAGGGAGTTCTGCCACTCTTTCCTTATCCATTTTCACATAATGGTTCGTGTGGAGCATGGTCCACGTTAACGTCATCTTCAACAGATATGTCTTTTCTTAACAGTACATGTTTCCCAGACAAGCAAGGTCTTCCCCACAGAACAGGGTTAGATCTAGAAAACGAAGTTTACAATTTAGGTAATTATTCTTCGAATTTCATGGTCCTGAATGTTCAGTCTGATTCCACTCCAGACTTACCTGCTATTTCAGTACTACCAGTCAAAGGCGAATTATGTGTTAGAAATAATGGTTCCGTACATGTAGGACATAGCGATTGTACTACTATTGTCAAATATAGTGACAGTGGGAAATCCATTTTCAAAGCTTCACGTCATTCTTATTTTATTTGTGGTCAGACCGCATATGTTCGTCTGCCCCTCGATTGGGAGGGAACCTGTTACATTGCCTTCCTACTGCCACCTGTTTTCCTAGCCCCATCTGATTATCACAGAAACACACATCTAGTACACATTAGACATAGAAGGGAGTCCCCCATTGTCGATTATACTGAAACTGCTCTAGAACAGTATACAGATTTCAATAGAGGTTTTTTCTTTTTTATAGGACCTATCCAGAATAGTAAGCTAATTTGTAGATTAACCAGAACCCTTGAAGCAGTAGTCAATGAGACTGCCTCTGCTCTAGGTAACTTAACTGAAGAGCAATCTGCTATGAGATTTGTCGTTTTACAGAATCGTCTCGTCCTTGACGTCATATTGGCCGATAGGGGCGGGGCCTGTAGAGTCATCGGATCTAGTTGCTGCATTTTCATTCCAAATAACGCACCGTCTGTTTATTCAGCTATAACCAGACTCCATAAAATTGCCCATCTGTTACACCAAGACCCAGGCACCTGGACATGGTCCGGTTGGTTCTGGAATATAATTTCCGCTTGGGGATGGAAAGTCTTGTCCTTTCTAGGTATTGCAGTAGCGATCATATTCAGCTGCTGCCTCTGTATACAATGTGGCCCTGCGATTTGCGGCATTTGTGCTACCTCTTGTATTCCTAGTCCCAAGTCCCGTTCTAAAACCCGTTCCCAGAAAATTTGAGACGAGCAAATGATACTGTATGAAATGATAGATGGTATCATGAATATTGATGTTTCCTGAAGGAAACGTAGTGACAAGGAGGGAATGTGGAAAAGTAAATTTTGCCATGTTCTGTGTCCCTACGAGTCCTCCATCATATGTTATGTGTGCATGATTAATATGCATATGTATTCCCCATGTTCGATTAAAGACGCAATTATATTTGTGTCCACCTCTAGTATGCCAATTTCCAGTTCTCGTGAATACTACGAATATCAGGCCTATGTAAAGCTACGTTGCCACGTTTCTCAGTGTGCACGTTATTTCATTGTAAAGTCCCCGTTTCTAGGCCTCAAAAGGGCCTGGACACCAGATTCAGCTCCTGTCTCCTGAGCCTCGCTGAGGAGCGATACAGCCCCCACCTGTGTTCCTGACCCTTCACTTACTTCCTGCCTTGCAGTGCCCGGTTCAGCCTGGCTCTGCCTACGAGTCTGCCAAGAGTATGTTATGATTCTAGTTATCAGTCCAGCCCTCCTTCTCTGCATTCCTAAGCTACTGAATCGCATCAATAGTTTCCGTCATTGTCTAGCCTTTACGTCTCCATGTAAGAGAAATACTGCATTTAATGGTCATTTAATATTCTTCATCACGCACTACATGAAGAATAATGCATGCTCCAGTCTTAGAGTCTGTTCGCCTTTACCCCGATAACTTTTGGATTCTATCAACATGTTCTCTAAACATCAGATACTAGATACTGCTTAGGTACATGTCGCCCTGACTCTCCAGACTTCAGTCTCTGCTCCTGGCACAGAGTTCGTAGCCCCCAGCTTCTTCTAGTAACACGTCATTGCCAGTTTACGCGCACCATTAGGTCAGAGGTCCCGGCTCCTTAGGTAGCCCCCTCCATGTCTCCACCCCATTCATGACATATTCTGTTACGTTTGCATCACATGTCTATGTATACGCCTCTGTTACACCTACTTTCACCCTTATCTTTCGCGACTGCTATTGACCACACCCACTGCTCCGCCTATCGTATGTATTGTAATGCAACTGTTTTAGTATATATGATCGTGTATTGTTATTAAATGTTAGCGCGCTCATCCCAGATCCAGCCCCGGCAGCTGCCGGGCCCTGCCATCCTATTCCTATGCAGGTTGTCCTGTTCCTGTCCTTTATGCTGTAATAAACCTGCAAACTCCTACTACCTCGAATCTTGACTCTTATTTATTGAGCTATCTGTTATTGCTATGCCTAGACAAAAATAGATCCGGTATTATTTATTTATATACCACAATGTCCAAAAGTGTACTAAAGTGGTAGTGACTGAGGTCCAGTTCTCGTACCCAGTAGTGTCTTTGAAGTGGAAGAGACTTCAAAGACATGCCTTTGAAGTGAACAGAGGCCCTCCCTTGCTGACCTGGATCCAGACTGACTACTGTTATGTTCCCTAACCTAGGCCCAAGTAGCAGAGCGACCTTTTATCTACATTCGTCCTACCTTGCTCTAAATAATGGTAATAGCAATAACCTTTTACCCAGTTATGTGCTGAATTCAATATCAATTTACTTGAAACTTCCCTCATTTATTATGCATAAGGATTTTTAGTACCATATATTAACCCTACTTATATTATATACTCTTCATGTAATTCCAGAAATAACCTTACAGCAACTGACCACTCTCATTAACAAAATGAAGACCGGTTCCCCCAATGACTTGATTCCTGCCAAAATAATCTCCTCCTTGACAGAATCTCTAGGCCCCTCCATTCAAAATCTAATAAATCTTTCTTTTGCCGAAGGAAAACTCCCACAACATTGGAAAGAAGCGGTGGTGAACCCCATACGCAAAAATTCCTCCCTACCCTGGTCAGAGCTCTCAAACCTCCGTCCTATCTCCCTCCTCCCTTTCATTAGCAAACTGGCTGAGAAACACGTTAATACCATCATTTCCAGCTTTATCGAGGCGACAGGGGGCCTGGACCAATCACAATCTGGGTTCAGGCCCAACCACAGCACTGAATCAGCCCTCCTCTCGGTGACTGACAAGATCAAAATGTCACAGGACAGAGGGGGTTCAATGATTCTAGTGCTGTTGGACCTGTCCGCGGCCTTTGATACCGTGTCTCACAACATCCTTCTCAGCCGTTTGCAGGGAGTGGGGATTGGAGGCTTAGTACTATCCTGGTTGGAGAGCTTTCTTTCCGGGAGATCGCAATCTATCAGCCTGGGCCCCTATCGCTCCATTTCAAGGGTGCTCACGAAGGGGGTGCCACAGGGCTCTTGCCTTAGCCCTACATTGTTTAATGTCTATGTGGCCCCCCTTGCTGAGATTGTACGGAAGTATGGGTTCACACCGGTCTCCTACGCTGACGACACCCAGCTCCTCTACCCTTTCAGCTCCCTCGGCCCTAAATTCAAGGAAAATTTTGCTGAGGGTATGAGGGCAGTGTCACATTGGATGGCTGTAAACTGCCTCCAATGTAACGTTGCAAAAACAGAGATTATGCTCTTCGGCAAAGCAAGTCTTCTGTGGTCCCCTGACTGGTGGCCGCTGGATCTAGGTCCAGTTCCAACATCTAAGCCACATGTCAAAAACCTAGGGGTAAAAATTGACCAAAAACTGACCCTTAAGGAGCACACCAACCATATCGCTGGATTGTGCTTTCACACCATTGGCCTTTTAAGACGAGTCTTCCCGTATCTCCCTGATACCTACAGAAAGACACTAGTACAGGCCTTGGTTACTAGCCGCCTGGACTACTGCAACGGCCTGCTGACACTTGCTAACGCTGATGCAGTGGGCCGCTTGCAGGTAGTCCAGAATACGGCGGCTAGATTGGTTAGGAGCGCACCGGCCAGGACCCCCTCTAAGCCCCTGTTGGAGGAGCTGCATTGGCTCCCTATACGGCAACAAATCAGTTTTAAAATGTGTTGCACGGTTCACAAGTGCTTATATGGAGACAGTCCTAAATATCTTTCTCAATCACTGGAGCTGTACCAACCTGGCCGATCACTTCGCTCAAGCAATCAAGCCCTACTGAAACCCCCTGTAACAAAAAAATCCAGACAAGGAGACCGAGCATTTTCTTCAGTTGGCCCCGCTCTGTGGAACAAGCTTCCCATTGAATTAAGAATGACCACCAACCACTTGTCTTTTAGAAGGTCACTTAAAACTTTCCTCTTCCGGGAAGCATTCCAACTCCACTAATTAATGCAAGTATCTGCTATTGTCTTGGTGAGTAAAGCGCGGAGATACCCTTATGGGATTGATTCCTGCGCGATATAAGAAATTAAAATAAATTAAAATAAACCCATGCACATGACATACATAACAGTCACACCCTGACTGTTAATACATTGCACCACTCCCCCTGGGTTGTCTAGGGCCATCACTAGGGGTGAATTATATGTATATAAAGGGAAGGTTTGGGCCTGGCAAAAGATTTATTTTGCCATGTTGTAATGGCAGAGTAAACTGCACACACAGGCTCTGCAATGGCAGGCCTGAGACTTGGTTAGATGCTACTTAAATGGGTGGCACAAGCAGTGCTGCAGCCCCACAAGTAGCATTTTATTTACAGGCCCTGGGAACATGTTGTGCACGTTACTAGGAGCTTACTAGTACATTAAATATGCCAATTGGATATGAGCCTATATTGCAATGTTTTAGGGAGAGAGCACATGCACTTTAGTACTGGTTAGCAGTGGTAGATTGCTCAGAGTCCGAAGGCCAACAAAAATTAATTCAGCAAAAAAGTAGGAGGAGGAAGTCAAAAGGTTTAGGGGTGATCCTACATAAAGAAACATTTTCCAACAAAGGGCAATGACCAAAGAACATGAAATGTATTAGCGAGACCACGTTTACACCCTCAGCCATTTTGACCTTTGTGCACAATACAATAACCTAAAAAAAAACACTTTGTATGTCCAAACCACAGAGTTCACTCGCATTGGTATGCATTAATCTGTTCTATATGGAATGAATGTCTAATCTGCACTCCTTGAGTTGTCTGGGGCTCATGTCTAGAATATTTTGCACAGCCAATTCACACCTGAATATCTAACATGCGTAGGTATCCCTGTCAATTTTAGGTCGATTTACATTCAGTAGGCAACACTTATGTGTAGAACCCACTGGAATTACATTAGGCACATCCACCACCCCCAGATCTGGTTTTCTTCTATGTCCCCTACTTGCACAGGAAAACAGAGGGCAAATATGAGGGGTATGGGGGACATTTATTTGACATAAAATGTAAGCCCTGACATTGAATACTTCAGTAAGACCCAATGACACATTTATATATTACCCCTCCCCCTCTACCTGATGCCATCACCTGTACACCCTCGCCATTTAAAAAGAAATCGATTTATTGATTTTCAACCACAAACAACATACCCAGTAGTTAATTACATTCAGACAGGCTCTTCAGTCTCACTTTGGGTAATGATAAAAGTGTACGGCATGCAATAGTACAGTCAAGGTAAAAGGCCAGGACAAGTAATAAACAATTGTTAATTAATGCTTAAGTGGCCCCGACATCCTCATAGTAACAGCAAAATATCCAACTGCAACATAGGTATGCATGTGCTGTAGAGCTATATAGTATTAAATCAACTACTCTACCCTCCTATATCCCTCACTCAACCCACCCACCCCCACCGGCGTGTCACCTACCAATGCGTAACTTATCTCAATAACCAGTTGGAGCACCATAATTGTACAGGGTACCATACATACAACAGTGTAGAAGGGCATGACTATAATAGGAAAGGGAGCACATTCATACATTCCATCTCCTGTATTGGTGCAATCACCTACTAAGTTCCACCTCCCGAATGCTCGCTCAATTCTGATCCAGAGTCCGCATCTACAGCCTTCAATTCTGTAACTAGGGCTTCCCACGCCCGGGCTGCATCTAGCGCCTTCTCATTGTGGGATCTCTGGGCCTGTTGCAGGTGAATTACACTCCTACTCCCTGCCCATGTAAGCAGCGCAGCTTTCCATCTAGCAGAACTAGGCCCTCCCGCAGCTTTCCAGTGGATTGTGATTTCCCTTTTGGCCAATACCAGTCCGAAATCCAGGAATTTACGTGTTATTTTAGTCTTACTAGTGTGGGGGAACCAATGTAATAGGCAGGTACCCTTGTCCGGAGTAATCTGCCATTCCATAATATTGCATAGTAATTCCATTACATCTTCCCAATATATGCCCAATTGTGGACAACCCCATAGCATATGTAAAAGGCCCGCGTCCACAAGCCTACAGATGATAAACAACAGCACATGCCGAAGTACATCTGGTTCATTGTCTCTTTCAGGGCCTCTGAATTCCAGCGCCACCACTTGAGTAAGCCCTTGAAATTGTGCAGCCAGATAATATAGCTCGAAGTCAGGGACTGCAAGACCCTCCTCCGCTCTTGGGCGTGTTAATGTATCGAGTGCCACTCTCCGTCTCCTGCTCCCCCAGATGAAACCACCCACCATAGACCGGAGCTGTCAAAATAAGGAAGCGGGTATCCACACTGGCAACGTTCGGAAAAAATAAAGTAGCCGGGGAAGTGCTATCATCTTCAGTAAGGCCACTACATTCTATTCTTGAGGCTTCGCATTGCCCGGCCAATGTTACCATCCAGTAGGTCTTCCTGGGTATGATAAATATGTGTCTCTAAGAGAAGTGGAGAAGTGTGGCTCACTGGTTAGAGGAGGCAGACCCTGAAGCAGAGGTCAGACCGGGACCAGGGTTCAATTCCCGACGCGGCAGGGTCCTGAGCTCAAAATGTCCACGGACTCGATAATTCTTGCTTCGGTGCCTACTCAATCAGGGGCTCACACTCTGCAACTCTGGGCAATAGCTTCCTCAATCTCCACTACGGCCCCCCGCAGCGGGATGCCTGGCTTTCACCTTGGGGGTGCCCAGTATGGGCTATCTCACAGGGAAAAACCAGGACGGGTTCCCAAAGCAAGCGCCTTGAGACCCTTTGGGGTGATTAGTGCGCTATATAAGAAGCCAACATTACATTACATTACATTACAAGTATGGAAGGCAGTGGGGTTCCCACGTGATGTCCTGCGCGGGTGCAGGCGGGTTGCATGCCGGGTCAACCGGGAAACCACATGTGTTCGCCCAGTTGACTCTGAGTCCGGGAATTCTGCCCGGGCCCCCTTCAAACCATCTCACGCGTCTTTTAAAACAGCAAGAGATCATCCACATATAGTGAGATAAAGTGTGTTTGACCTCGGAGTTGTAAACCTTGGAACGCCCTCCCCAGTCTAGCGCTAATAGCCAATGGCTCTATGGCCAGGGCAAGCAACAACGGGGATAGCGGGCACCCCTGTCGTGTGCCACGCCCCACTGGGTAGGGGGAGGAGATGACAGTTCCCACTTTCACTCCGGCGCACGCCGAGGAGTATAATATTTCGGTCCAGCGAATGTAGCCTTCCCCAAGCCCGAAGGCTCTCATAACAAAAAAACAAAAAATAAGTAGGGCCATTCTAGACTATCGAACGCTTTTGCAATATCCACAGAGAGGATTGCTGCCATTGTATCTCCAACGTGGTCCCCACCCAAAGTGCATATCAATCGGAGCACACTGCCTGCGGTATTGCGAGTAGGAATGAAGCCGGCCTGATCAGGATGAACCAAATGTACCATGTGAGGGAGGAGTCGAGTGGCCAAAACACGACTCAAAATCTTATAGTTAGAGGTGAGCATAGATAGGGGGCGATATGTAGAGGAGTCAGTAGGGTCCTTCCCTGGCTTAAGTAGAGGGATGATGATAGCTTCTCTAGCTGAGGTCGGTAGTATCCGTAGCTCTCTGGCCTCTTTAAAAACCAGTAATAATCTAGGGGCAAGAACATCCACATAGGTAGCATAAAACTCTATGGGCAGGCCATTGATTCCCGGAGTTTTGTTTCGCCCCATATTCTTGATAGCGCATCTAATTTCAGACAGTGTAATATCTTTGCCAAGGGAGTCAGCCTGCTCTGCATCTAGGACAGTAAGCTCCAAATCATCCCAAAAAGCTTGGTTGTCAGCTTCACTGGTATTCAGCTGGCTATCATACAAATCTACATAATAGTTACGAAAATCTGTATTAATCTGATGCTGAGTGTATTCCGTTTGTCCCGCCGGGAAGGTCAGCGCTAGAATAGGAGCGCTTCGAGGAAGTGGGTCGGCCAACCATGCCAGTAAAGTACCCACCTTATCTCTCTTGGCATGCTCCCGAGCCAAGTAAGCTCTATGGTCAAAGCACCTCAAGCGCTCTACGACTACCGCTACAGCCTCCTTTGATCTCAAAACCAGGTTCCGCGCCTCAGGGTTAGTTGGGTGCATTCACTCTGCTTCACTAGGTGTGTTTTCTGCGGAGTCAATTTCTTGCAATAGCATCTTCCGTACCCCCACCCATTTGGTAATACAAAAGCCCCAGATCACCACTTTAAAGGAATTCCATTCCAGGGCAGTTGTCGTAGCTGTACCCTCATTATCAGTAAAGTAATGCTCTATTCCCATTTCCAGCTCAGCGCGGAAGATTGGGTCTTCTAACATCTCCGGGCGAATCGCCAGGACGGCACGGCCGGGTGCTCCAGGGCCCAGCAGAAACTCACCAGTAGCGGGTTGTGATCGGAGATGGTGTGCGACAGGTATTCGCTACGATCCACCATAGTAGCCAGGCCAGTGCTACATAAAATTGTATCAAGTCTCACATGCAACTCGTGCAAGGTCAAAAAGTAGGGGTAATCGCGTTCACCAGGGTGTTGTGTCCGCCATACATCTATAAATCCCCAGCTTTCTTGCCATTGTGATATGACCTGTGATAGTTTATGAATTGGGGCGTCAGGCAACAGGTGATGGAATCTATCCATGGTTACATCCGCTATGGAGTTAAAGTCTCCCCCATCATTACCGGATTCGGGAAATAGATGGCCAGTGTTTCAGACATGTGAGTGAAGAAAGTCGCCTGCTCCACGCTAAGGGTGTAAATACTGCAGAGGGTCACATCCCGCCCATGAAGGCGTCCCACAACCACCACATAGCGGCCCTCAGGATCTACCACCTGGTCAGTCATCTGGAAAGGTACCTCCGCCCTGATCCAAACCAGCACCCCCCTCGCAAAAGCAGAAAAGGTAGTATAATAAAGCTGTCCTTGCCATCTACGCTCCAATGCTAACCCTTCGGCTTTAGTCAGATGTGTCTTCTGCAGGAATACTATCTGCGCGCCCCTGCGTACTAAGTAGGAGTGGATCTTGTGGGCATCGTTGCATAGAGTGTAAACCCCGCACATTCCAAGTCATACATTGTACATCAGGTAACGGACCCATAATCGATTTGAAAAAGCACAATAAGTCGCTGCTCCCTCCAAGACATGCCGGTGAGTACTATCCCCAAACTAAGTCTCCCCACATCCCCGACAATCCCAAACCCACCTCGATCACACAGCCCCCCTCCACAGAACAGGCACTAACATAGTGAATCACATCCAAACTGACCCCAACAAACACCTTCAAAAGATGTCAAAGGCGTACTAACTGTGAACCATCCGGTGGGGGTGGGTTAGAACCTAGCAAAACAACAACAGTCAGCCAATGTATCCAGCACGAACACCCCAGTAGTATCCAAATCCCCAGTGATGAAGGCGGCAGCACCCCCCTATCTATAAGATAAAGACTTTCTAGCGGCCAGGCTCCACCCCCACCCCCCGTCCCCAGGAGCCCCAGGCAACCCGGACCCCAGCTGTCCGCCATCCAGAATCTCAGGAAGTACAGATCGGCAGCACCCATAGTAGAAGTCTGAGTCTTCCCCCGTCATCATGGAGCATACACCATGTCATCAGCCATGCCTGGCGTCACCTTGGGAAGAATCTGGCTGTCAGATCCTGACAGCTTGGTCTCAATCTCAACAGCCTCCTTTTCAGAGCCGTGGATGGCACCAGTGAAGATGCCTCCGTCCCAGCAATTATCGCAACAGCTTGCAGGACCAGCAATCGCTTTGCTTCCGTTTGAGACAGTGAAGGGCCCCCAGGCACCGAACGCCGTCTCTGGTTACAGCGGGACCGACGAAGTCGCTGGTCCAGAGCCGGTCGCTGCGACGGTAGACCAGCCTCACCCCTGCCAGCTCTGTATTCCTCCAGCCATGTCCAGGCTTCCTCAGGGCTATTGAAAAAGTGTGTTTTGCCATCCAGGGCAATCCGCAACCGAGCAGGGAACATCAGAGAATATTGCAAGCCTTCATCGCGGAGCGCACGCTTGACCGCCAAAAAGAAAGCCCGAGCGTGTAGTCCGGAAATAGTGTGACATTGCTATTATCCACAGTGTAGGGGCCTGAGGTCCTAGCCCTGTGGAGGAGTAGATCTCTGTCTCTGTAATGAAGGAGGCATGCTACCACCAGCTGAGGCGGTCGTCCAGGATCTGGCGGGCGCGCCGCACCCTGTGGGCCCTTTCCAATGTGTAGAACTGCGACACGTCTTCTGGTGCAACCACCTCTCGGAAATAGCGCTCTAAGTAGGCCACCATATCAGTCCTCTCAGTCCGTTTCGGCAGGCCCACCACGCGGACGTTGTTCCTTCTATTGCGGCCTTCCACATCGTCAGGTCTCTTCTCTACTGTCTGCAGCCGGGTCATGACGTCTACCATTTGAGCATCTAATTTATGCTGTGCAGGTCCCATGTCGTCCAACTTAAACTCCGTCTGTCGCACCCTGATGGATAATTTAGCATGGTCAGCCTTCAAGAGTCCCAAACCTGTCGCCACCTGCACAATATCTTGTTGGAGGGTTGTTCTAGTGTCCGTTATGGCCAGCAGAATCTGGTCCACTTGGTGCTGCGGGAGTAATCCAGGAGGGGTAGTTTCCGGGTCTCGTGGTCCCCGCTCCGCATCCGACTCCGCACTGTCCAAGGAGGACCCCCCTTGTTTTCCCCGGGGTTTCCTCGTGGTCAAAGTCCACAGGCACAGCCCAATTCAGGAGGTGGGCTCCCCTGTCTGCTCCTGAATTAGCCGTCAATCGCGCTCACTGCTATGGGGGACAAAGAGTAAATGGGCGTAGCAGCAATGCACCAGGTCCGAGAGTCAGAAATAGCTAAAATCAGGCAGGGCCAGGCTTGGTAAGGCAGCGAAGGTGAGGCCCTCCAACACTAGGAATTCCAGAAGCTGTAGGCCTAGTGAGTGGTCCCGTTAGGTAGGACAGACCAGGCAGCAGCGGTCCCACGAGGCTCTCCGTCTTGCTGGTTCCCTGTTACTAACAAGCCGCGTCACCCTTGTTTAGCACTGTCCTACCATGCATAGTGCGCCTACCTCCAAGTTCATGCGCTGTAAGGCAAGGGGCGCTCAACTGAGAGGGCAATGATCGCCGCGAGGCAGGAAAATGGAGTGCGCCTTCCAGCACGGGCGCCCCTTCAAGAACTTGCCAAGTATCGCCGCAGAATGGGCACCAGGCACCCTCATCAGCCGGGCCCCACCAGCGACTCAAGTCCAGCAGCCCAGTAGTTGTCTCCAGTGGGCCCCCACAGTGAGGGAGGGGAGGAAGGGCAGGGAAGGGAACGATCCCCTACAGCTCCCCCACCTCAGCTCACCTCGGGGAATCAGTTCAGGCACTCAGCGAAAGCACCACGCAGGGCAGCGATTGATCCTGTGCTGATCCTCCGCGACAATGTCCCTCCAAAGGGGGCAGCAGGGCAGATCCGCCGCATGCTCATCGATCAGGCCCAGCGCCGATGCGCTACTACAGCGTCTCCCTCTCAGTCCAGCAGGGGCAATCCAGCGGCCCGCCAACCGGGCCTGCGCCGCCTCCTGCAGCGTCCGATGTACCACCGCAGGGGGGCGAGGAAATAAGGGAGGGGGCCAACGGGGGAAAAGAGCACACAGTTTGTCGTGCCGTTCTTGCGCGGCCCCCCGCCGCAGCCCACCACCGACAATCGGTCTATTGTCCCCACGGCAGGTGGGGGTAGTTCGCCAGGGGCGGGTCCAGGCCCCATGCTCCTTCGCCCGGAAAGGCCACTGACAGGTCACAGGCCGAATCCGCCTCCAGGCGTCCTCTGACTGGAATCAGCCGCGGGCTATCACCGCGCTCTTCTTCGCACAGTCTGGGCCAATGGGGGGGCTCCCACCAGGCCACACCCCAGTGCCAGCAGCCCCAAGGCCTCACTTCCGGCTCGCCAGTTTGGGCCAGCTAGAGATCTCCGGAGCTCCACCGACATGAACACGTCGCAGGTTCTGCCATTTTGATCAGCGGCCGCGCTACGACCCGGGAACCACAGCGGGCCCCAAAGCGCCCAGGAGGCATCCAGCACCGCCAGTCCACAGGGGCAGCTATCTTCGCCCCACCGCACCACCAGGAGCCAGTTTGGGGGGTTCAAGCAGCCCCCAATTCAGGATAACCAGCGGGGTTGGTGCGGAGCTGCAGGCTCACACTTCCTCCACCATCAGCTCCCAAGCCACGCCCTCTGTACACCCTCACCATCATCTAGCCCAACCACTTCTTAACTTCCTTCCTCATCTTTGACAATACACTTGAACATGGCAGGGGAAATCTTTGGGAAGAACGTCTCACAGTGGGACTCCACCTGGTCCAGTCAGTGACTCCACTTGCCTGGGGGGTCCATATGACCCCCTTTACCCGTTCCAGATGGCTGTTCTCAGGGGGGCGCACTCTCAGCACTGCGAGTGCTCCCCCTGAGGGCTTCTTTGCCTCTGCGCCCGCAACTGTAATATGGCGCGGGCACAGAAGCAAAGGAATTCCCCCATTTGCATAGGGCACACTCCTATGCCAATAAAGGAATACCCCCTGAAGGTAGCGCTGGCGCTTTAAGTGCTCCAGCGCTATCGGTATTGCAAAAGGGGATGTACAAGCATCTGCTCACCCTTCTGTAATACCAAAGTGCCCCAGGGGCTTGCAAAGCCGGCGCAAATGCCCATTGCGCCCCGAGGCACTTACTGTAATATTCACCCTGGCAGCCAGATGAACAAAGACCCACACCCACCTCCTCCACCCCGGATGATGCTATGGAAAACCTACAAATGGCTACCAACTATCTCCCAAAAAACTAGCACACACGTCCTCTTCACGAGCAAGCTGGACTACGGGAACACCGTATATACCTGGATCAGTAAGCAACTCACTAGATGACTGCAAACCTTACAGAACTTGGTAGCGAGAATGGCTCTAAACCTCCCAGACCACATACGCATCAGACAGCAACTCAAAGAGCTGCAGTGTCCTCCTAATGCACAAAAGAGGACAGTTCAGATTCCTCACTTACACTTTCAAATCACTCTGGCATAACTCAATATCCGCGTCTCCTTTCACACACCAATCAGACCCCTCACCCCACCCAGACTCCCACTTACTCACATTCCGAGCCTACACAAAACCATATCTGGTGTTCTGGCTTTCTCCTACAGCTCTCCCAAAGCCTGGAATGACCTGCTGTAATCTATCAGAACCTTCAGTGCCTGAGCTCCACAAAAAGATGAAGACCCGGCAGTTCAAATAGTTCATCTTCTGCCCTTGGTGAGGCTGGACTCACACCTGCTCAGCACCAGGATACTCTCCCTCTACACAAATCCTCATAACACAACAGGGGAAACTATCCCCATGTCACTATGCATTGCCTAATCACACCACGGAAGTCTAACCCAAGCGGTCATATTTATCAGACATGTACACCCTAGTGGACCTTAATTTGTTATGGATATGTACTGCCCGCTCTGAACAAAGTGTTTATTGTATACATATACTTATCAGCGACCTGTACAATATGCTATATTGAGATAAAACAAACTTTTAACACTTGAATGAAAAAGTTGATACTTTCATATTTCCAACAAAGCTAAAAAGAATTTAAAAAGAAAAGCAAGGAATATCAGAAGGGGCTTTCCTTTCACTGAGTGTGGTTTAACTTCCCCATGAACACAAGGCGGAGACGTTCTGCTCCATTATAACGCACTGAACTAATAGAAGATCAGGGGGTAATATTGCTATTGCCAATTATTGCCTATATTTTTGCATAGATATATAAATCAAAGATAATTCATAATGAATGCAAATGAAGAGCATTTGTGTCATACTTTTTGGGTGTGCATTAAAAATACTCAACATTTTTCATATTAAAGAAATAGGCATGAAGGGGTGTGGACTGAATGAAATGCCAGCAGTTTCAGTCCAACATATTGGATTTGATTCATCATATATTTCAAACGAGCATTCCCATATTATCAGCATAGTCACAGGTTAAGCTACCCTACCCATACCTACATACTCACTGTACTATGTCATTGGAAATCAGATGGCTCAAGCACTTTGAACTACTAGACAAGACATTACTGCTCACTGTTGGAGGGGAGGGGGGCTGCACACCAGATATTGTGGAATGGCACCTGAAATTATGCGACTTGCTTGGAAAGGAGAAATTATCCATAGAACTACAGCAAACGGGAACCAAATTTAATAAAGCCTTATAGCCCGCCATAGCAGGCTATACCAATACCAGCCATTAGAGACCCACTGCAGCAATAACAAAGGCGGCAGGACTTTAAACATAGTATTGCTCAGCAAAGGAGGACTATAACGCTATTAGAATATTCCGCCACTAGAGGGCAGAATGTTCTAACAATTAAAACAACGGTCTCACTGAGCCCTAGGGGAGTGAAATCCCCTCGGACTCTGTGAGGTCTTTGTTCACAGCAACAGCTGTAAGCGAGAACATTAGAATGTTGATGCTCCAGGCTTCTACTGGCCTAGAAGCCCCGAGCAATCCATTGTCGTCAAAGGAGCTCCCAATGTTCTAATTTGGATTGGGTTCAAATTCTTACCTACCAAGCATCTAATTTAAGAGAACATACATCCCCCAAGGTTCTCAGAAAAATTGGAATCATCCATCTCAATTGGGCTCAACACAGCAAGGATTGGCTGGCGGCTCGGGCTGTTCTTGGGGTGCCTGGTTTCTGGTGGGCTGGCGTTTGCTTTTGCTTTTGCCCTGGTGCTTTGGTTTTGGAGTGTGTCAGGGCTGGCAGGTAGGGTTGTTCTTTTGGCAGGCGGTGCTGTCCGGAGTCTGATGGCCCTGGAGTGTGTGCCCCTTGATGGTTTTGCTGCCCTTCTTTTCTGTGTTGTGCTGCTTTGGGTCTGGTCCTGTGGGGACTGGGTGTCACCTGCTTCTGTTGCACGGACCTCAGTTTTCTGTGGTGGGCTTTCCGCCTGCTGTTGCTCTGTTGTCATCACAGGTCTTCTGCTTTTGCCTCTGTTTGTTGGGGCCTGTGTTCATTGGGTTGGCGGTGCATTCTCTGCCTGTGTCTCCTGGTTTGGTGCTTCCTGGATCATGGAGACTTGCCTCTGGGTGGTGTCCAATTCTGTCTGTTGGGGTCTTGGCCCATGGGGGTCGACTTTTGGGTATCTGCCTGTGGCCCTTTCTAACTTCCCTATCTGTTCTTGGTGCCTTGCTTGTGTGAAGGTCTTCTGGGCTCCCTGGTGCTTCAGCAATCCCGTGCCTGGCATGGTCTGGAGTCCGGGCTGGCCTCTGTTCCTCTCCTTGGCCTCTGCTGTGCGGCTGCCTTCCCTGGGTGTAGGCTGGGCTGTGGCGATTGTGTGCCAGTGTGACCTGCTTGGCCTCGACCTTGGCTTCCCAGACGCTTTTCCTTGACTCTTTGACCTGGTTGTGGCGGGTTCCAGCGGCTTTCTCTCTGACCTTGTTGGTCAGAGGGTTTCTGGCTTGTGTTCTGGCATCTACGGTGGCTATTCCCGGTTTGTTTTGTTGGGGTCTGCCTCATTTTTTTTCCGTCGTCAGTCAGCCCCCTGGTTTGTGGTTGGGGGGTCGTCCTTGGTGTGGGTTGTTGGGGACAGAGTTTTCCCAGTTGTGACTGTTTGGTCTTTGGGTTTGCTTAGTTTTATTTTTGGTGGCCACCCTTTAGCTTTTCTTGGGTAGGGCCCTTTTGCTTGCATCATTCCTGGTGGGGTGTGGTGCATCGCTGGGTTCTGGGTTCTGGCTCTCCACCTGCCTTTTTCTGTTTGGTTGGGGGGTTGTTTCTGGCTGCCTGGTCCTTCTAGCTGGTCTTCTGATGGCCGATGCTGGGGTGCTCATAATCCTGCTGCCTTCTGGTCGCAGCTGTGCCTTTCTTGGGAGGAGTTCCGGGGGTTGTTTTCCTTGTGTGCCATGTGTTCTTTGTGAGTGCCTCGATCTTAACGTAGCCATGTGCCCCGGTTCCGGATCAATCTCCAAGTTTGGGGGCTTGGCAGTCATCCTGTATCAGCTCTGGTGGTTGGTGCTGGCTGTTCCTACCCTGGGGTCTGGTCCTACTCTGGGGGTTTTCAGTGGCGGTGTCCTCTGGGCTCTAAATGGCGGGGTCTGTCTAGCTGGGCGAGCTTGATCTTGGTCGGTGCTCCCTCCCTTTCCTGGTTTGGTCTGTGTAGGCCTGCCCTTTGTTGGTCCTCTGGGTCTGTGCCTTGGCCCAGTTGGCTGGCCCTGTCCTCTTTTTTCTGGGATGGTCTGTGGGGACTCCCCGATGGTGTTGAGGTTGGTCCTGTTGTTGGATGTTGCCCATTGTCAATGGTTGGGCTGTGCCTGTTGGGGCATTCTTTGCTTCCCCTCAACTCTCTTTTGGGGTTCAGGTTTGTTGGGGATTTTTTCTGTTGTCTGCTTGGTAACACTCTCTGTTGGTTCTGCTGCCGGGTCTGTGATGCTGCTTTGTGTTCCTGGGCTGGGTGGCCTTCTGTCCTGGGGGGCCCCCTTACTGGCTTTTCATGCCCTGTGGGGTGCTTCCGCTGTTTTGGTCCTTCTTGTTGCTTCGGCCACTCTGGAGTTTCACCTTTGAACTTGGGGTCTCTCTGGTTTGCCTCCTTTCTGGGTTTGGCTTGTTTGTCTTTGCCTTGTTGCCTTTGGGCTGGCTTCCTTCCGCTTCGCCGATTTGGGGGTTGGGGTCAGTGGGGCCTGGGTGCCCTGCTTGTCCTTTTTTTTGTGGTTGGCTGCCTCCTTGGTGCCTGCCACTGGTGACTTCTGCTGTTGGGGTGCTAGTACGCCTGGTCCTTGGTTGTGTCCCTGTTGTTCTGGCCCAGGCTTGCTGGTGTGTCTGGTCTCCTTGGGTCTTCTTCTGTCTGTGGCCTCTTCGCTGTCCTGTTGAAGGAGGTCTCTGGTGCTTCCTTGGTTGGTGTTCCTCCCCATTGTTGGTTCGGGTGTCCTTCTCAGTGTTGGTTGGATGCCTTCTGGGTGGTGGAGCCATAGGTTGGCTGATTTTTTTTGTTCGCCTTGGTCATCTCCTGCTTGTCTGGGGGGGTGCAACCCTGTTTTTTGGTTGGGATCGTTGCGGGCTGTGTGCTCCTGCCTTTGTTTTCCTATGGTTCTCCCATTTGCTTTGCTTGGGTTGCTGCTTTTTGGTGTGGTGTCCTGGGTATTCTTGGGAGTAAGGTTGGGTATTTGGCTTTGGAATGCTCCATTAGTAAGGAATGGGACAAGGACTGGAAGGACCTGAGTTTTTTTTTTTTTTTTTATCCTCATATTACGATAACTGTATGATTGCGGAGTATCAGGTATCTGCCTCTAGTTTCTTTCCGACTCTGCCCCTCGATCTCTCTTGTCTGGGGAGTTTTGTCATCCTCCTGATGATCATTAGAGGAGTTTCCTTTGCCCGTTACATACCATTACCTCTGATTTTGGAGCGAGGGGAGCTAGTCACATTGACTACTCAACAAGTATCATACTTGTACACCAGAGGATGTATCGCGTTAATCATAGGACTTGTGTTTTGATCTTACTTGGGGTTTAAGAAATTTTCGAAGCTTTCCCAGAACTTGAATCTCTTACATGTATTTCCCTTCCTATCAAGTTTATTAATTCTCATGGCCGAGTTTAACCAGTCTGCATGAGTTGGGCTGGAAGACCCTATCCATTTAATGCAAATTTCCCTCCTTACAAGTACTATCAATACAAAAAGAAGATTCTCTTGCCCTTTTGTAAGCCCCCCTTTATTTGCTGTGTCTTCAATCCCAAAAAGGGTAAGAGTGGTACTTACAGTTAGTTGCTTGGTCAGGATAATGCTGAGGGTCTTACCAACTTCGTCCCAAAATCCTCTCAATTGGGGACAGTTTTTGAACATGTGGATGTCGTCTGCTTTTTCTTCTCCACATTTTGGGCATTTCTTTATTCCTGCGTTCTTAAACTTGGAAAGCTTTCTTGGTGTCCAGTAAGCCCGGTGAATGGTGTACAGATGGTTCCTTTTCAGAGCCGCGGATTTCAGAGTAGACCAGCATTTCCCCACGGATTTTTCCCAGATTAAGTCTAGGTCCGCTATTAGTAGATCTTTCCCCCAGGTTTGAACTTCTACGTTAAGGTTTATATCATTGGCTTTAATCAGAGTCCAGTACCATTTAGCCACTTCTTTTGGTACTGATGTTGTTTTAACCATTTCTTTTTCCAATTTTTCATTTCCGTTGTTGTTTGTGGGTAATGTCTTAGACCAACTCAAGATTTGATAATATTTAAATTTAGATAGTGTGTTGTTTGTCAACTCTTGGAGCTCAGACCATGCTTTCAGGTTAGATCCGTTTAGTATTTGCCCCCAATACTTTACGTTGGCTCTTTTTAGAGGGAGTGCTAGTGTGTCTTTAAAGTATTCAGGGGTTCCTGGCGAATTCCAGATAGGAGCCAAATTACTATAGTACGAAATTTTCAGGATTCCTCTGATTTGTGCCCACATCATTGCTGCGTCCCTTAGGATCTTTAGTTTTATTTTTTTGAAGTACTTGGGATGTCCGAACTTAAACAAGACATGGTCATCTGAATCTGTGATCGCTTGTAAGTAACTCGGGTAGTTTTCGTGACTCTTTAGCAGCACTCTGATGTTCTTAAATTGAAAGGCTCTGTAGTACTCCACCAAATCCGGGCTAGCCAGACCTCCATCTTTCTTCCCCCTCCTTATTTTCTTCCAGGCGATCCTCGTGCTTTTCGCAGCCCATATGAAACTTGTGATGTCTCTCTGTGCCTGAGTTAGTGCTATTTTCCCAAACTCTAAAGGTATTGCATTAAATAAGAATGTGAACTTTGGTATGATGGTCATCTTGACTATGTTTGATCTCCCAATCAAACTTAATGGTAAGGAGGCCTATGCCTTGAGCAGTTTCCTTACGTCTCCGGCTACCTTGGTCAGATTGCGTTGCGAAATCTTTCCTATATCATGATTCACTAGGATTCCTAGGTATCTAATTTCGTTCTTTATATTGTGACTTTTAAAGCGAGTGTTCCATGACATGATCTCTGTTTTCGTTTGATTTACCAGGTACCCTGAGACTTTCCCAAATGCTCCTATTGTTTCTTCAATTACATCCTTGGCTCTCAGGTAGTCGTCCGTAAAAATCATTAAGTCATCCGCATATAATGCGATTTTCTTCTCCCATGTATGATGTTTGAATGGAGTGATTTCTTTACTGTTTCTTAACTTAATCGCTAGCGGTTCGATATATATATTGAAGAGCAAAGGTGAGAGGGGACAACCCTGCCTCGTTCCTCTACTTATCTTTATATTTTCGGTAAGGCTTCCATTTATTAGAACCTTGGATCTTGGAGCCTTGTATATTTGCTTACCATATGTATATAGGTTAGTCCAATGTTGTTTTTGGCCAATACTTTCTCTAGGAAGGCCCAGTTGACCCTATCAAAAGCCTTGGCGGCATCAACAGTGAGTATAGTGAGAGGAGTTTTCTCGTGCGTTGCGATGTCTATTGCAGTTAAAAGTTCTTGTGTCACTTCGTGCAGTTGCCTCCTTTTGATGAACCCTTTTTGGTCCTGATGCAGCAGTTTCGGCAGTACTTTCCCTAGCCGTGCTGCCATGATTTTGGTAAAAATTTTGTAATCTGCGTTCAGCAGTGAAATCGGGCGGTATGACTCGCATTTGGCAGGGTCCTTTCCCGGTTTTAAGATAATTGTGATTATGGCGTCGTTCCAAGAATCTGGTATGGCTTCATGTTGCTTAAGAATTATATTGGTTAATTCGGTAATGTGTGGGAGTAGAGTATCTCTTAATGCCAGATAGAGTTTGTTCGGTAAAGCATCAGGCCCCGCTGCCTTTCCTTTTTTCAAACTCTTGATGGCGTCTGCCACTTCACCTTCTAGGACTTCTTTATTCAGCTCTTCCCTTTCTTCCTCCGTGAGTTTTAGGAGCGGAACATCTTCCAAATATGAATTAATCAACTTGTCTTGCGGGTTTGTATCTTCCGTATAGAGTTCTTTGAAGAATTTCCAGAATTCTTGCCTGATGATGTTTTCATCAGAACTTTGCTCTGTTTGATCGTCCTGAATTATACTCCTCACTTTGTTTCTGGCTAAATCGGTTTTAAGTTTCCATGCCAACCACTTTCCACAGCCCTCGCCATATTCATGCTTTGCCAATTTGCTAGAGTCCCATTTCTTTCTCAGTCTTTCTTCTAAGACGCTTTCTATCACATCTTTCTGTTGCTGTTTTTGTTGAAGAAGTTTTTGTTTCCTGACTTCTTCTCGTTCCATAGAAATAGCGATGTCTAAGGAATGAATATTATTTTCCAGATCTGAGATCTCTTGCTTTAATAGCTTATTTTTATGAGCCCCTAGACTCAGCAGGGTACCCCTTAGAATAGCTTTAAAAGCATCCCATGTTATTTGTTTTGTGGTGCCTATGGCGTTTAGTTCAAAGAAGTTTTTTGTTTCAATTTCCAGTTCCCTTATTATCTGTTCATCTTGTAGCAAGGCCCTCTCTACTGTGAATCTTCTTTCCGTTTCTTTTACTGTAACCTATAGTAGTAGTTGCACAGCCGAATGGTCAGACAAATGGGCTGGTAGGTGAGTTACTTTTTTCACATTCCCTGTCAATTCACTGCTGACCAAAAAGTAATCAATCCTTGACTTATGCCCCAGCTTTTTATTATGCAAGGTGAAAGGGTACCTATTTTCTCCTTTTTTTCTCCAAATATCGACCAGATCAAGATCTCTTTTGTAGATCCCAAAAGGACCTGAGGTTAATGTCCTATTACTTACAGGTAATTATCATTATTCCTGGTTCCTTTGTCCTCGTCCAATTCTTTATGCCCCTCCCTTCCTCCTGGACAACCAGCCTTCCTGTTGGTGGCTTGGTAGTTCAGGCAGAATGCTGAGTAGGTACTGGTTATGTACTCCCAATTGGAGGGGGTGGGATTAGGGGTCCCAGCATTCCCCTGTTCCTTTTTTCTGTCACGGAGATTGTCATCTCCAGTAGTAAGGAATGGGACGAAGACAATGGGACAAGGAGTAATGAAGATTACTGATAAGTAATTTGGCATTTTCCATTGCTTAGCCATTTTGCTGGCTTACTGAAAAACCATATAATTGGTCATGCAAGGCTTGGGAGTTCCAAATAACGCTGTAGTCAATATTGCAGTTCCACATTTCTTCAGGATAAACGCATTTTCTGCCGATTTGTGGTGTGCAGGAGTATTATTTCACTGATGTGGTGAATTAACAATTTAAGGTGGAAAGTGAAAATCTGCAAATGATGCCAGAATGGCTGGAGTTGCACTGTAAAACAGTGGGTATTTTTCTCAAAATTCGGGGAATTCGTTTTCCATATGAAATTGCTGTGGAACTAATGAACACAGGGGCTTCTACAAATGGGAAAACACCCATCGAACAAATGACCAGCAACAAACACAAATGCAAAATTGTGGGTGTTCATCACAACAGAAAGTTTTGAACAGTGTATTGTTTTTAATGCACTATGTATCATATTATGTTTAAAATAATAAGAAAAATACTAAGTCAACCCTATACAAAAAATAAATCCTAGTAGTAATGAATACATTTCCGTTATGTATAATCATTGCAATCAAGTTATGTTAGTTTAACCCACTGCAATAGTACTCATGTTTTTTTGAGAATTTAAATTAGCCCCACCAGCATAGTAAGTAAAGACATGCAAGTCTCACCAGTGGTGCTAATCTAAGACCGATCTGTCCCACAGGCAGTGGCGTCGCCCCCCTGCCAGCACCTTCAAAAACATGAAAAATAAAACCATACTAAAACGGGTTTAAAACCCGTTTTATTATCTTTTATTTTCTTCAGTGTGCCAAGTCTTGGGGGTGGGTCAGGCACTGAGGGGGAGTGGTAGGTTCACTGCCTTCAATGCGCATGATAGTTTAACCAGTCGTCTCAGGCTTCCCAAATTGTCATGCGCAGTGAAGCTTTCTCCAACCTGAGCTGTGGTGCTAGGTTGGAGAGAGCAGACACAGGCTTCCAGTCTGTCTGGGAGCGCACATTTGAGGCCCTCAAGCCAATCCTGAAGCTGCTCTCATGAATGAGAGCAGCTTCAGGATTTGCCGCAGGGCAGTCTGGAAGCTTGTGCCCGCCTTCAGTGGAGCCAGAAGAGCGAGACGCTGGATGGCAGCAAGTAAGTTCTTCTCTCTTTATTCTTTTTTAATTTTTGTCTTCCCCATCCACCCCCAACCCCTCCATGCCCGCCTCTTTTCCCTGACACAAGCTGCTCCTGCCCACAGCTTTAGAAAGACTGGGGTTTTAAATAGTTGAGGAGCTCGAGCGGTGACTTACTACCTTAGAGAGTGTAAATAACCGTTTTCAATTGGAATTTTAAGTGAATGTGCTGCTTGTGGCTGGAAATGTTGCAGTATTTATTGCCATATTTAAGATAGCTTTAGAGCACAACACAATAATATTTTATATAGCAAAAGTAAAAATGCAAAAGAAATTACGGGTACAGGACAAAAATATTAATCACAAGACAAAACAACATAACAACCTGAGTACAACACAGCTATAGCACAATGCAATAAATCAGTACAAAAACACAAAAGCACAATAAACAACAGAACACAACATATTCACAACACAACAAAATGCAACATTCAACACAACAAATTCACAAAAAATCTTGCCACTCATTCCCTTATCCACAGACTTGCTTTCATTACGTTGAGTAGTGCGTCTACAATACTATCAAGGACAAGTAATGTTTTGTGATCTGGCCCCATACTTCAGCAACAAGGCAGCACCCATCTACCTCATAAAGTCGTGTACATGGCAAAAGAGGAATATTGAAGTCCATCAGCATATTTATAAAGGTATTTATGTTTTAAAGGTATTGAAAATAAACAAGAAAAAATAGAGAGAAGAACAAATCTGAAAGCTGACAGAAATCATAAAAAGTAAGATGGCACTGAAAACTAAGGAACACATTTTACAATATTTTTAGTAGCTTTTTATATAATGAAAAACAGTATATTTCTTAGAAGTATAGTCATAATGAACATATTCAATGTAAATATTTTAGAATTCAACCATAAAGAAAATTAATTAAAGCAACTTGTCAGTGGTCGGGACAATATTTAGTTTTCCATCTTAGGCTGCACAATGCATATTTCCTTAGGCTGCTATACGCTTTACAGATACAGCAGGTCACCAAGGGAAAAACTGTTCAGTTATAAAAATAAATGCTGGTTGAAATGTGTTCATTTCAGATAAGGGGAAGGAGGGTTGATATGACATTTAGGGTATCCTCATTTTCTGGCAGTCATTGGAGTGGATGTTGATTCCCCCTTCCAACCACTGGCTTTCTTTGAGCAGTCTCTTTCAGCCAATGGCTTCAGATTTGCCAATCATGTCTCGGCTCAGGAGGATTCAACTATCACCGGATATTATGGGCTGTGTGGGTGTATTCTTACACTTCCACTCTTATCCTTGCATTGAACTACTGGAAGGACTACTTTACAACTGTACCCCTCTATTTCTACTTATGCAGGATCCTTCCTGTAAGCCTGGCATTGGCATATAAAACCCATGCTGCTTGGCTTTGCCAATGCTTGATTGTGAAATAATGAGTTGTGCCAAATTTTTAATAATAGTGTACATTTCCAGAAATACAATTCTGTCAGTTTAGATTGTGCAAGGTTCACATTTCATCCCTGTCCACTTTATCCCCCAATCCTGTTATTCACGGAGGTCTGTTGTCCTCTTTCACTGCTAAATTTGCTGTATTGTAACAAAGCAGGGTGCGCTTTGCAGTTTGCTATAGTGTGAATGTGGCCCAAAGGATATTAGAGTACTTTATATGAGCACCAGAATGTATTACAAAATGTCAAGCTTCTTCTTTTTTAGGCACAGGGAAATTAAGTGAATATCCAAGATTCACACAATTTTGAGCCGGCGCCAGGATTCAGACCTAGATCCCCAGTACCAAGATAGTCAGCTCTGGCTGTTAGGCCATATATTACTTGCTGGAATGCACCTTTAGTTCTCTTTTTCACAATCACTGCTGAGTATTCTTCTTCTGCCTACCTAGAGAGTTCCCTTCTCCATTTGATTTCTTGGGTAGTGCTTTTGGGCTCTGTAGTGATCACACTGAGGCAGGTAAGTGTGGAAACACTAGCATCTCCACAGCTTCCAGGGAACACAATAACTATCTCCCAGTATTCAAACATACACATTTCAAAACCATGGCAGTGACATCATAGAGAAGCAACCAAGAGAATAGAGAGACATGCTTCCACATCATGGTTAATTGGCTCATTTTGGCTATTGGCTTTTCTATTAACAGAACTATTTTGGATAAGTAGTGCACTAAAGCTTTGCAGAACCACAATATTTGTATTAAATTAGCATCTACAGAGAGACACCTTGGACATGTGTTAGATATTATAGTTGTATGACGAAACAATGCAGGGAAATTCTCTGTATGCCTTTAAAACATGTTTTACTCCACATTTTTTTGGAATGCTTATGCTTTTACAACGCATGTCATTACCACGCGTTGCTTATATATATCTATATATGTAAAAAAAAAAAAACATTTATGGGGACCCCCACACCTCCCAACTTACCTTAAATGCATGCTAAAGGCATCAGTTTTAAAGGCAAATGCGTGGTAAAACAATGTGTGGTAAAGGCACAACATGGTAAAAACCTTGTTGTAAAGGCTGTTTCTAATATAGTTTTAAGCATTCTACACAAGGGAAGGCGTCAAGATACAAATGGTATGTTATAACACTTTCTAATTCAGCACTACTGAAATACCTGGGGCACTCTGAAGTTGCATCTCAGAAGAAATAGAGTTCAGCCAAAAGAGATTCATGTAGCATCATGTCCTCCTAAAATTAGACCTAGTTTTACAATTCCAGCATGGTTTTTGAAATCCTTCCAGAATCGTGTCATATTAGTTTCTCCTCCAAATAGATCAGAGGACCACTGAATAGCTTGTGTGTTGTCATTCTAATAGAAATTATCCTGAAATATCTTTCTGAAATCTCAAATGAATTGTGATGAGGTGTTTTGAAAGGATTTGCTTAAAGTACTTTCAGTCTTTTTCTAGAAATATCCCGTGGGCCATAGCTAGGACCTTAACTTTCATTCTGGCTCTCATCATGTCAGTGAAAGTTGACCTTCTTCCAGAATGTGCAATTGTTGGCTCATGGCTTTAAAATATTCTTCACTGCAGATTGTTTCATCAGTTTTAGATGGTCAATGGTATACTGAGTTCAGCCAAAGTCAGGTGGCTTGAAAAATCCTGTCTGGATAGGATTCAATCAATCAATCAAACATTTGTAGAGCACGCTACTCTCCCGTGAGGGTCTCAAGGCGCTGAGGGAGGTGGGTGAGCAGCTACAGATCGAACAGCCAGGTCTTGAGATGTCTCCTGAAGGTCGGAAGGTCTTGGGTCTGATGCAGGTGGATGGGGAGGGTGTTCCATGTTTTGGAGGCGAGGTGGGAGAATGATCTTCCGCCGATGGTTGTTTGGCGGATGCGTGGGATGGTGGCGAGTACCAAGCTGGCGGTTTGGGGTGTAGAAGGATAATTGTTGAGGTATGCTGCCCAGGTGTTGTGGAGCGCTTTGTGAGCGTGGGTGAGGAGCTTGAAGGTGATCCTATTGTTGACTGGGAGCCAGTGCCGATCTCTCAGGTGGTTGGGTGGTGATGTGGCTGTGGGGGGGGAGCCCAAGGTTGAGGCATGCAGAGGTGTTTTGTATGCGTTGGAGTGTCTTCTGGAGTGTGGTCGCGGTTTCTGCGTAGAGGGCGTTGCCGTAGTCCAATCTGCTGCTGACGAGTGCTTGGGTGACCGTTCTTCTGGTTTTGGTGGGGATCCATCTGTAGATCTTGCAGAGCATGCGGGGGGTGTTGAAGCAGGAGGAGGAGACTGTGTTGACTTGCTGGGCCATAGAGAGCGCTGAGTCCAGGAGGATGCCCAGGTTGCGTGGGTGGTCGGTAGGTGTCGGGCGGCACCCAGTGTGGCCGGCCACCAGGAGTCATCCCATGCAGAGGGGTTGGAGCCAAGGATGAGGACCTCCTGTTTTGTCTGAGTTCAGTTTCAGCCAGCTAGTTTCCATTCTCTTTGCGATGGCCTTCATTCCCTCGTGGAGGTTAGATTTGGCGGTGGCTGGGTCATTGGTGAGGGAGAGGATCAAATGGGTGTCCTCCGATGAGGTGGTGTGCTCCGATGATGGTAGCGAGCTGTGCCATGTAGATGTTAAAAAGGGTCGGGCTGAGGGATGAACCTTTGGGTATGCCCCAGATGACTGTGGTGACTTCGGGCCTGAAGGGGGGGGGGAGGCTGACTCTCTGCGTTCTGCCAGTGAGGAAGGAAGTGATCCAGTCCAGGGATTTGTCTTGGATCCCTGAGTCATGGAGGCGTGTGTGCAGGGTGTTGTGGCAGACGATGTTGAAGGAGGCCAAGAGGTCCAGGAGGATGAGGGCCACAGTTTTGCCGTTGTCCAGTATGGTTCTGATGTCGTTGGTGGCGGCGATGAGGTCAGTTTTGGTGCTGTGATTGCTGCGGAATCCTTATTGATAGGAGTCCAGGATGTTGTTTTCTTCCAGGAAGTGGGTCAGTGGTCTGTTGGCGGCCTTCTCAATGACTTTCGCTGGGAACGGGAGCAGGGAGATGGGTCGGAGTTTTTTGAGGTCCTTTGGGTCCGCCTTGGGTTTTTTGAGAAGGGCATTGATCTCGGCGCGTTTCCATGTTTCTGGGAAGGTGGCGATCTCGAAGGAGCTGTTGATGATCTTCCTAAGTTGGGGTGTGATGATGGAGCTTGCTTTGTTGAAGATGTGGTGGGGGCACGGGTCGGAGGGTGAGCCGGAGTGGATGGTGTTCATGATTTTGATGGTGTCTTTGCCGTTGACGTTGTGCCAGGAGAGTAAAGGGGCGATGTGCTTGGTGGGTGTAGAGTCGAGGGTGATGCTATTTGTTGTTGGTGTCTGGGTGTCGAAACTGTTGTGGATGTCTGCGATCTTGCGGTGGAAGAAGGTAGCCAGGGAGTCACAGAGTTCTTGTGATGGCGATATGTCATTGGAGCAGAAGCTGGGGTGACGAGTTCTTTCACGATGTTGAAGAGCTCTTTGCTGTTGTGTGCGTTGTTGTCAATGCGTTCTGTGAAGGAGGTTTTTTGGGTGGATCGGATGAGTTGGTGATGTTTGTGTCTGGCGTTTATCAGGGCTGCGTGGTTGTCTGGTCTCTGGTCATTACGCCAAAGTTTATCGAGTCTTCTGCAGCTGTGCTTGGAGTTTTGAGGGTCGGCGTTGAACCAGATGGCTCTTGTGTCGGTGTGCCTGTTGGAGGGTTTCCTTATCGGGGTGAGGGTGTTGGTGCAGTTGTTGAACCATTGTCTGAAGTTGTTGGCTGCGGCATCAGTATCGGAGGGCTTGGGTGGGGGGGTCTCGGGCAAGAGTGATAGTGAGCTGGTCTTCTGTAACTTTTTTCCAGCTGTGGTGTGGGATACGTTGTGGTTGATTGTGTGCGCTGTTTCTCAAAGGAGAAGTGGATGCAGTAGTGGTCAGTCCTGTGGAGTTCGGTGGTGTGACTGAAGGTGACGTGGTCACTGGCAGAGAAGATGGGGTTGAGCGTGTGGCCGGCGGAGTGGGTGGGTGTTGTGACCAGTTGTTTGAATCCGAAGTTGGTGAGGTTGTCGATCAGCATTGTGGAGTTGCTGTCATTGGCGTTCTCGAGGTGGAAGTTCAGGTCTCCGAGGAGGATGTCATCTGTGGAGGCGAGGACGTGCATGCTGATGAGGTCGGCAATGGATTCACTGAACTGTGGTCAGGGTCCCGGAGGCCTTTGGACTAATGTTCCTCTGAGGATGGTGTTGTGATTTACATGGATCTGGAAGTGTAGGTGTTCGGCCGTGCTGAGGGAGTCTTCCGTGTTGGTTGAAATGCTGATGGTGTTCCTGTGGATGATGGCGATTCCTCCTCCTGGTCTGTTGTCGTTACGATCCCTGCGGATGATCTTGTAGCCGTCCGGGATGACTATGGCTATGTCGTGCGCCGAGGAGTTGCTCATCCAGGTAGATTGTAAAAATTGTAAAATTGTAAATTGATACTTGTATAGCGCACTACTCACCTGCAAGGGTCTCAAGGCGCTTGTACGAATACTGCTGTGGAACCCATCCTGGCTTTCCCTGTGAGGTGTCCACTCCTGGGCACCCCCAAGGTGGAGGCCAGGCATCCTTAGCATTGTGGGGGCCGTTGTGGAGATTAAGCAAGCTATTGCCCAGAGTTGCAGAGTGGGACTCCATGATTGGAATAGGCACCGAGGCGAGAATTATCAGGTCCGTGGAATTTTGAACCCAAGACCTGCCGAGGCGGGGAATTGAACCCTGGTCCCGGGCTAGACCTCTGCATCAGGGTCTGCCGCTCTAACCATTGAGCCACACTTCTCCAGGTCTCTGTCAGGAAGGCGCCATCCAGGGCGGAGGAGTGGAGCAGGTCCCGGAGTTCGACAGCGTGCTTGTGGACTGAGCGGGTGTTGAGTAGTACACAGTTGAGGTGGTTATAGTTGGCAGTGTTGGGGTGGACAGGGCATGCCTGTGTGCGCTGGCTGGTGTAGCTGCAGTTTCGGCAGGTGAAGGGTCTGTGGGTGAGTTTCGTGGTGTCCTGGAAGCAGGTGGTGAATCGGCCGGTGTTGAGCGCGTGGAGGGTTGCGGCGTGGTAGCGGTGTCGGGTGTTGTGGTGCTCGCGGTGGACAGGGGGTCTGCCATTGGGTCCAGGCGCAGACGAGCTTGCCTTAGGTGTGCCTTCTGCACAACAGAGGCGCGCCAACGGCATGCGTCCGCTGCACGACCATGCAATGGTCGCCATAAGAAGGGGAGGGGGCAGGAGCAGAGGTAGGTGTCGGGAATGAGCTGGATTGGTGGGTGGGGCAACAGGGGCAGCAGCAGCGGGAAAAACCAACAACACGCAACACTCAGCACTTACGGGAACAGAATAAAGCAGGGGCACCTTAAAATACAGTCACACAAATGCAGGGGCAAGACCACGAAAAAAACAATCACCCAGCCAGATATAGAACAGTGCGGGGATATGGGTGACAGTGTGGGGACGGTGGCGGGAATAAAAAGCGGCTGGGCTGCCGGCGGGCTGCAGGCATGAACCCTGCTTAGAGGAGCCACAGAAGCTCGAGCGACGAGGTGTAGAGGCGGTGCTGATGGGGAGAGTGCTGGACTGGACCGGAATCTGCGTCTCACACCCAGACTCCGATTACTACCCTAAATCATGCATGATTTGGTAACTGTGGTAATCGGGGACAATTGCCCATTCTCTCGATGGTTCAAGCCAGAAGCTCAAAGTTGATACTGCTTTTTAATATATTAAAAGACTCTAGTAAATGTTCAGTCTTGGCCATATTCAAGTTCAGACACTTCTGATTCAGGCATCATTTTATAGCAAGTAGGCACACTGTGACTTCATGTTCTTTGCCTTCCCCCAGTATAATAACTACCTAGCAGTATAATGCTGATGGCCCACGTTATATTTTGGGAGAGACTCATGTCAGTCACTGTCTAACGATATTAACAAGTTGAGCAGAAATGACTGGGTCCACTCTGTCTCAGAAATTAATATGATGGTGCACCCGTGTTGCCTAACCAATTAGAATGAGATACATCATTTTCTACAATACCACTAATCACTACTACGACCGACTGCAGATGAGCAAGCAACAGATCATGGTGAACTATAACAAAGTTAAGAATCATAAACTTGGAAATGCGTCGGTATGCTACGCCACCCTAGGGGTGGCATAGCAAGGCGCAACAAGGAGAAATGTTCTCTATTCATTTTATTCAGGGTCACGCTGGGATCCAAACCGGCCCTGGCAAAGAGGGGTTGGGTGTGCGGCTGGTTTTGGCCGATTTTTGTTACAGGGGCCGATATTGCAGCTATTTGTGCACCAGCGCAGGGGAGAGCCCAGGAATGAAACATATTGTTGTAGATATGTTGCATTCCTGTGCTTTGAAAGTGCCGCAGCGTGGCGCAGCCAAAGGGCTTGCGGTGCAGCGCTGCAGCACTTTCTTGTCTATCTGCCCCTTAGATTGTAGAGTCTGCTCCTACACGTCCCCAGGTTCACGGCAGGTCAGCGTTCAGGGCTTGCACAGGGGGCAGGCGGGGAAAAGTTAGAATCACTCTGAGGTATAGGCGGTGCTGGGTCTCCGTCATGATGGGTTGAATCTCTGCAAATCTTCGGCCCATGGGGAACCTGGTGAAGGCTAGCCCACACGTTGCGGTTGCTAGACAACCGCTTGACGCTCTCAGTGAGGAGGGAGGTGCAATTGGGCAAGCAGAGGATGGTGACTGCAGGCTCACTGTAGGTAGAATGTCGGTCTCCCTTCAGGAAGCGCGCCTTGGGGCAAACTATGCCCTGCAGTACGATCACCAAGGCAGGCTTGCAGGGGATGCTCAGTCTGTGCACAGAGATGTCTTTTGTGGCCTAGAGACTAACCCTAGTATGCGTAGTGGGGCTACGCGAAGCTATGCAAAGTGGGTGAAAAACTACACCCACCTACGTACTTCGCGTAGCCCCACTACGCACCGCCTGCCCCCCTCTCCTACATACCTAATTGTTGTCAATTCAGAAATAAAAGTAAATAAAAGGCACTTACCTTGTCCGCTGCGTCCCGTGGCTCCCTCTGCTCGTTTGCGCCGCCGTCGCCGCCGTCGCCGCCATCTTGGATACCAATGCGCATGCGCGGCCACCCACGCATGGGCATTTCTTGTGAGAAATGCGCATGCGTGGGCGGTGCGCATGCGCATTGGTATCCAAGATGGCGGCGACGGTGGCGCGAACGAGCATAGGGAGCCCCTGGACGCAGCGGACAAGGTAAGTGCCTTTTATTTACTTTTATTGCTGAATTGATAACAATTAGGTATGTAGGGGAGGGCGGGAGAAAGACGGGTGGCGGGCAACTTTGCTACGCCCAGGGAGTGGGCGTAGTGTTGCCTGCTACGCCTACTTTGCAAAGGGCGAAGTAGGCAACACTACGCGAAGTCCTTCGCCCAGGGTTACTAGAGACGTTTTAACAAGAGGCAAGCTTCACAAGCCCTTGGAGTTCCTTCCTCTCCACAGCAATATTTTTTGCAACGTTTTTAATAACTTTTGAATCATTTTAGCTAGAAACAAAACTTTTTGGGGTAAAATGTGCAAATAACGCAGCGGATGATGGATTGTGTGGCAAATGCGTCAAATCCATAATTATACAGAAATCGCTGCAGATACAGAATTGAATAATTCCAGGGCCCCTGAAACACACGTGAAGAAAATATACATGCTAGCCATGTAAATAGGATTCAAATACATACTCAGTGCCTATCCTTCAAGTCTGTCATGGCACAGCCGCTCGTGGTCAAACGTGCAACTATTATGTAAAAAGTAGTGGCAGTATTGACATCTGAACCTTTGGTACGCAGACCATTCATTGTTCGACTATCAAGTTATCCTACTACAAAATACAGATTTGTGCTTAATGGCAAGTAGATTACATGACAATGGTATAGAGCTAGTCTTGAATAGGTAGCCTTATAATATTTTTGATGGCAGCTACTTTGCAAAATCTTTCAGTTATTTTGCTGTTTGTGCACTCTACGTCCCCTTTCTCGGGCTATTTGTTGTGATCTTGGGCCCTCTTGTGGCCATTTGTGGTAGCTGTGATGTCGTAACTCGTGACGACAGAGGCATATCGTGAGCATGAGGGTCATGTGACCCGTGTTTAATAAAAATAATGGGACGCGCTCACGTATGCCAGTTAGGAGATGGAGGTGAACCCCATGAGGTTATCCACACATACTGGCTCCTGTGGTCATTATTTGCACTTTGTGCCCCTCCACATATATAGCTGTGCCCCGCAAGTGTTGGGGCGGTCCACGCGCCCAACACAATATTTGGCGATGTGGGTGGTCTTGCCCTCGCACCTCGGTGAGGCGTCCGCGAGCGTGTCCTGGTGCTCACGGCGCTCGTGCCCCGACGTCCGGGGCCGTTCCTTGCTGGCGCCCGAAGACCTGCATGGTGCCCCTGAACTGTGTGGAGACTCGCTGTCGACAAGACCAGTGGTGGCCGTGGATGTGAGGTTGACGTCGCGCCCCGCCCCGAGGAGCTGCCTGCCACTTGGTCCATCGCTATATAGAAAAACAATGGTCCCAACCAAATAGTTTCTTTCAAAGAACAAAATCTGTACTGAGTAAATTGTTTAAATGAGCTTCTTCAATCAATAACGCTCTATTGAATCAATCAATTTTAGCAAAAAAACAATTTTCAACACATTAATTTTTGTCGAAAAACCTGACACAAACCAAAGTATTATTCGAAACAGTTCGGAGTTTAATGTTTCACTCCATTAAAACTCAATAATTGAATATATACACATTTTTCATTTATATACAATTCGGACTAACGGTAAAAAGAAGAGCAGTCAGCTTCTAAAAGAAGTGCAGAAAAAAGGAGAAGAAATAGTGATTGTGATAAGAAGGGTGCAAGCCTCAAAAGAAAATTAGTGACAAGTGAAATAGAAATTCGGATTTGATTTATGCTGTACTCAGAATCCAGCTAGTTATTTTCTAAATAGGCCACAGATAGTTGTTATTATCTCCACTCATTTATACAGTCACAGGTGACATGTATAATGGTTTCCAGCGTGGTCCTATTTGTATAGCTTAAAGAAAGGCGTCGACGTTTCGACCCGTCTTTTGGTGCGTGGGCAAGTTGGAGCCTCGACCTGCGGGTCTTCCTCAGGACGGATGTTGCACATGCGTTTTTACCGTAGACTTCACACAACAGTATCCCAATGATTATTTATGGGCTGCCTCCATCATCCTATTTCGAATATGGACGAAAGATGTAATTCAATCGTAGAGACCCACCCTGAACTGGGTGGTACGGCGTCTGAGTTGGTTGTCCAGACCTTGATGGTTAAAATTCAAGCAGAACGTCCCTGGACACTTCTGTGTCAGGCGTTGTGCATATCAAGTGTCAGCCAGTTGGAATTTTGCAATTGTTCCAAAACAGTTCCTGATTGAATAAGTTACCAGGCGCTCTCTGACTCGCGTCTGTTGCCGCAGAAAATGCCGACCTGCCGTGTCAAGTTCAGGCGCGACGTGACTTGGTCCATCGCAGCGGCTGTGTACGGCCTATCGGTGCCGCCCACGTGGCACTCCAGCAGCCAGCACTGCCCCGCCGGCTTGAGGGAGCACGGAGCGGCGAGTGACTGCAGGCGCGATCGGAGCGTCTCACCCGACACGTCGAGGTGCGCGCAGTGATCCTCTATCCAGCAAGCACTCTGCCACATGTGGGGAAGCTGGCAGGCCTCAATACAGGCCGCGGCAGAACGCGGGAGAGGAACCTCGAAATTGAGCCCCGCCCCCAGCAAGGCCTCAAACTGATCCCGGAATACACTGCAAGGGGTGATACTCTGGCCACAGTCGGCACCACACAGGAAGGCCATACAAACAGGCACGGGGTGACACCCATTGCTGGTGGATCCAGGCTACATCGTCAGGGACTCACGCGCCTGCCCAGTGCGCCCACCCTACCAAGGGGCAGTCTCCTGGTTGCCCAGGGAAGAGAGGAGTGCCCGTCATCACCCCAACCACACACGAGGGGAACTGTAAGGAACAGCTGCATCCATAAAGGACACTTTCACGAGCTCCTGAACTGGAAACATGTTGCAAATACCACCCATTGAGCCCTTCATAGTGGAAGGATCGCCATCTTCCCTCGCGCACAAGTGGAAAGTTTGGGTGGACCGTCTACAAATCTTCTTTGAAGCCACAAAAGTACATAAAGACCAAAAAAGGGTAATGCTGTTGCACCTAGGAGGAAAAGATATACACAACATCACCAAGACACTTGTAGAGGCCACGCCAAAGAACCACCACACATTAATAAACACGCTCATTGGGCAATTTGAGCCAATGGCCAATCAGGACTATGAGAGATTCATATTCCGTCAAGCCCGACAACTTCCAGAGGAATCATTGAACACGTACCACGCGAGGCTGAAGAATTTTGCCTCGACGTGCGGATTTCAGGACGAGAAAGACGAGATAAGGGGTCAAGTGATTCAGGAGTGTGCCTCTGCCAAACCTCAGGAACACATCCTAGAAGAGTCCGGAAAGTCCCTCGCCGACATCCTAACCGTGGGGTGCACCAAGGAGCTGTCCAAAGCCCGTGCAGCCCATATGGAGGCAGCCCTCCAAGTCACCGTGAAAACGGAACCAGTCAACGACGTGACAACTAAGCCCGCGACGCGATGGAACAAGAACGGACCCTGCACTGCTACGGCGGGGACGGCCAAAACGTGTGGGTACTGTGGCGGCTCACCACACAAGCCACCGGAGTGTCCCGCAAAAGGAAAAAGATGTTCCGGATGTGTGCGATTTAATTATTTCCAGAAGGTATGCAGAGCCAAGAAATACCGCAAGGCACGGCAGATGGTTAACGCCATGCCGGAGGGAGACAAAACACCAAGTGATATGGACGACGATGAGGAGGAAGAGCGGGTGGTCCACAAGGTGCACATGATTGGTACCGCCACCCGCAAAGCGCAACACCTACTACTGTACAACATTCGCCTAGGGACTCAGGAAGTCATGGCAGTAGTAGACACTGGGGCCACCAATAACATCATGGCAGTCGCCCTTCACCGTATATTGCGCCCGCACTGGCGCTACATCCATCAGCCATCACGGTATTCGCTTATGGCCAAGACATCCCT
The DNA here is from genome assembly GCF_964261635.1 of Lissotriton helveticus. Classification (NCBI taxonomy): domain Eukaryota; kingdom Metazoa; phylum Chordata; class Amphibia; order Caudata; family Salamandridae; genus Lissotriton; species Lissotriton helveticus. The sequence continues at coordinate 232,264,181 of NC_136067.1, read as the reverse complement.
CTGAAGATCCTGGGATGCTTAAAGACGTCGCTAGCTCATGGAGAGCGGACTGTCAACACCAATGTATAGGTCACCGAAGATGGCCAAGGCATGCTCCTAGGGTGTCGGGCTGCAGTAGACCTAGGGTAGTGACATTCGCCTTCAGTGAGTATCATGAGTCCATACAACACCTGCTGGAGGAATTCTCCGAAGTATTTGAAGGCATCGGAAGGGTTCAAGGATAGCATTCCACCTATGGCCACAAGTGAGGAGGAACTGAAAAAGCTGGAGGCCGCTGGAATCATCGCGAAAGTCACCGGTCCCATGCCGTGGGTCTCCCCCATCGTATTCACGTGGAAACCAAAACAGCCTGCCGCGTTGAGGATCTGTGTTGACATGCGCCTACCAAATGCCGCAATCAAATGCGAGCGCCATATTACCCTGACAATTGATGACCTCATTGGAGAAATGGCTGGAGCCTGCTGGTTCACCAAACTGGATTTACGGTCAAGATACCATCAACTGGGGAACATCGTTTACAACGCGGTGTTTACACCGCAGTACCTTTACAACTGTGCCATTACAAGGCAAGTCGTTACTACGACTTGCGCTGGATGGCCCTGTTGTATAAGGAATATTGTAATTTTATATTCCAACATCTTCCCTACTGTTACGTGGGCTGGTGTTAGAATATAAAATTATAATAATCCACAATCCACGCACACAACGCAAGTCGTTGTAACGACTTGCGTTGTAAAGGCAGCGTTGTAAAGTACCGCGATCTAAAAGATTGCGTTGTACTAACGTACATCCCCATCAACTAGTCCTGGATGAGGCGTCACGAAACATCACCACATTTTCAACTCATGTGGGGCTACGACGTTATACTCGACTGAGCTTTGGAGTATTGAGCGCCGCGGAAGTGTTCCAAAACGTCATACAAGAATTGATCCTGGACATCCCGGGGATAATTAACGTAAGTGACGACATCATGGTACACGCCAAATCATTACCTGAACACAACTCTCGCCTCACACAAGTGCTGCGACGTCTGCGAGACGCTGATCTCACGTTACATGACAACAGAGGCACATCGTAAGCGTGAGGGTTATATGACCCGTGTTTAATAAAAGTAATGGGACTTGCTCACGTACGCCAGTTAGGCGACGGAGGCGAACCCCATGTGGTTATCCACACATACTGGCTCCTGTGGTCATTATTTGCACATTGTGCCCCTCCGCATATATAGCTGTGCCCAGCATGTGTTGGGGAGGTCCACGCGCCCAACACAACAGTAGCGTTGTAAAGGAGCTGTCTATAACTCAAGCAGCAATTTTATTGAGAAGAGCTTGAAACGTAAATGAACTTCTCTATATTACAGGTGGGCGAGCCACTGAAAGCTTGAGCCAGGCTCGAGCCTGAAGACTGGCTCAGCTCGAGGTCTCGTTGGAACCTCAAGCCTTAACGAGCTGAGCTTTCAAGTGACTTTTGTTTGCCACCTTCTTTCTACCCTTCGAGAGGTAGAAACAAAGCTTTAACATTTTAGATAAACAGGATAGACAAACAGAAGCTCATTTAGTGGCTGATTTTCACAAACTGAAACCAGGAACCCATACGGTGTGATTTTAGACAAATATTTTATTTTACGGGTCCTCATTTTTCTTCATTATTGCTTATGACAGCACCTTCAAATATGTGAGTTCAGAATGCCATCTTTACAAAAACCTATTGGATTTGATCAATTAAACTATAATGTTGCTCTAGCTATAAATATGTGGGCAACATACAGGGTGTAGTGTCATGAGACTATGGGGCATATTATCGAGAACGGCGTTAACATTATCGCTGGTTTAGCGGCAGAAAACTGCTGCTAAAGCAGCGATAATGGGCTTGATAATATGCCCGGTAGAATTCTAATAGAAGCCCATGTTCACACCAGAACATTCACTTCTATTGGAATTCTCAAGGCCATATTATCAAGCACATTATCGCCACTTTAGCAGCAGTTTTCTGTCGCTACACCCGCGATCATTTTTAACGCCGTTCTTGGTAATATGCCCCTATGTGCACTGGTACCCTTTCGGTTCTGGGGTGCGAACTCAACAGAAGAATTATGTAACTTGCTGTGAGGTGTTCAGGTGTAGCTTTTAACGGTTGTGACATAAACAGAGTGCAGTGTGTGGTTGTATGCTGCAGAATAAAGACGTTTTTAACAGCGCTCTGTGTGTGGTATTGATTTGCATGGTCCCAGGCAGCAGAGGACACTAAACAGGTTTCATATGACACCTGTCGCGCCTCTTAGCACTGTCTCCCAGGAGGGCGTGGAGGCAGAAATGGCTTCTAGTTCACGTTTATAACTTTTAATGAGTAATTGTCAGTACAGTGCTATTATGTGAGGTATTAATGTTAAAGCTTCCACATGTTACACAAATGCACTTTTTTGAATTTTTACGTGGTCTTTGTTGTCTGATTTCCTTGGCTCAGCTCCTGCACAAATTCTAAGAGCCAAGCCAGACCCTTAGCTCAGCTCTGGCTCAGCTCACCCTGTTCATTTGTTGGCTAGCCCACCTCTGATTTTTATGGGTATCCCATCCTTTTTGGTCTGTCAGGGTCTGCTTTTCAAAGTCAATGTGCAAAACGATTATAATTTATCGAAAGAGCAAAAGCTCTTGCGGAGGAACGCCACCCCACCCTGGCCAGCACCCTCCAAAGTATGAAAAATAAAACTATAATGAAACGGGATTAAACCCCGATTTATTATCATTTTATTTTCCTTGTGCTGAGTCTTGGGTACGGAGCCACAGTGATGACAGGCACTGATGGGAGTGATATGTGCACTTCCTTCACTGCACATGACGGTTTTGCCACCTGTCTCAGGCCTGTGAAACAGTCATGCACAGTGAAAGTTTTCTCCAACCCAGAAATGCAACTGCGTTGAAGAGAGCAGGCACAGACTCCCAGTCTATCCTGGAGCGCAAATCGAGGGCGCTCAGGCCAATCCTGAAGCTGCTCTCAAGCGTGAGAGCAACTTTAGAATTGGCCGCAGGGCAGGCTGGGAGCCTGTGCCTTCGGAAGAGGAGAGGAGCAGACCAGCACAACACAATGGTGAAGGGCAGAAGGTAAGTTCTTTTTTATTTTTTACATTTGTCTCCCTCGTCCCCCTTTCCAGCCCCTCATTGACCCCACTCACTACCTTCATTTTCCTGGCACGAGCTGCGCCTGAGTAGGGGCTACTTAAGAAGTGCCACTGAGTAATGCTGATCCCTTCCTCTCTCTAGAAATGGAAGCATCATCGTCGATTACATTCTTGTGTCGGGGAATGACACAGACAAGAACCTCACACTAGAAAACCTGAAGGTGGTTGATTACTTACACACACAAAATGTGACGGTGGATCCAAGTGGATTTAAAACTATTATCGTTGGTAAGCTGTGGAGCGATCGCAAAACCTTTACAACTCTCACCACTTTTGTCTGTGTTCAATTAATTTCATCCAAAAATACTAACGATGCAAGTTAATGGTGGACGTTGTAATCAAACTTGCATTAATCAGTGAATTGACAGTCGGTTGTTATTATTTTCTTTTGGGAAAAACAAATTGCCTTCATTTGAGAGTCGCCCTGTATGTCAGTCCTGGTACTGATGCTGGTGGGGTGGGGTGGTATTTACCAGGTGTGATATTACCTTGTGACCGCTGGCACAGGTAAGAGCGGTGGAGCAAAGCGGTGGAGCAAAGCGGTGGAGGCGTGGGGCCAGGCAGGTGCAATGCAGAGTGGGGGTAGTCAACAGATGATGGGATTGGTAAAATAAAATTTAAACAAAAACACTTCTCTTGTGCTCGGTGCATTGCCGACTCAGCAATGCGGCAAGCACAAGGTAAGTGGTTTTATTTATTTTTGTATTCTATTTTACCCATCTCATCATCTGTTGACTTCCCCACACCCTACCCCGCTCACTGCTCTTACCTGTGCCAGCCGACACTGCTATTACCTCTCAATGCCTAGTGGCACATTTCAAAATAAGGCATTCTATGGTAATACCACACATTTTATACCACTCCAATCTGCATAAACATGTAATGGTGGGGCGTTTCCCTGTACAGAGTCCACCAGGTGTTATTTTGATTTACTTCTACTGGAGAAAAAAGTTCTGTGTTTTCTTTACTTGTAATCTCGATTACTGTGCAAGCACCTGTTGGTGCCTGAAACCGCATTATCTATGGTGGTGGGTAAATTACGTGTTCCCATAATGGCATTCTCAAAGAATGAGTTGTTGGAGGAAACAGTATTGAACTATAGCAGTATCTCAGTTAACAACATGCAGCATCTATGAGATTTTGCTTTGTCCCATAGTCGCCTAGCTTCAGTATTTAATATTATCCCTTAAATCTTAACATATGGATTGTTTTATTTAACTTCATTAACTTATTTGACTAAATCACAATAGATTAGCTTGAAGGTTATATGGTTGTATGTTTGTGGGATACAATTGTATGCCGAGACAGGATAAAGGGTCATGTTTTACGTGTCTGATCATATTGGAAAATACCACTGATGCATTATCCTGGTATTGTCATGCTTCTTTCAGATAAAACAACTTTTACAGCCCTTCCAGTGATAATATATCAAGGAGATACAGTGAATCTCATGTGTGAAACATCATCAGGTTCTTCCGCAGTGACTTGGTCACACAATGAAACAAACATTGCCGCGGATGGACGTAAATATGTTATTTCCAGCAATTCCAAAGATGGAACTTCAGAATCAAATCTGACGATATCTCAGTTTGACTTCTCCGATGGTGGTATGTTTACTTCTTTAACTCCCTGTTCCTAAAGATGCATGTGCTTTAAAAGGGGCTCAGACAAATGCCTGATTGCAGCAATGGGGGGCAATCAAACTGAACTGCTTTGCAAGTAAAACTTTGATTTTTTGCTGTCAAATAACGATGAGCCTCCTAAGAAGGTCCACACCACCCCCTCCCTCCCAAAGACAGCAGAATGCATCCAGGGATATAAAAGAAATGGTCTTCCAATGTGCTGCTCATGACATCACACATGACGTCAGTGATGTCATCTCAAGAGAGATCAGCGATGGATTGGCTGATGGCATCTCAAATTACATTGTTGATGACATCATTGATGAGATCACACTTAGAAACACTAATGCTGTTTATGATTGCGTCATGGTTTGCCTCAGGTAATGTGCGATGTAAAGGGAGTGCAAAAGAAGAAGGCACTAAAGTTGGATTGAGACAATATGCTCTACCTCCATGACACTAAAAATGACCCCCACTCTATGCATGGTTGATGCTGGGTGGATGGTTTTTGACCAAAATGTGGGCTTGAAAGATGTACTCCTTGCATAACGTTTATCAGGCACAAATGGAGTCCAAGTGCATGAGATACACGTTCAGGCTAAGCTGAACTTGAAGTATTGCCTATTCCAGCAGATGACTGTGCTGTAGGCATTGTACTGTGTTTACGGTTTCATTTTGCAAGTAAATCAAACTTGATATTCAGGCGAGTTGTCTCCATTTTAGAAAACATATTTACCCATCCGAAATCCTTAAACACAACCGTATAGAAATCCACAATATGGGCCACATGTACGGCAGGTTTTAGCAGTCACAAACGGAGAATCGGTCATGTACTAACCCTATTTTGTGAGTCCGAAACCTATTACCGACTCCTGAAATAGGGTTTGCGAGTCGGTATTAGGAAGGGGCGTGTCAAGGACATCCCTTCCTAATAGTGAGTCACAGGGGATGTATGAATGTTTTGTGACTGGAATACGGTGGCAAGAAATTTGCAGTTTACCGCCTACTTCAAGTAGGTGATAAGGCAGTCAAGTAAAGTCAAACAAGATTTATTCGAATTCATGTGTGAATCATAAAATCACTAACAATAAATTCATCAAAAATTTATCATAAAAGCATAAATAATACACTTAACAAAATTGGTATCAATATTAATAAAATACACATGAAATTGTAATACCAAATTATTTAAATACAGGTTTCCTTTCTTCCGTTAGCTCCCACAGGAAATCAAATATTACAATATTTTTGTAATTAGGAGATGTTGTCTAAAAGAAGTCATGTTCTGGGGATTTCAAAGTACAAAACTCTTCTGCTTCACTTTTTCCATACCTCTTTCATATTGCAATCGTTCCTTTAATAAAATTCCAATCAGAAAAACAGATGTCGACAGAATCCAGAGAAAGAAGAAACCTAAAACCTTCTATATGAGAACCAGGACAATGAGTTCTCAATAGAGATAACACAAATTTGGCACTCACTGCTTTATACAGGGCACAGAACAGGACAAAGTGCACAACGAGAGATTGTTTGCCCAACCACACTGCTGTGGAATGGCTAACAAAAAGTGCACCAAAGACAGATGGAACCTGGTCAAATAAAATCTGTGTTGCGGGTTCATAAGGGAGGTAACATAACATTGAGGTTAGGTAGTCAATTCACAGTCACATGTCTCGAGGAGCTCTGCTGATTCAGTGTCTGCAAACCCTGTGAACTCACCCTTGTGCCATATGCTGTTTTAATAATAATGTTTGCTTGTTGGGGCATATTTAAGGGAGTGTAGAAAAAATTATTTAAATCCAATTCCTGGGGTATATGTTTGAATTTATTTTTATTTATTAAGTGCAACATTCATCCCTAGAGACAGCCCTGCGCTAGGACAGTCATTATTCCGGTATGGCAGTGCAGATTATCCTGGCAGTTTAGGGCCTGCGATTCTAGTCAAAATAATGCATGTTTTGGTTATGTTTTAGGGAACAGCCATGTTTTCAATTTCTCCCCAAAGGACAGATGTTCCTCAGTTAGGCGAAGATCTAGGGGTAGCTCATTCCAATGAATGGCAGCCAGATTGGAAAAAGACTGTCCTCTGGCTCTAACCATTTTGATCCCTTTAGTCTTGGCTTTGGCCTGATGACGGGATATCAGATTTCATGTAGGCATATAAAATTCAATTTTATCTCTTAAGATTTGAAATAAACCCAAAGCAATGGAATCAGCATTAGATAACAGAAGACAGTCTGATATCATAGATCTTATGAAATCTAATTCTGGACAAAGCCAGATCTTCGCCCATAACAAAGGGGCAAGGCTACGTCTGTCCTCAATATGTCCTAAACCTAGTTCATGATAGCAAAAGGACATTGATGAACCTTTAGGTACCATCAAAAAGCCTTTGAAGTAAAGTTATTCTCTACTACCGGGAGCTTAGAGCAGTTACTATAGCCCCAAACTTCTGCCCCATAAGAGGCAATCAAGAGACATTTAGCTTTATACAGAATTAACATCTCTTGAACTGGTTTCTGTCCCGAGTGGGCCGCAAAGCAAAAGAGGGCTCTTAGCGTTACTAAAGAGTCTCAGGAAAACTGGGAGTTGAAAGCAATTCCCAGATAAGAAAAGCTTTGTACTTTTTCAACTGCCATCCCCGGTACCATAAATGGTTTGGACTTAGTTCTCTTGAAGCCACATACCATAATGTATGATTTTTTCTGATTAACTTTTAGATCCAGGGACTCATAAAACCTTCAAAGACATTGAGGGATTTCTGTAAACTGTTTGCTGTCTTAGTAATTAGGACAGCGTCATCCACGTATAGTAGTGTGGGGATGGAATCACTACTGATGTTATGACAATCAAGATTTTCCATCAGCAAATGTACCTCTAAGCCATTCCTATAGATAAGAAATAGGAGAGGTGCCAAGATGCAACCTTGCCGAACCCGTTTTGTTGAAAATATATGATTAGTTTTCTTACCATTAGGGCAATACTGTATCCTCACTAAGGTACTGGAGTGTAACCTATGTAATAGGGTAACTAAAGGTTCCTCCACTCCCATATCGCTCATCATATCACACAATTTTTCCCGATTGACAGAATCAAATGCACTGGCTAAGTCCTTGAAGGCAAAATTTGAAGAGCTCTTCATGGACTTAGTATACTTACTGACAATCAGGGACAAATTGAGGCATTGCTCTATGATACCCATGCCTCACCGAAAACCATACTGAACTTTTGACAACACGTGATTGGCGGATGCTCAGTCTTCTAATCGGGCGAAAACACCCTTCCTAAGACCTTTACATTAGAATCGATCAATAATATCGGTCTATATCAGCCTAGGTCAGTATTATCCCCCTTTTCAGGTCGAGCCTTGCAACACCTGTTGTAATATCTTCTGTGCGCTTTTGGCCCACCCCCAATTGCCATTTCTTGGTATCTGTGGCATTCAGAAATGATAGCCTGTTATTGGTGTTTATCCATGTTTGTCCCTCCTTTCTGTGTGTGTTCCCAGGGCCGGACTGGCTACCGGGCAGTTTGGAATGCTGCTGAGCTGGGGGGTGATTTCGTTCATGGAGACCTGCGTGTGCTAAACGAAATTTGTTTTGCCTTAATTATTTCGAAGCACACGTATGTCTCCATGAACGAAATCAGCCCCCTCCGCAATGAAATCAGCCCCCGGCTCGGCAGGTTTCTAAACTGCCTGGTAGACAGTCCGGCCCTGTGTGTTCCCACCCCATGGCGATTTCACTAATGGTTTGTCTGGGTCTACCAAAGCTCCTTCACAGCGCACAATGGCCCCTCCTCCTGTCTGTTCCTATATTTTAAAATTTTTATATATATAAAATACAAACTTATAGAGCAGGTAGTTTTGGCTCATGTCCTCGTTGCAGCCACACTACTCCAGTCTTGTATTCCAAAGTTTGCTCCTCCAGTTCAGGCTTTTGCTCTGAACTGTGCTCTCTCTGTCTCAGAGGCTCGTATAGTGCCACAACACAGGCGTTTGGGCGCTCGCCTCCCGAAGAGCTAGAGGCAGGAAGTCGTTGCTGGCTCAGAGGGCAGTCTCAGTCACTGCTCGACTGCTATAAACTGCCTTTTGACAAGATTTCCGTTTCTCTTCAAGTTCTTATGTCTGTTAGGCCGCACTGCTAGCTGTGTTCTTCTGCCACCCCCACAAATTCAGTTTCCCTCCCACGCACATTAGGACTGGAGTAAATTAACTCGGAATCGTCGGGTCTGAAAATATCCGATGATTTGCATCATTTTGCAGAAACAATGGGCGCGTTTTAATATACTTTGGAATACTCAGCCAGAAAAGTAGGCAACATCATTTTGCTTTGTTTCACCTATTTAATTTATAGCTTTCTTTGCAAGAGTTCGGTGTCTTCTTTTAGTGCCACCATTGGCTCCATCTCCTTTATCCCCAACTGCTGTGTTGCCTCTGTTTAGCCTTAACCGAACCCATTCACCTCTTCGAATCCTTTTCCTTCACTCCTAAGAAAACACCTTACATGCTTTATCCGCCCTACACAACCTTCTTTGTCATCACCTTCTTCGTTCCTGAAACACGAACACTTAGGAGAGGGGAGCCCCCTCAAGTGCCTTAGCCGAGCACATCGCTTTCATCTATTGGACAATTATTTTGTTATTTTCTCCGCATTCAAACAAATGCACGACACCAAATGTATCATGTTTTAGGGTTCCATCAATCCCGATTCCCCCTTCTCTAATTCCACCTCCCTCACCCTACTCATTATCTCCAGTGTCTCTCCTAGTCCCGCCCCCCACTAAATATTTGATTTAATTTCCTCATACATCACTCTCTCCCGTCCCTCCTCTCCCCTCAATCCAGTTTCCCAAGTCCCTTCTCCCACCTTTCTTATCCTTGCACCCTTTCTCCACCCTCCTAGTGTATCATTCTCATTCCTCACTTTACAATTAATGAGTCAACTAGTTTGCGCGTTAGGGAGTAAAATGTATGCAACGTGTATTAATCACACAGAAAGTCATGGTATTTCCTTTTTTTAAAAAATATTTTTATTGACATCATGAGGAAAACAAAATACAATTTATAGTTACATACAAATAATCAATAGTCATTAATAAGAAAAAAGAGATTATGGAAAAAGAAAGGAAAAGGGAAATTATACTATTGAGCCCCAGGTTTTTTCCATTTTCCGTTTGGATTGAATTCCCCTTGTTTGTGCCAGGGCGTATTCCATATCATATGTATCCTTGCGAAAGTCATGGTATTTCCATATCTCGCCATAAGGTTATAACTCGTAACACCATCAGGTGCGTTATTCCCAGGTCCTATCAAATCATACTTAGGGAGAGATCACACCGTAAAGTGTTATTAAAATTATGTAGCGTTTTTTCCTGGAAAGGCTCAAACCAAATATGTCCATTCCTGAAACCAGTCTCTTCTAAGTTTTCCAAAACAAGGGGAGTGAAAGGAAACGCATTTCACAAGTATACCATAATTTTTTGCATAGGTGACTAATTTCACTTTTTTACTAATTTCAAGCGAATAGTTATGTGGAAGGCCGGTAAACAAATGAATTAGCTCAAACATTTCTGGATCTTTACAAATCCCCCCTTCCCCACCGAAAAACTCTGCAATGTAAGTGTTTTGCTTACCAGGCCTCTCTACTCGTTATGTAAAAACGATTGCATTCTGAGCAGTGAGTAAAGTGAGAGCAGTGACTAGTCAAGTGAACTATGTACATACCAAATGTCATAAAGGAACTTGCAGAGCTGCAGAAAAATGCCAGATTAAATTGTGCACATCTCTCTCACATTCATCCACTCTAAACAGTGTACCTTGCTATCCATGTAGGCACACGCTTCAGCGCCCCCACATAAGAAGAGCAAGCACTTAATATTACAATACAATATTTTGTTCCCATGCCCACTAGCCCCTCCCGGTCTAAAATAGATGTATTTGTATACAGCAATCTCTACACCAAGATACCTGCATTTTACCACCCCTTTCACTATTTAACGAAATGTCGAGATCCAAAGAAAATCAACAGTTGCCTTCTTTTAAAAATTGGAGTGTTTGCAAACCTGGAAAAGTGAGTACTCCGGAATTACTGAGTGCACCATCTTTAAAAAACACAAGGTCCTGCATTGGATCAAAGGCATCAGATGTTTACATAGAAGTAGGTTGAGATAATTGGTGACATATTGTATTATTATTGGATTTAAATATCATAAGGATTTGAAGCAATGTAGGGCAAATTAGTGGCTACTCAGACGACTTTCCATACCACACAATGCCACTCCACTCCACCCCACACCACTCCCCTCCACCCCACTCATCCCACTCCACTCATTTCACACAACGCCACTCAGCTCCACTTCACAACACTCGTCTCCAATCAAGGCCACTCCACTCAATACTGCTCCATTCCACGCCCTCCACTCTGCTCCATTGCACTCAATGCCACTCCACTCAATTCCACTCCACTCAACGTCACTCAACTCAATGCCACTCTACTACACTCGATGCCACTCCACTACATTCAGTGCCACTCCACACAGTGCTACTGAACTCCACTCAATGCCTCTCTGCTCAGTGCAGCTTCACTCAGTGCCACTCCGCTCAGTGCCACTCCACTCAGTGCCACTCCAATCTGCGCTACTCCAATCTGCGCTACTCCACTCTGCCACTCCCCTCAACTCCACTCCACTCAATGAGGCGTAATTGGCCGCTAATATTTTACATGCATTTGCACACAATGGCTTGATTCACCAATGGAATCGTAAATGTACACTTATTAAATCCATGCACCCGCAAGAAATTATACTATGTTCCCTAATTCGCAAAATCTAGCAAACACACACATGAAAAACCGAGCCAGTTGCAGCTTTCCAGGCACACTACTGAGTGAGTCGAGATTTTCCAAAGCTGCTATTTCCCGAATGAGTTTTGTACATAATGAATTGTTATGGACGGTGAAAATGAGGCCCAATGAGCAACTTCACATTTTACCTTTGTTTTATGTTTTTTCTCCTCCGGAAAAATATTTTTCCTCTGTGAAGAAACACATTACCTTACGGCCCCACTAACTTTGGGGATCGTTTAGTCCCCTTTCCCACTGAAAGGGGAATTACTCCAGCCCTTTGCTGAAGTGACATTCTGACACAATCGAGGGTGGAAAAGGGTAGGATAGAAGTTAGCTAATGCCAACAAACTCACAGGTTTGTCGGATTTTCTCAAATGTTCAATGTAAACCACGCAAACGTCTGTACTCTGGGTCCGGTTTAATACTCCATAATTCTACATGATTATTGCATAGAATTACAAAGCAGTAAAATCATTTACGCCTGACAGGTATTCTATTGTGGATAGTTAGCAGGCTTAAATAGTCATTTAGGGCTGTAAACCTAGGCATACAGTTGTAAATGGCTTTGTGAAGTGGGCCAAAAGTTTCTTGAAGTTCAATAGACTTCCTGTCTCTTGGACAGCATTCATTCCACCCATTGGATGCGGTGGTGTTCACCACTTCATCCAAAGCTGTTGGCCTCCTCTGTCACTCTCTTTCCACTGCCAGCCCATCCCATTAAACTCAATTAGAGCATTGGAATATTGAGAGCTCCACTGAAAACTATGGAGTGGCTCAGGGCCAAGAATGGGTGGAGTAGGGCCTCAGACTCCAACATTCCGCTGTTTTTATTTCAGTTTTTTCCTTTAAATTTCGGATAGTTCTACTATTACTGGGCAAAATGTTATAATAGCGTTATAGCCATTCTGCCTCAGGCTAAGGTGGCTGTTAAATGCCCTCCACATTGGTATTGACCCTCATGTGAGGCTCATATTTATCACTTGGGTTTAAGACCTTTAACAACCCCTAAAGCCCACTGCAGTTGGCTATAATGATCTATTGTATCTGTATTGCTCACTACAAGTGTTAAGCTCTCATTCACAACTGTTTTGTTCCCGTCATTGCACAATCTATATTAAACACCACACACCATTGCTTCCGATGCTCCAGTTTCTCTATATAGATTTCTGAATTCATTCATGGATTTGCAAGCTGCTTTCTGACCCTAGACAGAATACTCAGGCTCTTATTATGAAGTCCGCAAGACACCGTTTCGGTGAGGGAACCACTCAATTGTAGGACGGAGGTTCCGTAAACCTAATTGTGTTGCAACCCCACATGGTGCGGTCGCTAATTAAACATTTTCAATGGGAGCTTGTGCGGCGGGCCGAAACTGCCCGCAGAACAAGTTTCCATTGAAAAATGGAATGTTTTGCATATCCCTGCACCATGTGGCAGGCACCTCATGGTACACAGTGCAGGGATGTGAAGGGGGCAACATAGGTGCCTCCCAGAAGCACGACCGGAGGGCCGGGGATGAGGGGATAAGGGGCACCTGCCAGGAGCCAACAAAGGGACTTTCTAACAGCAGACCCATGTTGGAAAGGCCGACAAGAAACTGCTGTCGGAAAGTGCCATTATAATCCTGACCATGGAAACCCATCTGTTAGGGATTATGAGGCCCTTCAGGCTGGCTGAAGGGCTCCTTGAGCCCGTCGGAACCCAAGCAGATCAACCAGCCAATTTATACTCCATCTGCCATCTTTGTTGTAGGCCGGTTGGAGTTTAAACCTTAGGTGTTGGTCGGAAAGCCTCTGACCAGTGGTGTGAGGTTTTCCAACCGACATCCAAATCAGGCCCATAATGTTACCATATCAATCTTTGTCACAATCAGTTAATCAAATCCTTTGCCAAATAGTAGGTTTTGGAAAATGGCTCACTCAGAAGGTTCACCTCAAACTTTTTGCCTTCCTCCTTCTCTGTTTGTGAATGTTTTGTTGGCTTTAGGATTCTGGGCACTTTCCCAGGGCTGATCAGTGGTAAAGTGCATGTGCTCTCTCCTCTAAACATGGTATAATTGGTTTGCATGTGTTCGGCATATTTTATTTACTTGTTTGTCCCTTGTAAAGTGGTATACCATATGCCCAGGGCCTGTAAATTAAATGCTACTAGTGGGCCTGCAGCACTGGTTGTGCCACCAATAGAAATAGCCTTTCAAACTTCTCTCAGCCCTGCCATTGCAGTGCATGTGTGTGCCCCCTCTAAGCTTAGGCCTCAGAAATGGGTTCTGCAACAGTTTTAATCAAAACCAATGCATTGCATCGATTGCATGAGAAAGTCTGCTGCATTGCCCTTCAACGCCCATGCAGCAGCTGCCCGATGTCAAAGGTTCCACAGCCTGTGTGGCCCGACGATGGTGCTCTGCAGCTGGATGACGGCGAAGGGACTCGACTGCTTGGAAAAGATCAATGCATCGAGCCCTCCGCCTCTACGCTTTACACCATCCAAGGTCCTTTTTCAGCAGCCCCTGCGTGGGTTTTGTAGCCAGCCTGCCTTCCACCGCAGTAGACCTAAACTTTGGATTTGCACTGCTCCCTCGCGACCTCAAGTAACCTTTTGGCCGCTAGTGACTTCTCAGTACTAGTTTTGCATTTCATCTTTAAAGATTAATATCTTGACTTCTACTGATCGCATTGTTGTCGTTTTGGTCTTATTTTACTCAGATACATATTCTCTATTTTTCTAAACTGATGTGGAGTCTTTTTGTGGTGTATTTATTGTGTTACTGTGTTTGTGTGGCCTCTTTAGATAAGCGTGACTGCTCTGTGCCAAGCTACCAGAGGGTGAACACAGGTTAGCTTTTAGTGTGTATCTAGCTTACCATGACTAGAAGGGTGGTTCCTCCCTGGCCGGGGTGCATGCCTCAGCCAACCAGGAATACCATTTGTAAAAGTTGCTTTTATCAATGAAGCCCACGCTGACTATACTTAGCTGTTTTAGTAAAATCCAGTAATTGTAACTTTTACATTGCTGCTTTCAGCCCAACATATTATCCTTTCCACAGCCTTGTTGTACTTTGTGAATGCCATTTGGTTACCTTAATCATCATAGTATACTCATGGCTTCTAGCACGTGGCAGATTCCTGACGATAATTTGTATTGCACAAAACTAGAAACTCCCTTTCTGATGAAAATCCACCCCTTTGGTCTTCACAAAAAATTATTCATAACATCCATTGTCTGTGAACAGACAGCCGGAAACCAGCCAACACGTGTTTTGCAGTTACACAGCTGCTTCTTCAGGGCTAAAAGTGAAAGTAAACCACTCCTTTGGATTGTAAGCCTCGAATATAAACGACTATTGATATCTGTCTATATTCGGAAAATTTAAAGCATTGCAGGGGATCACAATGTTACAACCAAAATCTAATTAATTAAACGTCTTACATCCCATCTCTCACCACCTAAAAGTGACACGATGCTTGTCCCATAGTAAAGTTCCAAGAGGCAAAATAGGTTATATATTTAATTCCAATTTCCTCACCTTTCACCTACATGGCTGCCTCATTCTGGGAAACGTAATATACTGGGGGGCATAGTTTCAAGAAATTACGCATAGCTGCACCAAGGCAGTGATGCACCAACATTCCTTGCGCCTAATAAATGCATCTTTATACCAATTATGTGCTGACTAGGATTAGCAGAACTGGTGCAACATCTTGATGAGGTAGAAATGATCCAAACTAGTATTTAACTAGGTTTATCCAAACAATGATGAATACATTAAACTTTGGTATCAAATCCCTAGCCAACATAGGTTGATAAAATATTTAGCCACTACATAACCGGCATTCAAAATCAATGCTAAGACTGTGCCTTCAAAAACTCCAACATCTGGCACACGAAATCAAAGCCACTATTTGGCAGCCAGCATTTCCATGATTGGTGTGCTCCTCGACAGCCAAACTTCAACAACTGCGGAGAACAAAGTGCATGTAAAGGAATTCTATTTTAGCACCGCTGGTATTATTGTTGTTCTTCTGCATTGCTGTTCACGACTAGAATTGGCCTCAGGGGCATTAATACCCAAGACACCCCACTGTAGTGAAGATGAGGAATTTGGGTCCACATGTATCATTTTTAGAAGTAATAATTACCTAATTGCTATTTTTTGGGAATCGCAATTAGGTCATTTCTATTCCTAATGTATGAAACTCTTTTGAGTTTCATTAGCAATTCCTGATAGGTCGAATCATATCTACCTCATGCATATTAATGAGGCAGGTCGCAATTTGCAACCCATTAGGAATCAATGCCATCACATGGATGGTGGCCTGTCAGCAGACCAACATGTCTGTGATTGCTTTTAAATAAAGCAGTCTTTATTTTTTTTTTAAAGCAGCCATTTTTCTTAACGGAAATATAGTTCATTACAAAATCCCCAGAGGTGAGTTAAAAAATATTACATGTGATTTATGCTGAGTTGTCTACAACAGGGGAGGGCTATTAAAAATATTAGCACATGTTTTAAAACTAGAAACAAACTACGCGTCTTTCATTAAACTAAAATTAAAAATCCCTCTATCCGGAAGAGAACTCACCGGGGGAACTGGGGATTTGATCGCGCAGGGCACAGTCGGCGCAAACATCCTTGTTGGCAGCTGGTCCCCCCCGCCGCCGCGACCGGAACTCCACGCGGCCGCCGAGCGGTGGGACCACAACCCCCACAAACTTTTGCTGCTTTAGCTCCGCCCCCACTGACGCGCCCGGAAGGCGCAGAAAAAGACAGAGCCCCTTCCGCGTAGCGGGACGCGCGCGGGTCCGCGCCGGGCTAAGCCCGGGCAAAGGGCGGGCCCTCTGTGGCCACCTCCCTTGGCTCCCTGACTACACAAGGTACAGAGATCTACATTATATATTGACCTTCCATGAACATTTTGTTTCCACGTTGATAGACATCAATATTGAACATATTCCATCTAGAATGATGCGAAAGGAGACAATTAAAAACTCATTTTCACAGCGGGGCTCGGGGAAGGGGATGGAAAAGGAAATTCCGAGCAGGAAGACACTGTCCTCTCTAAGTGAAGTAGACACTGATGTTCCTTCCCAACTTCTAGATATTACGCAATCCCCCCCATTAACCATGGGAACACCGCAAAACTTGTTCTACTGGGAGGAACTAAATGCATTGTGTGGTACTAAGTTCGTTCCAGTAGCATCCCCCTCCTGTAAAAAACCCCAGTATCGACATCCCTGTTGGCAGACTGTGCGAACCATCCCTATCATCTATGGAGGTCAACTCCCAAGCCGCTGTACTGCCACAGGGTTCAAGCGTTAAAAGGAAATATGACGGGGTTAATGACCATGGAACTCAATGCAAAATACAGCAACTTTGCGTTGGTCTCACATCGCCCGCCATGAACTCCACCGTATCTAAGGGGGGTGTTGAAAGTTTGGACGACCAAGTATCATTGCCCCAGTTGCCACTACTATTTCAGTTCGAGCAAATGCTAAGATCCATAATAGCACCCCTGATAGAAAAAATTAATACCCTGGGGGATAGGCTGACAAATATTGAGACAACCATTAAAACCAACTCTTTACCTCCTATAAAGACGGTAATACCTAATCGTCCCAACCTACCCACTACATCCGATGCCCCTATGCCAATTAACATCAGGAAAAATGCCCCAATCGAAAGTCAAATTTCTAATATACCACCCCTAACTGCTACTAAAATTGTCCCCAAATCTGTATCAACAAATTACCCTGTTGTTAGAGCAGTGCGAAATAGAGTAGCATGTATCCATTTACCTCCGGAAGCCGCCCCTTTTGTGCTTGTTCTTTCGGGAATACCGGCACCCACTTATGGGAAACCCGAAAGACACCAGGACCTTCTAAATAAGGTCATATTCTGGCTAAATAAAAACAGACCCCTCCCACTCAATCAAGACGGTGGAATCCTGAGCGTTAGAAGGGTGGGCTGGTTAGGGTCCCTACCTAAAGACATCCCTGGGGACCTAATTCTACTTAAATTCAGGAATCGGAACATTGTCCCCCATCTACGATCCTCCCAGCCCAAAGAAGGAGATGGCCCCATTTCCATCTGGGACTTGTACGATTTCTACCCAAGTACCCCTCACATCCCTCCACTTAGATCAACGACAGCACACAAATATTTGATGGGAAGTGGACTTTGTGCTTTTACTGGTAGTAGCTCTCCTGCCCGTAATAGATTTGATTTATTATACAAATATTGTAATTTCTGAAGGGACAAGCCAACGTATTAACCCAGACTGTAAATGCTAATCTTATGTATAGTGCGATGTAATTAATGAAATGTTCCAATGGGCTGGGCACACGCTCTTTTAACTTGTAGATATATTATTGTTTGTATGTTTTTCTTCATGTTTGTTTGTATGCTTTCATGATTTTTTAAACCAAAAATCGAATAAAGCTAAGTGACGACCTATTTGTTTATTAAAAATAAAATCAAAATCAGATATAACTAGAAAAGGGTTTAAGGGGCATATGTATGAAGAATTTTTCACGTTCGCAAACAGGCAGATTCTCAGAATCGTCCTGTTTGCGATCGGGAAAAAGCCTTTTGGGATGTATTATCCCAAAAGGCCCTCACACAATAGGGAATCGCAAAATTTGCAATTCCTTATTCTGTGAATGCATTTAAGGAATCGTAAATTGCGATTCCTTAAATGCAATCCTGGATGCACTCAAGTTGTGCAATTTTGCCTTTAGAAATCGCAAATTACCACCAACTTCAAGTTGGTGGTAATTTGTGATTTCTTTGAAAAATGCACTTTTTTGCATTTTTCAAAGTACCATGTGGCGCACATACATGCCCTTAGGGCATGCATGTGCGCCACATGTGCACAAATGCCTATTTCAGGGGTGCAACAGGGTGTCCTTTTGACACCCTCCCACCCTTTAAATTGCATTCACAATTTGGGTACTCGCAAATTGCGAATGTCTGCCCGTCGGAATGAATGGGAAGGTATTCCTTAATTGCGAATTGCACTTTCTGATTCGCAATTAAGGAATATGTAGGAATCACAATTAATATTGCAAATCCCACATACATTGCCTTTTGCGAGTCCTTAATAGCGATTCTCAAAAAATTGCTATTGAGGACTCGCAAAACGGATTTTTCATAGATATGCCTAAATTCTGAATAGCGCTATTTTCCGGGCCAAGTAGATATATGTATCTGGATTACATAGTGTTACAAGGTGGAGTATTATATAGTACGTGGATGGCTGGGGGCCTTACTATTCAATATTCTCACAATACACAGTGAATGATCCTTGGATTCAACAACAATAGTCCTTAGCTCAATCCTGGTGGTGTGGCAAAGAGCAGTCATGCATTGCTGGAGGAACATTTGGTAAGCATTTTACAGTTCAATCATGGTGCATAAGTACTTGAGACAACTCAGAAGAAATTCTACACTAATTTAAAAAGTATATTTTTATATAAATATAGACCTCAAATTGAACTTTGTAACATACATACAACCGGATTGTGGATTTTTAAAGCGTTAAAAAATAGATACACGTTAAGTCAAATTGGTCCATTGAAATGAATGGGGGGAAAACCCAGGTGACACTCGATCACTTGCATGGTGAGTTCAAATGAAGCCTCTTTTGGATAAGGTCATGTGGGTCCCTAGATCAAGTTCCAGCAGTCATTTCTGCATCCGGACTCCCATCTAGGGAGTCCGGATGCAGAGGTGACTTGGCTGTCTTTGGTACAGAATGTGATCCGCCGGAGCTGTCAAACTTGCAGCACTTGAGAAAACCACACCTGAAGATGAAGTTCCACTCTACTCATGGAGAGTTGAGGCCTTTGGAGCCCCAGGATCGGGTTCAACAACTGGATTTATTCTACCTTGCTCGGCGGCTCCGGGTGCAGAGGTAGTTAGCAGCAGTTAATCACCGGGGCAGGCAGCACCAAAGATGCTTCACCACACACTCGACGACTCCACCTTCAGGATGCAGAAACACAGCAGATATGTCATTGTCGATGTCGGTTGCTGTTGCTGTGATGTGCTTTCGGGCTGGAGATGTTGTTCAAGGGGTCAATCACACGACAGGCACTCACCAAGCCTTGGCTGAACTAAATATAATCCATGGTTACTTCGGCCGCTGGAGGGGGACAGGAGTGTAGTAGCAGCTTGAAACATGGTGAAAGCGTGCTACCACTCTAGACTTGCAGGATTCCACTTCTCTTTGGGCGCACTCTCAACAGGCACAGCGGGTTGAAATTCTTGTCATGCAGCATGTCGATTTTCCTACAGCTTGCAGGGGACTGGACCCACAAATCATTTGGAGTCTGCTTAGGTTTCTGGTGTCCATTGGAGGCCCTCTTACTGGGAGCAACACGCTTTTGCCACGGACACACGTCAAACACATAGATACCAATATGTGGTCTCTTCAGGGAACCTAAGTGTCCTATCTTTGCGCTGCAGCAGAGTTCAAGGTCCTATTTTCTGTGATGGCATCTTCTTTGAGCCTGTTCTTAGGAGGGGGGGCATTAAAGGCGTAAGGGA
Organism: Lissotriton helveticus; assembly: GCF_964261635.1. Classification (NCBI taxonomy): domain Eukaryota; kingdom Metazoa; phylum Chordata; class Amphibia; order Caudata; family Salamandridae; genus Lissotriton; species Lissotriton helveticus. The sequence continues at coordinate 232,243,994 of NC_136067.1, read as the reverse complement.
CAGTGGACAATGGACTACTGGTCCCTGTGGCTAACCTGCCCCTGAGGTGACAACATCCTGTGGGTGTACCTCACCTTTCTACTAATCATCTAATTCCTCTAATTTAGGGTCTTCCAACATGGCAGAACCCTTCCTTAGCTGTACAGACTCCTAGCCCACCCCTCATGGTGGAGAAGTGTGGCTCATTGGTTAGAGCGGCAGACCCTGATGCAGAGGTCTGGCCCGGGACCAGGGTTCAATTCCCGACTCGGCGGGTCTTGGGCTCAATTTCCTCGGACCTGATAATTCTCGCCTCGGTGCCTATTCTAATCATGAGTCCCACTCTGCAACTCTGGGCAATAGCTTGCTTAATCTCCACAACGGCCCCAACAGCGCTGGGATGCCTGGCTTCACCTTGGGGTGCCCAGGAGTGGACATTTCACAGGGAAAAGCCAGGAAGGGTTCCACAGCGGTATGCGTTACAGCGCCAGGACACCCATGGGTATTAGTGCGCTTTACAAGTACAAATTACATTTACATGGTGTGGCTATACTCTTGGAGGTGTACTCCTCCTGAATACCAAATGTTCATGCCTTTCAGGCTGGACAGGCAGGAAAGGCTTTATCATTGAGTGGAGGACTCAAAACCTAGCCCCGTGGAGGTGGTGGTCCCCGGGGTTGCGGGGGGGCAGTGTGCCTCCCCGCTTTTGAAAAAACTAGCCTGGGGAGGTGGCGGTCCCCTAGACTGAATGGGGGGCTGGATTCTCCCCAACCACTCTAATTAAATGAAATACTAATTAGATTAAATATAGCTCCAAAGAGGTGGCGGTCCCCGGAGCTGCTAGGGTGCCGTGTTGTCCTCCGCATTTAAAAAACTAGCCCCAGGAAGGTGGAGGTCCCTGGGCTGCATGGGCCCAGTTTCTCTATTTATTATTGCCCCCAGAACCTGGACCACCGGGAGCCTATAGTAAACGAAGCACGGGAGTCCGTGCTTTGTTTTTTAAAAAGTTTCTGCCGGATTTGTGGCTGCAACTGCCAGTAGATAATATATATATATATAAATATAATATAAATAATATAATATAAATATTTCTTCAAATCTTCACGTCCTCGTGTTTGTCGACGGAAGTCACGGCACCACAACAGTAAGTTAATTTAAATTTTGTTTATTTTAAATACACCATGTGCAAAGAGTGCAAAATTGACGGCCTACGCGTTTTGACTGCAATCAGTCTTCCACTGGACCATAGAGTTCTGGCTGTCTAGAACGTTTTTTAAAGTGCTCAGTGCTCAATACCATACCATCATTTGTTTCCATGATTAAAACAACTATTGGGCCTCAATTGATCGCCATTTTCTACATAACTTTATCTTTGTTTGCATTTTTACTGTGTGTTGTAAAGTACTTTTTTTTTATATGCATATGGCTACATCGGTAAAGTGCAAATTCAAATCACAAAGAAGTTTAAAGACACAAAGGGGAGGAGGAATAAAAATGTGTATAAAAACTGTACAGTTTTAAAAAGAGGAGGTGCAGGGGACAGCATTTGGTATATATATATATATATATATATATATATATATATATATATATATATATATATATATATATAATTACCTACTGGCGGTCGCCAGTAGGTATATATAGTTAGGATTTTTTCTCTATGGGTTTTTTGAAAATTCTATGTCTAATAACTTTGCCGTTTGTGGACGGAATTGGCTGAAATTTTCAGGAAAATGGCACATTATGTTTCTGAGCAGCCTTTGAAAATTTGGGGGGGGTTCGTCAAGGGGGGGGCCGAGAAAAAAGGGGGGTCCCAAAACACGTTTTTCCCATGTTAATTTCCATAGGGCGGTTGGCCTCACTTTTAGCCCGAACGGCTGAATGGATTTGCACGAAACTTGGCAAAATTGTAGGGACTGGTAGCCCGATGTGCCTTTTGTAGGTCTCAATATATGTGCTCCAGTGGATTTTGAGAAATTAACGTTTAAAAAAAGATATATATCTGTAAGCGCGGACCAGGCAGCGGTCTGGTTCGCGGACTTTTCGCGCAACGGAGCTTTGTGAAGCGAAGCTGATTGGTTCTCCGGCGTCTGTCAACATTCCAAACAGTCCGTAGCGGCCGCCATCTTGTCTCTCGGTAGGATCGAGAGACAAGAGGAGGCGAAAGCGAAGGGGCAAATGACCATAAGGGGGAATAGTAGATCCTCGCTGACCCCCTAGGTTTGATGTGGAGGTTTTAAAAGGGCCCCGCGGGGCAAAAAAAAAAATAATAATAATAATCGAACGGCTGAATGGATTTGCACGAAACTTGGCAAAATTGTAGGGACTGGTAGCCCGATGTGCCTTTGCTAGGTCTCAATATATGTGCTCCAGTGGATTTTGAGAAATTAACGTTCAAAAAAAGATATATATCTGTAACAGCGCTCCGCTTCGCGTACTTTTCGCGTTACGGAGGTTTGCGAAGCTGATTGGTTTTTCGGCGTCTGTAAACATTCCAAACAGTCCGTAGCGGCCGCCATCTTGTCTCTCGGTAGGATCGAGAGACAAGAGGAGGCCAAAGCGAAGGGGCAAATGACCATAAGGGGGCATAGTAGATCGTCCCTGACCCCCTAGGTTTGATGTGGAGGCTTTGAAAGGTTCTCGCAGGGCAAAAAAATATATACAGTTTTTTTAGTTTTTTTGCGTGGAGTGCGCTCGGTTCGCAAACCGGGAAGCGTTCTGGGGAGCGTACTTTCTTGAAAATTAGTGAAAAAAGTTAGAGTACAATAATAATTGTGAGTGATCAGATGTAGGGTAGCTCTGAGAAGAGCTTTTGGGTTTATGGTACATTTAGGTACTTATAAGTAGGTACCAATGCACATTCTTAAATTCAGAGTGAAAACTCTGTTGCCCTCATCTGAGAAGTGAACTCCATCTCCTCTGTAGATATCTTGCATGTAGTAACGCAAGTTATTGTTGTACAGGGAGCCCATTCCATGGTCTCTCATGTAAGCTGAAACAGATTTGTTTACATGCTTCCTCGATTTCTCAATTTGTGGACAAAATTGGTTCGACCACCTCCATTTCTGTCTTTGGCATATATTTGAATATACCAAGGCAGTCTGAGGAAAAAGTGCCATCAATTGCTCAAAGGTGTCCTTTAAAAGCATTTCCAGACCTACCCCAGTCAAAGTGCCCAAATCATTACCTCCACAGTGCACAATTAACAGGTCAGGTTTTGGCAAACGCATAAAGGTTTTCACCAATGGTATCAATTGGTGACATTTTAATCCTCTGTGGCCAAACCACTTAATTTCCACATCTTGTAAATTGAGGTTAGGTAAATTCCTGTTTTCAGCGTACCTTTGAGCCCAATAGATGTAGCTATGTCCAACAATCCAGACAGAAAACATGGCGAGAGAAGGTTCTCCTGCAGTCAGATGAAGTGTGGCAATGAAATGGCAGTTGAAAAAATGAGAGTGTAAAATGAAAAAAACTGAGGAGTTTCTGTGTTAATGAAGCAGTAAGAGTGATTGGTGGATTTTGATTGCTGAAAACAGAAAGTTAGTGTGCATGGATGAGTTCGTTGAAAGATGTATTTTGAGTGGCGAAGAAAAAATCATTAAATGAAAGAATGCTTTGGATATGCAGGTGCACTGAGAGTTCAGAGTTCAATTGCAACATTGTTGTGTGAGAGGTCTTGCAAGAGGTGGTTGCTATGCAGAAAAAGCAGAGAGGGGGCAGAGGGGGGAAGGGTTTTGCTTTGAAAAAAAGTGAGGGAAGAGTTTTGATTGGGTGACATGAGAGATCTGTGTGAGGAATTACAGCATTTCTGTGCTTTTGATAGCTGCAGACTCTGGAGTGCATACCTTTTGCTCTGCTGAAGACAAATTGGTGTGTTTCTGAGACTGTTTTGAAACTCAAAGTATTTGCTAAGGTGAGAAAAAATTTCTTTAATTTAGATAGAAAATAGTGTGCTTTAAGGAGAAAATTATGAAGAAAGTTGTGTTTTTCAAATGTTGCTTTGTCTCAAGTGTTTCACAAATAGATTTTGTTTGTTTGAGAAATTGTAATTGGAGAAAATGTGAAGTATTAGTACTGACAGGGCTTTTATGTGCATAGGAGCTGTGGAGTGTTTTCAAATTATGACTTGTAAATCGTTTTTGAGAAAAAGCAATGGTTTTAATATTGATGAGAAGGACATAATGGTGTCTGCTTCTTTATAAGGTAATTGAGAGTCTTTCCCATTTCAATGTAAGAAGTTTGTCTGTGGAGCAAATTGCTTGTAAATATGCTCCCACCTGTGCATGGCAAATTTAGATTTTGAATGTTTCCGTTACATAGGCATGTTAAAGGTGACTGAAACATGCTGCAAAGGCAATCAAAAAATGCTTTTATGTGTCTTAAGGACATTTTAAGTCATTTCCCCATGTGCAGTGTTTTCAAATTATGAGTTGAAAATCGTTTTTGAGGTAAAGGAATGTTTTCAAAATTTATGTGCGCCATATGACCCCACATTTTTTTTTCAGGGGTGCAGCAGGGTGTTCTTGAGATACCCCTGCACCGTCGGAAAAATTCGTAATTTGCGATGAGGTAATTGCTAATCGCAAATTGCACCTTCATTCCTATGGGCCTCCTGCTGCATGGAAATGAATGGGTAATCTTGCTGAAATGCAAAGTCGAATCTGTATTTAAAAGGGTCTGCACCTCTGTACGGGTGTTCGCTATGTGAAGCACGAAAGTTTCACGGGCCGAACTCAAGGCCACCTCTCTCTGAGACAAAAGAGCTCTTATTCTTGCCATGCTGTTGAAATGTGCTCCCAAGGTTGGTATTTGTGGCCAGATTGAAAACTCCCTATGTTCATGTGTGGGAGGAAATAGAACATTTCTGCAGCAAATAACCCGTTCATTTACTGTTACGATAAAATGAATACTTTTAATTAACCCAGAACAATCTTCATTATTGAGCATCAAATAACTACCATTTTCCAAGAACTTGAACGTGGGGATGATAGCAGGAACTGGCGTGCCTTGCAACACGCAAGCCATATTTGGTCGGTGTTTGTTGCATGAACCGTGTAACTGTCTGTGCCTACACATTAGTGAATGATCTGGCGTCTCAGTGCATTCCTCTCCATTCAGATAAAGTTCTTGATCATCTTTGAAAATCTGTATGTGTATGGAAGCGACCAGACTTGATGAAGAAAACCACTACCTAAAGGTTAATAACGACCTATTGGTATATATTTCATACAATTTGAAAACTTATATAAAGCAAAAGGCAGCGTTATTAAACCGTGGATAAGGCACGTTGCCAAAGCAGTCAACCTTTTGGATTTATACTGGAAATGTTAAAGGAAGAATTACGGAGTAGGGCCTGTAAATCTTTAATAGACAACGAGTAAAATTACTCCAACCATCGTATTCCTCTAACTCCGGGATAGTAGGGGTGTTTAATTTTTTAGAAGTAGCCAATCCAAAGCATTTGGTCTGGGAAATTGTTTCATTCACAAACAACATATGTTTTGGGATGAGACATGCACGGTGGAAAGCCTCAGTGCCTTGTACCTGCCAGGTTCGTGAACCCCAAACTGATGTAGATCCTGGATATTTTTACTCTGTATTACGTTAGCATGGTCTCATTACTGGTTTAAACGCCATTTTTCCTTTTTTGTAACTTCTGCACACGACACTTAGTTGTTGCTTTAGCTTTCAGCCTACCTGCGTCAAGATCTATGCCTGCTTCAAGCAGGCGCAGGGTTTTGATGTAGCTTTGTCCTATCTGATTGTAAATGCGGCACACCGTGGGTGGCAGAGCAGCGGTGCACGTTAACTGGTGCATCCCTGGGGATGTGCTAGTTAATATAAATCTGCCCCTTTACATTTAATTATGTGCAGGGGACACAGAGTAGGTGAGGTTTATCCAAGGTTAAGAAGAGATGAGTCCTGTTCAGTGAAAAATTGGAGATAGGCTTCAGTATATTATATACTTAAGTAGTGTGTTAAGTTTTTGATGACTGTTATTAATTTACTGTTGGGTAATAGTGGTTAATAACATTTTTTATTATATTTTACCACAGATTCAACTGCAGATTATTTCAAGATTTTAGGATGCCTAGCAAAGAAAGAGTAAGAAAGGCTGGAAAACGTCAAAGACAGCAGGAGCATGGAATATTGCAGCAGTCCTCTAACAAAAAGATTTGTCAAGTCACCAAGAAAGCACCGGGTAAGAGTCGAAAAACAGTCATAAGAAATATGTGTAGTAAAAAAAATATTACTACAGAAAATGTTTCACTCCAGAAAAGGAGACAGAATTCAAATGGTAAGGAAAGGCCAATGAGAAATGTTACTGCTAGAGTAAGAGAGAACTCTATGCATGAAAGTAGAAGGAAACAACAGTTTAGGGATATTCGTAAACGAATGTTCCGCAACAGGATAATTGGGAATTTGTTAAAAAATATTAAGAAAGGTCAGCAGAAAGTGGTTTTTTATAAGAGAAAAAAAATAGTTGAGAAAGTTATTGATCAGGCATTTGAAATTAAACGTAAGTTATTTATTTTGACAATCAATAGAATTAGGAAGCTAAACAAGGTAATTTATGATTTCAAAAGAAATAGTAGATGGAAGAGAATAGTTAATCGTAGTAATTTTTGTGAAGTTTTTTCTGGAGAATGGATGCATAGTTCAAGCTCTGAGGCATTTTTTAATGAGGAGAGTTATTTCCAGGATAATGATTTGGTGCATGCAGTTGACACCAGTGGTCGAGCTTATGAAGTGAAAGATGGTTGTCCAGTTGAAAAAGAAAAACTTGTGAGAACAGAGATAGAAGAGGTGTTAGGTAATGAGGTTTTAGGGAGACGTCCTAAGGGTCCTGTGTACACCTGGAAGTGTAGTAGTATTTGCAGTGTACGACAGGATTCCATCAATTTGCTTTGTGATTTTATACGGTCATTTAGTAAGAAAAGTTTGAAGCAGAAAATGAAGTTGTTGCAAGAATTAGATCCTTGCAGAGTGAGAGAAGTGATAGGTTTGCATGGTCATTCACTGGCTTGTCTTTCCAGGAGAGTATGCCAGAGTGTTTTTCATCATTTCAGGATGCTAGCAGTGCATCATAATAAAGTGAGGAAATTAGTTAGAATGTTGTATTATGCTAAGAGTCCAGCAATTATGCTAAAACAATTATGCGCTGCTCTTTTGCATGGTTCTGAAATAGATGTGAAGAATATATGTGAAGAAATTGAGTTTTGTTACTTTGGAAGTAAAGAGGAGAATGTTGAAATTGACCAAGAAGAAGAGAGTAATGTGGAAGATAGTGTACAGGTTTCCAGTACAGATAATTTCCAGAGGGAAATTGCGACGTTTGAGGTGAAATCAAGTGAGAGGCCAAATTTCACTTGTGTGTGTTGTCGACGCACTTATTATAAGAATCAGACTAAGTTAGTGGATTTATATGGAAAAAGTGAAAGGGAAAATAATAGTGAATGGAAGGATTTTACAACATACTTGATGGTAGAAAATTGTTTTGATTTGGGATTGGATCAACGTGTGTGTACTTATTGTTGTAACAAATTAAATGAAAACCAGATGCCTGCTAGAGCAGTTCATAATAATCTGGAATTGGTTGAAATTCCTTCTGAATTGAAGGATTTAAATACTTATGAATCTATTTTGATTCAAAGTATCCATCCCTTTCAGGCTATTGTAAGAATGGAGCCAAAGACAGGGAAATTGCCTCCATCAGATTTACAGAGAGGATTAAAGGGAAGAGTTGTTTATTTGCCTCTAGATTTGAAGAAAAACATTAACACAATTGGAGTAGAAAAAGTGGAAGAGGAACCTCTGGTTATCTTAGTTAATGGGGTTCCGACAAAGAATAAGAAAATATGGCAAGATTTAGTAGATGTTAGGAAAGTCAAAAGGGCAACATTGTATTTGAAAAAATATAATAAATACTATAAAAATGTATATGTTGCAGAAGAGGAAGTAAGTGAGGAAGAGGATAGCGATTTGTGTGCTGGTCAAATTGAGAAAGTAGAACCCTGTACTAGTGAAGAAATATATGAACATTATAGTGTTCATCCTTTGCATTCCAAGGAAGTCATGGGGAATGCTATTGAGTTGTTTCAAATGAAACAAGCGAAAGGGAGTCCCATTAGTGTTTGGGAGGAAAGTTTGGAAGCTCGGTGTTTCCCACAGCTTTTTCCAACAGGTCAGGGAGGAAGATATGATGAGCGACCTCATCAAATTCCTGCTTCTGAATACCGGACTTTGCGATTGTATGCAGGAGATCCTAGGTTTCGACAATGCATTCCTTATTTGTTTCATCTCCTGTTTGAAAGCGATCTGTCTGGACTGTCATATGCAGTGAACCACATCTTGAAAAGTGGTATACACATGCAAAACATCTCGGCAAGTGACTTTATGGATAAAGTCAATGTCCAAGACAGTATTTTGGATTCTCACCTGATTAATCTCATGGCGTGTCAGCGTGGTACTAATGAGTACTGGTACCGTCGTCATGGTGATTTAAAATGTATGCTGAGGAACTTAGGAACTCCCACATGGTTCCTCACTTTGAGCTGTGCTGAGTATGGCTGGGAAGACTTACTTGAATTTCTACGAGAGGCAAATGCTAACGTAGAAAACATCGAATTCAAGACACCCGGAGAACTGTGCTCTTTGGATCCAGTCAATGTATGTAGGTACTTCAATCATAGATTTGAAGGTATGATGTCTTTCATCATGAATAAGAAGAATCCACCTCTTGGAGAGGTGTTGGATTTCTTCTGGAGGAAGGAGTACCAAGCAAGAGGTGCTCCTCATATACATATGTTGCTGTGGATCAAGGATGCACCTAAATTTGGAACGGATGCAGACGACTCAGTGATGAGTTTCATAGAACAGTATTCTACGTGTGCTGTTCCAAACGCAAAGGAGAAAAAAAGCCTAAGAGAAAAAGTTCTACGTTTCCAAAGCCATCGATGTGGAAAGTACTGTCGTCGTAAATTCCGGAACAAAGACAAGTTCTACACCAAATGTCGTTTCGGCTTTCCACGATCGGTGATTTCTAAAGGAAGAGTGAACAGTTTGATGTCTTCGCTGCGACATAATGTGATGAAGAAATCACCTAAAAACACATACAATTTGAAGAGGAACGAAGAGTCTAAGTACATCAACGACTACAACCCGGTGATTTTGTCCATGTGGAATGCTAACATGGATATACAGTTTGTGGCTGATAACTGTATGGCTGTGGCTAGGTATGTGACATCTTACATCACCAAAAAAGAGAAGACAGAATTGAAGGATATGTGGGAGGACATTTCCCATGAAAAGAGCCTCAGCAAGAAGTTGTACAGTTTCAGTCTGAAGATGTTGTCGCATCGAGAAATCGGAGCTTACGAATGTTCTGACCGGTTGTCTTCAGCAAGTCTCTATGCCAAGTCCAGGAGTATCGTTTGGGCGAGTGTTGGTCTTGCTGCAACGCGTAACCGAGTTCTGAAACCTGTGCGGGAAATTGAGTATTTGGCGGAAAAGGAGCCAAACAGTACCGACATTTTGAAGAGCAACATGTTGGATACATATTATCCAAATCGAAGCAGTCACCTCGAGAATGTTTGTCTGTATGAGGTTCTGCAAAATTACATATTCAAGAGGAACATCAAAGAAGATACTGAGAAAGGAGTGTATGCTGTAATAGGAAGTGAGGGATGTCTGGTCAAGCAAAGAAAATGCCACTTGATAAACCATCGAAAATTGAGTGGCGAATCTCCTGAAAAAAGGGAGTTTTTCTATTTAGCACTTTTGCAACTTTTTAAGCCTTGGCGTGCAGAAGAGGAACTGCTTGGAGATTTCCTCTGTTACGAAGACTCTTTCAATGCTGCCAAGGAGACCATAGAATGTCCTGCTTTTCCCAAATATGTAGAAATGTTGAATGTGGAAATTGAGCAGGAAGCAACGATTGCAGCCGAGATTGCCAGAGACAGTTCTCAGGACAGTCAGAGTTCTGCTTCATTGAGTCAGGATCCACTAGGAGGACCTCTTATCGAAAATGAAGCTGCCACTGCTATGAATGAAGTGGAAAGAGCCATGGCACATGCTCAGGAGGATGCGGTTAACTTAGAAGAGTTGGAAAGACAACTCAACGTTGAGCAGAGGAAAATATATGACGAACTTACCATGCAAATTGATCATGGATTAAGTCATGATAAGAAAGAGTGCTCATGTACGTCGTTGAAGCCTGTCCGACTGTACGTGAGTGGAGAAGCGGGAACTGGAAAAAGTTTCCTTATTAAAGCAATTTCATGTTATTTGCAGGAAAGGACAGAGTCATCGCTGTCTTGTGTTGTCACCGCTCCAACTGGACTGGCAGCACATAACATTAAAGGGATTACTTTACATCGTTTACTGATGCTGCCAGTGGAGCATGACAACAAATTAGAATATCACAAGCTATCTGGAGATGCTTGTTTTGAAGTTTCAAGAGTCTTGAGGAAAATGAAACTTCTTATCATTGACGAAGTAAGCATGGTTTCCAATGTTATGCTTGCCTTTGTGCATTTGAGAATGCAAGAAGTTCTCAAAACAGAGTATGATGTGTTATTTGGTGGCAAACACATCATTGTTTTTGGAGATCTTCTGCAGCTGACACCAGTGAAAGGGCAACCTGTGTTCAAAATGCTCACGCATGAAGATACCAGGAAGTGCTTAGGGAGTATTGGCAACGTCAATATATGGTTAAACTTCAATTATGCTGGACTGCATGAAAATATGCGTCAGGCAAAGGATGAAGTTTACAAGACTATTCTACAAGATGTTAGAATTGGAAAAGTGACCGAGCATGGGAAAGAAGCTTTACATGCACGATTACTGACAAATTTATATCCAGACGAAGATGTTGTGCCTGAGAATATTTTTCAGAAAGTTACTGAGAAAAAATCTGGAATATGTTTGATGCCAACTCTTGCAGAATGTGCCAAATTCAACAACAAAATGTTGCATTTAGAAAAGCAAGAGATTGTGAAATTGGAAGCTATTGACAGAGTAGAGCATATGGGATCAACAATTATTTTGTCTGAGAATCTGAAATCAAAATTGGATTCATTAGAGAAGAGTATATCTAAAACTGCGGGTTTTGAAAAGACTCTGAATGTGTGCTTGAACTGCCGTATAATTTTAAGAAGGAATTTACATGTTGAAAGAGGTCTGGTAAATGGATCAATGGGTAATGTTGTTGATTTTGTGAAATACAGAAATAGAGATGGAATTGAATTTTTAAAAATTAAATTTGATGGCATTGAGGAAGTACAGCTAATTGCTCGTTGTTCTGCTAGATTTTTGCTTGTAAAAGACTTATATGTTCGTCGTAAGCAGTTTCCTGTTTGCTTGGCATATGCGGTGACAATCCATAAATCGCAAGGTTTAAGTGTAGACTGTGCATTGGTGAATATTGGCAGTTCTGTGTTCAAGGAGGGTATGGCATATGTGGCATTGTCACGAGTTAGGACTTTATCGGGATTGTACTTGATTGAGTGTGATGTCACAAACATTTGTGCGGATCTAGATTGTGTTAAGGAATACAATAGGTTGAGAAGAGAGTATGCGCCACATTTGCCTCAGTATCCTTTGTTTGAGAAACGTGTGGTAGGCCGGAAACGAAGAAATGTGACCAATACTGGGGAGGTTGTAGCAAAAAGACGAAAAGTTGATGAACCTGAAATTATAAGCAGAAACAAAAAGGATTCTGTTGAAGATGTTGTTGGTTTTCAATTTGAAAACAGTTCTGGTGTCAACTGCTATGCTAATGTAGTGGTTAATGTTGTCTTTTCTCTAGAAACTTTAAAAGAACAGATTGTGGTCAATTCGGATCAAAGATTTTGCAGTTTGTTAAATTCTGTGTTAGAGAAATGTAGCACTGATAGAACAAACATAGAAAGTGTGTCTGAAATTCGAAATCTGTTAGACAGATGTTCAGGCCAAACACAATTCTCTCAAAATAGTCAGCAAGATTGTCAGGAGTTTTTAATGTATATGCTTGATGTATTGCATGATGAAGGTGTAGATGTAGATCACCTGTTTGGGCTTTCTTATCAATGGCAGCATGACTGCGAGAACTGTAGGGTATCAGCTACTACTAGTGTAGACTCAGAAAGATTTATATATTTAACTTTGCCAGACAGTAAATCAATCTCTTTTAATAAGCTAGTAAAAGCAGCTGATCACAACATGGAGTGTAGCCAATGTAAATCTGAAATGATGTCCACTTTATTTATACGAACATATGGCCAGTATGTCATTTTAATGTTCCAACGATGTAGGCCTGATGGAACAAAATTGACAACTTTAATTAAAAATTTTGTGGCTTCACAGTTGTCAATATCAGGAAGGACTTTTGTAACTGTAGCAATTATATATCATGATGGTCAGGTTTTGGCAAACGCATAAAGGTTTTCACCAATGGTATCAATTGGTGACATTTTAATCCTCTGTGGCCAAACCACTTAATTTCCACATCTTGTAAATTGAGGTTAGGTAAATTCCTGTTTTCAGCGTACCTTTGAGCCCAATAGATGTAGCTATGTCCAACAATCCAGACAGAAAACATGGCGAGAGAAGGTTCTCCTGCAGTCAGATGAAGTGTGGCAATGAAATGGCAGTTGAAAAAATGAGAGTGTAAAATGAAAAAAACTGAGGAGTTTCTGTGTTAATGAAGCAGTAAGAGTGATTGGTGGATTTTGATTGCTGAAAACAGAAAGTTAGTGTGCATGGATGAGTTCGTTGAAAGATGTATTTTGAGTGGCGAAGAAAAAATCATTAAATGAAAGAATGCTTTGGATATGCAGGTGCACTGAGAGTTCAGAGTTCAATTGCAACATTGTTGTGTGAGAGGTCTTGCAAGAGGTGGTTGCTATGCAGAAAAAGCAGAGAGGGGGCAGAGGGGGGAAGGGTTTTGCTTTGAAAAAAAGTGAGGGAAGAGTTTTGATTGGGTGACATGAGAGATCTGTGTGAGGAATTACAGCATTTCTGTGCTTTTGATAGCTGCAGACTCTGGAGTGCATACCTTTTGCATACCTTTTGCTCTGCTGAAGACAAATTGGTGTGTTTCTGAGACTGTTTTGAAACTCAAAGTATTTGCTAAGGTGAGAAAAAATTTCTTTAATTTAGATAGAAAATAGTGTGCTTTAAGGAGAAAATTATGAAGAAAGTTGTGTTTTTCAAATGTTGCTTTGTCTCAAGTGTTTCACAAATAGATTTTGTTTGTTTGAGAAATTGTAATTGGAGAAAATGTGAAGTATTAGTACTGACAGGGCTTTTATGTGCATAGGAGCTGTGGAGTGTTTTCAAATTATGACTTGTAAATCGTTTTTGAGAAAAAGCAATGGTTTTAATATTGATGAGAAGGACATAATGGTGTCTGCTTCTTTATAAGGTAATTGAGAGTCTTTCCCATTTCAATGTAAGAAGTTTGTCTGTGGAGCAAATTGCTTGTAAATATGCTCCCACCTGTGCATGGCAAATTTAGATTTTGAATGTTTCCGTTACATAGGCATGTTAAAGGTGACTGAAACATGCTGCAAAGGCAATCAAAAAATGCTTTTATGTGTCTTAAGGACATTTTAAGTCATTTCCCCATGTGCAGTGTTTTCAAATTATGAGTTGAAAATCGTTTTTGAGGTAAAGGAATGTTTTCAAAATTTATGTGCGCCATATGACCCCAAATTTTTTTTTCAGGGGTGCAGCAGGGTGTTCTTGAGATACCCCTGCACCGTCGGAAAAATTCGTAATTTGCGATGAGGTAATTGCTAATCGCAAATTGCACCTTCATTCCTATGGGCCTCCTGCTGCATGGAAATGAATGGGTAATCTTGCTGAAATGCAAAGTCGAATCTGTATTTAAAAGGGTCTGCACCTCTGTACGGGTGTTCGCTATGTGAAGCACGAAAGTTTCACGGGCCGAACTCAAGGCCACCTCTCTCTGAGACAAAAGAGCTCTTATTCTTGCCATGCTGTTGAAATGTGCTCCCAAGGTTGGTATTTGTGGCCAGATTGAAAACTCCCTATGTTCATGTGTGGGAGGAAATAGAACATTTCTGCAGCAAATAACCCGTTCATTTACTGTTACGATAAAATGAATACTTTTAATTAACCCAGAACAATCTTCATTATTGAGCATCAAATAACTACCATTTTCCAAGAACTTGAACGTGGGGATGATAGCAGGAACTGGCGTGCCTTGCAACACGCAAGCCATATTTGGTCGGTGTTTGTTGCATGAACCGTGTAACTGTCTGTGCCTACACATTAGTGAATGATCTGGCGTCTCAGTGCATTCCTCTCCATTCAGATAAAGTTCTTGATCATCTTTGAAAATCTGTATGTGTATGGAAGCGACCAGACTTGATGAAGAAAACCACTACCTAAAGGTTAATAACGACCTATTGGTATATATTTCATACAATTTGAAAACTTATATAAAGCAAAAGGCAGCGTTATTAAACCGTGGATAAGGCACGTTGCCAAAGCAGTCAACCTTTTGGATTTATACTGGAAATGTTAAAGGAAGAATTACGGAGTAGGGCCTGTAAATCTTTAATAGACAACGAGTAAAATTACTCCAACCATCGTATTCCTCTAACTCCGGGATAGTAGGGGTGTTTAATTTTTTAGAAGTAGCCAATCCAAAGCATTTGGTCTGGGAAATTGTTTCATTCACAAACAACATATGTTTTGGGATGAGACATGCACGGTGGAAAGCCTCAGTGCCTTGTACCTGCCAGGTTCGTGAACCCCAAACTGATGTAGATCCTGGATATTTTTACTCTGTATTACGTTAGCATGGTCTCATTACTGGTTTAAACGCCATTTTTCCTTTTTTGTAACTTCTGCACACGACACTTAGTTGTTGCTTTAGCTTTCAGCCTACCTGCGTCAAGATCTATGCCTGCTTCAAGCAGGCGCAGGGTTTTGATGTAGCTTTGTCCTATCTGATTGTAAATGCGGCACACCGTGGGTGGCAGAGCAGCGGTGCACGTTAACTGGTGCATCCCTGGGGATGTGCTAGTTAATATAAATCTGCCCCTTTACATTTAATTATGTGCAGGGGACACAGAGTAGGTGAGGTTTATCCAAGGTTAAGAAGAGATGAGTCCTGTTCAGTGAAAAATTGGAGATAGGCTTCAGTATATTATATACTTAAGTAGTGTGTTAAGTTTTTGATGACTGTTATTAATTTACTGTTGGGTAATAGTGGTTAATAACATTTTTTATTATATTTTACCACAGATTCAACTGCAGATTATTTCAAGATTTTAGGATGCCTAGCAAAGAAAGAGTAAGAAAGGCTGGAAAACGTCAAAGACAGCAGGAGCATGGAATATTGCAGCAGTCCTCTAACAAAAAGATTTGTCAAGTCACCAAGAAAGCACCGGGTAAGAGTCGAAAAACAGTCATAAGAAATATGTGTAGTAAAAAAAATATTACTACAGAAAATGTTTCACTCCAGAAAAGGAGACAGAATTCAAATGGTAAGGAAAGGCCAATGAGAAATGTTACTGCTAGAGTAAGAGAGAACTCTATGCATGAAAGTAGAAGGAAACAACAGTTTAGGGATATTCGTAAACGAATGTTCCGCAACAGGATAATTGGGAATTTGTTAAAAAATATTAAGAAAGGTCAGCAGAAAGTGGTTTTTTATAAGAGAAAAAAAATAGTTGAGAAAGTTATTGATCAGGCATTTGAAATTAAACGTAAGTTATTTATTTTGACAATCAATAGAATTAGGAAGCTAAACAAGGTAATTTATGATTTCAAAAGAAATAGTAGATGGAAGAGAATAGTTAATCGTAGTAATTTTTGTGAAGTTTTTTCTGGAGAATGGATGCATAGTTCAAGCTCTGAGGCATTTTTTAATGAGGAGAGTTATTTCCAGGATAATGATTTGGTGCATGCAGTTGACACCAGTGGTCGAGCTTATGAAGTGAAAGATGGTTGTCCAGTTGAAAAAGAAAAACTTGTGAGAACAGAGATAGAAGAGGTGTTAGGTAATGAGGTTTTAGGGAGACGTCCTAAGGGTCCTGTGTACACCTGGAAGTGTAGTAGTATTTGCAGTGTACGACAGGATTCCATCAATTTGCTTTGTGATTTTATACGGTCATTTAGTAAGAAAAGTTTGAAGCAGAAAATGAAGTTGTTGCAAGAATTAGATCCTTGCAGAGTGAGAGAAGTGATAGGTTTGCATGGTCATTCACTGGCTTGTCTTTCCAGGAGAGTATGCCAGAGTGTTTTTCATCATTTCAGGATGCTAGCAGTGCATCATAATAAAGTGAGGAAATTAGTTAGAATGTTGTATTATGCTAAGAGTCCAGCAATTATGCTAAAACAATTATGCGCTGCTCTTTTGCATGGTTCTGAAATAGATGTGAAGAATATATGTGAAGAAATTGAGTTTTGTTACTTTGGAAGTAAAGAGGAGAATGTTGAAATTGACCAAGAAGAAGAGAGTAATGTGGAAGATAGTGTACAGGTTTCCAGTACAGATAATTTCCAGAGGGAAATTGCGACGTTTGAGGTGAAATCAAGTGAGAGGCCAAATTTCACTTGTGTGTGTTGTCGACGCACTTATTATAAGAATCAGACTAAGTTAGTGGATTTATATGGAAAAAGTGAAAGGGAAAATAATAGTGAATGGAAGGATTTTACAACATACTTGATGGTAGAAAATTGTTTTGATTTGGGATTGGATCAACGTGTGTGTACTTATTGTTGTAACAAATTAAATGAAAACCAGATGCCTGCTAGAGCAGTTCATAATAATCTGGAATTGGTTGAAATTCCTTCTGAATTGAAGGATTTAAATACTTATGAATCTATTTTGATTCAAAGTATCCATCCCTTTCAGGCTATTGTAAGAATGGAGCCAAAGACAGGGAAATTGCCTCCATCAGATTTACAGAGAGGATTAAAGGGAAGAGTTGTTTATTTGCCTCTAGATTTGAAGAAAAACATTAACACAATTGGAGTAGAAAAAGTGGAAGAGGAACCTCTGGTTATCTTAGTTAATGGGGTTCCGACAAAGAATAAGAAAATATGGCAAGATTTAGTAGATGTTAGGAAAGTCAAAAGGGCAACATTGTATTTGAAAAAATATAATAAATACTATAAAAATGTATATGTTGCAGAAGAGGAAGTAAGTGAGGAAGAGGATAGCGATTTGTGTGCTGGTCAAATTGAGAAAGTAGAACCCTGTACTAGTGAAGAAATATATGAACATTATAGTGTTCATCCTTTGCATTCCAAGGAAGTCATGGGGAATGCTATTGAGTTGTTTCAAATGAAACAAGCGAAAGGGAGTCCCATTAGTGTTTGGGAGGAAAGTTTGGAAGCTCGGTGTTTCCCACAGCTTTTTCCAACAGGTCAGGGAGGAAGATATGATGAGCGACCTCATCAAATTCCTGCTTCTGAATACCGGACTTTGCGATTGTATGCAGGAGATCCTAGGTTTCGACAATGCATTCCTTATTTGTTTCATCTCCTGTTTGAAAGCGATCTGTCTGGACTGTCATATGCAGTGAACCACATCTTGAAAAGTGGTATACACATGCAAAACATCTCGGCAAGTGACTTTATGGATAAAGTCAATGTCCAAGACAGTATTTTGGATTCTCACCTGATTAATCTCATGGCGTGTCAGCGTGGTACTAATGAGTACTGGTACCGTCGTCATGGTGATTTAAAATGTATGCTGAGGAACTTAGGAACTCCCACATGGTTCCTCACTTTGAGCTGTGCTGAGTATGGCTGGGAAGACTTACTTGAATTTCTACGAGAGGCAAATGCTAACGTAGAAAACATCGAATTCAAGACACCCGGAGAACTGTGCTCTTTGGATCCAGTCAATGTATGTAGGTACTTCAATCATAGATTTGAAGGTATGATGTCTTTCATCATGAATAAGAAGAATCCACCTCTTGGAGAGGTGTTGGATTTCTTCTGGAGGAAGGAGTACCAAGCAAGAGGTGCTCCTCATATACATATGTTGCTGTGGATCAAGGATGCACCTAAATTTGGAACGGATGCAGACGACTCAGTGATGAGTTTCATAGAACAGTATTCTACGTGTGCTGTTCCAAACGCAAAGGAGAAAAAAAGCCTAAGAGAAAAAGTTCTACGTTTCCAAAGCCATCGATGTGGAAAGTACTGTCGTCGTAAATTCCGGAACAAAGACAAGTTCTACACCAAATGTCGTTTCGGCTTTCCACGATCGGTGATTTCTAAAGGAAGAGTGAACAGTTTGATGTCTTCGCTGCGACATAATGTGATGAAGAAATCACCTAAAAACACATACAATTTGAAGAGGAACGAAGAGTCTAAGTACATCAACGACTACAACCCGGTGATTTTGTCCATGTGGAATGCTAACATGGATATACAGTTTGTGGCTGATAACTGTATGGCTGTGGCTAGGTATGTGACATCTTACATCACCAAAAAAGAGAAGACAGAATTGAAGGATATGTGGGAGGACATTTCCCATGAAAAGAGCCTCAGCAAGAAGTTGTACAGTTTCAGTCTGAAGATGTTGTCGCATCGAGAAATCGGAGCTTACGAATGTTCTGACCGGTTGTCTTCAGCAAGTCTCTATGCCAAGTCCAGGAGTATCGTTTGGGCGAGTGTTGGTCTTGCTGCAACGCGTAACCGAGTTCTGAAACCTGTGCGGGAAATTGAGTATTTGGCGGAAAAGGAGCCAAACAGTACCGACATTTTGAAGAGCAACATGTTGGATACATATTATCCAAATCGAAGCAGTCACCTCGAGAATGTTTGTCTGTATGAGGTTCTGCAAAATTACATATTCAAGAGGAACATCAAAGAAGATACTGAGAAAGGAGTGTATGCTGTAATAGGAAGTGAGGGATGTCTGGTCAAGCAAAGAAAATGCCACTTGATAAACCATCGAAAATTGAGTGGCGAATCTCCTGAAAAAAGGGAGTTTTTCTATTTAGCACTTTTGCAACTTTTTAAGCCTTGGCGTGCAGAAGAGGAACTGCTTGGAGATTTCCTCTGTTACGAAGACTCTTTCAATGCTGCCAAGGAGACCATAGAATGTCCTGCTTTTCCCAAATATGTAGAAATGTTGAATGTGGAAATTGAGCAGGAAGCAACGATTGCAGCCGAGATTGCCAGAGACAGTTCTCAGGACAGTCAGAGTTCTGCTTCATTGAGTCAGGATCCACTAGGAGGACCTCTTATCGAAAATGAAGCTGCCACTGCTATGAATGAAGTGGAAAGAGCCATGGCACATGCTCAGGAGGATGCGGTTAACTTAGAAGAGTTGGAAAGACAACTCAACGTTGAGCAGAGGAAAATATATGACGAACTTACCATGCAAATTGATCATGGATTAAGTCATGATAAGAAAGAGTGCTCATGTACGTCGTTGAAGCCTGTCCGACTGTACGTGAGTGGAGAAGCGGGAACTGGAAAAAGTTTCCTTATTAAAGCAATTTCATGTTATTTGCAGGAAAGGACAGAGTCATCGCTGTCTTGTGTTGTCACCGCTCCAACTGGACTGGCAGCACATAACATTAAAGGGATTACTTTACATCGTTTACTGATGCTGCCAGTGGAGCATGACAACAAATTAGAATATCACAAGCTATCTGGAGATGCTTGTTTTGAAGTTTCAAGAGTCTTGAGGAAAATGAAACTTCTTATCATTGACGAAGTAAGCATGGTTTCCAATGTTATGCTTGCCTTTGTGCATTTGAGAATGCAAGAAGTTCTCAAAACAGAGTATGATGTGTTATTTGGTGGCAAACACATCATTGTTTTTGGAGATCTTCTGCAGCTGACACCAGTGAAAGGGCAACCTGTGTTCAAAATGCTCACGCATGAAGATACCAGGAAGTGCTTAGGGAGTATTGGCAACGTCAATATATGGTTAAACTTCAATTATGCTGGACTGCATGAAAATATGCGTCAGGCAAAGGATGAAGTTTACAAGACTATTCTACAAGATGTTAGAATTGGAAAAGTGACCGAGCATGGGAAAGAAGCTTTACATGCACGATTACTGACAAATTTATATCCAGACGAAGATGTTGTGCCTGAGAATATTTTTCAGAAAGTTACTGAGAAAAAATCTGGAATATGTTTGATGCCAACTCTTGCAGAATGTGCCAAATTCAACAACAAAATGTTGCATTTAGAAAAGCAAGAGATTGTGAAATTGGAAGCTATTGACAGAGTAGAGCATATGGGATCAACAATTATTTTGTCTGAGAATCTGAAATCAAAATTGGATTCATTAGAGAAGAGTATATCTAAAACTGCGGGTTTTGAAAAGACTCTGAATGTGTGCTTGAACTGCCGTATAATTTTAAGAAGGAATTTACATGTTGAAAGAGGTCTGGTAAATGGATCAATGGGTAATGTTGTTGATTTTGTGAAATACAGAAATAGAGATGGAATTGAATTTTTAAAAATTAAATTTGATGGCATTGAGGAAGTACAGCTAATTGCTCGTTGTTCTGCTAGATTTTTGCTTGTAAAAGACTTATATGTTCGTCGTAAGCAGTTTCCTGTTTGCTTGGCATATGCGGTGACAATCCATAAATCGCAAGGTTTAAGTGTAGACTGTGCATTGGTGAATATTGGCAGTTCTGTGTTCAAGGAGGGTATGGCATATGTGGCATTGTCACGAGTTAGGACTTTATCGGGATTGTACTTGATTGAGTGTGATGTCACAAACATTTGTGCGGATCTAGATTGTGTTAAGGAATACAATAGGTTGAGAAGAGAGTATGCGCCACATTTGCCTCAGTATCCTTTGTTTGAGAAACGTGTGGTAGGCCGGAAACGAAGAAATGTGACCAATACTGGGGAGGTTGTAGCAAAAAGACGAAAAGTTGATGAACCTGAAATTATAAGCAGAAACAAAAAGGATTCTGTTGAAGATGTTGTTGGTTTTCAATTTGAAAACAGTTCTGGTGTCAACTGCTATGCTAATGTAGTGGTTAATGTTGTCTTTTCTCTAGAAACTTTAAAAGAACAGATTGTGGTCAATTCGGATCAAAGATTTTGCAGTTTGTTAAATTCTGTGTTAGAGAAATGTAGCACTGATAGAACAAACATAGAAAGTGTGTCTGAAATTCGAAATCTGTTAGACAGATGTTCAGGCCAAACACAATTCTCTCAAAATAGTCAGCAAGATTGTCAGGAGTTTTTAATGTATATGCTTGATGTATTGCATGATGAAGGTGTAGATGTAGATCACCTGTTTGGGCTTTCTTATCAATGGCAGCATGACTGCGAGAACTGTAGGGTATCAGCTACTACTAGTGTAGACTCAGAAAGATTTATATATTTAACTTTGCCAGACAGTAAATCAGTCTCTTTTAATAAGCTAGTAAAAGCAGCTGATCACAACATGGAGTGTAGCCAATGTAAATCTGAAATGATGTCCACTTTATTTATACGAACATATGGCCAGTATGTCATTTTAATGTTCCAACGATGTAGGCCTGATGGAACAAAATTGACAACTTTAATTAAAAATTTTGTGGCTTCACAGTTGTCAATATCAGGAAGGACTTTTGTAACTGTAGCAATTATATATCATGATGGTCCTTCAATAACATCAGGACATTATACAGCTTATTTAAAGTGTAGAAATGGCTGGTCATTCTGCAATGATTCTGTTTTAATTTTCAAAAAAAAATTGCCATATGACCTTAAAAACTCTTACCTGGTGTTTTTAAAACCAAAATTTTAGGGAAAGAATCTCGGGATGTGCTCTGAGGAATTTCAAGAAGTTCTCATGGCTCCTACACTATTTGGCCTTGAGGATAAGTGTAGTACAGAGACATAACTTTTTACCATAACACTGGACGTTATTGAGAAATACGTGCACTTTGAATGAGTTCAGAAAAACTATTTCTTTTTATAAGCTAATTGAAGCAGTGAATCAAAACATGGAGTAGAGGGAATGTAAGTCTGCAATGCTGTTTACTGTTTTACATTGCTTTGTGATTAAAAGTGATGTAGAGAATTAAATAATTGTACTAGTCATAAAGGTAGTGTAAGTCTGCTTCATAGTAAGCAGTATCAGTGTGATAGGAAATGTAGAACATGATTGAGCAAGAAGGGGAAGATATTACTAGTCCAGGATTGTGTAAATGATCTTCAACATTTTAATTCTGAAAGTTGCGGAAATGCGAAAAGACGGGATTGGCTTACAAGAAATCCAAGAGTTATACATGGCTCTGACACGATTTGGCCTTGTGAAATCGTGTGGTAGAGAGCGAGAAGTCATTTATTGTATGTAACATGTTTTTGAAAACGATGGAGGTTTTCTTTCAGAAAGTGGCGGGTTGAAAGTAATAACAGCACAACAGAGTGTAAGCTGTTCATAGGACATCCTTGGCCGTCATGGAAAGTAAGTTAACTTTAAGGAGTTCTGAATTCTGATTTGTAATGTATGGGTTTTTTAAACACAATCATTTTGATTGTGTTTTTTTTTCCCCGCTGTTATATGATGAATACCTTCAAGTCACTGTTTTAGTGAAATTTGATACATTCTGAGAACAGCAAAAATAAACCATTTAACATGTATAATTAATTCTGTTCTGTTTGCATTTATGATGTACATGTAGAACTGTGTAGGAGGCATGGAGAAGGTGAGGCTTCTGTCAGTGTCAAAGTTGTTGCATACAGTGCTCATATTCTACGTAGTCTTTTATATTTCATTACTTTCACTGTTTCTGACAGATCTAAAAAAAAATTTTTTAAAAGAACAGTAAGTATAAGGGAAGGAAACAGACAGTTATGTTAAAAGAAACACAGCTATAGGGAATAAACTAGGGATACTGTTACCCGCAATCCTCTGCTGATGATGTCACTGAGCATGTCATGAATGATGTAATATGTGACATCATCAGCAGTGGATTACGGGTAATAGTATCTCTAGTTTACTCCCCTATAGCTGTCTTTCTTTTAACATAACTGTCTGTTTCCTTCCCTTATACTTACTGTTCTTTTTTATAAAAAAAAATTTTTGGTTCGCTTCCGGTTCGCGTACCGGGGAGCGAACTGGGAAGCGAACTAAGAGAAATAGAGGTTGGCACAGTTGCAAATATTGTACCAATTTTTTTATAACGGGGAGGTAGTTCTGAAAAGAACTTTTTTTTAAATTGTTTTTGTTGTTTTATATTTTTTTTATTATTTTTCTGAACATTTTTTTACTTTTTTTGAATTTTTCTGAACAGTTTTATATTTTTTTTGTTTTTTTTTCGGAGGGGGCAACGAAAACGATTCATTGTAAAGGGCTCAACAGGAGGAAGAAAACAAAAAAAAGAATTTATTGTTTGGGGAGTTTCGGACAAACATGAGCATGATTGTTAATAGCTCTGTTGATCAGAGTGATGCTACTTTCTGCGTAGCAAATGATTCCACTGCAATGTACGCAGACTTGTTTTACTTCACGAAATCTCGTTTGTATATTTGGCACCATCTCCCTGCCCTCTGGTCCCGTTACTTCCGGTACAACAGATCTTCTGGCCATAATAGGGAGATTATCTAGGTCGTCCTGTTCCTCTTCTTCCTCTTCTTGCTGAATTATAACTTTAGCAGGTGGTCCACTCTTCCTTGGATGTGGTGGAGGTGGTGGGGAAGCACCAGCTGAAGCTAGTAAAGAAGCCTTTGCTCACTGGTAACAAAGGGTCTTTCTCTCACAATGATGAAAGTCAGAGTGAGGAAAGAAGGAGGGATTTTCACCATTTGGGAAAAAAAATAGTTCTCAACCAATGAAAAGTGTTCATTTTAGATCATATGACCTAGTCTTACATCATTAGGAAACCGAAAGTGAAATGAACCAATGAAAAGTGTTATTACCAAGTCACATGACCTGCTGTGTTTACGTTACGCGCTTTGCAGGGCCTCCCGGTTTGCTTCCAGAAACCTTTGCTTTGCGACTCGGTAAGCGTACGAGTTCGCTAACGTAGCACGTCATATGACGTATCACGCGACAACGCGAAACGTCATGCGGACGGGAGGCGTCACGATGTTGTTTTCTAACGCGGCAGTTGCGGTAAAGAAACGTTTACCGGCTCGCGGTCTATTTCGCGGCATCAAGGTCAGCTAACGGGAAGCTTCCCGATTCGCGAAGCGGGAACGAAGAAAAAAAAATATTTAAAAAAAAAAATTATTCATAAACATATAAAATATATTTTTGGATTTAAAGAAGAATACATTTTACAGCTACAGATATTAGCTGTTAAAAAACCAATGAAATTCACAGAAAAAACCATAGGTTATAGACCATATATAGTTAGGAATTAGCATTTACAAAACCTTGAAAATTCACTGAAAAAACCATAGGTTATAGACCATATATAGTTAGGAATTAGCATTTAAAAAACCTTATTTTACTCACACAAAACCATTGAAATTCCATATATAGTTAGTTGCACTAACTATATATCGCGCACCCGTAATCCACTGCTGATGATGTCACATATTACATCATTCATGACATGGTCAGTGACATCACTGATGACATCTCAAATGACATCACTGATGATATCTCATTTGACATCAATGGTCACATCAATGATGATATCATTAATGTGACAATACAATGCATCTCCTCACACTTTAATATAACCTCTGTTACACCCAGTGTTAAATACAGAGTATAATTTTTGAAACCATTGACACACCAATACTAGTTACTACATACCCACTCACTGATTCCTACGTCTACACACACATTCACTCATTCACCCATACAATCATTCATACATACAATCACTCATCTTTACAACACTATCATATGCACTCATACACCTATACAGACACTCACACTCTGCCACTCATCCATGGAGTTACTCACACACCTAGTCAGTCCTGTAAAGAATCAATCACAGTTCCATTTTCTAATCTACACAGTTAAACATAGAGTACCTTACATTTTAAAACATATACTAACACATACTTACTCTCTTATAGAATCACTGATACAAGTACACATTGATCTGCACAGAGTCACACACCTCCCAGCCAGTCATACACACACTCAGTCTCCCATACAAATACTTGTGCAACCAATCAATAACCCATATAGCTACTTATATAGCTACTGATCAACACATGCAGCAGCTTGCACAACAACAGACATGCTGATGCACACTTTCAGACAGTTTAGTCACTAACCCGTGCATTTAGTAAGACGCATTTAATCACTCACTCATACAGTCAATCACGCACCTACTAAAACCTTCATTCAGACACTTATACATCCACTCATTCTTCAATATGTAAAACATATTTAAACTTTACAGAAACACATAATCACTGGATGTTGTCATCAGTGATGTCATTTGAGATGTCATCAGTGATGTCATCAGTGATGTCACTGACCATGTCATGAATGATGTAATATGTGACATCATCAGCAGTGGATTACGGGTGCGCGATATATAGTTAGTGCAACTAACTATATATGGAATTTCAATGGTTTTGTGTGAGTAAAATAAGGTTTTTTAAATGCTAATTCCTAACTATATATGGTCTATAACCTATGGTTTTTTCAGTGAATATATATATATATATCTAGATATCTAGATATATATATATATATATATATATATATATATATATATATTACCTACTGGCGATAGCCAGTAGGTATATATAGTTAGGATCGCCAGTAGGTATATATAGTTAGGATTTTTTTCCTATGGGATTTTTGAAAATTCTATGTCGAATAACTTTGGCGTTTGAGGACAGAATTGGCTGAAATTTTCAGGAAAATGGAACATTTTGTTTCTGAGCAGCCCCTGAAAATTTGGGGGGGTTTCGTCAAGGGGGGGCCGAGAAAAAAGGGGGGTCCCAAAACGTGTTTTTCCCATGCAATTTTCCATAGGGCGGTTGGCCTCACTTTTAGCCTGAACGGCTGAATGGATTTACACCAAACTTGGCAAAATTGTAGGGACTGGTAGCCCAATGTGCCTTTGCTATGTCTCAAGATATAGGCTCCAGTGGTTTTTACGAAAATTAACTTTGAAAAATATATATTGGGCTACATTGGGCTATATTAATGTTGGAGCCCAAATGTAGCCCAATGTAGCCCAATGTAGCCCAATGTAGCCCAAAGATGGCCACCAGAGACAAAAAAAAACAAATGTAGCCCAAATATCAGCCAGATGTAGCCCAACTATAGCCCAATGACAGAATGTCCCAGAGTGTTCTGAAGAACAACTAGAGTGCTAACAGTCCTACTTATTACAAAGGTATGGCACACCTGAAGCCATCTTGATTGGAATAAAGTGGTAACTCTTAAAACATTTAATTTAAAAAGGACGAAATGAGGGGGTTCATTTTACCATAGAAAGTATGATTAGCGAATATATGACGAAATCCCGCATACCATCAGTCCGCAAAAAAAATCCTGCATGTACTATTAGGCCGCAAATTAAAATAACGAAAACTTTTAGAACGAATATGCCTTTAGCATACACTAAACAACTAAACTACCCTAAACCCTAAAACACTACCCCCAGCATGACCCTACACTACGCAAACACTACAACACTACCCTAAAACACTACCCCCAGCATGACCCTACACTACACAAACACTACAACACAACCCTAAACCCTAAAACACTACCCCAGCATGACCCTACACTACACAAACACTACAACACTACCCTAAACCCTAAAACACTACCCCCAGCATGACCCTACACTACACAAACACTACAACACAACCCTAAACCCTAAAACACTACACCCCAGCATGACCCTACACTACGCAAACACTACAACGCTACGCAAAACCCTAAAACACTACACCCCAGCATGACCCTACACTACGCAAACACTACAACACTACCCTAAACCCTAAAACACTACCCCCAGCATGACCCTACACTACACAAACACTACAAAACTACCCTAAACCCTAAAACACTACCCCCAGCATGACCCTACACTACGCAAACACTACAACACTACCCTAAACCCTAAAACACTACCCCCAGCATGACCCTACACTACGCAAACACTACAACACTACCCAAAACCCTAAAACACTACACCCCAGCATGACCCTACACTACGCAAACACTACAACACTACCCTAAACCCTAAAACACTACCCCCAGCATGACCCTACACTACGCAAACACTACAACACTACGCAAAACCCTAAAACACTACACCCCAGCATGACCCTACACTACGCAAACACTACAACACTACCCTAAACCCTAAAACACTACCCCCAGCATGACCCTACACTACACAAACACTACAACACTACCCTAAACCCTAAAACACTACCCCCAGCATGACCCTACACTACGCAAACACTACAACACTACCCTAAACCCTAAAACACTACCCCCAGCATGACCCTACACTACGCAAACACTACAACACTACCCAAAACCCTAAAACACTACACCCCAGCATGACCCTACACTACGCAAACACTACAACACTACCCTAAACCCTAAAACACTACCCCCAGCATGACCCTACACTACGCAAACATTACAACACTACCCTAAACCCTAAAACACTACCCCCAGCATGACCCTACACTACGCAAACACTACAACACTACCCAAAACCCTAAAACACTACACCCCAGCATGACCCTACACTACGCAAACACTACAACACTACCCTAAACCCTAAAACACTACCCCCAGCATGACCCTACACTACGCAAACACTACAACACTACCCTAAACCCTAAAACACTACCCCCAGCATGACCCTACACTACGCAAACACTACAACACTACCCTAAACCCTAAAACACTACCCACAGCATGACCCTACACTACGCAAACACTACAACACTACCCAAAACCCTAAAACACTACACCCCAGCATGACCCTACACTACGCCAACACTACCCTAAACCCTAAAACACTACCCCCAGCATGACCCTACACTACGCAAACACTACAACACTACCCTAAACCCTAAAACACTACCCCCAGCATGACCCTACACTACGCAAACACTACAACACTACCCTAAACCCTAAAACACAACCCCCAGCATGACCCTACACTACGCAAACACTACAACACTACCCTAAACCCTAAAACACTACCCCCAGCATGACCCTACACTACGCAAACACTACAACACTACCCTAAACCCTAAAACACTACCCCCAGCATGACCCTACACTACGCAAACACTACAACACTACCCTAAAACACTACACCCCAGCATGACCCTACACTACGCAAACACTACAACACTACCCTAAACCCTAAAACACTACCCCCCAGCATGACCCTACACTACGCAAACACTACAACACTACCAAAAACACTAAAACACTACACCCCAGCATGACCCTACACTACGCAAACACTACAACACTACCCTAAACCCTAAAACACTACCCCCAGCATGACCCTACACTACGCAAACACTACAACACTACCCTAAAACACTACCCCCAGCATGACCCTACACTACGCAAACACTACAACACTACCCAAAACCCTAAAACACTACACCCCAGCATGACCCTACACTACGCAAACACTACAACACTACCCTAAACCCTAAAACACTACCCCCAGCATGACCCTACACTACGCAAACACTACAACACTACCCTAAACCCTAAAACACTACCCCCAGCATGACCCTACACTATGCAAACACTACAACACTACCCTAAACCCTAAAACACAACCCCCAGCATGACCCTACACTACGCAAACACTACAACACTACCCCTAAACCCTAAAACACTACCCCCAGCATGACCCTACACTACGCAAACACTACAACACTACCCTAAACCCTAAAACACTACCCCCAGCATGACCCTACACTACGCAAACACTACAACACTACCCTAAACCCTAAAACACTACCCCCAGCATGACCCTACACTACGCAAACACTACAACACTACCCAAAACCCTAAAACACTACACCCCAGCATGACCCTACACTACGCAAACACTACAACACTACCCTAAACCCTAAAACACTACCCCCAGCATGACCCTACACTACGCAAACACTACAACACTACGCAAAACCCTAAAACACTACACCCCAGCATGACCCTACACTACGCAAACACTACAACACTACCCTAAACCCTAAAACACTACCCCCAGCATGACCCTACACTACGCAAACACTACAACACTACCCTAAACCCTAAAACACTACCCCCAGCATGACCCTACACTACGCAAACACTACAACACTACCCTAAACCCTAAAACACTACCCCCAGCATGACCCTACACTACGCAAACACTACAACACTACCCAAAACCCTAAAACACTACACCCCAGCATGACCCTACACTACGCAAACACTACAACACTACCCTAAACCCTAAAACACTACCCCCAGCATGACCCTACACTACGCAAACATTACAACACTACCCTAAACCCTAAAACACTACCCCCAGCATGACCCTACACTACGCAAACACTACAACACTACCCAAAACCCTAAAACACTACACCCCAGCATGACCCTACACTACGCAAACACTACAACACTACCCTAAACCCTAAAACACTACCCCCAGCATGACCCTACACTACGCAAACACTACAACACTACCCTAAACCCTAAAACACTACCCCCAGCATGACCCTACACTACGCAAACACTACAACACTACCCTAAACCCTAAAACACTACCCACAGCATGACCCTACACTACGCAAACACTACAACACTACCCAAAACCCTAAAACACTACACCCCAGCATGACCCTACACTACGCCAACACTACCCTAAACCCTAAAATACTACCCCCAGCATGACCCTACACTACGCAAACACTACAACACTACCCTAAACCCTAAAACACTACCCCCAGCATGACCCTACACTACGCAAACACTACAACACTACCCTAAACCCTAAAACACAACCCCCAGCATGACCCTACACTACGCAAACACTACAACACTACCCTAAACCCTAAAACACTACCCCCAGCATGACCCTACACTACGCAAACACTACAACACTACCCTAAACCCTAAAACACTACCCCCAGCATGACCCTACACTACGCAAACACTACAACACTACCCTAAAACACTACACCCCAGCATGACCCTACACTACGCAAACACTACAACACTACCCTAAACCCTAAAACACTACCCCCCAGCATGACCCTACACTACGCAAACACTACAACACTACCAAAAACACTAAAACACTACACCCCAGCATGACCCTACACTACGCAAACACTACAACACTACCCTAAACCCTAAAACACTACCCCCAGCATGACCCTACACTACGCAAACACTACAACACTACCCTAAACCCTAAAACACTACCCCCAGCATGACCCTACACTACGCAAACACTACAACACTACCCTAAACCCTAAAACACTACCCCCAGCATGACCCTACACTACGCAAACACTACAACACTACCCAAAACCCTAAAACACTACACCCCAGCATGACCCTACACTACGCAAACACTACAACACTACCCTAAACCCTAAAACACTACCCCCAGCATGACCCTACACTACGCAAACACTACAACACTACCCTAAACCCTAAAACACTACCCCCCAGCATGACCCTACACTACGCAAACACTACAACACTACCAAAAACACTAAAACACTACACCCCAGCATGACCCTACACTACGCAAACACTACAACACTACCCTAAACCCTAAAACACTACCCCCAGCATGACCCTACACTACGCAAACACTACAACACTACCCTAAACCCTAAAACACTACCCCCAGCATGACCCTACACTACGCAAACACTACAACACTACCCTAAACCCTAAAACACTACCCCCAGCATGACCCTACACTACGCAAACACTACAACACTACCCAAAACCCTAAAACACTACACCCCAGCATGACCCTACACTACGCAAACACTACAACACTACCCTAAACCCTAAAACACTACCCCCAGCATGACCCTACACTACGCAAACACTACAACACTACCCTAAACCCTAAAACACTACCCCCAGCATGAGCCTACACTACGCAAACACTACAACACTACCCTAAACCCTAAAACACAACCCCCAGCATGACCCTACACTACGCAAACACTACAACACTACCCCTAAACCCTAAAACACTACCCCCAGCATGACCCTACACTACGCAAACACTACAACACTACCCTAAACCCTAAAACACTACCCCCAGCATGACCCTACACTACGCAAACACTACAACACTACCCTAAACCCTAAAACACTACACCCCAGCATGACCCTACACTACGCAAACACTACAACACTACCCTAAACCCTAAAACACTACCCCCAGCATGACCCTACACTACGCAAACACTACAACACTACCCTAAACCCTAAAACACTACACCCAGCATGACCCTACACTACGCAAACACTACAACACTACCTAAACCCTAAAACACTACCACCCAGCATGACCATACACTACGCAAACACTACAACACTACCATAAACCCTAAAACACTACCCCCAGCATGACCCTACACTACGCAAACACTACAACACTACCCAAAACCCTAAAACACTACCCCCAGCATGACCCTACACTACGCAAACACTACAACACTACCCTACACCGTAAAACACTACCCCCAGCATGACCCTACACTACGCAAACACAACAACACTACCCTAAACCCTAAAACACTAGCCCCAGCATGACCCTACACTACGCAAACACTACAACACAACCCTAAACCCTAAAACACTACCCCCAGCATGACCCTACACTAAACAACCACCACAACTCTACACTACACTAACACAACACTACACTACACAACACTACACTACACAATCACTAACCCACGAAAAAATTAACACAAACCCACTTACCTCTCTCGTCATCGTGGTTTTCACAACGCAAATGCATTTACCATACATGCCTTTAAAACGTAATTCTTTGTAAAGGCATGCGCGATAAATGCACATGCGTTTTGAAAAAATGCGGGATAATGGTATGCGAGGTCAATGACCTTGCGGGATAATGGTATGCGGACTGAAAGTCTGCGGGATAAAAAATGCGGGAAAATGGCTGCAAACCATGATTAGCAGCAGACTTCCCTGGTGAGCACTAGCTTTACTACAGTGATCTAATGAGCAACTAGAGTGCTAACATTCAGAATTTATGGCAAATGTGTGACACATCTGAATGCCTTCTTGATAGAACCAAAGTAAACAAGCATTGAAAATGCAATAGATCTCGCCCTCGTTTAAGTTAAAGCCATTCTGTTTGTAATGAGGTGGCTTTTTAGCTTTGCTTTTATTAGTGTTTTTAAAACTTTCATGTAAATAACATGCATATGTATGCATATATGTATATGTATGCATGCATTTATATTTATATAGATATGCAGATTATATATGTTTATATATGTATATTACCTACTGGCGATAGCCAGTGGGTATATATAGTTAGGATTTTTTCTCTATGGGATTTCTGAAAATTCTATGTCTAATAACTTTGGCGTTTGTGCACGAAATTGGCTGAAATTTTTAGGAAAATGGCACATTTTGTTTCTGAGCAGCCCCTGAAAATGTGGGGGGGTTTCGTCAAGGGGGGGCCGAGAAAAAAGGGGGGTCCCAAAACACGTTTTTCACATTCATTTTTCCATAGGGCGGTTGGACTCACTTTTAGCTCGAACGGCTGAATAGATTTACATGAAACTTGGCAAAATTGTAGATATGGTTTGCCGGACGTGCCTTTGCTATGTCTCAATATATGTGCTCCAGTGGATTTTGAGAAAGTAACGTTTAAAAAAATATATATATCTGTGACAGCGCTCCGGTTAGCGCCCCGGTTCGCGTACCTGACGCGTAACGCAACTTCGCGAAGCGAAGCTGATTGGCTCTCCGGTGTCTGTCAACATTCTAAACAGTCCGGAGCGGCCGCCATCTTGTCTCTCGGTAGGATCGAGAGACAAGATGTGGTGAAAAAAGAAGGGGGAAATGAAGGAAAGGGGGCAAGGTAAACCCCTCCTGACCCCCTAGGATTGATGAGGGGGATATTAAAGTCCCCTGCGATTTTTCGCGGTAGAGGCGCTTCCCGGTACGCGAACCGGGCAGCTAACCGGCAGCGTAACGGGAGTCCGCCATCTTGTGTTTTTGGAGCGTCCGGTTCGCATACCGGGTAGCGTCCCGGTAAGTGTAACAAGGGGAAAACCAAGAGAAACAGTAAAAAAAAAATGAAATTGATTTCCAGCAAACTTGGCAAAATTGTAGGGACTGTTTGTTTGATGTGCCTTTGCAAGGCCTCAAGATATGTGCACGTGTGGATTTTGTCTAATTAAGGTTAAAAAAAATATATATATCTGTAAGCGTGCTCCGGCACGCTTACGTTATGGGTTTTGTTTGCGCTGCAGAGCCGATACGTCACGGTTATGCGATGCGTCATGAGGCGTCTCACGTGGCTACGTGATACGTCACGTAATAAAGAATATATTTTACAGCTATAGATATTAGCTTTTAAAAAACCAATGAAATTCACTGAAAAAACCATAGGTTATAGACCATATATAGTTAGGAATTTGCATTTACAAAACCTTGAAAATTCACTGAAAAAACCATAGATTAGAGACCATATATAGTTAGCTGGACATTTTATTGACATAAAACCAATGAAATTCCATATATAGTTAGTTGCACTAACTATATATCGCGCACCCGCAATCCACTGCTGATGATGTCACATATTACATCATTCATGACATGGTCAGTGACATCACTGATGACATCTCAAATGACATCACTGATGACATCATGACACACCAATACCAGTTACTACATACGCACTCACTGATTCCTACGTCTACACACACATTCACTCATTCACCCATACAATCACTCATACATACAGTCACTCATTATTACAACACTATCATATGCACTCATACACCTATGCAGACACTCACACACTGCCACTCATCCATGGAGTTACTCACACACCTAGTCAGTCCTGTAAAGAATCAATCACACTTCCATTTCCTCATCTATACAGTTAAACACAGAACACCATACTTCAGTGACATCACTGATGACATCACTGATGATATCTCAAATGACATCACTGATGACATCTCAAATGACATCACTGATGACATCATGACACACCAATACCAGTTACTACATACGCACTCACTGATTCCTACGTCTACACACACATTCACTCATTCACCCATACAATCACTCATACATACAGTCACTCATTATTACAACACTATCATATGCACTCATACACCTAGTCAGTCCTGTGAAGAATCAATCACACTTCGATTTCCTCATCTATACAGTTAAACACAGAACACCATACTTTTTCACACATATACTAACACATACTTACTCTCTTATACAATCACTGATACAAGTACACATTGATATGCACAGTCACACACCTCCCAGCCAGCCACACACACACTCAGTCTTCCATACATCCACTCATTCTTCAATATGTAAAACATATTTAAACTTTACAAAAACACACAGACACTAGATGATGTCATCAGTGATGTCATTTGAGATGTCATCAGTGATGTCATCAGTGATGTCATTTGAGATGTCATCAGTGATGTCATCAGTGATGTCACTGACCATGTCATGAATGATGTAATATGTGACATCATCAGCAGTGGATTGCGGGTGCGCGATATATAGTTAGTGCAACTAACTATATATGGAATTTCATTGGTTTTATGTCAATAAAATGTCCAGCTAACTATATATGGTCTCTAATCTATGGTTTTTTCAGTGAATTTTCAAGGTTTTGTAAATGCAAATTCCTAACTATATATGGTCTATAACCTATGGTTTTTTCAGTGAATATATATATATATATATATATCCAGCTCCAAGATGTGTCCATCAGCCAAGTCTCACTCGGCCAACAGCAGCAAGAGAACTCTCCTTTCATGGTATGGACGGGTACCGCTCAGCCACTAACCGCGTAGGTTTGTCTGACGCGCTTCGAAAGCTGCTCAGCTTTCTCTTCAGAGGCTTTCATGGAGGATGCGTTAATATGACGTTCACATTTAAATACTGCACTCCCTCCAATGGGACGTGCATTATGGGAACTGTAGTTCGTAATCTCTCATCCCCCAAATGGATGCACGCATTATACTCTGTATGGGCGGAGGCAGAGGATTTAGGACGGGACCGCTGATGACATCTCAAATGACATTACTGATGACATCATCCAGTGAATGTGTGTCTTTCTGTAAAAAATATTTTATATATGTGTACCTAAACATCGATGGAAGAACAAACGATTAAATTAGAGTTTAAATGGATGGGGTTTTTTAATTGATTGTATAACTAACTTATTAAGTGTATGTTACTAAATATATGTATTACCAATTATTGTTTAAAGTTGTAAATATCTGTTTCACTGTCTCCCTTTATCTATAGACGGATGCTTAGGTTGGTGAGTAGCTACATGATGGTCTATATGGATTATTAGTTAGTTTTTTGAGTATTAGTATGAGTGTCTGTTAAGTTTGGTGGGAGGTATTACTTTGTGCATATATGAATGAATGAGTGCCTTACTGTTTGCATATGTTTTGAAGACAGCATGTGTGCAGGACTGTATGGGTGGATGAGTGTGTGTATGGGTGTGTTAGTGAGTGAATTACTGTCAGAATCATTTCTTTATGAGTAACTACATATGTTTTAAATTAGTATAAGTAAGAATTGATGCATATAGGTAAGTATGTGTGAGAGTGAGAAATTGTAAGAGTTTCTGTATAAATACTTTTTTGTTCCTATAAGAGATAGTTTTAGTAAAAAAGTATGTGTACGTTTCTGTAGAAGTAAGAGTAGTGGTATATGTATAGCTGTATAAGCAAGTGTATGGTTGTTTTATAATTTATTTGCTTGTGTGAGTATGTGTGTAGGTAACTCTAAGGATGAGTGTCGTTGTGTAACAAAATGTATAGATGAATGAGTATTTATGATGATTGAGTATGTGTATGAGTAACTATATAGATATGTTGGTGAATAAGCGAATGTGTATGTAGATTTTGCAATTTCTGAATAGATTGTTGTAAGTGGAATTAGTTTCTCCATTGTTTTGTAATTATTTGATTCTATTTTTCAATGTGTGTATCAAAACTTATATTACACAGAGAGAGTCTGCCATTTTTTCACAAGGATGATGTCATCAGTGATGTCATTTGAGATGTCATCAGTGATGTCATGAGTGATGTCACTGACTATGTCATGAGTGATGTAATATGTGACGTCATTAGCAGTGCCTTGCGGGCGCGCCAGTTATAGTGAGTACAACTAACTATAACGTGGGAATTTCAATGGTTTTGGCACACAATTTTTATTTCATGGAGCTGCCAAATCTGACGCGTTTCGGGCGTCCGCCCTTGTTATATATATATATATATGACCTATTGGCGGTCGCCAGTAGGTAGTTATAGTTAGGACCTATTTTCCATAGGAAATCCGCAACATTCTATTAGGAATAACTTTGGTGCCGGTTGACGAATTTTCATGAAATTTTCAAAACTTGTTAGACGCTCCGGTCCGCTCCTATCCTGAAAACCTTGGGGTGATTCGGGAAGCGGGGGCCGAGAAAAAGGGGGTCCCAACACATGTTTTCCCCATGCAATTTTCCATAGGAACCATTCATCGCGGCTACAGCCCGAACTGCTTAACGGAATTACACCAAAATAGGCAAAGAGGTAGTCCTTGGTTCAGACTCGTGCCTTTTGCTTAAATGGTGTAAATCTGTTCAGTAGTTCCTGAGAAAATCACAATTAAAGTACATATATATCTATGGCCGAGCATGATCCGCGCACCCGCCTGATCACGAGCTGCATGCTAATTGGCTGTCAACACTCCAAATCAGGAAGTGTTGGCAGCCATCTTAGGCACAAGAAACCTATATAAAAAACACTGAAATTGTGAAAAGGGGGCAGGGTAGAAACACCCTGACCCCCTAGGCCTGCTCAATTAAAAAAAAAATGTTTTAAATCTGCAAAATTCGTGCAGAGTGCGCGGATCATGCCGATCAAAAAAAAAAACAAAGTGCAGGCTCCCACGCTTGTATGATAATTAGCCCCGGCTCCACTCCCCAAATAATAATGAAAAACAAAAGCAGCAGGCCGGCCACGGGGCCATAATAGGCCAGAAGATGGGGGCCAGGCAGCCCCCCTCCAAAAATTCAAATTAAAGTGGCCATGCCCAGGGAAATGGGGGCCCCGGGGCAATCATGGCCTAAGGAGGGGGGTCACGCGGCCCCCTTCCTGAATTTGAGATTTGAAAAAATAAATTAGGGGGGCAGGCCCTGGGGGATGGGGTCCCCAGGCCCAAAAAATGAGAAAAAGAAGGGGGGCTACATAGCTCCCCTTCTTAAAAAAAAAAACAAAAGACAAAAGACCGGCATCGCGCCAGAGGCCACGCCCCCTTCTTGCAGCACTCTGCAAACACGCCTACTGGCACATTTGCATAGGGGGAATGAATTCCCCTTGAATACTGGGGGTCCCTGGGGGCCAACTAGCCCAGCAGGAACCTCCAGGATGCCCCAGGGGCTGCGTTGCAGAGAGGTGTTCTGAGACCACACCCCTTTCTACACCTCTCTGCAACGCAGCTCTGTGGCACTTACTGTAGGTAGCTGGTGGGCTAGTTGCACCCCAGGGACCCTCAGTATTCAAGGGGAGTTAATCCCCCAACTTAAAACGCACCATGGGGCGCGTTTGTACAGTGGTGAAGGGAAGGGGCAGGGCTGAGTTCACATGTGTGAAAACACACCCTGTGGCGCGGTTTAAGTTGGGGAATTAATTCCTTGTCAATCCTGAGGGTCCCCGGGGGCCAACTAGCCCACCAGGTACCTCCAGTAAGCGCCACGGATCTGCGTTGCAGAGTGTTGTAAAAAGGGGAGTGGCCTTTGAACACCTCTCTGCAACGCAGCCCCATGGCGCATACTGGAGGTACCTGGTGGGCTAGTTGGCCCCCAGGGACCCACAGGATTGAGAAGGAATTCATTCTCTAACTTAAAGCGTGCCACCGGGCGTGTTTTTGGGACATGTCACCTCTGGCCACGCCCCCTTCCTTCAGCACTGAGCAAACGCACCCCTTGGCGCGTTTTAAGTTGAGTAATTAATTCTCTTTCAATACTGAGGGTCCCTGAGGGCCAAATAGCCCAACAGGTATCTTCAGTATGCACCAGGGAGCTGCGTTGCAGACAGGTGTTCAGAGGCCACGCCCCTTTTTACACCTCTCTGCAACGCAGCTCTGTGGGGCTTATTGGAGGTACATAGTGGGCTAGTTTGACCTTAGGGACCCTTAGGATTGAAGAGGACTTAATCTCTCAACTTAGAACGGCCACAGGACGCGTTTACACAGTGGTGAAGGGAGGGGACAGGGCCTGAGGTGACGTGTGCAAACACGCCCTCTAGCACGTTTTAAGTTGGGGGGAAAAAATTCCCCTTCAATCCTGAGGGACCATGGGGGCCAAGTATCCCACCAGGTGCTTCCAGGAAGCGCCACTGCGCTGCGTTGCAGAGCGGTGGTGCAGGCCGTGCCCCTTTTTACATCTGTTTGCTACACAGCTCTCTGGTGCTTACTGGATGTACCTAGTGGGCCAGTTGGACTCTAGGGACCCTCAGGATTGAAGGGGAATTATTTCCCCAACTTTAAATGCGCTAGAGGGTGTGTTTGTACAGTGGTGAAGGGAGGGGATGGTGTAGCAAAGTGCCTCTATATATATTGGACAGAAGTGAAATCAGCCGAGCTGCGAATTCCAATTTACTCACCTGTTATCAGGAGAGACCTCAGTGCTGCATCTTTGAGCCCAGTACTGACCCTGAAAAGTCATTTTAACCGTACTTACCAGTAACTTGAATTTCCTTCCATAGTATATCATTGCCTGCTTTTTGCTGAAAAAGTTTCTAAGTGTTGATTTAAGAAACTTACAAATATACCCCTAAAATCAGCCGAACTACGAATTCCGATTTACTCACCTATGATCAGGAGAGACCTCAATGCTGCATCTTTGAGCCCAGTATTGATCCTGAAAAGTAATTCTAACCGTACTTACCAGTAACTTGAAATTCCTTCCATAGGCTAACATTAACTAGTTTCACTTGGAAATTCTTCGAAGTGTGGAGTTTTGGAACTTTAAAATATCCACCTAAAATCATCCGAACAACAAATTCCGATTTACTCACCTGTTATCAGGCGAGAACCCAGTGCTGCATCTTTTAGCCCAGCACTGACCCTGAAAAGTAATTCTAACCATACTTACCAGTAACTTGTATTTCCTTCCATAGTAATCCATTGTCTGGTTTTCACCAGAAACATTTCTAAGTATCTATTTTCACAAACTACAAATATTCCTTAAAAATCGCCTGTATGACTTTCAACTGTTTACTGGACATGCACCAGTGCTGGATCCAGGATCCACCACTGAGTAAGTAAAAGTAACGATAACACTACTTACCTGCTAAGTGAATTTCCTCCCATAGGATAACATTGGTGATTCTATGTGAAAAAAATTCCGTGTCAACTTTTAAAATACAATTATATTCCTTCAAAATCACTACTGTAACCAAAACGCTTTTACTCAACTGTTTACAGGAGATGTCCCAGAACTGAATCTAGGAACCAGTCCCATGGTTATAAAAGTAATCCATAAAGTAACTAATTGCATTTAACTAGAAATTCACATTGAGCTCAATGTTGCATTGTTTGAAATTGTGTTGCCCATTGCAACAACTGTAAGTACTCTACTTAAGTCTATTGCCTATTTGCAAAATATTTAAACTAAAGTAATTCATTCTGAGAAAGTATATTTTGTAATGTAATGTAAAATGTAATTATAATGTAATTTAAAAAATAAAATATCTAAAAATAAATAGTTTAAAAATATGTAGTAAATCAGTATCAAAAAAATAAATATAACAATTAATACGTTTAAAAATTGTCATTTACAAAACCTTTGAAATTCACTGCAAAAACCATAGGTTTCAGACATGTTATAGTTAGGAATTGTCATTTAAAAAACCTTTGAAATTCACTGAAAAAAACCATAGGTTTCAGACATGTTATAGTTAGGGATTAGCATTTAAAAAACCTTTGAAATTCACTGAAAAAACAATACGTTTCAGGGTGTTAGAATTAGCTGGACATTTCACTCGTACAAAACCATTGAAATTCCTCCGTTATAGTTAGTTCTACTAACTATAACTCGCGCGCCCGCAATCCACTGCTGATGATGTCACATATTACATCATTCATGACATGGTCAGTGACTTCACTGATGACATCTCAAATGACATCTCAAATGACATCACTGATGACATCAGCCATGTGACAATGTGATACACCTCATCATACACTAGTATAACCTTTCAACACTCATTGAAAAATATGGAGTACCATATTTGAAACCATTGACACACCAATACAAGTTTCTAAAAACCCACTCAGTGATTCCTACATCTACACACACATCTAAACACTTACCTATAGACTCACTTGTACATGCTAACAAAGATCAATAGAACAGTATTAAATATACTTATACTCCTACATCGACATTACATACCAGCACACATCCTATTCACTTATGCAGTCATCCTACTCACTTATGCAAACAATTGATCATACTTACATTTACTAAGCTACGCACTTATAC
The DNA here is from genome assembly GCF_964261635.1 of Lissotriton helveticus. NCBI lineage: Eukaryota > Metazoa > Chordata > Amphibia > Caudata > Salamandridae > Lissotriton > Lissotriton helveticus. Next base: position 232,203,327 of record NC_136067.1, on the reverse strand, counting down.
AAACACCACTTTATTTATTCATATAGATAGTACCTCATACTTAGTGTGTTTATAAAATCACTATTACAAGTATACAGATTTTGATACAGTCACACATACAATTACTGAGTCTTATGCATACTTATTTATAAACAACAACTGTCACATACACTGCCTTTTATATTTCTACTTTGTTGGACATGTATCCTTGAGAAATATATTTACTCATCACCACACCCATAAAGAGATTCACTCACCCAAACAAGTGTTTCCACTTGCAGTCTTAACATCATATACCTACCAAATCAACTATTTACACATCTTTGGACAGTCACACACCTCCCACCCAACCATACACACATTCACTATCCCATACAAATACTCACTTAACTAATTAATACTAATATAGACGTTCATGTAGCTAGTAACCAACTTATCTAGTAGTTTACACAACAAGGGATACGGTGAAACAGATATTCACACAGTTTAATCACTATCCCATATATTTAGTGAGACACTTTAAATTAGTCACTTAGACAGTCAATCACAGTGGTACTAGGTCCTCCATCCAGACACCTTTACATCCACTCATTCTTCAATGCAGATTGCTATATATATAATACATATTTAAATATAGAACCTAACCACATTCACTGGATGAAGTCATCAGTGATGTCATCAGTGATGTCATTTGAGATGTCATCCGTGATGTCATCAGTGATGTCACTGACCATGTCATGAAAGATGTAATATGTGACATCATCAGCAGAGGATTGCGGGCGCGCGAGGTATAGTTAGTAGCGAAGGAATTTCAATGGTTCTGTATGAGTGAAATGTCCAGCTAACTATAACACCCCTGAAATCTATTTTTTTCAGTGAATTTCTAAGGTTTTTTAAATGCTAATTCCTAACTATAACATGTATGAAACCTATGTTTTTTTCAGTGAATATATATGTCTATATATACAACACAGTTCCTTGCGGAAAATTTTAAAATTGCACTCGCAGGCTTCTTAATTCCCCAAGCATTTAATTTCCAAATGACATCAGGTTTGAGGAGACAACAGACGCGTTTCGCTATCCATGATAGCTTGATCACGATTCAAATTGGTAACATTTGATTCAGCCAATTAAAACATTTTTACCAAATCAGGTGACTCGTACCCGTGGTCATTGTATACAAGATGTATTATGGGTGATGTTGTTCGTTTATTTTTCTTTCCCTTCATCCTTTATGAAATAAGGGGTTTCTTTTTTATTTATTTTGCCTGTGCATTCGTGTTTCTATTAAAAAAAAAAGTATATGTATAGCCCGTATTTGTTATGTCTCACTGTCTCGATTTTCATACCTCCCCAAAAGTATATAGCTGATTTTATTTTAATCAGCCTGCATCTAATTTTAAAGACCACCAGGGATTTATCCTGGGACATTTTGGTATTTATTATCAGAAACCCGGTTATTACATTACCCCGGTTTCATTTACAATATGCCGTATAATAAGAACATAAAGAAATAGTTAAATGCCTGTCTAACTCTAAAATGTCACTCCTTTGAGAAGCCGCTTCAAGTTAACCCAATGGAAGATATGGAAGAGGTTTTTACAGAAGGGATCAATGTAAATATGGCGGGAAGTAATTATGCGTAAGCCCACTGGTGGCGTAATTTCGAAAAAGCATGATTCTGATGTTTACAGAACTTTCCTGTAGACTCATGCATACGTTTTGTATGTCGTAATCTAATTTCATGGTCTTCACAAAGGCAGGCTATATGTTGATTCCACAGGCGTCAGGGAATCATTGGGTATGGTACACACATAAAGAGAAGAAAAAAACATTCTGACAAATGTTATCCTTTTATACACCACCTTAAAAAAAAAGCTCTGTCCCAGACCCTCCTTACTACACAAGCTCTGTTTGGTGCACTGATCCTGCGCTGCTTGTATCTGGTTGAATTTGGCTGTACATTTATATACTAAAGGGACATCAGAAGTGTTGTTGCTCTCTTCAAATTCACTACTGTATGGGGCATATTCTCAAGGACTTATCACCAAGTTAACAGCACTTTATCGCAGCCATAGTGGCGATGAATTTATCACCCTATTCACAAGATGGTGTTAACAACCCATATTACCAGTTTACCTGTGATAGCAGCCGCAAAAAACATCGCCACAGAGGACACTGGCAACTAACGCTAATGAGATGGAGAGTAGGCGTTTCTGTGCCAAAAGCCGAGACAACACCACTCCGTAACATTCTCAACGAACAGCCAGATTGGCAATAGGATCACAAAATACGCAATAAGGCACGTTATCAGCAGGAAATTAACAGCTGCTCTGACCTGGTGCAAAGTCAGATGGCAACCTGCACCACAAAAGGGAGCCCAGGCCAGAGCCACACCAGAAGAACAACAGATGCCATGTAGCCAACGAACATGCAGCTCCGGCTCCAACAGGACCACAACACCCACCACCACCCCCCGTCCCCCCAGGACTCCCTCCCCCGAACCCCCACAGAGGCAGCGCAGACAAAGACAGTGACCCTCAGAAAATGTACCAAACTCACAGACCCAACACTAGAGGATGTCATTGCCCACTACAGGTGCAAAAGGACAACCAATTTTGGAAAAGGGGGGTGGTGATGGACAGAGTTTCTGAATGATGCAGAATACTCTTACCAAGTCAATAGATCATGGTTTTAATCCATCACTGTTTTTTAGCTCACTGCACCATCCCAGCTCAGAACCTGGCTATATGCAAATTAGTCTGTTCCTGTCCCAGTGCATGATGGGAACAGGGCAAACCAAACTACCAAGCCAATTCTTATACTGGGAAGGAAACAAGCTTCCGGGGACCGGTTTCTGGCATCACAGCCTTCTTCGGCCCGGCTTGCTTGAATCCTGATGGTGCAATGAGCAAGGGACTCACGTCTGAGTGTACCCTCCCACACATAGTGTGGATAAAACCGATTTTGGAAAAGGGGGGTGGTGATGGACAGAGTTTCTGAATGATGCAGAATACTCTTACCAAGTCAATAGATCATGGTTTTAATCCATCACCGTTTTTTAGCTCACTGCACCATCCCAGCTCAGAACCTGGCTATATGCAAATTAGTCTGTTCCTGTCCCAGTGCCATGTAGCCAACGAACATGCAGCTCCGGCTCCAACAGGACCACAACACCCACCACCACCCCCCCTCCCCCCAGGACTCCCTCCCCCGAACCCCCACAGAGGCAGCGCAGACAAAGACAGTGACCCTCAGAAAATGTACCAAACTCACAGACCCAACACCAGAGGATGTCATTGCCCACTACAGGTGCAAAAGGACAACCATCCTCTGCATCCTGAACATCATTGCCCACAGACTGACAGTGCCAACACAAAGCGGACAACAAACATCCTGTCAGGATGCACTCCGCAGGGTCCAATCGCAGCAATAATGGCTCCACCTCCTGACCTCCCCAACACCCTGATAATAATTACACAGGGTGTTCGAGCGATCGGGCGAGGGAAATAAAGAAAACAGGGAGGGACGGAAGGGAACAGCAGGGAAGGGATAGCTGAAAAAGAAAACACACCACTGTTACACTTCACATATGAAATCCTACTCTCATTTCATTCTCGCTAACGTCTCTCTATTCACCTGGTTCAGTTTATCCAAAGGTGCCCTCCTGCTGCGGTAGACATCTAAACACTCATAACGATATGTGATTCTGATCCCTGATGATAGAAAAGACGAGTTATTCCTCAGACACATACATGTGTGTGCAATGATAATGGGAACATAGAAATAGGAACATAACGCACCCCCTTGTATTGAGTTCATACAGTGTAGAAGATCCTATGCAATATTCCCTTGAAGGACTGGGATCCTTCTCGTTTCCGATCTTAAAACAAGTAAATCCAAAATCAGTAGAAAAGGGTTCCTTCACCCAATCCGATAACATCCAAGAATTTAATCCTCAAACGGTAAGATGTAGCCTCCTACTACTATCTTCCGCTGCAAAGTTTCGAATAAGGAGTCATCCAGCAGAGAAAGAAACCAAACAACCAGAAACCAGTCTCCAAACACGGTAAAGCGTAGAGCCTTCTACAACTTTCCGCTTTGGCACTTAAATGAAAAACAACTCCAGACTCCCCCCAGCTATGTGGGACTTCGTAGCGGTAACGCGCAGCCAAGCCACGGCGCTCCGCTCTCTAAACAAAACAACAGTCGTAATGCTGAGTATCTAACAGCTCACAGTAACACAGCGTTTACTCACGCTTAGGACGATGCAAGTTTCTTTGTCACCGAAACTCCAGAATTGCCTGCTCACCAGCCGGCTCTGCAGGACGACGAAAAACATAGACCCGGAAGCAAGGGTCTAGAGGAAAGGTGCTAGGCAAGCATCTCGCTCTGAGCCCCGAGCAGGAACAAGGAAAGAAGCAAGGGAAGGCTCCGGGACAGGAAAGGGGCAGAGTACAGCAAAGAGTCCTTCCTCCACACATGAGAGCCTCCGGAAAACCGGTTCAAAACAAAATCACGCCCAAGGACTCCTGATCCCGCCCCTATTAATAGGACAAGGAGCCACTCAGTGCATTATGGGGAATGTAGTTTTAATGATCAGGTAGGCGCCGCTACGTGATCCTGACACATCCCACCCCAGACAAAGCTGCTGGCTATGCTGCATGTGTTGTCCCCCTGTTACCCTGGAACCAACAACTGCCTGAGTCGGAGGAGTCACACAGCGAGCCCGATCCAAGTCCCTCACAACGGTCATGGATGACACCACTAGCTTGGTACCCCACTATCTATAGTTCCCCTACACTGCGCAGGAACAGCCGTAGACCAATCAAGGCGCCCACACCACAGCTGGCTTCTCGCACGTTTCATGGGGCAAGGTGAGCAGTCAAAATATCAAAATTTTAATATCGACCTACACTAATACTGAGTTTTTAATATTGTAGGGACAGAATATCGACTGCAAGGTAAGTAGTATTGATTTATTTAATATCGATGTAAGTAATATCAAAGTAAATAATATTGTTAGCAAAAATATCGTTAGCAAAAATATAGTTGCAAATATTATCGATTTTTTTAGTGTTATGTATTTTATATGTATGTTTGAAAAATGTTTAAATGGTTTTTCATTATTTTTAAATATATGTATTGAATGTTTAGAAAAGAATAATTTTTTTAAACATTCTTTTTTGCGTTTTAGTATTAGAGCGGGTTGTGGGTTTATTGGGGGAAAATTAATTTAATTATAATTAATTAATTAATATGTTTTTATGTATTGTTATTGATAATTTATTGTTAGTTAATTATTAATTGGTAATTAGTTTTTATTAATTGGTTGATTTATAATTATATTAATTATAACTAATGTATATTAATGTTTAGTTATTGTTATTGTTAAATAATTTATTGTAAACTGAAGTGGGAATATTAACCACATCGCTGCGTAAGAGTTTCCTCTGCTGTGCTGGACAGCAACGAAAACGAGTGTGGTCATGACGAGCTGAGCTCGTCATGAGCACCTGAGAGGTATATGCCATGACGAGCTGAGCTCGTCATGAGCATGGAAGGGGTTAATTGTAACCCCTCCGCTATCCAACACTTTCCCTACTGTTGCACTCATTGGAGTGGGAATAGTAATTATTACCCCTACGATATCCAACATTTTCCATACTGTTGCACTCACTGGAGTTGGAATATGAATTTTTACCCCTATGCTATCCAACGCTTTCCCTACTGTTGCACTCTCTGGAGTTGGAATAATATTTTTTACCCGTACGCTAGCCAACGCTTTCCCTACTGTTGCAATATGTGGAGTAAGTATATATATTATTTTATAAGTAGATGTTTAATTAATTTTAATATTATATGTATTAGTTATTATTTTTTTAATATGGTTTAATATTTATATCTATATTTTTTTAAATTATATGTATTATTTACTTATTTTTACATTATTATTAAAACATTTTAAAAAACGATATTTTTAACATTACCTCCTGTGCACCTGCTGCACCCTGAGCAGGTCCTGAGACCTGTCCTATTCAACCTCTACGCATCCAAGGCCTCACTGCTCACCTGCCGACACCTGCATGTGTCAAAGTGGGCCCACCACGTACCGGTGCTAAGTCCAAGCCCGAGGGCCGTGACTGTGGCAGCCTCCTCAGATCATCACGGCTGCGGTGACACAGACCTGCAGCACTCCTTTCTCATATACGTAAACGAGAAAGGAGTACTGCGGGTCTGTGTCTACGCAGCCGTGATGGTCTGAGGAGGCTGCCAAGGTCATGGCCCTCGGGCTTGGAGCTTGCACCGGCAGACACAGCAGACAAGCTGGTCATACATTTGGAACTGAGTCTTGATTACACTATGGCCGAGAACATTATTTATGGCTGAGTTTATATCGCTTTACTCCCTTCGATCAGTGGTGTCACCAAGTCTGTGCATAGCATTACAACCACACATGTCTGTGGGCCCACGTTGACTACTACCCTCAGCCTACGCTGCGAGTAGGTCACACAATTGGAACTGAGTATCGATATTTCAATGGCAGAGTACATGTCATAGCACGCAAGGAGAGGTGTAAGAGGATGACGTGTTGCAGTTAGTAGGAAAAAAGAAACACTGTTACGGAGGTGATCGAACACTACCGACAACTGGTGCATCACGAGCCAACAGCACATGGCTGTGGGCCACTGCTGACCGCTGCCTCGAGTAGGTCACACAGTTGGGACTGAGTCTTGATTTAGCAATGGCGGGGTACATGTCTTGTACCGGCATAATCGCAGACTGCATCCCCTCTCAGCCTTGGTGCCACCAAGTCTGTGCCCGACATTCACGGACACTCTCTGAATGAACTTTGGTGGCGTCTGAGTCTATGGACCTGGGGTAGTTTTAATCCTCATGTACCTAATACCGAATTGGTGGTGTAAACAAGGCTGTAGCATTCCACTCCTCCATTTGCTGCTTCCGGATGACTACTGCCCTCTGCATCATGCCCTGGAGGACACCTTCCACTGTCCCCATTACCCTCCACTACATTCCCCTTGTACATCGTTGAGGACCCGCTCAGTCCACATGGCCCTAACTCAGTGGACCGCAAGTCACTGTCCCTTGGAGGTGTGCCTGTGCCGGCCACTGTGCATCCGGGGCCACTAACTCTGTGCAGCTCAAGTCAGGGACCCTGTCTTCTGAGATGTTGGATGGCTTTCGAGACGATGGCCTCGGGGTCATCGATGCCATGTGTATGTGGCCCTCTGCTGTTTGTTGCCTCCGTCCACAACTGCGGTCCACCAAGGTTCACTTCACACATCAAAACAAGTCCTGACCGGCCCGGATGTCGCATCACTGCAGGAGGCACACGCCACCATCACCAGCACCACCTCCAACCACCATCTGCAAGAGTCAAAACAGTGATACTGGCACACTAACGGAGTTGCTCACACCTGTCGTGGATGCTGTCATCTGCCTTATACCCTGCTCAGCACTCCGGGCGCCACTAACTCAGTGCATCACAAGCCATCATCCGTTACTAATTGAGTGTGGTGCTGAGGAGATGTTACGCAGCAATGTCACCTCAAGCAGTGTGGGAGACCTGGGACGATGATGAGGAAGATGGTGCAGGTATAACACACCCCACTGCAGCTGCATCAGGTATCTCCTGAAGGGACACACACCTAGATGATTTGTGTGCATGAGTACAGTCAGCTCTAGTGCCCCAACCTCAGTGCATTGCAACTCACGGACACTTCTGTTTGCATTCTGGGTGACCACTGTGCTTGCTCAGGCTACCTCCATGTTGCTCAGTAGTTGTCTCTGTTATGCTCGGGTTTTAATTTTCCATTTAAATGGTATTCATTGTACAAGTTGTTGCCAGCACCAACCACTCCGTGCGGGCTGGCCTAAACTCACCCCACACAAATCCAGCACAGGTGTTAGTGTACATGTGGCCCTGCAAATAAAGGTGCCGGGTGCACGTGCATGTAGCCAGTTCCATATGCTATCGGCATGTGTCCCTGTGGTCATGTTGCATGCATGAGGGCCCTGGGCCCTACGACATTACATTGTGCTGTGTACAGTGGACGCGTACATGTCACAGCAGGCAGCGGGTTAGAGCTTGGACATGTAGCTTTGTCATCATCCTCTCAATGGGTAAGGAGAGTGGACTGGGCCATCGTATGCAGAGCCAACGTGAGTGTGTGAATGATAATTGAGTGCCTCTGGACGTGGTTCTGTACTGGAAATCTGCGTATGCATGTGTGTAACCACAAGGCCCAGAGGAGATCTGGGGTAAGGGAACCAGAGGCAAGGGGTACTGGGAGCCGGCAGCCTCCGGCATAAACTATTAATCACAAATGGGGCCGCTCCCAGCTGGATGTCCTAGATGCTACAGTTTCTTATAATGTGAGTGCAGGCATCTCACAAAAAGTGAAGGACTGGTCTCACACCCCACCTTGTGTCATGCTTCATCATTGACCAGTCCTCACCCTCTAAAAACTTGGGGCCTCATTTATGAGGCCTTGCATCAGTTTTGCGCCTCCGATGCGTCCCTTTTTGGGATGCATCGGCGGCATAAAACATGCTTCCTGTTGCGCACTATTTACAAAGTGACGCATCTAAGCAGATGCGTCACTTTTCTAAACCCCAGCGCTACATTATACCTGCGTCAGGTGTAATGTATGCAGGGGGGGAGCGTTCCCCTGCAAAATGCCTTTTAGAGGTGACGCAGTGAAATCTGAGATTTCACTGCGTCACTTCTAGGACACCGTTACATAAAAATCTTGCGCCTGCCTCACAGCAGGTGTAAGACTGATGCAGGCCCTTTCACATGGGGCTTGCCCCATGTGAAAGGACGCATTGCTGGAGTTGCATCACTTTTGAGACACATTCCAGTAATGCGTCACTTTTGCGCTTACAGATAAGTCAGAAATACTGACGTATCTGTAACTCCTTACGACATGATGCGTCATAAATTAAATATGATGCATCAGGTATGTCGCAAGGAGTGCGCACTGAGAAGTGACGCATCGCTGCTTTCATGCAGCGATGCGTCATTTCTCATAAATGAGGCCCTTGGTTTGATAGAGGGCGGGCATACACCTGACAACAGGGATGCACTTCTAAACTAAGTGGGGGCCCTTACATACAAAATGGAAGTTAAAAGCCCATTATAGATGTCACATTAATTGTAATGTGGCTGGCATCTATATGGTATTTAAAATAAGTGGTTGGTGTATTGGGGATTCTATTGTCCCCCCACCGAATTCAATGTGGTCAACATGTTTCTGGCTTGTGGCCCAGTGGGGTCCTCGGCATTCCTCAGGACCTTGAGGAAAAATTGGCGGGCTACACTCTTACACTCTTACCAGACTATGGTGAAAGAGTTCCAACTGTATGGGGTGAAAGATCACACTCCACTGAAAATGGCTTGATTCTAAAGCCTGTAAGAGAAAACAAATAATGAACAGCGTACAATAAAAGGTAGCATCTATGTACAATGTGAAAGCGACTTGCAGTCAGCCACATGCGTCAACCAATATCGAAGTGGCTATAAGTGCTACAATCGTGTCAGTCATAGGTGCACTTAATAATTATATGTAGATAATTATCTCCACAATGCTTACCCTAATACTGGGACAAGGTGCCCCATAGGAGGGTAAGTGCAGTTGGACCCCTTTGGTCGAGCTATAACTAATGAGGAGAAAAAGAAGAAATAGCACCAAGTGATTTACCAAAGTAACTAAATCCATGTAAAAACAGCCAAGAGGTTCAATGGGGTCTCAATGGGAAGCAGGCTTAACGAAGTAAACAGAACATACTAGTCATACATTCACATCCTTACTGTTCCGTGGTATGTCCTTCATGTTTTCACCTATGTGTGTTCTACTCCCCTCTTCGGCGATAAATGAGTAGAACAAACATTGGCTATTTATACTGCCTGTGGCTGATAATTAGTGTTGTTAAGGGGTTTTATTCGCCTCAGGTTTCTGCCGTGACCTCCGGATCCGGTGTCACAAACTGGCGGTGCCTACACACCCATGGGTGTGCCTGACCTGTCTGAGGGACTGATGGTGGTAGTATGCCTTCATAAGGGCATCCAGTGTCCTGGCCTGAGACTGCCTGTATGTCCGAGTAACAGAAGCCGGGCTCATGAGGTATAGCATAGTGAATGATAATTGCATGCCTCTGGACGTGGTTCTGTACTGGAAATGTGCATATGCATGTGTCTCTGTAGCAGTGTGGGTCTCCTTTGTGGGGTGTAGGTGGTCCCTGAAGGGAATTAGACACCCACGTATGTGAGATAGTTCGGCTTCCATGGGTACGGACCCCACCCGCACCTGTTTGGCCACCTCCTTTTGGCATTCTGACATCTGGCAATGGACTGCCATGTGTGCCTCGGTGACGTGTTGTGAGCCAGCCGTGCTTGCGGGTGCTTCCTGCTGTGTGGTCTGTGCAGGGACTGGGGTCTCCTCAATGTTGGTGGGCTGCCCTGGTGGTGGGTTGTCTGGGATGACCATGAGCTGTTGTGGGGCTTCGGTGTCGTAGATGTGGTGGTCCGCTCCGGCATCACTGATAAGTTGTCTGGTCTGCTCTGTTGAGGTATTGTTTGCCACTCTGTAATGTGAAGGAGAGATGCATGATGACATTGTGTTGACATGTATGTTGGCGCATTGTTCTTGTTTACATGCAGACTGTATGGCAATGACTGTTTGTACGGTGCTGTATTTTGATGGTGGACAGTGGACATTTGGAATACAGGACAGATGTGAGGTTGTACGCGTACATTTCCATCTCACAGTTTCCTGCTATTGTTAAATGTGATTGACCTGTTTCTTCGCATTAGCAGACCCAGTTGTGTCCTCTGTTCTGCAGTGTCGTGGTTGCACATTGTACCACATTGGCATTGATGTGGATGTGCTGCTCTTCCTATGTGTGTGTGCTGCAGTGTGCCATAGGGATTATGATCCAGGTTCATTGTGGGTGTGCAGTGTGCTACACATCGTTGTGCATGTGTGCCATTGTGCCCTTCTCCCTCGTCCCCCCAGTCCCTGGTCGCTCCTCACCCTGTTGTTGTTGTGTCAGGTCCAATCGGGCTGTTTCCGGACTCCCAACTCCTTACACCTTCTTCACAGTGATGACTGAGACCCCAGTTTCATCCAGCTCCTCCTGTGGCGCAGGACTCCAACCTCCTGTTGCCGTGGCTGCCTTCCTGTTAGCAGCGAATTTCTCCTTGGTTGGGCTGGCATGATGTGAAAACCAATCTTGGCCTCCTCCAGTGACCACCTCGACACTCCAACAGCATTCAAGGTAGTTCAATTGTGTGTCAGTTGATGGTTGTGTCCTGTCACCTCCATGACGCTGATCTGGTTTGCCTGCGGACTGCTCCCCATCTTCCTCTCCCTCTTCTCCTTGGCCTTCCCAGACCCCGTTGTTCGTTGCTGGTGGTCTGTGGGGTTTGCGTTGGCCTCTGCACGCGGTCTGGGTGCAGCCATGTCGCTACGCACTTGTGCTTGTTTTTGGTGTGTTCTTTTTGTTGTTGTTATAGTGCATTTTCCCACCAGCCGCGTGGGATTTGTAGGCCTGCCGCTGGTTTTCACAGCTTTTTGTATCGCAAGTTGCCTCATCGCAACTATTTGAGCGGTTGTGTTTCGCAATTTTGATGCAACGCGTTGATATTATCGCAGACATTTGACGCGTTGTCTATCGCATGCTGCCTCCATGTTGTGAATACAAGGCGTTATTTTCCCGCGATAGACTGCGATGTTGTAAGTTGCGTTAACTCACTTTTGCAATGGTTATCATACGTTCTTGAGAATATGCCCCCAGGAGTGTTCACCACATTTTCATTATCTATCCCTGTCACTTGCATTTCACATCCAGTTTGAATTTACAAATCCAACAGCGAGATTTAGATACTTAACCGTTGTGCATAATGTAACGTTGTGAGGTGCTTACACACAAGGCATACGTCACATATCCATACCACATTTCAGTTCACTTTTGTTTGCCTCTTGAAATGACACACAATCCTCAATAACATACAATTCCTCTATATTTTTAAACGAGGAGCCCAGCTCAGACACAATAGACCCAAACCTTAATTCACTTATCCCCTTCGACGCTCATGACGGAGCGGTTCCGTCATGAGCGTCGGCTGGGCTGCGCGCATGATGAAACTGCTCCATCATGGCCCCGCCCGCTCAACAGAACCTTCAACACAGCGCAAAAATCTGCGCCGTGCTGAAGGAGTTAAGACCCACCTGCCACTGCGCTTTATTAGCATCCTCTTTTCAGCCACAAAGCTGTTAAAAAGAGAGGAAATTAAAGTTAAAAAAAAATAATTCAATAAAAAAAAAAACAGGCCCGGGTGAAAGCATGTTAATCCACACTTCAGTAATTTGGAGACATATTAGCAAGAACCTTGTTAAAATTATCGCTGTTTTAGCGGCAGGAAACTGCCGCTAAAACGGCGATAATGGGCTTGCTAATATGCGGTATATAATTCCAATAGAAGCCCAGGTTAGATGTGCAGGACATCTAACCTGGGCTTCTATTGGAATTCTATAAAAACATATTAGCAAGCCCATTATCGCCGTTTTAACGGCAGTTTCCTGCCGCTAAAACAGCGATAATTTTATTGAGGTTCTTGCTAATATGCCCCAAGCATCCGTGCGGTATTCCTGCTAGCCAGTGTCCCAGATATTAGTGGGCGGGAACTCAGGGTACTAGAACAAAGGCTGTGGGGATCCCGTAGCAAAGAAGGCAGGTGCCTCAGGAACCAGCGCAATGCCTACTCACGCTCCGCGCGTATCGTCGGCTGTCCTGAGGCTTGGTTTGCAATCATGACACTCCGCCGGGGTTGCCACTGGTTGGCAGCCAATTAGAGCCAAGCTCGTGCTCAGGGGTTAAGCTCCGCCAACATTTGTACTCATCCAATCACTCCTGGAATCCCCAAGCAATTATAAATTCACCATACACTCTCCTTGCAGTAATCATCCAGTCTTTACCCATGTACTCATAGAATGACCCAGACAAAGTTACATAACCAAGGTCTTCCCCACTGCCAGAGGTAACATGGTTGCGTGCGCAGTCAACAGCACAATACAATGTGGTAGGGCCCAGGGCCATCAGGCATACATAATGAACACACGGGCACAATTAGATAGATAGTGGAACTGGCTACGAGCACGTGCGCTCGGCCCCTTTTTTTTACCAGGGTCACATGTCCAGTAACGTCTGTGCTGGATGCATGTGGGGTGAGTGTAAGCCAGCCCTCAGGGAATGGTTGTGCTGGCAACAACTACAACAGTGATCATCGGATCACACACAGAGATTCAATCATAAAGGGCAGTGGCGTTGCGTCCATTGGGGGCGTTGGGGCGTTGCCCCACTATCCATGAACGATTGTCACTCACGCTAACATCATTCAGGAGGATTTAAATGCAAAATAATAAGCGCACCCGCAGTCTGCACCACGCGGCAATGCTAGCTCAGTCAGGGAGCTTTACCATTAACGGGACAAGCAAGCACGACATCGCGGAAGGTGTGGGGGCGGGGTTGCAGCAATGATTGACAGTGCTGGAAGCCGAAACTGGGCAGCTGCAGTGTGTGTGCGCATGTAAATTTTTGGGCTATTCATTTCACTTACTGACCCGCGCATGCGTACATGCAGTACAGTACCTTCTCCCTACTCCTCCCTAGCGACTTAGACTGTGAGGGACCCGGGCCCCCGGGTCTCATATGGGCAGGCAGTAACCCTGCTCTTAGTCAATCCTGGCGCAGTAGCGCTGCTGATGCAGCGCCGGGATTGGCTCTGAGAAGTCACCGCGCAGCCAGGCAGCCTGCAGGATGGTGCTGCGCGTGGGTGGTGACACTGCCTAGTGCTGCACTGTTGTAGGCCAATCACACTGTGGCTTATGTGAGCCATACAGTGGTGATTGCCATTTCTCAACGCTGTGGCATGTCACCGCACCTAGCATGGTGGCGCGCCAGTGCCACATGACACAGGTCGAGGAGAGTGTAATACGGTGGCTACTGGCTGCTTCCTGTCATGTTTCTGCTGCGGGACCCTGCTGCACATCACATCGGCCAGGAGCGGAGGTGGCGCCCCGGCGGTAAGGTAGGATTTATTTCTTTATTGTTCCGGAGAGGCCGCCTTCTTCCTCTGGTCGGATGCCCAATGGGGCTTCTCCTCCAAAGATATCTGGGTGCCAAAGAGGCCTTGTGTTATGTCCAGGCGTCACAATACCACACCTTGGTGCCTGCCAGTGCCCAACAATGCTCTTTTTGATACCAAAGGTTTTTTTTCTAGTGAAACGCTAGGAACGAGGGTCAGTTGGCATCCCCATAGTCAGCGGAAAGTTTACAAATCTCTTGCTGGTCTCGCCATGGATATTTAGCATGGTATTGAATTCAGTATTGGAACAGTGTTTGTTTGAGCACCCATGAGCATTCTTTGATAAAATGATGTGTGTTTTAATGTTTTCGGCCACTGACACGGCCACGGCCATCCCCCGGATTCAATTGCGTTTTTAACAAGAACCTATGTGAAGGAAGTTGCACACCCGCGAACACCCGCGCCCCCACCCCCTCCCGTGTGCATGCCGGCTGCGGCTGGATTGTACCAATCCCCCCAAATCCAGCCATGTTGCTTTCTGTGCCCGATTCAACTCCTACAATTCCAGGCACCAAGAAAAAGCCTCAACTTTGCCGTTCTTTTCCCAGGCAAAGGCCGACAGACACAGACTACACATTTATCAGAACATCTCTGGCCTTACTTTGGCATCTGTTTTGCTGGGTGCTTGCCAGCCCTCTCCTCAGATAGCCCCCAAATCAATTGCCAACAACACAGGATCACTACTTTGCATTCCTCACGCAACCAGAGTTCCGAAAGCTCAACCACGATCCACCTCTGAGCTTCGGAAAGGCCTCTAACTGCAGGGATAACCCTTTGCCACTCCCGCCTCAAGATGCAAAGGTCAGCGTGTGCCCCAGCGGTGTGTGGGAAGACTGAGTAGGAAACAGCACCCCACAGCCATGTCACAAGGCTCTGGTAGCAGCACAGGACTTGCTTGCATCAGCATGTCGCCTCTCCATGTTTTTTTAAACATTTGCCTCATTACACGTGTTTTAGGGTTTACTCATATCATAAACAATCCTAAGCATATCTGAGCTCTCTCCGTCCTGGCTGCAGTTAATGGATCTCTCTCTCTCTCCTCATACAGTAAGTGCAGCTCCTTACTAAGTCTGGACAGACGGTGCTAATGGGCAGATGCGCTCCCCTGACAATGCTGCTTCTGTTTATGCTTAGTTGTGAGAGTGATGAAGAGAAGGAATCGGATAAAGGGTGCAGAGAAGGAGGGAAAGAGCAAATGAAGATAGACAGAGAGGGGAGAGAGTGGAAGAGCAACAAAGATACTGAGACAAGGAAGAGAGCCGAGGAAAAGGGAGAGAGGCGGAGGAATGGGTGTGTCAAGAGAAGGACAGAGAGGGAAATGAGGAAGCGCAGGAAAATAGAGAGGTGTGCGTGGAGGGAGAGATGGTGTATGGGGGAAGGCACAGGTAAATGTAGAGAGGCACGGAGAAGGTGTGTGAGTGGCGAGGGAAAAGTGCTTCGCTCGCTCGCCACAGCGCGGTGTGACAATTGTTTTACGGCTCACCAATTTCAAATGTCACCAGCCGCCACTGATAAAAGGTCCATGACTTGTGGTGCACTTGGGTAGGGTCACCAGATCTTAAATCACACACAAAAGATTGTATCGTAAAAGGTCCATGACTTGTGGTGAACTGAGGTTGGGGCACTAGAGATGAGTGTGCTCATGTGAAGATCTTGTTAATGTCTCTTCGGGACATTCCTGCTGCCTGAGGTGACATTGTTGTGTCCGGTGTCTACAGCATGAAAGTCAATCATAAAGGGTCCATAAGTGATGCACAGGGTTAGTGGCACCTGAAGAGCTCAGCTTGTGTGCAGCCAGCGATGATGATGTGTCCTTGCAGGACAGGATTGGATTGGATATGTGTGAAACCTGCTGACCGCAGTGAAGGCATGAGGCAGCGGTCAGCAAGGGCCCACAACCACGTGGTGTTGACTTGTAGTGCACTGAGTTAGTGCCAACAGTAGCGCTCAGCGTGTGCGCAGCCAGCAATGGTACGTGGTTCAGGCGGGCCGCACTGGGAGTAATGTATTTTGCCCTAATGAATTCTGCCTCAATAAGGTCATGTGGAGGTGACTTGTAGTGCACTGAGTTAGTGGCATCGGAAGCATTCAGCATGTGCGCAGCAGGCGATGATGCGTGGTGTGGGCGGGCCGCACTGGGAGCAATGTCTGTTGCCTACTGGACTGTGTCATCTGTATTCGCGACTCGATCTGAATTGTGAGCCCTGCTGTGCGCAGTGGAGATGGAAGGCAATAGTCAGCAAGGACATTGAGGAATGCTTTTTGTCACTTCCTCTTGACAAAATCCGAGGACATAGAGTACAATTCACTCTGCAATTAATAAATCAAGACTGAATTCAAACTGTGAGCCATGCTGACCGAAGTGTAGGTGTGAGGAACAAAAGATGAAACATGTATGGAATACATTGTCGAAATATGTAGGTTTCAGGGCCGTTGTAGTTGGTTACCTACTGGACTCTGAAATTAATGAATCAGGACTGAATTGGAATTGTGAGCCAGCGATGATGCGTGGGCCGATCAGGCCGCACTGGGAGCAATGTCTGTTGCCTACTGGATTCTGCAATGAATCAAGACTCAATTTTAATTGTGAGTCATGATGACCGCAGTGTAGGCCGGAGGCAGCGGTCAGCGAGAGCGCACAGCCATGTGACGTTGACTTGAGCTGCAAAGAGTTCCAGAACTCTGCGCTCCACCAATAAATCTTTACTCTCAGTCCCCCGTGTCCGTAGAGCCAAGTGGGGTGGCAGAGCTTTTTCAACGCTGGCTCCAAGCTGTGAAATACTCTGCCAATTGAGATTAAATCCCTCACCTCCAAGCAAGCCTTTAGGAGGGCTCTTAAGACGTGGCTATTTGCCAAAGCCTACCCTTAGTTCTGGATTTGCCTTTTATGATTTTCTTTAGTTAGGCGCCTTGATGCCTTCGGGCTTAGTCGCGCGTTTATAAATTTTTTATTTCATTCATTCATTCATTCAAGAGTTAGTGGCACCTGAATGACTCAGCGTGTGCGCAGCCAGTGATGATGCATCATCTGGGCGGGCCGCACCGGATGCAATGTCTTTTGCCTACTGTGCAATTAATAAATAAAGACTGAATTTGAATTGTGAGACCTGCTGACCACAGTGTAGGCTGGAGGCAGTGGTCAGCAAGGGCCCTCAGCCACGGGACATTGACTTGAGCTGCACAGATTGGGAGCATTTGGTCTTCTTAACCGATTATACTCTCTTACACAATTTGCATCGGCACTAATCTTGAATTATGAGTTGAGCTGCACAGTTAGTGGCACCAGAAGCATTCAGCATGTGTGCAGCCTACGATGATGCGTGCTCCGGGTGGGCCGCACTGGTAGCAATGTCTGCTGCCTACTGGACTGGACATCTGCAATCGCGACTCGATCTGAAATGTGAGCCCTGCTGTCCGCAGTGTACATTGAAGGCAGTAGTCTGTACAGACAAAACTCTGCTGTGCCTCTGGGTTCGCAGGGGGCCTGTGTCGAGGAGGCCGGCGGTCACGGCGGCACCCTTCTGCTAGGGTGAGGGCCGACGCTCTGGCAGACGCATTGGCCTTCCCAGAAGTGAACCACGCCCAGAGCCCGGGCCTATTTATTCACACTCCCACGCTGGAGTGGCGTACGTTGGACCAGCCCACTCTGCTTCCGCTTACAGGGGGGGGGGACACAGCTACATGACCGAGATCTTCCCCACTGACTGAGGTAACATGGTTGCATCCACTATCAACAACACTACAAGCACCAGCAGTATATGTACACATGGAGAGGTCTGTGCTCTGAATAGTGAGGTTTGTCCAGTACATCACCGCTATACTTGGCAGTGTGTGCATTGTTATTGAAGGGTGACTTGCCTCCTTCACACATACTTGGTCACACTTCTCCCAATATTCAGCTATTGTGTGGCTGAGGGGCCATGCTGTTTTGGGAAGGTCCGCTGTCCTCTTCTGCTCTGCCTCGCTGGTAGTGGGAGGGGTGCGAGGGGAGGTCCTGGGGGTGGTGGGGTGGGTTTTGTGGCCTTCTTGGGTGTCACAGCTGCATGATCAGTAGCTCTATGACATGTGTTGGTCTTCAGATGTGGCTCTGGGCTGGGCTCCCTTTCATACGGTAGGTAGTCGTCCTGCTTTACAACAATTCTGGCGACGGGGGTAGCATTCCACCCTTCTAGAGGGACACGACATGTATGTAACTGTGAACCCATGTTAAAGTTAACTCGAGCCTTGGCATCACAAAATGGATTCTGCCACCACAGACACAAGTCTGACCTCCTGCTGCTGGGAGTCCTTCCAGCGAGGGAGGCTTGGACAAAGGGTTTCCTGCCATGGTAGGTGCTAGCACCACCCCAGACAGGATTTTGTGTATTGGGTAGGATAGGCCTGAAAGGAATGAGACATGCCTGGGGCACACAAGGTGTCCTGTGCATACACCGGTTCAAACCAGTTGCTGGGGCATCCCTGCCCCTGTTCTGGCGCGAAACCGGACAAAGGATAGGGGGTGTAACCACCCCCCTTCCTTGTCCCACCCAGGGGAGGGACCTATCACCAGTATAGCCCCCTTTAGCAGGATAAAGGTAGGAGCTGGTCCCATTCCAAATTAGATTAATCCTGAACTACTCTACAAGAAGAAACTCTCGACTTCGACGTTCTGCTCCACAGAAGATTGAAGAAATCTCCCTTGTGGGCAAGGAGTGTCCACCCTGCAACTGCAGGCACCATCAAGCGTACAGCGGCTTCACTTTGTCGTCTTCCCTCGAGGATCCAGACTTCAGAGCCCGACGAGACCCGGATTCCCAGACCTCTCCGTCCTCAACTCACATCTGCAGCAAAGCTGAGACCCGTGGGCGCGACAAGACACGTGGGACCGGCCATCTTGAAAGAAACTGCACTTCGCTTCCAGCACGACTCCCGAGGTAAACTCGACCAAGTGCTTTGGGGATTGAGAAGCCCCAGCCACGAGCAGCTCCTGCACCGAAGATCAGCCCTCCAGCATCCACGAGATCTGCGTGGGTCCCTTCTGCCTGTTGCTGCTCGACGCGTTGTCTGGTCACCTGCCGGCTGGCTAGTGCCCTCCTAGACGACGAACCTTGAAATCTTCACTGCTGGTCTGGTTGCTCCAGACTGGCCCTTGCTCTCTTCCAAAAGAGGAGCACCCCTGACCCGCCTGGTCAACTCCAGATGCCGTTTCCACTCACCGCGTGGGTTGCCTTTGCCAAGGCCTGTTGACTCCAAATCCGGATCCGACACCGCCGACAGCGAGAGCCTGCGTGGGACAGGTTGTGCCTCCATCCTGGTCATCGAAGACACCACCTGGTCCACGTGGCTGCAGAGACAAGCGTCCACTCTTCACCTGATCGCGACGACAGCATCTGGTTCCCTCCTGGTTCCACACCGGTCACTGGCTAGTGACTTTGAACACTGTCCCCTCTGCTTTCAGGTCCTCTTCTTCCTCGATCCACCTGTGGATCGCACCGGACATCTTCCTCCTGGTCGCCTGCAGCATCTTTTCTTCCAGGCTCCATAGACTTCAACGCAGAAACCCGACACGACTTCGCACCTATGCACCCGCAGCCCGTGGGTGAGGTAACAAGAGCATTTTGGTGCTCAAGGGTAGCTTGACTCTCCTAGTGTCCAGATTCACAGTCGTTTTAGTCCTACCTAGTCAGGATTGTCCGTACTCACCTTTTTCTTGAACTGTACTGTCCATAGACGTTGTTACGCATCTCGCGTGTGAGTTCACACTCTGCCCACGCGTCCCGTGGGCCTCCTATTACTTACCTAAAGTTAGGATACCGTAGTCCCAGCGATCCTACAGCCTCTGGACAGCTCCATTCCTTCTAACGATTTCCTTATACCATTTACTTAGTATATGGTTTGCCGTGCCCCTAGGGCACCATTGTAATTTTGTGCAACTTATCGTATTTTTCCTAAGAGATTGTCATGTGCCTAATCCTCTGATCTCATAAAGAGTTCAGAGGTGTTTGTTATTAATAAATATATTGTTTATTTTCATAACAACCTATGTGGTGTCCTTTCATATGGTATTCAAGGGGTTATATTGTGGTAAAACAGCTGGCTTCACATGCCAAAAGATTTTAGCCTAAGACTACTTTGTCCATGCAACCATTAGGATAGCTGGCCTATAAGGTTGACTTACAACCAATCACCATAAGGGTTGTTTGGACTGATACAAGGTGATCACTAGAACTAGTGAGCATCATATATCAGGCCAACTTCTCACAATTACCTTTTCCTCGAATTCTTCCGTGGTGACGTCGTACATCGTTAAAAGGAAGCGGGAGTTTCTTTCCGTTTCCTCTTAAACAACGCCGAATGCCTTCACATCTCGACGTGACTTCAGGTGAGTTTATTTTTTTGGGGGGGAGACCCCCAAACCCCCTTTTTTAAATTTTAACCACACATGCCTTTACTACGTACCTCGTAGTAAAGGTATGCGAGGTAAAGGCTTTCGTGCTAACCACGCATGCGTTGTAATGCATGCGTGGTTAAGACTTTCATGGATACGGCCGCGTTGTAGTGGCCGTTTCCTGTTCGCAGGAGCCGCGAAAAAACATGCGTAATATGCATTATGTAACTCATATAGATTCAAATTTTTAAATGAGTGGTCGACAGCCTGATGCGGTGGGAGGGTGTAGGACTTTATATACATATTATGTTTTCATTTTCTTGCTGCATTGGAGGAGGATTAAAAATACAACAAAATGTGTCATGAAAAAACAAGAAATGTTAAACTCACGGACTCTTGTTTTAGTACTGAGAAAGGCTGGCAGTGGGATACCCACAGAGAGCAGTCAAATCAGGCAGCCATCTTCAATGGCCTTCAAGCTATGCCCCAGGGTGGTAAGAACAAACTTGTGCTTGTTTTAAATTCGAAATATTGCAGGGTACAGGCGGAACCTGCAAGATTGGGGAACAGTGTCAAAGTTGAAAGAGAAGAAAAGTACATGTGAACAGGCGCTGTTGATTAAGCAAAGATGAATAATGGAAATGCTGTTTTTGTGCTATTAAATTTCTAAGATTGTTGCGATAGCTGGTCCTGTATGGCACTGAGGAAGTCCTTTAAGTGGCTGGATGTTACTTCTTGTGTAGCACGGATCTAACAAACAAGTTGACTGTATTCAGAGGGTGGGGACTAGCTGAGAAAGAACACCATTAGGTACATTGTCAGCAATATGGAATACATTTGTCAAAAAGGCAGCCAGTCCAACTGCCAGTTGTAGTGCATGCTTTTAAAAAACTTTATTGTGTTTTATCAGACGGCAAAAACACTAAGAGAAACAATTAAAACATGCCAAAATACATGTGTCCATACTTCCACTGTAACCCACTGCAACACCCAGCCACCCATACAAACATCTCCTTCATTGTTCCACCCATAATCCAGTTCCAGCAACATCACTCAGCTGACCTAGTTATGCCACCGTGCCCCTCTTCAAAGGAGTCGTGAAAGTATGCAATCTGAATCAAGGTGATCTATTATTCAGGGAATCCACTAATTTGGTAAGCATCTCAGCCCATTCAGAAAGGTAAGGTCTTCAGTCAGGCACTCATCCCCTTTACCCTTTAAAAGGTTTTCATTTGCAATTGCACATTCAAGCAAAATCTTTCTCCAAACTTCTGTGAGCATTTCCATGTTTTTAAAACTACTGTGTTTTTAAAAAGAAATTGTTAAAATCTTTTATTATTTGCCTCCTTGCACAGTAATACTTCCTACCTGCACCCTGCACCCTGTCCTCTGACGCCCTTTCGCCTAGCGCTTCCCGGTCCACTACGGGTTCTCCCGATTGTTGTGGAGGGAGCGCTCGGCAGGTTTCACTTCCGGGCTAGAGGTGGGGGAGGTAGACTATAACTTTAAATGCTGGCAGCTTCGCGCAAAGGCAAGCCCGTCTGCGCCCGTCCGCGCCAGACCGCGCCAGACCGGGCCCTGGGCCCAGAATCCCTGCCCTTTCTTCCTCTGCTCCCGTCCAATATTCATGGGATATACACCTTCAAATTAGGAAATCCCTATTTCACCATGTAAATATCCCATCACTTTGGAGGAAAGGCCACAGAAATGCTCGCACTGCTCATATGAGTTATCCCCAAGGGCGGTAAACCAATCAATGAGAGGGAATCAGCTTAACATGGCACTGCTCAACTGTAGATCCATGCCAAAGCATGCCACAGAAATCTTCATTTTATTACAAGATACCGCTCTTGAAGTGTTACTCCTCACGGAAACTTGGCTGCTACCTAGCTCCAACCCAAATGTTGTCCAAGCACTCCCCCCGGGCTATCTGATTCAGCATATCAATAGAATAGGTAGCAAAGGGGGAGGGATGGCCATTATTTCTGAAGACCATCTAGTTTGCCGCATTCTGGGTAGCCCCCTCTCAGCCTGTGAAAACGCCTACTTCTCCATTACGCTCACCCCCTCAATCACGTTTGCCAGTATACTTCTATCCCGCCCCCCAGGAGCCCTGGGACAATTCTGTAGTTCGCTGCTTGATTCGGTGGTAAACTTAGCCAGTACCTCATCTAATGTTAATCTTCTGGGAGACTTTAATCTGCATTTCAATAGCCCCCAGGACAGAACAGTCGATGATCTTGCCCATGACCTTGTAGCATTTGAGATGCTACCAAAGGTCCATCAAGCCACCCACACTAAAGCGTACCTCCTGGACCCGATTTTCTCAAATATTGCAGACCTAAAAGGACAGAAGCCCGTTCCCCTTCCCTGGTCGGATCATTTCCTAATCTCTTACGCATGGCAGTTACTGTCCCTATGCTTGACTGTGCTAACCTTCCGCACTCAAGCCCGCCACTGTACTAAATTAAGTATAGAGGAATGGACCCAGGAATTGCAATCTACCATACCTCTACATCACCCTGATCATGTAATAGCTAGTGGCGAGTTCCACTCATGGATCGAGAACTCTCTAGACACAGTACTACCTAGGAGATCCATAATACAAAAAACTGGCTCAAATAACTCTCCCTGGTTCATACCCGAACTCCGCAAAATAAAACAGCGGTGCAAAAGATTAGAAAGAGTACGTAGGAAAGATTTCTCAATGGATAAAAAATCTGACTACAGGGCATCCATTATCTCCTATGAAGCCGCTCTTAAAACAGCACAGGTAACCTACTACGAAGAAAAAATATCATCCTCATCTAACGCACCCAAAGAAATATTAAGGATCGTAAAAAAAAACGTAGGAAAGTCCCAAAACCCCCCTAGGCTCCCGATTCTTCGGGCCTCTGTTGTGAGGAGCTAGCGAACCTTTTCTCCACCAAAATTCAGCTCATACTGAACCTCCTTCCACCTGTTAATAATGAACACCTCTCCGCGCAGCCCGGAGTAGAATCCCAGAATAATGCCCCTAAGTTTGAATTCTTTGTTGCACTCACTGAGGAACTTCTTCCTCCTATCCTTAATATGATTAAGAGTGGTTCCCCGCTGGACCCGGCCCCATTTAACATTCTAAAGTCCGCCATGCCTATCATTATCTCTCCCATTGTCAATCTAGTTAACATCTCTCTAGAATCTGGTTTAGTTCCCACGGACTGGAAGATTGCTATGGTGAAACCTTTATTGAAAAAACCCCATTTAGATCCCAGGGAACTGGCCAACTATCACCCTATCTCCCTGGTATCAGTAAGGTGGCGGAAAGATATGTGAACCGCCAACTTTCGGCGCATCTTGAAACCTTCAAACTACTTCAATGCTCCCAGACGGGGTTTCATCCGGGCCAGGGCACGGAGACTGCGCTAGTGGCGGTGGTGGAGGGATCCAGAAAGATCTTGGACACCGGAGGGTCCATAGCCATCATCCTCCTCGACCTTAGTGCAGCCTTCGATATGGTGAATCACCGTACCCTGGTATACCGGCTCAAAAAACTCGGAGTGACAGGTAGGGCCCTCTCCTGGCTGGAATTGTTCCTTGAAGGAAGATACTTCCATGTGTTTGTAGGTAACACCCATTCACGACCACTACCACTGCAGTGCGGGGTTCCCCAGGGCTCCTCCCTGACCCCCACACTTTTAAACGTGTATATGTCCCCATTGGCTGAGATAGTTGCACCCTTTGGAATTCAACTTATCAGC
Organism: Lissotriton helveticus; assembly: GCF_964261635.1. NCBI lineage: Eukaryota > Metazoa > Chordata > Amphibia > Caudata > Salamandridae > Lissotriton > Lissotriton helveticus. The sequence goes on along the minus strand of NC_136067.1, from coordinate 232,179,071 downwards.
TATGCGGACGATACGCAGCTTATTGTGACACTGAACCAGGCAGTGCAGACTACCCAAAAACCTGTGCTCTTGTCTTTAAGAAACCGCAAGTTGGATGAGTCTGTCCCATCTCAAACTCAATGGCGGCAAGATGGAGCTAATGTTGCTGGGTAACCAAGTAATTTTTAACCCACTTACTCTGTGGTCGTCGTGCATGGGACCCTGCCCAACTCCAAAAAATGGAAATACAGAGCCTGAGCGTCTGGCTTGACCATGAGCTCACTTTTAGAACCTAAGCCTAAAAAACAGCTGCCATCTGCTTTGGCCTGTTGAGGTCAACACGCAAAATACTGCCCCTCCTACCTGAGAGCTCCAAAAAAATTCTAAGTCAAGCACTCATTCTATCGAGGTTGGATTATGGAAACTCCCTTTATTTAGGAGCCCCCACCTAAGTTATTCACAAACTTCAGGTAGTCCAGAACTCAGCAGCAAGACTCCTTACAGGCACTCACAACCGTTCCACAGCCAAACCAGCTGTAAAAATACTCCATTGGCTCCCGATACAAGAGCGAATACACTTCAAAGCTCTTTGCATCGCACACAAAAATTTCTCCTATTCTTAACAACCATATCAAACCCTACAAAGCAACCAGGAGTCTTCGCTGTAATCAACTACATATGGTCGAGGTCACCAGAATCAGGAAGTCCCACACAGGAGGGCACCTTTTCTCCTACAACGCATCTAGGCTTTGGAACTCCCTGCCTCTTCTCATCCATCAGGAAACAAACCACCTTGCGTTCCGTAAACAAGTGAAGACATGGCTTTTCCCATAAATTCCATCTACAGTGCTGGGATGCCTCCGGGTAGCCATGTGCTATATAAGAGCATATTCTATTTGATTCGATTCTATTCTTGACTAGAGCTCCAAGCCGAGACAATGTATGGTGATCTGACACTTAGCCACACCATGCCTAGAACGGCCATCCTGTAAACAACCATTACTGCGCATTTTTTACTTCGCTATTCTTTTACTTAGCATCTTTTAGTACACATTGTCTTTTACTTTGCATGTTTTTACTTAGCATGCCTATACTTCGCAATGTTGTTTACTACGCGTTATTTTACTTCATATTTAGAGAGGTAAGTGGGGCAGTGTAGTTAGGGTAGTGTTGTAGTGTATGTGTAGTGTAGGGTAGTGTTTTAGGGTTTAGGGTAGTGTTGTAGTGTATGTCTAGTGTAGGGGTAGTGCTTTAGGGTTTAAGGTAGTGTTGTAGTGTATGTGTAGGGTAGTGTTTTTTGGGTTTAGGGTAGTGTTGTAGTGTATGTGTAGTGTATGGGGTAGTGTTTTAGGGTTATGGGTAATGTTGTAGTGTATGTGTAGTGTAGGGGTAGTGTAGGGGGTAGTGTTTTGGGGTTTAGGGTAGTGTTGTAGTGTATGTGTAGTGTAGGGGGTAGTGGTTTAGGGTAGTGTTGTAGTATATGTGTAGTGTATGGGGTAATGTTTTAGGGTTTAGTGTAGTGTTGTAGTGTATGGAGTAATGTTTTAGGGTTTAGTGTAGTGTTGTAGTTTCTGTGTAGTGTAGGGGGTTGTGTTTTAGGGTTTAGGGTAGTGTTGTAGTGTATGTGTAGTGTAGGGGGTAGTGTTTTAGGGTTTAGAGTAGTGTTGTAGTGTACGTGTAGTGTAGGGTAGTGTATTAGGGTTTAGGGTAGTGTATGTGTAGTGTAGGGGGTAGTGTTTTAGGGTTTAGGGGAGTGTTGTAGTGTATGTTTAGTGTAGGGGGTAGTGTTTGAGGGTTTAGGGGAGTGTTGTAGTGTATGTGTAGTGTAGGGTAGAGTTTGTGTTTAGGGCAGTGTTGTAGTGTATGTGTAGTGTAGGGGGTAATGTTTTAGGGTTTAGGGTAGTGTTGTAGTGTATGTGTAGTGTAGGGGGTAGTGTTTTAGGGTTTAGGGTAGTGTTGTAGCGTATGGGATAGTGTTTTAGGGTTTAGTGTAGTGTTGTAGTTTGTGTAGTGTGGGGGTAGTGTTTTAGGGTAGTGTTGTAGTGTATGTTTAGTGTAGGGGGTAGGTTTTAGGGTGTAGGGTAGTGTTGTAGTGGGCGTGTAGTGTAGGCTAGTGTATTAGGCTTTAGGGTAGTGTTGTAGTGTACGTGTAGTGAAGGGGGTAGTGTTTTAGGGCTTAGGGTAGTGTTGTAGTGTATGTGTAGTTTAGGGTAGTGTTTTAGTGTTTAGGGTAGTGTATGTGTAGTGTAGGGTAGTGTTTTAGGGTTTAGGGTAGTGTTGTGTATGTGTAGCGTCAGGTAGTGTTTTAGGTTTAAGGGTAGTGTATGTGTAGTGTAGGGGGTAGTGTTTTAGGGTTTAGGGTAGTGTTGTAGTGTATGTGTAGTGTATGGGGTAGTGTTTTAGGGTTATGGGTAATGTTGTAGTGTATGTGTAGTGTAGGGGGTAGTGTTTTAGGGTTTAGGATAGTGTTGTAGTGTATGTGTAGTGTAGGGTAGTGTTTTAGGGTTAAGGGTAGTGTAGTGTATGTGTAGTGTAGGGGGGAGGTTAGGTTACATTTTTTTTAAGTCTTTGAACGCGTAGTAAAAATATGCGAAGTAATGTACTGCTAAGAAAAGCAACTTCTAATGGTATTACTAATTTTGTGAAGTAATGGCATGCGTACTAAAAAAATGCTAAGTAAATGTTTTTGTGAAGTAAAAGCATAGTAGTAAAAGCATGCTATGTAAAGGCATGCTAAGTAACCTCATACAACCCTGCCATCCATGTCCTCAACTTTGAGAATCGCGTTGAAGGGAATACACCCAACAAACATTGTTTTATTGATGATGCTGGTAAATCATTGAAGGCTAATTGTAAACTCCTGAAAACAGCCTTCCAAAAAACAGCCACTCTTCAGAAACCTCAAACTATATGCAGCCCGTCCACCCCCTGCCTGCCATAGCTGTACCACATGTCGCAGCGCTCTTAATGACACACCAACACAGGAGTAACTTTCATGCTTCCTTCTTTATTCCCTGCCAGCCTCACACTGGCTTACAGACTACTTGCTTCCGGTTACCTCACTTCCTCTTCCTGTTGCTTGCCTGTCCTGTCTCAGCCTGAGGGTCAGGCGGGACGATGCTACATCTCCCCTGTTTTTCAAAGTCTCACTACTTCTACATTTCTTCAACCAGACGTCGAGGTTTTCTTATCTGACGCTGCGGTCGTTCTCTGTGTCCGGGTGTTGGACTGTGATGAGTCGTGATTTCAACCATCCGTCCAGGACTGTGGTGGCTTCGGTCACTGTTGTCACTCTGATTGGAGGAGTCACTTGAGGGTAAATTTGACGCGGTCTCTTGGTGGCCGCGCCGGTTGCATTTTCTGAAGTGCGAGATGTTCCTCGTTATCTGCTTGTGGTCAGCTTTGGCTGTGACCATGGTTCCTTTCCTCTTGGTGACTTGCATGGGGGTGTCGAGATATCGACTGTCTGCTTTGGCTCGCCGATCGCTTCGCACTATGACCCAGTCTCCTTCATGTATAGTGGAGTCCTTGGCATGTCTGCGTTGGTCAGCATATATCTTCATTCTATGCTTCTTGGTGTGATCAATGTCCACAAGGGTGTTATGATCAACAGTGACATTTCGTCGTTGAGGATTCTCGTTCAACATGGGTAGTCTTGTTCGAGGTGTTCTTCCTAGCATCACAGTTGCTGGGCACTGTTCAGTGGTGCTGTGCGGCGTATTGCGGTACGCTCTTAGTACTTCGTTTAATGTCTGCTGGATGTCTCGGTGAGTCAGTTCTGCTTGCTGAAGTGCCTTCTTTAGTGTCCCCATAAATCGCTCCACCATGCCATTTGCCTGTGGCCACAATGGAGTGATTTTCTGATGTTTGAAATTGAGATGGGCTGCGAAGTTCGTGAACTCATGGCCGTTGAAGGGGGGTCCATTGTCTGTCTTTACTCGTGAGGGGATACCCCAGGCCGCGAATATCTCATCGAGCACTGGGATCACAGTCGTTGCTCGAGTAGATGATATTAGTTGTGCAAAAGGAAAACGGGAGTATTCATCCATGGCAACAATGATGTATTGTCCTGATTGCAAAGGGCCGAAGAAGTCGACTGCAATCTGTTGCCATACTCCATCTGGTAGCTCGGACATTTGTAATGGTGCAGGCGGTTCTTCTCTGCTGACTACTTGACATGTGAAACAGTCTTTTAGCGTTGTCTCGACCATGTGATCCAGGGAGGGGAACCAGACTCGTTCCCTCAAAGCTTTCTTGGTCGCATTGATGCCTCTGTGCCCTTCATGTGCCAAGTTTATGACCCCTTGACGCAGTTTGAGTGGAATTACGATTCTCCCCCCTCTCAAAAGAAGACCATTGTCGCTGATGGAGAGCTCTTCGCGCACCCGTTGAAAGGCAGCTAAGTCTTGGCGAAGGTGAGCTTGTTCAGAGGAGGATTGCTTCGTGTCTCTCCAGGAGTTGGAGCGAATCCTGGTCATCACTGCTTGAATGAGAGGGTCAAGTGCAGATGCTTCCTGGATGGCCTCAACAGGGACCGTGGGAGGACATGCTGCGTCAACAACAAAGTGGAGGTATTCATCGGCCACAGAGAGAGCAGATCTGGCTCCAGCAAGCGGGTGTCGTGACATGAAGTCAGCTGGGTTTTCCGCTTTCCCGGGTTTATGAATAATGGAGAAAACGTAGTCCTGGAGGCGTAGTCCCCACCGCTCAATGCGAGGTGGCATTTTTGCGTTGGGGTTGCCGAAGATCGTAATGAGCGCCTGATGATCCGTGATGATCGTAAAATGTTTGCCATACACAAAAAGGTGGAAATGTTCGCAAGCCCACACCACAGCCAGGCTTTCTTTTTCCGGCTGGGAGTATGCTTTTTCAGTGTCTGTGAGACTGCGGCTTGCATAGGCAATGATGTGACGTTGCTCCGAATCATCACGGTATTGGGCCAAGTTGGCGCCCAGGCCCACAGGACTGGCGTCCACTGTGATCTCGGTTTTCTTCTTCGTGTCAAAGTATGCCAGGTTGATGGCCGACCCCACAGCTTGTTTGATCACGGTGAATGCGTGTTGGCACGCCTCTGTCCATTCGAACGTCTGGCCTTGGCGGGTGAGTTCACGTAGCGGGTAGCTGATCGTGGCGTAGTCGCGGATGTAGCGCGCGCAGTAGCTGGCCATGCCAAGGAACGAGCGTAGGTCTGTGACATCTCTAGGTTTCTGGGTGTCGGCCAGGGCCGCTACCTTCTCGGGATCCGGTCTCATGCCCTCTTTCGAGAAGATGTGCCCGTAGAATTTTAGAGTGTCTTTGTGAAATTCGCACTTGCTAGCATTGAGGGTTAGATTCGCAGTCATCAGTGCATGACACACTCTGTCCAGGGCCGTGTCGTGTTCCGTTTGATCCTTCCCAAATACCAGCAGGTCATCACTGTAGTTAAAAGCATTTGGGATGCCTTGGATGACTCGCCTGATGGCCTCCTGGAAGATCTCGGCAGCCGAGGATATACCAAAGTTCAGGCGTTTGTACCGGAATAGACCTTGGTGCGTGGTAAAAGTCGTGATGTATCTCGACTTGTCGTGAAGCTCCAGCTGGTGGTAACCTTTGTTGAGGTCTAGTTTGGAGAACACTGTGGCGCCATTCAGTTTGGTAATCATGTCACTGATATGCGGCCCAGGGTGGCGTTCCCGCTCAATAGCGGTGTTGGGCGCGCGCATGTCGACACATAGCCTGACTTTATTGTCCTGCCCCTTTTTCGGAACTACCACGACCGGCGATACCCAAGGGGTGGGACCCGTCGTGCGCTCAATGATGTCTGTTCTGAGGAGGTCTTGGAGTTCATCATCGACTGCCTTTTGTAGATGGAACGGCACCTTCCTGTGGTGCTGAGCAATGGGTGTCACGTTTTCGTTGATGTGAAGTTTTACCTTGAAATGGTTGAGCTTCCCAAGGCCTTTGAACAGGTTGGGGAATTTCGCCACGATGTCTGGGGTGTCCTCCGTCATGTAGAGGAGTTCCACGAGTTTGAGTCTTTCCGCCGTGGGTAAACTGAGGAGGCAGTCAGCCAGGTCTGGCCCCTCCACTACATGAATGTAGGCGTCAATTGACCGGTCCTTAAACGTGAGAGTGGTGCGGAAACGGCCCAGGCACGGCAGTGGCTTGCGTGACATCCACGTGAAGACGCGGACAGCTGCTGGTTCCAATTTGGGCTTGTGTTTCATGCTCTGATGTTCTAAGGCACAGATATAGTTCAGGGAGGCGCCAGAGTCCAAAACAAATTTCGCTGGGTGATCACCTATCAGGATGTCGAGTTTCGGATACCGTTTCAGTCGATCCGGGTCAGCAACCATGCATATGTACTCATCACGATCCGGGGTAGTTACCATGCAGATGTACTCGTCACTATCTTGTGATGTGAGAGTGCGTGATGGCGATCCACTGGAAGTGTCTTTGCGTGAGCGATAGGAGTGTGACACGTGACGCCTGGTGCTGTGGCTACTTCCGGAGCGTCCCCTTGACTGCGGTGAATATGCAGACTGAGCGCTGGAGTTAGATGAACTGGAGGACCTTCTTCCTCTCTCTTTCACGGCTCGGGCATGATGCCGCGACTCATGTCCTTTGGTTGAGGACCTATGGCTTGGTTGTTTGGCTTGGCATGCAACCTCAAAATGATTGTCTCTTCCACATCGGTGGCATCGTTGCCCGATTGCTGGGCATTGACCTGAGTGCGGGTAATCTTGCCCACATCTATAGCAGGTGGACGTGGCTTTTGTGGACTTCTTGTGTCGTGAGTTTCGACGTGACGGGTAGGACTTGCGAGAGGTGGACGAGGACTTGTTGCTCCGGGATGGTCTGTGAGCGTGAATGCGCAGAGCGTGGTCTTTGTGATCTGATGACTTCTGTGTACCCATTCGCTTCGCGTAGTCCTCGGCCTGGTCATTGATTCTTGTCAGTTCCTCGATTTCGTCTAGTGTGTATGGTTTCTTTAGGAGTCTCCGGCGTAGTATCTCGGATGAACATCCATCAATGATGCGGAGTCTCAGGGCATCTTCTGTTTTGAAGTTGTCGAAGTCGCAGTATCGTGCAAGTCTCCGGATGCGCATAATGAAGTCGCTCATGCACTCATCTTTCTCCTGCATGGCAAGGTTGAACGTGTGGCGTTCATAATCCACATTGCGTTTGTGGAGAAAACGTCTATCAAGAGCAGCTTTGATTTCATCATAAGTGGCAGTTGCTGCATTGGGCAGTTCTTTGATAATTTGTGCAATGTCTGGACCAATCAGATTTCTCAAGGCTACAATCTTTTGCTTGTCATCTTGCACTAGGGAGCCAACCATATAGTCCTCAAAGTCTTCACTCCACGTTTTCCACGACGGACCCATACTGTTGCCTGGGGTCAGTGGTAGTGGCTGCGGTTGACGCATGAATGAGGCCCCAATGGGCTTAGTCGCCATCGTGGGCACGTTGGTTGGAAGAGCTGGCCCTCCTGTACTGGGAGCTGGGCTTCGTGGCCTTGTCGCGCCAGACGTATTGGGAGCTGTATTGGCCAGGTCGGAGGAACTGTCCGGGCCCTGATCGGACATCTGCAGGTGATGAGCTCTTGGTGGCGCTGGCTGGCTTTATTTGTTAAATCTTGTCCAGACTGTACCGGCGTGCTGTTAGTTTCACGCTGTGATTTATGCCTTTTTAGTTCCACGCTGTAATGTATGCCTCTCCGTGGCTCTTTGTTTCTTATTAATATATATTGAGTCTTTGTGGCTCCACGAGCCGCTCACTGGCTCGGCTGCTGCTGATAGTGATATTTAGTTCTAGGACCGGTTGGCGCCTGACTTTAAGATGGCCGCCATGGACACTGCTTGGCTCTGTTTATGGGTGAGCGCCTGGCTTCAAAATGGCCGCCGCGCAGGACATTCAGCCTCGTGTCTTGTTTCAGGCAGCGCGCATGGTGGGAGCGGTAGGGTTTGAACTCACCCTTGCTCCGCGCGCTGTCCCCGGTCCTCTGCTTCAGCGCCTCTTGGTCGCGCTGGGAGTCGGGCGCTGTTCTCTCTTGCCGCGCTGACTCAGCTTCAGTCTCCTGGGATCACTCGGTGAGGGGAGCACGTGGTGAGCGCACTCTGGCAAAGCGCCTTCCTTCTCACGTACGGTGGTTAAACTTGCTGGTGCACGCGTTCTCGCTTCTCAGCGCTTCACCCAGGCAGCTAGGTGGCTTGTGGCTTCGGCGGATGAAAATTTCCGCTGCAGGGCTCGGTGGTCGGCCACATGGGGTGGCTGAGCGATGGGCTGCGTGTGGGTTTTCGTTTCATGTGATCCCACCCTCGTCGCCAGTGTCGCAGCGCTCTTAATGACACACCAACACAGGAGTAACTTTCATGCTTCCTTCTTTATTCCCTGCCAGCCTCACACTGGCTTACAGACTACTTGCTTCCGGTTACCTCACTTCCTCTTCCTGTTGCTTGCCTGTCCTGTCTCAGCCTGAGGGTCAGGCGGGACGATGCTACACCACATATTACTTTAAGTGTTTCCAAATGACGTGGCTGAGTGTGCATACTTAATTGCCACTGTAGAAAAGAGGAAGTGGGAGGGTAAGTCAATGAAAGTCATTAGTATTGATAGATTGCTCAATTGAGATTCAGACAAGGAGAGATGGCCTGGACAGAGATTCTGGAGGGAGATTTATCATGCTCTTACGCTGTGTGCTATGCAAAGTAATTTACAGGTTAGGTTACATGAACAATGTAGGGGAAGTGGCAACACCTGAGTCTAGAAGTTGTGTGTTCAGGGCAGCTCAGCAGGCCCAAGCTAGGCAGTCATCATTCCAGCCGATTTACCTTTGTCATTAGCATCTGCAGCCCTGCTACTTGTGGGTGGTGAGGATTCAGGGGGAGTGGCATGTGACAAGCAATATTCCACTGGTGCAAAGGTGCCACAGAAGGTAAGAAAAGCCAAGTGGGAAGACTTTGGTGTTGTTTTTTCAAGGTTGTTTGTTCTTTTTTTTTTTTATTTTTTTTTTTTTATTTAAAAAACTTTATTGGCGTACATGTGAGCGGAAACAAGCTATTGTCATGAGTGTATGGCGAAAATATCTGGCACAGTGCCCATTTGGCAAACTGCTCATCATTTTCACACGCAGACCAAACTTAGCATATTTTTTAGTTGAGGTTCCATGTGGCACATGCTTCCTTGGCGCTCTACATGATTCTGCATGTTGCTCACCATCAAGGTGCTAGACTAGTTGATGAAGGTCTAACAAAGCGATACTCCTTTTAGCATGAGAGGTCAGGCCATGCAACCGCCTATGGTTAGCAACATCTGATTATTAGACTTGCGACACAGACATTTTTGTCTGCTCCACATTGGGAGAATACCTACCAGCTCCCCCTACTCATGGTAGACAGTTTCAAAAGGCGCCAGCTCCCTCGGAATGCAGCAATGAGCCGCAGCCAACATCTTGAGCCACAGTGATGTCACTGCACATAACTTTTACCACTATGGGGCGCCTGATCCCATCCCTCACCTTCTCCAGGCTCAAAGAAAACCCTGTTGGGCCAAGTTTGCGCCTTGGTTGGAGTTGATAGCGTTTGTTGAAGGGGAGACTTAAACATAAGCAACAAACAGTGATGTAATCCTAGTAATCAAGTATAAAACAGATGAAGGATGAATGGTAAATGCATTGTCTGAGATAAAGGCTATGTCACGTTATTAGTCACACAAATGAACACCATTATTTGTGGCGGTTTTGTTTTTTAATTACGTTTATTTCGTCCACAGGAAGCTACACTTGCTCACTGGAAGATGATCTTAATATATATGTACAGAGTAAAGAACTTTTGGTTCAGCTACTAAAAGAGGAAAGTCATGATTTCGTTGTGTGTGGGGGTGACAAGGTGGACATTTTCAAATGCTGCACTAATGGAAACATTACAAACCTTACAGCAAATTGCACAGTGGGAGAGCAAGGCTTTCGTGGTAAGCAGTGTCTACATTTCCTTATGTATGCCTGAATCACAGCAGTGACTGGAATTTTAATGTAGTTTTAGACTCACGTACTGACTCACAAACAGTGCTTTGCTCGTTTACGAAAAGTGCTGGTACTCTCCAATTAAAAGTATAGAATTTCTCTTGAGAAATGCCGGTACTCTCAGACTCAAAATAAAAAGTGCCGGTACTCAGAAATCTAATATTTTAGGTTTTCTCCTCTGATGTTTAAAAACATCCTCACGTATTTCAGTGGAAATTAAAGTGATTCCAGAGATCTCCTTGTTTAGTTTTGCCACATACCCACTCCTTCATTTTGTCAATAATGGAAATATTCTGTGGCTGTAAGAAATTTGTATTTTGTTTTTCTCTAACAGGAAACGTGTCTTCCGCACCGCGTACATATGTATGTATGTATATATATATATATATATATATATATATATATATATATATATATATATATATATATATTTGGAAGTTTATATACCCATAAACTCTATAGTAAGACCTTTCCTCCTTCCTTTATAGGAGTAGAGTTAAGGGTGTGTCCAGAGTGCCCATTAAAACAGGGATGAAAAACGATTGTGGACACCCACAAGTACTTTCTTTGTCGGTGTTCCCAAACCCAGCATTCACCCACATTCACCATCTACCACCCTGTCCTATACTTGCAGAAAACCTACAATGAGTGTTCGTTTTTGCCAGAGATCAATCCAATTAGCCGTCATTGTAAAATCTTTGTTCTGTAAATCAACTTTTTATGCACCTAATGACATATACATGAGCAAAAGGTTTACTGAATCAGAAAGTAATTTAACAGCTGTAGTGTGTCAACTGTAAAAGCATACCTGACAGTGTATAATGTCCTTTAAATTGTCTTTAAAAGTTGTGCTAAAAATAGCTCCTTAAAATGTAAGGTTTTTTGGAGTATGAATTCTCCCATGTTTTCAATAACAATGATAAAGGGCCTAAACTGGGGCTTTCAAATTTAGCATCACTAATGGCAAACCTGCCTTGGGCTTCAGAAATGAAATTGCATTTGAAAAGTGACACGTAGACATTATGTGCTGCAAAGTGAAAACATGAGGCTTTGATATTCACATGCTTGGTCAGACTCTTTCCATTTAGCAATACTTGAAAAACATTGACAATAAATTCATAGCTTGACCTAAATATGTTTTTCTTTTTATATATCCTTTATTGCAGTTTTGCAATAAGAATACGATGGGTGTACATTGTTCAGCAGGCGAGCAGCGAGGGAATTATTACAGCAGTTTACACAATGGAAAAAGAGACAACAGAGCAATCAACTTCCAATCATACATAGATTCAAAAATAGAGGCCTGGGGGAAATGGGGGATGCCTTGTTAACCCTGTTTCGACCGGCTGCTGGCCCCGTCTGCGTCTTTCTGTTGGCTCCCGACCCTATCGAGTGTTAGGAGTTCCCCACAGAGGGCTCTCCCAGTAATGAGATCCGCAGCCAGCTTCTCATCCCTCCTGCTGGCCTTCATGTGTACTTCTTCAGCAATTGACTATTTTTCATATCTCTCCATTAATCCATCATCAAGGGAGAACGCCTACACATCCACACAATGGCAGTCCTATGTTTTATTAGTACTAAGAGTAATTGCAGCAATTTGTAGGCTATCTTGTGGGTTTTAGGTCTTGGAACATGCCCCAGTAGGCAGTGAAGTGGGGTGGCCTCAATCTGAAGGTCTGTTCCTCCCCATACCCGCTCCACAACTAGCGTCTAGAATATGTGCACCTTCAGGCTAAATGCAAAAAGTTTGCCCCCTCCAACGCACACCTAGAATAGGCTCCATCCCAGTGCAGGTCTATATTGCACCAAGGGGTGGTGATGGACAGAGCTTGTTTCCTTCCCAGTGTAAGAATTGGCTTTTGTAGTTTGGTTTGCCCTGTTCCCATCATGCACTGGGACAGGAACAGACTAATTTGCATACAGCCAGGTTCTGAAACTGGGATGGTGCAATGAGCTAAAAAACGGTGTTGGATCTAGCCCTGATCTCTTGACTGGGTGAGAGTATTCTGCTTAATTCAGAGACTCTGTCCCTCACCACCCCTTGTTGTAAATAATTTTGTCCACCCTAAGCGTGGAAGGGTATACTCAGACATGAGTCCCTTGCTCATTGCACCATCAGGATTCAAGCAAGCCGGGCTGAAGACGGCTGTAATGCCAGAAACCGGTCCCCGGAAGCTTGTTTCCTTCCCAGTGTAAGAATTGGCTTTTGTAGTTTGGTTTGCCCTGTTCCCATCATGCACTGGGACAGGAACAGACTAATTTGCATACAGCCAGGTTCTGAAACTGGGATGGTGCAATGAGCTAAAAAACGGTGTTGGATCTAGCCCTGATCTCTTGACTGAGTGAGAGTATTCTGCTTAATTCAGAGACTCTGTCCCTCACCACCCCTTGTTGTAAATAGGTCTATATTGCACAGCCTCACCTGGTTCATGTAGACGCAGTGCAGAAAAATTAAATATATCAGTTTAAAACACGCATTACAGGATACTTTGTGAGTTAGGGAGCACCCGAATCTCCAGGCCCCATCGTCCATGGGAGCCAACAGATCCGCATCCCAAGCGGCCCGTGCCCGGGGGTGGGCGGCATTGGACCCCATGGCCCTGTAGGGTGAGGAGACCAAATGGCATCCACCGCCACATGTGAGCATAATGTCTAGAGTTTGAGTCGCCTGTGGAGCATCAGAGAATGTGAGCCAAGTCTCCCTTGCTGGATTCTTGAGGCCTGCGTGCTGAAGATATTGACCCCATCCCAGGCCAAACACCTCACATGCCTGTTCGTATGAAATAATTGTCTCATTTGAGTACAAATCCGGCAGCCCCCCTCCCTCCAGGCCTGGTATGACATGTTTCCCATCATCTTTCGTACCAGAGCCAGGGACCACACACACAGCTCCCGGTGGAACGGTGTGCACCTGAGGATGCGGGACAGCTGTGGTCTGCTTGACCACATATGGTAAGCTGCCTGCAGCACCCGTCTCGTTCATCAGGGCGGCCGAAAGACTCTCTGATGGGTTATAAGAAAGAGCCTAATGGGGGACTTATAGCTCTGCACTTCACGCTAGTTTTGTTGGTATCGAAGTCCTGCAAACTAACTCTCCAGAACCAGCCATCGTGTGGTGCCTCTGGGTTCCAGATCCTTAATTGGTGAAGCGAATGGGGGTGCGCCGGGAAACGAAGTCCAATCACTCTTGTAGTTTCAAAACCTTTATTTATACTTATTCTTTTCTATTTTTTCAATAGCCCATACAGCTCAGCCAATGCGTTTTGTTCCAAAACAGTAGGAACTTCATCAGGGCTTTTGAAACAGTATCATCTAAATCCTTTTTCCGCGACAGTCAGTGTAGTTAATCCAGCCTATTCCGCTGGATGAGTTGGGAATTCCCAGAGCATTATCATGCCCATAAATGAAAAACATTGTTTGAATTCTCGTTCGAAAGCGAGGGTCAGGGTGCAACCCGATCGTCCCTGGCACAGTAGCCACGTTCCTCAGCACTAGTCTTTCCCCACCTGGCAAGCAGTCAGTACATGCGGGTGTCCCCTGGATATTTCCTCAATGTGGGGGCCGACAGTCCACATTGCCACGCAACGCTCCCAGGGCCACTCTCTGAGTTCCTGCAGGGAGCAAAGTTTACAGGCCCCAGTCCAGAGCCAGGGCCAGCTGGAGGCCCAACAAGTCTCTCCTCCCCAGGGCAGCCTCGAGGGATCCAGCTTTTGGATGGAGTCCACAGTGCTATGCACACATGTGATGTCACACGCCCCACCAGGGACCCACAGGTAAACAGCAGTGTTTCTTCCATAGGCACGCACAACCCCCAGCACTGCACAGCCACTGGGAGCCACAGCACACAATACCCGATTGCGGCAGGGCAGCGCAGTTGGGCACGGGTGCTCACCTCAGGCCCGGAGGGACAGCTCGTCCAGCAGAGATGAGTCTTTACGAATAAGGATGGGAGTCCTCGCCCCCCACCTATCATGATGAGCCGCTTGCTGCAGTGGGGACATGCTCTGCCGGGGGCTGCCACGACACATCTGTCAGGGCCAATGAGCCTGTGCCGAGGCCGCCGCCTCCCCTGCGGCAGACAGGACCCTTACGTCCAGTAGTCTCGGATCCTCGGCCTGTACCACCTCCATGCATGGGGGCATTAGCCGCACTCTGCCTCAGGTACCCCACCCTCAGGCCTGACACCGCAGCAGGCCAGCACCGCCCAGCAGGCCGAAGTTCCTGAATCAGCTATGTGCTCCGGAGTCCCCTACGGGTGCCACCGCACAGTCAGGTAGGCAGCCCGCATCGGCTATACCAATTTGCAGGACTAACGGATGATGAGTGGGCAGGATTTGTCAGGATCTGTGGCCGGCCCTATGGGGAGCTCAAAGGGCTCATGTCCTGTTGGCCATGGTACTTGGCCATGCCCATACCTAAATGTGTTTAGTTTAGATTTTGTTCTCACTATGGAAATGTGATTGTAACTTGCAGAAATGTCAAATGTGCATTAGTAGAATATAACTTTTATCAGAATTAACACATCATTTTATAATGTAGAAAAACAGAAACAGCTCTTGTGTTTTTGTTGTCCTTCGAGATAAGCAAAGGAAATGTTCTCTCCATGTGAAGAAGAACTCTTGGCATATTTACAACTGTAACCTTGGAGCCTTATCTATTTAGTTGTGGAAATGTTTAAACAAAGCCCCTTTTCCTTCTTTGCTTAAGAGAGAATAGAAAACACACACATTTTAAAAGTGCATTACCATGTTATGTTTAATGTTTCTTGCTTAATTGAAACGTTCTTTTGCAGCTCATGTTATGTGTTTAGTTAGAAATAAAATGTGTCTTTAAAGGAAGATTAGGAATTTGAGTTATAAAAAATACGCTATACAAGTACGAATTCATTTCAATATGCCATGGGAAGGATCTTTGCCTGTCTGATGAGATGACTATTCAATCTGCCGAGGGGTGGAGTAGTCTTTTTGGGAAATGCTAGATTCCAGTTAGATGCTGATAAACATTAATCTTTGATAAATCCGTTCCTTGCAACCCCCCCAAGACCCTTTAGAGATTGTGCTTTACCAACCTGTGTTATCTGCCAACCCACTGACCTTTATACTGAAATGCATGACTCTCTTCACAAAGGCTTCACCACCTGGCAATCCTCTGTCAGGTGGTACCATGGAGCTATCGGTCAGGCCAACATTGGATTCTAGCTGAAACTATATGATAATTTGGGAAACTTGCACCTTTACCAAGCTAATGTGAAGCTACAACAACTAATCACAGCATTGGCTGAAAACTGTGCTGCACCTGTTAAACCCTTATGCAATGCACTTCCCAGTGGCTCAGGATGTGTATGGTAGTATATAACAAAGGAAAATGCCATTTGAAAATTCGTTTTGTATGAAAAATGTACTCAAAGCATACAAAAAACAGTTTTCTCACCCATGGGCTTTAATCAGGGATGGGCTTTTTATGTGAAACTTGATGACATTTCTGGTTAGGTTGAGGAGCAAGGGTCTTATTTCAGGGCTGGCTGGCTTGAGAAAAACATGACCCATCAAGCTCTAAAAACAGCCCTGGGGCATCTTCGCGCTCTTATCTTATAGACACTTAGGCCCTTATTTATGGGGTTTTTGGCATAGGGCAGCACAGCAAGTCACCTTCCTGCGCTACCCTATGTCAAAATAAAAGGACTGGAATGCACTGTACTTCTCCAATGAGGTGCATTTCTGCCCTATCCCCCTGCGCTGGCGCCATTGCGGCAGCCCAGCGCCAATGTAGGTACCCTTGCACCATGGTGCAAAGGTGCCTGGGTTGTAAGCAGGATTGTTTTTTTGCAGGAAGAAGCTCCTTCATGTACTAAAACAATCTTGGGAGGCTTTTCTCTCTTTTACAGGTAAAGAGGAATAATCGAGAAGAGAATTGTTAAATGCCTTTATGCCTCACCTCAGGAGGCATAAGGTTTTGGCGCATCTCCAGGTTTACACCCACGGCAAGACCCATGGAACCCCTACCTAGCGCAGAGTAAGGCAAAGCAACAAATTGTGCCGCCTTGACTTACTCCATATCTATGAGGTTATTCAAAGACACTCATAAATATGATGGCAGGGTGTGTACTGGTGATGGACTATGCTACTCACAAACTACGAGTGTAGTTTTGGGAGAAGTATCTTTACGGTTTCAGCGAACTCAACTCATAAAAATATATGACGGTCTCTGCGGTCCTGAAAATACTATACATAATACTACACATGTAGTTGGCAAACAATTTGTAAACATACATTAAAGTCTAGGTTTATCTTTGTAAATAAGGCAGGCCCATATTGATTTACCACAGCAGAAAAATCATGCTCCCAGGTAACATTCTGTACTTTGAAGTATTGCAATATTTCATTCATTTCACTTCAGAAACATCTTTAAAGCCTGTGTTTTTTAGCTAATATATTTAGAAATGTTTACAAATATATCTTGGAGTGAGAAACTCTTGTAATACTCCTGGAAATGATCGCTAGCACTGTCCAATATGGGTTGAAATTAAGACATGTTCCTTATGTATGGGGCACCATTTCATCCGTCCCTGTGATCAGCTTGTCTTTATTACCCTGAGTTTCCCACATCTCTCAATTTCTTTATTTTACAGGTGCCATTAACTTTGATTCAACGTGTGTTGCTTACTCTGTCCAGCCAAATATTTCCAATTGTCAAGTCGGCAGTACAAACGCAAACTACGACTGTGAGTGTCACACACAATCTGGTGCCAAAAAAGAATTGACAATTACTGTTACATTCTTCAGGAAAGGTAAGAAGTTAGGCATAAATTGTACTTTTACGTTTACTTATGTATGCGTGACAGAGGGTAATGCTGGGGCCGAAGTTCACAGAGTGCGTCCTACTTTATTGATACGTTTCCAGTTTCTTCTATAGCCAGTTTAGACTTGCTCTAGGGCATGGGTATTCACAAAGTTTCTCTCGGGGGTACCAAATTTAGAGTGTGGTTTGTGTCCGAGGGCCGCACCGGTGGGGGCGTTGTCAGTGGGGGAGGGGGCGGGGATACAGCAACAAAACAACGGTGACCATGAGGTTGAACACAGGTCCCTGCAGCGGACGCCTTCGTCCACTGAGCCACCAGACCCGGCATACACACATCTCTCTCTCTCTCTCTCTCTCTCTCTCTCTCTCTCTCTCTCTCTCTCTCTCTCTCTCTCTCTCCCTCTATCTCACTAACTCTGACTGTCTCACTACCTCTCATTCCCTCTCTCTGCCTCTCTCCCCCTCTCCCTCACTCTGACTGTCTCACTCCCTCTCTGTCTCCCTCACTCTCCTTCCCTCTCACTCCCTCTCCTTCCCTCTCACTCCCTCTCCTTCCCTCTCACTCCCTCTCCTTCCCTCTCACTCCGTCTCCTTCCCTCTCCCTTCCACTCCTTCACTCTCCTTCCCTCTCCCTCCCCCTCCTGTCCTCTCCTTCCCTCACCCTCCCTCTCCTTCCCTCTCCTTCTCTCCCTCTCCCCCACCTTCCCTCCCTCACACTCCCTCTCCTTTCCTCTCCCTCCCTCCCTCTCCTTCCCTCTCCTTCTCTCCCTCTTCCTCTCCTTCCCTCCCTCACCCTCCCTCTCCTTCCCTCTCTCACCCTCCCTCTCCTTCCCTCTCTCCTCCCCTCTTCCTCACTCCCCTTCCCTCTCCCTCACTCCCTCACTCCCCTTCCCTCTTCCCCCACTCCCTCACTCCCCTTCCCTCCCTCACCCTCACTCCCCTTCCCTCATCCTCACTCCCCTTCCCCTGCTCCCTCTTCCCCTGCTCCCCCTTCCCCCTCTCCCTCCCTCACTCCCCACCCCTCACTCCCCATCCCTCACTCCCCATCCCTCACTCCCCTTCCTTCACTCTCCCCCTCACTCCCCTTCCCTCACTCCCTCCCTCACTCCCCTTCCCTCACTCCCCTTCCCTCACTCCCCTTCCCTCACTCCCCTTCCCTCACTCCCCTTCCCTCACTCCCCTTCCCTCACTCCCCTTCCCTCACTCCCTCCCTCACTCCCCTTCCCTCGCTCCCCTTCCCTCTCTCCCTCACTCACCTTCCCTCTCTCCCTCACTCCCCTTCCCTCACACCCTCCCTCACTCCCCTTCCCTCACTCCCCTTCCCTCACTCCCTCCCTCACTCCCCTTCCCTCACTCCCCTTCCCTCACTCCCCTTCCCTCACTCCCCTTCCCTCACTCCCCTTCCCTCACTCCCCTTCCCTCACTCCCCTTCCCTCACTCCCTCCCTCACTCCCCTTCCCTCGCTCCCCTTCCCTCTCTCCCTCACTCACCTTCCCTCTCTCCCTCACTCACCTTCCCTCTCTCCCTCACTCACCTTCCCTCACTCCCTTTCCCTTACTCCCCTTCCCTCATTCCCTCCCTCACTCACTCCCCTTCCCTCACTCCCCTTCCCTCACCCCCCTTCCCTCACCCCCCCTTCCCTCACCCCCCCCTTCCCTCACCCCCCTTCCCTCACCCCCCTTCCCTCACCCCCCCTTCCCTCACCCCCCCTTCCCTCACCCCTTCCCTCACCCCCCTTCCCTCACCCCCCTTCCCTCACCCCCCTTCCCTCACTCCCCTTCCCTCACCCCCTTCCCTCACTCCCCTTCCCTTACTCCCTCCCTCACTCCCCTTCCCTCACTCCCTCCCCTTCCCTCTCTCCCCTTCCCTCTCTCCCCTTCCCTCTCTCCCCTTCCCTCTCTCCCCTTCCCTCTCTCCCTTCCCTCTCTCCCCTTCCCTCACTCCCTCCCACCACCTCCCTCACTCCCTCCCTCACTCCCTTCTTCACTCCCCTTCCCTCACACCCCTCCCTCACTCTGCCTCCCTCACTCTGCCTCCCTCACTCTGCCTCCCTCACTCTGCCTCCCTCACTCTGCCTCCCTCACTCTGCCTCCCTCACTCTGCCTCCCTCACTCTGCCTCCCTCACTCTGCCTCCCTCACTCTGCCTCCCTCACTCTGCCTCCCTCACTCTGCCTCCCTCACTCTGCCTCCCTCACTCTGCCTCCCTCACTCCGCCTCCCTTCCTCTGTCTCCCTCCCTCTGTCTCCCTCTGTCGTTCTCCTCCCTCTGTCTCCCTGTTGCCCTCCTCCCTCTGTCGCCCTCCACCCTCTGTCTCCCTCCCTCCCTCTGTCTCCCCTCCCTCCCTCTGTCTGTCTCCCTCCCTCTGTCTGTCTCCCTCCCTCTGTCTGTCACCCTCCCTCTGTCTGTCTCCCTTTCTCTGTCTGTCTCCCTCTGTCGTTCTCCTCCCTCTGTCTCCCTGTTGCCCTCCTCCCTGTCGCCCTCCTCCCTCTGTCGCCCTCCTCCCTCTGTCGCCCTCCACCCTCTGTCGCCCTCCACCCTCTGTCTGTCTCCCTCCCTCTGTCTGTCTCCCTCCCTCTGTCTGTCTCCCTCCCTCTGTCTGTCTCCTTTTCTCTGTCTCCCTTTCTCGGTCTCCATTTCTCGGTCTCCCTCTCCTTGCCTTTCCCTCACTTTCCCTCCCTCTCCCTCTGTCTCCCTCCCTCTCCCTCTGTCTCCCTCCCTCTACCTCCCTCTGTCATCTTACCCTGCCTGTGTGAGCCCGGGCTGAGACAGCTACCTGGGCACACACACAGCCGGACCCGAGCACTTCACATGTCTTTAAAAGACCATTTGCATGTTAATGGGGCTTTGTGGTATTTCACCTCTTCTTAGCCTCCTGCAGCTCCACTCTGACTATCACTGGAATGAATCGCCCTGCCCCCACAGAGCAGCAGAGTCTCTCAGAGGCACGCACTGGTTGCAGACACCCTTCAAAAATGTTTTTTTTAAACACGGGTATGTCTGCAAGGTCTGCGGGCCGCCAAGGAAGGCTTGCCGGGCCGCTGGCGGCCCTCGGGCCGTACTAAGAGTACCTGTGCTCTCGGGCAATTGAATATTCAGAGCTTCCTTTCCTTGTTCTCTGACACCTTGAGGGTTTCTATGCTAATCATCTTTGCATTAAACATTTAAATGAACACGTGGGATACCGCTTTAATAAAGTATGGGGTGCCATCAGTTCCTCCAATTCCATGTTTCTTACCACTAAATGATACATATAAGGCATTTTGAGCAATTAATAGCAGTGAAATTGTTTTATATGCAT
Source organism: Lissotriton helveticus (assembly GCF_964261635.1). Lineage (NCBI taxonomy): Eukaryota > Metazoa > Chordata > Amphibia > Caudata > Salamandridae > Lissotriton > Lissotriton helveticus. Next base: position 232,158,992 of record NC_136067.1, on the reverse strand, counting down.
TTTTGGGTCTCTTCACCAGGTTTTATCTGGAAAAATATGTCCTGGGAAAAAAACGTGGATGTGAAATGTGTCACACAACATGGGGGCTATTCATAGACTGCAGTGCGTAGTACGTTTTTTAGTATTATTATAGTTTTCTAACGTACTAGAAAACTTTATTTACAAACCTACAAGCACAGTTTCTACCTCCTCGTCTCCTATCTTTTTTTGTGTGAAGAACTTCTCCTCGAGTGCAGACTCTCCTCACACATTAGTCTACATTTTAGTTGTAAATGTAGGAAGGACGGGGGAATGGCTGGAAAATGGGGAATACTTATTAATAAATGGGAGGGGGTAAGGAAGGAGTAAGGAGGTGTTTAGGAACGGCCAGGGAGGGATTTACAAAGGGATGTGTATCCATCCACAAAAGAGAAAGGGCATTGCTATGCACAAACTGCACTTCTAAAGTTACCACAGCCAAAAGGGGACCTAATGCAGTTGTAACCTACTCAAGCTCAGAGCTTAAGTAAATCCAGCAAAACACATGGCCAACTAATGTTACTGCAACACCATTCCATAGAAAATTATACAGATAAGGGAATACAGTGAAATCCAATAGGAAATAATGGTAAATTAACAAAACGTATTTCTAAAAGTTAAAAAAAACCTTTAATAGCAAAAATATATAAAATGAATATTTGTTTCATTTAACTTTAAAATATGGTAACAACTTTTTTTGTGATAAAAAAATGTGTGTACTTTAAAATTTTAATAAAATCTAAAAAGGTTTCTTTCAATTTATTCTATACATCGTTTATACTTCCATTAAAAACATTAAATAATTATTTTTAATTTAATTAAATAATGCTGTTTAATTTGTTTCTTTTGCTCTAAAATTTAAAAAAAGTGTGACATTAAATTACAATGTATTTAACGTTAAATATTAGTAGTTTTTTTTTAAATGTAACTTTTTTAGGGAGACTCTAACTCATGGGTACTCACAAACTTTCTCTCGGGGGCCAAATTTGCAGTGTGGTTTGTGGCCGAGGGCCGCACCGGTGGAGGCGGGGTCAGTGGGGGAGGGGGAAGGGGCTAGAAAGAAAACAAGCATTTGCAATGCAATAGGTCTCGCATTAGGAAAGTTTGAGCTATTGGTCTTGTAAATGACAATTTTTTTATTTGTGTTGTTTTTGAAATAGCTAAATTAATAGCTTTGTCCTTTACAATGCTAATAGTTAATACTTTCACAAATGTGACACCTATAGCATTTGTAATGCAACATGTTTTGTATTTACGCAACTTAGATGTATTGATATTACAAATAACAATGCTTTTTAATTTTTTTAAATAATTAATACTTAAATAAAAGTGATTGTAATTTACAATGGCAATAGCTTAAACTTTTGTAAATAACTTTTGTGAAGATTATGTTCAGTGTATTTTATTGTGACGAAAATCCAAGAACAGAAGTGAAATATTAACATCTTTTTGTGACATTTGTAATAAAGCTTGAAACATTGAGAGAACATATTTGAACCAGTGATGCTGTGGTGGTGCTGAGTGATGCTGTGGTTGCGCTGAGTGATGCTGTGGTTGCGCTGAGTGATGCTGTGGTTGCGCTGAGTGATGCTGTGGTTGCGCTGAGTGATGCTGTGGTTGCGCTGAGTGATGCTGTGGTTGCGCTGAGTGATGCTGTGGTTGCGCTGAGTGATGCTGTGGTTGCGCTGAGTGATGCTGTGGTTGCGCTGAGTGATGCTGTGGTTGCGCTGAGTGATGCTGTGGTTGCGCTGAGTGATGCTGTGGTTGCGCTGAGTGATGCTGTGGTTGCGCTGAGTGATGCTGTGGTTGCGCTGAGTGATGCTGTGGTTGCGCTGAGTGATGCTGTGGTTGCGCTGAGTGATGCTGTGGTTGCGCTGAGTGATGCTGTGGTTGCGCTGAGTGGTGCTGTGGTTGCTCTGAGTGGTGCTGAGTGGTGCTGGGGTGGTGCTGAGTGATGCTGTGGTGGTGCTGAGTGATGCTGTGGTGGTGCTGAGTGATGCTGTGGTGGTGCTGAGTGATGCTGTGGTGGTGCTGAGTGATGCTGTGGTGGTGCTGAGTGATGCTGTGGTGGTGCTGAGTGATGCTGTGGTGGTGCTGAGTGATGCTGTGGTGGTGCTGTGGTGGTGCTGTGGTGGTGCTGTGGTGGTGCTGTGTTGGTGCTGTGGTGGTGCTGTGGTGGTGCTGTGGTGGTGCTGTGGTGGTGCTGTGGTGGTGCTGTGTGGTGCTGTGGTGGTGGTGCTGAGTGGTGCTGTGGTGGTGGTGCTGAGTGGTGCTGTGGTGGTGCTGTGGTGGTGCTGTGGTGGTGCTGTGGTGGTGCTGTGGTGGTGCTGTGGTGGTGCTGTGGTGGTGCTGTGGTGGTGCTGAGTGGTGCTGTGGTGGTGTTGTGGTGGTGCTGAGTGGTGCTGTGGTGGTGCTGAGTGGTGCTGTGGTGGTGCTGTGGTGGTGCTGTGGTGGTGCTGAGTGGTGCTGTGGTGGTGCTGAGTGATAATGTGGTGGTGCTGAGTGATAATGTGGTTGTGCTGAGTGATAATGTGATGGTGCTGTGGTGGTGCTGAATGATGCTGTGGTGGTGCAGAGTGGTGCTGTGGTGGTGCTGAGTGATAATGTGGTGGTGCTGAGTGATAATGTGGTGGTGCTGAGTGGTGTTGTGGTGGTGCTGTGGTGGTGCTGGGTGATAATGTGGTGGTGCTGAGTGATAATGTGGTGGTGCTGAGTGATAATGTGGTGGTGCTGAGTGATAATGTGGTGGTGCTGAGTGATAATGTGGTGGTGCTGAGTGATAATGTGGTGGTGCTGAGTGATAATGTGGTGGTGCTGAGTGATAATGTGGTGGTGCTGTGATGGTGCTGTGGTGGTGCTGAATGATGCTGTGGTGGTGCAGAGTGGTGCTGTGGTGGTGCTGAGTGATAATGTGGTGGTGCTGAGTGGTGTTGTGGTGGTGCTGTGGTGGTGCTGGGTGTGCTGTGGTGGTGCTGAGTGATAATGTGGTGGTGCTGAGTGATAATGTGGTGGTGCTGAGTGATAATGTGGTGGTGCTGAGTGATAATGTGGTGGTGCTGAGTGATAATGTGGTGGTGCTGAGTGATGCTGGGGTAGCGCTGAGTGATGATGTGATGATGCAGAGGTCAGAAAGGCACAAAAAACGAGTCTAACAGAGGGCACAAAGGCACAAAAAACGAGTCTAACAGAGGGCATAAGGGCAGAAAAACGAGTCTAACAGAGGGCAGAAAGGCACAAAAAAACGAGTCTAACAGAGGGCAGAAAGGCACAAAAAAACAAGGGAAAAACTAGTCTAACAGAGGGCAGAAAGGGACAACAAGTGGGAGGGGGAGGATGTTGAAAGAGACACGGCCTGGCGGCCATGAAATTGAAAGTACGGCCGTGCAAGCGCTTGTGTAAATGTCTTCCAGTTTTGATGGTAAATGTACACATATTGGGATCTATAAAGTGTTTTTTTAAAACGGAACACAGCACCTCTCGCACGCTAGGTGGCATGGTTCATTATGGCGGGGTGTGCTCATGCCCCAGCATCTGTTGGTGTCTTTTCATAAGTGTAAAGGGTCGGCGAGAATTAAAAACTTTTATTAAGAAAGCGACAGAAGTTGCACTGTCTGAACCCCTACTGTGATTATTTTTGTGGGTGTGGTAGGCAAGCAGTGACAGGACACCCATCCCCGCTGTAAGCAGCCAGAGTTATTGCTGGTTTAATTTTTGCAATAATTGCTACTGAGGCAGAAAGGGCGGATCCACATGGGTGGAGTAGGGAATAGTTAACTGTGAATTACCTTTGCATTTTAAAGAATCCACAAGCGTGAGATTGCGGGAAGTGTAGGGTGATGGAATCCAACCCAGGTAGCCTGATATTGCCCCCCTGTGCCTCCGCCCCGCCAGCAGCCTCCTAAGAGAATGGCCACAGCAGTGATTTTACTTGCATCTTGGCTGGATTTAATTAGTGTCAACATTACTTGCGGTGTGTTGACGTTTTTTTGAAGAGCATCGAAAAAAAAGAATCGCGGTTGAACTCAAAGTCGAGAAACTTGGAGAGAATCAAAAACTGGGCGCTTCGTCTGCATAATTAAAAGCTCAGAAGCGTTCAAGTGCACCAGGAAACCGGGACTTGAGTGAAAGTTTCTTAGTGCGGCGAAGTAAGCAAATAGCGTAAAGTGCATGGCTGAGCGCGTGCAATGTGTGGCTCGCGGCGCCAAACATGTTTTTCATCTTTTCAATCCCGTTGTAAGTTTTTAAGGTTATAGAAATCCAGCGCTGCAACACCAGCTTTCCTTCGCCAAGAACGGCATCGGTGTTTTAGTGGTAGAAGCAGTGTCGGCATAGCAATCTTACCAGATTAGAGGGAGCAGTACTTAATATGAAGAAGAAACAAATCGGATGGGGTGGGGGGCGGGGGAGAAGGGGAGTGAGCGTGTGGGAGGGAAGCGCTGGCTCTCGGCATTGTGTGGGCAGGGGGCGCATTCCTTTGAAGTGTGAAGCTCTCAGAGGCAGGAGGCTCGGGGAGCAAATGGCAAGCGCGTGCACGAGCACATGCACTTGACGTAATCCGCCTGGTCGTTTCAGAGCTTGGTTTGCCCTCAATACTCTCGTCCTATTATCGCTTGTGCGATTAATAGGACGAGACCTAAAACTGTGACCATGAAGTTGAACACAGGCCCCTGCAGCTGACGTGTTCATCCACTGAGCCAACAGACCAGCATACACACACATCTCTTTTTCTCTCTCTCTCTCTCTCGCTCTCTTCCTATCTCTCCCTCCCTCTCTCTGTCTCACTCCTTCTATCTCTCTCTCTCGCTCCCTCCTTCCCTCTCTCTGTCTCCCTCTGTCTCTCTCTGTCTTACCTCTCTTTCTCTCTGTGTCTCCCTCCATGTCTTTCCTTCCCTCTCTCCGTCTCCCTCCGTCTCCCTTCATCTGTCTCCATCTATCTGTGTCCCACTGTCCATCTCCCTCCCTCCGTCTGCCCTCTGTCTGTCTCCCTCCTTCCCTGTCTGTTTCCATCCCTCCCTCTGTCTCCCTCCCTCCCTCCCTCCCTCCCTCCCTCCCTCCCTCCTTCCCTCTCCCTCCCTCCCTCCCTCTCCCTCCCTCCCTCTCCCTCCCTCCCCCTCCCTCCCCCTCCCTCCCTCCCTCTCTCTCCCTCCCTCCCTCTCCCTTCCTTCCTCCCTCTGTCTGTCTCCCTCCCTCCCTCCCTCTGTCTGTCTCCCTCCCTCCCTGTCTCCCTCCCTCCCTCTGTCTGTCTCCCTCCCTCTGTCTGTCTCCCTCCCTCCCTCTGTCTGTCTCCCTCCCTCCCTCTGTCTGTCTCCCTCCCTCCCTCCCTCTGTCTGTCTCCCTCCCTCTGTCTGTCTCCCTCCCTCTGTCTGTCTCCCTCCCTCTGTCTGTCTCCCTCCCTCTGTCTGTCTCCCTCCCTCTGTCTGTCTCCCTCTGTCTCCCTTCCTTCCTCCCTCCCTCTGTCTCCCTTCCTTCCTCCCTCCCTCTGTCTCCCTCCCTCCCTCTGTCTGTCTCCCTCCCTCCCTCTGTCTGTCTCCCTCCCTCCCTCTGAGCATTGTGGGCCCCCTCACCGAACTCACTTCCAAGAAGCAGCCACAGAAGGTGCACTGGACACCCGAGTGTCAGGCCGCCTTTGAGACTCTGAAGACAGCGATGTGTACCGCCCCGTGCTCCAAGCCCCTGACTACAGCCGGGAATTCGAAGTCCTAACCGATGCTTCGGAGCACGGTGTCGGGGCGGTCCTTTCCCAAATCAACCCCGAAGGAGTTGATCAACCTGTGGCCTTCATCAGCCGACGTCTGCTGGCCCGAGAGCAACGCTGGAGCACCATTGAACGAGAGGCCTTCGCCGTGGTGTGGGCCCTCAAGAAACTCCAACCATATCTCTTCGGCACCCACTTCCGGGTGCAAACCGACCACCGGCCCTTGCGGTGGTTGATGCAGATGCAAGGAGAGAACCCCAAGTTGCTGTGATGGTCCATCTCCCTACAAGAGATGGACTTCACTGTGGAACATCGCCCCGGCCACGACCACGCCAACGCCGACGGCCTGTCCCGCTTCTTCCGCCTCGGCGAGGAGAACCCCCAAGAAGATGGGTGACTCTCCCTGCCTTCAGCTGGGGGGGACGTGTGTTGGACCCGGCCTCGTGGCGTGGTCCCACTCCTCCCGCATGGCGGGCCCTGGACGGCATCGACCGCTGTCCTCCCCCCTGCAGCTACCCTCTCCAACCTTCAACGAGAGCCGCCACTCCTGGCAACCCCCGGCTCTGAATTGAATTGAATAAAATTTATATAGCGCAAAAACAACCCGAAGGCATCAAGGCGCCTAACAAAAGCTGATCAAAACAATAAATTACTGCAGATACGCCTGCACAAAGAGATGTGTTTTCAAAGCCTTTTTAAAAGCCTGGAGAGTAGGCAGAGATCTTATTTCCAAAGGGAGGGCATTCCACCCCTTCGGTGCAAGAGTGGAGAAGGCCCTACCTCCCCATTTCACTCTCCTGAAATGGGGAACAGATAGCAGGAGTCTGCTCGAAGACCGCAAATCCCTTGCAGGGGTGTACCGAAACAGGATAGATCCAACACCGGTATGACTATTTCTAGCCAAAGCCCTGTAAGTCATACTCAGAGTCTTGAAGTGAATGCGAGACTCAACGGGAAGCCAATGCAGCAACTTTCTGGCCGCTGCAGCTGAAGTACGTCTCGTTAGATCCAAAACAAACCTGGCAGCGGCATTCTGGACTACCTGTAAGCGCTGCAGCAGGGTCTTATTTATGCCCGCATACAGCGCATTACAGTAGTCCATCCTAGAGCCAATAAGGGCAACAGCAAGCTGTTTCCTCGCCTGCAAGGATAAATAGTGCCTGATCTTCCTTAGGACATGAATAATGCCCCAACAAGAGGAAATGGTGCGGCTGACCTGTTTGCCCATATCAAGGGAGGGGTCAATCACCACTCCGAGATTTTTTGCGGAGGAGGTGGGGGTGGGGGAGGCTCCTAATGAGTCTGGCCACCAACACGATGACCAGATGTCCTCTTTCCCTCCAAACACCATCACCTCGGTCTTCTCTCCATTTAGTTTAAGCGTATTCAAGATCATCCATTGACCGACTGCCTCCATACAAGATCTAAAATTGGAGGCAGTCTGGACGCTAGCCTGTGAGAGAGAGACGAGGATCTGGGTGTCATCCGCATAAGAGACTGTCTCCATCCCATAAGATCTAATAAGCCTGGCAAGTGGGGTCACGTAGATGTTAAATAGGGTCGGGCTGAGTGCCGACCCCTGGGGGACCCCACATTGCACAGGGTGGGATGGAGACAGAAATTTCCCCAACTTCACTCTTCGTACTCGATGAGTGAGAAAAGATGTGAATAGGTCCAGGGCTGTACCTCGTACACCAATCTCCCTCAGCCGAGATGTTAAGACTGAGGGGGAGAGGGTGTCAAAAGCCGCCGTCAGATCTAAAAGGATCAGGAGGGTGGTCTGGCCCTCATCAACACGCGAGCGGATATCATCCAGCACTATGGTGAGGGCTGACTCGGTGCTATGTTCCCTCCTGAAACCATGTTGGGAGGCATCAAGACATTCCCTCTCAGGAACACGGCGACCCCTACTCGCCCCACTCTGCTGGTCCGGCCCCTACCCCGGGCCACCATCTCAGGCCCCGACTCCATCTTGGGCCCTCCACATCCAGACCACGTGGCCTCGGCCCGACCTCGGCCGCGGCCCCAGCGAAGCCCCGACATCGAGGCACCAAGATCCGACCAGGTGGTAAAGCGGCCACTCGACGGATCAAGGAGGAGGGGAGTTTCGATGGCCCTCCAGCCGTCCCCGGACGCCTGGTTTCGATCGCCCTCCGGCCTCCCTGGGCACTGGCTATACCCCCCTGCTGGGTGTCTGGACACTCTCATCCCGGCCCCTCTGACCCCCAGGCGCGAGGGTCCGGACATCAAAGGACTCCAGACCTATATCTGGGGCAGCTCTGGAATGGGTCGGCAGTTGTATCCTGGAGTCGAGAGCCCTGCTGATCGAATCGCGGCTGACCCTGAGAAGAACTCGCTACTTTGAACCCTGGAACCTCGGAGCCCTTCTGACCTGGTCGCGGCCCCCCTACTTGCTGAGAAGAAGATCCTCACGGAACATCGGAGCCCTGCTGACGCTGTCGCGGCCCGACCTTGCTGAACCATCCTCGGAGCCCTGCTGACTCTGTCGCGGCCTGACCTCGCTGAACCATCCTCGGAGCCCTGCTGACGCTGTCGTGGCCCGACCACGCTGAACCATCTTCAGAGCCCTGCTGACGACGTCGCGGCTCGACCTTGCGGAACCCCCCAGCTCGAGGATTGAGAGTTGTGCGTAGGGTATCCCCGTGCCAGGCTGGTACTAAGACTGTCCCGCTACCCCCTTCCCACCGTTACCGAGACATTAAGGCTCCCTCGATCCGTTTGTACATATGCTGAGAGAACCTACCTTTATTGCTGATGAAGACTCTAAGAATCTACTCTCTTGTGTGGTGTCCCTTTGTAGTGGTGTGATTGCTCGGCTGTTACGATTCTAGGAGAGGAGCCTCACCAAGGAGGCCTCTCGACCGCGCTCGGCCAACTCCAGAAGGAGAGGTGGGTCTCGGGGTGGTCAGTCAGACATCTTCTGCCTCCCCTGGGATCGCCTTTCTAACAAGAGGCACGTGGCGAAGACTAGGCAGGAAGCCGCCAATGAGAACTGGGCTGTGAGCTGCTCGGCAGGAGCTGAATCGTGTCAAAAAGCATGAGTGGGGAGACCCTTTGAACGGAGCAGTCAGCTTCTCTTTCGTTTGTGTCTTTAACTCGAAATTGACACCCGTTTTAAAATCCAGGAGTGGCGGGACATGATGGCTAGACTCTGCACTCCCTGGTAGTCATATCTTCTAGGGTGTGGTCTAGTTCTTTTTGTACTAGAGACGGTAAAAAGGGACGCTGCGCGAGCACGCTCCACCTTTTGAACAGAGCAGTCAGCTGCTCCTTTGTTCGTGTCTTTAAATCAAAATTGACACCCGTTTTAAAATTCGTTTTGCACTGAACTGTTACTAGCTAATTTTAATCCATGTTTGAAAGACTTTTAAAAATGAAGTGGCACTGAATTGATTCTGGTGGGGAAATGGAATTCGGAATTGCAAATCGGAATCCCGGGGTGGTGTGACACCATAGCTAGCACTTCCTGGTAATCATATCTTCCAGGGTGGGATCTAGTTCTTTTTGTACTGGAGACGTTAAAAAGAGATGCTGTGCGGGCGTGCCGCTGGCACATCGAAGACAAGCCCGTTTGCACCCGTCAGCGACCCAGAGGCGTCCGGCACCGGAGATGCTGTCCATTGCCCATCAGGTAGAAATATCCCCCAAAAGGTCAAACGGATGTACAGTAGAGAGAGTTTACTAGCCTGGATAAGTGGGGGGGCTGCAGCACCCTTTTCACCTTATCTGTGGACACCAACCATCTATCCTGTGGAAACTGTAACTGGGACATTCAGCCATATAATAACAATAAGCCTCATGCAAGAGCTGATGGTGGTGGTGCGGGGACTCGCCAACCGCGGTTTGGGGCAACCGATTTTAATCTGACGGCAGCCCTTCTCAAAGTAAGATCTATTAAAAAAAACGAGCTAGAACTGTTTGATCTCCTCACTGATGTAAAGCCTGATATCATGTTTATTACGGAGACATGGTTCAAGGAGGGATCCAACAAAAACAGAACCCCTCTCCTAGATATCAGTTAATATAAAGGTCACTGATCCATTAATTTCTCAATATTAACATTGTCCCACACAAGAAAAGGTATTTGAAAAACATATATTGCCTTTTTTATTTTTTAAATTAGAAAAAAGGAAAATTATTTCAATGAAATATACTGTACAGTTCAAATAAGTTCAATACATATAGTGTTATATTACAGTTCAATAAATTCAACATATTTCAACGTCTAATACAGCCCCCAGACACCCGCAGGCAACCAATCATACTAACAGGCAACCACACTACATGAATTACTAACAACACTGTACAAATATAGCAATTTACAAAAAAAAGAGAAAATCAATATATACAACAAAAGACACAATTCATGTACAAACGAAACAAAAAGCGCTGTCCGCGTTTCGGAAAGGACAATATTCACAGCTCCTTCGTCAGGGCGCAACCAAAGATATATATATATATAATTTCTTCTGTAGTGCTGAACTCTTCATATGTTAATACATAGGTCCACTGTATAAGGGACAACCAGGCAACAGGGGCTATCAATGGCAATTAATACATGGCAACCTATGTTATCTCTGTGGGGACAATGACAAAATATATAAGTAAAATGTACTATAAATCTCATACTACTAATTGCTGCTGAGGAAACCGGCACCAGAAATAACATACAAAAATATGTTCCAGGTGTCAAAGAAGGAAATAGAAATGTCAAGTGTAGACATTTAAAGTCATTATGTGCAAGTTAAAGATATGACAAGTGCAGACAACAAGAATATAGCTAAAAAACCCGTGAAAACGAAAGGAAAACAATGTGCGTTTATCTCAATCACATATCCAGGGAAGTCACCACACTAAAGCCTACCTGTTGGTTCAACAAAAGGCAATGCTTCCAGGTCATCTCTACTTCGTTAAGCGATGACCCCCAAGAATTTCTGGGACTAAAGAGCCTAGAGGTGAAGAAAACATGTACAGAACACAATTGAAGCAAGGGTAAAGAATCTAAGGTATGGTAACAGCTACTTGACAAGGGATGGAAACCGGTCACAATATAATAGAGGCCCAGGACACATGAATGTACGGGCTATCCTAAATACCCATCTGCCAGGTCACGAACAGTTCCATCTGTAGTTCGTACAGTCCGCGTAACCCGTCCCTTAATTTGGTAAAAGATGATCCAAATAGGGGCTAGTACACTAAATATAAGAACAAGAACCCCAGATAAAATACACGGCGTTACCAATAACTTACCCTCAGCCAAGAAATTGGCGCGTAGAGTACTGTTGATGAAAACGGTTCTGATCAAGAGGAACTACATGAGGGAGATAAGCGCAAGGGACACAAACATAAATAAGTAATCCGACCTCAGAATGATTAGAGACGGTGAGTACCGGACCAAAAGAGGCAGGGTCATACATTCCTCCTATTCTACTTAGTTGAGGTACAGAAAATCCGCAAAAGTAAATTCAATTGTTCTCATAAGACCAAGGTAAACGTGCTCACTCCGATAATGTAGAAACTGTATGGGGCCAAAGAAATAAACAGACGGAATTAACCAACTGTCCATGCCCCCAATAACACTAGCCAGTATAGAACTATACAAAACCGAAGTGGTAAAGTACCGAAGCAACAGTGACAGTGTAATACAAACCTCTTATTAAAGAAGATGAAATGTCCAACAAAAAAAAAATAATTGTAGTTCAGTCATATCCGTAGGGCCAGGGTAAGCGTGCTCCCTCATGTAGGAACTACACGGGCCAAGAAAATAAACTGATGCAATTAAAAGACCGCCCATACTCCCAACGCGAATGGCCACTAAAATAATATGCAAAACACCCACGTATCAGGGATTCCCCATGAACCCACCTGGATAACTCCTCGTAACGACCTCAAGACGCCGACTCTCCTTCCAACTTCCGCCAAATATGCTCAAGGACCCCTAACACCAGTCGTAGTATATAAACACGCCAGTCAATCGCATACACCTGAGTGGTGAGAAGCGATAACTAAAAATAGAGAACGGACTGACGCGTAGTTCGCCACTTGGTGGGCGCCATGTTAGAACGGGTAGTAATGGACTAGTATAGTTCACACCAGTTCCAATATAGGAAAAAACCTAAAATGAAGTTATTATTAGGACAATATAGAAACGTGACTCTCAGAAGGAATGATGGAAAAGTAATCAATCGAGGCCTTGTGGTTGTTCTGATTTTGACACTTGATATTTGACCCTTTATTTTTCTCCTTCCTTGTGATCAGTATTGATTTATGGAGAAAATCAAAACCTTTGGTTTCTCGGACGAAGATTTTTCCAAACTTATTGGACAGAGTGTTTCATCATATCATCCATTTACTTTGAACAAAATAGATAATGATGAATGGTTCAAATTAGTGAACCTCAAAAAGAAAGCAAGGAAAACTGAGTCTCAAGCAGAGTTTATGTTAGCCTACTTGAAAGCTGGTGTAATTCCGAACAGGCTACGCGTGAGAAATATTCCAGGCCTTTTTATCGAAATAAGAAAATTTCTTGAAAAGTGGTCGCTCATTGCTAACCGATGCTCGAGGGATTTAATGATCCTTATTATTGAAACACCCCTTGAGGTGGTTGATTCGCTTATAAAAGAAATAACGGAGATTGAACAGAATCTTAATAAGAACAGTCCAGTAGAAGAAGCAAAGAAAAAGTTGGCTGAGGTCAATTGTGAACTTGCCTCCTTTAGTGACAACTTGATTAAAAAGAAAACTGAGAAACTAAAAAACGGATATTCGCTTTTTCTCTGAAGAGAGGGTGTATCCATATTTGGGAGCTCAGTATTACAATACCCCCAGGGATACCAAGGAGATTATCTGCATTGGTCTAATAAAAAGATTTCTGAATCCTCTGACACTGAAGGAGAAGCAGGTTCTAATTACCACAGAGGTAACAGCTATAGGAGGCCAGTGTTTGATCAACACTATAGGGGGAATAATTTTTTGGGGAACAGACAGTACACCCTAAGGACCAGGTTGAGATCTCAGGGCCGGAGCCAATACCAACAATCAAAAGACCAATATTACCCGGAGAGTTACCCTCGACCTCCTCAAGGAAGGAGGAACCAGTATTGGAGATATTGAAGATGATGAGAGGATCAGTAGCAGAGTCCGAGATAATGGATTCATCTGGTGAACAGAACCTTATTCCTATCTTTAACTTATCTAAGACCCCTTTTGATATTCATACCCTAAGCTTGCTATCTCAGGGCTTATCCTTTGTCCCGAGTACTGGACTGAATAAATTCGAACTTAATCGGGACATACAGTCGTTCTTCAGAAAGATTAGTCTAAGAAAGTTTTTTGTAAATCATGATCTACCCCCGACTAACAATTTTTCGGGACTACGCCCGGAGTCGGTCTTTACACCTTCTCTGGATGAAGTCGGACCGGAGGTAGGGATTTTTGAAAGGGTTGTGAGCTCTAAGATCCAGAATCTGACTAAATTTGCCCCCAAACCTGCATATAACCTCAATTATGAGGAATATATGGCACTCAAGACATTATCAAAGAATCAGGAGATTATTTTTAAACTATGTGACAAGGAAGGAGGCATTGTGGCTCCGAGCAGTGAAAATTATGTTACGCAAATTGAAGCGATGCTTTGTGTCCTAGAACATTATCGACGAGTTACCTCTTATCCCGGTAAAATAATCAAAAGTGATATCTTACATATCACCCAAGGGCCGCTAGGTAGAGGGACCATCTGCCAACAGGAGTTTGACTACCTTAATCAGCCCTATACTAGTATTCCTGTACTGTATGTGCTACCTAAAACGCATAAGAACACTTCCAAACCCCCTTATAGGCCTTTCGTTTCGACAATTGGTTCGATCACAGAACAATTGTCAAAATATGTTGATAAATTTCTTGGGCCTATGGTACAGGTGCTCCAGGCATACATCCGGGATACTGGACACCTTATTAATCGTATTGAAGGGCTAACGTTCAACCATCACTCCGACATCTTGATCTCTATGGACATAGAGGCACTTTATACTGCTATTCCCCAGAAGGGTGCACTCGAAGCAGTTAAAAAAGCTTTGGAGAAGAGTGACAACCATGTGGATAATTTGTTTATCCTTGAATGCCTCAGTATAGTCCTCCAGGAAAATTACTTTGAATTTAATAGATCGATCTTCAAGCAAGTCCAGGGCGTGAGTATGGGCACAGCTTGCGCCCCTAATGTGGTGAACATCTATATGGGAGAATTTGAAGACAGTTTTATTTTTAATGAAATTTCCCCTTTTTTTGAAAATATTTATCATTGGTATCATTTTATCGATGATATTTTTTTCATTTAGAGGGGCCCGGAAGAACAACTGGAGGAATTTATGTTATGGCTTAACCTATGCGATCCCCAGCTGAAATTTAGTACCAACATGAGTAGAAACCGCATAGAATTCCTGGATATTTGGATTCAAGCCCTAGAGGGGGTGATAGAAGTCTCACTCTATACCAAGCCAACGGCACGCAATACGCTACTCCAATATCAAAGTTTCCACCCGCGGAGCCAGAAAGATGGTATTCCGTTCAGCCAATTTTTAAGGCTGAGACGGAACTGTACCAACATCAGAGACTTTGATCTCCATGCTGAAGAATTGAGAAATAAGTTACTTAGACGAGGTTATCCACCCAGACTCCTGAAAGAATCATACAAACAGGTGAAATATTATAATAGAGTTGCCCTATTGGAGAATAAGAAGGAACTGAGTGATCCCAAACTTGTGTGTGTAACACGTCACTCTAGTATTAACAACCAACTACGTCAGATTTTTTGCTACCAGTGCCATATTCTTAATTCAGGATCCCAAGGTACAGCTATACCCAAACCTATCTTTGCGTTCCGTAGGAATAAAAATCTCCGGAATCATTTGGTTCATTCTAAATTCAATCCCAGAATGGCCCCACTCCAAAAATCCATCACAGGGGAAAATCCCATCTATGGTACTCACAGATGTGGAAATTGCCACGCTTGCGGTTCAGCGATTGTGTCCGCAGAATTGATATGGGGTAAGAGAAAGTTCCACTTGAATGAAATGACAAATTGCAGATCAGCCAATGTGGTTTACCTCATATTATGCCCATGTCAGAAGGGTTATGTGAGCGAGACTAGCCGCGAGTTGAGAATTCGTTTCAGCGAACATAAGTCTGCTATTAAGAACAACAAAAGAGGGGCTCCTCTTGTAGCACATTGGCATGAAAAACAACACTCACTGTCCGAACTTAAATGGAGAATATTGGAGAAGGTGCATAAACTTCATGATAATAACATTAATGGACTGAGAGCTAAGAGAGAGGTTTTTTGGATTTTCACCTTGCAGACAGCCGTTACTGGTCTGAATGAGTCGATACCATGACATAATGCGTCATTGTGAATTCAATCGAAGGTTGTCTTTTTCTGAATTAGGTCTAGGGACTTCTGTCCTTGTTCCTTACTCCTGACATTGCCTTATGATATACTGTTCCTTCTATGGCAAGGTAGTCTGTTTTTTAGGGAACTTGTTTGAATTCTCTTGTTTCGGTTCTGTTCTGTATATTGAATTTGAATATATATTTGTTTTCACAATATATTTTCTGCTACATGTTTTTCTTTTCTTGGGGTTGTTGTCTTTTCTTCACCTCGGGAATTGTTCCTTCTTCGCCCTCTATTTTTCTTTACATTAGGTTTAGCTATCTCCTTTGGGGTTGCCGTTCGTTTTTTAATGGTGCTTATCGTATGGCTGTCCTCCCGTCAGTCCTTCTTCTATTCTGACTTTTACTGAATGACAGCCGCCTAGTTATGTTTAGCGGTCCATAGACGGGCTCGATTGATTACTTTTCCATCATTCCTTCTGAGAGTCATGTTTCTATATTGTCCTAATAATAACCTCTTTTTAGGTTTTTTCCTGTATTGGGACTGGCGTGAACTATACTAGTCCATTACTACCCGTTCTAACATGGCGCCCACCAAGTGGCGAACTACGCGTCAGTCCTTTCTCTATTTTTAGTTATCCCTTCTCCCCACTCAGGTGTATGCGATTGACTGGCGTGTTTATATACTGCGACTGGTGTTAGGGGTGCTTGAGCATATTTGGCGGAAGTACAAAGGAGAGTCGGCGTCTTGAGGTCATTACAAGGAGTTATCCAGGTGGGTTCATGGGGAATCCCTGATACGTGGGTGTTGTGATTATTATTTTAGTGGCCATTCGCGTTGAGAGTATGGACGGTCTTTTAATTGCATCGGTTTATTTTCTTGGCCCCGTGTAGTTCCCACATCACCGGAGGGAGCACACTTAACCTTGCCCCACGGATTTGACTGAACTTCAAATTGCGGTTTTTTTTTTAGACTTTTTTTTGGGCCATTTCATCTTCTTTAATAAGAGGTTTGTACTACACTCTCACTGTTGCTCCGGTACTTTACCGCTTCGGTTTTGTATAGTTCTGTACTGGCTAGTGTTATTGGGGGCATGGACGGTGGGTTAATTCCGTCTGTTTATTTCTTTGGCCCCATACAGTTTCTACATTATCGGAGTGAGCACGTTTACCTTGGCTTCATGAGAACAATTGAATTTACTTTTGCGGATTTTCTGTACCTCAACTAAGTAGAATAGGAGGTATGTATGACCCTGCCTCTGTTGGTCCGATACTCACCGTCTCTAATCCATCTGAGGTCGGGTTACTTATTTATGTTTGTGTCCCTTGCTCTCATCTTCCTCATGTAGTTCCTCTTGATCAGAACCGTTTTCTTCGACAGTACTCTACGCGCCAATTTTTTGGCTGAGGGTAAGTTATTGGTAACGCTGTGTATTTTACCTGGGGTTCTCGTTCTTATATTTGTTGTACTAGCCCCTATTTATATAATCTTTTACCAAATTAAGGGGCGGGTTACGCAGACTATACGAACTACAGATGGAACTGTTCGTGACCTGGCAGATGGGTATTTAGGATAGCCCGTACATTCATGTGTCCTGGGCCTCTATCATATTGTGACCGGTTTCCATCCCTTGTCGAGTAGCTGTTACCATACCTTAGATTCTTTATGCTTGTTTCAATTGTGTTCTGTATATGTTTTCTTTACCTCTAGGCTCTTTAGTCCCAGAAATTCTTGGGGGTCATCGCTTAACAAAGTAGAGATGACCTGGAAGCATTGCCTTTTGTTGAACCAACGGATAGCTACCACCTCTCCTAGCTACCTGGCGAATAAACTGAAACTTTCTGGAGGATCTAGACCATCACGTAATGCGGAAAAACTTCTGCTTGAACCTCCCACTTTCAAGAAGGAAAGAATGATGGCCCAATCCTTTTCAGGCAACGCGGTGAGAATCTGGAACTCCCTTCCGCCGCAGCTCCGGACCACCGCCTCCTCCCAGGCCTTCAAAACGGACCTCAAAGTTCTCCTCCTCCAAAGACACCTCCAAAAGTAATCCACGTCCACTCTATTATCTGAAGGAAGACCTCCCTTTACTGAAAATTCTATTCTCCTTGACTATGGAAGTGCCTTCCCAGTGTGTTCTTGTGGTTGGAGTGTTTAACATTCACTGCTGTTTTATCCTTGTACCTGTGTTTAGTACTGTTTTTGTAACTTGCACACACCACTTTTCCCTTTTAACACACACTATGCTACCGCTCACATTTTGTTTGCCTTTGATACTTGCACAAGTGCCACCATTGCCTACGTTACGTTTATTCTTGTGCCTAAGGGCCAGATGTAGGTAATTCCGATTTACCTACTCTTAAATACCGAATCATACCGATTCGGTATTTAAGAGTAGGTAAATTGGAAGTAGGCAGATGTAGGTAATTTTAATTTCACAATTACCGATTCTGTAAGATTCGGTATTTACCGATTCTGTAAATACCGAATCGGTATTTCCCATTGATTCCTATGGGCCTTGAAGCCCATAGGAATCAATGGGAAATACCGATTCTGTATTTACAGAATCGGTAAATACCGAATCCTGGCGGGGGGAACAGGGTGTCACTTTGACACCCTGTAGCACCCCAATTGCAGGCTTGTGTGCCATGTGGCACACATACATGCCCTAAGGGCATGTCTGTGTGTCACATGGCATAGGTGTACATGCACAGATGTGCATGTACACTGGAATTCGGTATTTTACCACCCAATAGAATTGGGTGGTAAAATAAGAATTACTAAGGGCCTGTGGCACTGCAAACTGTGCCACCTACATATGGATTAACAGAATCGGTATATTTACCGATTCGGAAAAATACCGAAACGGTAAATTTACCAAATCGGTAAATATACCGATTCTGTAAATTCCGAGGCACCTACATGTCAATAGCCAAATACCGGTCGGTAATGGCCGAAATCGGCCGTTACCGACCGGTATTTGGCTACCTACATCTGGCCCTGAGTGTCTAGCATATTTTTCAGTATTATACCTCTAATTGTACTTTGTTTTCTCTTGTAACCTGCACACTTGTCACTTTTTCCTCCTGTGCACTTTTTGCTACCTCGTGTATTGTTTGCTCACAATTGTCACTTTTTCCTCATGTAACTTAACGTCTGCTTTTGTAATCTGTTCACATGTAATGTTCTCCTCATGTATCAGTTCTGTTCCTTTTGTGAAGCGCTCTGATGCCTTCGGGTAAGCTCCGCGCTATATAAAAACGCATAAATAAATAAATAAAATAGGTTTTAGTGTGATGATTTCCCTGGATATGTGATTGAGATAAACGCACATTGTTTTCCTTTCTTTTTCACGGGTTTTGTAGCTATATTCTTGTTGTCTGCACTTGTCATATCTTTAACTTGCACATAATGACTCTATATTTCTACACTTGACATTTCTATTTCCTTCTTTGACACCTGGAAAAAAAATGTGTATGTTATTTCTGGTGCCGGTTTCCTCAGCAGCAATTAGTAGTATGAGATTTATAGTACATTTTACTTGTATATTTTTCTCATTGTCCCCACAGAGATAACATATGTTGCCATTGATAGCCCCTGTTGCCTGGTTGTCCCTTGTACAGTGGACCTATGTATTAACATATGAAGAGTTCAGCACTACAAAAGAAATTGTATATATATATCTTTGGGTGCGCCCTGACGAAGGAGCTGTGAATATTGTCCTTTCCGAAACGGCGTTGGCGCTTTTTGTTTTGTTTGTTTGTACATGAATTGTATCTTTTGTTGTATATATTGATTTTCTCTGTTTTTGTAAATTGTGATATTTGTATAGTGTTGTTGTTAGTAATTTATTTAGTGTGGTTGCCTGCGGGTGTCTGGGGGCTGTCAAAGATGTTGAAATATGTTGAATTTATTGACCTGTAATATACACTATATTTATTGAAATTATTTGAACTGTACAGTATATTTCTATGAAAGAATTTTCCTTTTTTCTAATATAAAAAAAAAAGGCAATATATGTTTTTCAAATACATTTTCTTGTGTGGGACAATGTTAATATTGAGAAATTAATGGATCAGTGACCTGTATATTAACTGATATCTAGGAGAGGTTTTCTGTTTTTGTTGGTTCTTGCTCCCTGCCTTCCTCTCCTAGTATCTAATTCAGGTGCCCTCTGTTGTTTTTTGTCAATGAGGGATCCAACCCGACAATTACGAAGGCGATTCCCTCTGACTATTTAATAATCAGAAAGGATAGGGCCAGTCGGAGGGGGGGGGCGTGGCCATTATTTACAAAAACTCTCTCTCATGCATACCTCTATCCATGGCAGAGATTGGGGGGCAGACAGCCTCTGTTTTCGTTTGACTGTGTCAGCTCAGCAATTAGTTGCTGGCACAGTAACTTACCCACCGCCGGGAACAGCAGGTCGGTTTCTGGAGTTTCTTGGTCCCGCCCTGTCCCCTATCGCAGCCAAATATAACCACTGCATGGTTCTAGGCGATTTTAACATAAATATGGATCAATCGATCAACCAGGAGTCCATGAAGCTATGTTAAATCCTTAGCATCCTGAACCTTACTCCCTATGTCTCCCTATGTCCATACCCTGGACTAGATTTTTTCATCATCTAAGATTAAAACTGACTTACCTCTCCCCATCATCTGGTCTGACCATTCTCTGCTCACCTTTCGAATATGTAAGAAATCAGGGAGCCCTTCCTCCCAGTGCAAACCTAGGGCTAGTAGTTTTAGATCTTATGCAGAGTTTACGCAGGAGGTATTAGCCACCGTACTGAGGCAGCACCCCATTTCTCTTAGTGGCCAGTTGGAGGAGGATGTCCACTCACTTGAAGGCTAGCTCTTGAAGTGGGCTGTGCAATTAGCACCACTGAGAATGCAGGCAGCAAAAACAGGCCGTGCCTCTGCCCCTTGGTTCACGAAAGCACTAAGGAAAAGTAAGAGCACATGTAAATATCTGGAAAGACTATGGAGAAAGAACTTTGATCCCATCAAGAAATCCACTTATAAAGTGGCCTTGAAGAGTCATTATGCTAAAGTGCGAGAGCGGAAAAAACATTCTTAGCCTCAAAAATTTAACAAGCTGGAAATAGAAGCCTGGAATTGTTCAAAATTGATAAGGCCTTTTCCTCTCAGAACGTTATCAAGCCCCCTTTCACCCCCACAATGAATAGACAAGCCAAATGGCACAGTATTTCTATAATAACATAAAAAATATTCAGGATGCTTTCAGAACTGGTCTCCAAGCTGGCGATAGCATTTTGGCCACACCTTCTTCCTCCCACTTCAATTTAGATAAGACTCTCTTGGAGTTCCCCCTATCTCTTTGACCACGTCCGTTAAAATAATGCAAGCACTGAAATCCGGTTCCCCTTTGGATCCTTGCCCGGCGAGAGTGCTGGCCTCTATTGCGGATGTGATCAACCGAGCAGTGAGCTTGTTCTTGAATTTGTCTCTATCTGAGGGCTTGATGCCCGAATGTTGGAAACACGGACGAATCCTGCCACTTCTCAAAAAACCTACAGCAGAACCCATCTATAGTCAGCAACTACAGGCCAATAACGTTGCTACCATAATTATCCAAGGCTTTGGAGAAGTATGTACACTGATTTTATTGAAACTACCCATGCACTGCACTCTAGCCAGTCTGGGTTCCGATCTAACTATAGAGACGGCATTATTGGAAGTCTCTGACACTATTAAACCCACTCTGGACAGCGGTGGGGAAGCAGTATTGATACTGCTGGACCTTTGTGCGGCTTATAATTCAGTGCCCCATGATCGACTTTTACACAGACTCCAGGACAGTGGTATCAGGGGCACAGTCCTTAAGTGGTTTGCCTCCTTTCTTGAAGGCCGCCAGCAAACCATATGGTCCTAGCCCCTTTCACAGCCCCTATCCCTCCTATGAGGGTTGGAGTGCCACACGGTTCGGTCTTGAGTCCAACCTTGTTCAAACTATATATGCCCCCCTTGGCACTCCTGGCAGAGCATCATGGGGTGAAAGTCATATCTTACGCCCACGACATGCAGCTGCTGTTTACCTATGAGAAAAATGCGGTGTTGAGGGATGATATCAACAATTGCCTGTCCAAGGTGTTCTCCTGGGTCAGGTAAAACCAACATTTGTCTAATTCCGATAAGTATGGAATTATCTGTTTTGGCCATAGTCCCGGAGTGGAATGGGGCAGTTGGTGGCCTCAGGACATGTCCCCCCACCTGTCCAGTTACCACCGTAAAAAATCTTGGGGTAAAAATGGATATGGACATGTCCATGAAGGTACAAGTTCAATCTGTGGCAGCCACCTGTTTTGGACTACTGAAGATGATGAGGAACTTTCTCCCTCTCCTCTCTGTTCCCCATTGGAAAACAGTGGTTCAAGCTTTGATAACTTCTAGGCTTCACTACGCCAATGTTCTGTATCTCAACCTTCCTGACTACCTACTTTGTCGTTAACACATGGTACAGAATGTGCCAGCAAGGGCCGTCTTGTTGGTTGATATCAGAACTCATATGGCACCTCTCTTGATGTCCTTCCAGTGCAAAAAAGGGTGATCTTTACATTAGGAATAGAATCCAGCTATATGCTCCTATCAGAACGCTGCGATCCTCAACTCAGAAGTTGACGGTCGTGACAAAATTTACACGCTCGCGGTTGGGCGGTCGCTCATTTAAGGTGACGGCTACCAAGTTGTGGAATAACCTACCACCTTTTCTGAGACAGGAACAAGCTCTCCTTAGTTTTAGAAGAAAGTTAAAAACCTGGTTGTTTCAATAATGAGTGGAGTCACCCGTAGTAGCTCCTGACTGTTCTGTTAATAGGGTTACGCTAGTGTCGGGACACTCTTGGGAGTAGGCGTGCGCTTTACAAATACCTCTATAACATAAAATAACATGAGGTGTGTGTCTAGAGTCAGCCCCCTCCTCTCCTGTAGGAGTACACTGGTGGAGGCACAAAGCGGGCCTGCGGAGCCGAGGAAGCGCCCCTACCTGACCAGGGAGAGGAAGAAGCTGTGTCACAGGCTGTCTCATCCCGCTTTCTGTTATGTATCGTATTACTGGGGGTCACTCATGTATGCGCCTGGCACTTACTCTCAGAGAACTCTACCCCTTTGCTTCACACTGGTCTCATGCACCCTTTCCAATAATCTGCTCGGGATTCTCCCAATTGTTGGTGGCCTCTCGCACTCAATGGCCTCGCTTTGACCTGCTAATTAAATTTAGCTCTTTTTAACAGTACAGTTAAGTAGAGGAAAATGTTATAAGTAATTAAGTATCTGACACATTTCAATGGAAGATAAAGGTTTGGTTAAGTTTCTTATGTTTAAAAGTATGTTTACATGTGTGTGTAGAATCAGATGGTTTAAATGTTGCAGCAAGTTCAATACTCTACCTGCTCGCGGAACTCCACGGAATTTGTACGAGTTTTCTGGCAACTCTGTGGAATTCTGCGAAGTGAAACTCAGTGAACTCTGCTCAGGCCTAGTACAGACCGAATAAGAATTGACTCACCTCCAATTCCAGGAGTTTTTTATAATGAAGTTTACCATATAAAGCACTGAAGAACTGCACAGTCTGCATTGGATAAGCAATGTATCATTTCATTGGCAAATCACAGTTCGGCATTATAAAACTCCATATAAATATACCAACTTAGAACTAGCTGACTGCACGAGCATTCACCCCTTCTGACCTTATGCCATTGGAAGTAACTGTAGGAAGCTAGCTTTTTATGAGGTAGTGCCAATGTAAGGGCACACATTGCAAAAAGTACAGACGACCCTTATGGGTTACAGGGCTTAAATAAATAATCCCAAATGCTCTACTTGTCGTAGTCTGGACGAGCAGATTAGGATTATCAGATGGTATTGATAAGCATTTGTTGTATATACAGAGGGAAAAAATGAGACACACACTCAAGAAGAAAATCCGAGACCAATTTAGAAAAATACACTGGTTTCTATATAATCTTAGATACCAAGATCATTAAAATCAGGTGAGTACTTTCGGAGAAATTAATTTTTACAGTAAACAAAAGTACTGGAATAACGGTTTTGAGGTATAAGCCTTCAACTCTGTAAGGTTAGACTATGGGAAAAAAATACGCTGCATAGCTACACTTGCAACGTTTTTGGAGTGTGCCTTTAAGGACATAGGATGCATAGGTGGCCAAGATCCAAGACATTACCAGTAGTTCGGTTTTACCTGCCCTGGTGAGTCCAGGTGCAGAGGTGCTGGTCGCGTTGGTAGCCTTGAGCGCTACGGGTTAAAGCCTTTGGGAGAAATGCCTGCAAAAGAAAGGCTGCAAGTGGAGACTTGGGGACACATCTGGCAGAACCCAAAGCAGGTCTCTGCTCTGGAGGGTCTCTGGAGCACAGAAACACAGTTGGTTTACTTGAACCCGGCTGGAGGCGCTTGGGTGTAGAGGTGTTTTGCCCCGTAGGTCGTTGTAGTTAGAGACTCTCACATGGCTTTGATGACCTGGAGGAGAGAGAAAACAGGGCAGTAGGGCCACTCTCGATGAAGCCCTCGTGGATCCTAAAGACCGGTACCCAGCTTATTGGAAGCTGGGCAGCTCCCAGAGGCCCTGACGTTTCCAAACTTGTCAGGGAGACGGATCTGACCTCCTAGAGCAAAGACAACTTCCTCCTGAAGTGCTGCTCTCTCTGTGGGTCCTGGCACGTGGCTGAGTTAGGCCCGGGAAAACACACTGCTATTTTATATGCATACGTCTCTTAAGTTGCCTTGTTTTCTACACAATGACTGTTGACACGCATTTGATTGACTGGCAGTGCAGGATTAGCTTCTGTGAAACCACATTTCTTACATTACCACTTCGTAGGCACACTATCACAACACTTTTAACATTTAGTACAAGGCCTAATCATACATTGTGCAAATGTTGTTGCTTGTTATGCGTCCGTAAGGTGTCCTAGCTTTCACAAGAGGATAAACAGTGAATGACTTGCAGAGGCCTTGGCATGGAGGCAAAGATGCTGTTATTATAGATATACATGCATGTCTGTGTTCAAATCAGAGGAGCATTCTGCTGTCACTGCAAAATCGCTGTTTGGCGGAGTCTCAGCCAAGCGAATTCCTGTTTTTTTCCTCTGCGTGAGGGATGTCCAACTTTTGACCAAGACGGGGACCCAAACACATTCACACACAGCTAATGTGTGGTTAGATCATCCAGTAAAGGATTTTGGCAGATCACCCATCCTAGATATCTAGGTTAGTGAGAACATAGTAGGATTATATTTAGGGCTCCCGGTTTTCCGTTTAAACGGATTTTTACATATAAATACAGACGGAAAACAATTTTTCCTTTGTCTGTATTTATATGTAAAAACTGCAAAATACTAGTAAATTTTGCCAGGCGGCCGTGCTTCAGCCCAAAGTTTCCACGCACCTGGTCCTTTTATTGCTGCCCCAGCCCTTGTTTTGCATTCGGCATGTATTTCTGTGGCCTCAGGGGAGAGATTAATGGTGCGCAACGCCTATGGGATCAAAGAGCTTCAGACACCCCTGGCCCCCCTTGTGTGTGTCAGCCCGGCAGAGACAGCGGCACCCGAGTACTTCACAGGTCTGTAAAAGACCATTTATTTCTTAACGAGGCTTTGTTGTGTGTTTTCACCCCTTCTAAAGCGTCCCTGCAGCTCCGCTCTGCATATTGCTCGGAGAATCAGCCTCAGCCCAGCACCCCTCTCCCCCGCCTCGGAAATTTTCTGTAGAAGGTGTGCTGAGTGTAATGAGGAATTGAAAAATGCCGCCCCCTCCATTTTTCTACCATCACTCTCTCCCAAGTCTGTGGGGTGGCTGAGGAAAGACACACACGTACATGCGGGCTATGAATGGGTCTTGTATAAATAAACTAGGGGCGGGGCTGCAAGGCAGTCATGTAACCCACCCAGAACCACAGCTCACTATGGCGTCCCTTTCATTCCTAGGCCATGACGCCTTTATTAGTGCCCACTCTAACAATAGGGTCAACCCATAGGAGCTGGAAGTAGGGGTGCCGCAACACGCCTAACCATTCTGAGGTTCGACATAAATGAGCTGTTAAGATGCCTATAATTTTTTATTTCTATCCGATCACAGGCTGTATGACAGCGAATGCCAGTGTGAGGCCCATTACAGGCCTGCAGCAAATAATGCTTTAAGATCTGCTGACGTGACACATTTTGTTTTCAGAAAAAAACGCTTAAGGGAGAATCGGGCATATATGGCAACCTAGGGAACCAAGCCTCTCGAAAAACATTGCAGCCTGTTCCCGAAGCCTGGGAAACGAAATCAGGCATTATTTATACCAATGTAATGCGATATTGCCAGGGACTCGACCTCCACCGAACAGTGGGGCTTGTAAATAATATGGGTGTTATTTTCCGTTTATACTGTAGATGGTGACTTGGCACATCTTCTCCGGGATGTCGAGGGCCTGCTGGGTTATTTGGTAATTGCAACATAGTACGAACTCGGAAGGAAGAACAGTGACCAAAGAACAAACCAACCAGATTTTAGTGTTAAGAATTTTGATGTGTTTCATTTATTAATTTTAATTGGACCCTGACAAAGTTATTATTGGGTGGCCCGGTATGGGGGTGACTGATACTACATTTGAATAACCATCAATTCTACTGATTTCAGTTATCCTTTCTATTAAACAGGCCTGTCCTTTTACTATAGAGACCAGGCCTCCTCACACTGATTCATATGAGATAAGTACTGTTATGTTACAGCACGCTATGTTCTATTTCTTTTATTGAGAAGGGCAACTCAGCCAGAGCGTTTCTTCGCGCTAAAGGGAAGGACAGCCAGAAAACCCCAGAATTATAGTTCAGCACACCACACAAACCAAGGAACTACTTTAAAGCCAATTAAAGCCAATTAAGAATTTGTTGCCTTTTAGTTTGTTGTTCCCTCGGCTCTTGTGTCCGTGTACAAGCAGTTGCACATGTGTTTTTGGGGACTGAAATAAATGTGGAAAAATACTAGCTGTAGCGTCGTCTTTTGCTTGTGGCAAAAATAAATGCGGATAAATACAGAAAAAATGCCTCAAAAATAAATATGGATAAATACAGACTGAAATGGCAAAAAAAAATACCATAAAACCCGGGAGCCCTAATTATATTATACACAGTACTTATATGCCAGCAAATATACACTGCTTTAGCACAATGGTGGAATTGGTTATTCTTTTATATGGTTCTCGTATTGCTAAATGCTCATCTACTTCTATTAATCATTGTAGTGTTTATATTTTATACAGGAATCACAATGGTTCAATAAATATTGAAATGTCTAGTTGTGTAACTCTCTGGGTGTGCACGAGAGACTGAGCCAAAAGGTTCTAGATCTGTTATCACTATTCTGTCAGGGTTAGTATATTCTGAGGTTTCCCAATGTATTTGTTTCTGTCTCAGGTTAAGCAGTACTCATGGTAGCCATGTGAGCTAGCAGGACTGTAGGCCAACATATCTTGAGCGCATGCATGGAATCAGTCCGGCAACTTCCCAGCGTTTATGTTGTCTATCAAACACACAGTTCCTACGGAGGAAGTAGAAGCTGTACAACAGCCTGATGGCCGGCAACATGGTGGTCTGGGCAGATACAGTTGGTGTCTGCAGCTGTAGGGTGATCGCTCCTCCACACCAAGGGAGATACTACTTGGTTTTTGAAGGTGAGAACAGTCCTCCAGGGTTTTGGGGAGGCTGTTCAGCTTCTGGACTAGTCGGTCTTCATGATTGTCAAGGTCCAAGCAGCCAGGCAGGGTTTTGTGCCAATCTCTGTGCAGGACGTCTGTTCCCACAACTTCGGCTCCTCTTTGTCCTTCCTTTGGTTCTCAGTAGACAAATCTGCGTTCCTACTGTCAGGGGAACCTTTAAATAGTGAATTTAGGGGAATGTAGAATAGTAGCCAATGGGCTACTTACCCCTGGGGTGACTACACCCCCTATATGAGTATTAATGAGATGAGCTGTTTGATACCAAAAACAATGGTTTTCAGTGCAGTCATTAGGTAGGTGGGTAACTCGTAATGACTATAACCCAGTACATACCTCTAACATGGCTCCCTGACCACTTGCAAGGCTCTAGTTATAGAACTTGCATCACAGCGGCATTCCTGCTCATGCAGATATGCCCTCACATGTACTACAATGCACCCTGCCTTAGGGCTCTAAGGCATCCTGTAAGTTACATAAAATATATGCATGGGCATTGCCCACAGGGAGTGGGCAATGTTGTGCCTTTAGAAGGGCTTGCACCCTTTCATGCATCCTGCATTGGCAGTTTGCATGTCATTTTTGTGTGGGTCTCTTTGGGTGTCATAATACATGCTGCAGCCCATATGAACCCTCTTTAGTACCCATGTCCTGGGTACCATAGGTATCATTAACTAGGGACATACAGGGGTGCTGATGCCCATGCCAATTGGGTTACAATTGAATACTTGTACAGTTTTTAGGAAATGAGTACTCCCACTGGGTCCTGTTTAGCACATCAAGTGAAGGTGACCATGACAAAATGGGCACTTTCCTACAGTAACTGAACAAACATATTACAATAGACAACAGAAAGACGCATAGGTGTTCTGTCAACATCATGCAAGAAGGAAGAGCCTTTAGTGTAGCCAAAGCTTCTCCAAAGTTCTTCGAGAGCAGCATTCCATTACAAAAGAAACAGTATATATTTTGCTGTGTTCAGTGTTAAAATAAGAAACACAAAATTACTATTGTGAGACAACAGCCATCTTTTCGAAGATTCAAAGATGGAGTCGAGGCCTAGTTGAGGACTTAGAAGCATAGTGCTGAAAAATGCATTTCTAAATATCTCAGTGTTTTTGTTTCAATCGCAATAGATTCATGTTAATATGCCCATATAAATGTAATCTGAAAATAGCTCTCACAGCAGGCAGCAGAATTCGTAAGCAAAGATTTATCCATCTCACCTCTACCTGTGGGCCTAATAAAAGACATGGAACATCTATTTTTAGGCTGGATTTAAACAACAGCTTTAAAACCTGTTTTTTGGTTTACTAACTTCAAGCATGCCTGAATTTGCCCAATTCCTATGAGTAAGCCTTCTCGTTACTGGCTAATCTTGCCCAATTATAAACCATTTGTGACTTAAGTATTAGACCAAATAGCATGAAGCTGAAGCTAAGGTCATTGAATCTATGGTTCCTGATTGATTCATTTAAAATATTCAAGGGCCTATGCATAAGATCGGACACAAACTAGATCTTATATGGTCTCAGAACCTAGAAATAACTGATTTACCAATCCTATGCATGATGAGATCATTTTCTGATTTAATTTACTTTGCCCATCTTCAAACCTATAGCTGTTAATAAGAATGAGATCACTGGAAGTGAAAATTGGGTTGTGTGTGTTTCCTGTGGGTTGTGTGGGTTTATGGATGATCTAGGTCAATCTAAGGCTACTCATACTGTTAAGGAGGTGTGCAGGGTTTTTGTTATTGGGTTTGTTAATGTGGAAATGTAGGTAATCGAGGAAGATGTAGTCCTTGGAGTCTAAGGCCAGGGGCACAATGAAGTGGTGTTGCAGAAGCAGGAGTGCGGGTCTAGGGGTCGGTCTGTAACACTCATGGTTGTCTTGTCATCCATGTGGAGGTTGATGTTGAGATGTTCCATAGGGTGGTGGTGGAGTTGGTGGTGGTGGTACACTGCATGGTCTCTGTGTGGATGATGGCTGTTCCTCCTCTCGGCTTGTTGGTGCAGCCCTGTTAAGTGATTTTATATCAGTCTGGGATTGCTGTGTCTGGGACCGAGGTGAGATTGAGTCAGGTCTCTGTGAGGAAGACGATATTGGGTGCAAGGGTGGCAATGAGGACCCATAAGTCAGTTAAATGCTTGCATAGAGAACGTGTATTGAGAAGCACACATGCAAGTTGGTGTTTTTGTTCAGGTGGTGTCAGTGGTGTGTTTGGGAAGCAGCTGGTCAGTGGGCCTGTGTGTGTGCCATGGCAGGTGAAGTGGGTGCAGGTGAAAGGCCCTACCGTGGAGCGTGGGTTGGCACTGTGGCAGTGTTTGTTGTAGCGTCCAGGGTTGAGGGTGTAGAGCTCAGCGATGGTGCTTCTTCATGCGATGGTAGGGCCAGGGGTTTTGGCACTGTGCGTGGTCCAGGCACTGATGGGCACAAACACGCTTGCTTTTGGCATTCCTTCAGAACACCAGCAGCACAATTGCATTGCGACCTGCGTTAAATAGGCCCGGAGGTTGGGGGGAATTTGTTGGTGGGAAGACCAGTGAGTGCGAAAACCCTAGCAGGAAATCCCAGGCAGTTGTGGTGTCACTGGCTCAGTCTGGAACAGGCAGGAACTGGAAGATACAGACTTCTCAAATCCCACCCTGAAACCATTTTCTTGGACCTATACCCCTGCTCGAGTAAGGGACGTTAATTAGTGACCTCATCTTCCACACACAAAGACGTGCACAATGGAGAAAGGCCCATTACTCCTTGCTCCAGATTAACAACTCCAGGACAAACTCGTGGGTTTAGACTGGCATTCATTCATTCATCAACTTTATTTCGACCATAAAAGTCATACAAGTACACAGCACATTATTAAAAATAAAATATATAAAAAAAGTAGTCTTAAATAGGATTAATACCATAAAAATATGTTTAAGATCACAAGGACTGGGAATTCGGTGCGTCATAAAGTGCATTTAGCAGGCCTAATCCAAAGGGCATGCCAATATCTAGACAGGCCAAAAACCTCTGTTCTACGAGTGTCAGTCATCAAGGTTTTTAGCACCTCAAGGTAGTGACCCGGGCGGACTAGTTTACACAGTGGAATTATTCCTTTTTTCCTTAATAATTTGTAATATCGACAAAAGATGCACAATAGTTTCTGAACTGGCGTTATACGCAGGGCAAAGATCATCATTGGAAACAACATTACACCACTTTATGCGAAACTGCTTTGTGGGGAGGGTCTTATAACGAAACTGAAAAAATAATGTACGCGCCATTGGGGGGGACAATTTCATCTATTGTTACTTCAAAACAGTAAACAGATTTAAAATCTAAAAATTCAGAAGTCAGATGACCCTCGGTTTTTGACAGTACTTGTCTTGCTATAGCCCCCGAAAACTATTCTTTCAGACTTGCTTTTGGTATGGTGGCCAGACTTTCTGGGTTAGACCAAAACCCATCCATCCCAAGACTCCCCAATATCTCCCTTAATGATCTAAACCAGGCAATCGAGGATATCGATGGTGACCTTAGATGCCCGAGTCAGGGCTTCCGGTAAGAGACAATCTCATCCATAGACTATAACCTGTGCCAGAAAATTATAAGTGTATACATTAATTTATGTGCTAGCTGTCTGTGTGCAAGGTTCAGATGAGGGGACGCCAGCAGGGTACTGTGAGTTAAGTCCACCAAAGTTCAATTGTAGACAGGCAATTGGTAGTGCCAGTGCCCCTCGTAATACCTTAGTGTAATAGATTTCCAGGGCTGGCGCAAGCTGTCTAGACAGTGTTTTCCTGTGAATTTTGGAAATGTTAGCAATCTGGTGTATTAGTTGCATTCTAACTTTCTCAATATGTGCAGCCCAATTAATTGTAGGTGTCAGGCAGATGCCGAGGTAATCAAAGGCATCAACTCGCTCGAGCTTGCTATTTCCAATTGACACCGATCTTTTGGTGGGTTTGGCCGCTCCTTTTTTTAAAATCATGTATTTAGTTTTGGACTAATTTAGGACCAACCCTTGGTAGTCACAAAACTTAATAAAATCATTTAAAAGCTGCTGTAGTCCCAGCGGTGATTTAGAAATTAATAGTGTGTCGTCAGCAAAAACAAGGGCAGGACCCTCTTTTTGCACCAATTTTTGGGGCATCACACCCATCTCTATTAAGAATTTCAACAGCACCATTAATAAAAAGGGTAAAAAGAGTGGGGGCACGAACGCATCCCTGCCTTACTCCACACTGAACTGGGAAGGGATCTGTGACTTTATTGTTCTCCCCCCACCTCAACTGACCTGTGTTGGATGATTAAAATGTCTAAAAGATTCATCGGTCACCCTGTTCCTTTAATGTTGTCCAAAGCCTTGCACACGGGACGAGGTCAAAAGCAGACCGTAAATCAACAAAGGCCACATAAAGGTTTTCTCCCTTGACTACCACCCCTTTTCAACATATGCAAAGAAGACCGAAAGCTTGATCTAAAGTACTTATCTTTGCTCGAAAGCCCACTTGAAAGTCGCTTAAAATACGAGACTCAAAGATCCAGTCCTGTATTCGTCATAAGATTTGCTTACAGAAAATCTTCTGTAAGGAATTGATAAGGCTTACTGGCCTATAGCTGGCTGGCTTCGCCCTGTCCCCTTTTTTAAAAATAGGGACAATTTCTGCAATTTTCCAAGAGGAAGGAATAGGAATACCAGCTAAAATTGAGTTGGTAAAAAAATGTATGTAAGATCTACAGAGTACTATATCCTCTTTATATAGATCGTTGGGGATTCTATCAGGTCCGGGAGCTGGGGCTGAAATGCAAAAGCGGATTGCTGCTTCAGTTTCTTCTATAGAAAAGGAGAGATCTCCACCCTTGTCTACGGACATCACCCCCCATCCCTGGGAAGCTCCCTCACCTTTTGTGTCCCTGGATTCATAGAGAGAGCTGAAGTGTGCGAACCACGCCTCGGGCTGAACTGTGAATTCTAGGGCTCTCCCACTCCTCTTAAGCCAGTATGCCGCTTTGCTCCAAAAACTATTGGAATCTTTCCACAAAAATGCATTCCATAGAAAGGACCATAAAGAGCTCTCCCACTCCTTCTTTGCAGACTCAATAGCCCACCTATACTTGGCTCTACAGGCCGCAACCTCTGGACGGGATTTCTGCCTTATGGCATGCATAAGTATCTCCATCGGAAGCCTACAATCTTTTATACCAAGTGCCCTCGTGAGGTGACCTCTGAGGTAAACAGTTCCCTTCCTTATTCTGTGGTTTACACAGTTGGGTCAACAGTTCCCTTATCTCAGAGTATAATGCCTTGTGTCTAGGGCCCAGTGCCTCCACAATGTTATTAATATGGGATTTGCTCGCTCCTCCAAAAAAGGCGAACATGGTTCTTGGCTGCGTCTAATGCCCTGGGTGTCCCTCCACCCAATCCCATCTGATTGCTCTCTGGTTGTATGTGATAGACAGAACGCCTAAATCCGGACTGTCCCTTATATCTGGCTCAGGTGTGCCCTGCTTAGTGAGTGTAAGTACTAGTGCGTTGTGGTCACTATCAACTATCTTTTGGCCACTGTCATGTCTCGGACTAAGAGCCAAAGGTTGAGCGATATGAAGCAATAATTTATTCTACTTTCATAGCCCGATCTATTGAAAGTCGGGTCCCCATTAGGATCAGAGGTAGTCCCCCCATTTGTGGCTCTCAGGTCATGCTGTATAGTAAGAGCCAACAACTGGGCACCTCTCTTGGACCACCTAACTGTGGGGAGATATAACCGTGGTATTTACCACTCTCTATCCCAGACATCAGTCAGGTCTGGGGGGATCGGGGCAAGCGGGTCAAAAGTGCAGGTAAAATCACCTGTAACAAGGAAAGGGATGTTATCTAGATAGTGGGACAGAGCAAGATCAAGGGTACACAATATATTAGTTTCCTCCTGACCCCGCAGCACTCTGTTATATACATTAAATATCCTAATCTTCTGTCCACTATAAAAGGTGAGCTCTAATGCTTGGGAATCAACATTTAAGGCAGTGATTCCCAAACGTTTGACTCCCGAGGACCCCCATTGAGTCACCACTGGAAGCCGGGGACCCCCAAGCAATTTGTATGAGTTAAATTTAAAATATTAAAACAGTAATTCAAAAAAATACACACGTGTGCACACAAGACAAATACTCAAAGTACTAAGGATTTTGGGGCCAGATGTACGACCATTACATTTAGCGACTCGCAATTGGCAACACATTGCGAGTGGCAAATTGCGAGTCGCTAAATGAAATGTACAACAGTGTGTTTAACACTGTTTGGGATTCCCAATGGGGTCGCAAATTGCGA
Organism: Lissotriton helveticus; assembly: GCF_964261635.1. Taxonomy (NCBI): domain Eukaryota; kingdom Metazoa; phylum Chordata; class Amphibia; order Caudata; family Salamandridae; genus Lissotriton; species Lissotriton helveticus. The sequence continues at coordinate 232,125,814 of NC_136067.1, read as the reverse complement.
GGTTCATTAATATTAATGAGTCTCTCGCAATTTGCGAACCCATTGGGAATGCCAGCCCTCCCAGGTATAGTGGCCTGGTGGGCTCTGCAGGCCACCTTGTCTGGGACTGCTTTTAAATAAAGCAGTTTTTAAAAAAATGCAGCCCGTTTACTATGCATTTAAAAAATAAAAAAAGTAAATGAAACGTTTTCGTTTCTTTTTCTAAGGGCAGGCAGAGGTCCCTGGGACCACTGCCTGCCCTTAAAAAATAAGTTTGCATGGATTTGCAAAGGGAAAGGGGTCCCCTGGGGACCCCTTCCCATTTGCGAATGCATTACCATCTACTTGAGGTAGGTGGTAATTGCGAGTGTTTTGTGACCGCAAAACATTTGTACATGGTTTTGAGACTCGCTATTTGGAAGGGAATGCCCCTTCCAAATAGCAAGTTGCAAAACCTGTTTAGCGAGTCGCAAACAAATTGTGACTCGCAAAATAGGCAATGTACATGGCCCAATAGGTTTTTGCATGCACAAACGGGTTTGCAAACCCGTTTGCGCATATAAAAACGGATCCTTCATCTGGCCCTTAGTATTTTATATTGAAGTAATAGCCCCTCTGTCATATGTATTTTATTTTAAAGCACCTCTCATACCATTGTAGGATGTCAGAGCACTTTACATGACACACATATAGAGACATTGAATCATACATGTAAATCAGTGTGTATATAAAATGTTTAAAGAGTGCTTGGTCTGAAAAAGCACAAACTCAGGATTCAGAACCTAACACAGTGGCTAGCACTGACTGAAACATAAAAAATGTATTACCACCCACATAAATCTTTCTAGCAGCATCATGATAATGAATAACTGGGAAAAAACATTAGTTACTAACTGGTACCATGCAGTTTGCAAGCAGCTCTTTGATGACAGTTTATAGGTCCCCTCTGCTAGATTACGATTGTCACTTATGAAGTGCACAGTAACAAAAGAATCTCTGTGACAAAAGCAGTAACCACGGACCTATGCACATAAAATACTTCTTTTTAAAATGCATGTTACACGTTCTTTGCAGTAGGCACAGTAACCCTCAGTGCTACATTAGTTAAGTCAAAGCTGCCACTGAACAAAACTCTCCTCACACTCCAGCAGGTACATTAATCACTGTTATTATCTTGACACTTTTATTGTTGCTGGAAAGCTGCTAATTATACAAGAAACTTTTCTGTGCTTTTACAACTATTTCCTACGGACCCCCTGGGAATGTGTCACGGACCCCTGGGGGTCCGCGGACCCCAGTTTGGGAAACACTGATTTAAGGTATTAACTTTGACCACTAGTTCATTTTTTACCCATACCGCTAGCCCTGCCGGGGTCTGCCCAGCTTTTTTCTTGTGGAATTAATAAGTGTAAGCAGAGAAGCCACTTCTATGCGGACAGTGCAGACTTCAAGTTTCCTGGTATAAAATTACATCGAAGGCATCTACAAATTAGTACCATTCCGGGTCAACCTGCAGCTTTAAGATCCCAGACACATTTCACACAAGAACCTTAAGGGGGTGATTGAGAGAATCAATCCCTTCCACACTCCCAGTAATTGTGGCGGTCTCACCACTTCTTTATTCTATAGAGACAGTCTCACAAATTAATTCCGGATCAATGACCAGATCAAGTGGTGCAGCGTCATAATTTACCTCTGGATCAATGACCAGATCGGGTGGTGCAGGGGTGTTTGTTAATGAAGAGCTACAGAGTAGAGTGAGTGCGACGCTTAAAAGTTCTTCCCTATTTACTGGTTTTATCTGCTCCTCTGAGAGGGTTCAACTCTGCCCTCTCCAGTTGCCCCTATGAAATTTGGACATTCATAAGGGGGGCTAACCCACAGGGTGTCAATGGTGGCCTAGTGAGGGTTCCAGAACTAGATGATAGCAGGGGCCTAATGGGGTTACCAGCTTGGGATCTGTATTTAATAGAGATGCGGATAGGTGCTTTGGAAATTACATGTGAATCAATTGACAATAATCCAGAGATTATACCATTATCATATAAGCTGACCTCAATCATGTCCCAAGTTTATTTCTGCATGGGACTCTTTTTACTGATTGTATGTCATCTCTAATGATTGAGTAACAATGTCGAGTAGACCTACACCAGTAAATGACTTTGTTCTTAAGCGATTTCTGATCTTCACGCCTTCCCGAGGGGAGTTTTAGGACTTCTGTGAGGTAGATCACCGCTCAATTGCCCATGCCCGGGGTCTCATATAAACACCATCCCCTTATCTAGAGCCCCTTCATAGTCTTGCTTGGATAAAATCCCCTCATCTATAGCTACCTCTCCTCTATCTATCCGACTGCCTTGGACAATTCTTGGTGTGATCCTTAGAATTAAACTGGGAATATCTTTAGGGTTTATCGTGCTCAGTAGTGTGTGTCAACAGATGAGTACATCTAGTTTGCGTGGAATCTGGGATTGGTTTTGGATTGGCCAGTCTACCTGGTTTGATCCCCTCTAGTGATCAAACTGGTAGGTAGTGTTGTAGTGTAGTTCCTATTATCCCAATAGGCTCTGCGCATTGGAATAATACCTTCAATAGTATAGGCCTAGACCAGACGTTAACTAGGTCTTCTATTGTTGATATTAGACTTAAAGTTTTGGGTTTGCCAGCTAGCTCAGAGTTCACTAGAAACTTTCTCGAATAGGCAAGGAGGAGTTGAACCTCCCTGGATAGACAAGAAGGGATTTAGTTTCTGACAACCATAGAACATGACAACTTTGCTCTCCCCTAATCAAGAGTGTATCTCTAGAGTCGTGTGAAACAAAAGACAACTTATTTTACTCAGTCAGTACGTGCATTCTTAGTCTCACCAGATTGTAGAGAAAAGGAAGAGACGGGCGTGTTCAATAAAAGATGGTATTTATTGATCAGTCTCTTTTCTCATACAAGAGAAATGGATCGATATTATCGCAATACTTATGGTTAAGTAAAGTGCATACAATAAAAGCAGAAGTATAAAATAATACTGTAAAAACATTTATATGGTTTCTAAGCCATATGCAGGTTTAAAATGGATAAAATATATATATACATATACAATTGACTAATCGTACTCAACTGGTGTTTCTAACTACGCCTACCCCGGTGTACCTGACCTAAGCCTAATACGTGGGCGGGAATAGAAAGTAGCAGTTTAAGTTAAGTTTGTTTTGCCAAGTGACTGACTCAAGAATTCTCTGCGAGGGGTTATTCAGTTCTGTACCTGGAATTTAGGATGAATGAGGGATGGTATCTCTCGTCTCTGGTCTCGATATTCCAGGCTGCCTGCGAGGGCCACCCGGAAGCGCCGGAGCTGGATTTCTCGGCAGGAGAAAGCAGCGTCTCGTTCTCAGCGCGTCAGGAAGGCGGGGCTGCGCCAGCGGGGTCTGCTCTGCTCTGGGCTTCGGCAAGTCTGGCTGCTCCGATCTCGTCACCACCGCGTGTGTTTGCTTAAGGCAATACCGGTAATATTTATACCTGTAAGGTGCCGAGATTGACGTAAGGATGGACATAGATACGTCAATAAGGATGTCATACGACTTGGTCGTTAGCACATTCTTTTGCTGAAGTTCTCGATGAAATCAAAACAATGGCCGCAGGGTTTTTCCCAGGTTGTCATAGGTTTGATTTGTTTTGAGAACTCCGTATGCCTTATCAGGGGCTGGAGGAATATCGCTTGTCTAATTAGATGGCAAGCGTTATGACATAATCAGATAACACGTTCCTGTGCCGTGGTGTGGCTTAATCAGATAACGGTTTCTGCATCATGGGCATCATGGGATGGCTGCTAGTTAACTTGTTTAACCAGAACAGGGTCAGGAATAGGGGGATCGATACAGAACCTATAGGAATACATCACACCCACTCCACGCTAACTATGGCCATATTTACGAATCTAGGCATAGTAAAACATACTGTAGAGTATTGTGTATACCTTACCACCCCAAAATACATATTATGCATTTCGAATTTATCTAATATACGAAAAAATAGTCACATGTATTATATGCACTCAAGCTGTAGAATAATGCCAAAGTAATCAAGCATATGTATACATTATTACTAATCGAATATGAGAATTACACATGAAATGGCTCTTAAGACAGAAGAAAAAGTTCGAGACCATTCCATCACAGAATAAAATAATTATGAACATACCAGCGGGCAGCTAATGTCTATAAAGTATCTAAAAATAGAAATTTTAGTTCTCTAAGAATAGTTCTTACTTTAAGCAGAAGATAAGTGTCCCGAAAAATCGTAAAAATATATTGGGGCTGCTGAAAAAATTGCCGTCCGTGAACTGGAGGGAAAATTGTTCATGGTATTTTATCATTAAAGTTGAAGGCCAAATTCAGGGTGTTGGGAACGCCGTGTGCTAGCTTGCTCAAAAGTCTCTATTTCTGCTCTGGTGAGAACATCATATCATTTAGACTGTCGAAAAAGCTGTCAACAGCTTCCTGGGAGAGTTCCACTAACTCGGAAAAAGTTGTAACCATGCATTCGTGTGCATGATTGTCTCCACTGACGTTTTGATTAGTATTGCTGACAGAAGGTCATACCTGATCGATGCTGCTTTCATCTTGAACTTCACTACCCCTTAATCGTAGCGGTGAAGTCTCCACGAATGCCGTCATCAGAATTGGCAGCCGTTGAGGGCAGCACAAAGTATGAGCCGTTATCGGACCCAACAATGTTTCTGCATCCATAGGCGCATCCGATTGTAGCGTCAGACAGGTGTCCAACACGCATTCTTCTCCGCACAGCATGCACCTTAATACAGGTAAAACACATCGATGCCACATTGGTCGAAATGAAAGAAACCAAGTCATGTTCAGGTCTCTAAGCCGTGTTAGTCCCAGGATTTTTGATATCCGGTCCCGGTATCCAATGGCTCGGATTGTTTCTTCCCTTGTCGCAGGTGTTTTGTCTGTGACACGGTTTGCCATAACGAAATATAAGGACTAAGAATAGAATTCCTGCAATTAGTCCCAAAATGAGGGGAAGTCCGCCAAAAATCGAATGGACGAAGTCTGGAAAAATACCCAGTATGGCTTTGAATGGTGTTAATGCCATCGAAAATACTGTCTTAAATACTTTTGAGACTCCACTGGTATCAGAAATATTTAAGATTTCATTCAGGATTTCTGCGAAATGTATGGGGGAATTAGTTGATAACAATGAGTGAATCTCTGCAGTCGTCCTTGCGACTAGGAGATCATACGTTTCTTTTGATGACGTGAGCCTGGTTGGCGTCTGAAGAAGCACTGTTTTCATTCTGCTTAAAGTGTCTATTCGAATAGAAGTAATTTTCAAGTTGGGCCATGCCCTTGCCTCCCTGTCTGGAAAGGAGCTGGGGAACAATAAGCATCCACAGCACTTGACCTTCGCAGTCGTAGTTATGAGATAAGGAGTCCCGGGCATAAGACTACAGCATCTGCGGTCCACAATTAGAATGTAACTCCCATTATAGAGTCTTTGAAAAAATGGTTCTATCTCTGTTGCAGGTGTGCCTAGCTGGTGACATGAAAGGTTATTTGAGTTCCCTTCACAGGCTCCATGCAAACTAATTCCATTACACAGAAGTGTACTGCTTAGTGACATCGCACAATTATTGCCACTAAGAAACACTTTCTGTCCTTTATTACTGACACATGCATGTGAATAGGGCAAGTTCCATGTTGTCTTAATGTACCCTTTTCCCAATTTTTCGTACATGCCAGCCTGTATATATTTTTGGCAGTATTGAAACCTGAAGGTTGATATTGGAATATTAATTATCCCATGTATTATCCATTCACTGACAGGTCGTTCTGACATTGTCACTGGTAATCTCTCGAGTTTCTCAATGCTCAGGATTGTATAATCAGCACCCTTTTGTGCCATACTGATTTGTTTATCAGTAAGGTTAAAGATATTGAATAGTGACGTTGTGTTGATTAAACGCCAAGGCACATAGCCTGAACGCAGATTTTGTAACGTCCAGCCAAGCTGTACAATAGAACGCAATTGAGACTGACCGTGTTGTAACAACAGTAAGTCTTGCGATAAAATGTCGATTGCTGAAGACACAATGCTGTCCAAAGAAAAAATTCTGGAGGACAGAGTCATTAACCCATTGTCCACTACAGAAAGTCATTTTTCCAAATTAATACGGTCAATTTCCCGTATTCTTTCTGCTGTCTCAATTTGAGTCACCTTCCAGGCCTCGTTGTAAGCTGCATATACAGAGGCTGCAATGAAACGTTTCTGACGCTGTTTGCGCGGTCCCATAATGAAATCACGCAAGTCAGCACCATCAGTAAGTAAAGTTAGGTGTTGCTTAATTTCTGTCAGTGTGGAAGTTTGTAGCCATTGAAGGCATAATTTGCCCACACTGTAGGTGGTTATTATCCCTGGGTGTTGTCTTTGGGAATATCTAGGGTCTGGCCTGGTCAATGTGAACCCCTGTGTTTTGTTCAGGAATCTATCTTGACAGTTATTAGTATCTGCGGGCCAGATCAACCATTGTTTCCAATCAGGATGTGTTCTGTTTTGGTTTAATACATAGTTTACGTCTATCTCTTCATCTGTAGAGCTATTGCTGTCCATTGTTGGCTTTGGAATAGACGGTTTATTTAAGTCTTTGATTTTGGCTAAGCCAAGACAGGTGGTTTGTTGAACAGTGTCATTCAAAAATATAATTTGTTCTGGGATCATGCAGGCTCTAAACAATGATTCCATACCTTGTACTTGCCATTCTTTTGTACCCCAAACACTTTTTACTTCAACATTTTTGTCCCAATAATCAAAACCAAAAGTATTCATTTGTTCAAAAAATGAGTCTGAATATATCAATTTCGTGTTTGTTAGCATGATCTTTGTCCCTGTCTTATTTGACAATTTGAAATAAAATGTTTCAGCATTACTTGTGTTGAACCCTGAAAAGTATGAATATTTGTCGTAAAGGGTTCTTGAGCTTCCTTTTGGAGGGGTTGCACAATGTTCCCATTGATTATAATTTAAAACATTTCTAGGTTGTGCTGATTTATGTAGAAAATGGTTACCATAGTGGTTGTAACAGTACATACTATCATAATTAGTCGAACCCTGCAAATAATCATGTTTGGTAAATTTAGCAGACATCACTAAGTCAGACATCATATCATTTATGTTTTCAAAGTCCCAATCATCAGCAAATGAGCTTGGTTTTACAAAGTCACTTAACGAGATCTTGATTTGGTGTGGATATTTCAGGATTTCAACCGGACCATAAATTTCGTAGTCAGTATTGTCCCATGCTACCCCACCTGGTATAGGATTGGCTGTGAAGTTGACTGAAGAAAGTTCTCTTTTCTCTACGTGTGAAGATGTGTGTGGCTTGAGGATCAAGTTGATTTTCTGACTTGCTGTGTCCATTTTAGCATATTTTCCCTCAATGAAGCGTCCCAAAGTTAGTACCATGATGAGCCAAAGTATGAGGATAGATGCACCAAAGCCCACCCAAAATTCAATCCATGGAGAAATTAGATATGTTTCTTTCAGATGTTTCAAAAGTTCTTTAACTTTGTCTTTAAAGGTTTTTGTTGATGGCTGTGTTTTTGATTCGCTGAGGTCTTCAGAGGAATCATCGAAGTTTATGAAGTAGCCGGATGCAGTTCTGTCAATTGTTCCAATTGTTTCAGGATTACTATTTCTTGCATATTCGTTTGTTACTTCATTGTAGGTCGGTGTGTCTCTACTAAATGTTTTTATTTGGGTTTTTAGAGGTCTGAGTTCCAATGCATTGTTGCATAGTCCTTGTTGTTGTTCTGTAGGCGTTTCGAATGTGATTAGCCTCTTAGCTTGGACCTCTGTATTTGTAGCAAACCTTGGTGTTCTGCTACTTATCGGGAGTCCACTTGGCCTACTGTTTGTTATCGGCCACATGATTGTGGTTTTACCAGGTCGATGGATACAACTCGGTTCTCCTTTTTACCAGCAAGCGGCGGTAGTACAACTGATCTTGTCCCGTTGATAGACAAGACAGGAACTGCTTTTCTGTAAGAAGGCCCAAATTCCTTCTTTACCGCGATCTTTTCTCTGACTAGATCCCCGACTTTTGGAATCCAGACAGGTCTTGCTGGGACAGGTGGTGGTTCTTCAGTGGTTGTTGGCTGCTGTTTCAACTTTATGTTGCTCAGGTCTTTTCTTGTTTTGTTTAAGTCCTGTAAAATAGCCAAACGATCTTTGATATCAAAGCTTTTTTCCTTCACCACTGAAGTCTGACTGTCAAGATCTAAGACTAACATCCTAGTTCCAAACAATAATTCGTACGGACTGAATCCCTTCAGAGAATTTCTTGGCAAGTTATTTAGACTACGTTGGACACTTATTAGATGTTTGACCCACCCAGCTCCCGAACCTAATACCCTTTCCGTTATAGATAGCTTTATGCCTTGGTTTTTTCTTTACACCATCCCGTATCCCTCAGGAAGGAAGTGAGAAGAATCCCGCTGTGCTATGCTCATTTGGCCAAGCTTTCCCCCAAGCTTGAGGGCTCAAGTGAAAACATTGGTCAAACGTAGCATGCTCCTAGCGTATATGCCATTTAGACTCGCAAATCTTTGTATAACAGTCCAGACGTCAGCCGAGTGCTGGGGATCTACATTATAAGTGGAAACTAGCCTGTATATGTTAATCGGACGCTTTGCTTTTTACTGTTGATTCTTTCTGGAGTGAAACGCCACGGTAGTATACCGTTTCTCTCGCCACTGCGATCTCTGTTGCAGTCCGGGCATTTTTTTACAAAAATGTCATGCTGCAGGCTCATGCCTGGCCACCAGTACACTGATTGTAGTTCTTCCAGAGAATCTTTTAGTTTGAGGTGTCTGAGACCCTCGCCCATATGTGCGTCTGCAATTAACAAAGTTCTCCTGTCCATGTTTGGAATTACTCTATCCCCCACTCCAGGGATTCGAGCAAAAGAGACGGAGTTTGCATCGATTATGTATGTATAATTGAGTGGATAGTTGATCGGTAGCGCTGAGCAGTCGCCTTTTGATGACGTTTTCACCGCCAGCACTGTTTCACCGTCAATGTTTTTCATTGTACGCTTTTTTCTAGCTACGGAAGCCGATTTAGTTGCTACCGCTGTGGCTGTCTCAGCCAATGAATTCCCTGCAACGTGAACGCCATCACGCTGATGACTCAGTGTATGTATCACGTGAGTCTTTGGTAGTTCTTTCTGTAAAAGAACTATGTGTTCCCAAAGCAGTTTTTGCTTTATTGTTGCACCTGTGTCATCTTTGTAACCGTTTTGAATCCATTTCTGCAAATCGTTGTTATATGATTTGACGCAGTAATATGAATCGGACACTATAAGTGTCGGGAATTCGCGATCTGCATTATCTAGCGCCATTTTCAATGCTATTATTTCAGTCTGTTGTTCTGAATTAGTTTCTACTGAGTGTGTTTTTGTTAATAGAGGTCTTAGTTTACCTCCGCGCCACACTTCTTTTGTAATCTCACATGTGGGGTTGTATGCTTGTTCTCCCCAAACGGAGGGTTGAGCATGTCCGTCTGTATAGATTACACAAGCGTACTGTCGTAATGGCAGAATGTCGGCCGGCAGAGGGAATATTCTTTCATATTCTAGATTTTTTAATTCCTTTAGTTCTGGATCAAAGTAGTAGTATACTTTGTCCGTTGTAATTGAATTCACCCATTGTATCCACTTTGGATTCAATGCTGTGGTTGGTAAATACCACGGGGTTGTTAATGCCTCAAAGGCTGATTCTGCTGTTATGACTGTGATGTGTCTACCGTCAGCTTTATCTTTTTCTTTAGCTATTGCGGTTTGAACTGCATGAACAAATGTTTTCTTTAATGCTGAATTTCTTTTCTGCTTCTGTGTACAAGTGTGATTTGAATGCAATTGGTACCTTTTCTCCCTCGTTAGAGGTCAGGTATGTGAATCCGCATCTTCCTGGGATGACTCGAATCACAAGATTGCGTGTGTTATCACGTGTTTCTAATTTAGTTTTAATTAACATATCTGTTTGTAAGGATCTCAGAATTTCTGTGTGTATTTGAGTCCAATTGGTTCTTTTAAAATCTGGTTTTATTAGATCATAAAGGGGTTTGACCCTTTCTGCGTAATTTGCAATGTATGTTCTTCCAAAATTTAGGAAGCCTAGAATTGACTGTAGGTTTTTTAGTGTTCTAGGTGCTTGGAGTACGGCACATTTCTCTAGGAAATTGTCAGCCAGGCTTTTGCCTTCACTTGATAATTCATATTCTAAGAACAGGACTGTTAGATGGGCAATTCTGGATTTTTTGAAGTTGAATTTGTAACCCTCTGCTGCGAACCCAAGTATTATGGTGTTCACTCTCTTCAAGTGAGTATCCAAGTCATCATCTGTTAGGTATATGTCGTCGACATAAGATAATGCCTCTTCGTCATATGTTTGTAATAATTCTGTTACTCTCGCTGAGAATAATCCTGGGCTGTTCTTGAACCCCTGGGGTAACCGACAGAATTGTTTTTGAGCGCCATTTATGGAGAACGCAGACAAGTATCTGCTCTCTGGTGCTACATTTTGACAGAAGAATCCATTAGAGATGTCTAATGTTGTTTTGTATTTTTTGCGCACTATGTTATTCATTAGTGCTGCACTATGCGAGTTTTGTACTGCAAAGGTTTTGCAACATGAGTTAAGGTGTCTGTAATCCAAAACTAGACGATATGAATTGTCTGGTTTGGAGACAGGAAACAAAGGGTTGTTCATTTGTGAGGTGCAAGTTTCAATCACCCCCTGGTATTCTAATTGGTCTAGGATTTCTTTTACCTGTTTTTTAGCTTCTTGCTTAATTGGGTACTGTCTTTGTGCAGTAGGTTGTGATTTTAACTGGATTTTGTGAGGAGGAGAATCCTCATCCCATCCTACATGATTTTTATATAAAGCAGGAGCTTGAGCTACTGCCCACTTTCTTGCAAGTGTATATTTTGTATGAATTGGGATATGATTTGAGAAGGCAGGCATAATTATTTCTTCGCCATGAGGGCAGTCCCTGACAAATTCTGGTGGCCAGTCTTTTTCAGCTAGAAGGATGTCATAGCCATTGGAGAGATTATCCCAAAATAGTCCCCTTATTTTTCTAGTCTTATCCCCCTCTATACGTAATGTTATTTCATATATTTTGTGAGGTTTGCTAACTCTGGTGTCTGCAGTTTCCACTTGAAGGTATTCATTTGTGTCCACTGTCTCCAGATGATTCATAAGGACTTTGCGAGCTATGCTCACTTCTGCTGCGCTGTCTAGCATTGTCTGAGCCCACTCTCCGTTTTTCAGCTGTGTCCTCAGTATTCTCGGCATTGTTGAATACTTTAATACTGGCTACCTTCTTTTTTGGAAATTGTAATTTCTTATTTGGATGAGCAGGTTCCTTGTCTTTGGACTTGACTTGCCCTTCCCTGGGTTCCGATCGTCCTCTTCTTTCCGATTTCTGCGAGGAAGTCTGAAAAGATTGAGAGGGACGTGTATCAAAATCTTGATATCTATCCGGTTTCTTTATATTATCCCTATTTCTAAGGTTGTATTTTTTCCCAGAGGGCTCACTTTGGGGAGACCTGTGTCCTTGGTTTGGAGATTTTTCTCTCCGCCGAGGAGACCTTCCTCTGGACTGGAATCTCTTTTCTTTCGGATTGGATTGTTTGTTTCCATCCCAGTTCTTCTTTTGTGATGTTAAATTATTTTTAATAAATATTTTTTCAGGACTTTCAATCAGTTGGGGTTTTACTGGTATTTCACCTAAACTATCTCTACCTAGTTCCTCATAGGATTTTTCTATGATTCTGGCAATTTCAGCTGGTTGGTCTGCTATATCTGTTTCTTTTAACCTCTGGCGGATCGCCACGTTTGCTGCTTCTCCCTTTATATTGGCCAGTAATATAGCCGAGACCTGCTTGAAGTCTTTCAGTAATTTCATACCAAGAGTTAAAGCGGGTTCTGGACCGTATTCGTCTTGAATTTGTTTTAGCACATCTGGTATTACCGAGATGGATGGAACACCATGCGTTTTTGTGTAGATGGAAGCAAAGACTGTACCCCAAGTGTCACAGTCCTCCACGTGTGGTGCGATTCCCATTGGAAGACAGATAGTCAGAATCCTGTGTTTATCCACAGGAGTGGTGTCTGGAAACACCGCCTCTATTTGGGTGATTTTTTGTGCTAACCAGAATGGTATTTGTTCCCTTTTAGCTGGTACCTTACCTAGGCAGGACTGTATGTTCTGTGGTGTAATTTTATTTGTGTTCCCCTGATGAGGGGTCAGCTGTGGAATTTTGATTGCTGGTTGGATTGTTGAAGTCCGCATTACATATTGGACTAATTGTCTATGTATTTTTATTAATTGTTTTAGTTGTATTAAAAGATTTGCTGCAGACATCCCATCGATGTCTGGATGTGGTGTGTATCCGGCTAGGACCGGCCACATTGCTCCTGGTCTACCTAATGGACCGAGCCTGGTGATGTGATTGTTGTGTTTTAGGGCGCCATTAAACAAGAGCAGGTGCTCTTGAAATTTAAGTGGTACTTCCACCTCCTCGAAAGGAGTGTACTCATTAGGAGGTTCCTCTGTTTTGTAATAGTGGAAGACCTTTGTTACAGCGTTTGCTGCTGGAAAGTGTATCCATGAATAGAACACCTCTGTCTGCCGATATTCGTGTGCCTCTATTACGAATATGACTGTGCCACCTCTAGGTGTCAGTCCATTTTCTATAAGTTTTAAAGTTATAGATTTCCTTATGTTGACCGCGATGAGTATTATATCCGGGTCTGCTTCTTGCATAGTATTATCAGCTGCTACGAGTTCAGCTGCTACTCTAGCTGTCTCTCTTTCTTCTTCAGTATCTGACATTCTACTGTCAGGAAGGTTATTTTGTTTGTTTGCAGATCAGGTTTCTTATGGAAACAGAGATTAGATGCACAATATTTTGGAACAGTGTATCCTTCAACGTTGACTAAACCAAGAACCATACATAGGAGTTTCCTCCTGCGAGGTTTGGCGGATCTGACCTTTCACCCACTCCAGACGTCTTTGGAGTATTATGGGAAAAAAGGGGTCTGTGTGAAAAAGCACGACTGAGTTACTCTAATGTCTTGCGTTAGTTTTATCGCCTTTCCAAACGTTTGGGCGCCATGTAGTGTAGTTCCTATTATCCCAATAGGCTCTGCGCATTGGAATAATACCTTCAATAGTATAGGCCTAGACCAGACGTTAACTAGGTCTTCTATTGTTGATATTAGACTTAAAGTTTTGGGTTTGCCAGCTAGCTCAGAGTTCACTAGAAACTTTCTCGAATAGGCAAGGAGGAGTTGAACCTCCCTGGATAGACAAGAAGGGATTTAGTTTCTGACAACCATAGAACATGACAACTTTGCTCTCCCCTAATCAAGAGTGTATCTCTAGAGTCGTGTGAAACAAAAGACAACTTATTTTACTCAGTCAGTACGTGCATTCTTAGTCTCACCAGATTGTAGAGAAAAGGAAGAGACGGGCGTGTTCAATAAAAGATGGTATTTATTGATCAGTCTCTTTTCTCATACAAGAGAAATGGATCGATATTATCGCAATACTTATGGTTAAGTAAAGTGCATACAATAAAAGCAGAAGTATAAAATAATACTGTAAAAACATTTATATGGTTTCTAAGCCATATGCAGGTTTAAAATGGATAAAATATATATATACATATACAATTGACTAATCGTACTCAACTGGTGTTTCTAACTACGCCTACCCCGGTGTACCTGACCTAAGCCTAATACGTGGGCGGGAATAGAAAGTAGCAGTTTAAGTTAAGTTTGTTTTGCCAAGTGACTGACTCAAGAATTCTCTGCGAGGGGTTATTCAGTTCTGTACCTGGAATTTAGGATGAATGAGGGATGGTATCTCTCGTCTCTGGTCTCGATATTCCAGGCTGCCTGCGAGGGCTACCCGGAAGCGCCGGAGCTGGATTTCTCGGCAGGAGAAAGCAGCGTCTCGTTCTCAGCGCGTCAGGAAGGCGGGGCTGCGCCAGCGGGGTCTGCTCTGCTCTGGGCTTCGGCAAGTCTGGCTGCTCCGATCTCGTCACCACCGCGTGTGTTTGCTTAAGGCAATACCGGTAATATTTATACCTGTAAGGTGCCGAGATTGACGTAAGGATGGACATAGATACGTCAATAAGGATGTCATACGACTTGGTCGTTAGCACATTCTTTTGCTGAAGTTCTCGATGAAATCAAAACAATGGCCGCAGGGTTTTTCCCAGGTTGTCATAGGTTTGATTTGTTTTGAGAACTCCGTATGCCTTATCAGGGGCTGGAGGAATATCGCTTGTCTAATTAGATGGCAAGGGTTATGACATAATCAGATAACACGTTCCTGTGCCGTGGTGTGGCTTAATCAGATAACGGTTTCTGCATCATGGGCATCATGGGATGGCTGCTAGTTAACTTGTTTAACCAGAACAGGGTCAGGAATAGGGGGATCGATACAGAACCTATAGGAATACATCACAGTGTTGTGGTTATTAACAGGGCTGGGTTCTCACCATTTAAACTCTCTAATAGGCTAGCAACCTTTACTCTCAAAGTGAATACTTCATCTTTCAGTGACTCAAATGTATCTTTTAGTAGCCGGATTACAACAGCAGGGATTGTACCTCGGAGTCACAACCAACCACCCCACCCTAGTTTCCTCAATTTCCTCAGTTGTTAGTACATCAAATCTATTACGGTACTCAATGTGTGCAGACATTGTTATGGTGGATGCTCTTTTCGGAACATTACGAGATGGGATAATAGCTACGCTGGACTCCGCTTTACCGGGCACAATGACTGAGGCCTTGACTGAGACCGTGCTGCGTTTTTTGATATGCTTTTTAAACATTAGAGGTATCTGCTTGGCCGAATTTTTTGCTGGGGGTGGGTCAGTTAACCCCTTCCATGCTCATGATGAGCTCAGCTCGTCATGAGGCACACTGCTCGTGTGCTCGTCATGACCACACCTGTTTCTATTGACCTCCAGCACAGCAGAAGATCATTTCAAGCAGCCAAGGTGTTAAAGTGCCTATCATAGAACCAAAGGCATTCGGTGGGCTAGTAGGACTGCCAAACAAAGTGGAGGGGCTACAAAAGGGGGTGGTGATGGACGGAGCATCTGAACCAATCAAACACTCACACCCAGTCAAAAGATCTGGGTTTGATCCATCACCGTTCTTTAGCCCACTCTGCCACCCCAGTTCAGACATGGCTATATGCAAATCAGTCTGACCCTGTGCCTCATGGGAACAGTCCAGCCCGAACTGCCAAGCCATGCCTTCCCTGGACCGGAAACAAGCTTCCGAGGACAGGTTTCTGGCATTCCTGCCGTCTTCAGCCCAGCTTGCTTGAATCCAGTGGCAAAGTGAGCAAGGGACTCACGTCTGAGCATACCCTGCCACAAAGTGGAGGGGCATGGTGAACCAGAGCAGGCTATATCGTGGCATTTGGTCAGAATAGTTTCAATCCTTTCCATTGTCTCATGGCCGACCACGCTAGGCAGCCTCCTATTGTGCAATAACGGGCCCTGGGCTTTTTCTTTACCCATCACTTATATTGTGCGTTGTAGCTCTCAGTGTCACTAAGGGCATCAAAGGTGCTAAGTCAGAATCCAGATGAAGCACCCCCACCACAAGAGTTCCAAAGAGACATTGTCAAGTCTATGTTAAAAAATATGCAAATTACACAAAAAGAATAAAAAAATAAAAAAACACGCTGCCACTGGTACAATCACTATAGGAGGAATGCCAGAAGAAATTTGTAGTAGTCACTTACAGTTTTGGCTACAGCACTTGAACGGTCAAGCTACCTCAGCGCTGATGGGAGCTGAGGGAGCCCTTAGAAACCTTTATGCGCCTCCAGGCGTGAGTACGATGCATTGGTGGCCCCTGTCGTGAAGACTACTGGGGGTTGGAGTCCCCGGGAGCAGTGGAAAAGTGCTGAGTGCAGTTAAGGGCCCCCACGCTGCAGAAGCCCTTAGCAGCCTTTATGCATCTCCAGGCGTGAGCCCGAAGCATTGGTGGCACCTGCCACGAAGACTACTGGGGGATGAAGTCCCCGGGAAGCGGCAGGAAAGTGCTGCATGCAGTTGAGGGCTCCTGCACTGAGGAAGCCCATAGCAGGATTTATGGACCTCCAGGCGCGAGTCCTACACATTGGCGGCCCCTGCCGTGAACACACTTGGGGGTTGGAGTGCCCGGGTGCGATGGAAAAAGTGAGCCCTAAGCAGCCTTTATGCGCCTCCAGGCATGAGTCTGACGTATTGGCAGCCCCTGTCGCAAAGAGTACTGTTGGGTTGGAGTCCCCGGAAGTGGCAGAAAAGTGCTGCGTGCAGTAGAGGGCTTAGACTATCAGTATCCCCCTTGCCCTTCTGCAGAGCAGGAGTTACTATATCTTTATATAATAATGGGTTCGTTCTAATTCAGTCTTCGAATGACAAACTGGCAATATTGGACGAGATCCTCCCTCTCATTAAAAGGGTTGTAAACAATAAGAACTCAACCATGAACAAAACACACCCTGGCTACCCTGACTTTGCTCCTGCTCCCCTTCTTTCACCCATTTTTACCCCAGCATCACCCAGCCCATTCCGTATCTCAAGCCCCTGCTCCACCTTCTTCTCTTCTGCCATCCCTACCTTAGATTCAATACAACATGCATGGTCTGAGACTCACCCTTTGATTCGCTAATCCAGTCTACATGCCCTTACATCAGTAAGCATTGAATCCCTCATTGCAGGACCTATTTCCTCCCCCATGACCTCACCCCATCGTCTGAACTCTCCCTAGTGGGTCTTTCCTGCTCTCCCACATCTCTCCCCTGTGCCCCGACATCAACTATATCGTAATACATATCCCCTAACAGGAGGATCCACAGCCCTCTTAGGCCTCTCACTCAGCCCATGTTCCCCCTCTTACCTTCCAGCTATTTCCGCAGCCAAACAGGGGGTCCCTCAGCAAGACCATCCTGACCTGCAAATACTCTCTTCCTCTACTCTTGGCTTCCCTCTCAACCTGGCCTCACCCCCAACCAATGGCCACCTGCCTCCACGCCTCTTTGGAATCTCACCTTGACGAGATTTCTCTTAGCATGCTCCATTTCATGGATGAAATACAAAGACTTACATCCATCACCACAGATTTGTTACTCAATCAAAGGCCTAAAAGATCACTGAGGAATCGGATTGTTCCCAAACCGTCTTATTGCTTGCCCACAACCATCACACTCCTCATTTTAGTTGGAAAACCACACCTGTCCCCAATTTCCCCTCTTGACCCAGGACACTGCCTGATTTTCTATCAGGCAGTCACATCCATGCCATCCTCCTTTCTTACACCCCCACTACAAGGTCTGTCTGGGGCAAATACTAACAATGCAGGTAATCCTAATAGAGAACCGAGTTACAACCCTAGAGGGGTAGACAATGTCAATCTCTAGCGTATCAACATCACTTGTGCTGTCACTGTCTATTCCAAAACCCACCTAAAATGCATGCTCATCATTTGCAGATCGGGTGTCATGCACCTGATATATGTGACCTCTTCCTCACCCATGAGTTCGATCTTGTATTCCTTAAAGAAACTTGGTTAAATGATTTGGCTGCTCCTATAATAAACTTACTAGTCTCCACTAGTCACAGCATCTTTAGACTAGATAGAGCTAACAGACTGGTTTGGGAAGTAGCCTGCATTTACCGTAACATCCTTTCAGTGAATCAGTCAGAAACTCCTGCTCTTACCATTGGAAAATATTTTTGCATCAATATTGCAAACTTCAGGTGATCTGCCACCCTCCTGGAGACTGCCTATCTCTCATTGAACAAGTCATTGAAGTTATCTCAACCAATGCTGATCATCAAGCTACCCAGATCTTCCTTGGAGACTTCAACCTTCTCTGGAATGACCTGAATGACAATGCAGTGACCACCTCTAAATCCTTTCTAACAGACCTCGAATTGCCCCAAATTTGTGGAAGCCCCACTCACAAGAGAGAGACCTTAGACTTAATCATTGCAAAAACAGATGTAATCACTTTGGAGTCTATTGTCCATTGCGACTAGACCGACCATTCGCGTATAACCTTCCTCATCAATGCGGTTGTGATCCCTAAAAGTGTTCAACTAAAGAAACCAAGCAATGGAAAAGAAGCTTATGGAACATAACCCTTAATGACTTATCTGCCCTCAGTAACAATGCCCTGACTCCCAAAGTTGGCATGGGAGATATTCTCGACCTTCTAGAGCACTACAGTATTTCCATCTTGAACATCCTTGACTCAATCGCCCCCTTACAACTAAAAATATATCCACCAAAGTTTCTCAACCTTGGTTCAACGAAAACCTTAATACTGAAAGAAGGAATTTGAGAATAGATGAAAGAGTCTGGAGATTGTCACCATCCATCAAGCACCTGAAACTTTAAGGTCAGTGAGGAACACTTACAACAAAAGAATCAGAAGTTCGAAAGCTAACTTCTTTAGAACCCAGCTAAACCAAGCCAGAAATTGACCTAAAATTGGTTTTGAAATTGTCAAGCAACAATCCTACAACCAATCTAATGCTCACGGTACGGAGTCCAACACACTCTCGAACTGCAAGGACTTTGTCTACCTCTTCATGGGGAAAACGGACACTATTGAAAATTAACTGCAGTTCATGTACACACCATTCCTCATCCCTCACAAACTGTTGATCCTGTTGGTCGTCCTAGGCATTCCCCCCAAAAAATTGACTCCTGGCACACATTCACTCCCCACAATAAAGGTGACATTCACAACAGGCTTGCAGCGTTGAAACGTTCTAAAGACTTCATGGACCTCTTACCTATGAATATCTTTAAGGAGATCAAATTGTCTATCCTCAATTTATGTACTGAGATTGTAAATGCCTTGCTCCACCAAGCTGCCTAGAAGTAGAACAGATAACCCCCATCTTAAAAGAAAAATTACTGCAGAACAATGTCTGCCCAATCTCTAACATTTTCACGTTGGCAAAGCTTCTTGAAAACTACCCTCAAGTACACACCTCACATTATAGACTCTGCAAGAGCTCCAGAAATTACACTAGACAAACACCTGTAAATGCAGGATCACATTAGTACTGCCACCAAAGGAGCACATTATCAGATGGGCATCCTAAGGAAATCAAAACCTTAAGTCTTCTCAAGGGGCAGATTTTGTAAAACAAGTCAGTTATTGCAGCATCTATTGGAAAGATGGCTAATGCCTTGGTGTGGGCTGTTTCAATTTAGTTATTCATACAGCAATATGAATGTCTGGGAGCTAGTTGACAGTAATTTCAGTTCAGTAACACATACTGTCATCAGCTACAGGCAGCATAGTAGGCATGATGTTTACCCACACATCTGGCATTCTTTCTCTCTCTAGGCCCTGCATACAGTGTTCTCTTCAGTTGTATTGTGTTGCAGGGTTCTGTAATGAGCCAACTACTCAAACAAGGATTCTCTACCTGTATAAATCAAAATGTGCAACACAAAAATTTAAAGGCACCTCAGAAGCTGGCCTACTGACAAAAACAAAACACAATTGGGATATCAAGAAACATATAAAAATGTATTTACATTAGATTAATGATTTTAATTAAATAGACAATAAAAAAGGATAAAGCACATCCCACTCCACGCACACTCAATCATTCAGACATTCAGACCCACACATACTTATATGTCCTGAGATGTAGGAATCCCATATTTGAAACATCATAGATAAGGAAGCACAATGACAGACAGGTGGACCAATATCCCAATAGAAACATTGATACATCAGAAAAACAGAAATCATGTTGAATGAATACAAATAAAGAAAAGGTAATTATGGCAAATAAAAACAATATGTAGTCAGATAGTCCATAGTCTGTAATGAGCCACACAGATGCATGTGATAGTGTCAGTAGTCCAGCAGGTTGGACAATAGGGGCACACATCTCTCTGTTCTCTTTCTGGGGTTTGAATGATCAGGAAGTCTGCAGTTATTTCCTGTTGACCAGGCTTCACTAAACTTACACCCCAGATGGGGGAGGGCATTCAGGTGATGTCAGAGTCTCAATGGATGGGACACCAATTCTTTCTGGTTCAGCTTCACTTTGAATTATTATATGAGCTGTTCAGTATGCAAAGTACCCCTACATTACAAGCATAGGGCTTAGTAGGGTCCCACTGCTGGAGCAAAGTTAAAAGCAGCCATACTAGGTGTGGCCAAGCCCTGCCATCCTCATGACTCTTGCTTATAAAAGGCTCCGTGACAGAATCATTGGGATTTCAAAAGAGCACATTACTGCACAGCAAAAGTAATGTCATGCGGCCAGATGGCAGTCCATATGAGAACGTCAATTCAGAGGCTAAATCAAATATGCTGCAGAATTTCGACTGAGTTGAGACCTCAAGACCCAAGAAGTACGCATCAGGGAAGCGCAAGGAAAAAATTGTTAGATCAGTTAAGTTGAGAAATTATGACAGATTACTCCACAATCTAAAGTAAAGAGGGAGAGACCGAATTTTACACAGAAAAATACATTTATCAATGTAAAACAAGGATGTGCAGTAACATTCTGTTGTGGCACAGACATAATATAGAATAATCCTGAAATCACAGAACAAATTTCAAAAGCAGGATTCCAGCACAGGATTGAGAGCAGTATAGAGACTTTAAGACAACTGATAGGTGGAGGAGAGTTGGGTAAGAGTGGTAGGTAAGGAGAAATGAGTGGTGATCACATGTGTAGACATTAGCATGAGTTGTTTTCTTCAATTAATGCAAGCTGTAATTGGTTTTATTTGGTTTTGATGTAAAAATGTTCAATTATCCCTATGTATATGAATTTCATTGAAGGTCTAAGTGAATACATAAGGCTTACCACCAGCGGAGTGATAGATGCTCAAGGTGTCAACCATTTGAAGGAACTTGAGAACATATGTTTTACGAATTCCCTACATGTTGTGTTAGAGAAATTTGATATAGAGCAAATGAATCACACCCGAAGGAGTATCTCGGCACACAGTGCAGTAATAGGTAAAAGGAAAAATTCAATTCAGATACTATTTGTATAGCGCGGCTAATAAGTCCAGGGGTTATCCAAGCGCTGTGCTGCAGGTATCAGTTAAAGAGCCAGGTCTTGAGTCCCTTTCTGAAGTGGTTAATCAAGGGTGAGATTCGTAGGAGGAGGGGGAGGGTTTTCCTGGCTTTGGCAGCGAAGTGGTGAAAGGAGTATCCTCTGGTGCGTCTGTAGCAGATACGTAGTGTCTGAGCGAGGGCAAGGTTTGTGGAGCAAAGGTTAGGTCCAAGCTCCGCTTTCCACCAGGTGTTGTTCCAAAGGGCGGCCTGTCTACAAAAGATCAGAACATCCACTGTGTCCGTGTTGAGTTTGAGGCTTTTTTCTTTCATCCATGTGGAGATGTCTTTCAAACAGTTGTAGAAGTTGTTCTTTGTTAGGGTCAGGGTGGGGTTCTCTGAAAATGAGGACGAGCAGGGTGTCGTCAGCGTAGATGTTAATGTTGTTCAATCTGACAATGTCTGCGAGTGGTGCCATGTAAATGTTGAAAAGGGTAGGGCTGAGGGTGTCATATAGCTACTGTTTATCTTTATAATGTGTTAAGTTAGCATAGGCTTATTAAATGTTTAAACGCCGTTTTTCCTTTTGCTGCTTCTGCACACGACACTTAATTGTTGATTTAGCTTTCGACCTAGAGGTCCGTTGTGATTTACATGAGAATAATGTGTTATTGCTCTGATGTCAGCTTTGCTTAATAAACTATGTCTGTACAGAGAGTGCTGAAGCTTCAAGGATAACACGATACAGAAATGTTATGAGGTCAGATCTCCGCACCTTCATAGACATAACATAAGTGCAGCTTCTGCCAAATTTAGGCTTTAGGCGGGTTTTATATTGCTTTGCTTAGAGCACACATACACACTTGATGCGGTTCGCATGCAGAGAGAGCTGGTGGAAGCTGATGTGATCTCTTCATACTAGGATCTTGAGGTATGGGCCAGCCCTGCTAAAACCCAAAGAGACCTTCTTAGATATTAATATAATATGCTAGTTAGGGAGGGTGAGAAATAGGTGGTGTTAACCCTTATTCATTACAGCATCTTAGTATGCTGTCACCATTTGCTTTTTATGGACTAGTAACTATGCTGATAACTTTGCTTCTGATAATATGTTTCCTTGTATTATCTAAGATACTGCGTTTGAGAAAACGGCATTAGTAAATAAATATTTCAAATGTGCACGTGTCCTCATTTACTCCACGTTCTGGTTTGAAATGATTGTATAACGAAAGAGTGTTCATGTGTTCCACGTGACCTGAGGTATCGTAAGTTCATGTTCTGGTTTTTCTAAACATTGGGAGTTCGTTATGACCAATGAGACACTGTAGCTAGCTCGGTAAGGGGGTTTTGGGTACTGAGGTGAGTTTTGGGCCACCCTAATTCACTGAGGTTCCTAATCTCTATGCACAGTTCTGTAGGAGAACAGAATCCCTGTGACATGGCGCCCAATCGTTGGGGTCTTATATCATGACACTCGAGTAGTATATCATTCAAACCTTAACCCCTTCACTGTCGTTTCCGGAAAACGGTGGTGTCGGAAAAACCTACCTATTTTTGAAATAGGTCTTTTCAAGCTTGAATCTTTCTAAAACGGTTTCCTTGAATTACTACCCAGTTGTGCTACAAAGTTTCCTTTGTTTTTCTAACTTCCTGTGCAGTCATGGCCCATCCTGTGGACATTCCGCAGCATAGTCGCATTGCGGTGCGCAATCATATGCAGAATTACCAAGTCCCATTAGAAGGCTTGGCTGTGGTTTTAGTGGTGAGTGTGGATGCAGCTTACCCTTACGAACTCTTTTATTCGTGGGTGACGTTTCCGGCTGTGGACGCGAACTCTGGTGTGTTCCACACTTACACTCCCTCACCTGTGCCGAATGAATATACTCCGTACAAGGCACTTGAAGTACCTATTGATCATTGGCAGCATCGCGTTTGGTTTGGTGGCGCCCTACCCCATTCTTTAACCACTCCGAGGTTAGGTCCTTTGTCCATTCCAGGCGCAAATTGGCCTGTTTTGGCTGGATTTACTCCTCATCCTCAACACGGCAATTGTACCTTAGCGGAGGTTCGTAGACTACATGTGGTTTCTATTGCCGTGATTCGTGCGTTAGTGCAATACATAGGTCGTCATCTCCCGGGTGGGCCCCCGGGGGGTCCGGCTCTTCCAGCGGGACAGGGCAGATTAAAGCTCAGTCCGGTTATGATTAATGCAGTGTTTGGTAAGCGTCCCCAGGACAAGGATGATTTTCCTTTCTGGCTTGCCGAGAAATTTGACCAGCTGGAAGCAGTATTTCCTAATACAACTCCTGCAGATAAACATAGAATCTTGACGATTAGTTTGCCAAAGGATTTAGCACCCGAACTCGCTGACTGTGAGACCTGGAGCAGAACTTTTGCGGCTGTCTATGCGAGATGTTATGGCACTCCATCTATGGCTGTACTGCCTACGATCATTAAACGTGTTCAGGATGATCACGGACCGGAGGCGGCGGTTGAATTGGGTATGCGCCTGTGTGGCTCCTTTGATATAGTTTGCGATCTCATTCTTTCTAATGTCACGGGAGATGCAGTGAACTTTCAGGTGGCTAATGCTTTGGCGGCAATCCCCGATGCCGAAAAACCCCGTCAGTTGGCGAGGATATTAGTGGCTGCTTATAAAACAGTGGGTCGCACTAGTAAGGGTCTAAAGCCTTTTTCTGTAAAAGAGAAGAAGACGCCCCAGGGTCAGGCTTCAGAAACAGAAGTTCAGCCCCAGTCCAAAAAACAGAATTGGCCCAAAAAACAGAAACAGGGTAAGCAACAACAACAACAAAAACAGGAGTCTCAACCTGCGTCTCAGTTGCCTGCGCAAACAGAACGTGTTTATGACTTGCGCGATCGCGCGACGATTAAATCACCTGATCGATTTCAGGTTTCTGATCAACGCTCTCCTCGTTCCTTTCAGGACTCATCGGCTCCGAAGACCGGTGGTGGAGGAGGCAGAAGGGGACGGGGTGATCAGCAAGGACGTGACCAGCCCCGCAAGACAGACGGCACGGGTCAGCAGGACGGCTCAACGCCAAAGAGACCGCTGTTTGCAAAAAAGAAAGTCGCAGCTTTAACAGCGCATCGATATGCCACAGATAGTGAGAACGCGGCTTCGGAATCTGACGTGGGCTCTGACCTTGCTGGACAGCGCGGCGGAGATTACCATTGTGAGAGAGGCCCTGCGTCCACTACTGAGGGTGACAGCGACTGATATTTACGTTGTGATAGAAACAGCAGATACAAAAGTTGCTCCCCCTGATAGACTTTATGAAATTGTCCTGTTAATAGAAGGTGACATACAACGTACCATCAGAGGGGTATTTTTGGAAAATCTTTCATCTACGTATGACATTTTGCTTTCGGAGGCTGACTGGCCCCCACCTTTTGTGCTCGCAGCGCCTCGAGGGGAGGAGGTAATCCTCACGAGTTTCGCGAACACTGTCTCGAAGGAGCATGCGCAAGATTTTGCAGGAGAGTGGGCTAGGGCTCTAGCGCCGGCTCTGTACCGCAACCAATGTGGTTGGGATAAATTGTCCCCGTGCCACGAGATTCCTTTACGGTCTCAGCCTCAGCCCCAACCTCAATATCCCATACGGCGTGAAGCAAAGACTTCCGTCGCGGTGATCCTTGAACAATTGGAATATCAGGGAGTTATTGAAACATGTGTGTCACCGATGAATAACCCTCTTTTTACTGTGACCAAGCCTGACGGGTCATATCGTTTGGTATTGGATTACCGGCATTTAAACTCGCATTGCCGTAACTGTGCTGTACAGAATACTCACGGCTCTGCCCTTGTGGATAGTCTAGTGCATAAACGTTTTAAAAGCACGCTTGACATTTCCAACGGTTTTTATGCCCACAGATTGGATAGCTTTAGCTCCCAATGGACCAGTTTTACCTGCGCTGGGGTCCAAAAACAATTCCGGCATCTCCCAATGGGCTATAAAAATAGTCCTGGTATATTTACCGCCCGCATAGTCTCTCTTTTGGAGAGGATCGACCCGGATGCTTGCTCGTATGTGGATGACATTTATCTCACAGACGACGAAATTTGGGAGCATCTGTGTCGAGTGAATTCCATAATTTGTACCTTTGCAGACATGGGTTACAAATTTAACTTTGCAAAATCGCACATTGCTGAGTACACAGTGTTGTTCCTGGGCTATGAGCTCAACAATGAAGGTAGAGGTTTGGCTCCTCACTTCTTGGAGAAATGCGCACAGTTGTGCGCTCCTACAACACTGAAAAAATTACATTCTTTACTGGGCTTTTTAAATTTCGGGAGGACATACATTCTGGAATATGTCCAGCGTATCAAGCCTTTGAATGCTTTGATACAACCAACTTTTTCCAAGTCATGCTGGCTGCCTGAGCACTCAGCCATTTTGCAATCTTTGCAGGCTGATCTGCTCGCTTCTAAATTCTTACTGACTCGTGATAACCACACCAACCTGGTGGAGTAGTGTGGCTCACTGGTTAGAGGCGGCAGGCCTGAGAGCAGAAGTCAGCCTGGGACCAGGGTTCAATTCCCGACGCGGCAGGGTCGTGGACCTTGGTCAACGGACTCGATAATTCTCGCTTCGGTGCTTACTCTAATCAGGGGTTCCACTCGGCAACTCTGGGCATTAGCTTGCCTAATCTCCACAACGGCCCCACCAATTCCGGGGATGCCTGGCTCCACCTTGGGGACTCCCAGCAAGGGACCATCCCACAGGGAAAGCCAGGACGGGTTCCCCAGAGTTATACAGCGCCGGGACGCCCCGTTGCTGGGGCAGCTGTGCGCTTTACAAGTATACTACATTTACATTTACATAAGAATTATTCCTGGGACAGTGGGTTTCACGTACCTCACTTTTAATGAAGGAGACACAGTACCTATTGCTTACAAGTCACACTTGTACACTTCGGCTGAAATGCGGTTTTCCACTGTGGAGAAAGTTTTAACGGCTGTGCAGATGGCGATTCTTAAGGAACGTGCTCTGTCACAGGGAAAACGCATGTTGGTTGTTACACCCTGTCCTCATTTGGAGGCAGTTACGAAAGCCAGTGTACCATATTCTAAAGCTTTGCACCCTCGGTGGATTCAATGGGCTGCTTCCTTGACGTCCACGGATGTCACGTTTATTTTTGACGCCTCATTCCGGTCGCAAGAGTACTTGCAGTATGAATTTGTTCATCCTGCTCCTCTAGCTATGCGACCTTTGGAGGACTTCCATTGCATCATTTACACAGATGGTTCGGCGCAGGTTGCGCATGGCTCTAAACACGCCTACGTTTCCGCATGCGCCATTGTGGTCGGTGCCATGGTGAACGATGAGTTCAAGTCCAGAGTAGTGCACACGCAGACTCTAGGGGACTGCACCGCACAATTGGCAGAGCTTCCTGCTCTTTTACTAGCGTTGGAGTACGCAGATCCTAGTGTGACGACTCTTATTGTGAGTGATTCTTACTACTGTTTCCAGTCTTACAATGAAAACTTGTTCTTTTGGATTCAGAATGATTTTCATGATTCCAAGGGTAGGACAATAAAACACAAGATGATCTGGGTTCGAGTGGCTGAGCTTAAGGCTACGTTGCCACTCGTTTTTGTGATTCATACTCTCGGCCATCAGCGTGTGGGAGTCCACGCTGTCGGTAACTCGCTTGCTGATGAAGCAGCGAAATCAGCGGTGTCTACATATTTAGTTGCAGCAGTTACACGGTCCAAAAGTAAGATTGATTATGACATCTTGGCGGCAGTTGCGGCCACTGAGAAGGGAGGTAAACATCCTACGGGGTTCCCTTCGAAGTACACATACCACGTAAGTCCCGAAAAGGTTCCTTTTGTGAAAATTCCTGAAGTTGGAGAACGTTTGATTCCCAACTCGGATCGCAGGGCTACGTTGATTACAGCGGCACATGAAGGTGTTGCGTCTGCGCATGCGGTCGTCTCGGCCATTGTAGCTCAATTACAACAACGTTTCTGGTAGCGGGGACTGTACAAACAGACGCGGGATTATGTCCTTCATTGTGACATTTGCCAGCAGATTAAACCTTCGACTGCAGCGTGTCCGCCACAGACACAGTTGTACATATCTAATAAGCCACTAGGTTGTGTTTATTTAGGTCACTGCGGTCCTTTTTCCTCTGATACTGCGTATAAGTACATCTTAGTAGCAGTTGATTCATGCACATGCTTTGTGTGGGTTTGGCCCCATCGCAGCACTGATTCACAGACTGTCATAAGAGATTTGCGTGTCTTTGTAGGGATTTTTGCCTGTGGTACTTTCCATTCAGATCAGGGTCTGGCTTTCGCCTCTAAGGCATATAAGGATGCCATGACTTCGATGGGGGTCCAAGTCAAGTTTTTGTCTCCCTACAGACCTCAGGGTAATAGTGTAGTGGAGCGAATGAACCGTGACTTAAAGCAATCTTTGACAGCTCGAGTTATAGGCACTGGCAGAAACTGGCTGGCCCACCTCAATGGCGTGCAGCGTGCTCTTAATAATCTCCCTAGAAGGTCTTTGGGTGGGCGGACCCCATACGAAATGCTCTTTGGCATCAAGATGTACGTCCCTGACCTTGACGGTCTAGACTGCGTGGCTCGCGCCACAACCTTTGACGTAGATGAACATTGCTCCGTTTTACAGGATCTACAAAAGACCAGAGACAGTCTTGCAAAGGAACATTTGCCCTCCACATCGGATGTTGCGTTGCAGATCCCGGTAGTCGGCTGGCTACCCCAAGTTGGAGAACTGGTTCGAGAGAAGATCGATAACAAGAAACAATTTGGTCCTTCCTATCGAGCTCCGGTTTCAGTCCTTGGAGAGAAGGGCACAAGAACAGTCATTTTACCACCACTTCCTGGTCGTAAGGAAAACAGGTTTATCTCAATTGACAATGTCAAGATACACAGAATGGCCGATTCTTCTTAGCATGACACCGGCAGTCTCCTGTCCTTCCATTGTGAGAAATTCTGTTTTGGCTACTGCTTCTACTCCTGAAACTGAAGTGGCCATCGAATTGCCTGCAATTTCCAGTCCTTTATTAAGTACTTTGCCTGGTACTGACCGTGATGAAATAGACTACACTTACCCCACTGACTTATCCATGCCTGACCTGCAGACACGTTTGGCCACAGAATCCAGATTTTCGTTTGACTCTGTTTCCCAATGCCTCCAAGAGACCCTCACGGTTTGCAGTTTATGCCAGTTTATTTAAAAAAAAAAATGTGATACCCCCTTGGACATATATTTGGCTGGTGCTTTTTTCAATTTACCTTTTTATGTCAATTGGGTTTGTGTTTTATTTTTTTCGAATTGTGAATGGACACTATGTCGAGGAGCGAACATGCATTCGACATCTCAATGGAACTTTGGCCCCCCTTTCCTCATCGCATTCTGCACACAGACTGAAAAGAGACTTGACATTTGTTAACATCACTGCTTGGCCTGTCCTTGATGGGATAGTGTGGGATGCCGTTAGATTTCAAATTCATGGCCCCACTGAGGTTGTTAATGTCCCAAATGTGCTTAGAGTGAACATGGGGGATGTAGTGAAACAAAACATACGTTCTGATGATTGGGATGTTCAGGCCGTAGAGTCTTTGTTTTCTGATTTGAAATACTATGCTGCCTTTGATGCTGAATATTTGTACTTAGAATCTGCTAATTATGGTGATTTGTTTTGCTTTCAACATTTTGGCAATCACTTCTTACATAAAACGACTTCCAGAAGGAATACTGTAAATTATACGCAATGGGAGCATTGCCCCGCTCCTAAACAAGGCAGTTCAAGTACTTTTTTGAAAAACTACACTTATTTTACTGACTTCAATACGTCTAATCCCAAGTCCTTTTATTTCAAAATGACACAGAAGCCTATGTCCAAGGTTAGACTTACCGATACCAAATTATTGTATTCGAAGTCCTTTCTTAATCAGCTGGCAGTTGGCGGTTATGAATTATGGAAGGAAACTATTGACCTAAAATCTGTTTGGGGTTCTAAAAGCTGGCAGGTACAAGGCTCTGAGACTTTGCACCGTGCTTGTCTCATCCCGAATCAAATATTGTTTTTTAATTCCTCTATTTCACAGACAACATGCTTTGGATTGGCTACTTCTAAAAAATTGAATACTCCAACCATCCCAGAGTTACAAGAATATTCTGGCTGGAGTAATTATACTCAGTTTTCGATTAGGGACTTGCAGACCCTATTGCTGAATTCATCCTTTAACATATCCAGTATGGATCCAAAGGGATGGCTGATGTGGCACAGAAGTGCTGATTCATGCCAGCACCGTTTTCTGGGTTTATCTGATGGCTTTAAACAGGCCAGACCTGATCCACGTTTTGATACTGAACATTCTGTCACGACTTACTCAGTGGGCAAATTATGTCAAAATTGGCTGAAACATTCTAAATTGTCTGCAGTTAAATTACATCTTGCGAAGCTGAATGATGATATAGATTTAAATGATTTCATAAAAGGCCCGGCTAGTGGTAGATCAAAAAGGTGGATATATGCCATTTACAATGAAATCTGGAAGACATCACAGATTGAGGCGGCAACACGCCTTAGAGCTATAGATCAAGCCAATCTAGAAAAAGTGCTTGCTGTGGTGGACAATAGTATTAACATGCTTTCTTCCCGCATTTACACGTTAGATAATATTGTGTCTTCTGTAGTGGATATTGTGCAGGATGAAGTGTCAGTATTGTACCATGGTCAGAATCAATTGCGTTCTATCATGCAATTTGCGTGGACCCTGCAAACACTGAAGTCTGGCATGTCTCCTTTCTCTTTGCCCCCTTTAATTTAACTGACAAGCAGCGCTTGCTTTCCATGCGAGATGCTTCCTTTTCAATGTTACATATTGAGAGATTAGAGTCCTTGCCTTTTTCTGTGGCAGAGGCCACCGCTGCAACGTGGCTTATCCACGGTTTGATAACATTACCTTTTGCTTTGTATAAATGTACGAATTGTATGCGATATGTTGCCATAGGTCGATATGAACCATTAGGTAGTGCGTTTCTCCATGAAGTCTGGTCCCTTCCTTTTACTTATAGATGTTTGAAAGACGGACAGGAGGTTTATCTGAATGGGGAGGAGTGTACAGAAAAACCAGATCACTCATTAATGTGTAGGCACATACAATTGCACGGTTCTTGTAACCAGGACCGGCCTAACTTAGCCTGTGTTTTAAAAGGGACTCCAGTTCCAGTAATCATCCTGACTTTTACCTTACTGGGGAACGGAAGTTATTTACTTTTAAATAATGAAGATTGTTGCGGGTTAATTAAAGGTGTTGCTTATGTGGTAACAGTAACTGAGCGTGTAGTTTGCTGCAAAAATGTGCTATACCCACCCACTCATGGGAACGGGGATGTTTCCATCTGGCCGCGCATCCCAACCTTGAAAGCGGAGTTCAATGGCATGAGCAGAATAAGAGCTCTATTGTCCCAAAAAGAAGTGGCCTTGAGTTTGGCTCGTTCTTCACATAGCTAACACCCGTACAGAGGTTCAGGCCCTTTTAAATACTGATTTAACGTTGCATTTCAGCGAACTGGTTCATTCAATCTTTAACGCGTCCTCCACGACGGGGCTGGCACACTTTTTTAAAATTGTTAGCAGCGGTCTCGTGACTTCATTTGAGAAAATATTTGGAGTCATTCCTGCTTTCTTTAATTCTATTTTTTCAAGTCTGTTTGGTGGATTCCCGGTTTTACTGGCACTAGCGGCAGGCGTTCTGGTGATTTTTTGTTTCATTAAATTTGGATGCCCTTCGTGTGCAGGAAGACGCGCAGCCCCTCCTGGCAATGTTTCGCAACAGGATGCTTGAATATTATGGCACACTGCTGCTTGCGACCTTAAGCACGGCGTTTGGATTATCGTTTCGATTTTCCTATTTCACCTGTGTCCAGCCTGTATTTCATTGCCTGAGCTGTGATTTTGACTGGGCCATTGATTTGTGTCTCTGCAAGTCGGTTTCTTCTGACGTCGATTTTAATCAGCTGATGTGTCCCGTCGTGGCTCACGAGTTGATTTGTTCTGGCGATAGGATTATGGCCTTGGCATTGATGAATGGATTAATGGGTCCTTGGAACATACTCGCAGCAGCGCAGGATTTCTTGGCACAGAGCTTTCTTGAAAACCCACCGAGTTGTCCTCTGATGGTGATAGAGGCTCCGGTACTAGAAGAGCACGTATGTTCTTTCCCACTTTTGAATTGGATGGCTGAACTGTTTTCGGATGAAGACGGTGATTTCATGTTGGAGGCTGTTGCTGCATATTTTGCATAGTCGGTCTTGCCCTAAAAACTTTCTTGGTTTCTGCTCATGACACCTTGTTCTTTGCATTTTTTCACCTCCCAGGCCTATTGACTTGAGTGCTGATGGACACAGCATTGACATTTTGAATTTTTTGAGTTGGTTCATGGAATTTTTTCCCATCAATTTTTAAATTATAACATTGTTCATCGTTCTTGAACTCTGCTTTCATGAATATGCCCTTATCTTATCTTATCTTGTCCGTGCTCGGATCATGGGGGGGTGTCATATAGCTACTGTTTATCTTTATAATGTGTTAAGTTAGCATAGGCTTATTAAATGTTTAAACGCTGTTTTTCCTTTTACTGCTTTTGCACACGACACTTAATTGTTGATTTAGCTTTCGACCTAGAGGTCCGTTGTGATTTACATGAGAATAATGTGTTATTGCTCTGATGTCAGCTTTGCTTAATAAACTATGTCTGTACAGAGAGTGATGAAGCTTCAAGGATAACACGATACAGAATTGTTATGAGGTCTGATCTCCGCACCTTCATAGACATAACATAAGTGCAGCTTATGCCAAATTTAGGCTTTAGGCGGGTTTTATATTGCTTTGCTTGGAGCACACATACACACTTGATGCGGTTCGCATGCAGAGAGAGCTGGTGGAAGCTAATGTGATCTCTTCATACTAGGATCTTGAGGTATGGGCCCGCCCTGCTAAAACCCAAAGAGACCTTCTTCGATATTAATATAATATGCTAGTTAGGGAGGGTGAGAAATAGGTGGTGTTACCCTTATTCATTACAGGATCTTAGTATGCTGTCACCATTTGCTTTTTATGGACTAGTAACTATGCTGATAACTTTGCTTCTGATAATATGTTTCCTTGTATTATCTGAGATACTGCGTTTGAGAAAATGGCATTAGTAAATAAATATTTCAAATGTGCACGTGTCCTCATTTACTCCACGTTCTGGTTTGAAATGATTGTATAACGAAAGAGTGTTCATGTGTTCCACGTGACCTGAGGTATCGTAAGTTCATGTTCTGGTTTGTCTAAACATTGGGAGTTCGTTATGACCAATGAGACACTGTAGCTAGCTCGGTAAGGGGGTTTTGGGTACTGAGGTGAGTTTTGGGCCACCCTAGTTCACTGAGGTTCCAAATCTCTATGCACAGTTCTGTAGGAGAACGGAATCCCTGCGACAAGGGAAGAGCATTGGGTTACTCGCAGATGGAGTACTTAGATTGCAAAGTGAAGGGAGGTAGGCATACTCTCTGGGTGCATCCCGAGAAGACGGATGCTATCCATCTGAGCACATTGTCTGTGATTCCAATCTGACTTAGTCGGTTGTTGAGTGTGTGGTGGGACACAGAGTCGTGAGCTGCAAAAACTCTTAATACCAACGTCTTAAGAAGTTTTTAAAAGCTGTTAAAATTAGAGCAAGACCTGTTGTGAAAAGGAAGTTTGTTCCAGTGATGCCTTTCTAGGATAGGGGTCTCCACCTAACTCAGAAGGCCACCAATCATCACACCCAAAGGCCTAGGCCTTGACAAACAGTAGAATCTCTTTCTTATCTCTGTTCAGCTGTAACAAATCAGTTTCTAGCATTTTCTGGCTTGTGTCTCATAGAGATGATTAATTGTGTGTCGTCCGCATTTGAGATGACTTTAAAACCACAGGATTTTATAATGTGGGCAATGGGAGCTATATAGATGTTTGAGAGCTTAGGGCTTGAGCGTAGGGCTCAAGAAACAACCCCCTTACCCAAAGTCATTGTGTGAGATTTGAATGACTCAAGAGACCAAGTCTGGGTCTGGTTATCAAGAAAGTCTTCATGTCAACCCAAGCTTTCCTGCAGCTGCAAATCTCAGAAAGTATCTGGTCCAGGATAGAATGGAGACGGTATCAAAAGCGACAGTTGGATAAAGTAACACCAGCATTGTGTTAAGTTCCAAACAAGAGTCAGACGAGATAAATTGAATTATGTATTTATTGGCTATAAATACATTAAACCATTAAGTAAAAGAGCCTGGGCCAACTGATTCAAAATGGAATGTGAGTCATGTAGAATCCTGACCCATGGTTCCACTAGTCACCATTGGCCAGGATGCCACACATCCCCTTTCGTAAACACAAAATTAACAAGTTACATCGTTGACAAAAGAAAATATATACATGTTATTATAATTGAAACATAAGCAAAATTAACAGCAAAATAAGACAGCAAATGTCAATTTTACAAAAATATAGAAATAGATGTGAAACATATTCAAATGGAGACCTATTCTATACTGAACAAGAATAATCATTTAATTAAATGTATTATGTCATGACTAAGGGCCAGATGTAGGAGCCTAAATACCGGCCGGTAACGGCCGATTTCGGCCGTTACCGACCGGTATTTAAGATTTGGCATGTAGGGGCATTTATTTTACAGAATCGGTAAATTTACCGAATCAGTAAATTTACCGATTCTGTAAAATACCGAATCGGTAATTTTACCGATTCGGTAAATACAAATGTAGGTGGGACTCTTCTGAGTCCCAAAGGCAATACAGATTCAGTATTTTACCACCCAATTAAATTGGGTGGTAAAATATCGAATCCAGGTGAGCATGCACATGTGTGCATGCACACCTATGGCATGTGACAGACAGACATGCCCTTAGGGCATGTCTGTGTGCCACATGGCACACATGCCTGTATTCGGGGTGCTAGACGGTGTCAAAGTGACACCCCCTGCACCCTTGCAGAATTCGGTATTTACCGATTCGGTAATTACCGAATCGGTATTTCCCATTGATTCCTATGGGCTTCACAGCCCATAGGAATCAATAGGAAATACCGATTCGGTATTTACCGAATCGGTAAATACCGAATATTAACGAATCGGTATTTCCACATCTGGAAATACCTACATCTCCCCCCTTCATATTTACCGATTCTTAAATACCGAATCGGTAAAATTCGGTATTTATGAATCGGAAATACCATTTACCTACATCTAGGGGATAATCTTTACACTAAGCTGCTTTGAATTTCAACCTTGAAGTAGCTGAATTCCCTGTATCATTATGGTTTTGTTGTTTAGGCAAGGTATTATATGCACCAAATGACGTATCTAGATTAGGCCATAAACATACAGGCACTTTAACAACCTTGCTCATGCTCTACACATTTCCATCAGTTAGTTGTACAACTTGATGTCCAACTCTGGCTATTTTCATAGGCATAGAAAATGTTGATTCTCCAGCCTTTATTAAACTTCCCTTCTTTACTCGAACCCAATCTCCAATATTAAACTGAGACAAAGAACCTTCACAATTCTGAGATGACATTTGCCTTTCATTAGTTGACCATCGACACATATCCTTGTAACTCTTCAACACTATGGATTGGTCAACTTTGTTTCTCATCTCTAACATCCATGACTGATTTAAATCACAAACAGCCTTCCTTCCCCTCATTTTCTCGAACGGAGACACATCGCCTGGCACTCTAGGAGTAATCCTATAATTCCACACCAAGTCTTTGAGGACTTGAGCACAATTCGTACCATTAGATACACCCTATTTCAGAACCCTCATCCACCTTTCAACAATTCCATTACTTTGTGGATAATATACTGATGTTCTTATATGAGAAATACCATGCTTAATAAAATAATCTTTCATTTGGGTGGATCTTAGCTGTGTACCATTGTCAGCAACCAAGCATTTGGGAAATCCTTCTTTTTCAAACACTTCATTTAAAAATGTAATAATTGTATGAGAATCAACATGATGAACTAACTTAATTTCTGGCCACTGAGAAAACTGATCAATCAGAACAATTACATACATCTGACTCTTAGACAAACAAATCGGACCAGCAATATCAAGAGAAACTCTTTCCCATACACCATCTGGTCTTGATACAGGAGCTTTTTCATACTTAACAACTTTTTGTGACTTGTCACTGATTGCACATTCCATACAAGATCTGACTTTCGACTCAATAGACCTGTCAATGGCTGGCCACCAAAACTCAGATCGTAATCTGTTTTTCATACTAGACATGCCAGGATGTTCTACATGAGCTAAATGTAATACCTGTTCTCGCAAATCTTTGGGTACCACTAATTGTACACCACAAAATAGCAAGTCATCAATAACAGATAATTCACTAGCCACATCAAAATAAGGCAGTAATTCCCTATCTAAATCTTTCTTTAATGGCCATTGAGTGCTGCTATATCTGATAACTTCTTGAATTTCATCATCAGTTGCACAAGCATTTTTCCATTCATCTTGTTTGATACATCCATCAGATACCATACAAACAGATATAATTTTTTTCCGTATTTTCATCAGGAATAAATGTGTCACAATCTTCCTTGATAGGCAAACGAGATAAACAGTCCGCCAAAATGTTTTTAACACCCAGAATGTACTGTACATTAAAATGAAAATCTTGCAGTTTGTACTGCCATCTGGCAATCCTTGGTGTAGCTTTTCCACAACCCTTAGTAGTAGACAATTCCACCAAAGGACTATGATCTGTTCTAACTTTAAATAAAGTACCATATATAACTTTCCTGAAATACTCTTTACCCCACCAAAATGCTAGTGTTTCCTTTTCAAGTGTTGAGTATTTAACTTCAGCATTTTGTAAAGGTCTAGATGCAAAAGCAATTGTAACTAATCTGCCATTCTGATTTTGCATCAAAACTGCACCAATTCCAATGTTACTAGCATCGATAATGATGACAGAATCACAACGCGTGTCAAATGTTGCCAAAGCAGAAGTTGAGGATAATTCTTTTTGGAGATTTGTAAATTCAGTAGCAAAATTTTCACACCAAATACATTTTTGATTTTTTTTTCATTAAGTTTCTCATATGATTAGTCTTATCTGAAAATAACGGAATAAATTTGGCATGATATTCAGCTAGACCCAAAAAGGATCTGAGATGATCTTTAGATTGAGGTTCAGGAGCTTCTTCAATAGCTTTAACCACATTTTGTTTAGGTGATATACCTTTACCACTAATGTTATGCCCTAAATAATCAACAGAGCTCCTTTCAAATTTAAATTTTTCCTTAGTGAGAGTCATTCCAGCATTTAGCAAAATGTTAAGTACTTTACATAAAGTTTCAGTATGGTCTTGCTTATTATTTCCAAAAACCAATATGTCATCCTGAAAATACAAAGTATTTTTAACATCTTTAAACAATTTGTGCATTACTCTTAGAAATACTGAAGAGGCTGAAATAGACCAAAAGGCATCCTTTTGTACCTAAAAGCACCTTCAGACGTTATGAAAGTGGTGTACGGTTGACTATCCTCATGCAAAGCAATCTGGTGATAGGCATTTGATAAATCCAGAGTCGAAAATACAGTAGCCCCTTTTAAAGCTGAAAACATCTCATTTATATTTGGTAAGGGGTGCCGATCTACCCACACACACTCATTTAAATCTCTTAAATCAATACATAATCTAATTTTACCGTTGGGCTTATAAACGACCACAACTGGAGACAACCACTCGGATGACTCGATCTCTACAATTATGTCTAGACTGCACAATCTATCCAATTCTTCCTTTACGGCTTGTCTCATAGATAAAAGAACATTACGAACTTTATGGACTTTAGGTGTAGAATTTTGTTTTAAGATTATTTTATGAACAAAATCCTTCAATAAACCTAGTTTAAATGCAAAAACATTCGGAAACAATTTCTCCCAGTCAGTTATCTTATCATTAACTTGAGCAATAAAATCACTGTAACCTAATACCTGCTTAGGATGATTGGGATCTAAAGTGATGAGCAGATCTTTGTTGTGGCCATCCTAATAAACAAGAACCCTCTTTGGCAACATACACATTGGCTGAAATGGTTATACCTTTAAAAATAGATTTTCGCAACAAAATATCCCAAAACATCAATGGGTCTGTGGCCGTACCAAAGTAGTCGTATATCAGGAGGCAATAATTTAGTATTAGGAAATTTCTCAAGATATTTATCACCAATTAATGTGTGATGAGCACCAGAGTCTGCCATTACTTATATGTCTATACCATCCACATTGATAACACAAAATGGGGAATCTTTCTATTTATCATTGACTTCATAAATGCAAAGCATACATTCGTCATCTAAAACCTCTGGTTCCTGAGAAATTTCTCTGATCTGAGCAGGTTTATTAGAAAATCTATTCCTATTTCTGCACATTCTGGAATAGTGACCTTTATTTCTGCAGAATCTGCACATCTGACCAATAGCAGGACAAGATTTATCACTAGACAAATGGCCTGGTATTCCACATTTAAAACAAATATAATTGTTCTTTTTCGTGTTTTGCATATTAAACCTTGTGTTCTCTTTACTGGTAACAACCTCTTTTGAAGATTTATCTTCTACCTTAACATCACTCATTTTTTTTTTTCCAATTTGTACCTCAGAAGTAGGTTTCGCAGCCAACTCTTGCATACCTCTTTTCATTTCTTCGAATCTATGACTAATGTCAAGTGCTTTCTCTAGTGTAAGATCTTTGGCAGCTGGTAATTTTTCTTGTAACTTTGTATCTCTAATCTTATGTACTAGCTGATCTCGTAACATTTGATCATGAAAATTACCATACATACATTTTGCAGCTAAAATCCTTAAACAATTTAAAAATGAATCAACAGATTCATTAGGTAGTTGTTCCCTACTTAAAAATGTATGTCTTGCAACTACTTCATTAGTTTTCTTTATATATAATAAGTCTAACTGAGAAATAGCCATATCATACACATCCACATTGTCATCATCCTCCTCAACAAGAACAGGTGGAAAAAGACTCAGGGCCCGTCTACCTTCTGCACCTAAAGAATGTTTAAGAATTGCTAATTTACGTTTACTGGTAAAATCTTCTCCTCCAATAGCTTCTACGTTTGCCAAAAATCCATCTTTCCATTGTTTCCATTCAAGAAGGGGATCACCTGGAGTGGGCAAGAAAGGTACAGGTGCAACAAAACCCTCCATTGCCACAAAAAATATCTATAACAATAAATAAATAACAAAAAAAATGATTATTTATCTTAAAACAAGAGAAGAAGAACACCAAATGGATACATTGTTGTTATCTAGTCCATTAGACTTGTTTTCATGACAAATTGGCCTTGTTTTAAGAAAATATACAGGAAATGTGCATTATCCAATCAGCATGCTTGTTAGAAAATATGCAGGAACCAGTTAGGACTGTTCATGAATCACATGTAGAAGACTTGACTGAAACATCATCTCTTCAGGTAAGATGAGAGTTTATTGATAAATGTGGCTCCACAATATGTGTTAACTTGAAAATGAAGTAAATCTGAATACTTCTAATTGCCAGCTCCAATTTGATTTGACATCACAGGCTGAGCTCGGGCTCCCATGCCTCACGTTTTCAATACTCTTCACACACTGCCACACCCTCATAAATCACTTTAGTTGTAATTAGCCTCGCCTCACAGCCATATGTAGTGAAATCAGTTGAGACCGTCTTAACTTTCAAGCAGCAGCTGGAGCGCTTCACGCTGTAATGGTTGCGTGGCCGCCCGCGTATGCACAATTCTCACGAGAAATGTGCATGCGCGGGCGGCCGCGCATGCGCTTTGGGATCAAAGACGCGGCGGCGTGAAAGAGAAGAGGAGTGCCTTTAATTTACTTTTCTGGTATTATTTACTGAAATTAGGTATGTAGGCATTTAAGAGTCCTAAAGTTAGGAGTCCTAACTTTACTACTCTTAAACTGAGAAAAATCCTAACCTAACTTTAAGACTTTCGGTATTCACAGAAGGCATTTAAGAGTCCTAAAGTTAGGACTCCTAACTTCTGTGAATACCGAAATGAGTAAGTGCCTTCTGTAAATACCAAAATGGTAGTAAGTTTAGGATTTTGTCTTAAGTTAGTTCTGTGAATTGGGCCCATAGACTTCCAGATAAAAGGGAGTTGTTGGTTTACTAGGGCCTCCAAAGTTTTGCTAAGGCACGGGAGGGACAAGCTAGGACAATAGTTGACTAGCTTATTGGGGTTGGCAGTCGATTTTTTCAGAATTGGCATGACTTGTGCTGCTTTCTATTTGGATGGCACAGTGGCGGAGCTAAGAGAGAGATTGAACAATGAAGTAATGACATGAAGAAGAAGAGGAGCTAAAGTCACCATGCTGTACGGGGGAGAGATCAGAGGGGAGCCTGATTTAATTCTACTCCTTGTATCAGAAACTTTCTCTGCAGTGATAGCTTCAAACTCCTCAAGTAAAGCGGGAGGGATGACAGTGGGAGTGATGATGGGTGTGTCACTATCAGTGATGTAGAAGTACAAAGTTCTAATAGATTTTCAAGATTCTCCCCTCAATGATTTGTGAGAGAGTCACACATAGACTGAAAGGCCAGAATAGCCAAGGAAGTAGCAGAAGGTTTAGTGAATTAATTGAGTACTCTGAACTGTGTTGAGCAGACGTTACAGATTTGTCAATCCAATTGATGATGTGGAATCTATGAGCTTCTCAAATTTTTCTATGGTAGGTCCCTAATGCAGGCTTGAATGCAATTTTGTCACAGATAGATTTAGTAATGCACCATCTTCTCTCCAGTCATCTACAGACCGTTTTCTCCAATTTAAGTTCCTTAGAGTACCATGGAGAATGGAGTCTAACCGGAGTTGAACGGCCCTGTTTGAGGGTGGCAACTACATCTAGGGCCTGAGAGAATTAGTTATGAAAGTCTGCGAGACCAATGTTGATGTTGTATGTATTATTAGTGTGTGGGGGAGGAGTTGAAGGCAAGGAGGAGGAGAAGACCTACTTCCCAGGTCTGGTCACTCTACTACCTTCTCTTTCTCTGTGCGGAATGCCCTCCTCTAATAGGTAATTGAAAACTAATAAAGTACTGTTCTGCCCAGACTAAAGGAAGTTCGGAGAGTTAGTGAAAACGAGATCCAGAGTGTGACCATGTTATGTATTTTGGGCCTGAAACTTTCTGATGTAGTCTCATTAGCTCAAGATCAGAGAGCAGGAGTAGAGTTTCCATATCAGAGTCAAGTTCAGTATGGCAGTTAAAATCACCTACCAACAGGAAGGTATCTGAAACAAGTACATGTGGCCCCAGTTGTTCAATCAACCTGTGACTGAAGTCTTTTGTAGGCCCATGGGGGTGGTAGATTAGAGCACCCCTCCATGAGTCATCAGAAGGGGTCTTCAGTTTAAAAATACATAGTTCCACTCAGTCCATAAGAAGGGAGCCCACCATCTCACCTTTCGCAGAGTCACCAAAGGCAATAGCAACTCCACCCCCTATTTTAGACTGTCTGTCCACACTAATTACCCTGTAGTTAACAGGGCATGCTATGGGAATGCAGGGAAGGGCTAAAGAGTGGAGCCAGATTTTAGAAATAAATAAAATGTATGCTAGTCAGTGGAAATTAAGTCCCATAATGCAGTAGCATGTTTAGGTATAGATCATGCATTACAACAGAGGCCTTTAAGCCAGGTCAGGCTGAAGGTACAGTCGGAAGGGGGTCTATAGCATGAGTTAAGTAAGAATTTTCCTCTGAGTCCTGCACTTACGCAAAATTTGAATCCTTCCAAACACAAGAGGCCTCCGTTGGAGGGCTGGTATAGCAGGCAAAGTTGCAGTTCCCCCAGAAGGGAGAATCCTCCAACTCCAAGGAGAGTGGAGAGATACAGAGCAAATTGGTGATGTGAGAGAGCTCTATCCCTAATATTTTTAAGCTCATTACCAGTAAAAATCGGGGTGAGGGGTTTACATCTCTATGAAGAGGAGCAGCATCCCTGGCGTCTGGCGATGTTCAGGTATGGACGGGCGTAGACCGGCTTCCATTTGGCTTTATTTTAATAGCATTTGGTCAAGGAGAGTAGGAACCTAGAGTGGCCACAGGGAAACAAGATCAAACCAGTTCAAATAGAAAGATAGCCTTGCTAGGCGTTGACTTCATGATTACAGGAGGACTACAAAGATGATACAACAACATAACAGTACCTTGGAACAACAACATTACAGTACCTTGGAACTTAAGTAGCAAGAATGTTGAGTGCACACCATTAGCAAGATAAACACCTTCCTACAGTGTAGACTTGAAAAAGAAAACAAATTATACATTGTTTCAGAAAGAACTGTTCATAGGCCACCTGATCTCTGATACAAATAGGAACAAATGGGAATTGTTGGAGGAATATCTTATATTTTATTGGAAATGATATATTAACTCTTCGAACATTTAATTGCGGTTTCTGCACTTCATATATATTTTGTATTTTTTTTTACTTCACTTCCTATATATATATTTATATATATATATATATATATATATATATATATTCACTGAAAAAACCATAGGTTTCAGGAGTTATATAGTTAGGAATTAGCTTTTAAAAAACCTTTGAAATTCACTCAAAAAACTTTAAGTTTTAGTGGTGTTATAGTTAGATGGACATTTTACTCATACAAAACCATTGAAATTGCTCCTATATAGTTAGTTGTACTAACTATATTTCGCGCACCCGCAATCCACTGCTGATGATGTCACATATTAGATCATTCATGACATGATCAGTGACATCACTGATGACATCTCAAATGACATCACTGATGACATCACTGATGACATCATCCAGTGAATGTGGTTTGCTTCGTTATTTAAATATGCATTATATATATAGCAATTTGCATTGAAGAATAAGTGGATATATATAAATAAATATTTGGATGGAGGATTTAGTAGCAGTGTAATTGACTGTTTACTTGACCAATTTATAATGTCTCACTAAATATAGTGGATAGTGACTAAACTGTGTGAATATCTGTATCACTTTGTCAGTTGTTGTGTAAACTGATTTTACAGTTGGTTACTAGCTATGTGAAAGTCTATATTAGTTATTGATTAGTTAACTGAGTATTTGTATGGGAGTGTGAAAGTGTGTGTGTTTGGGTGGGGGGGTGTGACTGTCCAAAGATGTGTGAATAGTTGATTCAGTAGATATATCAAGTTAAAACTACATGTTCTAACAGTTGTTTGGGTGAGTGAATATCTTTATGGGTGTGGTGATGAGCAAATATATTTCTCAATGGTACAGGTCCAACAAACTAGAAAAATAAAAGGCAGTGTATGTGTCAGTTGTTGTATATAAATAAGTATACATAAGACACAATGATTGTGTGAGTGACTGTATGGATAACTGTATACTTGTAATAATGATTTTATAATTCACTAAGTATGACTTACTATCTAAATGAATAGAAGAAGTGGTGTTTGTATAAGTGTTTTGCTAAGTAAATATGTAAGTATGATCCATTGTTTGCATAAGTGAGTAGGATGACTTCATATGTGAATAGGATGCGTGCTGTTGTTTAATGTCGATATAGATGTATAAGTATTTTTGATAGTGTTCTATTGTTCATTGACAGCATGTATGAGTGAATCCATAGGTAAGTGATTAGATGTGTGTATACATCTATGAATCACTGAGTGGATTTTTAGATACTTGTATTGCTGTGACAATAGATTTAAATATGATACTCTGTATTTTACAAAGAGTGATGAAAAATTGTAATAGTGTATGAAAAGGTGTATGTGATTGTCATGTGGATGATGTCATCAGTGATGTCATCAGTGATGTCATTTGAGATGTCATCAGTGATGTCACTGACCATGTCATGAATGATCTAATATGTGACATCATCAGCAGTGGATTGCGGGTGCGCGAAATATAGTAAGTACAACTAACTATATAGGAGCAATTTCAATTGTTTTGTATGAGTAAAATGTCCAGCTAACTATAACACCACTAAAACTTATAGTTTTTTGAGTGAATTTCAAAGGTTTTTTAAAAGCTAATTCCTAACTATATAACTCCTGAAACCTATGGTTTTTTCAGTGAATTTCAAAGGTTTTTTAAATGCTAATTCCTAACTATATAAGGCCTGCAACCTATGTTTTTTTTAGTGAATTTGCAAGGTTTTTTAAATGCTAATTCCTAACTATATAAGGCCTGAAACCTATGGTTTTTTCAGTGAATTTCAAAGGTTCTTTAAATGCTAATTCCTAACTATATAAGGCCTGAAACCTATGGTTTTTTCAGTGAATTTGCAAGGTTTTTAAAATGCTAATTCCTAACTATATAAGGCCTGAAACCTATGGTTTTTTCAGTGAATTCGCAAGGTTTTTTAAATGCTAATTCTATTAGCGGATAACGTTTTTATATATTAAAACGTTTTTTAAATCTCAAATGCCTGCCTTGCTAACAGAGTTTTTAAGCACAGGCTCTTTTGTCTCTGGTGGCCATCTTGGGAGACTGCATATCAGAATTTTTTTAATGA
Source organism: Lissotriton helveticus (assembly GCF_964261635.1). Classification (NCBI taxonomy): domain Eukaryota; kingdom Metazoa; phylum Chordata; class Amphibia; order Caudata; family Salamandridae; genus Lissotriton; species Lissotriton helveticus. The sequence continues at coordinate 232,082,063 of NC_136067.1, read as the reverse complement.
AATATAAGAGGATTTGAGAAGTCACTCAAAATGTGCCCTAATTTTTCTTTCTTCAGCACTAATAATAATTTCTATGCCAAAATGAACCCCCTCATTTTGTTCCTTTGCAAATTAAATGTTTTAAGTGTTAACACTTTATTCCAATCAAGATGACTTCAGGTGTGCCATACTTTTGTCATAAGTAAGACTGTTAGCGCTCTAGTTGTTCTTTAGAACACTCTGGGACATTCTGTCATTGGGCTATAGTTGGGCTACATCTGGCTGATATTTGGGCTACATTTGTTTTTTTTTGTCTCTGGTGGCCATCTTTGGGCTACATTGGGCTACATTTGAGCTCTAACATATATATATAGCCCAATGTAGCCCAATATATATTTTTTCAAAGTAAATTTTCATAAAAACCACTGGAGCACATATCTTGAGACATAGCAAAGGCACATCGGTCTACCAGTCCCTACAATTTTGCCAAGTTTGGTGGATAACCATTCAGCCGTTCGGGCTAAAAGTGAGTCCAACCGCCCTATGGAAATTAACATGGGGAAAACACGTTTTGGAACCCCCCTTTTATCTCGGCCCCCGCTTGACAAATCCCCCCCAAACTTTCAGGGAAGGACCGGAGCACCGCGAGGCAAAGTTAAGGAAAATTTCAGGAAGATTCCTCAACTGGCGCCAAAGTTATTCCCAATAGAATGTTGCGATTTCCCTATGGAAAACAATCCTAACTATATATACCTACTGGCTATCGCCAGTAGGTGATGTATATATATATATATATATATATATATATATATATATATATATATATATATATATATATATATATATATATATATATACACATCACCTACTGGCGGTCGCCAGTAGGTAGTTATAGTTAGAACCTAGTTTCCATAGGAAATACTTTTTTTGATTTACTTATAACTTTGGCGTCGTTCTCCAAAACAAAAGTCTATCCAGGTCAGCTCATATCCTGAAAGTTTGGAGGTGATTCGTAAAGCGGGGGCTGAGAAAAAAGGGGGGTCCCAAAACACGTTTTCCCATGTTAATTTCCATAGGAAATTTTGCGACGAGCTGCATCCCGAACTGCTGAATTACCCCAAATTTGGCAAAAAGGTAGAGCTTGGTTCACAAAGCAACCTGTTTTTAAATGGTGTAAATGCGATCAGTAGTTTTTGAGAAATTCAAAAAATAGGAGTAAAAAAATCAATTTCCCATTGGAAACTTTGGGCAAGGCTACAGCCGAAACTACTGAACGGAATTACCCCAAATTTGGCAAAAAGGTAGTGCCTGGATCAGAAAGCAACCTTTTTTAAATGGTGTAAATCCATTCAGTAGTTGCTGAGAAATTATAAAAATAAAAGTTTTGATATCTGGTCGGAGCCTAACTCCCGAGCACGAGCTTCACTCTGATTGGCTGCCAACACTCCAAAGCAGGAAGTGTTGGCAACCGTCTTGTGACTCGGTAGAAGCAAGTCACCAGAAAACAGAGAAACAAAGGTATAAAACGAGAGAAGGGGGCAGGGTAGAAACATCCTGACCCCCTAGGCCTGCTCAGGGGGTCCCAGAAGGACCCCCAGGGCCAAAAAAGCATTAAAAAAAACATTTCAGCGCAATTTGCGCTGGGGTCGCGGGTTCCCACGTTTTATTTTAATGAGGCCCCTGGGTGGGCTAGGTTCCGGGGGCATTTCTTGAAAAATAATGGCGGGGGCTCGCTGGAGCTTTGCGGGCCCGCTGAGGCCCCCCAGCCCTGGGGCTTCAATCATGTTGGGAGGGGGGTTGCACGGCCCCCTCCTGGAGCCCTCCAGGTGCTTATAACTTTGACGTCTTTTGACGAATCTTCACGAAATTTTCAAAAAGTTTCTCTTTTTAGATCAGCTCCTGTCTTCAAAGTTTGGGGGTGATTGGTCAAGAGGGCTGAGATAGAGGGAGGTCCCAAAATGTGTTTTCTCCATGCAATTTCCATAGGAAACTTTATACAAGGTACAGATCAAACTGCTGACCGGAAATATGCCACATTTGGCAGAGAGAAAGGTCTTGGTCCAGAAAGCACGCTTTTGTTTAAATGGGGTAAATCCGTTCAGTAGTTTTTGATTAATATAAATTTTACAGATATAGATATTTGAGAATTCTGATATCTGATTGGCTGAAGGGTTAAGAGCACGAGCTTGTGGCCCATTGGCTGTGAATGGTTAAAACTAGGTAGTGTTGGCAGCCATTTTGTGACTCTGTTGAAAGGAGTAGGAGGAAAAAAAGAGAAACATTGTATAAGAGGGTATAGTAGGAACACTGTGGAGTTACTTTAAGCAGTCTGTACGGTGCAGAGGCAGGGAGTTTGAATGTTGCATTGGCCGTTGAAATCACATCCGCAGAACAACAGTGCACGGTATTGTGGCAGGGTTGCGTAGGCTCTGGAAAGCCCGTCGGGAAAACAATGCGCTGTATTGCAACAAGCAGTGTGTAGGGTGCGCACACAGGTAGTGTGAATGTTGCGTAGGCCGTGGAAATCACATCCACAAAACAACGATGCGCTGTATTGCGGCAATGTTCAGTAGGCTGTTATATTGGGAAAACAACAATGTGCCATATTTCGGCCTTCCTTCAATATAATGCGGAGTAATGTTTACTTAGAATTTGGTGTTCACTTTTATCATGGATAGTGTCACTTTGTTAGAGGAAATGTGATATTATGTGGGAGGGCGTATTCTCTCCCTGTGCACAGGATAAATTTAACGTTTAATTGGCTAAGGTGTTCCAACAACTAGCTTAATGTTCATTGGCTGCGAACCATTGAAAGTAGAAGTGTTTCCAGCCATTCCCTTTCCCTCTGCGGAGTAGCAAGGACATCCGATTGGCTCACATGTTCCAAGGAGGACCTTCCAGAGCTTAATGTTCATTGGCTGCGAACTATTGAAAGCAGAAATGTTGCCAGGCATTCCCTTCCTCTCCGCAGAGTAGGAGGGACATCTGATTGGCTGACGTGTTCCAAGGAAGACCTTCCCAAGCTTAATGTTGATTGGCTGTAAACCATTGAAAGTAGAAGTGTTGCCAGCCATTCCCTGCCCCTCAGTGGAGTATCAGGGACATCTCATTGGGTAACGTGTTCCAAGGAGGACCTTCCCAAGCTTAATGTTCATTGGCTGTGAAGCATTAAAAGTAGGAGTGATGGCAGCCATTCCCTCCCCTTCTGTGGACCACCATGGACATTTTATTGACTAAAGTGTTCCGAGTACAAGCTTACTCTTTTTTGGGTGGGAACGGTTCACTGTTGTCAGCCATTTTGTGACGCACTTCAAAGGAGTATGGGAAAACAAAGTAGTAAAGGGGAGGGTAGGAACACTATTAACTCTGTACAGTGGTCACAAGGTGGTGGACAGTGACCGTAAAGTTAACAATTGTTTTTTTATATATTTTAAGGGCCATTTATATAATTTGCATGGGGTCTACAAATCACGTCGGGAAAATAACAGTTTGTTGCGGTCTTCTTGTTATTAGGTTGGTGGGTGGGATGCTTCACAGGAGCAGTATTTACTTATAATGTGGTGTATACTTTTCTGATGGAGTGCTACATCTTTGGAGCAAACATTATAATATTGAGGAGGGGGTTGAAAAAGAAAGCACGCAGTTACGGTCTTCATTTAAATAAGGTTCTGAGTAAGATACTTCTCAGGAGCAATGTTTACTTATAATGTATAGTTATAGTGCAGTGCTTACTTCTGTCGCGGGTAGTGCTATTTCCTTGCAGCAAAATAGTAGGTGTGGTTGCGCTGCAAAACGTTAAGTCTAGGTTGAAACAGTTTTAATTAAGCAATCACAAATATACTTTCTTAGGAAAGTGTAGCTGTATATATCAGAGGAGTGACAAATAAAAACGCAATTTATAAAATATCCCTTAAGCGTGGCCACGCCTTCCTTTTTTTGTCGCCTATAGTTTGTAAAGGTGTTGCCCTATATTCTTGTTAATATAAGAGGGCATCAGTTACTTTTAGATAAGGTAGAAAAGAAGTGCTTCACGAAACACTCCCGCACTACATCATTTCAGGTCACAACTACAATAACAAGTAAAAAACAGTTAAATACAAATGACGCCATATTACCTAGAAATGTATGCTTCATCAAAACATTAAATGAAGCACTATGGGCCAGATGTAGGTAAATCTATTTTACCGACTCATAAATACCGAATTTTACCGATTCGGTATTTATGAATCGGTAAAATAGAAGCAGGGAGATGTAGGTACATCCAGATGTTTTTTTCCCGAATCGGTAAAAATCGGTATTTACCGATTCGGTAAATACCGACCGGTAATGCCCATTCATTCCTATGGACTTTGACACCCTCTGGCATCCCCAAAAGAGGCTCGGGTGCCATGTGGCAGGCATACCTGCCCTAAGGGCAGGTCTGCCTGTCATATGGCATAGGTGTGCATGCACACATGTGCATGCACACCGGAATCGGTATTTTACCATCAAATTGAATTTGATGGTAAAATACCGATTCTGTAAGGCTTGTGGGACTCAGTAGAGTCCCACCTACATCTCAAAATTACCGAATCGGTAAAAATACCGATTCGGTAATTTACAGAATCGGTAAATTTACCGATCGGTAAATTTACCGATTCTGTAATAATTTTCCCCCTACATCTCAAATTCCTTTTACCGGTCGGTAACGGCCGAATTCGGCCGTTACCGACCGGTAAATCCCTACCTACATCTGGCCCTATGTATACAATTTTGTTTTTTAGGGACTACTATTTTATAAAATATTAGCAGTGTTACAAACTGTGAGGTAGTAAGTTATCAACAGAAATAACTGTAGTAGTTAATATGTCGCAGAGATAGATCTCCAACCCCTCTGAAGTACTATAAGTTCACAGTATTAAAATATACAGGGTGAGTTTATAGTATTCCACAGGAGAAGAGGAATAAGGAGCACAACAAAAAAAAAAAATTAGCAATCTCTATTCTGCAGAAGTCAGGAAGGTTTTGTCGTAGTGCTTAGAGGTCGCCCACTGCTCTGCTAACAGATCACCTACTCCTTTAAGAATATATAGGAACGTAGTAATATATACAATACTGATTTCAGATGGTTTACTCCTGGCGGCGACAAATCTCCAATTTCTCTTGTGAGAAAATATGACACTCTACTACAATATAGAGAGTATCACTTATGCCACACATAAAAGGAAAAGGAAAATAAAGTGATAAACACAAAACAAGATCAATAACGAAATATTTTCCAGCGGTGAATATTTTCAATGCTTTTTTTGTCCAGAACTTCAAAATCTTTCGTCTTCGCGCCGACGGCTCATAAACTCCTTTGAGATCATAATGACTGTGAATATTATAATATATAGATATTCACACTATATGATCCCAAGGGGGAAACAGAGTTAGATACCAGAAGGTGCTGACGTTATATATAAATCTTTAGTCTTCACGCGGACGGGTCATGTACTCCTCTAAGATCACCATCACTATTAATATTATAATATACATATTGACAGTATATGATCTCAAGGGGAAAACACAGTAACAACCAGAAGCTGGCAATATTACGTATGAATCTTTAGTCTTCGCGCCGACGCGTCACGTACAGTGTCAATATTATAGTGTACGAAGTCACAGTATATGAGCTCAAGGGAGCCAGAAAAGGAGCAATGTTTGCTGTATTCTGTCTGTTTCTGAAAACAATCTGCTGACGTTACACGTGTGGTTTATATGCTTTTTTGTTATTAAGTAGTCTATGGAAGGAAGATGCGGCTCCGCCCATTTAGATGTCACGTTTTACAGTTTACACGTTCACACGTTTTAACTGTTTCACTTGTGCACGTGTTGGGAAAAGTTACAAAATGTGAAGCTGTAAAGGTTTCGAATTTGATCCTAACATGTATAAGGTCCTTAATATGTACATACATTGGAGAGCTTAAAAACTGTAACTTGGCAAGCCATGTCATTTCCATTCTCATGACTAAAAACATCTATTAATTGCTGTAATTCTAAATATAAGACATAAAATAAAATATCGTTCAGAATAGAAGAAAAAAAATATGTGCTAATATTTCTCAACACTATGGTTTTAAATTAAAAAAAATACCAGCATATGTAAAGCGTACAGGTGCCCTCGGAAAGGTGTGCCAGCGCTCAGGGGCGTTGGGAAGATTAAGCAAGGTGTTGCCTACAGTCATATGGTGGTGGGCTAACATGCCGCTGGAGCTGGGAATCGAACTGTGAACGCTGTTGTTCGAAGTCAGGTATCATAGCTGCTGCCTCACACTTTTTCTACACTTACATGTTAGTTACTGCTAATTAAGTTTTAAACATTGTTTAATTATAACTTATAACAGACTACTGTTACAGTTAGTTTTTCACTACAAAAAGTATGCACATCTTTTTACAATGTACTTTAAAACAATATATGTTTCAGGGACATTGTAGTTAGAAATTAGCATTTCTAAAACCTTTGAAATTCACTGAAAAACCCATAGGTTTTACAGATGTTATAGTTAGAAATTAGCATTTAAAAAACCTTAGAAATTCACTGAAAAAAACCCATAGGTTTCAGGGACGTTATCGTTAGCCAGACATTTCACTCATACAAAACCATAGAAATTCCACGGTTATAGTTAGTTCAGCTAACTATAACTCGCGCCCCGCAATGCCCTGCTCATGATATCACATATATGGGATGGTCAGTGACATCACTGATGACATCTCAAATTACATCACTGATAACATAATCCATGTGAAAATCTGATGCTCCTCCTCAGACTAATATAACCTTTGGTACATCCACTGTAAAATTCAGACTACCATTTCCGAAACCATCAATACACCAATACAGTTACTACATATACACTCACTGATTCCTAGGTCTACCCACACATCCACTCATAAACCCATACAATCACTTATATATGCAGTCGCTCATCAATACAACACTATCATATGCACTCATACACCTATTCAAACACTCACACGCCGCCACTCAGCCATGGAGTTCCTCACACACCTAGTCAGTCATGTAAAGAATCAATCACACTCCCATTTACTCACCTATGCAGTTATACATACACCACCTCACTAATTCATACAGATAGTAAGGCATACTTACTTGATTATATAATCGCTGATACAAGTACACACTCATCCCTACAGCCACTATCATAATCACTCACTCTCACATATAGTTATTTATATACACCATCACTCACATATACTGCTTTTACATTTGTAGTTACTCACATGTACCACTAAGACATCCATTCACTCACCAACACACACACACTCACCCACTCATAGAGCTATTTCCACATGCACTCTTGAACCCATAAACCGAGTGGATCAACTACTCACACATGTATGCACAGAGTCATACACCTCCAACCCACCCACACATATACTCAGGCACCCATACAAATACTCAGGCAAACAATCAATAACCCATATAGACACTCATGTAGCTACTGACCAACCCATGTACCAACTTACACAACAACAACAACAGACAGAGTGATACAGACATTCACACAGTTTAGTCACTAACCCAAGCATTCAGAAAGACATGTTTAATCAGTCACTTATACAATCAGTCACACACATCCTAAATCCTCCATCCAGACACTTATGCACTCATTCTTCAAAACATATTGGGCATATATATAAAACATACTTAAACTTTACAGAACCACACAGTCATTTGATGATGTCATCAGTGATATCATCAGTAATGTCACTGACCACGTCATGAATGATGTAATATGTGACATCATGAGCATTGCATTGCAGGGGCCCGAGTTATAGTTAGCTGAACTAACTATTACGGCGGAATTTATATGCTATTGTACGAGTGAAATGTCCAGCTAACTATAACGTCCCTGAAAGCTATGGTTTTTTTCTGTGAATATATATATGCATAAACAGTGTGGGTAACAGGAATACTGCCCGGTGCTAGCAGTACCTCAGATACTGGTCCCCACCAGTATTCTTTATAGTTGTATATTAAGTCAAGTTAAAACCACTTTATTCGATTAATTAAAATCATAAAAGTACAAATAGAAAACACATATCATAAAATACATTGGGGTGAAAACAAGAATGTTAAAAACCAAGAAAATATCTCAGATAAAACAATTTCATAATATTTTAAGTTTCCAATAAAATTCATATTCCAATCATTGCTGGGAATCTTGTTTTCCTAATCCGTACAGCAGCTACAAGAAAACTTGCGATATTAAAAATATTCCAGGGGTTATCCAATAATTGGAGGTAAGGTAAGGCTGGTTTGACCTGTAAAAAACCCTTGCCTCTCAGAAGTGGAATTAAAAACTTCTTTCTGATGTCAGTATAAAAATCACAGAATAATATAAAGTGTGTAGTGTCCTGAATTGAGCTACAGTCAAAATTACAGGGTGCTGAATCCTCTGGTTTGCTCCATCCTTGAAAGTTCCCCAATGAAAAATGAATCGGTTTGAAACGTAATCTAGTCAGTAACCAGCGGTGGAAGGGCTTTGTGACTGTTCTTAGGTAGGGCTCTATAGATGGAGATAAAATTAATGAATAATGAGCCCTAACCAGAGGTTTTTTTTATTTCCTCATCCTTCCGTTCCTGCTCAAGTAAGCTCAGGAAGTGTGTGTTAACCCACTTTATATCAGCTTTCACAATTCCTTCTGGGACATGATACATTTCTGGGCTCCCAAGTTTCAGAAACATTGCCTTAATATATGACAGCCACTGTATATCACTAGCTCAGTCTGGGGTGACACAATCTTTTAAAATCTAGTGATTCAACGTAAGTTCAGAGTTCAACCAGGTTTTTAATCCAACAAACCAGGGAGGCCAAGCTCACCAGGTCAGACACATATCCCATCCCCAGCTCCTGGTGGGTGGCAAAAGTTGGAGTCGATTGGGGGATGGACAAGAGGGAGAAAAACAATTTATTTTCAACCTTCTGGACCCCTATTACTTGCTTATACCCCCAAATAGCTGCGTCATATGTCGCAATTGCCAAAAATTTCGCCTTATAAATGGAAAGAATGGCTTCACAGGGCTTACCTCCTAATCGCCGTGCAAAACTTAGTAGGGCTGATGATGATCTCCCCACAGCATTTTTTTTAGCTATAAGCTGGGGAGCCCAGGAACATCTATCGTCGAACAGGACCCCCAGGTATGTAAAAACCTTCACCCTTGTAACCTCAGCCCCATTACAATAAAAGGTTCTAGCTTTATTCTTACGCTGTCCCATGGTCAGTACATGGGATTTGGCAATATTAACCACCAGATCCAGGGAGTTCATGAAATTCCCAAAGGAATTCAGTCATCTCTGAAGACCTAGGGGGGTTCGAGCTAGTAGGACGGCATCGTCCGCGTATAGGAGAACCCGAATGGTGCTGTTCCCTACACGCGGAATGTCCAAGCTAGCATTGTCCAGGGTTTTATCAATGGCATTTATATATAACGTAAAAAGTAGAGGGGCCAAAATACACCCTTGACGGACCCCTCTACCGATTTAAAGTGTCTTGTGCAATTGCCCTCCTGGGTCACCCTAACGGCCGCAAACAGGTCCCTATGCAAATCGGCTAAAAAAATATACCAAACATGGATCAATCCCTAAGTCAAGCAAAATGGACCATAACCTCGATCTGTTCACAAGATCAAAGGCTGTAGATAAATCCATAAAGACCAAATAAATGGACCCCTTGGATGCTACAGTGTACTTGTTTATTAATAAATACAGATTAAGGCACTGGTCCAGGGTGCTTCTGCCTGATCTAAAACCGTATTGAAGATTGGACAAGATCTCATTTTCTGCGACCCACTCTGACACCTTGGCCAAAATCACTTTGCCCAAAATTTTAATGGAAGAATCTATCAATGAAATGGGCCTAAAGCACCTAGGATCCCCTCTCTGCCCTTTTTTAAAGACAGGGATGATAATAGAGTGGGACCATGAGACCGGGAACCCCTGGACAACTGTAGAATTAAAAACATTGGTTAAGATTTTGGCCCAGGGTGTAACATTGCCCTTATAAAGGTTGGCAGGAACGCCGTCTGGGCCAGGAGCCTTATTGCTTGCGGATTCATTTATTGCCCTCTCGACATCTTCCTCTTTAGAAACCAACGGAGTGAAAGCAGTACTGGTGTCGGGGGCCAAAAAGGGTTCAAACACCTCATTACTCCCATAGATACCTTCAAAATGAGTTAACCACTCATCTTCTGGGATATTAATTTCCAGTATACCATTCTCCTCCCCCGGGCTATTAACAATAGTCCAAAACTTTGAGCTATCCTTTAAGAATTCCTCGGACATTAAAGCGTCCCATGCCTCTGTTTTGATTTCATTTGTATGCGTCAGGACCATTAATTTATATTCTTTTCTAAGCCTAGCTGTTTGTGCCCTATCTCTAGGTTTAACTTTCAGTGCTTTTACTAAATGTTGATGAGCCCTAGAGCATTTAGAGTCAAACCATCTTTTCCCTTGGTTTGGTTTTGACTTAGTTGTAATAGTTTTTTTTTTTTTTTTGGCAGGTATTTATAAACTTTATTTTGTCATTTTCAGAGATATACAACAACAGTACAAGGGTATAGTAGTACGTTTTCCATACGTGGTAGGAAGAAAGCACATCGATGTAAGACAGATCATTGAGCAATAAAACAAGCATCATATAATGGTGATGGCATAGAAAGGCAGATGTATCAGGTGCCGAACATAGACTCATACCAAGGGATCTCCGACTGCCTATAAAAGAAGCATATCATAAGAACAGTGGAAGCATGGCAGTCAAATCAAGGCACAACAGCAATCCAAAGGTAAAGTAATAAGTTATAGCTCAAAGCAGTACATTCGCAGGGTGCCAAACTGGAAAAATGAAATATTGTGAATGCGCTTACAGAACCAGACCCCCATCATCAGTGCTATCCACATCATTACACATAGAGTCCCCATCGTTCGCTCCCTGAGAGATAAGATAGACAGTCAGCGGCCCCCAAATGTCCTTCTGTCTGCATGAGGGTGGCTGCGAATCCGCGTAGATTGCATTCTGTGCCTGACAATATATAACATCATCCAGCCAGTCTTTGAATTTCGGGGCTCTACCCCTTCCCCAGCGACATGCCACCCTTCTCTTTGCTAGCAAAGTGACAACATCGAAGAATTTCCTGTAAGTTTTAGGCACGTACATTGTGCAACCCAACAAAAGCAGTAAGGCGTCAGCATTCAAGGGAGCTCCGACCATAATCTCCAAGGCCTCCTGTACATGCTGCCAGAATTCCCGGGCACCGGGGCATTCCCACGCCAAATGAAAAAACCCAGCATGTTCCGCATGACACCATTCACAGTTATCATTGTCAGATAGACGGAATTTTTTTTTTTTTAGTGGTGTATAGTACAATAGTTGCAAAAATCTATAATGTATTACCTTGAGCCTACAGCTAGCAGATATTCTAGCAGTAATATTACAACAATAAAGCCACTGCTCGTCGGTAATGTCAATATGCAGATCCTCCTCCCAATGGAGCCTGGCTGAACCATCTACTCCTGGTCGGTGCTCCCTGATCTGACTATAAAGGCCTGAAACTAGGTGTGAACCATCCTTAGACCCCAGCATGTACTGTAGCGGTGCTAGGTTAGCAGGTTCCTGCGGGAAGTCCGGTAGGATCTCCTTCATGCCCTGTCGCAATCGTATGTAATAAAAGGTATCAAGAGGAGTGGGTCTGTATTCCTAAAAAAAACTATCCACTGTGGCGAAGTGTCCCTCGGTAAATAGGTCACCCCATGTACTCATGTGCAGGCGTTTGCACAGCAGTTGAAAACCCGTCTCCTGGAGGAGTGCCAGTTGCGAATGGTAAGTCAGGGGCATTTTTGCCGAATATAGTATAGGGGAACATAGGATTTTAGCAATATGCTTCCAAGCATCTATAGTGCACGTTACCGTCGTGTACGGCGTCTCAATGGCCGTAATAGAGGCCTGTAATAGGCCACTCAAGGGGAGTGGGTTAGCTATCCAATCTCCCGCCGCAAATTGTGGCATGAAAGGCACGGGTTTCATCCAGAAGTAGGCATAATGCGCCTGGGCACTCATATAATAAGCCTCAAAATCGCATTAATACCGACCACCGCAGTCGGGGCTGCTTGCCCCCCCAAAACAACCTAATCAATTCCGTGCGAAGGGTTTTGAACAAAAAGGCACCCGGGTAATAAGGAATAATTTAAAAAAGGTATAAAAAGCGAGGTAGCACCACCATTTTTATGAGGGAGGCTCTCCCCGCCATAGATAGAGGTAGGGAAACCCTTCTGTCGATGTCAGCTATTAATTTTGTAATAGCCACTCCGTAATTAGGACAAATCGTCTCTTCACGATCTCTGGAGATTTGTATACCCAGGTATCTGAGATCCGAATGACACCATTGTAATGGGTACTCTAAGGGAAACCTCGCCACAGCGTCAGTTAATGGGAAGAACTGGGATTTATTACAATTAATCTGAATTCCGGACATTCTGCCAAAGACAACAAATTCAAGAAGCCAGGAGTTAAGATTAGTAAGAGGATCAGTGACAAACAGCGTTAGGTCATCCGTGTATAACGACACAGCTATCTGGCGCTGTAAGCACCGAAAGGCTCCGCTGGGGTGAAGCTGTCGGATGCGGCATGCAAGTGGCTCAATGGCAATGGCAAACAAAAGGGGGGATAAAGGGCATCCCTGTCTGGTACCACGGGTAATAGCAATCGAAAGGGATAAGTGACCATTAATTAACACCTTAGCAGTCAGTAAGGTGTAAAGTAACCGCACCCAAGAAATAAATATCGTGGAGAATCCCATTCGGCGTAGCACCTCGAAGAGGTAATTCCATTCAACCGAATCGAACGCCTTAGAGGCGTCAAGGAAAATCGCTGCTATGGGAAAAGCCGGGGCTACCGTCTGAATCAGTGAAAACAAGGTGCGCAAATTGTGTGTAGTGGAGCGTCCAGGGACAAAACCAGACTGGTCTGGCAATATAATTTTGGTCATCAATAGGGATAGTCGAATGGCCAGAACCTTAGCAAGGATCTTAGCATCGCAATTAATTAGGGAGAGCGGGCGATATGCATCACAGGAGGTGGGATCTTTGCCGGGCTTTAGAAGGGAGGTAATCATCACTTCACGCATCGATCTCGGTAGTACCCCCACCTGTAGTGCATCCTTGAAGACTTCTCGAAGGACGGGGGCCATTATGTCTATGTATGTTTTATAGAACTCAGCTGGAAGGCCATCCAGCCGGGGGGCCTTACCATTCTTAAGGGACAATATAGTGTCCCTGAATCGTCTGACTCAATCGGGGCACCAAGGAAGGACCTATGTCCATCGCTAAGCCAGCATAAGGCAAGCTCAGCAAGGAAGGCATCCTACTGTACATCTTGAGCATCAGTGGTGGTATACAACGTAGTGTAGTGGAAGTGAAATGCATTCAGTATACTCTCAGTATCACTAACCACCTGTCCAGTCGATGTGGTGACTGCCAACACTGTGTTGTTAAAGCGCGGGCTGCGTGTCAGTGCTGCAAGTGTTTTTCCCAGGTCGTTCCCCCTCACAATACCTTCTAGCCATCCAGTGCTTAACCCGAAACTTGGACTCCCTCTCTGCTTCTGCCTCATATTGCGCTAATTTAGCACGAAAGGTGGCATGTATCTGTGACCCTGTCTCCCCTGCCATCCGTCGCTCAAGGTCTTTCAGTTCGCGGTCAAGGGTACGTATCGTTCTTTGTATGTCCCGGAGGACCCCAAAGCTCTTGGAGATACAATATCCTCGTATCGTCACCTTGAAGGCCTCCCAAATGATCTCAACACTATCAACAGTGTCCTTGTTGCGAGGGAAAAAATCTGCGATTTCCTCTCCAAGCTCTGTCCTAAAGACTTCGTATAGCAAGATTGCAGGGTGTAATCTCCACTGTGGCCTGGAGCTATCCCATCCCAGCACCTGCAAATGAATCAAGACTGGACTGTGGTCAGAATAAGTCCTGGGTAAGTGAATTGCTCTGTCCAACCCATTTACGATACCCCTCAACAGCAGGATGTAATCTAACCATGCCCATGTGTTCGTGGCAGAGGTGAAATGAGTACCTTCCCTCCCATGGGGGTACAGATGTCTCCATCCATCTGTCAAGTCACCTTCCTCTAAGATCCCCATCAGTGCCTCTCTGGCCTTAGGTTTGTAGAGTGCGAACCCATCAGCTCCATCCTGTGTAGGTCGAAGTGCCCCATTAAAATCCCCTCCCCATATAATATGTAGTGAATCTATATCCATGACCTTGCCCCATAGTGTCGTGAAATATGACGGCGTATCAACATTGGGGAGCATAAGAGTTCACCAGAGTCACAGTGTCTTTACCAATACGGCCCCATACAATAACAAATCTACCAGCCGGGTCTATGACCTCCCCAATCCGCACAAACGGGACAGATCTTTTAATTAGGATAGCTGTACCCCTGGCATAAGTAGAATAGGATGAAAAGGAGCGTGTAGTTGCCCATTTACTGGCAAACTGCGGACGGGAACCTGGAGCCAGATGTGTCTCCTGCAACATGGCTATATGGACTTGGTGTCGATCTAGATATGCAAGGACATTCCGGCCCTTGCGAGTATCATTAAGGCCCCTGATATTCCAAGACATAATCCTCAAATTAGAGTCTTTCCTCGGCTCTGCCATACCATTAATAACAGTTGGAATTCTAGATGTATTGTATGTCTATTGCCATACTCTCTAATCCTTAGAACATTCAAGTCCCTATATGAAACATATTGTACACTCACCCCGCCTGGAAAAGAAAAACAGCTGTTAACAACACCCCTCCCACTGCTGCATCCCAATCATGCAAGCACCATCCCTCTCTCCCCCCATCCCCTCATAAACCATAGGAAACATCAGTACGTATGGGAATTCCCATAGAGTAAACCATCTAGGTGGCACACGATAACCCTGCTGATACGAAGGAGATCCCCATAGGGAGTGAACTCCAAGGACAGCAGGGGTGTCAAGTTAACAAGGAAACAACATCCATGAGACCCCATGGTCACATAACCTGTGGCATGTAGTAATATCACTTTCAAAAGGCAATCAACAATAGGACTAGTATACATTACAGTCTTTGAATGTCCCAGACGTCCTCAGGCAACATCCCGGCATTGGAATACTCGACTCACTGCCGGGGTAAGGAGCTACAACAGCCTCTCAGTACAGGCTCATTCAACCCCAGACTCAGAGCCGTCGTTCTCCTCATCCACCGTAGCCTGACCCTTCTTCCTTTTTTTCAGTGATTTCAGAAATGTATCCACAGATTGAGGCGTGGTATGGAAGGTCTGCGTCCCCTGATGTGTGATGCGAAGACGCGCCGGGTGGAGGAGAGCGTAATCCACCTGTGCTTCACGTAGCTTTTGTTTGACCGTGGTAAACTTGCGGCGCTCCTCTTGCACCCGGGCGGTAAAATTCGGAAAGATGGTGAATGATACGCCCTCATAATTAAGCTGTTTCTTCTCTCGAGCCACCCTGAGAACTACATCTCGATCTCGATACTTGAGGAGGCGCGCTATTATGGGTCTTGGAGGCGTTCCCGGCTTGGGTCGCGGGCCTAGTGAACGATGCGCACGTTCAACTATAAATTGAGCTGAGAGGGCCCCATCACCCGCAACCACCAGAAGCAGCCTTTCAACATACAGCTCTAGTCGGCCTGTGTTGGTGCTCTCAGGAATACCAAGAATACGAACATTGTTACGCCGACTTCGAGCTTCAATGTCCTCGTTCTTGGCGTCAGTGATGTGCAGCAGTTTGTCCATTTGAGTGACCGCCTTTTTTAGCTGCTCAGAGACGTCTTCGGACTCAGAGATACGCTGTTCCGCCTCCTTTAGGCGGCCTTCATGCACGTCTATCTTATGTGCAATGCTGTCCATTCGCATCTTCAAGGTGTCGACCTTGTCTGCAATGGTCGTGAAGCCTTGACGCATTTCCGTTAGGATAGTTTGCAGATCAGTGTCCGGCCCAGGCGGAGAAGCGGTTGCCATATCTCCTGGCCTATCCTCTGCATTCCCCGGCACTTTCCCAGCCGTCTTTTTATTGTCAAAAGTGATCCGAGGTTGCCTAGGATCCGGACGGCCCATAGTACCTCGAACAGGCAGCTCCCACCACTACCAAGCAAGGGTAAGGCCTCACACTTCCACAGGGCTAGGCAACCAGGGAGCGTAGCAAAGGAGAGAGAAACGGCAGTCAAGACGTGAGGAATAATCAAGGCCCAATATAATGTGTAACTTCACACAACACACCAAGGTCCAATGGACAGTCGGGTACACCTGCAGCAATATCTACGTTTGCGACCGTCAGGGCAGAGAGACAGATGGCACAGCGATGGGCCACCTTATGCTGCTCACGCCCCGGGACCCCAGCAAGGCACCCCACTCGATTTCCTCAGACAGGGTGAAGCTCCACACTGATATCGTCAGGCTCAGGAGACCGATCACTCCCGTCACAACACCACGCCGCGGAGCTCCCTCGCAGATTCAGCCCACAGGGCAGTTCAACCGGGGCCAGAGGCGTGTGGGAGTTGCAGTAACAGCCGGGATTAAGAAAAAAGTGGAGAGACGGTGCGTATTACCGTAGCTGCAGCGTCGTTGAAGCAGTATACCCACACAGTTCCACGTTTCGTGTATCTAGCAACTCAGAGGTCATGCGCAAAAAAAGCTATAGTCCCGCTGCTACTTCGGTGGTCCTAGTTCAGAAAATGCACCCTTTTCAGGCTCCAGGCCAGCATTCCCGGCCATAAAAGAAACACCGCAACCACATCACTCAGGACGCCTCCATCTTAGAGTCGCGGTCTGCCGCCAAAGTCCCGTACCCTGAAGTTGTCGACAAGGATATAGGACCGACTTGAAATGTAGCGCCGAGGAAGGCTTCCCTGTCCCGTGAGGTCCTCCGTTTATCGCCTGTGACCAGTATGGAGCCGCTCCGCCCAAGAAGTCTCCCCGACTCGCATGCGGCCCACTCACCACGTGGAGTCCCCGGCTCTTGCGTAGCAGGCGGCACCCCAGCAGCGCTCCGGCGCAGCTCCACAGGATGTCCGCGGCGGCCACTCGGCAACAGATTAGGGCAATCACCGCAACTGTTAGTTCATTAGAGTCACAATGATGTCGGCCATCGATGCCGAGCATGTTGGAGCGTCAAAGGGATCAGCCAGGCGAGGATAAATACAGGATCGGGAACCGGACTGCGGGAGCCTCAGACAACCGCGGCCATTCCGCTCATGCGCCACCTAGCACCCCTACTTAGTTGTAATAGTTAAGTCTGTGGCAACCTGTCTGCAGATGGCTTCAAAGGCTATAATTATTATATCCTCCGGAGTAGAATAGTCAGCACACTTTGTGATGTCGTCTTTAACCTTCAAACAAAGGCTAGCAAAAAAGTTATCGGGGACTACTTTAGCCCATTTTAACCTCCTCCCTTGATCTTTGGTTATCACAGGAATAGGCCCCCAGTGTTGACGGAGGCATCCAAAAGATAGAAGCCCTTATCCAACTCTAAAATAACCCGATTATGGTCACTGAGGGCGTGTAGCATTGTAGAAAACTACTTGCCCTAATAGAGAGGGAGATAAAAATATATAATCAATAACAGTCTCCCTGTCCCTTGCCTTACATGTTGCAACCCTCTCACTGGTGTCATAAAAATCTGGCTCATAGAGATCAGCACATAGAAGAAGTTCTTCGAGAGCCTCCCCTTTAAAAGTATGTTCAAGGTGGGGTGGCGATGAGTAAGATGGGCCATGAACCTCATCGATTCGAGAGTTAAAATTACACAAATTAATGTAAAAATCACCCATAAGAATGACGCTCGGTCGCGAGCTCCGAAAATTCACCACAACGCGACTTATCAACAGAATGCTGTTCCCTCTTAATTCTCCCCCATGTGAGCTGGGCACTTACTACTAGATGAAGGATTGATTTTACGGAGCTTGCTCGGTCCGTGGCACGATTTGGAGACTCGCTGGGTGACTCACGGGATGCGGATTCCCTCTGGCCGACTCACCGCCGAAGCAAACAAGACGCCGCACACTGGGACCTGGGCGGTAGCACAGGAGGCAAGCAGAAGCTACCGGAGAGCACTGGGAAGGGCCTCTTTCCTGTTCCGGGGTGGCTTGGGCAGCGACAGCACTTTCGGCAGCGTGAGCAACACAGACTTGGAGGCTGCTGAATCACCGTGTTTTCGACCGATAAAAGAGAGGATTGTCAGACTCGACAATAGACACCCTAGTGCCCTTGTTAAAAGCAGCGACGGTGGAAAATTGGATGAGCCAGGGAGGAGGGTAGGAGAAAAGTCGGCGGCAGAAGGGAGGTCCAGCGCCTTAGAGGTGGAAGAGGAGACAAAAAACGATTGCCAAAGAAAATATAATAGGAGTTCCAGCAGGGTAAAACAAAAAAACTCCACACAGAACCAAGAACCTGGAAGGAAGTCCTACACGCCCATGAGGAAGGTAAAGGGGGGGGGGAGGAGGGGGGGGGGTCTGCTGCTCCTGACCTAATCACAGGCCTTAACCAATATAGTATTAAAAGCCATCAAAAGTGTGACTCAAGTTACATCACAACAGGTTCTTTCTAGTTTGGGGTCTGTAATTGGATCTGAGCAGGGTAACATCTTAGAAAAAGGCAAGGAGGAAGTAGGAACTGGGGATACAATCAGCGAGGCAGTTCTCACACCAAACACTCAGGAGGTGGAGAAAGTAGAGGGGATTAAAGACTAACAACTTTATAGTGAGAACAGCGACAAAACAAAAACCTTCTATTGCCTCAGGAACAGACAATTCTTGAAACAAAACCTCCCGCCAACGAAGCAGACCGTAGTCCCTAATACTACAAAAAGAAAGCAGAAAAGCCCCCCCAAACTCGAGAGCCTATCACAGAATATAAAGACCAGAGCAGCAAAAGCCAAGACGCAAGAAAGACCTCTGTCGAAGCAAAGAATAAAAGTCACCGCCTCCTTAAAATCTTTTTTTAAGGTTCAACAACTGGTCCAAATTAGGGGTAAGGAAAGCGTGCAACAAGATAAGAGCGATAAGAGTGAACACAGGGACCCACGATTACGCAAAATCGGAAAACTGACTCTCTTAATGGCAGACAAAATGGAAAGGGCAAAGGATAACGCAGTCACAAATAGGGAAGAAGTCCACGAAGCTCTTCAAGTTGAGTTAACACCGAGTACGGATGCCCTGCACAGTTCAGTACAGCCTGAAGCAATTAGAGAGGACCTAGGATCTGATTTTACCTTTAAACAGACTGAACATCTGATGGAAAAAGTCATGGGCAAAATTATGCATGAAATGAAGGAGAGGTTCACAGTGTCAGAAGCAAATCAAAGCAAAATTCAAGAAATGTGTGAGAACCTGGATCAGAAATTAAATGACCTAGGTGAGAGAGTCACTGTGATGGAAGCTACAGTAGAGCCCCTCAGCAAAAAAGTTGATATAAACCATAAAGATATAAGATCATTAAAAGACTGTGATAGGACTATCAAAGAGAAATTAGAATCGCTGGAGAACCAAGCTAGAAAAAATAACTTGAGAATTCTAAATGTGCCGGAAAATCTGGAAGGGTCGGATATCAAAAATTTCATTTTCTCTCTTCTAGAAGAATTCTTTTCCTGGGCTAAGGAGGTTAACTTGTCGGAAGACATTCAGAGAGTCCACAGAGACCCCTTCGGAAAAAGTAAAGAAAGAAGGTCACCACGGAAAATCTTAATTAACTTTAAGACATATACACTAAAAGAAAAATACTAAGTGAAGGGCTGAAAAATGGAACACTCAAAAAAGACAATTGGACTTTCAGAATCCGCTCCGACATGTCCAAAGCTACACAGGACAGACAATGGCAGTTGGGGCAGTTTATGCAGGAACTAAAATCCTTAGGCGCCACGGTTCAAATGAAGTTCCCTGCAGCTCTCCGTATTATGTGGCGAAATAAGATGCACAATATAAGAGATCCCAGAGAAGTAGAAACCTTCATCGAACAGATCAAGGATCAAATACGAATGGAGAAATAAATGGAAATCTAAAGACAAAAAAGGGGAGAAGAAAAGGGGGAAAAATATTTTTCTTAGGTGGACAGGAGCTCGAAAAGGGCGAAGAATACCACCCAAAAAGAAGGGAGGCTTCCTCAGGGTGGGGAAAACTAACTATCACAAAAAAGAACTATGGAAAAATGAAACCAGTACACGGGTGGGGAGCAAAATAGGGGAAAAAAAAGAGAAAAAAATGTCCTCTACAACCAATAATAATGGAGTTATCGGGAGATACATAATCCATCTCAATCCAAAATATACAAACAAATGACGGCAAATCGGAAAAAAATAAATATTCTCTCATGGAATGTCAACGGTCTCAGAACGACTAACAGGAGGAATAGAATTTTTGAATATTTAAAGGAGTCTAACAATGAAATAATTATACTACAAGAGACTCATCTCTTGAGCACGGAGTGGGATCAAATTGGAAAAAAACTAAATTGGGTGGACGTCTGTGTTTGCACTAAACAAAACTGTAACATTAAAGGAGCAGCAATCCTCATCAAGAAATCTCTTAAAGCAAAAATCGAATACCAGGCAGTAGATAGTTATGGAAGATGGGCCATTACCAGACTAAGGGTAGATAACAATATACTGTCCATAGCTGGATACTATGGCCCTAATATAGATGATCCTCTCCCATTGCAAAATTTGTATTCGGAGCTTCTATCTATCTCCGGACCTATAATACTAGGTGGCGATTTTAACATCCCATTGGACCCCAAAATGGACAGATCACCAGCTAGCAAACATGTGAACCTTCCTAAGATGAGGGAATGGCTAGGTGTATACAAAAAAGACTTAGATGTGACAGACATCTGGAAACAAAAGGGGGATAACAAGCAGCCATTTACATATCATAACAAAAAGTTGGGCCATAGATCCAGGATCGACTACTTCTTGGTAAATAAGAACCTATCAGAAAATGTCAACAGCGTTGAACACATTCCAGCGCATTTATCTGACCATTCCGCAGTCCAATTATCTCTACATATTACAAATAACTACCAACCGCCAAGATGGACAGTTGACCGGACCATACTGTCTGACCCACGAAGCATCGAAGAATTAATAATGGTCTCTGATATCTTCTTTGAGGAGAATCAAGTCGGAACATCAAAACAAATTATATGGGACACATATATGGCGGTGGCTAGGGGGAGCTGCTAAGCTTGGGAGCTTACAAATCTAAAATTAAGAAGCAGGAAATCAGAAATATGGAAAACGACATTAATAACTTAGAAGAGCAAATTATGACTGGAACATCCGCAGAAATGAAAGATCTATTGGAAAAAAGGGTCCTACAACTCAAGGAGAAACTAACTGATTATTTGGAAAATATAGTGAGGAAAAAATGGGAGGCAAGCAAGCTGTCAAATCACGAGTATGGGGAAGGATGTGAGAAAATGTTGGCGTGGAGAACCAAAACAGATCAGACAAGAATCACAATATCCTGTATTGAGAACAACCAAATGATATTGAGCTATGATGACTCCGCGATAAAACATGAATTCACATCTTTTTTTTCAAAACTATATAAAGAAGATATAAACCCAACTGACGAACAAATCAGTAAATACTTAGATACTATCTCATTACCATCACTAACAAAGGAGGAGAAGAGTGAATTAAATAGCGAAATCAAAGTCGAGGAAGTGAGAGCGGCTATAAAGAATTTGAAAAGGGGTAAAGCTGCTGGCCCAGACGCGTTGCCAAATGAATTTTACCTAGCACTGAAAGACTCAGTAGTAGTCCACTTAACATTTCTAATGAACAAGATATATATGAACCAGGAAAATATTCCAGATCCTGGAATGATGCCACGATTAGTATCATATTGAAACCAGGAAAAAATCCAAAACACTGTGAATCCTACAGGCCTATATCATTGTTAAACTGTGACTACAAAATCTTCATGCAGGTCATAGCAAAGAGATTATCTACAGTCATACCAAAATTAATCCACCCTGATCAGAAAGGTTTCACAAAGGGCAGACAGCTTCACGAAATAACACATGCACTTTTTGCAACAATCGACATAGCCATCAGTGAAAAAATGCCGTTAACCATAATCACCTTCGATGCTGCCAAAGCATTCGATAGAGTTAACTGGGCCTTTTCAAAACAAACCATCAAAAAATACAACCTAGGGACAAGATTTGGCCACATGATAAAGGAAATTTATAAAAAACCAAGAGCAAAAATATTAATCAATGGATCACTCACCAGCAACATTGAAATACAAAGGGGGACAAGACAGGGGTGTCCCTTATCCCCTCTCATTTTTAACCTTTATATCGAACCACTGGCTTGTTCCCTAGGAAAGCATATTTCAATATCTCCTTTCAGCTATCATATGTGGTCAAAGAAAGTGGCTCCATACGCAGATGACCTGATGATATTCACAGATAACTATGACAATTCCTCCAACGCAATAGATGACACGATCTCTAAGTTTGGCAAGGTATCTGGATAGCTAACAAATCAAACAAAAACTGAAGCCATGAGTTGGAATATACAACCTAATACGACATACTCCAGAAACAAAATAAAATATTTGGGGATCAACCTGGTCAAAGAGCTGGAAAAGATTTCACAACTAAACCTGAATAGAGTGCTTGCTGGAACAAGAAAACTGCTTAAAAGGTGGGCGGGCTACCCTTATCCTTCTTGGGAAGATCGAACATCTTAAAAATATCAATTCTACCTAAGTTTACATATTTATTTAACACCATTCCCTTGGAATTCCAGAAAAACTCATTGAAGAAAATCCAAGGTGAATTAGCCAGCTTCATTTGGGCTTCTAAAATCACTAGAATAGCATGGAGTAAACTAAGGAGGAAGAAAGATCAAGGAGGAATAGCCAGCCCAGATCTTTTCGAATTCTACAGGGCTTTTCATTTCAAGAACATGAGACCATTACTAAGAAAATATCAATTTTACCCAGACTACTTACAGAGTATGACAGACAAAGTGGATCACTTCTAATTCAAATTCGGCCATCCAAAATTTTAAAAATAAATAAAATTAAAGATCTTACATAATGCCGCAAAATTGTGGTACCAAATTAGAAACACAGTAAATATACCTTACTATAGTAATATGGCACCAATCTGGGACTCCCCGGGCACACCCGACTGCCTAAAAGACTCTCTGGCTTTACCACTAAAAGCAGTCAGAATTGAAACTTGGGGGCAACTTCTAATAGATAATGCCTTAATTACATGGGACCAAATCTCTTTAATCACTAACTCCAAATTATCAAGTTTAAATTCTACCAACTGGATAGCTGGACCAAATCTTTAACGGAAAAAAAAACGGGAAATGAAAACCTGGAGAAAGAAATGGCAAAATCCTCAACAATAAAAAAAGAAGTATCACAATGGTACTGGGCCCTTGTAGAGGCTGGAGAGGAAGACTGCCTAGTCTCGGAAACAATTTGGAGGAAAGATATGCCCGAATTAGATCTTCGTACGCTCTGGCAAAAATCTTTAGGAATTTGTTGGTCCAGCCTGAAAGCAGCAGCCCTGAAAAGAAATCACTTGTTTACAGTCCATAGATCTTACTGGACTCCAAAAAGATTATCGAAATTTAAAGGAGCTAACATAAAATCTTGCCCTAAATGCGGATTGGAGAAGGCGAACGATATCCATATGTTCCAAGAATGCCCCCTACTCACAACCTTTTGGCATGAAGTCGGTAAGACGATAACTATGGTCTTGGGTCACCAAATAGACGTAAGTACTACTTTAATTATTTTTGGGGTCCACCTTATAAGAGAAATGGAGATAAGTATTTTGACTAAAAATCAGGAAAAGCTATTATTTGTATTAATACTTCTGGCACGGAGAGAGATTTGTATTAACTGGATTAAACCAACTCCTCCTTTGCATGCAAACTGGCTGAATACTATACTAACAACGAAATAAACTGGATAGGAAAGAGAACATAAGTAAAAAGTCAAAGTTTTGGGAAATATGGGAAAAACGTTTCCAAACATCAAGTTAACACCTTAGTAAGACACGCCAACTACATCCAATGATTAAAGCGATGACAATAATTCAGGTAGAATAAGTTCTGCCGAGTAGCCAGGTTGGCTAGCTCCCCTCCTATACAAAAACAGAATTATTGGTAATGATAAAGGAAAACGAGAACTCTGTTTATAATCAACACCGATAGGGATACTCCCCAACCCAGTTTGAAATACACGGGGCAGAGAACGTTGATATAACAGATTCTCGAAACTCCTTATACATACAATCGCAATATGAGGATAAAAAAAAAAGTACAAGCACTCACCCCCAGTCAACTGATCTGGGTTTAATCCATCACCGTTCTTTAGCCCACTCTGCCACCCCAGTTCAGACATGGCAAATATGCAAATCAGTCTGACCCTGTGCCTCATGAGAACAGTCCAGCACGAACTGCCAAACCATGCCTTCCCTGGACCGGAAACAAGCTACCGAGGACCGGTTTCTGGCATTACAGCCGTCTTCAGCCTGGCTTGCTTGAATCCAGTCGCAAAGTGAGCAAGGGACTTACGTCTGAGCATACCCTGCCAACTTATGGCGAACAAAGAAAAAACAAAGGAAATGATGGACGGAGCGTTGACAATACAAGCACTCACCCCCAGTCAACTGATCTGGGTTTAATCCATCACCGTTCTTTAGCCCACTCTGCCACCCCAGTTCAGACATGGCCATATGCAAATCAGTCTGACCCTGTGCCTCATGGGAACAGTCCAGCCCGAACTGCCAAACCATGCCTTCCCTGGACCGGAAACAAGCTACCGAGGACCGGTTTCTGGCATTACAGCCGTCTTCAGCCCGGCTTGCTTGAATCCAGTCGCAAAGTGAGCAAGGGATTTACGTCTGAGCATACCCTGCCAACTTATGGCGAACAAAGAAAAACCAAAGGAAATGATGGACAGAGCGTTGACAATACAAGCACTCACCCCCAGTCAACTGATCTGGGTTTAATCCATCACCGTTCTTTAGTCCACTCTGCCACCCCAGTTCAGACATGGCCATATGCAAATCAGTCTGACCCTGTGCCTCATGGGAACAGTCCAGCCCGAACTGCCAAGCCATGCCTTCCCTGGACCGGAAACAAGCTACCGAGGACCGGTTTCTGGCATTACAGCCGTCTTCAGCCTGGCTTGCATGAATCCAGTGGCAAAGTGAGCAAGGGACTCACGTCTGAGCATACCCTGCCAACTTATGGCGAACAAAGAAAAACCAAAAGCACAGTGTCAGACTGATTTGCATATGGCCATGTCTGAACTGGGGTGGCAGAGTGGGCTAAAGAACGGTGATTGATTAAACCCAGATCAGTTGACTGGGGGTGAGTGCTTGTATTGTCAACGCTCCGTCCATCATTTCCTTTGGTTTTCCTTGGGATTTAACATCTACATTTGAACGTCTGGGAGGGGGATAGAAGAAACCCAGCGGTAGGGCCCTGATGCTCCTCTCACCCCTCTTCACATCTGAGGCATCCCACAACAGTCGAACAGCAACATCAGGTGTATTAAAATTAACTATAACACAGTCCCCTTTTACTTCCTTTTGGGAATTTCCTAACCACCCCACCCGCCTGGCCATTATGATACTAGAGGAAATTTCCGTGTCGCCATAGCAATTAAGATCACACCATTTTTTAGTTTCAGATATCAGGGCTTCTGTTGATTCTACCTCTCCAACCTCCAGTGGTGGGACCCTTACGAGAATTGTAACCAGTGGGGCTGCTTCGGGGGGAGATTAATATTGGGTTGTGTGACTATTTTACTCCTATCCTGTTGGACAATAGGTTTCCCACTACACCTGAATTGAGCGGGATCCTTTTGGGCCACAGGATTCCTCACTGTACTACTCCGATTCTCCCTATTCCCAATGCGATCATAACGTCCGCTTACTCTGTGAAACCCAGGAGCAGATTTCTCTTCCATTGGGAGCATTAAGATCGGATTCCCTACTTCCTCCCCCGTAATTATCCCACTACCTATTTTAAGCTTAGGGGGGCACAGATATTTTGACCGGACCGGGTACACAATTAGACACATTTAGAATCGAGTTAATACGTTCGCATTTTTCTAATATGCCGGCAACACAGATGTTCATTGTGTCAATAATGTCTTTGGCAATACTGGTTAGGCCGTCTCCAGCCGAGAGGTAAAGATTTCCTCCACCATGTCCCGTACAGTTACCTCTAAAGAGTTAGTTGTGACAGGCCCTTGGCTCGAAGAAATACTTTTTGTGACTTTGTCCCGCTTACACGATCTCCTCGTTGGTTTCTTTGTCGCAGTACTCTGCTTATTGGACTGTCCTTTGTTAGCTGGTACCTGGCCTAGAGAGGGGGTATTACTTGCAAGCACCAGGTCCACTGCCTCTGTGCCATCATGGTGTGACTTCTGCACATCATATATCAAAAAACATCACTGAGATACGCTCACACAACATCAATATAAAGCAAATCTTCTTAGTTTGTTTCTTTTTGTTTTCATTTATTTTTATTAAGCAGTCAGAAAATAGCCGCAGTCTGAAAAAGCCAACATGTGTTTCGCGCTCCACTGCGCTTCTTCGGGGCTTGTGCAATATTTTGATTTTTGCTATTCTTGTTCCTTCATATATTGTCAGGCCATACACCCCCATCAAATAAAAAATTTCTTATAACGGTTTCTTATCTCCAAACTCTAACTTCATCACTGTCAATATTGCTTTGTAATGTTTAGACAGGGTTGTTTTAGATTCTTCCCCTTGATGAAGTCTCAACTCAGGCTGGAGGCCTCCTCGTCCGTCTCACTTTGATTCCTATCCCGTCTATATATATACATATTACACTGAGTATATAATTAAATTGTAAAAGTTTTGTTTCGGGCCAAACTATAATGAAAAATAGATCGGAGAAAAGGATTGTCCGAGTAGGATATCTCCCACAAAAATGAAAGTACGACAAATATTTATTGATGTAGTAAATAAGGATTTTTATTTGTAAAATCCATTAAACTTTATAACCACATTTCATTTGTTTGCAGCACCAATAAACTCAATTAAAAGTGTATCCATTACCTTCTCTCTGAGACTGGCCATAATTTGAAAAAAAGTTATGTTTTCTAATCCCTACATTGTTCATTTTAAATACATTTCTGGCATGTTTGCATGTGTTGGTCTTTTAATGTTTTCTGTATACCATTTAGTTGATAAACACAACCTCCTTAAAGTGTTTCTTGGGGGTGGGTGGATTTCAACTATGACTATATTGATCGTAAGAATGGTTGTGCACATCAGATGAAAATGGGACAAAATATGCCTTAATAAATGTGCAACTTCCAGGTGGGTGAAGGAACGGAAGTAATTTATGGAAGAAAATATGTGTATTATGCCGTAGTTATAACAAGTACAAGTTGGGGGTCACATCTACTAGAACAGAGTGAATCGTGCATGTCTGTGTCATACTTACCTGTGTATATTTTCTATTTATATTTGCTGATGGCAATAGGAGTAGCATGCAATAAAGCGGATGTTGGAAAGGGGACAAAAGGAGCAATTGCCGAAAAACAGGAAAGCCTCGCGAACGAGAACTGCGTCTCTCCAGCAATTGACGATATTGTGGATCAGTTTACGGTAAAAAAAAAAAAAAAACTGGGTATATATATATGACAGGTGATCGTGTAATTTGAAGGCTAACTGCTTTGTTGGCATTGAAATTCCAGGTTGACGAGGGGATCATATTAGCTTTCTAAAGACATGATATGTTCAAGATAGACAAAGAAAACAACACATGACAAGAAGTAAAAGTAAAAAGTAATTCAGACTTTGTCAAGTGTAACACAAAACACCCAATTGTAAAGTGTCAGGGCCCTAGGCCCCCAACACATAAAGTAAGGATACAAACACAGTGACTTAGTATCTGGAACAGGCCCAAGGTACGTGCGCCCTGCAACTTTTATTGACAGGGTCTCATGTCCTGTGACACCTGTGATGGATGGGTGTGGAGTGATGTCGGTACCCAGCCCTCAAGGAGTGGCTGGTGAATACATACAGCAGAAACACTAGAACAGTGACCAGCCGGTCACTGCACCAATAACATATTTTGGGGGAATAACGTCTGAATTTCAGTGTGCATAGCACCAAAATCCATGTTTTCTAGTAAATACCGTACATTTTCTCCACCATAAATTTCGGCAGGTGAAACCATAAATATTGGCAGGCTTCACCTGCCGATATTTGTCACAAAACTCATAATTGTCGTATATGGTAACAGCAGTTACCACAAATATCAGAACTAACTTGACCGCTTGTAATGAAGGCCTGACTGCAGTCCCTTTTTTAGGTCGAGCGTAGTGTTGCAGCGCATGCGCTGCTCGCTTTGCGAGGCATGCAGTTTTCAGTATAGCGCTCTGCCCACTCCCTGCCCATCTTTTTCATTGGCTTAGGTCCTAAATGCTGCTTTCCGATTGGTTTTAGGTTTTTTAGTCCCTCCTTATGATGAGCATGTGGTCATTTGCATCCTTCCATGACTACTGACCCTTTTACATTCAACGCTGAACATCCTGTGATTCTGGGCAAATCACTTAATCTCCCCATGCCTAACAAAAATTAATGTATCCTCATGTAATGCAACTGGTGCTATGTAAAGCGCTCTGATACCCGATTCGGGTCATGTTTGCACTATATAAAAGACTGTCATTTTTTTTTAAACCACTATTTTCTTCCTGTGTCAGTCCTCTGCCCTCCTCCTCCCGCAGTCCTAGACTTCTCTGCCCCCTACCCCTCCCACACTACAGTTCTTGCCTTTTTGCCCTCCCCAGTCCTGTTTCCAATGCAATAGGTCTCGCGTAAATGCGAGTCCTATTGCATTGCAAATGATTGTTTAAACGCGCTCCCGATTAATTTTACGCAAACAAGCAAAACGCTCACGGATGGTAAAAACGAATGGAAACAGAAGGTCCACTGAATACTGATGTTTACAGAAATACAGTATAATTTGACAATTTCACAATGTCGTGCGTGCGTTTTGGGTGTTCTTCTGTTGTGCGCTCCACAGCAGGCACAATTCTATCAGTTTTTTCGGTGCATGTCTCATGATTTTTCCCTGAACATCACCTTCAATCCCCCGTCATCTATCACGCAGCTGCTGGGATGTTCGTTTTTTTTTTCTCTCTTTCAAAAATTGCCTATCTCGTTGCTCAGGGTGGATTGGCAGTGCCTTGTTGGGCTGCGAAGGAGGAGGGTGTGGGCCTGGGAGGCGGCCCCAGCTTACGAGCACACAAGCTTGAAAGACAGGCAGGCAGGCATTCGCTACACAAGTGGTATGGTTTTGCTTTTTCTAATACCCCCTTCAAAGCTGCAAGAGCACTCAGAGACTATTTACTCCAGTCTTGAATACAGGCTGCCAGTCATTTCCTACGAACATTTTAGCACCTGCTTATTCATGACTCATGATCCAACGGAATGATGCGGGTTTCGGGAATTTTCTACCAAAAGCTTTGTTGCACCTCAATCCAGCTTCACACAGATGTCAGGAAAGGAAGAGTGTGTCCCATTCTTATGGCTCAGCATCTCTATCAGCGCAACATATAATCTAGCCCAGCCCAATGCCATCAGCATAGAAATGCCTGAATGAATACACTGATGACAGCTGCACGATGGTTCAGCTATGTCATCAAAAGATGTCTTCCGTCCTTCAGAATTATGTCTGGAAATCCCTCAGCTCAAAACCTCCACAGGAGAATAGTATTGTTGGAATCCCTGAGCCCCCATCCAAATGGATATGTACCTTTCTCCATGGACCAGGTTACTTGTCAAAAAATAGAGGGGGTACAGTTCTTCAAAACGCTGTACATGGCCCATCGGGGATTGGGATGCAGGGAACAAAATGATGCAGCACTCCAAAAATGCTCAGTTCCTTGATCAGTGTGATTTGTGGAGGTAAACTCTGTAGGTCTAGCACGGTGTCTGAGCACAGTTCTATATCTTAATAACTCGCACAGGCACTGTGATGAGACTGTCAGGACAACACCTGTATCACTGTCGATGACAAGTGTAAGCAAGTAGGTGTACATACAGAGGCAATTCAGAATAAACAAGCAAAATAAAACAGCTGCCCCCCTTTTGGGGGAAGCTGCTTTTTCTGGGACTTTTCTATAGACATTTGAAAGAATGCCATATATATTTCTAGTATTCACTTGCTTGTACACACTTGCATGTGCCAACGTTTAAGGCCAAAGGTCAATGTTCAGAATAGATGGATAATTAAGGATCCTGTACAGTTTGTGCTGGCATCAGGTTATTGGCCAGGCTACAGCATAAGCATGGCAGTTTAAACCCAGATCTGTGACTGGGGGTGAAAGTTTTGCCAATGTGCAACATTCCGTCCATTATCGTGTGTGTTTTGCTGTTCATCCTATGTGGGAAGGGTATGCCCAGACGTGGGTCCCATGCTCACTACGCCACTGGAGTCAAGCTATCCTGGCTGATGACGGCTGATAGCCAGAAACTGGTCCTAGGATGCTTGATTCTGGTCAGGGGAAGACGTGGCTTGGCAGTTCGGGCTGGACTGTTCCCATGAGGCACAGGGGCAAGATTGATTTGCATATGGCCATGTCTAAACTGGGGTGGCGTGGTGAGCAAAATAACGATGGATTAAACCCAGATCTGTGACTGGGGGTGAATGTTTTGCCAATGTGCAACATTCCGTCCATCATCTTGTGTGTTTTTACTGTTTAGCTTGGAGACAACACTTCACTGTGGAATGATATGATGGGTAAGATACTGGAAGGTTACTCCTGTTGTCTTTTTCTATGCTAAGAGTAGGGATGGACTGTTCCCATTGGAGCAGGGTCAAAACTGATATGCATCTGGCTGGGTACAAACTGAGGTGGCCTGGTGTGTGAATTAATGAGGGACTGGGATGTGACCAGGGTAATTACCACTTTTGTATACTTCAGTGTTTTGCTAAGTGGAATGGCTATGCTCAGACGTGGGGCCCATTCACAGTGTCACTGGAACCAAGCTATACCTGCTGATGAGCTGTAATCAGGGCGAAACCAGTCCTGGGTTGCTTGTGTTCAGGTTCAGGGAGGACTTGGGCTGGCCGTTCGGGCTGGACTGTTCCTATTGGAGCAGCATCAGGACTGATTTGCATATGGCTGCGTCCAAACTGAGGTGGCATGGGGGGCAGTAATGATGGATTATGGTGCGGTCTGAGTAATCGCCAGTGGGTGCGATCAATTCAAGCATTCCATCCACTGTATTTGTGTACTTCAGTGTCTTTTTCTAGGTGATTGGAAGTTCTCCTCAGATGTGCAGTGGGGAGGGGTTTCCTGCCTCAGCTGTTTAGAATGTATTGAAGCCAGAAACTCATAAGCAGGCATTGAAATGTTTCTTTGATAACAATTTCAATATTTACCAATTATATATCAAATGCTTGTTACGTAAATGAGTGTAATATTATGGGTGCAATGTTTCACAATGTTGATGAGTGCTTTTCACAATCTCTGGTACTGCTGCTTTTACATTTTGTGCAACAGATATGCTTGTGTGGCCTGGTCCAGCCTTCCTCTCCACCCTGGTCGTCTACTGGCCTGGAGTCCTGGCTGTAATACCCTAGGTACTTCGAGGCTGGCCTCTCTGACTGGCTGCACTCCTCTAGTACCGAGGCCTTCATCCACTTAAACAGTGCCTGTGTATACTGCAAAAGCCTGTAGTCTCAATTCCAGTGTGACCTGTTATGTACATTACTTGTCCACAAGGGTCCAGTGAAATCCAGTTAATTAGTGTCTCAACCAACCACCCTCTCTAGTGGCCCAGAGAAGGAACAAAGTGGCTTGTGCTTAGTTGTGACAATAGAGTCCCGAAAGTCCCAGCAGTACACATCAAGGAATGCTCTGCTCTCAAAGTCCATGTATGGGTTCACATGCATGTTGGTCCGTCATCCGCCTTCTGCTCCTCTTCCTGAAGCCTCTCTTTCTTGGCAGGAGTTTACAAATAAATGTATCTGAAGAGTTCTAGAAAGAGAGAGCCCCTCCGCAGTCCAGCTTTTCCACATTACCCCTCTGCACCTAACTCCCTTCTTCTCCTTCCTTTCCCACCGCCTGCACTCCTGTGGTCCGTGCCCCCCCCCCCCCCCCAATTGTCCGTGATGCAATGCAATAGGTCTCACACAAATGCGAATCCTATTGCATTGCAAATTCTGCTTTTTTGTTATATCTGGCTGATGCCTAGAGGGCCGAGGCTCCCGGGCGCCGCATTTTGGCAGCGGCCATCTTTGGTTGGGCACTACTGCTTGAGGCGCTCTAGTCGCCTGTATTTAAGCAGCCTACGAGAGCGTCAGTGTGATTGCTGCTCGTGTAACTTCCTAGGCGGATGCTAGGAGGCTTTGGGAAATAGCGCTTCTAACTATTTTACCTGCCCTCCCTCTACTGCATTTGGATCCCTGCCCTTTGTGTCCGCTCCCTCATTCTCCCTTAGCGTCCACGGAGTTTATCGTGGTGTTTTAAATATTTTAATTATTTGGTGTTTTGGTGAGGGACTCTGCATATTTATGCACTTTATTTCTGTGGCATTACTGTAACACTCTTGCCCAGCACCCAGGGCGGCTACCGGCCGATTTTCGGGCCGAGGCTCCCGGGCGCCGCATTTTGGCAGCGGCCATCTTTGGTTGGGCACTACTGCTTGAGGCGCTCTAGTCGCCTGTATTTAAGCAGCCTACGAGAGCGTCCGTGTGATTGCTGCTCGTGTAACTTCCTAGGCGGATGCTAGGAGGCTTTGGGAAATAGCGCTTCTAACTATTTTACCTGCCCTCCCTCTACTGCATTTGGACCCCTGCCCTTTGTGTCCGCTCCCTCATTCTCCCTTAGCGTCCACGGAGTTTATCGTGGCGTTTTAAATATTTTAATTATTTGGTGTTTTGGTGAGGGACTCTGCATATTTATGCACTTTATTTCTGTGGCATTACTGTAACACTCTTGCCCAGCACCCAGGGCGGCTACCGGCCGATTTTCGGGCCGAGGCTCCCGGGCGCCGCATTTTGGCAGCGGCCATCTTTGGTTGGGCACTACTGCTTGAGGCGCTCTAGTCGCCTGTATTTAAACAACTGGTTATGACTCCGCGCAGTGGACGCGAACAGTGGTCGCGCCGCATTCGCGCCGGAGTCGAGCCAGAGTCCAGCCCGTCTGCGCCCGTCAGCGACAAGGAGGCGCCAGGGGCCAGCTACCATGTTGCAGGTGATTCATTCCATCTTTCCTCTGCCCTGCGAGCCCTAAAACCTTCCAGGCTACCCTGTCATCACTCCCTCACTCCTGAAATTCTTGCCGAGACCCCCATATGTGGCTGTGTGCACAAACAAACTACGTCTACCTTGCCGGATGATGCTATCCATTGCCCTCCTCTTGCTAAGCCATCCCCCTCTCCCACTGTCTACACGGGTCTTCTTCTGAATACCCGCTCCTTGGTCAAAAATAACCTCTCCTTCAGAGACCTTATTTCACAGGAAAAGCCCACCTGGGCCTTCATTACTGAAACTTGGGCATCAGAATCCTCACAGCCCGATCTGATTAATGCTATTCCTGAGGGTTACTCGCTGGCTAGGATGGACAGAGTAGGCCGTGTGGGAGGCGGTCTGGGGATACTCCACCTCAGCTCTGTAAAATGCAGGACCGTCCATCTGTCCTCTCCATCCGAACACCTACAGGCAATGCATTTCACTCTCACCCCTTCCCCCACTATCTCCTTCACCGGGATTTTGGTCTATAGACCCCCTGGCCCTAGGTCGGCGTTCTGCTCTCAACTCCTTAATATTCTAGAGCCCTATATCGACGGGCCCTCCCTTACCATCTTGGGAGATTTTAATTTCCATTTGGAAAAACATACCTCCCCTGATACTTCCCAATTGTTGGATGCTCTATCCTCTTATGCCATACCTCTGCTGGGGACTGGGCCCACTCATCTAGCTGGCCACACCCTAGATGGCATTTTTAGTAACGACTCCCGACTCTCTATTGGTATCCCCTTCCCTCTGTCCTGGTCAGACCATTTTGCAGTTCCTTTCTGTCTTTCCCCCCCCTTTCTCAATGGCCCCCAGCACCATCATACTAAGTGGGTCTTGAGAAGGAACTTTGGGGAGATTACTAATAACTCCCTTGCCCCTTTCCTGGTCACGCACAAGCGTTTTTTCACCGGTGATGTCCACTCAATGGCTCTTGACCTTTCCAATTCACTGACGGAGGCTGTCAACTCACTCGCCCCGGCTAGCCTTCACTATTCTGCTAGAAAACGGCCCTCTGCCCCCTGGTACTCTGAATCCCTTAGGAATCTTAGACAAGGCTGTAGAAGGCAGGAAAGGCTCTGGAGGACACACCTTGACCCTATAGAGAGGGAAAAACACAGAGCTCTCCTTAGAGACTATAAAGCGGCTGTACTTAGGGATAAACAGGCTCATTACTCCAAACTTACGTCCTCCCTCAAATCACCCGGTGATCTATTCAAGATTGTGGATAATCTCTCCCTCATTCAGACGCCTGATCCTATAACACCCTCACAGGCTCTATGTGATCAGATTTCCACTTTCTTTCATGAGAAGATCATGAATATTTACACAGATCTGGAATCTTGTAACTCCAGTCCTCTTTCTGCCTCTTCCCTGACCTCCCCGGTTGTCTCGGTCCCTACCCCCTCCCACTCTTTTTCCCAGTTCCCCGTTATCACTCTTACCCATCTGAACTCTCTGCTGGACAAGTTAAAGTCCGGATCTCCACTGGACCCATGTCCCCTTAAGGTCCTTAAAGATTGCAGACACACTATCCTTCCGCCTTTGATGGATGTGATGAACATTTCAGAGGGGATTTACCCCCTCCCCTGGAAGTTGGCCATTGTAAAGCCCTTACTCAAAAAACCTACTCTGGACCCAGGGACATTAAAGAACTTCCGTCCCATCTCCCTTCTCCCTGCCCCTGCTAAACTACTGGAGTCTCATCTCAACCTCCATCTAAGTGCGTTCCTTGATAGTACCAACTCTCTTGATCACTCTCAGCATGGCTTCCGGAGGACCCACAGCACTGAGTCGGCACTCACAGTGGTGGTCGATAGTATTCGCTCTAAGGTCGACACCGGTCAAACCACCTTACTGGTGCTACTTGACCTTACGGCGGCTTTCGACACCCTGTCTCCCTCCATTCTTGTTAGCCGACTCAGTGAGCTGGGAGTAAAGGGTTCTGCACTTAATCTTCTTGCCTCCTTTCTCGACCAACGGAAGCAAAGGGTCAAGCTAGGCGAGCACATGTCATCTGTTAAAGCCGTGAAGTGTGGGGTCCCTCAGGGATCCTCACTGAGCCCGACGCTTTTTAACATTTATGTTGCTCCTCTCGCCAAGCTTATAAGATCCTTTGGGCTGGAAGTGCTCTCCTACGCCGACGACACGCAGATTATGGCTTCCATCTCCCAATCTGTGAGCTCCACTGCGCATAATTTTAAAAACTGCATGGAGTCGGTCGCCGGATGGATGGTCAAGAACTTCCTTAAATTGAATGGCGAGAAAACGGAGGTCCTTGTCTTTGGGGGCAAAAGTGAGACCTGGTCCCTGGATTGGTGGCCGTCTGTTCTTGGGGCTTGCCCTGTGCCGACGTTCTCTGCCCGCAACCTTGGGATCATTTTGGACACCTCCCTTTCTCTGGACAAGCAGGTTAGTAGGACTGTGTCCACCTGCTGCAATGCCCTGAGGATTCTTAGAAAGATCACTCATTATCTTTCCCCTGGGGCACGCAAACAGGTGGCCATAGCAGTCATTGCCTCCAGACTTGACTACTGCAATGCCCTTTATTTCGGCATTAGCAGTGGTCTTATCCAGCGCCTCCAGACCGTTCAGAACGCGGCGGCCCGGTTTGTTGTAGGCGCCCCTAAACGTTCTTCGGGTACTTCCATCAGAAAAGACCTGCACTGGCTCCCTATGCAGGCAAGGATCAACTTTAAGGCCTTATGCCTTACTCATCGTGCCCTGAATCAATCTGGACCGGAGGCAATACGTGCTCTTGTGGCCCATTATGTCCCTGGGAGGACACTGCGCTCATCCAGCAAATGTCTACTTACTGTCCCCCGCATCGCCAAAGCCAGATGGGGTGGAAGGTCCTTTCGCTTCCTTGCGCCCAGACTCTGGAATACGCTCCCAAATGATCTCAAGGGGATCCCTTCACATATACATTTCCGTAAGGCACTTAAGACTTGGCTATTCCAACAAGCCTATCTCTAATTCCCCCCTGGTTGATTTATGAGCTCTCTTGATTCCACTCTCAGCGCCTTGATGCCTCCGGGTTTAGTAGCGCTTTCTGCATATAAATTTTCTTTAATAAGGATCAGCTTCTACTGGCCTGGGGTGAGTCGTGGGGCTTGGGCTGCTGCTCTGGGGTCAGCCATGGAGAGGTGAATAGTAAAGAAGGGCGGTGCTTGTTCTAAAAAGGCACGTCTCCACCCTTCAAGGCAGGTCCCGCAGCTCCTGCTGTGAATGCCCCCTTTACCCATATGCGCCCCTTGCCCCATCCGGAGTAGCACGCCTCCCACACACAGTCCCTTCCCTGCTAGTGCTCATAGCCCCATTTCCTGAATAAGCCTGGACCTCCTTCCATTGTCGTCTGAGAGCTTCCTGCTCTCTCCCCCCAGGGCCCGTCCCTCCTGGCTGGGACGGGAGTGTGCATAAAACAGAACAATTGCCTTTTGGGCCACCTCAGGGCTATCACGCAGCGGGGTTAGATATTCCTCAGTGGGAGGTAAATGGAACAATGAAACAATGCCAAAGTAAGTGAGTCTCACATCCCCACATAAACAGACAGTTGACAGCTGTGAATGTTGAGAGACTGTCTGGTGTAACTCTCGATTTTCGCAACATGCCAGGAGCAAAGGGCAGTCTTTGTGAAGTGCGCAGGTGGTGCGCCCCACTCCGGAGCGGTCTGCCACTGGGACTCTGCATTCTTTAGCCAAAGCCCCCTTTCACTGATGCAAAGCCAAGTCTGACGTCCCAGTTGGCTAATGCACACAATGAAGGGGTCTGTTTTTCCTATGTTGGAATCTCGGTGCGGAAGTCCACTCGTTCATCTTTACAAAGTGAATAAAATGTATGTTTTGTGTATATGTTGGCTTGTGCTGCTAAATCCTCGGGGTAAATGGGCACTTTACAAAATACACGCGGCCACATATTCACATTTACAACCCCATGGTGCAGCGCATGTCCCTGCACCGGGAAGTTGAAGGGGGCCCAAGGACTGTGGCTGAAAGTCACCCAGGGTTCAGCAATCACCCTCTTTCCCTTCCTTGTAAGTGGATCATAGCTATCGTCTCACTCCTAAGAGCTGACTTTCATTAAGGTCTACTGGAGATGCTCTCCTTCTCCTGCATTTATTGAAGCTGCCCTACGTGTTTGCATTAATCCGCACAACAGGCCCCGGTTCCCCTAAGGGCACATGGCTTTAATCGGAGGGGGGAGGGGGATGCTTAACTCCCTGCATTCCAGCCCAGGAGCTTTTCGGCTCCGAGCAGGGCATAAAAGTGCATGTTATCACCTCCCAGAATGTTCATTGTTTCAGCTTTAGTTGATGTAATTGTATTTTCTTCTGCAGAAGGTCTCCTTCGTAAGACCTTCAAATGGATCCCCCTCGAACACCGAAAGACAGTCACTCACGACCTGGTCACCAGCAGACTCGACTACGGCAACGCACTCTACGCCGGAATAAACAAAAACCACATCCGCAAGCTACAGAACATCCAGAACGCCGCCGCAAGACTGGTCCTCAACCTACCAAAACACTGCCACATCTCCCAGCACCTGCGCACACTCCACTGGCTCCCCGTCAAGGAGAGAATCACCTTTAAGATGCTCACCCGCGCACACAAGGCCCTCCACGGCACCGGACCAGCATACCTGAACAGCCGGCTCAAATTCCACGCACCCCAAAGGACCCTACGATCAGCCCAGCTCTCCTACGCCGTGGTCCCCCGCACCAGAAAGACCAGATCGGGAGGCTGCTCCTTCTCCTTCCTCGCGGCCAAAGCATGGAACGCCCTTCCGCTCCACCTCAGACAGACAACATCGCTCCCCCTCTTCGCAAGAAACCTCAAAACCTGGCTCTTCGACAGACCCCCTCCTTGATGGAATGGAACCTGCACCTCCCCGACCCCTAGCGCCTTGAGACCCTTACGGGTGAGTAGTTGCGCTTTAACAAACTCCTGATTGATTGATTGGTTGATTGGGAGAGTTAGGGGCCTGCATAAGTCTCTAACCTTCCACCTGGATAACTACAAGTCGTTTCTTTCTCCCCTTCTAGTGAAACCTTGTTGCTTCATTAATTGTGCCTTGTTTTTCGGTTCGGAATTTCGCCACCGCTTTTATCCCCTTTCCATGCTCATGACGGAATGATTTCCAGGATCCATTATTGCTTTCATATCCATTTCTACCATTAACTGGACGTTGATTGAAAGCACAAAAACTGGCAAAAATAGGCTATATACCAGTAAAATGCCAAAACTGTGAAAAAATTTGTTTTTCTGACAAAAGTCAGTCGGTCCCTAAAAGCTGGGGAAATGGTGATTTCAGCCCCACAAACCCTTTGTTGATACCACTTACAGGGAAAAAACAAGACGCTTTCATTTGCCGCACTTTTTTTCCCATTTCCCCCCCAAAAACAAAATGTAGCTGTAATTTAGCTAATTTCTGGGTCCCCTCCAGGAGAATGCACAAACCCTGGGTACCTTTACAATCCCCATGATGTTGGAAGAAAAGGACGCTAATTTGGCCTGGATACCTTATGTACTCAAAATGTTACAGGGGCCTAGGTGTAAACTACCATAAATAGTAAAAAAAAAAAGGTTTAGCACGGGGGGGAAGCCTAGCAGCGAAGGGGTTATTTTGACTTTACATTAATCTGCGCCGCAGGTATTTATTATTTGCCTTTGTCCAAGAGTTGAATTCTTGTGTGTTTAGCAGGTTAATGTGTCCGGTGTTTGCTGATCACAAACTTTTCTGTGTCTCCATCCCCATCCCCCCAAGCAAGGTGTGCTATATCCCTCCCTCAACCCTCTGCTGTGGCTTTAGCCCCATCCCACCCACTGCTCTGGCTAAAACGCTCCATCACAATGTCTGTTTTGGGTATATCCCTCCCCCATCCTGCCTGTTTTGGATATATCCTCCCCCATTCCACCAATTCCATGTAAGGGCTTTCTGCTTGTATGTCACTTGTTACTTCTGTGCCAAGTGCTTGCCAGTTTCCCTCTGTGCCGTGTGACTTTGAGCCATCTGCGTCCTTGCATTTGTTTTAGTATATTCAGCAGGGTTGATACATTTTTTTAAAGAAGAGTATGGCACACCCGTCGGCAACCTCTGCTTTTTTATAAACAAGTTATTTTTATTGAATTTGGAAAAGGCAAAAAAATACAACTGCAAGCATGGATTATGAATTATTTTGTCTTTGGAGTATCTTGGTGTCTAAAGACAATTCTTGCATTATATGGATGTCACTACGTTGCTCCCAACTCCAACCCATACCGCACTTTAAGAACTACTATGTCATTCAGGTTAGTATTTCTTATTTGTTTCTTACTCAGGGTATTTTTGCTGTGTATGTGAGGAGTTACTTGCTGAATGATGAGGAGTCGGTATGTAGAAAAAGCAGATTTTCCCCAGATATCCTCAAGCACTGCCGGTGATCAAAGCCTTAATTCTCTCAGTAAGCTATCAAGTAAAGAAGCTGGCGCTGGAAACTGGAAAGCAGGAAATGTATTTATTCTTTGAAGGAAAACACGTCCGATCGGACAAGCAGGGTGTCGTCTCGAGGTGCTCTAACTGTACCTCTGTGGCCTGGCCTTTTATACACAGTTTTATTTCTTTATTGCAGGGTTAACACGTTCCTGACATTACTTTGATGCATTATAAACCATCTTTAGAATCCCCGCTTCAGGCCCGTTCCCACAATATCCACAGTACTGTACCCCACCCTGCTTTCAATAGGTGATTGCTATCGCACAGCTGGGTATTCCGGCAGGAGCTGGAATACGCGCTATCGGTCGGATCTCATGGGGTTGTGGCATTGATTAATTCCGGCTCCTTTGATGGGAGGCAGAATCCTACTGTACGGGGGCAATAAACTGTATCCGCGGGGGTTGGTTATGGCCTGGGATCGGATCGAACAGCCAGGTGCAGGGGAGGAGATTATCGAAGGGCCTGTTCGTGTGCAAGGGATGAAAAGGTATGTGGGCTCGGCACGGGAAGTGGCTCCGGGGCAGGGTCGCGCTGTGGATGCTTTATGACTCTAGCATGTGTGCTTGGGGGCTGCCAGCGCGTGGGGGGGGGATGATTGCAAAGTCGGGAAGACGTGCAGGCGATCAGCAATGTTATGAAATGGCCACAGTGTCAAAAATGGCTGGCGCTTACGCGCTCGTAGAGGCCTAAGTGGGACAAGGTGGCGCTGGTAATGTTCACATCGCATTCTAATATTTAACAGTCCTTCCTTTGAACATGCCTCGTCATCTTGTCAATCTATGTCAATTTCCATCATATTCTGTATTTCTTTCTCATACAATACTTTCATATTTTCTAATTTTGTGTCCAACGTCTTAGGGCAAATGCAGTTCATAAAAAGTGAGCACAAGGGTGGTAGGCATTGTATCCCAAAACAGCAACCACATATAACGAACATTGGTATCAATAATATCATCAATAACTTCCAGCCCCAGTCTCTCAAAGTGTTCCAAACCCAACTTCCAAGTGTCCAGCCTCCTTGCTCTTGGTTGATTTCTGATGCCAGTCGGTGAAGGTGTTCGATTGCTTTGAAAACAGACGGTGAACTATCAGGGACAAAGGTGCAACAGCTGGCCCCGATGATGCGGCATGCTCCTCCACGATCCGCTAGTACGACATCCAAAACAAGGCAATTCTGTAGAGCCACTAGGCGGACCGCCTGAAGCTCCGCTGTGTTGTTCATGAGGATGCCTGCTGTTATGTTCAATGCTGTTTCGACTGCTTGGGTTAGGTGTCGGATGGCTCGACTGTTTGCCATCGGACCCCACAAAGGGATGAGACCTTTTGTTACATCAATGAACTGTGCCACGGTGGAGTCTGCTTGCTTGGTATCTTTGGAGCGTTTTTCACGGTGATGGCCTGCTGATGCTACGTACGTGGGAGGTAGAACAAAGGCGATGTAGCAAGTGCCCCCCAGCCTCTAGGGAGCCAAGTGTAGGCTTTCGTACCACAGACAAAGCACATGTTGGGTGATGCAACAAATGGAGGAGGGTCAACAGTGTTCAGAGTCCTTTTTATAGGGCAGGAGCTGTGGCCCACGATTTTCGTCCCATGGCCCTCAATGCAGACAAGGCCTGAGACATTTACCACAGACAGGGCCACAGGCAGAGTTGATGCAGTTTGTTTTCGTAAGTATGAGAAGGTGGGTCTGGCTGGGTTGTTGAACACTTGCATTTCGATTCGTTCTTTTTCCGGAATGTTCATTTGAAAGGTTGCATTTGTTGTTGATGGGCAAAAGGGAGCAGAGGTTCTTCCAGTTTTGTTCAGCCAGAACTCGTTGTAGAACTGGGTGATTGTTCCATCGGATGTAGCATTGTCTTTGTAGCTCTCTTGCAGGAGCATTAACCAGGCGATGCAGGACCTATGAACAGAGAAGGGTGAAGGGATGAAGGGGATAGAATGTTCAGTTGCATGAGGTAGCAGCCCACAGACCCAACAGTTCGTTGCATTGGCGGCAAAATTGTGTTGATGCAGCAACTGTACAAAAGAATTGTTCCAAAATTCCTTGCGTCGTTCTCGGAGATGGGGTGACAGTGAAATCAAGGAATGTTCTTTCTTGGTGGTGGGCTGCATAGTGGGTGATATAACTCTGTGAGCTGGAGTACTTTCCTCGATGAACCAAACTGTTACCATTAGCAAGAGGCAGAAGAGGAGTGAAATGAAAAGTGCAATTGTCTTGGTATCATGCAGTTCGGCAGTCTTGTCTTTGCGGTGGGTCTTCGGTCGTCCGGGAACTTCCATCACCTTCAAGAGGCTTGGTGACTGGCAGGACCACATACTTCGTCTAGCGTCTCTTCTGATAATCTGTGTAGTGTTGGCTACCGTACTGAGATTTTTGACTTAGTTAATGGTCTGCTTAGCCAAGGCACTCTCCTTTCGTCGCAAGTTGTACCCTTTTCTGGATGGGACTGTAGGATCAGGAAATTCTGCCAGTTCAAGTGTCTCTGTTTCAGGGTAACAACTCAGGGTTGGTCGGTCTTGGATCAGGAGCTCTTCATGGGTGTCCACGTTTTCTTTTGTTGTCAGGGTTGGTGTTATCTTCTTACAGTGGTGTGCGTGCAGCCAGTTTTTCTTTCCTTCCACTCGAAGTGCAGTTCTGGTGGTGATCAAGACTTGCCAGGGGCCCGTCCACCTGGGTTCCAGACTCTTCGATCTTTGGAAATTTCTCATTATTACGAAATCGCCAGGCTTGATATTGTGTCCGGGACCCCTGGATGCGTTTGATATGGCGTGCAGCACCTGTTGGTGGATAACAGTTAGTTCGCTCGTGAGTTTGTGCAAATAATCAGACATTAGGATGTCCGGGACATTGTTGATGGAAGTTGGCTTTGGCGCCGCGCAGATATTCATAGGCCAGCTGAAGACAACCT
This sequence comes from Lissotriton helveticus, assembly GCF_964261635.1. Taxonomy (NCBI): domain Eukaryota; kingdom Metazoa; phylum Chordata; class Amphibia; order Caudata; family Salamandridae; genus Lissotriton; species Lissotriton helveticus. The sequence goes on along the minus strand of NC_136067.1, from coordinate 232,039,348 downwards.
CGTACGGAGTCAATTGGTGTCTGGGTGGGGTGGAGCGCATCGATAGCAATGCCAGGGGGAGGGCGTCAGGCCATTTTAATCGAGTGGTTGCAACTATCTTAGCTAGTTTTAACTTCAGTGTAGCGTTGTGTCTTTCCACTAAGCCTGCAGATTGGGGGTGGAAGACTGCGTGAAACTTTTGTCTTACTCCTAATCCCTTCAATATGTGCTGGATAACTTCGGCTACGAAGTGGGGGCCATTGTCGCTCCATAAAATTCTACAAAGGCCATACCTGGGGAATAATTCCTTCAGTAACACCTTTGCAGTAGCTGTGGCGGTGTTATCACGAGTGGGGTAGACTTCCACCCATTTGCTGAAGGCGCACACAATAACTAGGATGTATTTCAGACCATGGCACCTTTCTAACTGAATGTAGTCCATTTGAAGGATCTCAAATGGGTGATCAGGAACTCCAAATCCTACCCGGGGTACTACTGTCCCTTTTCCCGGGTTGTTTTGCAAACATATCATGCATTGCTGTACGAGGTGTTTTGCCGAATCTGCTATCTTGTCATTATGCCATACCCTAGTAATCAGTTCAGTCACGGGGCGGATCCTATGTGTGCTGGTAAGTGTGCCATGGTCAATATGGGGATCAGATAAGCGTTGGGTAGCAGCCATTTGTCTCTGTCTTTAGTCCTCCAGCAGCCTTCGTCGTCTTTTAATCCCACCCGAGCCCATTCAGTCAGTTCGTGTTGTGTGCTCGTCTGTTGGAGATCTCTTATAGTGGTCCTAGCGTCTGTCCATTTCTCTGCTTGCGACCTGGTCACATACATTCGTGTCGTCAGTCTGTTTTCGGCTGTGGCTCGGGCAGTAACGTCAGCTAAAGCGTTTCCCTGTCCTACAATGTCTGTTACTTTCTTGTGTGCTTGGCATTTTATTACTGCTAGCTGCTTGGGGAGGAGGACTGCTTCTGTCAGGGCGGAGACTAAATCTCCATGTAAGATCGGTGTGCCATGTGAGGTCAGGAATCCCCTTTCCCTCCTTAGGAGCCCAAAATGGTGTACCACCCCAAAGGCGTACTGACTGTCGGTGTATATGTTGCTGCTAATATACATGCTCGTGTGAGAGCAATCAGTTCTGCTCCTTGTGCGGATCGTTGTGCAATTCGGGCTGTCTCAATAATGTTTCGGGCAGTGGTGACGGCATATGCGGCTGAGGTGGTACCATCGGGGAGTTTGATACATGAGCCATCTACCCATAGTTCTCCGTCAGGTTCTAGGAAAGCAGTGTCTCGGAGGTCTACTCTACTCTTGGTTTGTTCATCAGTAAGGGGCACACAGTCATGTAGGGGAGTTACATTAGGGTCGTTTTCAGGCAAGGGTAACAAAGTGGCTGGGTTCAGAGTGGTGCATCGCTTCAGAGTAATGTGTGGTGCCAGTAGGGTCAATCCGTATCCAGTCAGTCGTGCACTAGTCAGGTGTTGGGTTTTTGTCTGGTTCAGAAGGGTGTCAACAGCATGGGGTACTAACACTGTGAGGGGGTTGGAAAGCACAATTCATTCATTCTGTCGATCGAGACTGCTGCGGCTGCTACAGCCTGTAGGCAGGCTGGTAATGCCTTGGCCACATGATCAAGGGTAGCTGAGAAATAAACGCAAGGGCGTTGTTTAGGGCCAATTGATTGTGTCAGGACAGATAATGCACATCCCTCTCTTTCGTGAGTGAAAAGGGAGAATGGTTTGGAGTAGTTTGGGGTTGCTAGAACGGGTGCCGAACAAAGGGCGTCTCGCAATTCCTTAAAAGAAGTCTGACATTCGGGAGTCCAAGGGAGTGGAAAGGGAACATCTTTGGCTAGGAGGGAAAGTAGGGGCTTGATGATGAGACTAAAGTTCGGCAACCATTGTCGGCAGAATGAGGTGAGGCCTACCAGTGAGCGGACTTGCTTCTGGTTCTTAGGGACAGGGGTTTCTAGGATAGTCTGGATTCTGTCTGGTGTAAATTTTCTTCCTTCCTTCGATAAGAAGTGTCCTAGGTATGTCACTTGGGGTTTACAAAACTGTAGCTTCTTTCAGGATACTTTGTGACCGTTCTCTGCAAGGAAGTGTAGGAGTTGGATGGTGGCTGTGACTGCAAGTGGAGTAGTGTCGGCGGCTAAAAGAATATCATCCACATACTGTATCAACACCACTCCGTCTGGTAACTGAACTGCGTCTAGCTGTCTTTTGAGCACCTGGCTATAGATGCTCAGTGTACCCCTGGGGTGCTCTACAAAATCTATACGAGCGGGATCTTAGGGTAAATCCGAAGAGGTAGCGGCTGTCTGGTAGAATGGGTATGGAGAAGAAGGCATTCTTTAGGTCAATGACAGTGAAGTTGGTGGCAGTGGACGGGATCAGTGTCAGGATAGTGGTAATGTCGGAAACTACGGGGTACTGTGGCACGACTATTTTGTTGATCTCTCGTAGGTCAATGATGAAGCAGTACGCTTTCTCATCTCCCTCTCCTTGTCTTTTAATGATTGGTAGGATCGGACTGTTACAGACATTACTCACTACTTCCTCCACTACTCCTGCATCTACTAAGGACTGTATTATTAAGCATGGGCGGATTTTGCGAATTGGCAATCCGCAAAATTGCGTATTTACGGATTCGCAATCCGCAAAATCCGCGAACTCGCGAATTTTGCGGATTCCTTTTTTTTTGTGTTCGCAAGTGTTTCTGCCATTTCGCAAGGGTTTTTTACCAATTCGCAAACGCGAACTTACTTCTCGGGTAGCAACGGTCGCGACCATGTTGTTTCTACGTCTGGTTCATCACAGCACCCTCTGTTTCACCACTGCCACCCTCTGTTTCACCACTGCCACCCTCTGGCTCACCCATGCCACCCTCTGGCTCACCCATGCCACCCTCTAGTTCATCACTGTAGATTATGGGGGGAAAAGCACACTTGCCCTGCCTCAACTGACATGAATGAATTGGGGGCTGATTAATGTGTCACTGAATTTGAACTTCCAGGCTGGCAGCTGCTTCCTTATCTGTAATTGCTTTCTGTTGCAGTGTAATTTTTTTAACAGGACCTTTGTTGTATACTAGTAGCTATTCTCTGAGCCTGCTGTGAGGGTCAGAGCAGGGTCATAGAATAGTTGCAAGTAGGCAACTGAACTCTGAAGGGGCCCCTCAGGAAGCACTACAGGGAATGGTTACTAATGATAAGATTGAACTTTTGCACCTGCTGAGTGCTTTCAGTTTTGCAAAAATCCAAATATCCAGCAGCATCCACAAAAAGTAATCCTTCCAGGTCAAGATCCAAATCAAAGTGACCAGCACATGAAGAAAGCACTGGGAGGAGCCTGCTGGACAGGAACAGGAAGTTGGAGACTGTGGGGCACTTCCTTCCTCCCACCCCCACCCCCCCAAAATGGACTCCTTGCAAAAAGAAAGTGCAGGCAAATGTCAACCTGAGGAGTTATTCTGATAAAAATCATAATTTTCAAGGTTTATGCTGCCTGCTGGTGGATTTCTTGTGCGAAATTGCAAATTTTGCAATCTCGCAATTGCGAGATTGTCGCTGCCCGCCGCATCTACATGTTCGCAAGTGTTTACTCCCGCGAAATTGTATAGTATTCTAGTTGGCAAGTGCGACCAAGCAAAAAATCCGCTTCGCACGGATTTACGAATTTTCGGCAAGTTCGTGAGAGTTCGCGAATTTGCCGAAAATCCGCAAAATCCACGAGCGGAACGGATTTTACGCCCATGCTTATGTATTATCTCAATTAGTGCCTTCTCACCCTCTGGTGATATCTTGTACTGGGGTACTTTCGGTAGAGTCGCGTCTTGTCGTACTGTCACATGCACAGGGTCTATCATCATCCGTCCTACGTCTGAGTCAGCTTTCGCCCATAAGTGCGATGGTAAGGTATCAAGTAGGGACACGTCGGCTTCAGTAATGAGATACATGTGTTGTGAAGGGCAGGATCTGGGTAGGTTGGGGTTGTCATAAAGGATGACTCGGACTCCATCGGGCGAGCACCTGATAGTAGCTCGAAAATGCTTTAACAGGTCAAGACCCATAATAGCATCAGGGGTATTGGAGGAGAGAAGGAAGGTTGTGTCGGTGGTATTATTTTCAAGATCAAAAGGAATCAGTTTGGACAAAGGGTTGGTGGAGGGCGTACCTTCAAATCCTATTGATGTTACATGTGAGCCAGACAAGGGTGCCCTTGGGATCAGTCGCTTAGATAATGCACTACGTGTTGCTCCCGTGTCTACCAAAAATGGAGACTCCATGCCTAGGACCTTTGCGGTAACATAAGGGCCTTGCTGGTCAACATAGAGCTCGACTGGCTCCCTCCCTTGCCCTTGGCAGTCCTATGCAAAATCGTATGCATTCTCGTAGTCAGATTGCTGGTACTGATTTTGTCGGGGTCGGTCAAAAGTATTTGTTCTACCTGGCCTGTCGTCACTAACGTCGTTTGTGTACACCCGCCCGCGAACTCTAGTTCTAGGTCCGTTCACTAAGTCTCTTGTCTCTTTATTCCTATTAATTTCTAACAGGACCGGGCATTATGATTTCCAATGTCCGTACTCCTTACAAAATGCACATTGATTATTGCCCAAGTCTCTACGTCCAGCGTAGGGTGCGGGTGCATTGTTCCTGGGTGGTGGGGTTCTAGGAGTATTATGCTGGTAACCTCCCTTATACTGTTCTTTTCCTATACTTATAGCTATCATGACTCGCTCCTTTAAATCTTTCTTTTTCTTTTCAGAAGCTCTATCGCTTTCATTCTTTTGGTGTTTGTAATACTGGGCCATCTGGAGGATGGCCGCGGGCTTTGAGGCAGCCCAACTGCTTTCACTTGTTTGAAGTTTCTGCGAAACCTCCGGTATGAGACCGTTTACATAATTTTGTACGGACAAGTGATGTCCGGTTGCAGTGGTCATGTCTTGTCCACTGTAATCGGAGAACACCGTTTCAAACCGAGAGAAGTATTCGGAAACATCTTTTTGGGGTTTTTGGCGGCAGGCTGTTACTATAGACCAGTCTACCTTTTTCTCGGGTATTAGAGTTTTCACCTTTTGCACAATTTTATCTGGGAGGTCTAGTATGGCTTTTAGAGGCTTCTGTCCAGGGTTTCGTTGCTTATCTAGGGCGTCGAGTTGTTCCCAGGTATGTCCGAGCAAGTCAGTGTGGTTGACTTTCCGGATTTGCTTCCACACGTCAGCTGGCAGACATAGCCCAAAGAATAAATCGATGTCAGCAAGGTCATGATCGTTGATCCCAAAGCTGTACCTAGTTCCGTATAAAACGCAGTGGGATTCTTTCGTAAGTCCGGCAAGGATTTGCGAAACGTCAGGAATATCCTGTCTATCCCAGGGCTGGTACACCCAATTGTACACTACCCTTCCTTTAGCGTCTTGATGATTTATGTCATCATGTGTCCCCTGTCCTCTTGGGGGGACCCAGTAGGGGGCTGCTTCTTTTATGGGCATCATGTTATCTATTTTTTGTATCGGGGGGTTCGACTACCACAAGGGATGCGCTTTTGACTGTTTGTCCCTGTTCTACGAGGTGGCGGAAGACTTCTAAGGTGTAGGAGAAAAGTTCTGCTACGTCGCATTCACTCTCATCCCCTGTATCTACCTTTCTGTATAGAGTCATGAGTCGATCAGGCCCTATCTCTTGATACTTTTCTTCGTACGCTGTGAGGGTGTGGTAACAAAAACGCACAACGAAATGTCGTCTGTAATTGCCAGCGTAGGAGTTATACGTGTCAGTTATGTATTCTTCTGTTTCTTTCCTATTACCTAGAGTTTTTACTATTTTCTTGATTCAGGCTCGTTCAGTTGAGCTCAAACGTGGGATTCTTGCCGGTTCTTTTTCCTTCGTTTCAGTTTTTCCTGATGTATCCTTCGCTACGAGGTTTTGTACGAGAGGCTCGGTCAGTGCGGAGGCCGTGGGTACCGAGGCCCTGGCGCAACCTTCAGTTAGGTTCTGGGGTTCTAGGTGCTGTACTAAGGGATGGGTGGGGGCATAAGTAGGAGGCATATAGATGATTGGGGGACCTAAAAGTAAATCCTCATCTATTCTTTGTTTTGATGGTAGCTCAGGGTAAAGCACTGAGGGTGTTCTAACAGGGCACTGGCCTGAGGTTTCAGATTCTTGTTCCTTTCTAGCTTTTTCTCTTTCCTTCATTTCTTCTTCTAGCTTTTTACCAGCTAAGTGAGCTGCTTTTCTTAGCTCCTTTTCATTCTTAGCTTCGTCTCTCTTTTTACATTGCGTTGCTTCTTTGTGCCACATGCCGAGACTGTCAAGCATGGTTGGCGTTGTTTTATTTTTGCGAAGGGCTAACTCTAGCTCTTCTATTTTTTCAAGGTCAAAAGATCCTATCAGTGGCCACTGACTTTCTCGATCTTTCTTTGTATGTTTATGCCATAGTTTACTATAGGCTACGGCGATTAGTCCATACTTCACATACATGTCTTTATTAGGGGTGCCTTCCAGTAGAGCTGGATGATCTACCTCTAATAAACGGTCCGGGTTGAACCAATTTCCAATCAGTGGGGAGAAGATAGGCATGACGTATAATCGGTCAAATAAAATCACAAATAATGTCCGCACTACCGATCCTTCACTATCTGCAAAGACTAGACAGAATATTCCTACTCTTCGTTATTTGCAAACAGAGAATATCTCAAGAGAACCAGATAGATTTCCTCGAGCAGCAACGAAGGCTAAATAACCCAATCAATAGAACCAATAATAAATATGTTGAGCAGCAACGAAGGCTAAACGACCCAATCAATAGAACCAATAATAAATATGTCGAGCAGCAACGAAGACTAAATGACCCAATCAATAGAGCAATACTAGTATATTCCAGCAATCAATCAATCAATCAATAGCGTCTTGTTTCACGACCTTACCCGGACCATGTGGACTGTTTCTCGTCTTCCACTTCCAGCGCCCGATCGTCCTCTTATCTCCGTTATTGCAGCGGCACTCCTGCGGGTTCCCAGTCAGGACCGCAGATCACTCGAGAGAGGTCCGTTCAGAATCAGTGAAGGTCGGATGATCGGCTGCCAGATGAGGGTCTTTTAGGCAGGAGCTCTTTCCGATCGTTGCAGTTGTTCACTCCATCATTAGGACCTCTCTCACTGGACCCACGAGTCGCTGATGGGCCCCACGTTTGGGACGCCAATTGAAGAAAAAGCAGATTTTCCCCAGATATCCTCAAGCACTGCCGGCGATCAAAGCCTTAATTCTCTCAGTAAGCTATCAAGTAAAGAGGCGGGCGCTGGAACTGGAAAGCAGGAAACGTATTTATTCTTCGAAGGAAAACACGTGAGATCGGACAAGCAGGGTGTCGTCTCGAGGTGCTCTAATTGTACCTCTGTGGCCTGGCCTTTTATACAGTTTTATTTCTTTATTGCAGGGTTAACACATTCCTGACATTACTTTGATGCATTATAAACCATCTTTGGAATCCCCGCTTCAGGCCCGTTCCCACACGTATCCACAGTACTGTACCCCACCCTGGTTTCAATAGGTGATTGCTATCGTGCAGCTGGGTATTCTGGCAGGAGCTGGAATACGCGCTATCGGTCGAATCTCATGGGGTTGTGGCATTGATTAATTCCGGCTCCTTTGATGGGAGGAGGAATCCTACTGTATGGGGACAATAAACTGTATCCGTAGGGGTTGGTTATGGCCTGGGATCGGATCGAACAGCCAGATGCAGGGGAGGAGATTATCGAAGGGCCTGTTTGTGTGCAAGGGATGAAAGGGTATGTGGGCTCGGCACGGGAAGTGGCTCCGGGGCAGGGTCTTGCTGAGGATGCTTTATGACTCTAGCATGTGTGCTTGGGGGTTGCCAGCGTGTGGGGGGATGATTGCGAAGTCGGGGAGATGTGCAGGCGATCAGCAATGTTACGAAATGGCGACAGTGTCAAAAATGGCTGCCGCTGACGCGCTCGTAGAGGCCTAAGTGGGACAAGATGGCGCTGGTAATGTTCATATCGCATTCTAATATTTAACAGGTAGGAGCAACCACAAACTGCCCATCTAAAGGTGAACAGATTCAGAGACCTAGGTCTCACCAGGCATGTAAGACGCGGGAGTCTCCTCAACAAGTCGGTCAATAGAAAACCCCTTATGGCCTCAACTTTTTTTTTTTTTTTTTATTATTTTTATTGTTGCAGTCAGAGAAATAGTGTACATTGTCATATCATTGTCGGTGCCGCTTCAACATTCGGCTGCATCCGACCGTTATCGCAACTTTTCCCTTTTTTTTTTTTTTTTTTTTGGTGTAACATAACATTCAACTTTAAGGTCATAGATTGGCAATTAGGTAGCATTCAGTATACGGAGTATTACATCCCATTGTCTCAACATATCGAATAAGGCCTATTGTTCCACAGATAATACATTCATCCTCCATGTCAGGAGGGCAAGGGACACTCTGCACCCTCCCGCCGCGCTTCCAGCCCCCTCCCTCTTCCCTTACCTATCCCATATCCCCTTCGTCATCCGAACTATCTACATCTTCCTCCTCTGGCAGTGGTTCACAAATTTCCCCTCGATATACGTTCCATGGCATCCATATCTTGTTCCATTTACGTGGGCTGATTCTTTGCTGGTATACCGCCCGCTCCGTCACCATGAGCATGTCCATGTTTCTGCACCATTGCGTCAAAGTCGGTGCCTCTGAGGCCCCCCACTTCTGTGCTATGTCCCGCTTTGCTAGCATCAGTCCGATGACCACCCAGTGCCGCCCCTGCGGAGTCAGGTTGTTCGGGCCCCAGACATTCAGCAGACAGATTCTAGGGTCAGGTGTGAAGGGGAGCTGCAGAGTCTGGGCAATAGTACGTGTTACCCGCCTCCAGTATTCTACCATGCTGGGACATGTCCATAGGGTGTGAAACAGCGTGCCCTCTTCCCCACAATTTCGCAGACAGTATGGGTGATTTGCCCTCTGGATTTTATGTAAGGTGGTGCGTGTGTAGTATACCCGGTGTAGTATTTTGAATTGCACTAAGCGGAATCTCATCGAGATACCAGCTTCTTTAGGCGACGCTAGCGCCGCATTCCAGTTTGTCTCGTCCAAGTCCCCGAGCTCCTCCTCCCATTTGTCCTTCAGTTTCTGTAATGGGTCAGGCAAGTTGTTCACCAGCTTGCGATACGTGAGGGAGGTGGCGCTGGATTCCATGTAATCTGTAAGGAGTCGGTCTTCCAAAGGAGCCGATTCTGGGACCTTAGTGCCGGGGTAATGGCAGCCAGTAGAGCATGCCTGATCTGTATGTACCGGTACGTTTCAGTAGCGCCCAGCTCGTACTGGTCTCTCAGGGTCGCGAACGGAATTACTTCATCTCTCAACCACATGTCACCCACCGTGGAGATCCCTATGTTGTCCCATTGGGTAAAGCCTTTGCTGTGTCGTAGATTTCCCAGGGCCTTGGAGTCCCACAAAGGTGTAAGCCGTGTGATCACACCCTCCCAGAGTAAACGTCTTTGGGCCTTGTGCCATAGCGTGACAGTGTGCCTAGTTGGGCCTATCAGTTTCGCCATTAACCCTTTGTTGTAGAGCGGGGCCAGAAGGGTATTAGTGCCTAGCTGCCTCCTGTCAGCAAGGTATGCCGGGTCATTCTGTGGTGCATGTAACCATTGGTTAATCACTTTGAGATGCGCCGCCCAATAATACAGTTCTAGGTTCGGGAGCGCAATACCTCCACTGTACCAGTCTCTGTTCATCTTCGCTTGAGCGACCCTAGCCGGCCGGTCTCCCCATAGTAGGCCTGACAACTGCCCTGATACCTGCCTAAAAAAGGACGGCGGGACCATCGCGGGTGTATTTTCCAAGACGTAAAGGAAACGGGGCAGCGCCATCATCTTGAAGAGCGCCGCCCTGCCCAATAACGTTAACGGGAGGGTATTCCAGTGCCGGACATCCGCTTTTAGTCTGTCCAGCAGTGGCTTCAAGTTCCGTTCCCGAAAGGCCACGTGGTCCTGGGTGATTTGGATCCCTAAGTACCTGAAGGAGGCGGTCTCCAGTAACAGAGGACATTCCCCGTGCAAGTGCGGCGGAGTCTCGTGCCCCTTGCTATTGGAATGTCTCTCGAGATGTGGCCATTTGCCATCACTCGCGCCACCGGGTCGCTGTACAATAGCTTGATCCACGCTACGAATTTCGGGCCAAAGCCCATATGTTGTAGGACCGCAAAGAGATACCGCCATTCTACCAAATCAAACGCCATTTTGGCGTCCAGCGAGAGGATCGCGGTAGGTTCAGTCAGGAATGGGGCTCTTGCCAGCACTCCGTGCAGGCGTCGGAGATTCATTGCCGTACTTCTATGAGGCATGAACCCCGACTGGTCCGGGTGTATTAGATGTGTTAGGTGCGGCAACAACCGGGTGGCCAGTAGTTTCGCCAGTAATTTACTTTCGGCGTTGAGGAGGGAAATCGGTCGATAGGAACCGCATTCCTCAGGTGGCTTGCCAGGCTTTGGGATAGCCACGATGGTTGCCATGCGCTGGTCAAACGGCAGCTGTCCCCTATCCAGACTTTCCACAAACATGTGGAGCATGGGCGGAGCTAATGTCTGCGACATGGCCTTGTACCATTCGATCGGTATTCCATTGGGGCCTAAGGCTTTCCCTGAGTGCAGCGCTGCGATGGCCAACTGCAGTTCCTCAGTAGTGAGGTCTGCCTCTAGTTCCTCCATCCTGTCCTGAGACAGTGCACGGGTGGGTACTCCCGCCAGAGCCGTCTCCGTCATTTCCCGCGTCACATCCATTTCAGGGGCATACACTGTTTGAAAATGATCAGCAAGCAGTTCGACTATCAGTGAGGGGCGAGTTTGCATTCCCCCTTGCGGGTCTCTCAGTCGCAGAATCGACCTCTGCCCCTCCCGTTTCTTTTCCAGCCACGCTAGGAGTTTGCTGGCCTTGTCCCCTATGTGATATATTCTGTGCGCTGTGGCCGCCACATTTTCTACCACCCTCTGGCGTAAAAAATCAGTATGGCGTCGCTGACACAGTTGAAGTGTGTGCAGCGTGGCATCTGTCGGAGTAGCCATGTGATCATCATTGGCCTTAGTGAGTTCGTCCTCTAGGTGCATCAGTTCTTGTTTCTGAGTGCGCTTATGTCTCGTTATGGCGGAAACAGCTTGTCCCTGGAGCACCGTTTTGTAGGCCTCCCAGAGGATTGAAGGAGAGGAGACAGAGCCTTCGTTCTCCGTGAGGTAACATCTGGTAGTTGTCTTAAGTGTTTTGGTCACCTGGGGCACTTTAAGATATCCCGGATATATCAGGTATATGCGTTTTCGGGACCGTTCCGGGTTAGAAAGAGTCAGCGCCAACGGGGAGTGATCCGAGACTCCTCTCGGTCCAATCCGTACGTCCTCGACCGCCAGTAGTCCGTGGCCTAACGCCAGGAAGTAGTCGATCCTTGAGAGACTATGATGGACCGCTGAGTGGTAAGTGTATTGTTGGGCTGTCGGGTGGAAGCTTCTCCAAAGGTCTATCAGGCCCTGTGCTTCGAGGAAGTCAGTCAGTCGGGACGGCCCGAGGAGCCTGAGCTCTTACCGGGAATCTATCCAAGGTATTGTGTGCCACTGCATTAAAATCCCCTACCACTATGAGATCCCCCTCCGGGAGGTCCAGCAGAAATTTCCCCAGTTCCGCGAGTGCAACTGCATGCAGAGCCGGTGGTATATAAACCGACACCACATTTAGTGGCCTCCCCTCCCATTGTCCAAGAGCGGCCGCAAAGCGCCCCTGCGTGTCTATTCTCGTGTTTTGAACTATGTATCTGGAGGATCGGTGCATTAGGATCCCTGTACCACGAGACCCCCTAGTAAAGTCTGAGTGAGCAATCATACGGTAACCTTTCCTGTCGAGGGCTCGTGTGGCAGTGCCAGCTAGGTGTGTTTCTTGTAGCAGAACTAGGGCCGGGTTAAGTCTCTTTATACTTTGCAACACTAGGCCTCGCTTGATCTTATCCCCCAGGCCCCTCACATTCCATGACAAAAGTTGTAAAGGTGCCACCGGTCCCGACCCCGGGTCCGCCCCCCCTACGTTATTCCGAGTAGTGTGTGCCATAGTTTCTGCGGTGAAGAGTGTCTATGCGTCATCGTGAAAATAGTGTGGGAGAGTGCCTGGAGCTCGCCATGCTGTGTACGTGTGCTTTGCCAATCCAATTTTGACCTGTGAAACATCCTAAAAAACATACAAACCCCCCTACCCCCAACTCCCCCCCTCCCTGCCCCCCTGCTACACGGACTCAGAACTGCCCGCCCCCTAAACTCAGCAGAGTGCCTAACCCGAACCCAAAACACAGTACTTGCTCATTGGGGTGAAGGACTCTCCGGAGTCTGCGGTCCTCCATCATGTCCACGGAGGTCCTCCGCCCAGTATCCTTGGCTGCCCACCCAATCAAAGTTTTAGTTAGTCTGCCAATATTGACCTGGGAAGTCATTGTTCTTCGTTGTCCTCACGTTCTCGAACCTCGCTCAGGGGTGAATGCTGTGTCGAGTCTCCCTCAGACGCCTGGGAACTCGGTCGCATACCATTATTGCGGTGCTTGTTCGGTCTGTTGGAACGGCGAGGCAGGCCCGTTGTTCTCCAGCCCTCCAGCCAGTCGTGTGCCGCCTCCGGAGTATCGAAGAACCACGTTTTATTGTCCGCCACTACCCTCAATTTGACCGGGAAGAGCATTGCGTAATTCATAAAGTTCATAAAGTTCGAGATCTTGAATTTACAAGTAACATAAAAATTCCACTCTCTCATTTAATCCTCCCGGAGTGTATCTGAAAGTAAATGGAACATGTGACACAACGAACATTATTTATCTATTAAGCTACCCTTGCAACCTCTACTATGTAGGCCACACAGAACGAAAATTAAAGATAAGATTAAACGAGCATAAAAGCAACATAAGAACGAGGATGCTCAAATCAACAGTAGCTACGCACTTTATGGAAGCCAAACATAACATAACCGATCTGAAAGCATGCATTCTTGAAATTGTAGAGAGACACGATGGTATAAACAATAAATCACAATTACTGAAAAGATAAAATCATTGGATTTACTATTTGAGAACTCTGAAACCGGGAGGATTAAATGAGAGAGTGGAATTTTTATGTTACTTGTAAATTCAAGATCTCGAACTTTATGAACTTTATGAATTTCTTGTCATGGAACAATGTATTGATCATTTTATGTCACCTATATTCTTTAAATGTTTTTCAATGACTCTTTAGCTTTCTGAATCTCTGACCCTTTGAACACATTATAATCGTTGTAACTTAATGAATTTAGCGTATCACACTATAGACTGTTGACAAATTCAGTAGAGCACCCGCTGTGGTGTGTTTACATCGGAATGAATCTCTGGCCCTTTAAATCTCCGGAGAAATACACTTCCCGGCATCCTTAGCTATTAATCAGAGACGAAAAAGCTCCCGCGAGTAAAATTTTCCCGCCCGCGGCTCTGTACGTCCAGGTCGGAGTTCAGCGGAGCAACAGCGATACCAGGTTATGGAGCTTTTTGAATAACGGTAAGCGATAACCTAGTCACATTGTTAGACGGCGTAATGTAAGAGTTACTGCAAATGTACCGATAGAAATCACAATGTAGATTTTAGGGATAAAACGTACGCTTTTTCACGCCATGACAACCTTGGGAATAGCGAGGAAATATAAATGTGATGCCTAAGAGGCTATGAGATACACAGGAAATGCGTAATTTGATTAACTGGACACAATACAAGAATCATTGTATATTATGTATATTATGTTGAGTATATAAAGGTGAACTGAGACGGTTGAACTAATGAAGATGCGAAATACGATGTATTAGCATAATAGAGTGGGCGATAGTATAGTGGTACTAATGAACTTCATTCTTGATTTACAGATCCCTTGACAAAGGCGCTTCTACGCCGAAATGCATTGGGAGGCTACTTTAACGTACAAATTAGAATGTATAAAACGTTGAAATCACTGTAAATACTACCAAATGAGTGACATAAAACTCAAATGAATGATTGTCATGGAAAATAAGAAGCATAATAAAAATCTCTGAAACGAAAAGACGTAACTGGAGAGATTTATTTGCTGGGGATCCAGCTTAAACTTGTGCCCAAGGAGTCAAGCCAAATTACGTCTTGCCAGTTTTTTATGCTTGTCACAGTGTGGCCCGCTCGGGATATACCCCTTCTCTGCCGACCTGGCGCAGTTGCACTACGGTCTGGTGTTTCTGGCCGCACCTCCCCTCAGACTGCTCTCTCACCGTGTTCTCACTCTGCGACAGTTGTGCGGCGTAGCCCCCGGTAGGTCTTGTCCTCAGCTGGGTCTACTGTTGGCCTCTGCATGAAGGTGCCCACCATCCGGTGTTGTAGCCGGGAGAACAGTGCCCCTCAGCAGCCTTGCTTGGCGGTGACTCCACCAGTGACGCGGCTCATTCTCCCACTGGGCTAGGAACAGGCGCTGTGTGCAATCTGTGGGTTGTGGGGTCCCTGACCTTGTGGTCTGCACCGGGACTCGGTTTCTGGACTACGGCGAATGGGCCGGTGACATGCCTTGGCGCATTATAGAATGTCCCTGCGCCACTGTTTTAAGGTGCAGCGCACCCTCGCTCCAGGTGTCCCGTGATCCGGGCAAGGACCCCAGTCTGCCCCCACGCTGTCTGTAGGGTGCCACGCCGGGGTAGGTGTCTCACTCGCAGCTCCGCCCCTGGTGTATGGGTGCCTGGGTCTAAAATGGCGGGCCCGAGTTCTGATGTGGCTGGGTCTTCTGCCTCCGCCCTGCGATCTAAGGAAGGTCCCTGGTGTGCGCCGGGTCGCCACGGATATCAGCCGGCCTCCCGGCCACAAGTACCTGGGTCTCAGCGCCGTCGGACACTCCCCGCAGTCGGAGCTCCACCACCAGCGGTCACTTCCGGTGCCTTTGCGCCCAGGCCGCAGCACTTCCTGTCGGGTCCCGGATCACACCACTTCCCTGCTTCTGCTCCGCTCCATGGCCTGTGCGGGTCGAACGGTGATCTCCGCTTCCCTCAGGCGGATTCTCTCTGTTGTTTTTGCCGGGTGTGCCGCCCGGTCCTGGGCTTCGGTACCTTCCCGCTGGGAATCTGTAGTCGACGGATTATTGATCGGAATTGCGAGGAGGCCGCTCTAACTTCGGAGCTCTCTCTCTACGCCGCCGCCATCACCGGCTGCTAGCCACGCCCCTCGGCCTCAACTTTTTTAATGTTGTTCAGTACTGACTCTGGTAAGCCTTTCCATTTCCATTATGGTCCGAAGTCAATGTGCAATGTGTGACCGGTGGCATATTCTTCCTCTTCCAGTGTGCCGCCAGCATCATTTTCGTAGAACCTCGGTAGTGCCGCATGAGAATGCCATCTTCCTAGTGTCAAGATTCAGGTAGCGCAAACCGAGTAGGATGAAATTGATGTCAGTAGGGATAGGGTAGTCCAGTATCACCTACATAGTGGCCAGGATGTCAGCCCAAAATGTTTAATACGGGAACAGTCCTACCAAATATGTTGAAAGTCCCCAGAGAGGGCACACCCCCTCTAGCAGAGAGCATTTGCAGGCAGATATATTCCGTGTGGCCTAATCAGGCAGAGATACCAGTTGTATTCACACTTATACACTATGTGTCTATCTGCCTGAAAGACAACTTGAGTCTTTAGTTGAGTCTGGGAAAGACACCATGTCTGAGGGGCGAACCTGCTAGAACTTCTGCATTCATTTGGGGCACAGGTGGGGACGCAGATGTGAAGGAAGGACTGAAAAAAGGCACGTCCAAACCTTTGCTACACATTTCACCAGGGGTAGCCAGATAACTAGGTACCGGCCTTATATATGCCCTGGTCCAAGAGTAAAGCAGGTGGTGCTGCCCACCTATCCTATCACCCCTTCAAGTACAGAAGGGAAGAACAAAATATAGCGCACCCAAATTACTCAGTGTCCCAGGATACTGCTGGGGCTGAAAGTGGCCCCACCTCACTCTGCACACCTGCTGCCTGTGATCTAGTGCTATAAAGAGCAAAGTCGGACGAGCTGCACATACCCCCATGGCAAAGTATGGGCCCGTCATTGACCATAGGAGGCAGAGCTGGGCTACCCCCCCTAACACCTGTATTTCAGGCTGCTCTTCTAGGATTTCCTCTTGTACTGGCCTGCTGGAGCCTGAGGAGCTGGTTACAGGGGGGCGAAATTGCAGCAAAACTGCCCCCCACAGGTACAAAATCGGCTGCCACAGCTACAAAACAGCCCCCACCCCTCCGTCCCAGCACCTAAATACCCGGTGCCTGCTACAGCAAGTTTGGCCCTAGATGTACTGCTTGCTTTGCTGTTGGGGATTTTGGACTGGAGCTGCCTCTTGGTTGTGAGGCAGTCACAGCTGCGTTGTGTCATTGTCACTTCTCATCCCTGTCTTGTGACTCAAGACTTGACCCCTGGATTTGGTTCAAAGTATCATAGTCTGAAATGTCAATTAGGTCACTATTTTATTCAAACACTGGTAAAAGGAAGAATCCTTTTCTACGGTCAAGTCAAAATCCCCCGCAAGAGCCTCAAATGCACAGGGCATAACCCATTTGGCAACTACAAACTATTTAACAGGGGCTATGGGAAAATTTGAGAAAGAAATGTACAGCTTAGAAAAGATGCTATCCATGTGCACACAGGGATTTCCATCTACTCCCACACTTGATCTTATGAGTGAGGACTTAATGAAATCCTCAGGGCCTGATGCTGCGGCAAGGGGACCAGGTTGTGCTTTATCCATATCCACTCGTCCCTCTCTGTCCGACTCTAGGTTTCAACCTCCACCAAAACAGATGAGGACGCCCGGGGCTTGCACATTTATAAGTGACTGTCCTGGACCAACTTGGGATGCAGTAATATCTAACTGCACGTGAATGAATTCTGAGAAGGGGCATGTGGGTCCCTTGGATAAGTTTTGCCTCAGTTTCCCAGCTCAGCAGCTTAGTGATCTCTAGAGGCTTCAATGAGAAGAGAGGGTGGATTGTAAAAGTGGGCTGGGGTAAGTGGGAATGGATATTATGCTGCGTCTTTTTAATTTAGTTGCAGACTTTCTCTTGTTATATGGTCCCTAGGGGCATTGTCAACATTGCAAAGTTAGCATGATCTTTGGTTCCATGATGCTGCTTTTGCACATGTTACTACATGACTTTGTTGTTGCAAGACTTTGTTTATGCTTTTCACATGAGATTTGTGTGCTTTTCGCGTTCTCTGCCGAGCACTTGTAGTTTAGTCTGAACATGTTGTACAAGGTTGAAAAACAATGTCCTTTGTTATTCTGTTATGATAAGTCCCCAGCGCCTAGACATAACATGTAAAACACAGCTCCAGAGCATGAGACTTGTGCTTGATATTACGGAGATGCATGTTGTTTTAACACACACTTGGAGAGAGCCTTTCCATGGAGAAGAGCTATGCTGTTCCTCTAATGTAGACCATACATCCAGTCTTTAAGGTATGGGGTCTGCTATCAAGCTTATTTCTGTCATGGGGGTGGTTAGGTCTAAAAGTCCTTTATTCCACTGTCTTTATAAAATGCCTTCTCCCTTTGTATTCTATGGAATTGTAACAATGCTAACTATCCTGAGTTTATGCATTTTGCTGCTGGTAGTGGCTCATGTACTATATTGTAGAGTACAATAGTTAAAATAAACATTTTGAACTATTACTGGGTGGCAGAGTTGGCTAAAGAACGGTGATGGATTAAACCCAGATCTTGTGACTGGGTGTGAGTGTTTGATTCAGATGCTCCGTCCATCACCACCCCCTTTTGTACCGCTTTTGGCCACCATAAGTGTGGCAGGGTATGCTCAGACGTGAGTCCCTTGCTCACTTTGCCACTGGATTCAAGCAAGCCGGGCTGAAGACGGCTGGAATGCCAGAAACCAGTCCTCGGAAGCTTGTTTCCGGTCCAGGGAAGGCATGGCTTGGCAGTTCGGGCTGGACTGTTCCCATGAGGCACAGAGTCAGACTGATTTGCATATGGCCATGTCTGAACTGGGGTGGCAGAGTGGGCTAAAGAACGGTGATGGATTAAACCCAGATCTTTTGACTGGGTGTGAGTGTTTGATTTATTCAGATGCTCCGTCCATCACCACCCCCTTTTGTACTGCTTTGATCAAAGCAGCACACTGAGGCATAGCTTCTGAGCATGCCGGGGTGTCCCCGACTGTCTCGATCTTACAGCAACGTTATTGTTGGTGTGGTTTATATAAACAGACCTGTAATTATGTCCTTTCTTCTGACACAGTCACACGTCCAACCCAAACACAGCTAAGTATTTCTAATCAACCTTTTGGCTGTGTAAATCTTGATCGCTGCGGTCCATTCTCTTCTGATACCGCATACAAATATATTTTTGTTGCGGTTGACACTTGCACTAGATTCCTGTGGGTTCAGCCACCACCCAATGCTGATGCTCGAAATATCATCAGGGATTTGCATGTCATTGTCGGGATGTTTGCCTGTGGCACCCTCCATTCAGATCAGGCTCCGGCGTTTGCCTCTAAGGCGTACAAGAACGCGATGAAGTCAATAGGGGTGCTGGTGCAGTTTTCGCCTCCATACAGGCCTAAGGGCAATTCAATTGTGGAGCGAACGAACCGTGACTTAAAGCAATCCTTGACAGCTAGAGTCTTAGGTACTGGCAGGAACGGGCTTTCCCATTTGTATGGCGTTCAACATGCACTTAATAATCTCCCAAGAAGATCTCTGGGTGGGCGGACCCCATACGAAATGCTCTTTGGCATTAAAATGTTTGTGCCAGACCTTGATGGTCTAGACGTTGTGGCAGCTGCCACAACCTTTGACGTAGATAATCTTTCTGCTGTTACAGGATCTTCAAATGACCCATGACAGATATGCAACTGAACATTTACCCTCTTCCAATGATGCAGCCGTGCTGATTCTGGTTGCCGGCTGGCTTCCCAAGATTGGAGATCTGGTACGAGAAAAGCTGGAGAACAAGAAAGAATTTGGACCCTCCTATCATGCACCGGTCCCAGTCCTTGGATTGAAGGGTACCCGTACAGTTATATTACCGCTTTTACCAGGTCGCAAAGACAACCGATCTCGGTGGACAATGTCCAGTTACACCGGCTGGCCGATTCTGAATAGTGTCACACCTGCTGTTTCCTGCAACGCTATATCTTTGAATCTAGTAACCTCAAACTCTACAATTAAAGCTCGTACAGGAGATTCATCATCCTCGAATTCTGCTTTGGTAAACCCACCGACTAAATTCAGTGCATTTTTCTCTTGGTTCAAAAAGACTTACCTGGTCTCTCCTTGGACCTACACTTTGGTTGGTGCTTATCTTGATCTTCCTCTTCATGACAATTGGATTAGTGACAGAATTCTTCTTGCTCATCAATGGTCAATATTTGCCAGAACGCTCTGCTGTGAACTTGGTCAATGGAACTCTGACTCCTCTCACATCGTCCCACATCATGAAACGTGATCAATCCCACATGAAGATTTCAGCAATGCCTGTTGCAAATGGCATCGTATGGGACAAAGTAGCTTTTGAAATCCACGGCCCGACCAAGGTCCTTAGAGTTCCATACGTGTTTCGTGTCTCATTAGGAGATGTGGTAACACCGGACATACACATACTGATGTTTGGGATGTGCAAGCAGTACATGCATTGTTTTCAGATTTAAAATATTATGCTGCTTTTGGTGCTAAAGATTTGTTTTTAAATTCTGCTAATTATGCTGATCTATTCTGTTATCAACATTTTGGACATCATTTTTTACTCAAAACAAACACGTTGAGACCAAGTTTTCATTACACACAATGGGAACATTGTCCAACTCCTGTTAAGGGGAGTTCTAAAACTCTTATGGATAAATTCACTTATTTTACAAATTATGACCCCCCTAAACCGTAATCCTATTTCTTTAAATTACGTATGTCACCTCTATCCAAATGTATTTTATTTATTTATTTATTTATTTATTATAGAGTTTTGTATAGCGCGAACAAGACCCGTGGGTATCAGAGCGCTTAACATCGAGGAAGGTTACACATTGACAGTACAGTAACAATATAAGACAAACAAATATGAGATAACAGAGACTATGGCTATAAAGGGTGTCTGACTATATATATTCCAAACACATGTGCAATTAGCAATAAAAGGTGAGAAAGGCCTAGCTTATATCACGATCCTTATCAATCGATAAGGTGAGGTAGACGTTATATAATTTGTATAGTTTGGCGGATACAGCCGAGGCTTGTGTGTGGCGTCAGTCTCCTGTCAGTGATAATATTCATGAGGAGGCCACCCTTCAGCTGATGCAAATGTTCATACCAGCGATCCGTCGGCTTCCCTATGCAAGGTATTTACTCATCATTAGGCTTTTCAGTTCCCGTTTGAATAGTACAATATTTTGAATCTTCCTAATGCTTGGGGGGAGTGAATTCCAGACTCTGGGGGCAGCTCCGGAGAATGCTCGGTCGTAAGTCTTTTTCTTTCGGAAGAAGGCTGGTCTCAACAGCAGCTCCTTGGAGCTTCTCGCTGGTCTGTTTCCTCCCGATAGCTTAATTTTCTTGGCTAGATATCCTGGCGTGTTATAGTGCACCACTTTGTGAGTAATACATGCTATCTTCATTTGAACTCTGGCCTCATGCTATCTTCATTTGAACTCTGGCCTCATAAGGTAGCCAGTTTAGTGCTTTCAGGTGGGGAGATATATGATCAAATTTCCTAGATCCAGTGATGAGTCTTGCCGCAGCGTTGAGACAGGCTTTTAGTGGTGCTGTGGATGTTTTAGGTAGGCCAGTTAAGGTAGAGCAACCATATTCGATCCTGGATATCACTAGGGATTGTATAGCCAATTTTAGATCTGCCTCTGAGATGAATGGTTTTAATTTTCTTAAGTAGCTCAGATGGAAGCGGGCACTTTTCGCCATTGAATTAATGTGGGCTTTCATGTCGAGATTCTCATCTAATGTGATTCCTAGTGATTTAGCTGAGTTGACTAGGGTTGGTGTGCAGTTTAGCGCAGTCACCAATTTGGTCCATTCCTTTACTTCAGGGTGGCTCCTTGGAGGTGAAATTAGCAAGAATTCAGTTTTCTGGGCATTTAATTTCAGATGATTCAAAGTTAACCATTGCAAAGCCATCTTTAGTGTCTCATTCATTAGATCTATGTCTTCAAGGGAGGCGATCTTTAAGTATATTTGCGTGTCGTCTCTATACATGTGGTAGGATATCTTTGATTTCCGAAGAATGTCTGTGAGGGGTTCGACATACAGGTTGAATAGATCTGGGGATAGTGTTGAGCCTTGCGGGACCCCAATTGCATTAGGACAGGGGGGTGAGATTGCTTGGTTAACCAGGAATCGTTGAGATCTGTTTCTTAGGAAAGAGTTGAACCATCTCAGGACATTTCCGGACAATCCCATCCTGTCCTGTAGCCTGATCAATAGTGCTTCGTGATTTACCGTGTCAAACGCAGATGACAGGTCTAGGAGAATCAATAGGCATGCTTGATTTTGGTCTAGGGCTTGTAGCGCGTCATCAACAATATGCAGGATCGCTGTTTCTGTGCTGTGCCCTGCTCTGAACCCCGATTGGCATTCGTCTAGTAGGGAGAACTTGGTGATGTGTTGCTTCAATTGGCTCTGCACGCATTTCTCAATTAGTTTGGCCAGTAAAGGGATGTTGGTTACTGGTCGATAGTTATTCGGATCTGATGCATCCGCTGTCGCTTTTTTGATTATTGGAACTACTTGTCCTGTTTTTAGGCAATCAGGGAGGATCCCTTGTGTAGGTGAAGCGTTTATTATTTTGGTCCAGATTGGAACCACAATGTGGCTTATTTCTCTTACACATTTTGCAGGTAAAGGGTCATGATAGTGGTTATTCGGTCTGATTTCGGACAGCGTTTTGGCGATCTTGTCCTGGTCATATAGTTCAAATGTGTCCCAGTTTGCTTTATTTTTTGTCTTACTTTTTGTCTTACTCTCTGTTAACATGCAGGCCTCGCTCGTCGGCCGAGGTTGGGTCGGGAGGATAGCCGCGGCGTTTGCGAGCTCTACCTCTAGCGCTTTGGTCTTCTCCGAGAAAAATGTGGAGAATTCCTCGCAGCTTAAGGGAGTTTTTGAGTTCTCTTGAGTTGATTTGGCTAGTTTATCTGATTGCTGCTTTAGGATCTCGAAAAGTTTTCTTGGTCTGTTTTTGGCATTGTCAAGTTCTGCTCTTATAAATTCTTTTTTGGAATTGATTACCTTTTTGTTATATTCGTTTCTGATTTTTCTGAGGGCTTTCAGCTCTGGTGAGGAAGGGTGTTGTCTCCATTTTCTTTCGGCTGTTCTCAGTTTGCGCCTGTCCTCATTCAGAGACCCACTAAACCAAGGATTCTTTGGCTTATCTGCGATCCTTTTCAGTTTTAGTGGCATGGTTTCATTGACGATATTTCCAATTGAGGTTAGGTAGTGATCAGTCAGCTCGCTTACATTCTGCATGTCGTTGGGTGGCTTTAAGCCTCTCTCGCAGCTTTCAGCCAATAGCTCAATGTTCGCTTCTTTTATATCTCGGATCAATTTTTTGGACTTGGGGGGTTGCACAGTCCTACCCTTTTTCACTGTGGGGATCATGAATGTTATGGCGTGATGGTCAGACCAATCACATGGGTCTATAGCGTGGATTGATGCCTCTTTGTTTCTTGAAATAATCCAATCTAAGGTCGCTCCTTGCGCGTGAGTAGGTTGGGTGCATGCTTGTGTGAGGTTTATTTCGGCGAGGAACTCTTTAAGCGAATTAACCAGTTTGTCATTGCCGTCGTCCCAGTGTAAATTAAAGTCTCCCAGGAATATGTTGTTGGCTTCTGGATTGGAGTTGGCCGTTATGATCTCTATTAGTTGCTCTGTGAACTTGGCGTTATCTCCTGGTGGATGGTAAAATGCATGCAAGTTGCATTTTTGATTGCTTGATGATCTTATATTCAGACCCAGGTATTCACACGATTCTAAGGGGTCGGCTTGGATCAGGTTGACCTCTATCTCTGATCGGTGAATGCAGGCTATACCTCCTCCTATTTTCCTTAGCCTATCTAATCTCACAATGTTATAGTGAGGTGGAACTAAGAGATCAATGGCAGGAGCGGATGATTCCTTTAGCCATGTTTCCGTAAGGATTGCCAGGTCGATTTCCTTACTGATGATGAGGGCTGCTATGTCTGATGCATGTTTAGTTGCTGAACGACAATTGAGTAGAAGGCAATTCAAGGGTTTACCCGAGTTAAGGAGGTTCCCATTTTCGGATTCAGTTGCTGTTAACTGGATATGTTGTAGATTGAGGTGGATTGCTTTCCTGTCATTTTTTCTGGAAGTTCTATTAGAATCAATTGGTACTGTTTTGATTCTCTCCTCCCTCCCCCGGGCTGGTTGTTCATAGGTTCGGAGTAAGGCCAAAGTTTCTTCATTTGACGAGGGGTTTATCCTGTCTGGTCTATTGAGCCTATTTTTTCGAGACAAGGCCATCTCGTCATTCCTTTTTTGTGCGGAGAGTACTAGATTCTGGATATGCGAGACCTTGGAGTGCGTGCTTACCGTCATCTCCCACATCTTTTCGATTGCATGTGAGATTTTCATCGAGCCTTGTGCCAAGTTGCCTACTATTTTCTGGAGCTCCTTAATTTCTTTCTGGTTTCGGGGGGATTTCTTAGTGCGGATAGACCTGCCAGTTCGGGTTGTGCATTTTGTTCTTCTCCGTAATTGATCTGTTCTCATTCTCACAGTTCCATCCTTTGTATCCTCGATTGGGTTGTCACTTCCGATTCTATTTGAGATGTCATGTGAGTTATCTATGTTGTGTGGTCCTAGTAGTAAATTTGTGGGTGGGGATCTATCCGACTCTGGTATCAGATTTGAGCGAGGTATCGGGTCATGTAGTGACTCGCTAGGAGCTGAGGTATCCTCATCAAGCAGATTTGCACCGACTGGTAGCGGCATCAGCTCTTCTCTTTGAACCTGGCCCTGCTCTTCATTTGCCCTATTGGAAGACCTCTCTGTTCTTTCTGTCTTATTCTCTGGGGTTGCCTTCTCAATTTCAGTTATATCTCCAAAGCTGGAAGTTTGAGTGTTGTGGCCCCCGGGTCGGTTGACGTCTCTATTTTGACACACTAAATTGATTTACTCCACTTCTTTTAGAACTAAAGTGGCAACACAGAGTTATGATTACTAGAAACAGACCATTGATTTAAAATCAATCTGAAGCACTAACGAATGGCAGGTTACATCGTGCCTGCCTGATCCCAGTTCAAACTTTATTTTTGAATGATACCTTGTACCAAACGACTTGTTTCGGCTGGGCCACTGTAAAGAATTTGAATGCCCCGTCCCTGGTGGAATATAATAATTGGCGCACTCAGACTAATTATACTATTGACGCATTAAAGGTCTAACTTCAAAATTACACATTTAATGTTTCTGAAAGTGATTCATCCGGCTGCTTGGTGTGGCAGATGAAGATGAATTCTAATGCATGTCAATTGCAAATCTATAATGTAACACACACAGACTTGACCGGATCCATGTTATCCACTTACACATTCGCTCACTACATACTCGTGGGAAAATTATGCCAACAGTGGTTGGAGCACTCCACATTATTGTCAGTAAAGGACCATCTTACACTTTTGTTGAGTGACATTAATTTAGCGGATTTCCTCTTGGGTTCAAGGGCTCCTAGAAATAAGAGATTTCTTTATGCCCTTTACAATGAAATTTGGAAAATTTCGCAAATAGAAGCAGCACTTCCTTTGCGCAAAATTGATCAGGGCCAATTTAGATAAAAAGTCCTTACTGTGGTTGGCATTAGTATAAATACACTTTCATCACGCATTTACACCTTGGATAACATAGTTTCTTCAGTTATTGATATTGTTCAAAGTGTTCTACCATGGTCGAAATAAATGTATTTATTTATTTTATTTCATTCATTTGTAGAGCGCATGGTTACACCAACCAGTGTGTCCCTGCCAGGGAAGACATAGGTTGGCAGTTCGGGCTGGACTTTTCCCATGAGGCACCTGGTCAGACTGATTTGCATATGGCCATGTCTGAACTGGGGTGGCTGAGTGAGCTAAAGAATGGGGCTGGATTAAACCCAGATCAGTTGACTGGGGGTGAGTGTTTGATTTGCTCAAATGCTCCGTCCATCATCCCCTTTTTCCCCCGCTATATTCTTACGTTATACAGTTGATTAATGACGTTACATGTTATTTCCTGGAATGTTAAAGGTTTGGGTACGGCTATTAAAAGGCAAAGAGTTCTTACCGACTTGTCTAATCTTAAATCAGATATTGTATTTTTACAAGAATCCCACTTTGTTCTTTCAGAAGTTCTCAAACTCAAACTACAGTGAGTGGAAAATGTATTTTCCTCTCCCGGTACTAGCAAAAGAAATGCGACTGTGATTCTCTGTCATAAGAGACTTAATGTAACATTTCTCTCTCAATACTCAGATGACGAAGGACGTTGGTTAATTCTCCATTTTAAAGTTAATAATATACCTATTACTTTGTTTAATGTATACGTTCCAACTAAACCCGATAGTAATTTTTGACCATATATTTCTACTCTTTTGATGTCTATTTCTACACCATGTTATTTTTGGTGGCGATTGTAACTTGATTATTGATCCCTACATTGACCGTACGTCCAAATCACCTTTCGTTTCTTCTCCAATGCATCAACCTTTTACCACCCTGATTTACCATTGATCTCTTGTTGACTACTGGTGATTTTGTAATCCACAACTCCGTGAAAACACCTTTTTTTCCCCACTCAACTCTCACAATCACAAATTGACTATTTATTTGTCTCTAAAGCACTAACTCAATCTATATTGTGGGCAGATGTTGCTTCTACATTGATATCAGACCATGCTCCTATATGTTAGACTTCAGATTACTTCCAGTTAATGTCACCAATAAAAGATGGCGCTTTAATACCTCTTTGTTGGCTGACCAAACTTTCATTTCTTCTTTTGAAGACTTCATTACTGACTTCTTTAAGCATAATATATCTTCTGTGTCATCCTTCTCAATTATCTGGGACGCTTTCAATGCCTCATCTAGAGTTTTTATTATCTCATATGTTGCACACAAGAAGCACATTAACTCCCGGAAAGTAAATGGAATTCTTAAAAATATTAAATTACTAGAGACACTCCATACAGTAACTAACTCTCAGGCTGATCTAAATAATCTTAATAAAGAGAAATTTAAGTATAATAAACTATCCACAGAAAATGCATCTGCTTATCTCCTACGAGTTAGCGCTTGTAATTATGGCGACCAAAATAAAGCGGGCAACCTCCGTGCCAAATATCTTAAAATTAAGAAAGACTGTACTAACACTGAGTATGTTTTAAACTCTAACTCTTCTCCAGTAACCAAAACTTTAGAGATTTTGGAAGAATTTAAACAATACTATACCTCTCTTTATACCCCTGAAATTGTTCCAGATTCTATAGAGATACAAAATTATCTTACCTCAATAGAAAAAGAATTTCCATTGGATATTAATTTCTTGTCACTAGAGCGCGATATCTCTACAAAAGATATTTCTCATGCATTAAAGCTTCTCAAAAAAGGGAAGGCACCTGGTCCAGATGGATTCCCTGTGGAATTGTATTCTTATTTCTCCAAATCTTTTCTTCCTTATTCTTTCTATATTTTCAAACTTAATTTCCTCTAATGCTTCTATTGGTACCTTTCGAAACGCTCTTATCTGCCTAATCCCTAAAAAAAGGAGGAGACCCCCATCTTTGTAAAAACTACAGACCAATATCATTAGTTAACTCTGATTACAAAATATTTGCCACAATTCTTACTCTTCTTCTAGAACTTCTTTTATAGTCCATCATTTATAAAAAAAACAATCTGGCTTCATTAAGGGATGGAATGTCGCCGATAACACCAGAACTTTCTTTAATATATTACACAAATCCAATAGATACTCAAATTCACTTGCAGCTATTTCCCTGGATGCGGAAAAAGCTTTTGACTGTATGGATTGGTCATTTATTTTTCCATGCATTATCCTGGTTTGGCTTTGGTCACAAATTTATCTCTTATATTTCCTTATTAAATACCTCACCGTAGCTTTTATTTTTGCCAATGGTTCCATCTCTAATTCCTTCATGTTACAGAGGGGTGTTCATCAAGGATGTCCCCTTTCCCCTCTTCTATTTATTCTCGCTCTAGAACCCTTTCTTGCTAAAATTAAACAAAATCCTAAAATGCATGGCTTCCAACACGATCATTTTCATGTTAAAATGAGTTTCTATGCGGATGATATTTTGTTGTTTATGTCTAAAACAGAACAATCTATCCCAGCTTTCACTGCAGAGGTCAATGCTTTTTCTTTAATGTGTGGATATAAATTGAATCATGATAAATGTGAAGTTCTCCCTCCTAATATTTTATGTTTTAGGCAAGACCTTGTGTCCACTAATATCTCATGGAATCCCCAAAAGATTAAATATTTAGGTCTCTGGTTTGCTCCCTCTATCGAACAAACTTTATCCCTAAATATTACCCATGTCCTCTCCACAATATCTTCATCTAGTTCTAAATGGCATCCTCTAACGGCCGACCAACGGACCTGAAAAACTACCGGCCCATCTCTCTCCTCCTCTTCGCGGCCAAAATCACCGAGAGACTCATAAACGCCCAGCTGACCACCTTCATTAAAAATAAGCATGGGTGTAAAATCCGTTCCGCTTGCGGATTTTGCGGATTTTCGGCAAATTCGCAATCCGCGAACTCTCGCGAACTTGCCGAAAATTCGTAAATCCGTGCGAAGTGGATTTTTTGCTTGGTCGCACTTGCCAACTAGAATACTATACAATTTTGCGGGAGTAAACACTTGCGAACACGTAGATGCGGCGGGCAGCGACAATCTCGCAATTGCGAGATTGCAAAATTTGCAATTTCGCACAAGAAATCCACCAGCAGGCAGCATAAACCTTGAAAATTATGATTTTTATCAGAATAACTCCTCAGGTTGACATTTGCCTGCACTTTTTTTTGCAAGGAGTCCATTTTGGGGGGGGGGGAGTAAGGAAGTGCCCCACAGTCTCCAACTTCCTGTTCCTGTCCAGCAGGCTCCTCCCAGTGCTTTCTTCTTGTGCTGGTCACTTTGATTTGGATCTTGACCTGGAAGGATTACTTTTTGTGGATGCTGCTGGATATTTGGATTTTTGTAAAACTGAAAGCACTCAGCCGGTGCAAAAGTTCAATCTTATCATTAGTAACCATTCCCTGTAGTGCCTGGAAGGATTGCTTTTTGTGGATGCTGCTGGATATTTGGATTTTTGCAAAACTGAAAGCACGCAGCAGGTGCAAAAGTTCAATCTTATCATTAGTAACCATTCCCTGTAGTGCTTCCTGAGGGGCCCCTTCCGAGTTCAGTTGCCTACTTGCAACTATTCCCTCACAGCAGGCTCAGAGAATAGCTACAAGTATACAACAAAGGTACTGTTAAAAAAATTACACTGCAACAGAAAGCAATTACAGATAAGGAAGCAGGTGCCAGCCTGGAAGTTCAAATTCAGTGACACATTAATCAGCCCCTAATTCATTCATGTCAGTTGAGGCAGGGCAGGTGTGCTTTCCCCCCATAATCTACAGTGATGAAGTAGAGGGTGGCATGGGTGAACCAGAGGGTGGCATGGGTGAGCCAGAGGGTGGCAGTGGTGAAACAGACGTAGAAACAACATGGTCGCGACCGTTGCTACCCGACAAGTAAGTTCGCGTTTGCAAACTGGTAAAAAACCCTTGCGAAATGGCAGAAACACTTGCGAACACAAAAAAAAAGGAATCCGCAAAATTCGCGAGAGTTCGCGGATTTTGCGGATTGCGAATCCGTAAATACGCAATTTCGCGGATTGCCAATTCGCAAAATCCGGCCATAACGTCATCCTAGACGCCTCCCAGTCTGGATTCTGCAGCAACCACAGCACCGAGACCGCCCTCCTTGCCACCACTGACGAGATCCGCATGCTACTCGACCAGGAACTCACTGCTGTCCTCATCCACCAAGACCCCTCTCCTGCTTTCAACACCAATTCACATCACACACTCGCAGCCAGACTTTGCGACGCAGGGATACAAGGAGCCGCCCTCGACTGGATCCGATCCTTTCTCTCCTGTAAAACCCAAATGATCAGACTCCCTCCCTTCCTCTCCGAGCCCACCAATATCAACTGCGGGGTACCCCAAGGATCATCGCTCAGCCCCACACTCTTCAACATCTACATGTCCCCCCTTGCCGCCATCGTCACACAACATGGGCTCAGCTTTGTATCCTACGCCGACGGCACCCAGGTCATCTTCTCATTCACGAAAAATCCAGAAGACACCAGACTCTGCTTTCAGGAAGGTATGAAGAACGTGGCAGCCTGGATGAAGGACAGCTTCTTGAAGCTCAGACAGAAAAGACCGAGGTTCTCTTCCTCGGACCCTACACCTCCACCTGGAACAATCCCTGGGGCCTTCCACCCTCAAGAATCCACCCACCCCTACAGACCACGCACAAAACCTCAGCATCATCCTCGACTCCTCCCACCCCATGAACCCCCAGGTCAACGTTGTTGCTTCCACTAGTTTCACTGCCTGCGCGTCCTCCGTAAGACCTTCAAATGGATACCCCCGACTGCATAAGGACCGTCACCCATGCTCTCATATCCAGCAGACTGGACTACGGCAACGCCCTATGCACTGGAATCAACAGAAATCTTCTACACCAGCTCCAAACCATCCAGAATGCCTCAGCCAGTCTCATCCTTGGGACACAGCATCACAAACACATGACCCATCATCTACGAGACCTCCACTGTCTCCCGTCGGAAAGAGGGTCACCTTCAAACTCCTCACCCACACCTACAAATCTCTCAACAACATCGGACCCAAATACCTCAATGAGAGAGTATCCTTCCACGTACCTAAGAGGAACTTCCGCTCCGCCAACCTCACCCTAGCAGAGGTCCCCTGCATCCGCAGAAACCAAACTGGCGGTAGAGTCTTCTCCTACATCGAAGCCAAGACCTGGAACACACTCCCAGTGAACATCAGATGCTCCCCGACCCTGTGCACATTCAGGAAGGACCTCAGGACCTGGTTGTTCGACTGACCCGGAACAGCCCCCACCCCCTAGCTCCTTAAGACCTTCACTGGTGAGAAGCGTGCTTTATAAACCCCCTGATTCATTGATTGATCTATATCTATCTTGGTGGGGTAGACTTGACACTATTAAAATGATGCTTGCCCCTGTTTTTTTATTTGATATCTGCTACCCCTCTTAGCTTTCCTTCACATTTAAAACTAAAATGATAATTCTATTTTATCTGCCTTTTTATGCTCAAACACCCTAAATCACAAGGTGGAGTCAATCTCCCTGACTTCCTACTCTAGCACAATGCTTTTCTTCTTAAACAATTTTCTAAATCCTTAAACCAATCCACATCCACCCCTCTCCACTGTGGAAAGACATTGAACTTTCTTTCCAGTCTCCCTTCTCTTTTACTGAGTTTCTCACTTTCATTCACAGCCTCGAATTTTATCTTCACCTATTCATAAACCCTCCCATTGTTGTTTCACCCTTTTTTGATTTCACACCTCTCCTGTAGAGATCAATTTCTTAATTCCTCCATCTGGCATAATCACCTTCCTAAAATTAACAACAAACTCATCTTGTGGAAAGTTTGGTGAGACAAAGGATTGCTTTGGATTCATCAACTTTACTCAAATGATACTTTTCTTACTTTACTTTTTCTGATGCACAATCTCTTTACAAATTGCCAGTATCTTTCTCTACCAAATTTAAAATATTGATTCAAACTCTTTCTTCTTCCCTATCTTCAATATCTTGTGTATATTCTATACCATCTCGTTTCCTACTTCACCTTAATATTCTCCCGATTTTACATACCCAGCCTAGTACCTAGTCTATATATAAGATTCTCAGGGCCATATCATCAAGTAATTGCGATAATGATCGCAAAGCGCGATTAGCGCATTTTTGTCTATCGTTGAATTACATTGCGTGTTAGCGGCGTACTAGCAACGCTTTGCTACCAGGTGATGTTCAAACCAGCGATAGGTGGCGATAAACATCATTAGTATGTGAAATCCAGCAATGATTTCACAGCGCTAATGAAAAGCTTGTAAATATGGTAGTGTGAACTTAATCTGTCAATTTACCTCCCATTAAAAAAATAGCTAAGTCAGGATTTTACCTGGTGTTAGATTCCTCCGATAACCGCGTTTAGCGCTGCTATTTTTATTGCATTGCGTGTCCGGCTTGTTAATAGCACAATGTTGTCTTTGCCACTATTTTGCTGCTGTTTTGTGAAGGAACGCCTACTTTGCATCTAATTAGCGATGCGAGGCTTTAGTAAAACTGCTGCTAACTTGCTCTAATGCATGGTAGCGGCTCATTGATGATACGGAGATAGATATATCGCTGCTTTTCAGCCGAAAACAACCGCTGAAACGGCGATGTTGGGCTTGATAATATGCCCCTCAATGCACCTTCCGAATGCAGACCTAAAAATAATGTAGAGCTCCAGTGGGAACGTGACTTTCACACAACATGTTCCACTGCTTTTTGAGATTCTAAAAATCCGTAAGTCTTCGAGATCAGCAAGTGCGAAACAAACACTTTTCTTTATATATAACCAACTTGTGTCTACCCCATTGTCCTTACATAAATTTAATTCCACATCTTCCCCAAATTGCTCGTCATGTAACACTCCTCATGCTGACTTATACCACATGTTTTTCTCTTGTCCTTTTACTCATCAATTCTGGTTGAAGGTATGGTCTCAGATCAATATAATTTTTCATTCTCACTTCTTCTCTTTTTCACCTACAAACATCTTCTAGGCACACTATCTGAACACTGGCACTCCCTTTCTTGTAACACGAATGTTGCTGATTTATTAATTGCAATTGCTTTCCAACAAATAACAAAAAATGTAAAACAATCCATACAACTTTCTTTTCAAGCTTGGTGATATAGTGTTTGCTATAACCATTGACTAGATCGTGCATATGTTTCACCTATGTCTTTACTTCTGAAAAGAGAACACATTTGGTCCTCTGTAACTATCTTATTAGACAATTCTGCACACAAATCTGCTCGACATCATCCCCTACTGGAAGAAGTCCCCAAACCACCATAAGATGTTTTTTACTGTTAGAGATTATCCCTGGGAATAAGCAGTATGTGCATTAGGTTGGAAAAATTGAAATGGAATGAAGGAATGAGTGCAAATTAAGACAAATAAAGGAATGATCCCTAAACATCACTGGTTGAATCTCTGGATTAGTGCCTATAGGTCAGAGGTGAATATGAATTTAAGTGGATTGTCTTTCCTCCTTTCATTCAGCAGTCACAAGTTATCCATCCACTTCTCTGTGGTGAAGTTTAATTAGTACCACCTTACTGGGTGTTGCCTGTTACAACATGCATAACTACATTTAGATCACAATGTCCGGGTAGCAAACTGCACATTCTTTTGTAGGAGTGACAATAAGCGACTTATTGTTTTGTATTGCAGATGTAGATGTTTGCAACAAATATTTTATGCTCTGATATGTGATATTTATTGCCACACACCTCCATTCTTTATTTAGTAGAAAATCAATGAACTCAGAAAAGACATAATCCTACTACAATGCCTTATTTTTACCAGACTCTATAAGATATGGATTTTACACTTAACTGGCCCTACTTCAAGACAATTGATTTCTAGTGAGTAGCAAATAAAGTTCACATCTTTAAGAAATTATACATACTCAACCGCCTACTGAACAAATTTAGGCCCTGAATATTGGATGTGGACAATTGAACAACAGTTTACAATATCCTTATAAATTGTAAAATGTTGCCTCTAATGCTACAGATTTTGGATTATTTTCTAGACTGCAAGTGTCAACTTAGATGGCCATATGGTTCTAGGAAGAAATTAGAACACTTCCTCATCAAACTCATCTTTAGAGGTGAGCATCATATAGCTCCTACTGCGTTGAAGGCACACTCTCTTTAGGACAATGGATTGTCAAGCTGTCAAGAAGAGAGGCCACAGTCTTAAAGTGAACTGTGGCTGAGCTCCCAAAAAGCCAAAAACAGTCCGATTGCTGCTAGAAAACTGATTTGTGTGAGGAATGTTTAGGTTGCAATTAGTAGCTTGCCATAAACAGCAAGGCCTTTCCGTAGAGAAATTTGCACATGTACATGCGCAATTGCATTATCATTAAATTAACTAAGAGCAAAACTTCAAAAACCAGTTGGCTGAAAATAAATGATTAAAATGACACCAAATTGGAGAAAAT
This sequence comes from Lissotriton helveticus, assembly GCF_964261635.1. Classification (NCBI taxonomy): domain Eukaryota; kingdom Metazoa; phylum Chordata; class Amphibia; order Caudata; family Salamandridae; genus Lissotriton; species Lissotriton helveticus. The sequence continues at coordinate 232,005,962 of NC_136067.1, read as the reverse complement.
TGGGAATAAAGGTCAGGAGTTATTAAAAAGTTGAAAACAAACCACAAGAAACAATGGGGCCTCAAATATCAAGGTAAAATAATGATATGGTTAACACAAAAAACTAGATAACCTACACAGCTGACCTCTCGGCCGTCTTCATCACCGTCTCCCACAGCACCCTAATCACAAGACTCCACAACAGCTAGCATCCGCGACAAGGCACTGGACTGGATCCACTCCTTCCTGACTGGCCGAACACAGTGAGTCAGTCTACCCCCGTTCCTCTCAGAACCTACAGAGATCAGCTGCAGAGTGCCCTAGGGCTCCTCGCTGAGCCCCACCCTCCTCAACATCTACATAACTCCCCTCACAGCCATGGTCAGAAGCTACAGACTGAACATCGTCTCCTATGCTGACGGCACCCAGCTGATCATCTCCCTCACCAACTAACCCACAAATAGTGTATTTAGGGGGCGCATTTAGGGGTCTCGAGGTCAGTAGCCAATTGGCTACTGACCTTAGGGTGACTACATCCTGGGTGTGCTCACCCCACGTGGAGAAGTGAGCACAATCCCTAACCCTGATTGGGGAGTGCCTGCCATCTGCAAGATGGTGGGCACTGAAGGGTGGGCTTAACCTCACTTCCTACACCTGAGGGGTGGAGTTGGCAGAGGTGGGCACACCTTCTGGGCTGGTTAGTTTTTCCTGCCTGTCTTCCTGCCGAAAACAAGGGCAGAGAGGAAGGCGGCCTGCTCCTGATGGCAGGAAAGGCTGCGGGTCGCATTACAAAGGCTGCCAGGCATTTGAAGCTCCCCTACCACAGATGGCTCTTCCTGGCATGGGGAAGGTGTGAACCCCTCAGCCCAGGAAAGGCTTTGTTTCTGGGCTCAGGGAGTGAAGGAATTCAGGCTCACCAAATGCTACTGCAAGCAAATCGATTTTAGATGGTGTCAAAACACCTACAAATCTGCACTCAGAAAAAACCATCAGAGCAACTAATACGGCCTTGATCACATGATATATATATATATATTTCACTTTTAAAGGACGTGGCAAATTGAATGACCCAAGAAGCTAGTCTGCTTATTCAGCCCTTTATTAATACGATACATTACCACATGTAAACAGTCAACAGTGTTGCCCAGAAAAGAGAGGCGTGATGTTGAAATGTACACCACACATTGACCAGCAAGTCTCTGACTTGCAGGGAATGCTGCAACTCACCCGACCGATCAGACCACCCCTTACGTTCTGGGATTCCTCGCGGTATGAGATCATGCAAATGCTATCACTGCTAGTAGACAACTGACGCTTGAAGCCAGAATCTACATCAATTTGTCACCAGCATCCAATGAAATGTGAACCTGTTCCTGTAAAATCACATTCATTTTTGAGTATTTCGAGTTTTGTGCATCGTTAATCTAGCTTAACGGAGGCAACCAATAAACAAAGTGACACTGTAAGAGTGGAAACATCTGAAACGCAGTCTTTGTTTGAATGGCCAACACCCAATATAGCTTGGAGGCCAGTACGGACACATTGTAGTAGCAAGAGGTAAATACACAGGGATCAAATCACATTTATAAAATCAAAAAATGGTAATTGCAAGAGTTTGCTAACACATTCATATCTGCATCATGAGCCAAAAAACATTCCATGATGGCTTCTGTAAAACACGCAAGGTAACTGAGGTCTTGACAAAAGGACTGAAAGATACATGAAATGGCAATATCATACAACCATGAACCTGTACCTCTTGATTACCAAAAGCAGACAACTCCCTGAACAAAATCTGTAGAAGTAGAAATGAGTGTACATTACCCATCAGCATGTATTTTTGACACGTGGCCCTACCCTGTTGGTCCACGTGTCTATATTGGAATCAGTCTGTCTATGTTTTTAATTGGTCCCTGTGATGTTTTGATATGTGCAGTGTCCTTGTAGCGCATAAAGGCATCCTGTTTTATAGAATAATTATAATACCCTGATATAAAAGAGCATTCTTTGGTGGTATTCTCAGGAAATCAGGGCCCATCAGCAGGGGTGGTGAGAACAGATGTGTTTCTGTACTAAAGGGCATAGCTCAGACTTTCTTGCATATAGGCAAAGCAAATCAGGATCTAAGTTATACAATATCGGCATTGACTCTGAAGTTCTGTAATGGTCAATACGTGTCCTTTTATATTAATAATGAAAATGAATGTGACCATGGTAGTTCTCTAAATAGATTATATTAAGTGTAAAAAAAGATATGTACAGGCAGTTTTAATTTGCACACATTCTCTAGAGGTCCAGTGAAAACAGTTTGACGTAAGAGCAAGATATGACATAGATAATGCTGTCAGTGTCTGAGATCTAAAAACGATTCATTATTATTAGAGTATGGCATTATGTCCCAGGGTACGGAAGGGGTGCCTGCAATAATAATATTAAAAATATCAACCGTAGTAGTGGTGGTAGTAATAGCAGTAGTAGTAAAAATAATAATAATAATAACATTGATTAACTGGAAACTAATCTTATATCACATTTCCAATATAGGCTTTGCTACAAAATCCTCATTTCCAGCAACAGATACCCGACTATCTCACCAATTTGAGTTTTACAGTGGTTGGAGCAAAAGAAGATGTATCCTCTTCACCTGCTAACTTTGTGGCCATCCTTGGTATTTTACAAATCATCTCTGGGAAGGTTAGCAATGTTTCAGAGGATTCAATGAAGGTGAGTCATGCAACAACATTTTCTTAGTGAAAAATAATAAGCTGTGGTATGGTTGTATTTGGATCTATGTTATATTTTATTGTGTTATATAGTTTATTGTGTTATGTTTTGTTATTTTGTTACGTTGTCCTATGTTACGTCATGTCCATGTCCTCATTTGTACAGTGTTTGTCAATTGTTGGTATAGACTTGGGTCCAAGGTTGGCAGTAGGATGTACCCACTGGTAGTATTCCTTCCCACATTACAGACTGATGGGTGGCTTGGAGGGTGTGGGCTGTCTTTCTGCAAGTGCCCCACCAGTATTACAACCTTCAGATCTAAGCTTTCAGTTACAATAATTAGGTCAGACTCATAGTCATCATTTTTTCCAAATCTGATTGTTGATGGGAGTTTTACAAAATTCCCTCAAGGGAAACATGGGGCCTCATTTATGAGGCACTAGTGGCACTTTTACACAGTCAGCTCCAAGCCGTGAGTCAAAAAGGCATGCCAGAACTCTAACTTTTTTTTTAACCACTTATTCAGCTAAGCTAATCTGAACACATTCCAAGTCCTTGATTTTGGACTTTCCAGCTATTTAGAACAGATCTCCAGCAAAGAGTTCCTCCTGAGGTGCCAGCCCTCCGAAAAGCATATGTCCAATTAATAAGCATTCAGAAGCATGCCACCAATTGAGGGCTCTTGCTCCTAAACCTTAATGTTGTGTCTGACCTAAGTTTGGACCTCCTATAACAGTCAATAACTTGGACCTTTTTCCAGAACTGAACACCAGGGGATTGGTTTACAATGTTAGGGAGGTATTGTTCTCGGCCATTTCCAAGCCTCTCTTCCACTCTATTTGCATGCAGAATTAATTTCTTTGGAGACTTTCCCATTGTGTCCAAATCTTATCCTAGTCTTCAAGGCCACCTTAGATTTAAAGACGGATTATTGGGTGTTACCTCTGATACTGCAGGCTCATGGGTGACAAACATTACCCAATGCAGGATGATGCAAGGCATTCAGCTCACTCCTCGGTCTTCACTAACCATCAAGGGGGTGAAGGCACTCTCCCCACTCCTGCATATATATGCCACCCAATGTGTCCCCTGTGCCCATCTGCAGGGCGAAGATCTGAGGTATCGTGGATTATGCAAGCATATAAATAGAGGAAAATCGCTTTCTCTGTAAAGTTCTGTCTATTCCTCCATCTTCCTCTCATTTTATCTGTCACACAGAGCTGGGCTTAAATTATTAGAGTGATTGTATCAGAACTCGTCTGCCGTTGTTATGGCTATCTGTTTGGACAACCGTTGAGGTGTCTTTTACATGAGACATTATTAGTTACTGTCTTGCATGTGACAAAGACATTTCTATTCTATGGTTGGCCTATGTAATGAAAACCCTGCAAGAGATTAGGCTAACCCACATGTTTCTGAAATGTGCGCCAACCTAAGCAGAAAGCACAATGCAAGGATTATTATTTGCCCAGGCCCGAGTCAACAGACTAAAATCAGAAGATTCCAAGCCCTCTGTTGCAGTTCACCAGCACAGGAGTATTAATAGCCACCAACTAACTGTCTGTATAATGCTCATGGGCGGTGGGAACGGTGGGAACGTCTTCTTTTCAAGGCTTTCACATTTAAGTATTTGATCTGCTTCCTCTTGGGCTTTCAAAGAAATCTGGAATCTATCACGTGTCCTTGTGACGACTTGTCTGGACAAAAATGATTCTCTGTACCTTCTTCTATGACTTTAATCAAAGATTCCTTTTAAATCTGTTTTATAAAGCCACAGAAATGTAGGCATTGTGCCCCAGCTTTTAAATTTCTACAAAGGTTTCAGAAGGAGCCTAAAGACCTGGCTATTTCCCAAAATCTGAGATTCCGGTGCCCACTATTCAGCCCTGCTATCTGCCGTTTCCATCTGATTAGGTTTTCTCTAAAAGCGCCAGGATACCCGTAGGGTGGCAGTTTGCGCTATATAAGAACAACATACAATACAACAAATACCTGAGGATAAGTCCTGCTTTTATGTCAATTGTTTTTTGCGTGCTGCAGTGTGATCACTCAGCCCAATGCACCAAGGACAAATGTCTTGATCCCTTGTTGTTCTGATATATATGGGAGTCTTATCACTGCACTGTACTGACTCATGAGACTCCCATTGTTGGACCTGCGATGGGCAAGCCCAGCACAAAGGGGGGTAGCTTGGCTCAAGTGTCAAGGCAGTGAAGGCTGTAGTGCTAAGCCGGCTCTGACCCAATAATAATCCCCTGCACAGTCACACTAAAAAGAAGGACACCACACCACTGCTGTAGAAAAATACGATTCCTTTATGTAAAAGTTCTCTGCTTGTGAACAGGGATCAATTGGATAGCACAGTTACATTTCACTTTTCACAAAACTCTGGGATTCAGGTTAAGAATAAATACAGGGAATAAATACAATACATCGGAATTCAGGAATACTGGTATTGCATAAATATTGAGAATCGCTCTGTTCAATAAATAGATTAAATAGCAGGCTCAACTGTCACCATTACATGAATTAAATACCACTTGTACATAGCGCATTACTTTCTAGTTCATTTAGTCTTCAAAACCACATTTCCATTTTAATAACGCTGCCACCAATTAGAGAAAGTCATGCAGTTGACTCTGGTAAGTAACACACTTTTAGTAAACGGTTGTTTACAGTACTTGTGGAGTTCTGAGGACTGCCTGCGGTCACACGGTGAGCGGGGACTCCTTTTAGTTCACTCGGGAACTATGCGCGTATGACTGGAAAAACAAGGAAACCCAGTAGGTCCTTCATTTGGCCCTACGCGGCCACCGGGGAAGGATGTCCGCTGCCGGTGGGGGTTGACTCGAGCCTGCAGTGCTACTGCGGGCTCCTAGGCGGCTCATTTCGACGTCGCTGGACGGACGAACGGCCGCACACAGGGGTTCTTGCCTTCAGCGCTCACTTAACTCAATGTCGGGCACAGTTCCACTTTACCGCGGCGCACCAACAGGGGAATCAGATTTCCTCACAACGGCTGGATCGATTAGCGATTCAGTCGGGCACAGTATTCTCCTACGCCAGCATCAGGGAACTCACGGGCTCCCGGGACCTCCCTCCAACTTCCTCACACGGGGGCTGGTCCCGCCCACGGCAACAGTTTCTCGGGTCTCGGAAAGGGCAGGGACGCAGATCCCGCCCAGTAAAGGCCGGCCTCTCCCCGCCCCGGCGCACCACCTCACCTTCTCACTTTGGGCACCAACCAGGAAGCGCGCAACGCCGGTGGGGCTCGGAGACGTCCGAGTCCCCCGCGCTTGACGCTACACGTGAAGGGGGCACAGGATGAGGTCACGGTCACGGCTATGGGGCACACGCCTAGCGACCCGACTTCTTCCTCAGTCTGACGCCACCGGGGGGGCGGGGAGGCACACAAACTCGGCCACAGTCTTCTGGGGCACAGAGGCGCTAGCTGGGCAGGCGCTGTAGGCGCAAGGGTTCAAAATTACGCCTGACTGGAATGCCAGTCAGTATCCACAATATTAACCCTTGCCACACTACTGCCTGTACTCTCAGCCACCTCAAGGGTAAGCAGGGCAGGTGTCTTCTCTGGTGTCAAGTCAGGAATAGGGGTCACACCTCTTCAGCAGCTATCAGCATCTAGGTGTAGTAGTCTAATCAACTCCCCTCTCTCTTCAATAAAATGGCCGCCAGGGTCTGGGCTTTATATAGCCAGAGCCCTGAGGTACTGGCACCAGCCAGAAGGTTATAGAACCTTCCCGGGCTGTGTCAATGGGTTGACACATTCTGAGGTGTCTTATGGTCACTCACAGCCACCGTACTGGGCTCTGGAGCGGCCATTTTGTGTACCTGAAGAAATCTTAAGAATTCCTGTCAGGAAAGCGCGCCAACCAAAAAGGGTGCCAAAACCTCAGAAGGTCAGGGTTCAAGGAGGCTCCAATGGGAGTCACTCTCATGAGGAAAATATGTGTCCACCATTTTAAGGTTAAACACACACAGGTTGCCAACCTCAGTTTTAATGGCCACAGGTTTCGCCAGGCGCCTTGTACATAGGTGCCAGAAACCTTGTGAGCAACTGGGTGTCAAGGAACACCTAGCCCCATGAAACAACACACAAAAAGGTCCTGGTAGACAAATAAAAAGCGACAAATTTTGGGAGGTACAGGGGAACAAAAGAAATTATAGCGGCGAGGGGACTCTCAGAAGCAGACGGGCCCAACACGCGTCCCCCCCAGCTGAAAGTGGGGAGAGCTACCCAACCCCTTGGGAGTTCTCAACAGTAAGGCCGATGTTCCACCCGAAATTCCATTCCCTGTAGGGAGATAGACCACCTCGATAGTTTGGGGTTTTCCCCCTTCATCTGCATGAGCCAGCGAAGGGGTCGGTGGTCCGTCTGAACAAGGAAGTGCGAACCAAACAGGTATGGTCGCAGCTTCTTCAGTGCCCAGACCACCGCAAAGGCTTCCCGCTCAATGGTACTCCACCTCTGTTCCTGGGGAAGCAGTCTCCGTGACAGAAAGACCACGGGTTGATCCAGACCCTCTTCATTGAGTTGCGATAGCACCGCCCCAATGCCAATATCGGATGCATCTGTCTGGACAATGAACTCTTTCGAAAAATCTGGAGCCTTCAGGACTGGAGCTTTACACAATGCTTGTTTCAGAGTGTCGAAGGCTCGCTGGCAAGCCTCCGTCCAGATGACTCTCCTGGGTTGCTTTTTGGCCGTGAGTTCTGTAAGGGGTGCCACGATAGTGCCATACCCCTTCACGAACCGTCTGTAGTAACCTGTGAGGCCCAGGAAGGCTCGGACCTCAGTCTGGGTTTTGGGGGGTTTCCAGGCCATGATTGCCTCAATCTTCGCCTGAAGGGGCTGCACCGTTCCCCGGCCCACCAAGTGACCTAAGTATACTACCGACCCCTGTCCAATCTGACATTTGCTGGCCTTGATCGTCAAGCCAGCCCATTCCAGGGCCTAGAGAACGGCTTGCAAGTGATCCTCCCAACTGCTACTGAAGACAGCTATGTCATCCAAGTAAGCAGCAGAGAATGACTCCATCCCGGTGAGGATCGTGTTCACCAGCTACTGGAAAGTGGCAGGAGCGTTCTTGAGCCCGAAAGGCATAACGCAGAACTGGAAGTGTCCATCAGGTGTGGAGAAGGCTGACCTTTCCTTGGCTCCATCAGTCATGGGAATCTGCCAGTACCCTGCAGTGAGGTCAATGGTACTGAGATATTGGGCAGCTCCCAACCGGTCAATCAATTCATCCGCCCGAGGGATCGGATGAGCATTGGTTTTCGTTACCGAATTGAGTCCTCGGTAATCCACACAGAATCGTAATTCTGGTGTGGTGCCAGGTGGGGCAGCTTTGGGTACCAAAACCACCGGGCTGGACCAAGGGCTGCTTGAAGGTTCAATGACTCCTAGCTCCAGCATCTTAGCTACCTCGCTTCGGATACTGGCCTTCACCTTGTCAGACAGCCGGTAAGACTTTGACTTCACAGGTGGGCTGTCTCCTGTGTCCACGTCGTGGGTACACAGATGGGTCTTACCCGGGACAAGGGAGAACAGCGGAACGAGTGTCCCCAGGACCTGGCGACATTCCCCCCGTTGCTCAGGAGTCAGGGATGGTGAGAGTTTTACTCCCTCCACTGACCCATCCTTTTCTTGAGACGCAAAGAGGTCGGGGAGAGGCTCAGTGTCCGCTTCCTCCGATCCGTCAGTCACCATCATCAGCATGACTTTGGGTCTCTCATAGTGGGGCTTGAGGCCATTGGCATGTAACACCCGATGCGGATGCCGAGGGGTCCTTACGTCCACCAGATAGGTAGACTTGCCCATCTTCTCCAATACCTCATAGGGGCCTGTCCAACGGTCCTGGAGAGCACTCAGCTCCCCCGGCTCCATCACCCACACCGTCTGTCCAGGCTCCAACTCCACTGGGTGAGCATTGCGGTCATACCATGCTTTCATGACTGCTTGACTGGCTTCTAAGTTGTCAGAAGCTTGCTTCCACAACTTAGCCATTTGGCTCCGGAAGGCCAGCATGTAGCTCACCACATCCTGGGGAACTTTCCGGGGAGACTTTTCCCAGGAGTCCCTCACCAGGCTGAGAGGTCCACGTACAGGGTGCCCGTACAAAAGCTCGAAGGGGCTGAAGCCCACTCCCTTCTGTGGATCTTCCCTGTAGGAAAAGAGCAAACAGGGTAGGAGGACGTCCCATTTCCTCCGCAGGCTTTCGGGTAGACTTCTGATCATACCCTTTAAGGTTTGGTTGAACCTCTCCACGAGGCCATTGGCATGTGGGTGATAAGGAGTGGTGAACCGGTAGGTCACTCCACACTCCTTCCCCATTGCCCGCATATACGCTGACATGAAGTTGGTCCCCCTGTCAGACACAACTTCTTTGGGGAATCCCACTCGGGTAAAGATCCCCATCAGGGCCTTTGCCACTACCGGTGCAGTAATGGTTCTCAGAGGAACTGCCTCTGGATACCTTGTGGCGTGATCCACCAGTACCAGGATAAACCTGTGACCGGATGATGTCGGTGGATCTAGGGACCCAGCAATGTCGATGCCCACCCTTTCAAAGGGGGTGCCAACGACAGGAAGTGGTTCCAGGGGAGCCTTCAGCTTCATCCCTGTTTTCCCACTGGCTTGGCATGACACGCACGACCGACAGTATGTGTCAGACGCCACCCTCATTCGAGGCCAATAAAAGTGGGGGACAAGCCGGGCAAAGGTCTTGTCCTGACCCAAGTGTCCTGCCAAGGGAATCTCATAAGCCAACTCTAATAGGAAGGCTCGGTAACACTGTGGGACTACCAGGGCCCGTGACAGTCCGTGCACTGGCGCCCTGGGTTCACTGTAGAGGAGACCTTCCTCCCAGTAAACACGATAGTTCCCAGACTCGTTACCTGCTGCCTGGGCTTCAGCCTGTTGCCTTAGACCCTCGAGGGTGGGACATTCCCTCTGTCTCTTGCTTAGTTCCTCCCTGGACGGTCCTCCCTCCACTCGCCACTCAGCAGGGATAGGTATGTCCTCCATCAGAACCATGTCCTCCTCCGCGGACTCTGGGTCCACCTCCACAGGTGGCCCATCCGTCTCACGGGGCACGGACATCGAGGCAGGCTCCTCCTGTCCTCGAGATGCTCCCTCATCAGCAGCTGGGCGGGCCATTGTTCCAGGCTCCAACCCATGCGACTTCTCCTCCCGAGCAGCCGCAGACCTGGTACTCACACAGGCCCAATCAGGTGTACCCAGCATCTCAGAATGAGTCCGGTATTCCACCTCCTTCCAAGCATTGTGCTCCATATCATTGCCCAGCAGACAATCAACTGGCACGGCGGGGCTTACGGCAACTCGAAGTGAACATGCAACCCCTCCCCACTCAAAGGGAACCTCGGCCACAGGATAGTGGCCCATTCTGCCGTCAGCCATCGCGGCTGGATGAAGTATGCCTGGAATCACCTGCTCTGAGGACACCAGATGACTCCTTACCATAGTCATACTGGCTCCTGTATCTCTCAGAGCTTCCCCTCTATGGCCATTGATGGTGACCCACTGCCCATACTTGGTAGTATTTGAGGGCACCTGGATCTTTGGAACCATCTCCCGATCACCCAGGGACACTAAGGTGACTCCCGCCCACTCCCTCCCCTTAACTAAGGGCATCTCCTCCCCGAGCACTACACTAGCAACTCCCGGGGCCTTTCCTCCAGTGGGAGGGGGTGGTCTCTTTGGGCATTTCACGTCTCCCTTATAATGTCCAACACCACCGCACTCAAAGCAATGGACAACCCTTGGCTGCTGACTCTGGCCAGGATTAGGGTGCTTCTGCGGGTTAGCCTTAAAGTTGGAGAAGGAACTTTTCCCCTTAAAGTTATTTTGGGGGCCTTTGGAGAACTCCTTTTTCTTATCTCCCCCCTCTTTCTTCTGGGGAGCGCCCTGTCCGGACTTCTGAGAATCTCCTCCCGTCCTCCTGGTGGACACTCGGGTACTTGTCCAAATGTCCGCCTCCTCAGCAAGCTTACGGGGGCAAGTAAGTTTGCTGTCTACCAGGTGTTGCCTCAGCTCGGGAAGACATTTCTCGAGTAGATGTTCCTTGAGTATTAGGTCGTACAACCCTCGATAGTCTTCCACCTCACTACCTTGGACCCACCCATCTAGGGCTTTCTTGGCATAATCCAGGAAGTCAACCCAATTCTGTGAGCTCAGTTTGTGGCTGCCCCTAAACCTCTGCCGGTATTTCTCTGGGGTCAACCCAAACTTTCTGATGAGCGCCACCTTCATGGCGGGATAATCTACCTGCTCCTCCCGGTCTAGGGCCAATAGGGCATCCCTACCTGTCGGAGGCATGTAGCGGTACAATCCACCACCCCAATGCTTCTCATGGATCCCATGGGCTCTTAAGGAGACCTCATAGGCTGTCAGCCACTTGGCTATGTCGTCTCCAGCGGTATAACTGGCGACCACGTCCTTGGGTAAATGAGGCCTGGGCTCCCTGACAAATTCCTTTGACTCGACACCCTGCGGAGTGATGTTACGGGCTTGGAGGTCGAGCTCTCGTAGCTTGAGCTCATGTTCCATCCTCCTCCCTTCTCTCTCTCTCCTATCCTCCATCTCCAGCTTGGCCAACTCCCATCTGAACTGTCTCTCCTCTCTCCTGTCGGCTAACTCGGTCTCTGACAACCCTCTTGAGGATACACTGCTGCCCTCCCGTGAGGCTACCTTGGGGCTGATTGACATCTCACCCACCCCCAGAGGACATTCCGCAGTTACCTCAATGACAGTACCTCTGTCTCACTCCTCCTCCTCCTCTACCATTCCCTCCGGATGTGCTTCCACCCAGGCTCGCAGGCTAGTACGGAGCTCCTCTCTTTTGGCCCCTCGCCTAACGAACACTCCCCTTTCCTGACAGAAATCCTTGAGCTGTGCCACAGTATAGGTCTCCAGCTCTGACATTTTGAATTCCATCTTGTCAGTGAAAAGTGTGGACAACCACCCCGAAGTAGGTTATAAGGATATGAGACTCTGAGGGTCACTTCCACCCACCTCCAGAAGAGAATTTGAAAAAAACTAAATGTTAAGTCAGAGGGCCGCTGGGAGAAAACTCCGGGTGTGTACCTGTGACGCACACTGAATTATTATGGGGTACAGAACAAGCACGGCTCGCAATCCCACCCGCTGAGCACCAATTTTATGTTGGACCTGCGATGGGCAAGCCCAGCACAAAGGGGGGTAGCTTGGCTCAAGTGTCAAGGCAGTGAAGGCTGTAGTGCTAAGCCGGCTCTGACCCAATAATAACCCCCTGCACAGTCACACTAAAAAGAAGGACACCACACCACTGCTGTAGAAAAATACGATTCCTTTATGTAAAAGTTCTCCGCTTGTGAACAGGGATCAATTGGATAGCACAGTTACATTTCACTTTTCACAAAACTCTGGGATTCAGGTTAAGAATAAATACAGGGAATAAATATAATTCATAGGAATTCAGGAATACTTGTATTACATAAATATTGAGAATAGCTCTGTTCAATAAATAGATTAAATAGCAGGCTCAACTGTCACCATTACATGAATTAAATACCACTTGTACATAGCGCATTACTTTCTAGATCATTTAGTCTTCAAAACCACATTTCCATTTTAATAACGCTGCCACCAATTAGAGAAAGTCATGCAGTTGACTCTGGTAAGTAACACACTTTTAGTAAACGGTTGTTTACAGTACTTGTGGAGTTCTGAGGACTGCCGGCGGTCACACGGTGAGCGGGGACTCCTTTTAGTTCACTCGGGAACTATGCCCGTATGACTGGAAAAACAAGGAAACCCAGTAAGTCCTTCATTCGGCCCTACGCGGCCACCGGAGAAGGATGTCCGCTGCCGGTGGGGGTTGACTCGAGCCTGTAGTGCTACTGCGGGCTCCTAGGCGGCTTAGTTCGACGTCGCTGGACGGACGAACGGCCGCACACAGGGGTTCTTGCCTTCAGCGCTCACTTAACTCAATGTCGGGCACAGTTCCACTTTACCGCGGCGCACCAACAGGGGAATCAGATTTCCTCACAATGGCTGGATCGATTAGCGATTCAGTCGGGCACAGTATTCTCCTACGCCAGCATCAGGGAACTCACGGGCTCCCGGGACCTCCCTCCAACTTCCTCACACGGGGGCTGGTCCCGCCCATGGCAACAGTTTCCCGGGTCTCGGAAAGGGCAGGGACGCAGATCCCGCCCAGTAAAGGCCGGCCTCTCCCTGCCCCGGCGCACCAACTCACCTTCTCACTTTGGGCACCAACCAGGAAGCTCGCAACGCCGGTGGGGCTCGGAGACGTCCGAGTCCCCCGCGCTTGGCGCTACACGTGAAGGGGGCACAGGATGAGGTCACGGTCACGGCGATCGGGCACACGCCTAGCGACCCGACTTCTTCCTCAGTCTGACGCCACCGGGGGGGGCGGGGAGGCACACAAACTCGGCCACAGTCTTCTGGGGCACAGAGGCGCTAGCTGGGCAGGCGCTGTAGGCGCAAGGGTTCAAAATTACGCCTGACTGGAACGCCAGTCAGTATCCACAATATTAAACCTTGCCACACTACTGCCTGTACTCTCAGCCACCTCAAGGGTAAGCAGGGCAGGTGTCTTCTCTGGTGTCAAGTCAGGAATAGGGGTCACACCTCTTCAGCAGCTATCAGCATCTAGGTGTAGTAAGCTATCAGCATCTAGGTGTAGTAGTCTAATCAACTCCCCTCTCTCTTCAATAAAATGGCCGCCAGGGTCTGGGCTTTATATAGCCAGAGCCCTGAGGTACTGGCACCAGCCAGAAGGTTATAGAACCTTCCCGGGCTGTGTCAATGGGTTGACACATTCTGAGGTGTCTTATGGTCACTCACAGCCACCGTACTGGGCTCTGGAGCGGCCATTTTGTGTACCTGAAGAAATCTTAAGAATTCCTGTCAGGAAAGCGCGCCAACCAAAAAGGGTGCCAAAACCTCAGAAGGTCAGGGTTCAAGGAGGCTCCAATGGGAGTCACTCTCATGAGGAAAATATGTGTCCACCATTTTAAGGTTAAACACACACAGGTTGCCAACCTCAGTTTTAATGGCCACAGGTTTCGCCAGGCGCCTTGTACATAGGTGCCAGAAACCTTGTGAGCAACTGGGTGTCAAGGAACACCTAGCCCCATGAAACAACACACAAAAAGGTCCTGGTAGACAAATAAAAAGCAACAAATTTTGGGAGGTACAGGGGAACAAAAGAAATTATAGCGGTGAGGGGACTCTCAGAAGCAGACGGGTCCAACACCCATTATGTTACATTGTATTTGCACTGAAGGAATCATGCTTTCACTTGCTTATTTGTATCGTTATTTCCGTGTATTATCTTTCTATTGCACTGATTCATGAGTTTTTTGGCTGGTTCAGATGTATATCTGCTGAAGTAATCATGCATGTATTTGTTCATTTTTTGTGCACTTCCATGGTTGCCAATACATGGCTTGTTAGTGAAAATTCCTGGAGCATATGCCCCGCAATGCATAGGACCACCAACAATCTGGGAGAGTCCAAAGTAAGAAGGAGTAGCTATCAGGAACGCTGAGTCTGGCTCCAACTTATTTTCCATGTGGACATTAAAATCGCCCACTAACGAAAAATCAGATTTCAGAATGGATGATTCCAAGACCGTACTAATTTTGTCAGAGAAAGCCATTCTGGGCCTGGGAGGGCAATAGAGGAGAAGTCTATTAAATGATTGAGTCTTGTTAAGTTCAATATTAAAGAATAGCATCTCCAGCCCATCCAGGGAAGCAGGTGAAAACATAGCCGGGAGATGGTCACAGTAAGCAACCGGCAACCCTCCACTGCTTTTACCAGGTCTGTCTAAATGAAAGATAGAAAAAACACTGGGAACCGCTGCAATACGCTCAGGAATCAATAGTAACTTTAGGTGTTTTTAACTGTCAGGACATGTAACACTCAATCCTATGTGTCCTGCTTTTTCAATACTTTGAACTCTCTGGGTGGTTAAGGCATACCTTTGGGCTGACTTGTAAGTATTAAAAAGGAAGGTTTAAGCATGGCAAATATTATTTTGCCAGGTCACAGTGGCAGTTTAAAACTGTACTACAGTCTGCAGATGCAGTTCTGTGATATGTTTTACAGTGCTGTTATTGGGGGTGGCACAATGAGTGCTGCAAATTCACTAATAGCATTTAACCTACGGGCCTGGGGTACATGCAGTACGATTTACTAGGGACTTATAAGAAAATTAAATGTGGCAAATAGATGTGGGCTAATTTTACCATGTTTCAGGGGGAGAGCTCACTCACCTTAGCACTGTTTAGCAGGCAAAAGGGAATTTAGCAAAATAGGAGAAGTGAAAGCAGAACATTTGGAGGAAATACCACAACAAGAATGGTAGGTCGAACAGATACTAACAGCATTCTTCTCTCAGATTTGAACTGATCTGGATGCCGAAGATCAGCCTTGCGGGCTTCTGTCCACCATACGTCAGTAAGTTCTTCCCTTACCCCAACCAAACCCTCAACCCTATCTCTCTAAAAAGGTACATAACCACACTTAGAAATGTAATTGACAAATTGATTGCCACCATTGATGTTAATGGGACCTCTGTGATACATGTATATACTTCCTTTTGGATGGTAATATTTTATTTTTATCCTGATTGTTCCTGTTTTCACTTCTGATAATAATTTGACAGTCATTTGTTTTTTCTATTGTTGTATTTATTGTGTATGGACAGCAGATTTCCTTTTCTTATAATGATTTGGCATTTGTTTGGCATTTGCTTGCCATTTTCTAAATCTCTCTTTGCAGCTTTAAGCCCTGAGCTCGGCTGACACACCAAATTTCAATTTGTCTTCCCAATATGAATAGATTGATTTGTGTGTTAAGATAGGACCGGTATAAGACAGTGTAGTCTTTAACCTATGAATTTGTTATTATGCTTGTTTATGCTATTCTACTAAATCATTAAAGCATGCCAGCAAGCCATGAATATACCTGAAGTTAAACCTTTTTGGTATTCATTACACCTTATTATATATTAGACGAACAATTCTTTAAAAGGCCATAATACATATATACAGATTTGCTTTTCCACAGACTCAATAGAAATACATTAGCTTGTCTAGCTTACAAATATTTTCCTTGAAGAAAAAGTGAGTAAATGCAGTAATGTGTCCCTAATACATCTCTACACACTGAAAGTGCATATTCCGTGCAATTTCTCTAGTAGTTGCACATAAGGCACAAGTTTCTTCAGCCATCAACTTACAGAAACTTCTAACCAAACTTAACAATCATCAATTTGTTGCAGGTCTCCAGGGATAAGTGACTGGATAGTTTTCAATTTAACCAGGTATTCCCTATGTAAAATAGAATTGACGTAACTTATTTGTTTACAAAATAAACTGCAGCGTTGCCCCCGGTATAAAAGCCTTCATTGTATCCTATACAATTTGGGCAAAGCAGGGCCAGAATTGACTGCTATACATTCCCTCCAAAAGCAAGGCAAATGAGTTTTAAAGAAAGAGTTGGAGAGGAGTGATCGAGGAAAAGAAAGCTATGCCCTTCCTTTATAGTGTGAGGTAGCTGTAATATCAGCAAGACTGGGTTATGGCATGAGGATATCTGAGGACACATTTCAATATTAGAAAATTGAATCATTCGCTGACCAGTAAAAACTCATATTTATTATAGAATATTTTCTGTGTAGTGAAAAGAAAATAGTATAACCAGGTCTCGGTGGAAATAGTGTCCTCCACATGTCAAATAAACCAGGAGTCCAAGCTATCTTAAGAATGGAGTCCCTTGTTTTAGCCGTTCTGGGATAGGCAGCACTTTTGGTAGCGTCCACTGCAAAGTTCATTATGCAGATAAAATTACCCAGAAGTAATAAGTCCCCTGACCACTCCAATAGGTCTAAGTTCAGCCAGTCAAACATCTCTGGGTCATCAGTATTCGACCATATACTGTACAAGTAGGGATCTTCTTAGTGAGGACCATAATCTGGGCAATTGACCACCTATGCTTAGCATCGGAGACAGTTTAGAGGACAGTATATTCTAGATGTTTAAAGAAGAGGATGGCAACCCGGTATATAGAGATCTGTTGAATGGTACTGATAACGCAATTAACCAAAGCTGCCTTAACAGAGACTAATCAATCTATGCAAGAGGAGTCTCTGATAAACTCACAATCTGGGGCTTATAGGCATACCTTTCCTCACTAACCAACCAGTACTTAAGAGGGCGGTAGAGGCCAGCCACATTCCAATACATTGCCTTTGACCGAGTAATAATATGCATTTTCTACCAATAAAGATCATCTCTACAGTATTTGGGTAATTATAATCATGAAACCTAAAGAATATGTGATCACAGCAACTCATTTATCTTCACACCCTCCCAAACTCCCCAAAAACCCGTCCACAAGACTGATAAGATACCCAAAGCAAATAATAAACACCCTCCAGAGACACAACTCCAGCCCAACCACAGGGAAAAAATCATCCCACCCCTGGAGCTGTCAGGAAACCAAGACAGCCCATATTGTGTTTTGCATTCCCCAGAACCCCACCCCAGCTACCAATAGCATGAAGGCCTTTGAGACATTTGAGAGCTACTATAGCCCTACAGCAAAAAAAAAAAAAAAAAAAGTGCACAGAAGAAGAAAGAGCTAGATATAGAAAATTGTACATCAAAGAATTAGCGTTTATCATTGCTACTTCCTAAGAACTCGATTGGTATTAATCTCAGTATATTAAATCTGCATTTGACCGACTCTAGTAATCTTCAACCTAGCAGGTTCCTGAAGGAAGACCTGGGCCCCCACTGCTCACAGTGGATCAATCATCTGTCTGAGCTGCTATCGTCGGTACATCATTAGCTTGCAAAAGTCTGAGTGCACAAAGTGAGTTACTGAACCAACCAAGATTGCTGCTGAGAGACGAGCCTTCAGATAAATCACTTGACTCAATAAATAGTTGCCAAAATATATCAAAATAGGCCGGGGACAAGCTCTGTCAGCCTTAGAAGTATCTCTCTATATAGGAAACCTATCTCTCTATATAGGAAACCTATCAGCGTGCTGAATTTGATGATCTAAGTCCCAATCCAACAGTTTTGGGAAGACCCTTCAAAACATTTGGATGATAAGTTGCTGTGGATCATTTTGTTCCTTCCCTTCAGGGATCCCAAAACCCTGAGGTTGTTGCGCTGTTGGTGATTATCCAAATCTATGATCCTCATGTTCTCTCATTGTCCCTGGAGAAGCCATTCTGACCTCTTCAGTATCAGCCACTTGCTGCTGAAGCTCTGAGACCTGTGCGGTAGGACTAAGACCTTATCTGTTATCTCAACTAAAGACTGCTGCGCTGCAGAGTATCCGTTCTAACCTGAGCATAATGTTCAAGTGCCTCAGACCGCTGAACCGGCATGAGTTGAATTATTGCAGCCAATATGGGCTAAGAGGCTGCAGGTGTGATAGAGGCCAGAAATATTACAGTGTCAGTTTTTGAGAGTCGGCCACACAATTGTACTTACAGCTAAAACAATGATGGATTGAGGGAGTTCTAAGTTGTTTATTAACTGATTGCCTGTCGATACCCTGAAGTCCTGGAGCTGCTGGGGTCTCCAAACACCTGTAGGGCAGGGGTATTACTGATTAGAGCCAAATCTGTCACTGCTAGAGAGCCTTCTGTTGTTTCAAACTGCAATCTGCAACCCAGTGTACTGACCATCACCTCACCTGCCACTATCAGCCTGTAGAGCAGTTGCTTTCTCTTTTTTTTTCCGTTGAGGTAATCCACTGCTGCCGGGCGCTGCCCTTAGTGTGGACAGATAATTCTTGTGCCCGCGCCGACCCTAACCACTTAATTTTCAGACCAATTCACATTTGCTTTCCTAGCAGAGATCAGCTCCTTGTAGGACCCCATCAGAGGGTTTTTGCGAGTGTCGGTCACTCGCCTTTTTGGAGAGGCTGCTATAGTATTTTTATTTTTAAAAGACTTTTCAGCACACTCCTCCTCTTGGTTGTATTCAGGAGCAGCTGCCAGCATCTAGTTACTGTCATTTGCGCTATGCGCAACCGAGGCCTCAGGCTGTGTAGCTGAGAACCACACGTCGCACATCACCAGTAGGCACCGCATGGCGGATGATTTCAGTATCACAGTCTACACGCCATTGAAAAGTACTACCAATTTTGAATACTAGGCCATGTGATACAAAAATAAATATGATACACTGCTCAGTTAGCAAATTAAACGGGTGCATGGGACACTCATCTGGTGCTGAAGTTAAAGGCTGCCTAATTTCATGCCTGTTTTCCACCACCCTCATTTTCTTCTCTCTTTCTTTCAGTTTTGCAGGGTCTTATATCACTGCTTTCTTAGGCTTTCACTTTTTAGCTATCTTTCACTTTATTCTTCTTTCTCCCGTTCTCTCTTATGCTCTGGGTCAAAGATTTTGGATGAAAAAGAAGTCCTGACACCCAAAAATGAGTGCTGATGCCCCTATGCAAAATTAAGTATTGGCACTGCGGAACACAGGACGTGTCTGCATCTTCACCAGCCTGCCTCGCCACTTCTTCTTTCAGTAGGTACCAAAAGCTGTGACGTGGCACCCACCCCTACGAACAAATTGTGCTGTGCTTTGTCTGTAAACATCGTGGTCACTTAGCTTTTTGAGAACTAAGAAGACAGACTAAGGCCACTGATAATGATCAAAGAGAAAGAAAGCAGGAGAGTGTAGCCACTGCCAGCTGTATAATCAGTGCTAGGTGGCGTGCACACAGACACGCAGGTCGATTTGTTCTGGGCAAGACTGACTGTGTGTGTATCCCGGTCAACAACTATCCGTAAAGCACAACTAATACAAAATCATATTTGTAACCCCGTCCAACTCTTTAACCAGTAGCCTAGCCCAAACCAGGATGGAACATTGCCACCTTCTGCCCAATTCTGTCCTGTTCCCTGCCTCTCTGAATTTCTTGTTCTACCACTCCTCTGCCAGGCACTTCTTTAGCCAGCCCACCTGCTGGTTCCATCACCAAGGCCCCAACAGAGGTCTACCCCAATGCCGCTCATGGCAGAGTGAGTCAAAACTATTTATTTCAGGTGCTCTCAGTGCGCAGACTTTGAGTTTTACAAATATGACACATGCACACACTGGGATCAACAATTGCAGTGTCCTCTAGCACGCTGTTAAAAATAAAGAGCATTACACTGCGCCCATACATTGTGCCCACCACCTCACGTCTCTCACCTCCCAGATGCCCATCTTCATCTGGGAGCTGTCCAGACTCCAGATTCAAAACTAGGAGCATGAAGAACACTCCATGCTCAGACGAAGTTCAAAGCGAGAGGAACCACTTGAGTTTCAACGTAAAAAAGTATGTGATTTACATGCTGATCAAATAAATATTACAAAATTCAAAATCATGTGTAAACAATTATTTTGTATTAACAATCAAAGATTATGAAAGGATATAAAAACATTTGCAAATCAAAACATTAAGTTCAATTACATCAAAATGTAATAACATAAGTCAGGCTCTACTACAAGCATTTCTTTTTCGTTACTTTTTTCACCCCCACTGAGCCTCCTGCCTTGAAGCGGCCTCCTGCCGCAGCAAGAGACCACTTCAAGAAACTGTTTATTTTTTCATCTGATACCCCTGAAGAAGGGTTTTCACCCACAATGCATTTTTACATAGAAACCTAAGTGGTTCCTCTTGCTGAGTGCTTTGTCTCAGCATGGAGTGTTCTTCGTGCTCCTAGTTTTGATTACTTTCCCAGGGATAGAGGCAGATACCTTACACAAAGCATCACGCACTGCTTCTTTTATATATCAGTAGTAATCGAGTTACAATCACAAGAGAAGGTGTGCTGGTTGTGACACATTATTGTATATGTACATATGGCCAGGTCTAAACTGGGGTGGCATGGTGAGCAAACGAATGATGGATTTAACCCAGATCTCTTGACTGGGGGTAAATGTTTTGATTTGTTCTGCATTCCGTCCATCAAATGTGCGTCTTTTGCTTTCTCGCCCTAAGTGCGCCAGGTATGCCCAGATGTGGGTCCTGGGCTCACTGTGCCACTGGAATGAAGCTACCCTGGCTGAAACATATGGCCCGTTCTGCAATGGGGTGGCATGGTGAGCAAAAGAATGAAGGATTTAACCCAGATCTCTTTGACTGGGGGTGAATGTTTTGATTTGTTCTGCATTCCGTCAATCAAATGTGTGTCTTTTACACATTATTGTATATCAGGCTCCAGATTCACCACATAGTCCCCCAAGATAAAGAAGTGCATCGACCACCACTGATTCAAAAAAGCATGGTGACGCCTCAGGGCCCACTCGAACATCGATCGGCTTAAAGGCACTGCTGTGAAAGAAAACTCAACCAGCCCATGAAACAAAGCCCAAGTCAAGCCTGCGCACAAAAGGACAGGGACATTATCAAAGCAAACAATTGCCTACGTTACCAAACTGTTTTTTTAAAGTATGACGCCGGTAAACTCTGCTCAGTGGAGGCTGTTGGAGTTTTGCCGAATCACGATCCAAGCGGAGTGTGGAGTTTCAAAACTCCGCAAACGCCTGCGGAGTGGAGTTTTCCAACCTACCCGTAGTAGATGTATCAGGGAGCGTAGGGTTATTCAGAGCGCTGCACTTCACCTTTAAGCTCCTCACACATGCATACAAGGCTCTCCATGACGTAGGACCAGAATATATGACCCACCACCTCGCTTTGCACACACCAGCCAAACAACTTCGATCCTCCCAACTCGCCCTGGCCTCCTTCCCACGAATACACAAGACCAGAACCAGAGAAAGATCCTTCTCCTACCTCACCGCCAAGACCTGGAACACCCTGCCCCTCCACCTCAGGCAATCCATGTCTTTGACCCATTTCAGGAAAGACCTCAAGACCTGGCTCTTTGTGAGCCACCGAGACAGATCAGCAGCCACCCCCAGTGCCTTGAGACCCTCACAAGTGAGTGCCTGCATTTTACAAATTTCTGATTGGTTGATTGACTCAGTTCCCTAGATTCTCTCACAGCCAAATGTCTCACTGTGTTGAATAAAACTGTTGCAGACCGAAGAGGTAGGAGAGAAGCAGCAGATACTGTTATACCTTGTGGAGCAGCGGCCAAGGTAGCGAGGGCTGATACATTGTAGCTCAGTTGTTGAGCATCATGCGATGTGGAAACAAACTGGCTGCGTTGAGCTGATCACCGCCTTTGACTGAGTTCAGCAACATCTCTGCAACTGGCGAGGTTGCTGCAGGTTATTGCCCTTTTTCCAGGCCATCTAGAGACAACAAACAGACTCAGGCTCCTGAGGAAAGTAATTTGGCTAATGGACGCCCAGTCTGGGACATCGGGTACCTCTTCATCAACTGCTGTTAGCCTGAGCCACCTGGTTATATTGCAGCAGCAGTAGCAGGACAAGACCCCGTCCTCCTGGGAGTGTCCTCGACTTCATCTGGGCCATGACTGTCCAGTAGACGGATCAAGGAAGACGTATCCTCTATGAGATGTTAAGGCATCCCAGGAAGCCCAACGGCACCGGTATGCTCTTCTCCATCACAGAATGCTCAGAGACAGACAATAGATAGGTAGCTGCAATCAGCAAGGCATGGAGGAAGAGAGCACTCTTGATGAGATCAACTCACCACCATCTTCTTTCACGAGAGACAAGGGCCTCTAAGCTCCGTATCCAAATGTGGTAAGCCGATCATCAACATGCCCAGGCAGACAGTCATAGAATCCCAGATGAGCATTCTATTTATCTAATGTTGGTGAAAGTTTGCTTTTCATTGGATACTGAGCTTCGGGAAATGCCAGCAGCTAAATACATAATAGTAAGGTACTTCAATATGAGTATGGGGAATATATTGGGGGGTGTTAGCACACCAGATTGAGGAATAAAAACAGGAGCATAATAAAATGCATCATTACATACATTAAGAATAAAGACTGCATTCCTCACTATGGCACCCCGGCTATGGTGGAATAGTTTACGTATTTCTATAAAGACATCTATGGCCACATATTACCAACCAGACAGATTGATGAATGTCTACAGAGTGCATGCATACCATGTCGCTAGCACTGGAGAGGGACATTGCCATTCAAAAACTCGAGGCAGCAATTACATTTTTTCTGTAAGTAAAAGCAGCCATGCAAACTGCAGTAGCTGTTTATGAAGTTGCAATGATAATGGATAGCATGGTTGGTACGGCTTTGCTGAATGATGAGAAAGCCTTTGACCTGGTTTCATGAGCTATATTTCTGGTCAACTATGTCAGTCATTGGTATTGGCGGCCATTTCTTATCCTGTGTCAGGCCTCTTTATAGAAACCCCATTGCTAGGTTGGTCATGGATGGACATAGCTCTCAACTATTTAGCATCCGTAGTGGTACGCATCAGGGCTTTCCGCTACCCCCCTACTATTTGCCCTTTACATTGAACCTTACCTAAGACTACTTATTGTAATCCAACAGATTCAGACTGTTGTTTCAAATAGGGATCGATACGGCGGACCCCATTTAAGCTACTGACAATTATCAATCAAGGCTGAGAGGTTTGGGGCTGTCTAGCTTAATCTATTTACAACGCATGTTGTACTCGGTTTTCAAGCAGACAGCTCAATCCCTGGGACTGTCATAGCTGGTACCTACCTTGGGATCAAGACTTGAACTAAAGTTGAACACATACTCCAACTGAACTATGAGCCTCTTATAAAGTAAGCTGACAACAAGATTCCGCTTTGAGAACCAGATTCCCTTTTTTAAGCAACTTGAGGGGGATATTAGTAGCTTTAGTTGGGGCTACAAAAGTGCTAGGAGGGATATACCCTATTTAAAACTTCCCCATAATCAAGGAGATTTTAAACTCCCGGATTTTAAGTTGTATTTCTGTGCCACCTATGGTTATCGTATTATAAATATGTTAACTGATTATGAGCCAGATTCTTACACACTGGGATATCAAATGGCCATGGGGCCTGATTTCAGGCTTTTTCTTAGAATGTGACCTGATCCCAATTATTTCAAACGAGTTCGGTTCAAGATTGTCAATGACCTCTCTTGGACCTGGGGGGAAATATGTCCTAAAAACTCTCTTCCTTCTACTTACTCATTCACACCTCTGTGGGGCAATCGTACCTTTCAACCTATTTTTCATGACTCTAACTCATGGTATAATACGAAATTAAATTCCATCGGTCAGGTTCCTGACTCCAATGGGTTTTGCACTTTTTCTGCTCTGCAAACACTCTACAGTCTTTCACAACAGTCGTGTTTTCGAATATTTAAAGGTCTGTGATTATTTTTTAAATAATCATTTATACACGGCTGCAGCTAAGGAAGCAGATGTTCTGATCTATTTTTTTTCCACAACCGGCAAGTTATGTATTAGGGTTCTATATGAGATCATGTGTGCTCATAGAGAGGATGACCATCCTATCTTGGCTTGTAAATGGAGCGCCATGTTAGAATAGACTATTTTACCAGAATACTTTACTGATGCTTTTGGTATTATTATCTGATTAATTTGCTCAGTCAGTCTCAAACTCCAACAATTAAAAACTGTTTGTATATTATATTATATGTATATGCTGGAAAAAATCTGTAAATGGGCCATGAACACAAATGCGACATTAGCCCCTGATTATCGGTGATGATATCAATTGTGATTGCCACTGCTAGAGTTTCTATTACTAGATCTTGGGTTAAACCCATACGGTATCTGAGTGGCTGTACTCGTTTCCCAAATTTTAGAACTTGAATCAGCTATTCTTACAGCTGAAGGTATATATGTGGACGTCTTATTCATATTTGGCCCAGCATGTTTGATTGTTGAGTTTTTGTTGTGTTTTCCAATTTTTGCAGATAAACTCTCTCCTGTTTAGAGGCTGATAAGTATTATTGTATGACTATAATTCCAGTATGATTTTCTGGGATTGCATGTAACTCAATTAAAAATAAATTAAAAAAATATATATGTTAGAATTTGCTTATGTTTGATCTTGTTTGAAATCCACTGGAGTGCCGCCTGTGTTTTCACACATTTCTGACAGTTCAGTGTCAGTGTCATAAATGGAATGTTAGCCATTTGTAGATACAATGCAGAGATCAAATTTTAGATTCAGACTGTGAGGAAGTCACAGGCAAAAATCAGATATGTGCATAAATAATAACAAAACCTGCTGTACAAAGGGTGTGATATATGCAGCAGATATTATTCATATGTTTGCAGGATGCAGTTCGCTCAAAGATTTTTGGTCTGGCATGGTGCAGTTTACTTTCATTTCAATTGGTTCTTGATGTACATATATCAGTTAAGGATATTATGTCTGCACACAAATGCGACATTAGCCCCAGATTATCGGTGATGATATCAATTGTGATTGCCACTGCTAGGGTTTCTATTACTAGGTCTTGGGTTAAACCCCTACGGTATCTGAGTGTCTGTACTCTTTTCCCAGAATTTAGAACTTGAATCAGCTATTCTTACAGCTGAAGGTATATAGGGTTGTGGACGTCTTAGTCATATTTGGGCCAGCATGTTTGATTGTTGAGTTTTTGTTGTGTTTTCCAATTTTTGCAGATGCACTCTCTCCTGTATAGAGGCTGATAAGTATTATTGTATGACTATAATACCAGTATGATTTTCTGGAATTGCATGTAACTCAATTAAAAATAAATTTAAAAAAAAAGATATGTTAGAGTTTGCTTATGTTTGATCTTGATTGAAATCCACTGGAGTACCTGTGTTTTCACACATATCTGACAGTTCAGTGTCAGTGTCATAAATGGAATGTTAGCCATTTTAGAGTTATCTTGCCCCTATCCAATAGACTATCTGACCTCTCTTCGCTCAGATCGCTAAATAACAATTCGGTTTAGTGGTGGGCTTCTCTATCCTTGATACCTTTTCCTTAAGCGATTGTTATATTCTGGTCATCTCTTTCCCTGCTGCTCAGCCTGTGTATGTGTGATGTCATTAGAATGTTCGTGTATGCATGGTTTGAATGAGTGGTCAGTTTGTATGAGTGGGGCTGAGCAGCTGGATGCTGCTCCCGGTGGGGCCTTCTTTGCTACCAACTTTAAATAATAAATTCAATTAAGAACATCTACGGCTACTGGATCTACTTACTTAATTAAGTACTTTTAGCATTACAACAATGGCGACGAGGGAGAAAGAACTACGCGTGCTGGAACCGTATTTGATACATGGAACTACAAGATGTGAAGAAAAGCTTCTTAAAAGAAGACAAGCAACGTTTTTGATGCCCCACCGGTGTCATTTCACATCTGACAGCCTACTGAAAACATCCATAAAAGTATGTTTCAAGCGTTGGACTTTGAGTGGCTTATTGAGTTTTAAGATAACTGATTTATTAACGAGGCCATCGAAATTTCTAAATTAAGACTGAACGTCAGAGTGTAGCAGTGGAAACCTTTAATGCCTTTTGAGCTACGATGTTCAAGTCCCAACTTAAAATGACTATTTATGTTATCAGAGGCAAAGATCAGAACCCGATATTAAATTAGAAGATATGAACCTTTCAGCAGTTCCTCTGAGGTGGCAAAGATTGTATATGTTTTTTACTGTCATCGGGGGTTAACATCGAGCCCCGGAGTGCTGACTACTGGCTTAGTGAAAAATTACAAGAAAAAAGAGGGAGATCCCCTATATGCCAATATGGGACGGGGTCGGATAATGTTAAAACACAAGAAAGTCCCTAGTTGTCAGGGGATACCCTCTGTCACGGCCCCTTGTTCCCAAAAGACCTAGCGTGGCTTCAACACTATTGTTGTGTCACACCTGGTCCTGTCATTCGACCTGGACCCCAATGACAATGTGAGAAACAGTCTTAACTACTCGAGGTCAACTAAACATCCTAAATTAAAACAAAACAGATATAGTTCCTGTGGCATTCAAAAAAGGGGATCTAACTGTATTTGGGTATATTAAAAACAATAATTTATTAAAATTTTCATCACTTTACAGTACATCACAGATTGCATCATTATACAAAAACATTACAGTAAAAACCAAAGAGTCGACGCAGCGTTTCGGTGTCTTGACCAGTGTGTCACACCTTCTTCAGGACGGGTTTGTTTTAAAATCACTAAAAAGAGAATGCCACAATTATACACAGATTTATAACAAGACCTCGAGCTATGCCTATACACATTGCTCCCATTATTCAAAAGACATTGCACATTTATTAAAAAACACGAGTAATAACAGCAACAACTTTCCTATACTTATTCATTACAGTTTTCCATCAGTGCAATTCTAGATTTTCACATACAGGCAATATTTATCTTATAAGTTATGTCATTTCCTTTCGGATTTAATACCGGTGGCCACAGTTAATCTGTTTTCCTGCTTGTATGGTTAATTTAAACATATCTCTCGTTTGCATTTGGATTGCTTCATTTGTGAGATATTTCTTGTCTTTTCATGACTTGTTATATTGAACAAATATGTACTTTTTTAGATTACATAAATCCTAGGGTTATTTGTACATGCTCCAAAGTTATACATACCTTGGAAATCAAGTGAGACAGGTTGTAATATAATCTCTGGGTTTACCCTCTATTTCTCAATCCCATAGGGGTATGTTTTCCGTTTTATAAAAGAGTTTGTCACCTACAAAAATACAGAAGGAATCATCTATCATGCTACTCCCCTTTCTTTGGCCCCAAATAGTTTTATTCCTGTGTGTAAAATTACTTGCTGTTGTACCTTAATCCAGAAATACGTATGTTGGATAGGTTTGCTGCACCAGGGATGACCACCGTTCTGATAGGTTCTATACACTTCTACTGCAAATGGACAGAAATACACACAGATGCCAAATTTGTAAGTAGGCTATGGTCTTCTGATAATGGTTAAAAAACGACAATTATTAGGTTCTGAAATATTCATACCTTTCGTTATGAAGTTTAAGGTCACCTCATGGGGTCTAGAAGGGTTTTGATCACTTCCTCCTATTTCCGATTTTGATACTCGGTTTTGAACTTCTTATTTTCCTTCTTTTAAGTTCAAGTTGTCTAGTTGGATAAAAAGAACCCGGGATGTGATTGTAATCAAAACCTGCTGTTAGAGTTTTAATTTTCTTTTTACCTATTAGTTTTATTGTAAAAAACTCCTTATGTTTTTTAGTGAGTTAAACCGTCAAACTGTCTTATGGCTTACAGGCTCTTTCTTTATACACTGTGTTTTGCTATTACGCGTTATTTTATGCATTGTGCCCGCTAGATTCTAATTTGCTTCCCTCGCCGTTTTTGTGGTGTGTTACCCTTCGAGCCCTGGGTTTGTTTTTACAGTTAAAAAACACTGGTAGGTAGATCACCGTTATTATGCAGCTAGCGGTAGAGAATATGCCCACCTAGCCCTCCAAGAGATATAGATCGGCTGCTGACCGGCAATGCCCTGCGTCTTTTAACTCGCGGTTTTAGCAGATTACAAAGACTCCCACGGAGCCTCACGGCTTACCTTTTTAGCAACCAGCGGCCTCCCTGTCATCTTACTCCTGGTGCAGCATCAGCGATAACGAACGAGGATGTCTGCGCTTTGTTTTTATCCCCCATATCCGGGTCACGGGTGACGGAGGTCCCGGTCACGTGGTCCGCACTATATGTGTCGGCCATTTTGAGTTGGGCAAAATATGTATGTCCCATTCGTTTTGGTAGTAATATCTTTCCTAAAGCAGATTTATATATGTTTTCCAATAGATAAACAAAGCATATATCTATTTTTGTTTATGTTTATTATTCTGCCGCGGTTCGCTTATAAGCCAATAGAAATTATAGCTAAATAGCGCAATTATAGCTAAATAGCGCAATTATAGCATTTCCATAAGGACAAAATGGTTTTGTCCTTAGCGAACCGCGGCAGAATAATAAACATAAACAAAAATAGATATATGCTTTGTTTATCTATTGGAAAACATATATAAATCTGCTTTAGGAAAGATATTACTACCAAAACGAATGGGACATACATATTTTGCCCAACTCAAAATGGCCGACACGTATAGTGCGGACCACGTGACCGGGACCTCCGTCACCCGTGACCCGGATATGGGGGATAAAAACAAAGCGCAGACATCCTCGTTCGTTATCGCTGATGCTGCACCAGGAGTAAGATGACAGGGAGGCCGCTGGTTGCTAAAAAGGTAAGCCGTGAGGCTCCGTGGGAGTCTTTGTAATCTGCTAAAACCGCGAGTTAAAAGACGCAGGGCATTGCCGGTCAGCAGCCGATCTATATCTCTTGGAGGGCTAGGTGGGCATATTCTCTACCGCTAGCTGCATAATAACGGGGATCTACCTACCAGTGTTTTTTAACTGTAAAAACAAACCCAGGGCTCGAAGGGTAACACACCACAAAAACGGCGAGGGAAGCAAATTAGAATCTAGCGGGCACAATGCATAAAATAACGCGTAATAGCAAAACACAGTGTATAAAGAAAGAGCCTGTAAGCCATAAGACAGTTTGACGGTTTAACTCACTAAAAAACATAAGGAGTTTTTTACAATAAAACTAATAGGTAAAAAGAAAATTAAAACTCTAACAGCAGGTTTTGATTACAATCACATCCCGGGTTCTTTTTATCCAACTAGACAACTTGAACTTAAAAGAAGGAAAATAAGAAGTTCAAAACCGAGTATCAAAATCGGAAATAGGAGGAAGTGATCAAAACCCTTCTAGACCCCATGAGGTGACCTTAAACTTCATAACGAAAGGTATGAATATTTCAGAACCTAATAATTGTCGTTTTTTAACCATTATCAGAAGACCATAGCCTACTTACAAATTTGGCATCTGTGTGTATTTCTGTCCATTTGCAGTAGAAGTGTATAGAACCTATCAGAACGGTGGTCATCCCTGGTGCAGCAAACCTATCCAACATACGTATTTCTGGATTAAGGTACAACAGCAAGTAATTTTACACACAGGAATAAAACTATTTGGGGCCAAAGAAAGGGGAGTAGCATGATAGATGATTCCTTCTGTATTTTTGTAGGTGACAAACTCTTTTATAAAACGGAAAACATACCCCTATGGGATTGAGAAATAGAGGGTAAACCCAGAGATTATATTACAACCTGTCTCACTTGATTTCCAAGGTATGTATAACTTTGGAGCATGTACAAATAACCCTAGGATTTATGTAATCTAAAAAAGTACATATTTGTTCAATATAACAAGTCATGAAAAGACAAGAAATATCTCACAAATGAAGCAATCCAAATGCAAACGAGAGATATGTTTAAATTAACCATACAAGCAGGAAAACAGATTAACTGTGGCCACCGGTATTAAATCCGAAAGGAAATGACATAACTTATAAGATAAATATTGCCTGTATGTGAAAATCTAGAATTGCACTGATGGAAAACTGTAATGAATAAGTATAGGAAAGTTGTTGCTGTTATTACTCGTGTTTTTTAATAAATGTGCAATGTCTTTTGAATAATGGGAGCAATGTGTATAGGCATAGCTCGAGGTCTTGTTATAAATCTGTGTATAATTGTGGCATTCTCTTTTTAGTGATTTTAAAACAAACCCGTCCTGAAGAAGGTGTGACACACTGGTCAAGACACCGAAACGCTGCGTCGACTCTTTGGTTTTTACTGTAATGTTTTTGTATAATGATGCAATCTGTGATGTACTGTAAAGTGATGAAAATTTTAATAAATTATTGTTTTTAATATACCCAAATACAGTTAGATCCCCTTTTTTGAATGCCACAGGAACTATATCTGTTTTGTTTTAATTTAGGATGTTTAGTTGACCTCGAGTAGTTAAGACTGTTTCTCACATTGTCATTGGGGTCCAGGTCGAATGACAGGACCAGGTGTGACACAACAATAGTGTTGAAGCCACGCTAGGTCTTTTGGGAACAAGGGGCCGTGACAGAGGGTATCCCCTGACAACTAGGGACTTTCTTGTGTTTTAACATTAGTGAAAAATTAACCCTACACTCTTTTTCCGTATGTAAGATATTGTGTTTTGCTCACCGTCTTATCCAACGGTCGTTTAGTCAGCTGAGGACCTGTCTCTTTGCCAGCTTTGTGTGAG
Organism: Lissotriton helveticus; assembly: GCF_964261635.1. Lineage (NCBI taxonomy): Eukaryota > Metazoa > Chordata > Amphibia > Caudata > Salamandridae > Lissotriton > Lissotriton helveticus. The sequence continues at coordinate 231,975,131 of NC_136067.1, read as the reverse complement.
TGATGACGCAGAAGAATGTCACCACGATATCGGTGATTCTGTGGAGCGCGTCGTCATCGATGAACCCACCGCACTTCTCTTCAGGTCACGTCAGCGTCACGTAGGGTTAAGCATTGTTGACTGTCACGTCAGCGTCATGGAGCGTCGAGTCTACGCATGACTGACTGAGTCTTTCCTTCATTGTGCTCATGTCTCCTCAGTTTCATTAAGCTGATTTTTTTCCAACCATTCTTCATGTGAAAGGTACTGTTTATTTGACATTTTGACTGAGATTCCACAGATCGCTCACCGGAGCTGATTTCATTCGGAAACTTCCAACATTACGTACTGCAATTTTCATTTCTGTTCCATTTGCGCCATCTAGTGTCTGTTTTTCATCATAGCAAGACTACATGAAAATATTATCAATTCGATTTAGACACTCTGGATTGAATTCTGTCAATGTCATTTACCTGACTTGCTGGAGAAGTCGAGCTGTTTATCGTGACAACGGTGACTACTTTTATTGTTTTAGTTTATTGTTTGAATTATTTGATAATCACATGTGTACTTGTGATTATATGTTTACGCTTCTTTACATGTTATGTTCAAGAGTCTGATTTGATTTACTGTTACTACATGAACTGTTTATATGCTGAGATTTTTGTTAATATGCTCCTTTACTTTAATTTCAATTAGTTAATTTACATTTACTGATTTTAGCTACTTATGAATTGAATTTTTACTGGTCATGTTGTGCTATGCAAAGTCGTGGAAGTGCTAAATTTTATTTTATCGTAATGAACCACATTTGTGCTCAATTTATTTGAGGAGTTCATTATTTGTAGTATTGGCTTTAATTGCTTGAGCCATAGGAGTGCGCTAATTGAGTTGGAATACTCAATTTAAATTATTTTAGTAATTCTTAGTAGGAGCATTTGGAACTACTATTGGTAGGTGTTGAGATTTAAATTGGTATTTGTTTGATGAACATTTGGAACTACTATTGGTAGGTGTTGAGATTTAATTTGGTATATGTTTTTGATGAACCACTTTTTCTTAGTGCTCTATTCTAATAGAGGAGTTCACAAACTTTTTACTGTGAGGAGTTGTGTAGGTGCTATGTTTTCTTCTATTGCATTGAACCACTTTTAGTGCTGTGGTGTTCAATCCTAGTGTGTATTTTCTGAAGATTAGTTTTCAAGTTTGGATTTTAGTGTGTATCTTTTGCGGAGCCACATAGGTGCTCATTGGTTGAGGTGCTCCATCTCTTTCAGGTTAAATTATATGAGGCTGCAGAGTCCTCAGTTATGTTCATTCATGATTTATATTGTTGAACCACGCAAGTGCTCTATTCAGTTAGAGGTGTTCAGTTTTACAGAGAGCCGCTGAGGAGTCATGTACCTTGTGCGAAATGTTATAATTTTACATCAACTTGGGGTGTCATGTACCTCATGCACTAGGAGTTATGCGCCTTGTGCTGTGTGTTTGATTGTAAGTTTGTTTCGGGTAGTGTGTGGGTACTTCTGCGTCCTATTTTTGTTATTCTATTGGGACGCCATTTTATCTAGTTTGGTTCCCTGTCTATTGCTTTTTGTGACAGTCTGGCCAACTGGCATGATCTGTGATATTTAGGGTTTTAGTTTGTGATGGGAGATGATGGTTGTGTGATATTATGCTATAATGCTATTTCATATTTTATTTGTAGTCATTCATTTATTTGTGTTGACTGCTTACCTGAAATCCTGACCTTATCATCGTCAGGGCATACTGTATTTATTTTCTCTTGCTTTCTTTTGTGTTCATTGTTTTAAAAGAGGGAGATGTGTTATATTCTGGTCATCTCTTTCCCTGCTGCTCAGCCTGTGTATGTGTGATGTCATTAGAATGTTCGTGTATGCATGGTTTGAATGAGTGGTCAGTTTGTATGAGTGGGGCTGAGCAGCTGGATGCTGCTCCCGGTGGGGCCTTCTTTTCTACCAACTTTAAATAATAAATTCAATTAAGAACATCTACGGCTACTGGATCTACTTACTTAATTAAGTACTTTTAGCATTACAACAGCGATCTTCAAAAGTATTCAGATTACCACTACTTCACAAAACAGCATGAAGTCACAACACAGTCGATCAGTTGGTGTAAAATGGACTTCTATTCCAATTAAAGGGAATATGACCTCTAAATGTAGATTCAATTCTGGTTATTTCTGTAGCCACCAAAAACACACAGTGTAGCTTTTGGGAGGTTGTGAATTGCTAATGGTTAAGTAATGTCTGTAAATCTAGAACGGCGGGTAGGTCTTTTTCTTTTCTGGGTCCATCCTTAGGGAATAATCTTCCACTGGATCGAAGATGCCTTACCTCCACCACTCTGTTCCAGAAGAAGCTGGAAACATGGCGCTTCTCGAATAATTAATTCTGATCCCTTGTCTTTCGCTTCTCGGTTCCTACATTGTTAGTGCAGAGCGTCAGGGACTTTACGTTGAACAGTTGCACTTTAGATGTTACTTTTACATTAAATTACATTACCTGCCTGCACTTAAAAACTGGTTTAAATAGTAGAAACAATGCAGAGATCAAATTTTGTAATTCAGACTGTGAGGAAGTCACAGGCAAAAATCAGATATATGCAGATCTTCACAAAAAGAGGGTTTATTTGAAATACATGTCTCTTATATTAATATGTTATGTTATTTTATGTTAATTGTACTTGTAGCGCGCACAGCTACGCATGAGTGTCCCGGCACAATGAATTAAGGGGGAGCAGAGAACTAACAGATGAAAAGATGCATTTTGAGACTTTTCTTAAAAACCGCCAGATCCTCAATAGTGCGAAGAACCAGGGGAAGGGCATTCCATGCAACTGCCGCCTTCCAGGACAGAGACCTGCCACCCAGCCTCTGAAATTGAAAATTGGGAACCGTTGCTAATCACAGAGATGCCGATCGCAACAGTCTTGAGGACATGTGAAATGCAAAACGCTTTTGCAGATAAGATGGACCAGCTCCGTGTTTAACCCTTCAAGAAGCCCTGGGGATTGCAAAAACATTCACACACAATCAAAACAGCTAAGATTAAACAAGCATTGGCATAGCCATTAGGTTTCGCCTTTGGGACCTTATAAGTGTTTAGTTGATGTTGTTTCACCAAGGATATTGTGCTGGATAACTAAACACTTATAAGGTCCCAAAGGCGAGACCTATTGACTATGCCAATGCTTGTTCTTTTAGTAGAGATTCCAACTCCTTATCTTATTCAAGATCTGTTGCCAGGCCTTTGACTTGAGGTGCTTCTCCAGATCATTCTACAGCAGCTGCAGCTGCCACAGAAATCAGCTCCTGAAATTCAGTGCGTGAATTGGTCAAGGTCTTCCTCCTCAGGAGCTGTCGGCTCTTCAGAAATGAGGTGATTCTTTTCCCTCAAAACCTGTTAGGTAATGTGCAAAAACTAGAAGTTGTCTGTTTATATACGGTTGCCATTCAACGGAAACGTAAAGTCTTGCTTCATTTAAAATAAGGGCAGCCTACGACAGCACAGGTTTATTTTGAAATAAGCAAAGTACTCGTTTTTAAATTAACAATCCAACGAGGACATAGATCTTTGGAACATAATCCCTAGTTCCTTAATAGGACCCTGAAGTGATGAAACAGTCTCACTTTGAAATATAATACATAGGCAACAGTGAAATCCGTTTAGAAACTCTGTGAACTACACACACAAAAATGTAAGACAGAGTTTCCTTCAACCAGACAGAAAACGTGTGGTTGGAAGGAGCAGGATAAGTTTGTACGAGCGAGGCAGGATTACTGTAGCAGAAATGAAAGAAAGACTTGTGACGCATTAGATCTGTAATTCATTTCTTTTCAGACTCAGAAATTATTGTCTCAGACAAGATGCTTCCGTCACATATGTAAGAGACATGAAGATCAGGTAACAGATCTTTTAGTTGTATGGTAATATTTAAGTGGGATGGAATACTGAGAGTGCAAAGATCACATGTCAGCAACACAGGGGAGTGGGAAGCAGGAAGGAACCATAGACTACACTATGTGAGGGCGTATTATATTTCCACCCCCCTACACAATCACAACCCATGAGATAACCAGAGCAGAATATCAGAAATAGGAGCCTGCTTGGGCGCGGACATGTTACGGCAATGTTCTATCATAAGCCTGTACTAAGTGTGGGTGAAGGAAGGTGAGATCTCAGTCTGCTATGGCTTCAAAGCAGCACAGCTAAGGCTCATGGTACCTGACCGCTACAAAGGTGCCCCGATAAAGAATGTGCCAGCCACTTTTAAAGTTGTTGGTCAGTTTGTGTTTCTGCTCGCTTGTGTGTGCTCATATCTCATTATGGGGATGGAGTGTTTGTGTGTGTTTGTCTATGTCTGCAGCCCAACCAAATGTGCAACTCTAATTCAATCCACGGGAGTCATTTGTACTCACGTCAGGTGACCTGTGTCTGAGGTGCAAGCAAAAGGTACATTAGGCAACAGAGGATAAGAGGGGGGTTCCTCCTTGGGAAAATATGCACACACAAAAACTAAAAATAAGAATAAATAAATTAACTGAGCAGTGAACAAGAAGAAGAGAAGAGAATGAGGCGAAGGCACCGGATCCAACCATAAACAAGCATTGGCCGCGCGGCCTGGCCGCAAAATGAAATAATAAAAAATAAAAAACGCGAGTTGTGCTCACGCGCACGTGCGCCGAAAAGAAGTGCTGTGCACGTCGTGCGTGTGCTTGTGCGCGTGAGGGTAAGATGGTCCGCCCCTTTGGAAGCACTTCCAAAAGCGCCTTACTAAATGTTTCGCTAGGCAAGCGCATGCGCAGGGCTCTAGCGAGACCTAAAAATGGAGGCTTAAACAGGTGTAAATAGTTTTGTAATTATGGACCTATAATTCAGGTTTAAACTAAAAACTCTATGAAGTCTCTGGCAAATGAAAACAGCTTGATGCAGCAGTGCTGAAACAAATCCCAGAGTGGGGGTGCTGCCATCAATGTCACTGTACTCAATGGGTTTCTGAAAATATAAGTATAACACAAAATAACAAGTGTTTCAAATGAGCCACGTGCATTCAGAAAGAGAGTGGTGACGGTCTAAATATATATATAGTTGATGTTGCATTTTTAAGCACACTGTCACAAGTGCTTTGATTTGTTATGATCCTATTCAAATCTTTGTTTATTCATGGTTCAGGTTTACAAAAAAGACTTTCATATGTACTTTCCCAACTGCTAATTTATTTTGAAATATTTTTGTAGTTCCCTTTTATGTATTTACATTTTGTTGTGTGTTAGAATAAGCAATTCCCTACTGCCGTGCCTTTCACATCAGCATGATTATCATAAATTTCACTATACAAAATCCTCTTACTTTGCAGTCAGAGAAAAGTTTACGTGGAATTGTTCAGAATAATAGTGCTATTTCTCAAGTAATTTGCTCTCTGTGAAGTCTCCTTCTACCCAGGACAACTGATTAGTAGTACAATCCGACCTAAATAAATCTAGGTGCTTATAAAAAATCAATCAAGTCAATTATCCAATTCAATACGTTGGGAAGAATTCTCATATTGAGTGGCCACCCCATTTTTAGGGCTCGCTGAGCCAATGCGCATGCGCTGCTCTGCAAGAGTTTAGCAAGGGGCTTTCAAAAGTGCTCCCAAAGGCAGCAGGCGGATGAGGTACAGTGCATGTGCGCCGGGCGCACGCACCGTTTTTGTCAGCCTGCAGCCTTTGGGAGCACTTTCACAGCCACTTTGATGTTTTCAGTGAGCCGCGTGGCCACTGAGAACATCAAAGCGGCCCCGAAAGTGCTCACCATTTGCCACCACCTCCCTTATCCCACTTCCTGCGTGTTTGTCTTTACCATGCCCCCCTTAAAGGGCACAAATGTAGTGTCTCCTGTGAGGATGACTCCGTTTGGTCCAGGCCCACGCAGGCTTTCAAGACCGGCAATTTTTGTGGGCCTACTGTGTGTAATGAAAGGACCCATGTATACAAAAATGTCAGTTACGTTACAGCGTGTATTTTTCTATCTATCTATCTATCTATCTATCTATCTATCTATCTATCTTTCTATCTATCTATCTATCTATCTATCTATCTATCTATCTATGGCCCTCACTCTATCTATCTATCTATCTATTGCCCTCACTCTATCTATCTATCGCCCTCTATCTCTCTACCTATCTATCTATCTATCTATCTATCTATCTCACTCTATCTATCTATCTGCCTCGCTCTATCTATCTATCTGCCTCACTCTATCTATCTATCTATCTACCGTCCTCACTCTATCTTTCGCCCTCACTCTATCTATCTATCTATCTATTGCCCTCACTCTATCGCCCTCACTCTATCTATCTATCTATCTATCTATCTATCTATCTATCTATCTATCTATCTATCTATCTATCTATCTATCTATCTATCTATCTATTGCCCTCACTCTATCTATCTATCTCTCTATCTCTCTATCCATCCATCCATCCATCCATCCCTCTTATCTCTCTCTATCTATCTATCTATCAATCACCCTCACTCGATCTATCTATCTATCACCCTCACTCTAGCTATCTATCTATCGCCCTCACTCTGTCACCCTCACTCTATATATCGCCTCACTCTATCGCCCTCACTCTATCTATCTATCGCCCTCACTCTATTGCTCCACTCTATCTATCGCCCTCACTCTATCTATCGCCATCACTCTATCTATCGCCCTCACTCTATCTATCGCCCTCACTCTATCTATCGCCCTCACTCTATCTATCGCCCTCACTCTATCGATCGCCCTCACTCTATCTATCTATCTATCTATCTATCTATCTATCTATCTATCTATTTATCTATCGCCCTCACTCTATCTATCGCCCTCACTCTATCTATCGCCCTCACTCTATCTATCGCCCTCACTCTATCTATCGCCCTCACTCTATCTATCGCCCTCACTCTATCTATCGCCCTCACTCTATCTATCGCCCTCACTCTATCTATCGCCCTCACTCTATCTATCACCCTCACTCTATCTATCGCCCTAACTCTATCTATCGCCCTCACTCTATCGCCCTCCCTCACTCTATCTATCACCCTCACTCTATCTATCGCCCTCACTCTATATATCTATATATCGCCTCACTCTATCTATCGCCCTCACTCTATATATCTATATATCGCCTCACTCTATCTATCACCCTCACTCTATATATCTATATATCGCCTCACTCTATCTATCACCCTCACTCTATCTATCGCCCTCACTCTATCTATCTATCTATAGCCCTCACTCTATCTATCACCCTCACTCCAGTTTCAGTTTCATACGTCTTTATTTCGATTTTTACATCATAAAAGACAGTCTACATAAAAGGAATAAAACCAAATCATATATGCATAAAATTTAGGAACACCATATTTCTTCCAAAACAGTTCATCATTATAAGACAAGAATTAAACAGTAATTTTAAAGACGCAATATGAAACAAGTACCCATATTTAAAATGTATAAGCAAAGTACATGAAGGTGTCTAGCTCTAATAACCCAGGCCCACCAAGATACTTTGCTACTCCTATAACCACAATCTCTGAGGTATTTGTTCTTAGAGCCCACAATGCCTCTGCACTCCCTCCAATATTCATCTGACGGCAAATGGGCCTAATCCATTTATTCCTTGGGGTTAAATAGGCCGAACAAGCAAAGAAGAAATGACCCACACTCTCCTTTTGGTCATTGCACCAGGGACAGTACTCAGTTGTATGACCGTCCCATTTCTTGGAAAAGGACCTTACTGGCAAAGACCCAACTCTAAACTGATGGTATAATTTTTTGTCCAGGCTCCTGGTAAAAACATCCCAGTAGTTCTCAAGTAGGGGATCCAATTTGTGCACCAAGAATCGATCCGTTAGGGTGGCAGCATCTGACAGCGCAACAAATTGGTGTCTAATAGATGCCCAGAAGAGCATTTTAGATTCTTTTTTGGGGGGAAACGCAGTAGACCCCGGGTTAGCCCACAATTGGCTAAGTCCCATACTTTCCAAGATTAATTTCACCTCCCGGAGCCATGGAATATTACCAGAACCCATGATTGATCTCACTTCTGCTAGTTTGTTAGCAAAGAAACTTAGATCCTGCGACGTCCAAATCCGTCTCCACAATGCTACCAGCCGGTACCGTGCCATCTCATTTATCGGCTTACAGCCCATATCCAACAAAAGGGGTTTAATTGGTGTGGATTGAGGTAATCATACCAGGTTACGCAAACATTTATTTTGGGCTCTTACCAAGGGGGTTAGGTCCATAAAACCCCACAGGTCGACCCCATACAAAATTGCAGAGTTAATTTTTGCTTCAAAAATCTTTAGTACAGGTAAAACCCTTTTAGTCAAAGACATTCTTCGCTCCTGGATTAGGCATCCCATAAGACGTACAGATCTTAAGTGGAGAGCGTCAACCTGTGGCTTCCAGCGCAGGCGATAGTCTAGGGTCACTCCAAGATAGGTCATGACATCCACTTGTTCAAGGGCAACTCCATTCATGCTAACATAGCTTTTAATGGGGCGATTTTTTGTTAATACCATAAATTTGGTCTTGCTCACATTTATTTGCAGATCATTACGTTTACAAAAATCCTCAAATCTGTTAATCGCCATTTGGAGACCACTACGTGTCTTGGAGAGGATTAATGTATCATCTGCAAAGATGAGCAATGGGAACTTAGTCCCGCCCAATGTGGGTGCATCAGTGGGAGTGTCTGCGAAAAACTTCACCACCTGTTTTATAAATAATAAAAAAGGGTAGGTGCCAAAACGCACCCCTGGCGGACACCCCTCGTGACGGGAAAACTATCCGTCACCTGCCCCTGTCTCCCCCACCTCACCTTAGCAAAATTGCCCTCATGCAATCTTACCATGATTTCAAGGAGTTCGGACGGCAGTCCTAGCTTGCCTAGGACAGCCCACAATTTTGCCCAGGGCACAAGATCGAAGGCGGACTTAAGGTCCACAAAGGCGGCATAGATGGTCCCTCCGCCCAACAGCACCATCTTCCAGTATATCAGAATGAATCGGAAGACCTGGTCGATGGTGCTGGTGCCTGATCTGAAGCCAGCCTGTAACGGTGAGAGAATGCTCTCCATCTCCATCCACCCTTGAACTTTGGCAAGGACCATCCTGGCGACAATTTTCTGCAGGGAATCTATGAGACTTATGGGACGATAGTTACCAGGGACCGATCGATCCCCCTTTTTAAAAATGGGAAGAATTTCCGCACCTTTCCAAGACTCTGGCATCCTTGCCCCTTGGCAATAGCATTAGCAACCTAGTAATATAGGGAACCCAGAGTTGGGGGTCAGATTTAAATGCGTCTGCCGGGATGCAGTCCATCCCGAGAGCTTTCCCTGCTTGAACCAACCGGAGTGCAGACTCAGTGTCATCATTCGTAAACGCCAAAGGATGACGGGGGGACGGAGGCGATGGGACCCAAATCACCGGGGCATCGAGGAGTTCGTATTCAGGGTCTTTAAACTGGGACGAGAAAAGGTCCACCCATGCTTCCGCAGAGACATGATTAACTGGGGTCTGCGAGTCAGGGTTTCTGCCCCATTTCACAACTTCCCAGAACTTAGTCTGGTTAGGGGAAAGGCTGGCCTCATAGAGGTCAGACCAATAACACTTGTCCCACTCTCTCCTCGCCTCCCACTGAACCCTCTTGTACTTTTGCAACGCCAGTTTGATATCAAGGGTTACCCTAGATTTGGTAGCTTTTCTGAGCCCACTATATGCCTCCCTGCATTTTTTGTTATACCATTTCTTACTGGTGCCAATTATTTTCTCTTTCCCGTGCTTCGGAGGTAGGGTAAGGAGAGCCTTCAAATTATTGAAGCACTGCTCGTGTAGATCACTAATCTGGTGGACTGCTTCCATATTGGAAGGTAGATCATATATGGCACTCAAGGTTGATGAAACTTCCAGAGATATGCCATCTAGCATGGCGGGATCCGCCACGACCCTGCACTATCTGACCCTCCTTCTATCGTTGGTTGGGACAGCCTCTGCAGTAACGCACGTAGCTGCAGGAGACCTGCCTAAGCCACCAGAGAGCTTCAAGCTTAGAGACAACGGGTTATGGTCACTCTCAGGACGAACCACAACTACCATGTCTTCCAGGAGGGACCAATACTCCATTTTGACCAGAATGTAATCAATTCTACTTTTACTAACCCCGTTATCAAAAGTAGGATGGCCAGCTTTGTCAGAAATCGTACGACCGTTGGCCTCTCTCAAACCTCACTCTAAGCACAGCCCTAGCCAGTGCAAGGCAGCCTCGGTACCCTTGTTAATTTTTTTTTTTTCCGGAGTTTTATATAGCGCGAACTAGAACCGAACCGAATCAGTTATCAGAGCGCTTTACATAGCACCAGTTAGGTTACATGAGGACACACTTTCATTTTTTAGGCACGGGGAGATTAAGTGATTTGCCCAGAATCACAGGGGGTTTTTGGCGTCGTTACAGAGACTCGAACCCAGATCCCAAGGTCCGAGGTCGAGCGCCTTAGCCGTTAGGCCAACCCCTCTCCCTGGGCTCAGTGTCAAATTCGGGATGTTCCACATAGCATCTTCCTCAGAACACAAGTCCTCGCCCTCACTCTTCAGGGGTTCAAAGGTGCAGTTGAAATCCCCCGCTATAAGTATTAAATTATCTCTCCCAATCAATTCGAGGTAGGAGTCCAACTCATCTATAATAGCCGGGCTTCTCCCGCCGGGAAGGCCTCGAGCATATATATTGATAACAATAATATCCTGGTGATTTTCCCTGCATAACTTGATCCCCAGAATATCCGGATTATTCACTGGAATTTCCACCCGTCTGTAACTGATGGACTGCCTAACCCAAATTACTAAGCCCCCTGACGCTCTACCCTTAGTACCCTTGATGGCTGGTTTATAAAAATTAAGAAAACCTGCTCGAAAGATTGGTTCAGGAGCCCAGCTCTCTTGGAATAATAAAATATCAAAAGAATCTACAAAATCTACCCAGTCATCTGAGCCTATTCGCCCTTTAAGCCCTGCAATGTTCCATGATGCTAATTTGAGTATCATATCCTGAGAGGAAGAGGCATCGCAATTCAAGGCCCTCGACTCTCGGCCTAAATCCCTACCGTCAATAAACGGAAAACCAACCAGGGAGTTACCCTCTAAAACGCTCCCAGCAACCTCATCCATCTTCAAATGCCCCCCCTTCTGACTGGCTGAACATGTTATACTAAGTAAATCAACTTCCCCATTTTCGAAGTTGCCAGATTGACTCTCTCCGCCGGATACAGGACGGAGTCAATCAATGTACTCCAAACCAGAGAGTGCTTCAAAGCGATTGAACAATTGTGGAGTGAATGGGGTGTATGTGTTCCTATCTGTTGGAAATCTCCCATAAGTTCTTCTAGGCGTTAGGGGGTTGGCAAAGGGCATGTTATTTCTTTTGGGATACAAATAACTGAGGCCCAATGACTGCACATCCCCCATCCTCCCAAATCTAGCTTCCCTACGTATAAAGTCCACCACCCAAGGATCCCTGAAGTTTATAATGATGCAATCCCTATCCAGGTCCTTCGGACAGTGTCCCACCTAATCTACCCTTCTGACACTCAATATCTCCGGGGCAGAGGATGGTGGGAGGGGTCTTTTTTTATTTAACCAGAAAACAACTTTGTTTCTGAGGTCCCCATAGGATTCAGGTATGTATTCCCTAAGGGTTGAGACACCTGTTAGAACAATCGTATAAGGAGTGGCCTCAGGAGGTAAGTCGATACGAGGGGGCCCTGTTTATGAACTTTCTGAACTAAGGCAATGGGGTTTTTGTCTTGGCTCCCCGAAGCTCTAGTACTTGGTTTGGTCTGAGAGGTCGATTTGGAACTACCCCTCGCAGGGTTCAAAACTTGGGCAACAGTGGAAGACTTGGTATTGTGCATTGTGTCAACTTTTAACCTCCCACCCCTAGAGGTTACCCCAACAGGATTGTTTGTAGCTGTCCGAATATTAGGTTGTGTAGCAGAAGCCTGGAGTGGCCGCTTAGTTGCGACAGCGGCACCCGGAGGATTTGATATGCTAGTTGGAATAGAGGGTGTAACTTGAGCATTTACTAGCTTTTTTAATATCCCAATATTATCATTAATAAGGTTCTCCAGTAAATCCAGTTTCGAGTTCATAAGTCTGGTTCGTTCTAGTAGGGGTAGCTTAAGTGTTTTTACTAAAAGTTCCATTCTACTTAAGAGGCAGTCATCTTTACTAGAACACTCAGGGCTAGTAGCTAAATTCCTAAGTGGTACTTGGGGGGGGGGGGGGACGGAGAACTAGTTGTGACCAGTGAAGGCTGGGAGCTGGTAATTGTTTCTGGGGCAAGGATGGGATGGGGTATACTATTTATTTTAGGAATTTTAGAAGTACCCCCCTTCTGTGGGCCCTTACTTCTCTTCCTCTTGCAGGGCATTTTCCGTTGGGACTCTTCAGTAATAGAATCAAATTAGACAGGACTAGCATTTAACACACTTTCCCCACCCCTACTTCCAATAGAGACACTGGATTGTGAGCCACCATCAGTTGAGTTCAAAATCGATCCCTCCACCTCGGGATGAACATCTACCAACACAGGGTCCCAAATCTGAATAGGAATCATAGTGGATGCCTGGGGACTAACCACTGTTGCAAAGCTACCTATAGAGGAGTGCTTCCCCGTAATAAGATCTAGCGATAGGCGTTTCTCGGCAAAGGCTATCTCCTTTTCCAAGATACCGGTCGCCCTGGTTATAAAGGCATCTAGGGGACCAGTTACCACCCCACTACACGTCTGCAATTGCACTGATCTTTCTTTTCCCGAACGTAAGGGCATGATTCAAAATAACAAAGGAGGCCAACAGGTATTAAAGGGGGCCAAAAGTGAGCAACAATACCTCCCAGAATAGACAGGATCAGCAAAACAAGGGGCTTGGCCCAACCCAACCCAACCCAACCTCGGCAGACCTCGGACGGCCTCAGACGGCCCGCCCTTTGTCCGGGCTTCGTCCCGCGCGCGTCCCGCGTGTGTGTAAAGCCTGCCAACTGAATAGGTGTAGATGAGGGAAGGGGCGGGAAGAGGAACAGCTGCGGCCGATCAGCGCCGCACAGCAGGCTGGTCCTCGCAGTCCTGCCTTCAGCCTGTGGTGGTAGAACAGGCGAGCAACAACAGTTCAGGGCACCCAACAATGGCGTCCTCACTCCCTCGACGACTCAGGGCACGAGCGGCACCTGCGAAGCGGGGGCCGCGAGATGTGGCGCAGTGGTCCGAGATGCCAAGCTCCGCTCGAGGTACAAGGGTCCAGAGCCTCAGCAAGCACAGCAGTAGTCCCTCAAAGGCGGCCAAAAAACAACGTTCCCAGCAGGTATGGGCTCCACAAAGGTTTTATGTTGCAAGGAGGGGCGGGAAGAGGACCAGCTGCGGCCGATCAGCGCCGCACAGCAGGCTGGTCCTCGCAGTCCCGCCTTCAGCCTGTGGTGGTAGAACAGGCGAGCAACAACAGTTCAGGGCACCCAACAATGGCGTCCTCACTCCCTTGACGACTCAGGGCACGAGCGGCACCCGCGAGATGTGGCGCAGTGGTCCAAGATGCCAAGCTCCGCTCGAGGTACAAGGGTCCAGAGCCTCAGCAAGCACAGCAGTAGTCCCTCAAAGGCGGCCAAAAATCAACGTTCCCTCACTCTATCTATCACCCTCACTCTATCACCCTCACTCTATCTATCTATGTATCGCCCTCACTCTATCTATCTATTGCCCTCACTCTATCTATTGCCCTCACTCTATCTATCACCCTCACTCTATCTATCTATCTATCTATCTATCACCCTCTATCTATCTATCTATCTATCTATCTATCACCCTCTATTTATCTATCACTATCTATCTATCTATCCTATCTATCTATCTATCTATCTATCTATCTATCTATCTATCTCCCTCACTCTGTCTATCTATCTATCTATCTATCTATCTATCTATCTATCTATCTATCTATCTATCTATCTATCACCCTCACTCTGTCTATCTGTCTATCTATCTATTGCCCTCACTCTATCTGTCTATCTATCGCACTCACTCTATCTGTCTATCTATCGCACTCACTCTATCTACCGCCATCACTATATCTATCTATCCATCTATCTATCTATCTATTGAACGCCCTCACTCTATCTGTCTATCTATCTATCGCCCTCCCTCTATCTATCGCCCTCCCTCTATCTATCTATCACCCTCACTCTATCTATCTATCGTACTCACTCTATCTATCTATTGCATCACCACAGCATCACTCAGCACCACCACAGCATCACTCAGGGGGACCACAACATCACTATGAGCTACCACAGCATCACTGAACGCCACAGCATTACTCGTCGCCATCACAACATCACTGAGCGCCACCACCGCATCAATCTCTGCAACCATTCAAAACAACCGGGTCGAATATGTTCTCTCAATGTTTCAAGCTTTATTACAAATGTAACAAAAAGATGTTAATATTTCACTTCTGTTCTTGGATGTTCGTCACAATAAAATACACTGAACATAATCTTCACAAAAGTTATTTACAAAAGTTTAAGCTATTGCCATTATAAATTACAATAACTTTTATTTAAGTTTTAATTATTAAAAAAAAATTAAAAGCCATTGTTATTTGTCATATCAATACATCTAAGTCACGTAAATACAACACATATTGCATTACAAATGCTATAGGTGTCACATTTGCGAAAATTAAAACTATTGGCATTGTAAATGACAAAGCTAATAATTTCGCTGTTTTCAAAACCAACACATAAATAATAAATTTGTCATTTACAATACCAATAGCTCAAACTTTCCTAATGCAAGACCTATTGCGTTGCAAATGCTTGTTTGATTTTGTTGCTGGTTTTTAGACACTGTACACTGGGGAAGTACCATCCAGTGTCCACTCTATGTGCTCTGGCCCCTAAAAAATGAAGACATTGTCTAATTCCTGATTGGCATATTTAACTTGCTGTACAGCGATGCTATAGGTTGCAAAAATACACCCAGGAATTAAAAGTTACAGTCATCTGTGGACTGCAGCACCTATTGTCCCATCCACACAGGAAATATAACTTCAGTCCTGCCACTGTATGTAGCCCAACAGCTGTATTGTATACCCTTCTGTGTGAGCTGTTAAAATACTCCTTGTTGAGCTGTTAAAATCCACCCTTTAAAATATTATCAAGTTTCCCTTGGCTAGACCTTGTAGCCCACAATGTAGGGTACATGGGGCCTCATTTATTAAAAGTGACGCAATGCGTGAAAACAGCGATGCGTCACTTTTCACTGCGCTCTCCCTGCGACACTAACGATGCATCATATTTACAGTATGACGCATCATGTCGCAAGGAGTTACAGATACGTCAGTATTTCTGACGTATCTGTAGGCGCAAAAGTGACGCATTGCTGGAGTGTGTCACAAAAGTGACGCAACTCCAGCAATGTGTACTTTCACATGGGCAAGTCCCATGTTGTTAGTTCCTGCGTCAGTCTTACCCCTGCCATGAGGCAGGTGTAAGATTTTGACGCATTAGCGTCCAAGAAATGGCGCAGTGAAATCTATAGGATTTCACTTCTATGACCCTTTCTTGCGTCAAAATGCCCCCCTTGCATACATTATACCTTGGGCAGGTATAATGTAGCACAGGGGTTTACAAAGTTACGCATCTACCTAGATGCATCACTTTGTAAATATGGTGCAACAAGGCACATTTTTTACTCCTCTGGTGCATCACAAAAAGTGACGCACCAACGGCGTAAAAGTGACACAAGGGCTCATAAATGAGCCCCATGGTATTTAAAAGTGGGGCATTAAAATATATATCAACGCTATTTTCACTGCAGCAGAACTAGCTGCACTATGTATAAAATCGGAGTACAGATTAAAATTCTAATACTACATCTCAGGAGTAGGACCAGTAGAAAAAAAATTAAATCACTATTTGTAACAATTATCGGAAATCCATGTTATTATATATTAAGGAGATGTAACACTGAAAAAATTGCTTTTTTGCTGTTTAAAATTCCAGGAGGCTAATTTGCACTAGCGCTCCAGCTTCCCCAAGCTTGTGCTAGTGACTATCACTGGAGCGTTACTTTTTCTTGCCACATTGTCTACTAGCATCTTTGAAAATGAATTTCTTTGGGTCTTCATTCGGGATATTTTGTGTTTTGGTGGCATTTTGCTTATTCAGATTTTCTATAGTTTTTATGAATTGGAGCAGTATTGTTTCTGTGATGTTTTTACTGTTTTGCTACATCTAAAAGCTCTACATATTTTCTTAAGTTAAGCCTGTCTGCTCTGGGCCACAGCTACAAAGAGCTGATCTCAGGTTTGCATTACTGAAGCCTTTGTATGGACTTGACAGGTTAGTGATTTTGTTTATTTGGTAGATTGCCATCCACCACCAATTAATAATTCACTTTCCTACGTATTCAGCGACAGGATCCAGAACTTGTGTTTAAGCAGTACCACTCAGTTTTAAAAATAGGAATTAAAATTCCCAAATATAGTTAACAGCAAAAACGGACTTTTGATTTTTAATTGGCATAAAATCTTTTATTGGTCATTTTTGATTATTTTTCGAAATTATCTTTGAGTTCTATTTTTGCAGTCAAATTCTTATTCAGAACCTGGAAGTGGGTCTGAATACCCCAGCAAGAGTCTATGTGGTGGAGATGAAGGTTATCTGCATGAAAAATATGCGAAATAGAGGCCTGAATAGGACGGTGGACTATTAGAAAGCCCTCAGTCCTGTAAAGAAGTAAAAAAAAAACAGAACTCAAGTAGTGGATGCATTGTCTCAAAGAAGCTTCTGATGTGCACCTTTAAGGGTATGAAGTGAGAGTGTTCACTGCCGGAGCTCCTCACAGCTAGAGGCTCACCTGATGGAGTTTTATTACAAACAGTCAGAAATGGGTCATCAAGCCAACCTGGAAGAGAAGAAGATTTTGCTGGAAGAGAAGAGATTGGCCTTAGACAGAAAGGCCAGACTGGGGCTTACATCCAGTGAAGAAGGTGGCAGCAGTGGTGAGATGTCTACAAGACAGTCACATACCCCTCACTTGTCCAAAAGTATTGTGTCAGTCTTTGTGGTGGAGAATGACATTGACAAATGGTTTGCCTACTATAAAAATGCATTGGGAAGGCACAGGGTAGACACGGATCAATGGGGTGCTTTTTTAGTGCAAGCTGGTGCCAACATTTGGAGGGATACAATCCTGATTTGAGAATAAAGAATAGCTGTCCTAAATACACATACATGAAAGAGGCCCTAGTGCAGTTGTTTGCTTCTACATCTGAAGAGTACCGGAAGACATTCTGGAATACACAGAATCACAACAGTCCTGGGTAGATTTTTTAGCTATTCGATTGAAAGCACTGGAGGGTTGAATGAAGGGTAATAGAGAGGATACTTATGATGGGGTATACAATTTGATTATGACAGATCTGATCTTGAGGAAATGTTCTTCATGGTTGCACCAGCTTTTAGTGGACTTCAATCTAACTGAGCCCAGAAAGCTTGAGAGGGCAGCTGATGTATGAATTTGCAATAGAGTGTTCAAACGATCCCTGGAGGGAGTCTCAAGAAGAGGTTCCCAGATTCTCACATGTTAAAGGAGGGAAGCAGCAGATTTCAAGTAGAAAATTCCTTAGGGTTCCAAACTTCTGAAAAGGAAAAAGAGGCCCAACCAAGTGCTGAATAGCAAGAAAGGAGGAACAAACCAGGAAATACATCTTTTAAGAGGGGTACGGGCTTTGCCTGCCTGTACCCAGGCCACACAAGGGGGATTTCTCAAGCCCCAAGAGGAAGGCTGGTATGATTAACACTTTATAGGGTGAATATTATAGCATTAGAGGAGGATTACCCAAAGGAGGCTCTAGTATAACTTAGCAGTGAGGAGGATCCAGAAGGCGTCCTGGCAATACCTGAGAGTTTTATAAAGTACCACCACCTTATGCCATTGAATGGA
The DNA here is from genome assembly GCF_964261635.1 of Lissotriton helveticus. Lineage (NCBI taxonomy): Eukaryota > Metazoa > Chordata > Amphibia > Caudata > Salamandridae > Lissotriton > Lissotriton helveticus. The sequence goes on along the minus strand of NC_136067.1, from coordinate 231,957,102 downwards.
GCCCTAGTACCTGCTCTGCAGTATGCATGTGCCAGCAATAAAAAAAATTGGAAAGGTTGATGTTCCAATAACAGTGTCTGCCAAGACAGGTTTGCAGGGTAAGGAATGTCTATGGGTAAATTCTGTCCAGCTTGTGACGTTAGTATCCCTACAATGGGAGATGGTACTACCCAGAGTAAGGTAATTGGCAATCCTGTTATACCCTTAGACTGCATCCTTGGCAATGAGCTCCCAGCTGGAGGAGCGGCTGCCAAGGATGGCCCCAAAATCACAGATTTCTGGGCGTACTGTACCCAAGCGTAGGATGCAGCACCCTTGGACAACAGAAAGGGGTAGGAAGAGATGCCACTCATAGTGTGAATACCAGAAGCCCAGCGGTTTCATGTTCTTATAGGAGAAGACCCCAAGACTGGCACTGAGGAGGTCATTTCACACCTAGAAGTGCTGCATGAATGATCACACAGACAGGAGCCAGGCAGACATCTACTGAACATAGAGTGAGTCACCCTTAAGGGGACTGGGAATCCATTCTAGACATCCTGGGCTGCAAGGCTCCTGTCCGAGACAAGCGTACAGGCCCTGGGATGACAGAATACAGTGCAAGGAGGGTGTCTTTATCCTGCAACAGTTGCCCCCGCTCTAAGAAACCTGAGGCCATAGAGACTTCAAGAGCAAGTACATAACTCTTTACCAGTGACATGACTTGATGTGAGTCCTACACAAGGCACCAGATTGGAGTGTCGACCTATCACTGGATGGCTAGGATCCTGATTCCTGATACTGGCAGCTCTCAATGGCCTTTTGCTTTTTATTCAGATCTGTCCCTGACCAGGGGACAGAAGCCTGACCAGGGAGGCAGGATAGGTGACGTCAAATTATTCGCCATATTGATGATATTGACCTGCTGCGAAGCCTCTAGGCTAGGTTTAACTCTAATCCTGGTGTGGTCTGCAGATGAGAATGATGTTCCTGTGGTTGGGGCTGAGTTTGACAGAGTGGCGGTACTGTCCAAGGCAGATTTGATGGCAGGCCCAAAACTGTGGAGGAAGTCTGACTTCCCCGTACTGGGTGGACCTGATAGAAGGACGGGAGGCTAGAATTGACGCAGTGTTATTTCAAATTGTTCATGCTTAGATGCTGAGAACTACCAAGGGAGTGACTAAGCAGCTCTTTACCTTTTGTCTAGGAGGGACTGTGTAGGAAATGCCCCATTTTGAAAGGTCATCCCCATTTTATGCACAATTGTATTGCCTGTGCACACTAGGGCGCTGCTGTCCTGTGCCAAGTGGATGTGCTTTGATCCTTAAAATTGTCTGTTCTTCATTTGCATATTTTAGCTTTTCTGTAGAGATATTATGCCATCCACTAGTGTGCCAGAGGAGAACGTGGCTTCAGGCCACCTTTCTAGCATTACTGCTTCCATATAAAACCTGCAGTGCAAACTGTTAATTAAACCTTTTTTAGAGGGAAAGCCCTCCTTTTATTTATTTATGAACTACCCCCCTCAAGGCCTGTAGCCTCCAAGCTATGGTGCATGGTTGAGGTATGTAAAATCTGGTTTTTACCATGTCCCTATTGTGACTAGGCTCTAAAATATATTTTTGGTGAGGCAGGCCTGGCTGTCTTGCGTGGAGAATCAGAGTACCATTTAAAATACTGTTTTGTTATGGGAAAAACTACAATAAATATTTAAACCACTCTTTTTAATAGTTAATAATAAAAGTTTAATTGAATTTTGAAGTTGGATTGTAAATAAATATGAAGGAAAAGTAACTTTAAAAAAATTGGTCCCCTGCCTGAGGTTTCTGGAGGATAATTTGCATTAACTCTCCATCTTCTCATAGGTTAACGGGGCCTAAATAAGGTGTGAATGAGGTGTGAAACTCTTCCCGGGAGCGACACAATAGGTCACTAGGATTGACAGGCCGACATGAATAGACAGGGATAACTGCTTTGAGCTCAACACAAGGATAGATGCTATGGCTCTCTTGTTAACACCACAATGTCAGTTCCTACCTGCCATGTCTGTCTGAAGCAAATTAAAACTTCTGTGTTTTTCAAAGGGAGCAAACAGGATGACAGGACAATTTTGGTGTATCCCATGTCTGGTTGCTGAAGAACCCTCCTTTTGTCCTATCAGATTTCTGTCTCCTGGTTTCCTGTGGATATATGGCCTACTTCAAATTTGATTTTAGTGTTAGTTGTGGTTGTACACTGGTAAATTCCACAGTCCACTCCCTTACACACTCCCAGCCCTCAGAGACCAAGTCTACCCAGTTCAGTTTAGTGTGACTGTAGACCATTTCATCTTGACACTACCCTGTCACATGGCATTTTAGGCCTTTTTGCAGTAAAGCCATAGTCCATTTATTTTAAGACCAATATTTTGACCGCCTTTCTGCTGCACCTTGAGGAAACCTCAGAAAATTGTTCCCAAAATAATCAAGATCTCCTTTACAAATTATATCAGATTTTCAACTTTTAATTGGATCTTATTGCTGACTTGTTTGAATTCACAAATGCCTCCAGACTATGCTGTGAAATCTTCAATAATCTAGGTCCTGATTTATGATGATTTTACTGTGAGTAGGTGTGACTTAATCATCCAGGGCTTCTGGATGATGGTGACCATCCTGACCCTGTCAGAACCAGTCGCTCCACCCGCTCCTGGCCGTCCTCGAATTTCTTCCTCACAGTGTACCCTCATTTCATCCTCACTGTGTGCCCAGCTCCGTGTGGTATCGTACTTACTGCCTAATTAGCATCTCTGTGCCCTGCTGTATGTTTGATCGTATTTGCTGCCGTCCTCGCATTTCTTCCTCACTGTGTGCCCTCATTTCATCCTCACTGTGTGCCCAGCTCCGTGTGGTATCGTACTTGCTGCCTAATTAGCATCTCTGTGCCCTGCTCTGTGTTTGATTGTATTTGCTGCTGTCCTCGCATTTCTTCCTCACTGTGTGCCCTCATTTCATCCTCACTGTGTGCCCAGCTCCGTTTGGTATCGTATTTGCTGCCTATTTAGCATCTCTGTGGCCCGCTCCGTGTTATATCGTATTTGCTGCCTTTTTTAGCATCTGTGCCAGCCTGTGCCCCGATCCCGCCCGCATTGTTTTTTGTTGTTGTTACTTGGTGCCATTTTGTGCCCCAGCCCATCTCCTCCTCCCCGATCCCTGCCGCTGCTCCCCCGCGGCCCCACCCCCGTTCCCTACAGAATTCACAAGCGATCCCTTCCCCACTCGCCACCCCGCTCCCGCCTCCCAGCTGCTCCTCCCTCACTCCGCCCCCTCCACTATCCACTTATGTCAGATGCACCTACACGCAGCGGGCACGCGCAGCGGACGCGCCCTAAGCGCGCCAAAGGTAAGACCGTCTACGCCCGTCCGCGCCTGGACCGCGCCCAGCGCCAGACCCCCTGCCCCCTGCAAAATCCACTCCACCCACCTAACGTACGACGCCGCAACCCTCACTGCACTCAACAACAGCCGACTCCCCGACTGCCACCAAGCCGCCCCAGGACGCACCCATGGACCCTTCACCTGCCAATCCTGCAAGTTCGACTGCATCATGACCCACACTACATCCACAAACGCCAAACAGAGCCCCGACAACAACCACCTGAAGTGCTTCCTGCTCAACACCCGCTCGGTCCACAGACACGCCATTGAACTATGGAACCTACTAGACAACACCACGCCGGACGTCGCCTTTCTCACAGAAACTTGGATGAACGCCTCATCAGCGCCCGACATCGCCATAGCCATCCTGGACGGTTACAAGATCATCCGAAAAGACCGCATCAACCAGACAGGAGGAGGCATCGCCATCGTCCACAAGAAAACCATCCCCATCACGACCAGCTCCGACGACACCCTCACAACAGCCGAACACCTCCACTTCCATATACACACCGACCCCAAAGCCACACTTAGAGGCACCCTCATCTACAGACCACCAGGACCCCGTGCACAATTCAGCGAAGACATCACTGACTTCATCAGCCCACACGCCCTCCCCACCGAGGACTACATTCTCCTAGGGGACCTCAACTTCCACCTGGAAAATAACGACAGCAACACCATCTCCCTTCTGGACAACCTCGCCAATCTCGGACTCAAACAACTGGTGAACACCTCCACACACTACCCCGGACACACGCTCGACCAAATCTTCTCCTCCAGCAAACACGTATCCTTCAATCACACCACAGGACTCCACTGGACGGACCACAGCTGCGTCCACTTCAACTTCAGAAAGACCACGACCCACCCACAACAAGTCCCCCGCAGAAACTGGAACAAACTTACCACCGACCAGATCACCACATCACTAAACAAAAACCCTCCCACCAAATCATCGGACCCAAATCAAGCAGCCATCAATCTCGCACAATGGATCACCCACTGCGCCGACGAATTAGCACCCTTGAAAAAGCAACACAACAAGCCAGATAGCAAAAAAGCCTCCTGGTTCAATGACGACCTCAAGAACTCCAAAAAGATCTGCCGCACCCTCGAGAAAACCTGGCGAAAAAACCCAACCACAGACAACATGGCCGCCCTCAAGGATGCCACCTGCAAACACCACCAGCTGATCCGATCCACCAAGAAATCCGCATTAAAGGACCTACTCAACAACAACGCCCACAACAGCAAGGAACTCTTCAGCATCGTCAAAGAGCTTACCAATCCCAGCGCCGACACCAACGACATCACTCCCTCTCAAGACCTCTGCGACTCTCTAGCCTCGTTCTTCCACAGAAAAATCGCGGACATACATAACGACCAGTCCACCCCCCTTACCACCGAACTGAAGCCCCTCACCACCACCCTTTGCGCCTGGAACCCAATCAGCACCGAAGACACCATCCGCTTGATGAACTCCATTCACTCCGGATCACCAACCGACCCATGCCCCCACCACATCTTCAACTAGGCCGACTCCATCATCGCCCCCCACCTCCGGGATATCATCAACTGCTCCCTCAACACCGCTACCTTCCCAGAAAGCTGGAAACATGCCGAACTCAGTGCCCTCCTGAAGAAACCTACAGCAGACCCCACTGAACTTAAGAACTACCGCCCCATCTCGCTCCTCCCTTTCCCTGCCAAAGTCATAGAGAAGACCGTCAACAATCAGCTCGCCGCCTTCCTCGAGTCTAACGGCTCCCTCGACCCCTCACAGTCCGGCTTCCGAGCCAAACATAGCACCGAGACCGCCCTCATCGCAGCTGCAGACGACATTCGAACACTACTCGAAAACCTTTATGTATCAGCACTGTGGTTTCCAGGCATATATTTTTCCATGAAAAACTCAGAGTGTATGCAAATATACTTCTTTTTTTGTATTTCCTATTTGGTAAAAATGTTTTCTCCGTGCTCTACAGTGCAACGATTTCAGGCACAACTGTGGAGTCTCCCTACGATACAATATATGGAAAAATAAATACAAATATTGAATAAACTCGAAGAAAATGTAAACATATTTTTACAATAAATCTAATGTAAGCTATTTGTATGTGTTTATTTTACATATAAAACAAAAACAAATTTGGCAGTACTATCAACATCATTTTTAAATACATCTTTAATGTATATAACTATAATTAATTAATTTAAAATCGCTTTTTAGAGCTATAAATTGAAAAATACATTCTCAAATAAACAAAAATGTTTAATTATGCATTAATAATTATTAAAAGTGATGCATAGAATGTATTTAACACGAACAAAGCCAACACAAGGAGATGATGGACGGACCACTGAATCATTTCAGACACTCACCCCAGTCACAGAACTGGGTTGTATCCATCATTGTTCTTTAGCTCTCTTCGCCAACCCAGTTCAGACCCAGCCACATGCAAATCAGTCTTGGTCCTGTGTCTCATGGAAACAGTCCAGACCGAACTGCCAAGCCAGGTCTTCCCTGGATCGGAAATAACCATGTTGGGACCGGTTTCAGAGTAATACCCCTCATTAGCCAGGCTAGCTTGAATCCAGTGGCAAAGTGAGCAAGGGACCCACATTGGTGCATACCATGCCAACTTAGGGCAAACAAACTCAACACAAGGAGATGATGGACGGAGCGCTGAAACTTTTCAGACACTCACCCCCAGTCACAGATCTGGGTTGAATCCATCATCGTTCTTTAGCTTACTTTGCCACCCCCGTTCAGACCCATCCATATGCAAATCAGTCTTGACTCTGTGCCTCATGTGAACAGTCCAGACCGAACTGCCAATCCTGTGCTCTCCATGGCACTGGAGTCAAGCTATCCTGGCTGATGAGGGGTAAAACTCCGAAACCTGTCCTAGGATGCTTTTTTCCAGTCCAGGTAGGACCATGCCGGGCAGTTCGGGCTGGACTGTTGCCTTTGGGCGCAAGGTCAAGACTGATTTGCATATGGCTGGGTTCAAACAGGAATGGAATGGGGAGCAAAAAACTGTGGTATTTAGGCCCAGATCTCTTTAACCTGATGCGTGCGGGCGGAATTCCGCCCGTACGCTGGGAATCTGTAAAGTGCATGTTACATGACGAGCTGGGCTCGTCATGAGCGTGCGAGGAGGCTACCTCATGACGAGCCCAGCTCGTCATGAGCGTCGAAGGGGTTAATGGGGTGAATGTGTGACATTCTTCTGCATTCTGTCCATCAATTGTTCTTTTTGCATAGAATGTATTTGAAGCATTTTAATTATATTCTAAAAGAATTATTTCTACATTAATTTTTTGAAGCAAAATGCTAATTAGCTTTTTTTAAATTGAATTTAAAGTATATACTATACTTTAAAATTAATTTTCACACTAAATGACACTTATTTATATGTCTAACTATCTTAAATAATTTGAATGAAAACATTTATTGGGACGGAAACGTCCAATGCCTGGTTAAAAACATGCACCACTGCCTTCAGTGCCCAGCCGTACTAATACTGATTTTGATCTTGTTGGACTGGAAGGGCCGCCCAAAGCGCTAATTTCATAGTGGTGGAAGGCTACTGCCTTCACCAACAGTTAAGCACTACAAGTACGGTGGTGGCAGCATACCGTGTAGTGATCAGTAGTAGTGAACATGTTTTTTTCCCCCTACAAGCTCACTCATCTTTTTAATTCTGCTGGTGTGTGCTTAACTCACCCTTAGCCTACATCAGGTCGATGCTGAGTACTGCGCATTGCAGGAGTAGAGACTTTGCATTGGATATATGTGTGCCTGGGAAGGGTACAGTACAGCAGTACTGTGCAGTTTAGTTTATATGTGGTTTTTGCATGTACTGAGTGTATGTATGCCTGTGAGGAATACTAAACATCAGAGATGTAGTGCTGTGCAGTGTGTGTGCAATGAAAACATGTCTGGGTGTATGTATAATTGCATGGAGTACAATGTATGATAGGTGAAGTATTATAGAGCATTTTACATGGTGCATGTGTGCGCTGGCACTGTGTGTGCTTGTAAACAGCACAGCCTGAAACAGCAACACTGACAAACAACAGTACTGACCAGTGTGCACAGACTGAATGGGTGTGCTGAATATATGAGAGCATGTGATTGCACAATACATAGAAGTAAGAGTAAGTGTGTTGATAATGTATTCTGGGTGAAAGTGTGCCTGTAAGGCTACATTACATAGACAATTTGGAGGCCCAGGTGTGCCTGGTAAAGGCATAAGAAGTACTCTTACTGTGTGCTGTGTGGGTTACACACTGGAGGAAAGGAGAAAGAGACTACCTTTTTATACTTCAAAAGGTTGCTCTTTGATTCAGTGATAGATCACAAGGAAGGGGCCTGGACACATCTCAGGAAGGAGATAGGGATGGAAAGGGAATCATAAAGAGTAGGGAACGGAGGCCAGGATTAACCTTTTAATGCACATATCACTGTGACTGTCATCCAGGTATGAACTGAGTTGTGGGACAATCAGCTTCGGAGTCTTTCTTGCTGTGAAAGACAGCCTTTCAAGAGGAAAGAAGAGAAAGAAAAGTGTACATTTCAGAAGAAGCAGAACGCCAGCATAAAATACAAAGGATTCAGGGGCATATGTACTAGCCCATATCGCCATCACGACGTCACTTATATTGACGTTGTATTGGCGATAGAGGCTGCGCCTTATGTACAAGGCAGCCTTAAGCCACTTAACGTGGCTTAACGCTGCCTTGTACATATGGCCCACTTTCACGCTATGGTTAGCGTGAAAGGAGTGGGCAGTGGTGGAAAGGGGTGACGTTGCACCCTATGTAGTGGCGTACATAGGAGGCAGCTCCAAAATTAAGACCAGGGAAAAATTGGTCTTAACATGGCAAAACTAGGAGAAATGCATAATTTCAGCTCATTTTTGTTTTTTCCATGCATGCTGTCTTGTGCAGCACACGTGGAAAAAGCAAAATGCCATTGTTTGTTTATGTGTAGGAAGGTGTCCCTTCCTGCACATAAACCAACTTTTTTTAAAATACCATTTTGTCACTTTCATGTGTGCTGCATGAAGCAGCAGACATGCATGTGGCAGGATGGCATTTCTAGGATTGTTTATGTGCAGGAAGTGAGGAAAATGATATTTTGCCTGACCAAATATGACCAAATATGTCCACTACATATACCCTATGTTACATGTGTGTGCATGTCACCCATGCATATTTCCCGTAGTGGCCTGAATCACTAGGCCTTTGCAATCATGTCCTGCAAGTCAAGTCATCAAGTCTCCCAAACGTTAAGCTAAAATGAAGGCCCATGTATTTGCATTTTGCATTGTGCTCTTTTAAATAAATATCGTACTGAACCCTTTTTGTGGTTCAGATTGAAACCACTTTCTGAATTAATGTTTACATGACTCCTGACACACTGAAGCTGCAGTTACGTCCCTCTGACCTCGCATACTTCTAGTTCAGCCGAGAGAAGCCCAGCAAGAGGCCAAGACAGTATTATGAATAACAGTTATCTGAGGAAAAGTACACAGAACCCGTCCGAGGGAGATAGGCCTAGCCATTCTGTCTCCATTTAATTAAATCACAGTGCTTGCACCCATAGAAAGCTCATGCAACGAATAAATATGCCCTCTCTGTCTTTTAGTGACGAACAACCTTTGCTTCTTTTGCTTGCTGACTCTAGATATCAGTTGTACTAGATGTGCTGGTCGCCTTGACATAAAAGATCTCTCTGCTAGGTTGTAAGTCAGCCTCCACCCAGTTACACGTCAATTGCACGTCATGCTCAAAGTTGCACAATTAGGGCACAGTTCGAGCTGGTCATGCCAACTCCTCCTCTAAGTACCCACCCACCTATGACACCTACCTATCACACACCTATGACTCATCAAGTGTACACCCACATGTTCTTATCTCATTTTCTGTCTTGCGCCTGCTCCTATGTACAAGGAGTGAAAAGTATATAATATGATGTTTTGTTATTAAAAGATCAGAAGACTCTTCCTGAACCTCTGTGGTGATGGAACATATTCTCCCTTTGACTCGAGTTATTGGAATAAAGCCCATTTTAACTCAGATACCACGGACTCTGCTTCTCACTTGATGCATGCTAATTGTTAATGCCTAGAAATTCAGCCAGGGTAATATTTTATTTACCACATAATTTGGCGCCCTTTCAGGGACATATCCCTTTCCCCACTCGCCGGAGTTGTGGGTCTAGTCTTTGCCCCCTTCTACAGCCGTGACGGACTTCAAAGCGCACCAGCAGGTCTTCCTGCCACTCCCTCAGGCCCACGGAGGAGGACGGACTGCGACCTGGCCTCCATGTGAGGCGGTGAGGAAAGCGGATCGTCTCAACCAGAGGCCCAGCCCGTGAGAGAGCAAGGTCCGAGGTCTCCAGAGGTCCACCTGTTCCAAGGCGCAAGCGTAGTCAAGTCAAGTTTCCGAGGCCTTCAAGTTTCAAGTTCTGCTTTCCCGGTGAGTACCACTATGGGAAATGTATCAAGTTTCAAGACGGGCCCACGGTAAAAGGTGGGCCCGGTAAAGACGTGTCTCATTCCTGAGACCGGTATGGTTGTACTGTATTTTCAGTGCACAAACTGTTTTTCAAGTACATGTTTAACTCTCTGTATCAGTTTAGGTTGTATCTGTATCTGTTTCAGTGTTTAAATTGTTTAGTGTGAATGATTGTTGATTGTTACAGTCTATTTTTGTGTATTGTGTTTCCATTGTATTGGTTTCTGTTTTCAAGATTACGTCAGATAGGGACCAGAAGAGGTTTACTAGAATAGACAGTTAAAATCCGGCCTAGAGACACACCTGGTCATTTTATGTATAATAAGCATGGGCTAAAGGCCATTTGGAAAAAGAAGTCAAGACCCTCTCAGAAAGACGCCATTGAGTTATGGCGCAAAGAGTCACATAGGAGAACAGAGAAAGAATTCAATAAAGCAGAGAGAACTAAACAAGCCAAGAAATGCCGTTGTTAACTGGAATTTATCCCGTTCTGTCAGAAAAACTAGCTAAAGTGACCACCTCAGAAAGACCCAGTAGGTAGAGAACGCCACCACCTGTACCCTTTAGAGTATGTAGAATTAAAGCCAACAACATCTGAAGAGTTCATTTCCTTGTATCTAGACAAGTCCCTTCTGGACTGCGAAAGTGCCTTGTGAGTAACTAGTTGGTTTATTTGTGAATTGCGCTTTGTGCTTAAGACTTGTGAATAGTTTGTTACATCCATGTGTGTAACGCCTTGTGAATGGCTTGTAGTTGCTTGTGAATAGCGACTTGAGATTAAGACTTGTGAGTAGTTTGTTGAATTTTCTTAAGTATAGCTCCTTGTAAATATGCCTTGTGAATAGCGTGTCATTTTTGTGACTTGTTGAGTTTCTTGTAAATATGGCTTGTGAATAGCGCCATGTGGTTATGGCTTGTGCAGAGCATGTTATCATCAGGTCCCTAGCCGTTACGTTAGGCAGGAGAGAGCTGGATCTCTTTCAAGTGCTTAGAGAAAATGTTTTGAAGATGTGCGTATGTGTTATGTGATAACGTGGAGAGATGAGTTCATGACTTTCCCATGTACTGCAGTCATTGGGGAATGATTGTACTTCGGCTGCCAAAGAGTTAATATCTTTTATTGAGAAGGCAGTATTTGTTCTAACAAGGTGTTGAGGGATTCTGGCGTTTTTTTTTGGGTGTTTGCGGGGGGCGTGTTTTTGAGCGGAAATCCGTACCCGTTCCAGTGGAGGGATTTGGTTGCTTTTTGGTGAGGATTTAGGGAATAGCTTGAACTACTGTGATGCAAAATTTGAAAAGGATCTGAGCTGTGGAAGTGGTGGAAAAAGCATGTTTTGTGCGGGGGTGCGATTTGCCATGTTATCCAATGGGCGTATTCAGTTTGCAGATTGAATGGTAAAATGTTGCATGGAGGGTAAAGGAGTGTTTTTGTGAAGGGTTTTGTCTTGGAATACTTGATTTAATGTGTTTAGCTCAGAGGACGGTAAAGTTGTAAATAAACCAGTCGAATTGAGATAAAGGTTTGCACAAAGAGTGCTTCAATGTTTTCACGGCTGGAAAGAAAATATGAAACAGACCCATCTTAGAATGTGCTTTAATTAGTGTAATAGAACAGTTTTTTTTTCCAAATAGGAATGTTTCTACAGGATATTTTTCCCAATGCAAGCTGCCCTTTAGAATAGCGTGTGACAGTTATCCCACTCACTTAGGAAAGTGGCTATTTGTAAATTAATGAACGTGGCCCTTTTTGATAGCTACAATACACTACCATCTTAGTGTATTGCTAAGAGTCCCCTACATTAGTTTGATTTGCATTCATTTAATTTCAAGGCTCACCTATGTACTTTGACAGACTGCTTCAATTAATATGTGCATAGAACAGTCCCCACTAAAATTAGAAAACATGGCCTTTTGAAAAAGTATGAATCTGGCCCTTTTAATAGGTAGAATAGAAAAGCTGACACACTTGCTTATGAAAATATTGGTTATGCAATGCAGAATTAAGAAGTTCGACATGTTATTTTCAAAAATGTAAAATATGGTGTGTTTCCATGCCATGATTGTTTTGTTCTGTTTATTGTTTCCCTTGCAGCTAGTAGCAGTACAGAAATATTTTAAAATGCTAGCATGTCACTCAGTTACAGAAAAATATATGTCTTTATTAATTTACTTTTTAACACGTTTTAAAGTTTGCTTCAGTTAAAGTTAGAAAAGCTCTGGCCTGGGAAGGGATATGTTATGACGTACAAGGAATGTGTTTGACCTTGAGACAGTCCGTCCGAGACCGAGATGGCCTGGTTCCCAGTAAATGTTTGTAAAGGGAGGGCTACTCCCTCTTGGAGCGAGCAGTGCCTGTCTTGTTGGCCATCCTCCAATTCTTTTCCGCGGACAATTATTGGCTGTTCTCCAGCTGAGTCAGGCTCTTCCTTGCAGCCAGCTTCATTGACTTCAGATAAAGTCACGCTTGCAAATGGATAGTTATTCCCCCAGTAGTGTAAACAGAATAATTGGCAGGAGTCTTGCTCTTGCAATGAGTTCAGCATCTGGCAGTCATTCAATTGTAGATCTCAGTGTAGCCCGGCTTGGAATTGATTCAAAGCTCCGAGCGCGAACATAATTCTAGAGGGAGGGGCTGTTTCTCACAGAGGCTCCAGCCTTCTGTCTATGACAAGTTTACTTTGGTTTTATTCAAATACATTTAGAGAACATATTGTAGGTAGTATGGTCATACTGTTCCCAAGATCTAGAGTAGGATTTATTGTAAAAGTGCAGAGGTTTAGGATAGAGGTTCCCCAATATAAAATAGTGCTTTTGAATTGAAAATTCATTTTTCTTTATTTATTTATTTCTATGTCATTTATTTTTGCTAGATTGATGACAGTGAGCCCTAGCATTTACAGTCAGACACTAAAGACAGTGTTTACATGCCTACCAACACAGCACTGACATTCTAATTACAGCAAGATCAGAACCAGACTGTGACATTGCATCTCTGACAGTCTTGTACTTTCTGTGTAAAGCAAGTGGTGTACAACACTTGCTTTTCAAGGAGGGTACACCAGGTAGACAGCTAACACAAGAATCATACAACTCATTACTAACCTTTCACAGCCCAGGACACAAAAGGAAGTACGTGCCTTTATTGGCCTCACTTCTTACAGTATGCATATCCAGCCAACCACTCATACAGTTAACTACACAGGAGGCAGCCATTTTGACTGTTCTCCCTAGGACACAAGAACACACCTTGGCATTTGAGAAATTAAAAAGAGCATTATGTCAAGCGCCAGTTTTAAGCGACTCCATGTTACAGTAAACATTTTATGCTTTTTTAATGCTTTTTTATTTATTTTTATTTATTTTTACATTTGACTGTAGCGAGACTGACAGGATATGAACTGACATTATTTCAACCACACATAGAGATCAGACGTTGTAACATTCTGAATCCTGCAACGCTTTTGCCCTCAAGTACAGTACATGCATCACCACATGACTGTGTGGAAGTAATGAATAAACCAAGACAAGACATGACAGATATTGCACTTCTGGGCCCAGACCTGACACTCTATGTAGATGGATCATGCATGAGAACAAGTACAGGAGAATTAGTAGCAGCGTATGCCGTGACCACAGAAGTCATAGAGACACAGAAAATAGACACACTGTCTGCTCAAGCAGCAGAGCTTATTGCTCTGACACAAGCCTGCATTTCTTTTTTGACCTCTCATGGTGCCAAGATTCAGCATGGCCAGCTTATTCAGGCCCTGTTAGAGGCCATACATTTACCTACAGCCATTTCTATCCTGAAATATAAAGCTTACACCAAAGTTACAGACACCATTACCCAGGGTAATGACCTGGCAGACCGAACAGCTCAGACAGCACAGACACCAACATACACGACAAGGACAGAGGTACCATTACTGACATAAAGCATGACAGTCAGGGATCCCACTCAAGATGTACTCGACATACAGACACATGCCACCACAGATGAGATAAAGAAATGGACTTTACAAGGAGGGATCCAGACTAACCAAGGTTAGATGACTAAGGGAAAAAGCACATGGTTTCTTTCAGGTTCTATGGTACAAGTAATCATATGCCCAACACATAGTCCCGCACACTTAGGAGAGAAGGCAATGCTAGACTGTTTACAGTATATTTGGTTTAACAAGCACCTATGTGCAGCAGTGGAGCAGAAAGTACGAACATGTACGATCTATTGTCAGTTCAATCCAGGTAAAGGCATTCCGGTGGAACAAGGCGGATTTCATCCTCCTGGCCACCCTTTTGAGGTTCTCCAGATGGATTATATCCAAATGGACAGATGTAGAGGAATCAACAAACATGTCTTGGTAGTTGTACGTGCACTGTCTAGATGGACAGAAGCATATCCAGTTCCAGATTATACTGCTGTTACAACAGCCAGACAATTAGTGCGCAGTACTTCCCCAGCTATGAATCACCTCATGTGATCTACCTCATGTGATCTATTCAGATAACGATCAGCCATTCTCCTCTGAATTAATGAAACAAGTGTCCCTTCGAGGAAATTCCATTGTGTCAGACACCCAGAAGCCACAGGCCTTGTAGAAAGACAAACCAGACAATTAAGACAAAAAATTGCTAAGATCTGTACAGAAATAGGCGTGGATTGGATGGGTGCCTTGCCGGTTGCCCTCTTTTACATGCGTATGGTAGCTCGTTCCAGAACAGGCCTATCTCCTTATGAACTGTATATGTGGGGTACGCCTATGCCTAGAAAGAAAATAACTGATGTTGACAGTAACATGCTGACAGATTACCTGGCTTCCTTGATTTCTGCACTACTCTCTTTTCATTCACAGGTTGCTGCTGCCTTCCCTGACACCTGACACCCAGGTCAAGGAACATGCCATAGCACCAGGAGAATTTGGACTCCTCAGGATCTTTGATCGTTCAAGTCCCCTTGAGCCACGTTGGAAGACGCCGAAGCTGGTGGAAGGACGTAAAGGCCGAACTCACCTTCATCACTACAGAAGACACTTTAGAACTTTGAAACTTTAAAAAAAAAAAGAACACTGACCTTTGCTGGAAAGTACCCCTCAGCAAGAGTATAGGTCTAGAGTGAGAACTAGCAAGTCAGACGTAGTTTAATTGTTTAAGCCCACCCGGTGGTGAATCGGTTAGACTCGATTCTGACATGTATAAGATCACAAACAAGAATAGTAAAAACGAGAATAGTAGGAAGAGAGATAAGAAGGAAGTATACTGCAAGAGATTACGCAGTAGATGTATAGTTACTTTAATCATCCTTTTTATTCTGTGCATTGTTATAATTGGTGTCAGTTTATTGCTACATGTTTTCTTTCCCATTTCCTCACATATACACTCTTCCAGTAACAGCACCGCAGAGCACACATTTAGTGACCTGCCTCCCCATGAATTGTCATATCGACTTGCACTACGTAACAATACCTTTATTCGAATGTTACACCATTCTCACCAGACCAGCAATGCGACTAATTGCTGGGTATGTGGCCAACTGCCCCCTTATCAAGAAACGAAGGGAGTATTGCCCTTCTACCCTTTACCGTTCTCACACAATGGTTCGTGTGGAGCATGGTTTGCTCTAATGACCTCAATAGATAGAAGGTACATAGCTTATTCAGGTGGCTGGATATACGGAAACCTGAATAAAGTAATGAATGAAGCATGCTTTCCAGACAAAGATGGATTCCCCCAAAGAAAGGGATCCGATTTAGAGAATGAAGAGTACGAACAGGGAAATGCATCTGTTAATTTTATAATGTTAAATGTTCAGCCAAAGCAAAATACAGGCCCACCGTTTATATCAGTCCTGCCAGCAAAAGGTGATTTATGTGTTAGTAAGAAAGGCTCAGTACATATGGGACACAGCGAGTGTAACACTGTAGTAGAGTTTGACGATAAGGGACTTTCTTCTTTCAAAACATCACGCCATACCTATTTCATTTGTGGTCAGACAGCCTATGTACATCTGCCCTTAGACTGGGGTGGGACTTGTTATATAGCATTCTTATTGCCACCCGTTTTTCTAGCCCCATCAAATTATCATAGAGATTCACGACTAGAACATGTTAGACAAAAGAGAGAGACAGATTCTGCAGGTATCGATCAGACTGAAACAGCATGGGAGCAATATACAGATTTCAACAGAGGATTCTTTTTCTTCATAGGTCCCATCCAAAACAGTAAACTGATACGCAGGTTAACAAGGACTCTTGAAACAGTTGTAAATATAACTGCATCTGCCCTGGCGAACTTAACCCAGGAACAGTCTGCTATTAGACTTGTCGTTCTTCAAAACCGCCTCGTTCTAGATGTCATCTTGGCGGATAGGGGCGGAGCCTGTAGAGTCATCCGATCTAGTTGTTGCGTTTTCATCCCAGATAATGCACCATCTGTGTACGAAGCAATAACAAGACTCCACAAGATTGCTAATGCCATACATCAAGACCCAGGCACATGGACTTGGTCCAGTTGGTTCTGGGGTGTAATATCTGCATGGGGATGGAAAGTTATGTCCTTCCTAGGAATGGCCCTACTTATGGTATTTGGTTGCTGTCTCTGTCTGCAGTGCGGCCCGGCGATTTGCGGCCTGTGTGCTACTGCCTGTATTCCACATCCACGTAAACAAAGGATAAAAGATGAAGAAATGATGCTGTATGATCAACTATACGGTCTCATGAATATAGATGTATCCTGAAGGGTTATGTAGGTGACAAGGAGGGAATGAGGAAAATGATATTTTGCCTGACCAAATATGACCAAATATGTCCACTACATATACCCTATGTTACATGTGTGTGCATGTCACCCATGCATATTTCCCGTAGTGGCCTGAATCACTAGATCTCTGCAATCATGTCCTGCAAGTCAAGTCATCAAGTCTCCCAAACGTTAAGCTAAAATGAAGGCCCATGTATTTGCATTTTGCATTGTGCTCTTTTAAATAAATATCGTACTGAACCCTTTTTGTGGTTCAGATTGAAACCACTTTCTGAATTAATGTTTACATGACTCCTGACACACTGAAGCTGCAGTTACGTCCCTCTGACCTCGCATACTTCTAGTTCAGCCGAGAGAAGCCCAGCAAGAGGCCAAGACAGTATTATGAATAACAGTTATCTGAGGAAAAGTACACAGAACCCGTCCGAGGGAGATAGGCCTAGCCATTCTGTCTCCATTTAATTAAATCACAGTGCTTGCACCCATAGAAAGCTCATGCAACGAATAAATATGCCCTCTCTGTCTTTTAGTGACGAACAACCTTTGCTTCTTTTGCTTGCTGACTCTAGATATCAGTTGTACTAGATGTGCTGGTCGCCTTGACATAAAAGATCTCTCTGCTAGGTTGTAAGTCAGCCTCCACCCAGTTACACGTCAATTGCACGTCATGCTCAAAGTTGCACAATTAGGGCACAGTTCGAGCTGGTCATGCCAACTCCTCCTCTAAGTACCCACCCACCTATGACACCTACCTATCACACACCTATGACTCATCAAGTGTACACCCACATGTTCTTATCTCATTTTCTGTCTTGCGCCTGCTCCTATGTACAAGGAGTGAAAAGTATATAATATGATGTTTTGTTATTAAAAGATCAGAAGACTCTTCCTGAACCTCTGTGGTGATGGAACATATTCTCCCTTTGACTCGAGTTATTGGAATAAAGCCCATTTTAACTCAGATACCACGGACTCTGCTTCTCACTTGATGCATGCTAATTGTTAATGCCTAGAAATTCAGCCAGGGTAATATTTTATTTACCACAGAAGTGACACCTTACTACACATAACAATCCTCCCTTGCATGCAGACACCCTTGCACTCTGGTGCAAGGGTGCCTGTGTTGGTGCTAAGTTGCTAAACTTAACGCCATCGCGGAGGGAAAGACAAGGCTGCACCACATTCTTGTTAATATGGTGCAGCCTTGCGTTTCAGAAGTGAAGGAGAGAGGCGTTAAGCCACAACTGGCGTTAAGCCATGACGGCTAACTCCTCTCTCTTCCACTTTCTTGTACATATTCCCCTCGGACCCATAATCACATTTCGTGTCTAGAAATAGTCTATAAGGGGAGGTAGAGACCTAAAGCGGTGTCATTTGCCAAGCAGCCAGACAGGCTGGTTGAAAACAGGAGTTTCTACAAGACGTCTGCCTGTGACACTGAACTGGGAGATAAGGCATATAATCTCCCTTCTGGTTGAGGGGATCTTACCCACGGAAACCAAAATCACCTGCCCTGGAGCTTTGAGCACCAGCACCTGCCTCCTTGTAGACCAGTGCACCCTGTGAAGAAGAGTAAATTGTTGGAGGGAGCTACGTTCAGTGTGGAGCCCTACAAAGACGTCTGTGCGGAAATTGGGTCATTGTCCATTTGCAGGAACGATACAGCAACCCCTGTATGGCAAGAGAGGAACGCCTTGACCTGAGCCATTTAGTCTGGGAAGGGTGGGAGACCCCAGACCCCCACTGCCTTGTTGTGGTGACCCCCATGCCAGATGGTGCTGCCATTGAACTTATTGTTGCCATGTACCAAGACTTGTGTCCAACTCAATTGCCAACACCATATTCCAAGAGGGGCTACCATGGTGTAAGCGATTGCACCAGGGGAGTCTGCACCCGGGTCGAGGTGAGCAAAGGCAACCCAGTATGCCAATACCAACATTGCCAGAAGTTCGGGTTGTTAACCAAATGAAGATTGCGGCTGTGACTGGTAAGTCGACCTGCACACCTGATTGATCCCCCAAGGTTCGCGAAGGACGCTGCAGAAGACTTTGCACCATTACTGGGCTTTGGTTGACAATTGGAGGATTTCACCTCCCCCCTCTCTCCATGTGGAAGGGGGTGAGAATTTAGAGCTGTTCTGATTTCTGCGAAAACGTAGCAGTACCACATGAGGGAGAGAAACTGCTCTTGCCAGATGTTGCTGCGAGCAGCCCAACTTCTGCAAACAGGATCAGTACTTGAGTGCTTATGGATTGGATGCTCGCTGCACTACTGAACGCATCCATACTGCAAGAGCGGGTAAGACTTGAACTGGGTCTGTGGGGCCCCGAGGGACTCAATGCTGACAACAGTGTTCCGGCACCATCCACACTTTTGACTAATTGCTAAAGAGTAGGGCTGGACTGAACTCACTGAGTTTTACTCTGTGGAGATCCAAGGAGTTGCATCAAAACTCCACAGAGGTCCTCCCACCAATGCAGATGTGATGCACATCAAAGGCTTTGCAGTCTCTATTGCGCCCTGTGTAATGTGTTCGTCTGATCTCGCCGCCTGGGCGGTTCACTCTGAGATGACTAGGGAGGGAGGTTTGAGGGCTTTGGGGCACTACTGTGGCAGATATGTCCCATGGATAACACACAGAGAAAATTCAACTGCTAGCACAACTAAACAGTATTTCAGCATGGCATGCAGTCAGTTCTGTGTGACTACAGACTGGAGACACTCGGCAAGGCATCTTCCCCAGTTAACAGGGCAACCACAGACAGGTCACACACACCTACCAGACAGGGCGGATTAAGGGCACATACACCAGAGCAGCAGCAGAGCGGGATAGGAAACTGAGTGCCGCCTCCAGGACTCCCTCAAGCGCGGTCCCAAAGTATCTCCTCAGATTTCAGCCTGGCAGGCCCATCCACTTGCCGAGGTGCAGGAATGAAAGAAGCAGCGTTTGACGGACACACACATCATTCATTTCTGCCTTGAAGTCATGCTGCACATGCTCATGAGCACACTGATTCTTCACATCACATCCTGGGCAAAGTCACCCGAGTGCAGCCTTGAGCACAGGCAGTAGTACTAATGACTGCTGCCAGAGACAATGGAAGGCAGCCAGCCACCCACCCGCCGCAGCGTACCACACTTGGCACTCACTGTACCTGCTTATGGTGGAATCGAGGAGTTCAGGGGGTAAAGTATGTAGATTTCCAAAAGACTACAAATAATCTAATGGTGTTATGGACAGTCAACATCCATGCGTTATTTACAAAGAAATGTATGCATTAAAGAGACACATTTGTCCTAATACAATAGCAAAATTATTGTAACTCAAGAGAGACTCCTTAAAGCTTGTGAAGGGCTGACTATCTGAGGACAGCTGGACAGAGGCAAGGGGAGACTCCATAGTCTATCAGCACTTTGTAATTCGTTCCAGTGCACTGTTATTGGTTGGTATGTCACTAAATGCTGATCCCCTTACATATTTAGCATTTCTCCCAATGCCAGTCAGCTCCTATAATTTGTAAAGCATAATTGAGACAGGCCTCTTTAAATTAAAGTATGTTTGGTCACTTCGGGTTCTGCTCTCAAATACAGCGTTGTTGTTGTATAGGAGTAGTCATATAGGCAGCACCCTATGAGGGGTGGGCATCTGTAAACTCGACGGAGGAGATTTTTACCAAACTTGGCACTCCAAGCGAACGCCACCAGCAGTGGTGAGGTTACCTCCCACCCCTTCTAAAGAGGCAAAGGGGAATCCTTGAGTACACCCTACTAGTGACCAATTCCTAGATGTGAAAAAGCCCTGCCCACATTGGAAGCAAGAGGGTGGGACACGAATTTGCCTTACAACTACTAGAGCTGCGACCTCAGGAGGATTGTGTTGTTGCTTATAAAAAAAAATATTTCTTTGATTGTGTAGAGTTAGAACTACAATACTTTTTTTCTTCTAAAAGTAAGCATTTGACTGGATATTGATTTTACCATGTGCACTTTGAATTATGAGTCATATTTACTTCACTGTATCTACAGTTCCCCCCAGAGGGAGCCTTTGATTGCTCGTCTATAGCTACCACTGAGAGTCAAGTGTAGTAAGGCTACTTGGCTCAGTTGCTTTGGATCCATAGTAGGTTGGGCCCAGGGATATCCGGAGTAAAAGGCCTCAACCCCCGTGGTTGGGTCCAGTAGGCCCTGCATGCCCAGTTGCCCTCTGGAAGGGATTCTGTCAACATTATGTCCTGTGGAGTTTTAGTGCAAGTATAGTCCAATATTTTCAATAGGAGGGTGTTGAACTACATTTACATGTGTAAATTACTCACAAGTGTAACTTACCATTGTGAATAGCACTGACAATATTTAATGTCTTTTCAACAATTGAAGACTTACTCTCTATTTCTTTTTTCATTTTAGAATGTTATCAACGTTGTAGGCGTTATTGTGGAAAATGCCACTGCATGGAATGTTCTGAGCCCAGCTGAGAAAATCACGAATAGCTCTCTATTGTTGAGTGCAACAGATACATTTGCAAAAAAACTTCAAATCAACAGTAGTAATTCCATAAATTTGAAAGCTGAATCTAAAAATGTAATCGTACAGGGAATAAACATCACTTCAGAAACTGACGTTTATAGTAAGCAGTTCAACTTTAGTAAT
The DNA here is from genome assembly GCF_964261635.1 of Lissotriton helveticus. Taxonomy (NCBI): domain Eukaryota; kingdom Metazoa; phylum Chordata; class Amphibia; order Caudata; family Salamandridae; genus Lissotriton; species Lissotriton helveticus. The sequence continues at coordinate 231,935,773 of NC_136067.1, read as the reverse complement.
GGAGCCGGAGATGTGCTAATACCGCCTGGGCTTTTGTCTATTGATACAACTGTTGTCACCATAGCCTATGCCTCCTTGGTGGATATTTTACCTGGGGGTGAAAATAATAGTGAAGTGAATAGTTTGGTTATGTCAACTGTACTAAATGGGAACATTTCAAATAATACTTTCCAAATTGTGATGGCATTTCCAAAAATCAACTCTTCACTGGTAAACCCCACGTGCGTCTACTGGAACTTCAGTCAAGGCAATGGGACTGGAGGATGGGATAACACAGGGTGTCATGAAAATGACACAGGACATGCTGTTACATGTACTTGTGATCACCTGACGTCATTCTCAATTTTAATGTCATCGGGCTATAAGCTTCCAAAGAATATAAAGGACATTCTCAACTACATCACTTACATTGGCGTGGGCATATCCTTGGCAAGTCTGGTTATTTGTATTGTGATTGAGGCTCTAGTTTGGAAATCTGTCACCAAAAATAAAACCTCCTACATGCGCCATGTGTGCTTGGTGAACATTGCTATATCACTTCTGATCGCTGACATTTGGTTCATCATCGGTTCAAGGATGTCAGATATCCTAGAGGAAGCCGCTATAAACAACACATCTACTAATGCGGGTGATGCCTGTGTAGCTGCTACGTTTTTTACCCAGTTTTTCTACCTCTCCCTGTTTTTTTGGATGCTCACCATGGGACTCATTCTCTTTTATCGCATGGTCTACGTTTTCCACGATGTGAGCAAGACGACCATGATGGCAATTAGTTTCTGTCTGGGCTACGGATGCCCCCTCATCATATCAGTTATTACGGTAGCTGTGACTCAGCCCAGTAACCAGTATCGGGAAGGACTGACTTGCTGGCTCAACCTCACATCCACTAAGGCATTCCTTGCATTTGTTGTGCCGGCCTTAACCATTGTTGCTGCAAACTTTGTCATACTCATCGTGGTCATTGCGAAGCTCCTGCGGCCTTCCGTTGGGGATAAGCCAAGCAAAGAAGAGAAGAGCACGCTGGTAAAAATTGCTAAAAGTGTTGCCATCCTGACTCCACTCTTAGGTCTGACCTGGGGATTTGGAATTGGAACAATAATCTCCTCAGCAAATGAAGTGATCCTTGGGATATTCACTACCCTCAATTCTCTTCAGGTCAGTACAGGAAAATTCGCACAAACAGGGACTAGTTTCATTGGTGCTATAAGAAAAATAATTACCTTCTTTAATGCTTTGCTGATATATAGGACCACGAGGGTGGTGGTGATTGAAGTATGTGCTGTGGTGAGTGAGTACAGATCTAAGCTCTTGGTCTGGTACACACAACATTCTTTATTTTAATAATACTTTAGGTTACATTTCGTTACACTTCCTACACAGTACCAGAAGAAGCTTGGTTTTCTAATTACCTTCTAAACCACTAATACTATAGTTGTTCGAAGTAGCACACACACTGACTACATCTTCAATTGCACTTTTAAGCAGGACGATCCACAGAATTATAGAGAGCACAGAACCCCTCACGTAACAGATAACGTCAAAGGGCACAGCATTCCTCCCATCTTCCAAACAAGTGCAAATGCAACACACATAGAACAGAAGGCAGACCTTACAGGACACACAGGAGAGCAGAAAGAACATTACGACTAACACGGACACATGCAAATACTTTGCCAAGATTCACAGCTGCAATGGAGAAACCAAGCCGAAGCTGCATTCTGACATATAGAAAACACAAACTAAAAGACAACCATTAACAAATACGCTGTTACTGGACATGCCGCACAGTGCCTACCATACTATGACATACTGGAAGCGAGCTGAGTATACTAACACACTACGAAAAGAACACATATCTTTTTAGAATTAACTGAATGCCCTGATCTTTCCCACACAGTGCACACCATACTCTGGGGCAAAGAACTCTAGATGGTTCGCAGGCTGCCAAACAACACCATGAACTCACAACATACTGCATCTGGTGATAGCAACCTGTACATCATGCAGGTCACATTCAATTAATGCAACAATCTACCATATTAAGGAGCATAGAACACACGTGGTACATGCATAACCCAAACCCAAAATGCGATTTATCAAGCCCCCCAAGGTCATAATGCATGGCCCTAATGGGCTTGGTAAATCAGGGAGTAGCACAATGCAGCGCCAATCGCTGCATTGCATTACTCTGCCATGGTAAGGCGTTCCATGGGTGCTCCCATGCAACTCCCATGGATTTTGATGCATTCACAGATTTACGCGCCAAAAAGATGCACCTTTCCAGGGAGACAAAACTTGGAGAATATATTAATTTCTCTTTGTTACTTCCTTTTTCTATGTGTGATGCATTCTGCAACACACATAGATGGAGTAATATGCCTCTGGTCTTCTTGATACATGGCACTGTTGTAAGGGAGAGAGCTGGGCTGAGCATAGGGATTTTTGGGATGTGTGGAACGAGAGGTGGTGGTTTATGTAGGCGGTCCCGGTGGAGGGCCTTGTAGGCATGGGGGAGAAGCTTGAAAGAGATTCTCTTATCAACAGGGAGCCAGTGTAGTGTTCGTAGTTGTTGGCTGATGTGGCGCGGAAGGTTAAGGACCAGTTTGGCGGCGGCGTTCTGGATGTTCTTGAGTTTGTGAATGAGGTTGTTGTTGATCCCGGCATAGAGTGCATTGCTGCAGTCTAGTCTGCAGATGATGAGGGCATGAGTGATGGTTTTCTAGTGTTCAAGGGGGATCCAGTGGAAGGTCTTATGGAGTAGGCGCAGGGTGTGGTAGCAGGAAGCGGTGACAGCATTGATCTGGCGGTCCATTTTGAGTTTGGTGTCCAGGATGATTCTGAGGTTGCGTGCGTGGTCCAAGGGGAGAGGGGTTCCTGAAGGCGGGGAGCCACCACTTGTTGCTCCAGGCATCAGAGTGCGGGCCCATGATGAGTACTTCAGTTTTGTCGGTGTTGAGTTGTCTGCAGCTGTTCTTCATCCACCTGGCGACTGATTCCATTCCTTCTTGAAAGTTGTGTTTGGAGAGGGAGAGAACGAGTTGGGTGTCGTCTGCAAACGATACGATGTTGAGTCCGTGTGATCTGACGATGAATGCGAGCAGGGCCATGTAGAGATTGAACAGGGTGGAGCTGATGGAGGATCCTTGGGAGACTCTGCAGGTGGTCAGTGTGGGTTCCAAGAGAAAAGGGGGAGTCTGACCCGCTGTGTTCTACCAGAGAGGAATGAGCAGATCCAGTTGAAGGCCTTGTTCGAGATTCGTGCACCATGAAGTCTGCGGGCTAGGGTATGATGTGAGACTGTGTTGAAGGCAGCGGAGAGGTCCGGGAGGATGAGGGCCACAGTCTCTCCTATGAGGAGTAGGAAGCGGATGTCCTCTGTCGCAGCAAGTAGGGCGGTTTTGGTGCTGCTGTTCCTCCTGAAGCCTTATTGGGAGGAGTCGAGGATGTTGTTTTCTTCTATGAAGGAGGTGAGTTGGCGGTTGACAGTGTTATCCATGACTTTTACCGGGTATGGGAGCAAGGATATCGGTCTGAAGTTCTTGAGGTCGGTGGAGTCCGCCAAGCGTTTTTCCAGGAGAGGGTTGATCTCTGCGTGTTTTCACTCGTTAGGGAAGGAGGAGGTCTCGAAGGAGCGGTTGATGATTCATCACAGCTCGGGGGCAATGATGTCTGTGGGTCTGTGGTAAATGTGGGTGGGCAGTGGTCCATGGGGGCCCCTGGAGTGGGTGTCTTCGATGCTGAGGGTGGTCCATCTGTCCAGTATCTCCTGCAAGGTGCAGGGAACGGTGGGGGTGGGTTCCCCGTGAAGGTTGTTATTGTCGAAGTTGTCATAGATGTTCTTGATTTTGTGATAGAAGAAGGTGCTGAGTCTGTTGCAGAAGTCCAGGGAGGGTGGGATGTCGGTAGTCTCACAGTTGGGTTGTGCGAACTCGTTGATGATGCTGAAAAGTTCCTTGCTGTTGTGTGCATGGGTGAATATTCTGTCCTGGAGTGCTTTCTTCCATGAGTATCAGATGAGTTTGTGGTGGGCGGTGGTGGCCGTGGTGGCTGCTTTGAAGTTGTCGAAGTCTAATGGAGTTCCTCCACAGCTTTTCGAGGCGTCTGCAGGTTCGTCTAGATTCCCGGAGTTCAGTAGAGAACCAGATGGCTTTCTGCGCGCGAGGGTTTGAAGTTTTCTTGAGAGGGTGTAGGTGTTGGTGCAGTCGGTGATCCAGTTGTGTAGGATACGGGTGGTAGTGGTGGTGTCGTCGTCTGTGGTGGTGGGAGCAGAGGTGCTGAGGGAGGCGGCAAGCTAGTTTTCGGAGATGATGTTCCAATTGCTGCGCTGGAGCTGGTGTGGACATCTGCAGGTGATGATTGCTTTGAAGGTGAAGTGGCTACAGCAGTGGTCTGCCCAATCGAGTTTGGATGTGTGGCTGAAGGTGATGGAGTTTCCTGCTGTGGAGATGGGGGTCGAGGGTGTCTCCTACAGAGTGCAATGATTCTGGTACGATCTGTTTGAGACCGATGTTGTGGAGGTTGTCCAGGAGGGAGGAGTAGGGATTTTAGCGGTTGTCGAGGTGGAAGTTGAGGTCTCCAAGCAAGGCATTGTCGGTGGAGGTGATGGCATGTGGGGGTGATGATGTCGGTGATGGATTCGGCGAAAGCTGTGCGGAGTCCGTGGGGTCTGTAGAGGAGGGTGCCTCGGAGGGTGGTGGATGGGTTGGTCTGTATCTTGAAGTGGAGGTGTTCCATCAAGTCTGTGAGCCCATCGGTGCAGATGCTCAGACGGAGGTTAGCTTTGTGGGTGATGGCGATGCAGCCAGCGGGGCATTTGGGGTGGTCCTTCCGGGTGATTTTGTATCCTTCAGGGATGGCGATCGTGATGTTTGGTCCCAAGGCGGCATTCGTCCAGGTTTTGGTAAGGAAGGCGATGTCAATGCTGGTGCTGTCGAGGAGGTGCCAGATTTACACGGCATGTCTGTGGAGGGAGCAGGTGTTGAGGAGGGTGCATTACAGGATTTGGGGTACGATGGAGTTGTTGCTGGAGGGCAGAGGTGGGTCCTGGGTCTTGGCGAAGGTGAAGGAGTGGCAGCAGTGTCATTTGGTGAGAGGTCCCTGGGTGTCGAGAGGAGGACAGAGCTAGCCCTAGTTCTTGCTTGCTTTGAGTGCGTGGAGATCTGAGGAGCTGTAGCGCTGGCGCGTTAGGGGACCAGGGTTCCTGACGCTGGTCGCAGTTGGGTCGCGGATCGGGGCAGACGGGCTTGCCTTTGGTGCGCCACAAGTGCACCCGCTGAGCGTCCGATGTGTGCTTCCACACAGCAGCCGACATTAGGTAGGGGTCGGGGTCGGGGGACCCCTGGAAGGATGGAACACACAGGAGCGGGAGGGCCCACAGGTGCAGCAGCAGCAGTAAAAGCAGAGAGGATGCAAAGAAAAACGGAAGGCAGAATAAACAGAAATGAAAGGCAAATTAAAGGGTAATGAGAGACAGATTGAACAGAAATGAAAGGCAAATTAAATAGCAATGGAAGGCAAAGTAAATAGAATTGAAGGCAAGATGAATTGAACTAGAGTGACGGAGAATGAAGGAAAAATAAGTGGAAATTAAGGGAGAAGAAAGAATTAAGAAAAAGATGCCAGGCAAGGGAGAGCCGAGTGCAACCGTCTGGACAGCGGAGCAGGGCTTCGAACCGCAGTCCCCGGTGATGAAGGCAGAGGCACTGCCTAGGTGAGCTACTAGTGGAGCTGAGTGCGGGCAGAGCAGAATCCTGAGGGAACTTGCTGAGACAGGGACATAGACAACGGAAATAGCATTGCACGGTTAGAAGTCCCTGCCCTACCCGGACCCCCTGATTGAAAAAGAAACTGGAGTTCAGAGATACAATACAAAGAGTCATACAGTTGCATCGTAACAATGAACATTCGGATAAACTAACAGACTGGACAAAACTGACACCAGCACTACAATCGCCTACTTTCCACAGCGCTTCGTGCCTTGGAAACTAAAGTACACTGAGAAGTATCCAATGTAAAGAATTATCAGGCTTACAGTCGAGTGTGTTACTAGAACCATTCCGGTCCTGAGGAGAGTTCCATCAATTAGGAACTCGAAACGCGTCGACCATAGTTCTCTATTTAGGCCAATCTAAACATAAACATGTAAAAAATGTTGTCAATATATGGTTTAATTAGAAAGATGGCCTTCATTGTCTAAAGATTGTTTCAACTCAAGCTGCATTATTGGTGTGCAGAATATAAATAGAGAATTTTTTGTATATATATAATTCCCGAGGGAGTGTTTGTGTCTCTCTCTTCTCTCTTTTCTTTTCTTGTTTTTGGCATATTTGAAGAGTCAGTGTGAAGTTGGATGTAATGTTGAATGAGTATGAGTGGTTTGTATGAGATGTTTTTACCGATGATACACACAGAGAGAATGGTACACTTGTATGAAAGGTTGTGGTTTTTATTTAATTTCTGCTCTACGAGCATCTGTCTAGGGTCGGGTCCCCTCTTTATGGATTGTATTCTTCTATGAGATTTTGATAAAGTTTGTGAACAAAAAATAAAAAGAACTAAAGAAAAATAAAATTGTTTTGTTCCAACCATACTGGTTTACTAGGTACAGTTTCATTCTGGTTGTTTAAGTCTCTAAATAAGTAGCAGTACTGGCATCTTGTTGTTAATTGAGACAGGGACAAAGGCAGGAATGCTCTGTATTCATTTAAATAAAGCACATTCCTGCTCTTTCTCTGCCACATAGTGCAGCAAGGTGACTTGCTGCGCTGTACTCCGTCACTTTATTATAAATCTGCCCACAAAATCAGGTATATCAATAACCTAAATCTGGCTCACAATGATACCCATGTTGTATACAGATGTATTACAATTAACTGAGTATTTTAATTGAACCAAAATTAGTTACTACTGATAATCAACAGTAATTAGGAGACTCGGTGGTCAATAAAATTCATTATGCTGAGCATAAAACCAACCCAGAGCCTTAATGTTAACATTTCATATTATCGGATAAAATATTACAGAGGCCCAAAAATCTTGGGTAGAAAATATGAGGAATACAAAATCCCTGGTGTTAGAAATGGGGTTTCCGGTTGGCCAGGGTATACACCTAAGCCAGGCAGAACCCACCACTCTAGTCAGGGTTACACACCCAAAATAACCACCCCTTCTCACCCCCTTGGTAGCTTGGCAGAGCAGTCCGGCTTATCCCAGAGGCAATGTGTAAAGTGTTTGCGCAACACACACTAGTGACACAGTAGGCACACCTGAAAAAGAGACCCCACACACGGTTATTTAAAAACATCCTTTGTATTGTTCATTAAATCACATTAGGCCATAAACACATGAATCACTGGGACACTAGACACTCGTCATAATGTTACATAGAGTATAACATAATGTTGCCACTGCGCCAATTGTCATAACAGAAGCAGTGGACTAAAGTACACACTTAACCTCTTCAATGCCCTGTTCCCATGATGCACTGGGCCAGGGTCAGACTAATTTGCATATAGCCAGGTTCTGAGCTGGGATGGTGCAGTGAGCTAAAAAACGGTGATGGATCAAGCCCTGATCTTTTGACTGGGTATGAGTGTTCTGTTTAACTCAGATGCTCTGTCCATCACCACCCCCTTTTCTGAATCGTTTTGGCCACTATAGGAGTGGCAGGGTATGCTCAGACATGAGTCCCTTGCTCACTGCACCATCAGGATTCAAGCAAGCCGGGCCGAAGACGGCTGCAATGCCAGAAACCGGTCCCCGGAAGCTTGTTTCCTTTCCAGTAAAGAATTGGCTTGGTAGTTTGGTCTGCCCTGTTCCCATGATGCACTGGGCCAGGGTCAGACTAATTTGCATATAGCCCGGTTCTGAGCTGGGATGGTGCAGTGAGCTAAAAAATGGTGATGGATCAAGCCCTGATCTTTTGACTGGGTATGAGTGTTCTGTTCAACTCAGATGCTCTGTCCATCACCACCCCCTTTTCTGAATCGGTAATGAGAAACAGCTCTCACCCTGCATTCAGGACCACAAAGGAAACAAAGTAGGTGCTCTCCCTACACCAGGCATAAAAAATAGGGGGAAAATGAAGCGCTCCCCAGTTGCTACAGGAGCAGAGGCAAGAAACACAACCATCACCGCCAGGCACTGGGCTTCCTTGGGGAACACGGGGGGAACCAAGGCAGGCAGCAGTAGGCAGGGAGACCAGCACAGCATGTCTAGCAGTCCTGGTGGCGATCTCTTCAGTTAGCACCACTGTGTCCCTGCAGAATAGAGTCAGGGAGCGGCTGGCAGCAGGGCAACAAGCAAGACAGCAATCCAGTGAGTCCTTTAGGCCCCACAGCCAGTCTTTCTGACAGAGGTTTAGTCCCAGTTCCAAAAGTGCTCACAAATGTGGGGTCAGACTCCCTGTATTTTTACTCAGAAAGTCTTTGTTCAGGGGGGCACTTCAAATCTGTTTAAAAGTACACAACACCCCCATTCACATTTCAAGCCCTGGCCCCTGACACCACAGGGGGGCAGAGACAGCATTGTAGAAGGCAGGAACAGCCCTATTCAGGTGCAACTCCTCCCACCACTCTGAATGCAGACCAAGCCTATACAGGTGCAATGAAAACTCCTCTCGCTACTCTAAATGCAGCAAAGGTCTATTGAGCGTAGCGCTGAGTCACCCAGGAAAGGCACAACGCAACTCAACCCCCCTTGTGACTGTCCAGAGTGAATGCACACCCCCTCTCTCCTGTCAGTCAAAACCAGACGGTGAATATACATCCTTTAGCAGGGCACAAAGACACATAAGCACACAGACATGCCCACTTCTAAAAGTTACATTTGTGAAATAGTAATAACAAATGCGCTTTCACAAATAAGCAGAATTTATCACTACTATTCCAAACATACCAAACATGGTCACGTCATGTCAGAAATGACCACTAAAGCACATATCAGGGAATCCCCAATGCAAACCTATGAGAGGGCAGCCTCACAGCAGTGAGAAACCTAATAGGCTGTTTGTTACTATCAGGACATGCCACACAGTTAAGGCACATCTCCTACCAGTTACCTACACAGCACTATGCCCATAGGGCCAGCTAGGGCCTACCTTAGGGGTGAGGTATATGTAGCAAAAAGGGGGTTTCAGAAATGGCAACCACTTTACATGCCACATCACTGCACCAGTAAACAGTGTTGCGCAGGCCCTGCAGTGCCAGAGGCGTGAGACAGGTTTGAAAGGCTACTTTGGTGGGTGGCGCAAGCAGCACTGCAAGCCCACTAGTAGCATTTAATTTACACGCCCTGTGTATATGGGATATCACTGTACAAGGGACTTACAGGTAATTTAAATTTACCAAATAGGTGTAGACCAATCTTACCAAGTTTACCAGAGAGAGCATATGCACTTTAGTAGTGATCAGAAATGGTAAAGTGCCCAGAGTCAGAAAACCAAATATCAGGTCAGAAGTAATACAGGAGGTTCTGGATGACCCTGCAAAAAGGGTCAAGTCCAACAACTGGTGTGGCAAATCTCATGGTGATACCCGAGAAGGTATTAGTGTTAGGATTAGTGTTAACATTGGTGTTATGTAGTGCGTGGGTAGGACGCTAGAACTAAAGTTTAATGATAAGTTTATTATTAGGTCATGAGGAAACCGGAAGAAATCAATACACAGCCAAACATCACAAATACATGCACACAGACCGACAGAAATGCCATCATACACAGCATGGACAGAGGCATACATATCCATAAATTAGATTTATCTCCGTGCACACCTAGGTTGAACTCGGCAGTTTAAATGTCGATTAATTTTGGCGCTGTCCTTGACGCACTGTGTCTCTCAGTGCCTTTATATATTAATAGGTTGTGTGATAGTATTATCACAAAGGGCGCGCTCCTTTAATGTGAAACCTGGTGGTTTCTACCCTGGCTTTTCAAAATGTATTCAACAATCAGGATCAGCCATTTGGTGTTGATATCATTCCTTCTTTATTCAATATTTCAATATCCTCCAATTCAAGATTTTAAATTGTTCATTTCAGTCATGAATTCATAAAGTGCGTTTCATTATACCCAATGCATTTCGGGTCAACCAAAGTAACCCTTCGTCAGGGGTCTGTTGGAAAGAAACATACAGGACCTAAGCGTTCAGGACATAACGTAACTAACATGCATAGATTCTGCAAATTAAACTAAAAACATACAACTCATATTAACATCTTCAATCATGTTGTAACGCAATCAAAAACTGGGAGATTCTGTTGGATGCCTTTTTTTTTCTTTTTTTTTTTTATCCTCATTTGCGTGCATGGCTCCAATCTATCAAAACCAAAAGACCGCCACAGAGCAAAAAGGCGAATGGTCGTGTTCTGTGCTGTCTCAGCTTATAGCTGGTGGGAGAATTCATTAGGGAGGAAGACCAATTCCCATCAGCACCATTCACACAGGCCAGACCTGATCTTGCTTAGGGCTGTGCCTTCGTAGATAGTACCCGAGTTATCGAGACCCCCATAACACCAAGACTCTCAGTCATGGTAGCAAGGATAAGCAATGCGCGCATTAATCATAGGACCTGGGGAAAGAAAAAAAAAAAAAAAACAGGTTTATTTGCTACTATCCAAGCATAGCCCAGAAAGCTCTCCTATTGGGATTTCCTGCTCTGGCTAGATCGAGTTTGGAAATTTGAAGAAGTGATGCTCGCCATTCATGCACTGTCGGTGGTTGAGCATCCTTCCAGTGTCTACATATCTCCCTACGTGCCGCTAGAATGGCATAAAATAGCAGATTGGTTGCGGCATTGCGGGCTTTACTTTTAAGACCAAAGATAACAAGAGAGAGTTCTATAGAGATGTGTTCACCCAAAGATTGTGATAGCTTATTACTAATGGCTCCCCAATAAGCAGATAGATTTGGACAGTCATAGAACATATGGATGTCTGATGCTGCGATTAACCCGCATCTTGGGCATAAGACTGGGCCTGTTAGAGAAAACTTAGTCAACCTATGCGGGGAATAGTATGCCCTATGTATAGTAAAAAGGTGGTTCCTACGAAGCCACGCAGGTTTGACTAGGTCCCAGAGTGTTGAACAAGAAGCCATCCAGAGCTCCTCCACATCTAAACCTGGCATTAATTCAGCCCATAGTGATGTCGGTAAATGGAAGTTGGCATCTACTTCATCGATTATTTTATTATACCAACGTGAAATTTCTTTCTTTGCCGCTGGGCTGTCTAAAAGGCAAGTTACCAAATCACTGTAACCACCTATAGGCAGCTTACTGATCCGTACTGGCTGCTCTTTATATGACTGTGACCAGCTGGAGATCTGAATATATTTAAATCTCGAGAGACTTGGGCCTACTTTATTAATTAAATAGTCCCATGGAAGCAGTGATCCATCCATAAACAAATCATCCCAACTATTGATACCAGCTTCTATTAGCGGGTTGATAAGTGCATCCATTGTCCATGAGGGGGGAGCGGGTAAGTTCCATATAGGAGCCTTCCCAGAGTAGTAGCCAACATTAGTCGCTTGCCTCACTTTATACCAAGTAGATGCAATCCCTTGTAAAACTTTCAATTTTATTTTCTTAAAGAATTTGGGATCTCCAAATTTGAACAAAAAACCAGTTTGGTCTACTCTTTCACATTTCAATAGTGTAGAAAAAAAAGGCCCATCCCTGTTGATGTAGGAGTTTTAAGCAACATACGTGTGTGGTAGAGCTGGAACGCCCATGCATAGATTTGAAGGTCTGGACCAGCCAGCCCTCCCTTCTCCCTACGACGTCTGATTTTTTTCCATGAGATTCTGGGGCTCTTACTATTCCAAATAAAGCTGGTAATCGCGCTCTGTAGCTTTGAGATTAACTTTGAATAAAAAAAAAGTGGAATTGAATTAAACAAAAAAGAAACCTTCGGTAAGATACTCATCTTCACCAGGTTAACCTTACCCAAAACAGTAAGCGGAAGATGTGACCAGTCTCTCATACGTTTCCGGCACTCTGCAGCTATTTTGGTGAAGTTTAGAGAAGCAATCGAGTTGATGTCTTTAATTATGTTTATCCCCAGGTAGCGAATTTGGGTTTTGGATGTCCCGTTGTTGTCAGTTCTATTAGTATTCCAGGACATTGACTCTGTCTTTAGGGCATTAATCTCATACCCTGAGACTTTGCCAAATTTGAGAGCCAGATCGATTATCTCTGGGTATGCTTCATCATAACTTGTAGTAAAAATCATAATATCATCCGCATAAAGTGCCACCTTTTTAACCCAACCACCAAAAATAAAAGGTTTAATGAGTGTATTGTCTCTTAAGGTTTGGGCAAAAGGTTCGATGTATACATCAAAAAGGAGGGGGGACAGGGGACAACCCTGTCTAGTTCCTCTCGTAACCCTGAATGGCTCAGTCAAACCACCGTTTATCAGGAGTGAAGCAGATGGGCAACGATATAACAAATTTATCATTCTGCGAAATCTATCCCCTACGTTGAACTTCCTCAAGGCCTCCGACAGGTACAGCCAATTCACCCTGTCGAAGGCCTTGGTAGCATCCAACGTGAGGACAGCCAAGGGGATAGCCTCTTTTATAGCAATATCTATAGAGCCTAGTAATTCATAAGTGAGCTCACAAAGCTGTCTCCCCTTTATAAACCCTCTTTGGTTCGGAGCTATAATATCAGGCGCTACCCGGCCCAACCTACTGGCCAGTATAGTGGCAAAGATTTTGTAGTTGGCGTTTAAAATAGAAATAGGCCGATATGAGCCACAATCTGAAGAGGGTTTGCCAGGCTTCAAGATAAGGGTTATGGAGGCATTATCCCATGATTCAGGTGGCAATTTGCCGTCTCTTAGAATTTGATTAAATAGGGTAGCTAGGGCTGGAGAGACCTCTGTAATCAGTTTTTTATATATGTCACATGGCAAACCATCAGTGCCTGCAGCCTTGCCACACTTTGCTCTCCTTATAGCCTCCTCTACCTCTGTAATGGTTATTTCCTCATCCAAAGAGCGGCTCTGTTCTGGTGTTAAAGATGGTAGAGAGATACCTTCCAACCAACTCATGATGTCAATCTGAGTAACATTTAGATCGTCTTGGTATATGGATTGAAAGAAAGTTCTAAAAGCCACTCTGATTTCATCGTCCCTGGAGAAGGTGCCCCTCGCGGATGAAACAGAGGAAATGTTGTTACGGACCCGGTCAGATTTTGTTTTCTAGGCAAGTAATTTCCCTGCCCCCTCCCCATATTGGAAATGTGGAAGCTTACTTGCCTCCCATCTCTGCAAGACACGTTTCTCTAGAATTGCCGATAATGCGTGCTTTAGCCTGTCCAACTCTGCGTGTTTTTCGGCAAGGTGATTGTCTATTAAACCAATATTGTCAATATCAGATTGAACTGCCAAAATGTTATTTTCTATAGAGGTAACTTCCTCTATATACTGCCTTCTTCTATAGGCTACTTTATTTTTAATGAGGCCTCTTAATGTACACTTAAATGCATCCCATATAGTTCCTGTTGAGGCTGTACCTTTATTGATGTTAAAAAAGTGACGTGTTTCTAACTGTAAAAATTCAATATCCTCCATTGATGAGAGTAAAGACCTGTCAAAGGACCATATTCTTGTAGGAGGTACCATAGCCAATTTTAATTCTAACTCGATTGCCGAATGGTCGGAGAGATGTATTGGAATGTAGTGTAGTGAGGTAATGTCATCAGCCAGAGCTCTACTAGTAAGAATAAAATCAATTCTAGATTTGTGTCTGTACTTCGAATTTCTAAATGAGAAGTCTTGCCTTTGACCCTCTCTAATCCGCCAGATGTCAATATAACCGTACTGATTCATTAAACCTAAAAGACAGTTTCTGGATTTAGAGATAAATTTTTGTCTACTGTTAGGGGATTTGTCCAGAAGTGGGTTCAAAGTGATATTGAAATCCCCTGCTATAATCACTGGGTCAGGGAAACTTAACAAGTGGTTGAAAATGGTTTTCAGTGCTGAGGGATCGTCAATATTTGGACCATAATAGCCCACTAGTGTTAACTTCATTTCTCCCAACTCTACTGCTACAATGGCCCATCTCCCTCCTGAATCCACTTTCTGTTGTATTATCTTAAACCTTACGGATTTCTTGAAAAGAATCGAGACCCCCCGTGTATTAGATCCTTGTGTTGTTGAAACCGAGGATTCTATCCATCTATTCCTTCGAACCAACTCGAGTATCTCGCTATCAATTAAGTGTGTCTCCTGGAGGATAATGATCCCCGCATCGGTATCTCGAAGATATTGCATGATTTTATTAGCACGAGGCCTGGTGCGGAGACCATTAACATTCCAGGATAATAATTTGAGTTTACTCATTGTGTTGTGAGTTTGGGTTATTTGGTGAGACTGACAGTACTAGTAGTTTATGTGACAATTTGTATGAAATCATATTGTTTTGCTTGAGCTGGGTAAAAAACCTTATATTCAAAAACTTATTTACATAGAAAGATTGGAGCTCATTCTTTGAAGTGTAATTGTGCCCCAACACCCCCCCGTGCCCTCCCCACCCCCCCCTCCTACCCTGGGAAAACCCTGTACTCACCAACCGGAAGTTTCCGGAAGTAAGTGCCCCTAGCTCTTCCCCATCTCGACCCTGTGTGCCTTCTTATATTTATAGTGTGACTCGCCTTTAGATATAGTATTTGTTTTATGGGCAAGTATATATTGTTTTTTTTTTTTTTTTTTTTATTATTTTTTCCTAACCCCTTTTTTTTTCCCCTTTTTTTTCCCTCTTTTTTTTCCCTTTCCTTTTCCTTTTCTCTCTCTTTCCTTTTTACCCGAGGTGATTTCACGCCTTTATTTTCTCATGCTATATTTTATCCAACCTACTTGATTAATGAAGATTTGATATTTTTAAGGCATTAAGGCAATACCAATTGAGGGCACTCTTTTTAGCTGTGTTTCAACACTCCCTCTATTTCCTCCCTTCTATTTCCTGCTGCCAAAAGAGAGTAGAAGATCATCTGCAGCCTGCACTGATCTAATATTGTACATTTTGTTGTCTAGCATAATCTTGAGAGATGTGGGAAAACCCATCTGTACTGTAGCACCGAATTTACGAAAAGCGTCCATCCTCCGGCCCAGCTCCCACTGTTTGTCTAAAGTGAACCGGGACAGATCCGATCGAATCTGAAAGTTATAGCCTTCAAATGATTGTGACTTTAGCTTAAGCGCTTGATTTAGGATATGTTCCTTCAAGGAGTAGGTATGGAAGTTTACAAGAATTTTCCTGGGTTTAGTACGCTGTGGGTTGCGTGTAAAAGGATCCCTATGTATGCCTTGAATGTCTGTTGCTAGCTCCTCAATAGAATGGGAAAGATTCAAAGTTTCTTTTAGTAGAGTGATTATGTAGCTCTTGATATCCGTGCCTTCGCTTCCTTCAGGAACATTCAGGATGCGTATATTGCTACGCCTTGCGTTGTTTTCTAAGAGCTCCATTCTCTCCGAAAGGGCTTGATCTTCTTTTTTTAATCTTGAAATGTCCTCCTCGGTGCCCTCAGCTCTCATAGATATTTGCCCCACAGTTTCCTCCAGTGCTTGGGTTCTCATCGTCAAGGTGCTTATTCTCTCATCAAGAGACTCACAAAAACTCCTTATCTCCCTCTGATTAGAGGCTGACTCAGCAAAGCCTTGCTTAATCTCCGCAGATAGTGCTGCAAACATTAGTTGTATTGAAGCTACAGAGATAGTTTCTAGACACGACACTACGGCGCCATTTGTTTCTTGAGGCGTTATCAAGGGGGGTTCAGAAAATATTCCAGCCTCAAAATTGTCTTCCATGTTAGCTGTAGTTACACTGATAGGGTCGCTGGTAGGGTCACTGCAGCCATCTACTGGTACTGAGGGTAGCAATGTTTCAACGACTATCATTGTCACGTCAGAATTTTTTGTACCGAGGTCTGCTGGATTTTTAAGCAATAAGCCCTCTCCATCTTCCTCTATAGATGACTTCTCTGCTAGTTGTGATATATGAGGGGAGTCAGTGTTAGCCATTTGTAGCTGAGTGTCTAAAGAATTAGCTGAGGCGGCCTCTGTCGCAGGGGACAAAACCTGCCCATTGGTAGGCATGATCTCTGAACCTGGATAGAGATCCGTGATATTGTTGCTAGACTGCTGGTGTTCTTTCCCAATTTTTAAGACTTGGGGAACTACCTTGAAATATGAGCGCAGAGATGGAGTGATTTTAGGTATGGAAGCAGTAGGGGGTTTCGTCTTACCACGTTTCCTGCCCCTTTTTGCTTTAACTTCAGTTGAAAGGTAAGAGGATGTTTCCTGATCTGAGTTTAATTTTGCTCCGTTTTGAGGGCTTTTTCCTAGCTCAAAAACCTCCCTGCCAGCCTCCTCCTCAGTTACTTGTAGCGCGCCTTTAGCTCTCTTTTTACGGGATATACTGGTCCCCACCAAGCCCTTTGCTGCGCTCTTACCTCTTAACTTCCTTGCAGATTCTGCAGTGCTCATGTGTGCCAAAGTTGAGCTTGTGGATTTCCGATTGTTGCTGGTATTTTTCACCGATTTGGCGTAGTATCCACTTCCAGTGGCTAATTCATTAACTTCGCTCACATATGAGGCTCCTGTGAGCGGCAGAACAAAACCGCCATCTGACTTTATGAGCGATAAAGCACTAACTCCAAGTGCCGGCTTGCTATAGTGGCAGGCGCCGCTTATGCAGGAATCCCTGCGGAGACTTCGAATCCGCCTGGATCTGCGGAGCTCCAGGGCGGCTCGTTCCCAACGTAGCAGCTCAGGTGTGGGTTTGCCTCGGGAAGGGCGTTCACCTCCGCTACTGCAGCTGATCGACACCGTGGAGCTGCCGCGCCCTCCCTCCTGAGCACCGTAGTTTGCCGTGTGATCGAGGCACATCGGGGTAAGAACAAAGAAAAACTTTGATTTGAGCTGTGTCCCGGACCTCAAAAAGGAAAATATTTGATCTGTGAGCGAACCCTGCTCAAAGCTGCCGCATAACTTGATGAATGAGCGAGTCAAAATGCAAAAGATCAGGCACCTGGGACCGAGACGGAGCGGAGCACCGCTACAGTCAGCCGACTGCCGCCATGTTTCCCCCCGTCCCCTAAACAATATTTGCCGCCATGTTTCCCCCCGTCCCCTAAACAGAGAGATTCTGTTGGATGCCTGCGCGTGGTGTGGTGATATATATCAGGTGTTCACGTCTGTAGACGAGTAGTGCCCTATGGTACGCGGGAATACCCATAGTGATATCGCATGGGGACATGAGATAAAGGGAACCGTTAGCGGGAAAGCTCCGACCTAGGTCAAAGCTGGATACTCGGAGTGGTTTCATACAACATATCGTTGCCTAGAGACAAAGTTACAAGCGGGGCAAATCTGGGAAAACTTACTTGGTGAAACGCGCTGGATTTCTTCCGACTGCAAAGCCGGCTGGTCTGGGAAGGAGCCAATCAAAAAGCTACTTCTAGGGTCGTCCTGAGTCACGTGATGTGACGACATCGGATGATGTGTATAATACGAGCAGGGTCGTGACCCTGTCAGGTCTGCAAGTTTCGATAGTACATGGACATATGTATGGTTAAGCAACGTTAACTGCCCTAATGTAGTGTGCAATAGCGTAATAATTTGAAAGTTCGGCAGACGCTGTTAGCGATCCGTGTTTCCTAGGTTACAGAAAGACTCGTGCTGATTGGATGACTACGTTACAGTCCCGATCACATGCTCTAGCGTGTCGGCAGCCAGTGGCGGATACCCATGTGTGAAAGACTGATATAACACTTCAAGTGCGATATTCTATATCTTACATCGCATGTGAGTATTCTCTGCGTAAGTTCTGACAACGAAATAATGCAGATAAATAATAATACAAATAATAAAAAATTATTTTCAGTGAAATACTTATCAACAGTGGAAAATCATGCGGAATAATATAACAAAAAGAATAACATCCATAATAGGACTTCCTGGATGATTCTAGTGTCAATCACTCGAAGGGATTATTCAATATATGTGCTAGGACAAGAATTGCCTGTGGCCTTAGCTGTGCTGATAAATGTAGTTATTCATAGGAAACAAGAAAGTTCAATTCTATCATTCATCCCTGCCGGCTGCAAGGAGTTCAATTTTTTGATCTAGAAAAATTCTGCCTTTAGTCGCTGCTTGACAGGATCCATGTGGCAGCGGTGTGGGAGTATCTCAAGTATTGTGAATCTCAACTGCGAAATTTGATGGTTAGCTTGAAGCCAATGCATAGCTACGGTGGATTTATTGTTCAAGGTTCGTATGTTGCTTTTGTGTTCTGACATTCTCACTTTGATTTTCCGTTCAGTTTACCCAACGTATATCTTGCCACAGGGGCATTTAATTGCATAAATGACGTTAGTAGAATCACATGTTCCTGAATACTGTAACTCAATTTTATGGCCTTTGGTTGGGTGCATAAAAGTATTCCCGATCATTACATTCAATTTTTACTAGTGTTAAACCAAAACTGTGAGTCATACATTTTCCTAAATCCCACGTAAATCTTCTCCAAGAGGGGAATAAGGATTATTTTATGGTAGGGATGCGTTGAAAGTTTGTGCATGTTCACATACTCGTGAGTTGGTTGGAATACACAAATGGATTCTTGACCTATTTCACACTTGGGTGTAATGGGAAGGGATTAACCTAAAAAATTAATGGGCCCATCAGGTTAGCAGTATTTGATCAGGGAATTTTGCACAAGCACATGTACATGGTAATTTGCTAGTGTAAATAAATCAAAAGGAAATAAGGAGTACTCTTGGGACTGCTGCAACAGTTCGAGTTTCACAAGAGGGTTGACAGCAACCGTTTGGAATTAAAAACATTATGAATGTGCTCCTAATGTAGGAGGAAACCGTCTGTTTTTTGTGAAATACATTAACGACATCCCGCCGTCACAAGCCCTGTGCGACTCCCTCACCACCTTCCTCCACCGCAAGATAGCAGACATCTACGACAGCTTCAACGCCCATACAGACCCAACAGACAGCAACACAACAGACCCTCCGCACACCATCAACCACGACCTCCTGCTAGCCTGGGCCAGCATGAGCGTCGATGACACCATCAAGACCATGAACACTATCCACTCCGGCTCTCCGTCAGATCCCTTCCCGCACCACGTCTTCAACAAAGCAAGCAGTTCCATCGCACCCCACCTGCTCAACGACATCAATCTCTCCCTCGAGACCGCGACCTTCCCAGAGAGCTGGAAACACGCCGAGATCAACTCCCTACTGAAAAAACCCAAGGCTGACTGTAATAATGAAGGCAGGAATCGATAACGGATGAAAGAATGTCTTGTTTATTAGCAAGTTAAAGATATCCAAAGGACCTCATCCACAGAGGAGTTAAGAGGTACTTCACAGCACAGCAGTCAGGGGAAATCTCACCAGCCAGTACCATGGCGTTGCAAAATGTCCCTGCTCCTTCATTTTTTTTTTAAACACTCCAGGTGAACCACCTTTAAAGTGGTCTAAATGGAAGAAAATTTTCACAAATTATGCTAAAGTATGTGGAGCGAACTTGAGTGCAGGGAGGAAAACAGCACTTTTGATGCATTGTCTTGGTGCGGAATATCAAGAAGTATATGAACATCTTCCAGAACTTACTGATGATGTTGTGGCAAACTTAAATGAATATGAAATTGCAATTAAAAAACTAGATGTTCATTATCTGCCTAAATTAAGTATGGTTTTGGAAAGATACCATTTTGGAAGAAGAATGCAACATGAGGGTGAGACTGTTGAACAATACATTACTATTCTTCGTAAATTGGCTTCCACATGTAAATTTGGAGCTTCTTCAGATGAACGATTACGTGACCAATTTATGTTGGGGTGTAATTTAGAAAAGGCAAAGGAATCCATGTGGGAAAAAAATGATCCGACCTTACATGAGGTTTTAACTATGGCCAAAACTTCGGAACATTCACAAGCTTGTGTAGAAGTTATGAAGAAAGATTCTGTAGCTACGAATAAGACTCAAGACGCTATTGTGAAAGTGGTTGAAAAGGACAAAGAAAAGGAAAAGTTTCAAAGAACTAATTCTTTAAGCATAAAAAACACTATGCAAAATAAGTCTGGCAATAAGAACTTTGTGGGAAGGTGTTTTCGCTGTGGGGATGCGGGTCACTTAGAAAATAATAAAATGTGTCCTGGATGGAAGATGACCTGTAATGTTTGTGGAAGGAAGGGCCATGCATCTAAAAGTTGCTGTTTCAGCACTTCTGACAGACTAAAGGGAGAACAACGGTCTAAGAAGTGTCACAGAAGTTACCTTTGTTAGAGCACTTACAGTTCACCAGTAGTACATACCTTGTCCAATCCCAGGCTAGAGCAAGGTTTCCATCAGCCCACCCATTTGGCGGAACATCGTCATCTGGAGAACCAGGCGAGCGGGGTCACATGTAGCCCAGATGATACATAGGCTAAATGTACAAAAATACTGAACCTCCTACTCTCTGGGTAACTCAGCATTTGTGTTTATCCAAGGTATATAAGGACCGGTGGAGTTCAGTGCAAGTGATAAGTGCAAGTGTGATAAAAATGACTAGAAGGACAAAAAATGTGTTTATTGGGGATTGTCCTAATGCCATCTAATAAAAACCGCCTGATAGTTTGGGAAAATGTATACTATCAATTGGCTAGAAGTGAGGTCAACATGTTTCAGCCGAGAGGGTTAATGACCCGGCTTTCTTCAGGACCTAATGGATGATGTGTGCTACTGCACATATGACAAATATTATATATTTCAACATAGGAAATGGATCAGTGGTTATTCACCACCCTACCAGACATATATCCCATATGTGTGTGGTTCCAAAATTACTTCCTCATCCCAATAAACACATTTTTTGTCCTTCTAGTCATTTTTATCACACTTGCACTTATCACTTGCACTGCACTCCACCGATCCTTATATACCTTGGAGAAACACAGAGGCTGAGTTACCCAGAGAGTAGGAGGTTCAGTATTTTTGTACATTTAGCCTATGTATCATCTGGGCTACATGTGACCCCTCTCGCCTGGTTCTCCAGATGACGATGTTCCGCCAAATGGGTGGGCTGATGGAAACCTTGCTCTAGCCTGGGATTGGACAAGGTATGTACTACTGGTGAACTGTAAGTGCTCTAACAAAGGTAACTTCTGTGACACTTCTTAGACCGTTGTTCTCCCTTTAGTCTGTCAGGTTTGTACTTAGGGATATGAGCACAACTGGTCTCAAAAAATTGCCCCCTAGACCCTCTCCCACTTCTCTTGTTGTTAGTTTCAGCACTTCTAACAAGAACAACAGGTTCAGTTCTATAACTCAGGATACCACACTGACCCAAGAGACCTCAAGAACTTCCGGCCCATCTCTCTGCTCCCCTTCCTGGCCAAGGTCATTGAGAAAATTGTCAACAGACAGCTAACCCGATACCTAGAAGAAAACAGAATCCTGGACCCTTCCCAGTCATTGTTCCGCAGCAAACACAGCACTGAGACCGCCCTCATCGTCGCCACCAAACGACATCAGGACCCTGCTGGACAACGGCGAGACCGCAGCACTAATCCTCCTAGACCTCTCTGCCGCCTTCAACACCGTCTGCCACCGCAAACTGCGCGCACGCCTCCACGCCGCAGGGTTCCGAGACAAGGCGCTGGAATGGACCACCTCCTTCCTCTCCGGCTGAACCCAGAGCATCCGCCTCCCCCATTTCAATCCGAAGCCTCTGAGATCATCCCTCCCAGGGATCCTCCCTCAGCCCGACACTGTTCAACATTTACATGGTCCCGCTCGCGCACATCGACCGACAGCACGACCTCAACATATTCTCCTATGCCGACGACACTCAACTGATCCTCTCCCTCACCAATGACCCCATCATCGCCAAAGCCAACCTCCACGAAGGAATGAAGGCCGTCGCAGACTGGATGAAGACCAACCGTCTGAAGCTGAACTCGGACAAGATGGAGGTCCTCATCCTGGGCGCAAACCCTTCAGCCTGGGTTGACTCCTGGTGGCCGACGGCACTGGGAGCAGCCCCGACACCCACCGACCACGCACACAACCTGGGAATCATCCTCAACTCAACGCTCTTAATGACCAAGCAGGTCAACGCCGTCTCTTCTCCTGCTTTAACACCCTCTGCATGCTCCGCAAGATCTTCATATGGATCTCAACAGATACAACAAAGATAGTCACCCAGGCCCTCGTCAGAAGCAGACTCGACTACAGAAATGCCCTCTATGCAGGAGCCCAGACCAAGCTCATCAAAAGACTACAACGCATCCAAAACGCCATGGCATGACTGATCCTCGACGTACCACGCCACGGCCGCATCACCCCCACCTGAGGGACCTGCACTGGCTCCCCGTCAGCAAGAGGATATCCTTCAAGCTCCTCATCCACACACACAAAGCACTCCACAAGATCGGCCCAGCCTACCTCAACGGACGGCTCTCCTTCTACATCCCCAACTGCCAGCTACGCTCCGCCGACCTCTCACTCTCCACCGTCCCGCGCATCCGAAGAACAACCACCGGCGTGAGATCCTTCTCCCACCTCGCTGCCAAGACATGGAACACCCTCCCACTGAGCCTACGACAGACCCAAAACCTTCTGACCTTCAGGGAGATGCTCAAGACCTGGCTGTTTGATCAGTAGTGCCCCCCCCCCCAGCGCCTTGAGACCCTCACGGGTATGTAACACACTTTACAAATGATTGAATGATTGATTGATTGAAATCTTTGGAATAGGTCCCTGACCCAGCTCTCCCTTGTGCTGCCTGCCCCCGCCGCTGCTTCACTAACTCTGCTGCACTGCTGTTGTTGCAATTGTCTAACTGCACTTTTCTCCATTCCTTTGCTTGGCTCCTTTGCCCATTCTTGTGCAGTTCTCTTTCTCCATGCCTAATTCGCTGCCTATTCTTGTGCCTATTCTCTTTCTTTGCTTTTCCGATTCCCAAGCTTTTCTCTTTCGCTTGCTAACCCCTTTGCCCATTCTTGTCCTCTTCTATTCTGTTGCTCAATTCCTTTGCCCATTCTTGTGCTCTTCTATTCTGTTGCTAAATTCCTTTGCCCATTCTTATGCTCTTCCCTTTTTTTGCTCAATTCCTTTCCCATTCCTGTGCCATGGCTGCCCGCTTTTTCCCACCTCCCGAATGCAGCTACCGTTCTCTCTCCTAGCTCCTTCCACTGCCTCCCAGCGCCCCACCATTCTCCCAGGACCTACTTAATGGAGACCGCATTATGACCCCCACTAAGCAGGTCTCTGATCCAGCTCTCCCTTGTACTGCCAGCCCCCGCTGCTGCTCCACTAACTCTGCTACACTGCTTTCGTTGCGCTTGTCTAACTGCGCTTTTATTCTTTCCTTTGCTTAACTCCTTGGTCCATTCTTGTGCTGTTCTCTTGTTCCTTGCCTAATTCTCTGTCTATTCTTGTGCAGTTCTCTCCCTTTGCTCATTGTGGTTGCTGGTTCTCATGCTTTTCTCTTTTTGCTCAATTCCTTGCTCATTCCTGTGCCATCAGCACCTGTTTTTTCCTGTCTCCTGATGGCTCCTACCGTTCTCCTGCCTAGCCCCACCCACCACCTCCCAGCGCACCTCCCTCCTCCCAGGACTTATTAATAGAGGCCACAGACTAAAAGTGCATCGGGCACACCACTGGTACGACAAAGGCAAGCCCATCTGCACCCCTCCCTGCCTGGACTGTGCCCAGTGCCAGGGCCTCTGGCACCCAGCCAACCCGCAGGTACCACACCTCCGTCCTCCACCACCCTGAACACAGGACCATCCAGTGAACACTACTGCCACTCCGACATGCATTATACAGTTGGACCGTTTGCCTGCACAGATACACCTTCTCCTGCAAGAACACGACCACAGTCTTGCCACAAACTTCCTTGCAGACCTCTCGAAACACCAGACCAGAAGTGGCCTACCGACTCCATTGCTTACTCCTCAACACGCGCTCTATGTGCAAGCATTCCATTGAGTTATGGAACCTCATCACCACCCTCGCACACGACATGTCTTCCCTAGTGCAACCTGGCTCAACTCTGCATCCGCTCCTGAAATCGCCACAGCGATCACGGACAAATATAAAATCACTCACCAGCACGCACCAACAAGCAGTGAGGAGGAACAGCGTTCATCCACAAAGAGACCATACAGTAAGCCACCACCACCGACAGCCCTACCACCTCAATGGAACATCTCATCTTCAAGCTGCACACGGCTGAAAATACAACCATCAGAAGCACCCTCACATACCATTTCCCGGACCGCACTCCAGCTTCTGCAACACCAACGCAGGCTTCATTGCCCCCCGAGCTCTGAACTCCAAAGGCTACATCTTCCTCTGCGACTTCAATTTCCATATCAAAGACATTAAAGACAACTTCACTGTACACCGCCTCAACAGTATGAGCAGCCTCAGACTGACCCAGATCATCTGCAAGCCCAAGCACATCACAGGACACATGCTAGGCCCCATCTTCATCACCAGCAACAGCATCAAATACAGCCACGTCACAGAACTCAAATGGATCGATCACTCCATCACCCACGTCAGCCTCTCCGGCCCACTCACTGCCAGCCCCAATGCGGGCAGTGCCCCCGTCCCCAGCCAGAGCTAAATTTCAGAGACCAGCTGGACGGACAACTCAGCACCTCTAACCCAGCTACCACCGCCAACCTGGAACAAGAAATGAAAAACTTCAATGCCTGGATCACCAACTGCACCGACAGCATTGCCCCCATCAAGGGCAACATTTGGAGAAGATCCTCCAAAATGGCCAGCTGGTACACCCAAGAACTCAGAACAGCGAAACATGCTATCACACAGCTGGGAAGGAGATGGCGTGCCAGAAAGGACACCTCTGACACGGCAACCTTCTAGACCTCCTTCAACCTCTACCAGCACCTGACGGTGGCAACAAAGAAGACAGCTCTAGGCGCACACATCGAAACAAGAGACAACAGCAGTAAGGAACTCTTCAACATCGATAAGGAATTCTTCAACGCGGCTGCCAGCAAAAACAACCAGGATGCTTGTTTCCGGTCCGGGGAGGACCTTGCTTGCCAGTTCGGACTGGACTGTTCCCATGAGGAACAGGGCCAAGACTGATTTTCATATGGCTGGGTCCAAACTGGGGTGTCGTGGTGAGAAAAAAGACGATGGATTAAACTAAGATCTGTTAACTTGGGTGAATGCTTGCATTTTTCAGCATTCCATTCATCATCTGTTTATTTTGCCAGTGAAAACAACATTACACCCTCAAAGACCGGTGCAGCAACCTCACAAACTTCTTCCATGACAAGATCGCCACCAAATACAGAAACTTCAACCCCCAACCTACACCTACAGACTTCCCCGATATATATGCCACTACTGCAACAGACATGAACTAGACTGGCCACCTGGAACCTCCTCTCCACCCTGGACACCACCTCCATCATGAAATACAAGCACTCTGGAGCTCCCACAGACCCAAAGAATCAGCCAGGAGCTCACCACACTGTTCAACATCTCAGTCACCACTGAAACATTTCCAGATGCCTGATAAAACGCTAACGTCAGACCACTCCTCAAAAAACCATTTGCCGACCCCAGTGAGCTCACAAGCTACCGGCCAGTCTCCTTGCTCTCATTCCCAATCAACGTACTGGAAAAGTGTATCAACAAGCAACTCATGACTCACCTGGAGCAGAACCAGCTACTCAACACCTCCCAATTTGTTTTTCGTAGCAACCACAGCACCAAGACCACCCTGATTGCCGCAACTGATGACATCTGAAGCCTCCTTGACCAAGGAGAGAAAGCAGCTCTGATCCTCCTTGACCTTTTAGCAGCCTTTCACACTGTATCCCACCACACGCTGATAGAAGACTCCACCAAATCGGCATCCAAGGGGATGGACTCAGATGGGTCATCTCCTTCCTCTCCAGCAGAACACATTGAATCCACCTACCACCTTTCACCTCTAAACCCAAGGATATCATTTGCAGTGTCACTCAGGGCTCATCCCTGTGACCCACACTCTTCAACACATATGTTACCCTGCTGGCCTCATCGTCCGATCTCACGGTCTCAGCATAATATCCTACGCAGATGACACTCAGCTCATCCTCTCACTCACCGATGGCTCAACTACCACCGGGACCAACTTCCACAGATGTATGACAAACAAGAACAACTGCCTGAATCTGAACAGAGACAAGATGAACGTACTGATCTTTGGCAATAAAAGCAACCCATAGAATGATTACTGGTAGCCATCAGACCTAGGACTCGCACCCACACACTTTGAACACAACAGAAACCTATCAATCATCAATGACAAGCTCACATAAAATCACAGATCAATACCGTCTTCTCTGCCTGCTTCCTCATTCTGTGCATGCTATGTAAGATCTTCAAGTGGCTGCCACTGCACACAAGACCCACCTGACACAAGCTCTTAACACCAGCCGACTAGACTACAGCAGTGCTTGCTATGTAGGAATCGCCACACAACTCCCACAGAGACTCCAAACCATTCAGAATGCCATGGCTAGACTTACCCATAACCTCCCCCGAGGAACCCGTATTACACTCCACCATAAACCTCTACTGGTTTCTCTTACAAAAGTGATGCCAATTCAAGCTGCTGAGCCACGCACAGGAAGCACTACGCAACCAAGGACCCGCCTACATCAACCACCACTTGAACTTCCACTAGCCATCAAAAAGATTCAGCCCTGCCTCCCTTTCACTTGCCCAGACTCCCCACATGTACCGAAACAGAAGTGGAGGATGCTCCTTCTACATCACAGCAAAGACCTGGAACAGCCTCTCCATGCAGCTCGACTAGACCATCTCCTCACTTCCAGATTTCTGAAGGACCCCTGGCTTTTCCAATGAGCCCCTGGACCTTCAAGCATCTGGATACCCTTTCGGGTGATCAGCTGCACTTTATAAACCTAGATTGATTCATTGGAGTAAATATTACAATTGAATAGGGTGGAGAACACTTTAAAATGCGTTGTGACTGGCTGCTTACCGAACAGCATGGCTTAATCACTATTAGTAATCTGAGCTCTTAATTACAGTTGTTAGAGCTAAATAATAAATATATAAGAGGCGATAGTGGACCCAATGTATGATCTGTGAACCAATGGATACCATATTATTCTGTAACTTTAACCTTGAAAAGCCAATAAATATTACAACACCTTTTCAAGACTAAACACACAATGCCTCCCAAAGCTGAATAGTAACAGGCGAAAAATAGAAAAGTCCAATGAAGCCAAACCCATGTCAGATTTGCAAGATAGCGTGTTACGTCACTGAATTCCATTGAGACTAATTGTACATGACTTTATTTTATGAGGGTAGACTGAAAATCAAGCTTCAATCTACCTTCTTGGAACTACTCTGGACACCCTTGTGTAAAATGTTTTCAGATTTGTCTGACGGATCTGCTAGAAATTAAGTATTTGGAAATACTGGATCTGCAAGCACTGACATAGACGGAAAACCCGTAGCTTCCTTATGTGGCAACAATGTTAACATGTAAGATGTTCACACTGTTTACCAGAAAACCTTAAGTAAGAACTTAACTTTTTTGATTTGGTTATTTTATGGCTAAATGTGATATTTAAAAGACACATATAGACACTACGGAATCACTCACATAAAATTAAGGTCATTGTGTTTATCTAAACTTCTACAGTCATTGCTGGTAAAACATATTGTTACAAGCGTTCATTGTTTCTTCTTTCTTTTAGGGATAAACACTGGAAGCAGATTTACAATCTCCTTGCGACAACTTTACGCAGCCCGTCACTTCTGTGATGCAGCCGCATCGTAAACAATGCACCACGTTGCGACATATTTAGAACGTGACACATCTAGGGAGATATGTCACATTGTAAAGCCCTGCGTCAAATTATAACTGCGTCAGGTATAATGTATGCAGGGTGGGCGTTCCAACGTCAGAAAGCCTCGTAAAAGTGACGCAGTGAAATCTACAATTTATTTATAAAACTTATAAAGCGCACTGTCGCCTTGCAGGCATCCTGGCGCTGGTGCTCAGAGAATGAACGGAGGGAACAGAAATAAATCAGCCAACTCAAACCATAGGGAACAGCCAAGTCTTCGAGATACAAGATTCCACTGAGTCACGTTTACGATGCCACGGATAGCGATTTCCTCCTGAGGCGAAAAGCCGGGAGTAGGCCTGTCTGTTCTGTTGTTTTTAACTTTTGAGAGTCACTCATTCATATTGTTGTTTTTAAAGGAACGCCCACTCCCTACTTCACCAGGGCGCATTCACGACATTGATTTGCCGCGCAGCGGATTCTATCGCTGCCGCGGGACCTGGGAACCGCCGCCATCAGCGACGCCCACTTAGGCCACGCCCCTCGCTCGAGAGGCCACGCCCCCTGACACCGCTATATCTGCCGCTGAGCACAAGCGGACAGACGATAGCGATTTCCTCCTGAGGCGAAAAGCCGGGAGTAGGCCTGTCTGTTCTGTTGTTTTTAACTTTTGAGAGTCACTCATTCATATTGTTGTTTTTAAAGGAACGCCCACTCCCTACTTCACCAGGGCGCATTCACGACATTGATTTGCCGCGCAGCGGATTCTATCGCTGCCGCGGGACCTGGGGACCGCCGCCATCAGCGACGCCCACTTAGGCCACGCCCCTCGCTCGAGAGGCCACGCCCCCTGACACCGCTATATCTGCCGCTGAGCACAAGCGGACAGACGATAGCGATTTCCTCCTGAGGCGCAAAGCCGGGAGTAGGCCTGTCTGTTCTGTTGTTTTTAACTTTTGAGAGTCACTCATTCATATTGTTGTTTTTAAAGGAACGCCCACTCCCTACTTCACCAGGGCGCATTCACGACATTGATTTGCCGCGCAGCGGATTCTATCGCTGCCGCGGGACCTGGGAACCGCCGCCATCAGCGACGCCCACTTAGGCCACGCCCCTCGCTCGAGAGGCCACGCCCCCTGACACCGCTATATCTGCCGCTGAGCACAAGCGGACAGACGATAGCGATTTCCTCCTGAGGCGAAAAGCCGGGAGTAGGCCTGTCTGTTCTGTTGTTTTTAACTTTTGAGAGTCACTCATTCATATTGTTGTTTTTAAAGGAACGCCCACTCCCTACTTCACCAGGGCGCATTCACGACATTGATTTGCCGCGCAGCGGATTCTATCGCTGCCGCGGGACCTGGGAACCGCCGCCATCAGCGACGCCCACTTAGGCCACGCCCCTCGCTCGAGAGGCCACGCCCCCTGACACCGCTATATCTGCCGCTGAGCACAAGCGGACAGACGATAGCGATTTCCTCCTGAGGCGAAAAGCCGGGAGTAGGCCTGTCTGTTCTGTTGTTTTTAACTTTTGAGAGTCACTCATTCATATTGTTGTTTTTAAAGGAACGCCCACTCCCTACTTCACCAGGGCGCATTCACGACATTGATTTGCCGCGCAGCGGATTCTATCGCTGCCGCGGGACCTGGGAACCGCCGCCATCAGCGACGCCCACTTAGGCCACGCCCCTCGCTCGAGAGGCCACGCCCCCTGACACCGCTATATCTGCCGCTGAGCACAAGCGGACAGACGATAGCGATTTCCTCCTGAGGCGAAAAGCCGGGAGTAGGCCTGTCTGTTCTGTTGTTTTTAACTTTTGAGAGTCACTCATTCATATTGTTGTTTTTAAAGGAACGCCCACTCCCTACTTCACCAGGGCGCATTCACGACATTGATTTGCCGCGCAGCGGATTCTATCGCTGCCGCGGGACCTGGGAACCGCCGCCATCAGCGACGCCCACTTAGGCCACGCCCCTCGCTCGAGAGGCCACGCCCCCTGACATCGTTTCGTGCCCCCCATAAATGTGTAATCCACGTCCGCGCAGCGGGCGCGCCGTTTGCGCGCCGAAGGCGCGCCTAAGGCAAGCCCGTCTGCGCCCGTCCGCGCCAGGACGGGCCACGGGGCACGACACTCTGGGCTACCCCTTTCATATACTCCATGCCAGCTGCGCTCGCTGAATGCTAACTGGCCACTGAATCAAGCTACAAGGTCCTACATCCTCAAACTGGGCATCGCAGGATCGGACACCATCACACAACCCTCATCCCCCTCTATCATTACCACCTCAGCCTTTCTCCTTAACACGAGATCAGCCGTTAGGCATCAGCTTGAAATCTACGACCTTCTGGATTCAAAATCACCAGATCTTCTGTTCCTTACAGAAACCTGGTATAAACCTGACTCCCTGCCTAGCATCCTTGCCGCCCTTCCACCTGAATACTCACTGCTTCGCGCTGATCGACCTGGAAGCAGAGCAGGCGGCGGCGTAGCTTTAATCGCTCGCAAGGAGTTTCATTTCCAAATTCTGGACTCGCCCATGATATCAGCCGCGGACTGTCTTGTAATACGCTCCACTTACCTCAAGACCCCTCTCACATGTTTATTGACGTACCGACCCCCTCAGTCGTCCCCTGACTTTCTCCCTGCCTTTCAGAACCTCTTGGCCACTTTGGTAATCAATAACGCCTCCGTCTTGGTTTTGGGCGACTTTAATTATTGGCCCACCGACCCCGCTGAAGACTCTACGTCCAAAGATTTCACTCAATCTCTTCTTAGTTTTAATTTTATCCAGCACGTCCAGAGCCCCACTCACATTGGGGGCCATATCTTGGACCAGATCTGGACACTTAACATACCTACTTCTCTTCCCACTGTTTCGCCCTGTTCCTGGTCAGATCATTCCTTACTTACCTTCACCATGGACCTGAATCCAAGCACACCCCCTCCCATTCCCCAAAACGTTTGGGCTAGGAACTGGAATAAAGTAGACATCACCTCCCTCTGTAGTTCGCTAGCAGCCACTTGTCCTGGCACTGTGGGCTCAGATCCCCATTCCGGGATAGTCACACTTGATCGTTGGCTCACCGCCACCTGTGACCCTGTAGCTCCTTTGAAGCGAATAATTATTAATCGCTCACATAAGGCCAATAAGTGGTTCAGCCCCGATCTCAAAGCAAAAAAACTGGAGCTTAGACAGGCTGAACGAGCCTGGCGCCGGGCTTATTCACCCATTGGCCGGCAACACTTTTTATCTGTACTTAATGATTACAAAATGTCTATACTCAGAGCTAAGACCGAGTATTTCTCCGGGCGCATTCTAGCGGCGGAATGCAAATCGCGTGAGATCTTTTCTACGGTACATGAATTAGCTTCATCGGATAGAGCCTCACCTAGAATTCCCCCTTCCCAGGCCTTATGCGAATCACTCAATGATTTCTTCATTGATAAAATTGCTCTGATCAAAGCGAACATCCCTCTCCCTTCCCCCACTTTTTTTCCCCCTCAACCCCCTGAAAATCACTACTCCTTGACCTCTATTCCTCCACTTGCCAGAGAATCGCTGCTCCCCCTACTCAATCGAGTTAAGTCGGGCTCTCCGACCGACATTGCCCCGGCACGTATCCTCAGCCAGCTTTTTGCGGCTTGCCCTTCACCAGTCCTGGCCTTCTTGAATAGCTGCTTTATGTCCGGACAGGTTCCGGCCCCCCTCAAGACTGCCATAATCCTCCCAATATTAAAAAAACCCGGAGTGGACCCCTCTTCCCCTGCAAATTACCGTCCCATATCCCTTCTCCCTTATTTGGGAAAAATAGCAGAATCCCATGTTTCCCAGGTGCTTAGCTCCTTCATCGAAAGTAGCAACTATCTTGCACCTTGCCAGGCGGGCTTTCGCCCCCGGCACTCTACTGAGAAGGTGGTCATCTCAGTTATGGACCATCTCAGGGAGGGCCTAGACATCAACATTCCCCAAGCCTTGGTCCTTCTGGACCTCTCCGCCGCCTTTGACACGGTAGATCACTCCATCCTCCTGTCCCGTGTCAAGGCGGCGGGTATAGGGGACCAGGCCCTCTCCTGGGTGGGCTCTTTCCTGAAGGGACGAACCCAGGCGGTTCATCTGTCCGAATTCTCAGCTTCACCCAGCAAGGTGAATTGTGGTGTCCCCCAGGGCTCCTCCCTTTCCCCTCTTTTGTTTAATCTTTATATTTTCCCCCTCATTTTTGCACTTCAACAAATGGAGGTCACAGTCTATAATTACGCTGATGACCTCCAGCTTATATTTAATTTCTCCTCTGCTTCATTTGCTGCCACTAACTTCCAGTCGGTTCCTTCTGTTTATCCGAGGTTGGATGAACGCTAACCATCTAAAGCTCAACCCGGATAAGACAGAACTGATCTTGACTGGGGGGAGTGGCAATCCTTGGTCACCATCCTTTTGGCCTGCCTCTTTTGGTCCCTCTCCCACCCCCTCTCATTCTGTCAAAACTCTGGGCATTATGCTCAATAATCAGTTGACACTTCACACCCACATTAGTTCTGTTGTTTCCTCTTCCTTCTTTGCCTTACGTACTATTAGGAAAGTATCCCGTTTTTTTTCTCCCTCTGCACTAAAAATGATTGTTATGGCCATGATTCTATCAAAACTCGATTATGGCAACATCATTTATAATGGAGCCCCGGCCTATGCACTCCAACGCCTCCAATTGGTGCAGAACCAGGCAGCTCGCCTGGTATATGGCCTTTCAAAATTTCACCACGCCTCCCCTCTTCTTTTCGCCCTCCACTGGCTCCCAATTAAGCAAAGAGCCCTCTTTAAGCTTGGATGTCTTACCTTTCAGGCTCGAGCCGGCACGGCCCCTACTTTCATCAATGCGGCTATAACCAACTACATTCCCGTAAGAGAGTTGCGTTCTTCCTCCGAATCTCTGCTAGTCACCCCTCGGTTTAAGAAGAGCCGCTCAGGCGGCCAGAAATTCTCGGTGCAGGCCCCCACTTTTTGGAACTCTCTTCCCTTTTCCCTAAGATCCCTGTCATCCTATACTGAATTCCGGAAAAACCTTAAGACTCTGCTGTTCCAGCAAGCGTTCAGCCCATAATTCTCCCCCCTCCCTCCCTCAGGTTGAAATCCTATAGCGCCATGAAACTGCTAGTGAACGTGCGCTTTAAAAATAACTCAAAATTCAAATTCAAATTCAAATTCACTGAGTCAAAACCTTGTGCCTGCTTGAAGCAGGCGTAAGGAGTGATGCAACATAAAATAAATAGGCATTCCGAAGCATTGCTGGAGTTGCATTGTGCTTGCGACACGACTCCAGCAATGCGTTACCTTTATGCCAATAGATACATAACATAACACAATATATTTGTTAACATAACAGAATTCATATAAAAGAACGGATTCCCGCTTGGCAGCGGTGTTCTCACATTGAGTTAAAAGAAATTAATTAGAGCAGTAATACTTGTTATTTATGTACGGAGCATGAAACATTACTTGCCATTTGTTAATCTTTTTAATTTCTGTGTGTTTGCAGGGTCTATTTATTTTGGTGTTTGCAACTCTTTGGGATACAAAGGTAAGCATTTTTACATTTTCCGCTCAAGAAATTCCTGTGCATTGCCACTTTATATTAACCTTATTTTCTCACTTGCTCCTAAAAATGCAGGTTAGAGAAGCATTGCTCCATCGAGTCTCGCTACCAGGATGGGCTTCCCAGCAGACGAAGGTATGTCAGTCTGCACGGTTATTCCTTTGGATGCATTGAGGTTTTTCAAAGTGTTCAGGAAATGAAGCAGGTTGCATGCCACCAATCCGAAGATAAAGCGGGTCATAGCTGATGAGTTAATGTATCAATATTTGATTTTGGACCTAGGAGGTCTTTTTTATCTGTTTTCTCATTTTATGGGTGGCGGTATTTGTAAAGGGCACACTCTTATGCCAACCTTGGACCTGGGTGGCCTTTTAGAAGTTATGTGGCAAAGGTTCCCTGGGACTCATTTGTATCTAGTTAACATCATGCACAGTATTATCCCCCTTGCACCCGGAGTTACAGCTACAGGGGATACCTGTAATTTTAAGTTGGGGAAAATTACTCACATTAAACGTCGTGCCCTGAGGGTTAACTACGAAATGAGGCTTTATCAATCAAATATTTAAATCCTGATCCTATTCCCACAGTAATAACTAATTTTGCCCTGTGTTGTCCACCCAAATCAGCTGAACTCTCAGTATGAAAGTAAACCGATTTGCAGACCTCCAGGGATATCTCATGAGCAGATTTCGAGCCTACCAGCCCCATTGGCATTAAGCAGTCAGTCATATTTTATTTTTTCAGTCAAAGTTACAAATACAATAATTAAAATAGGACTTTCAGATGATAGAAATAGTTCAGTTCTAAGCAAATTGCAGATGCAACACTTTTCACACAAAGTACCTTGGATGCGTCATGCACAAAGTAAAAAGGGCCGCAGGGAAGGTGATGCGTTGGTTCCTTACACTCAGCGAAGGTGATGCATAGGTTCCTTGCTCCAGGGGGAGGTGATGTGTTGGTTACTTACTACTGCGCAGGGGAGGTGATGCGTTGGTTCCTTACCGGAACGTAGGTGATGCGTCGGTTTCTTTATATGTCACCCAGCGATGCAACGGACTTGGCGCCTCGATGCGATGCAATGATCCGGAACAATGCGTGGATTCTTGCAGTCGCACAGCAGGCCTTGAATCAAAATCAGTGCAGTGATCTTGGACTTTGGAGATCGATGCACTCATTGCGGCATGCATCGATTTCTTGAGCCGTGGCAGCCACTGAGACGGTTTCTTTGGCGATGCGTCAGAAACCGGTATGGATGCGTCACGCATCCTGTTGTTGCATTGATTTTCCAGCTCCCAGCGGAAAAACAGTCTCTAGAGGTCCAAAGCAACAGCAGGCACCTCTTTGCAGGTCTGAACTCCCAGCAAGGAAGTTCAGGGGAGCTGGTGGTGAAGTCTTTGTGTCTCTGAAACTTCAGAACAAGAGGCAAGCTCAGTTTCAAGCCCTTGGAGATCTTACTCAAGCAGGGGACACAGCAAACATCAAAGTCATTTCTCCTTTCCTTGACAGCAAGTACCCACTGCAGGCCAACCCCAGACAGCAAACAGCACAGGGGCAGTATTCCTCCTTAGCTTCCCCGGCTCTTCTTCTTGACAAAGGTTCCCCTTGATTCCCACAAGTGATCTAAAGTTCTGGGGTCTGGGACCCAATATTTATACTACAAAATCCTTTGTTCTCTGTTCCTTGTCAAGGGGGCAACAATGGTGCCATGTCCCTTGACAAATCTCCTGTAATACCCGGTGAGTCCTAAGAAGGCTCTCACCTCTGTCTGAGTATTGGGGGGTTCCCAAGCCAGAATGGTATCAATCTTGGGCAGGAGGGCCTCCAGCTGGCTGCTCCCCACCTGGTACCCCAAGTACACCACAGAACCCTGCCCGCTCTGGCATTTGCTTGCCTTGATCATGAGTGTGCCCTCTGCAGAGTCTTCAACACTTCCCGGAGGTGGTGCAGATGTCCCTCCCATGTAGCACTGAACACTATGATGTCATCCAGGTAGGCGGCACTGAAATCCTCCAGTCCACCCAACCACTGGTTGACCAACCTCTGAAAGGTGGTTGGGGCATTCTTCAACTCAAAGGGCATCACCCGGAATTGGTAGTGCCCCTCTGGTGTAGAGAATGCTGACCTCTCCATTGCCCCATCAGTTAAGGCAATCTGCCAGTACCCAGGCAATAAGTCAAAAGTACTAAGGTACTGGGCAGCTCCCAACCGATCTATGAGCTGATCAGCTCTGTGGATGGGGTGTGCATCAGCTCTTGGTACTCCACACAGAACCGGAGTTCTGGCATGGGACCAAGACCACTGGGCTGGTCCAAGGGCTGTTTGAGGGCTCAATCGCCTCTAGCGCTAACATCTTGGAGACATCCTCCTTGATGCAAGCCTTGACCCTGTCAGTCACTCTGTAAATGTTATGCTTCACAAGAGGACTGCCTCCAGTGTCCACATCATGGACACACCACTGAATAACACCAGGGGTCAGGGAGAACAGAGCAGCAAACTGCCCCAAGAGTTGGAGGCAGTCCCTCTGCTGTTCAGGAGTCAGGGCTGGAGAGAGGGTTACACCATCCACTGACCCATTGTGTTACTTCACAGATAGGAAGTCAGGAAGAGGCTCAGTCTCCTCCTCCATTCCAGCATCTGTTGCTAGGAGCATGCCCACTTCGGACCTCTCCAAGTGGGGCTTAAGGCAGTTCACATGCAGGACCCACAAAGGGTTCCTTGGAGACTGCAAGTCCACCAAGTGGGTGACTTTACTCTTGCGCTCCACCACCTCAAATGGGCCGGTCCACTTATCCGGGAGAGCACAAGGCTCCACTGGGGCCATTACCCACACTTTCTGTCCAGGCTGAAACTCGATCAGAGTGGCCTTCAAATCATACCAATGTTTCATCTCCTCCTGGCTGGCTCCCAGATTCACCTGAGCGAGTTGTCTGAAGCACTTAGTCTGGTTCCTGAAGGCCAGCATCTAGCTTTATACATCCTGGGGAGGCTTACTGGGAGCTTTCTACCAGCCTTCCTTGACCAGATTTAGAGGTCCTATTACAGGATTCCCATAAAGGAGCTCAAAGGGACTGAACCCTAAGGACTTCTGCGGTACCTCTCTGTAAGTAAGCAAAAGGCATGGCAAGAGGATGTCCTATTTATGCCTCATGGGTTCACCAAGACCCATAATCATGCCCTTCAGGGTCCGGTTGAATCTCTCAACCAGCCCATTACCTTGGGGGTGGTAAGGAGTGGTGAACTTGTAGGCATCAGGGCACTCCTACCACAAGGACTTCATATACTTAGATATGAAGTTGGTATCACAGTCAGACACCACTTCTCTGGGAAACCCCACACTGGAGAAAATCCCCATCAATGCACAGCCCACTTCAGGGGCCATTACAGTCCGGAGAGGGATGACTGCCTGGTACCAGGTGGCATGGCCCACCAAGACCAGGATAAACGTGTTGCCCATGTCAATACCCATCCTCTCAAAGGGGGTGCTGACCACAGGACACGGCTGGAGAGGAGCCTTACACTTCCCCACACTCTTACCACCTGCCTGGCAAGTCTGGCAGGACCTACAATGAGTATCAGAACTCTTATGCATTTGGGGCCAGTAAAAGTGGGTGACAAGCCTTTCAAAGGTCTAGTCTTGCCCTAAATGCCAAAGGCACGCCATGAGCCAGACTAAGTAGGAAGGCTCTGAAGCACTGGGGTACCACCAGCACATTGGCTGACCCAGGCTCAGCAACATTAGGCTCGCTATACGGGCGACCATTTTACCAGTAAATCCAATGAGATCCAGACTGATCACCTGTTTTGTGGTTTGCAGCCTGCTGCCGCAAACCAACAAGAGAAGGCATTACCACTGCTCTGGCCGAATTCCTCCCTGGAGGGGCCTCCTTCCTACTGCTAATTGGTCAGATCAGGCACCCAGACCCACAGTTCAGTCACTTGTTCCCTTGTAGTCCCCCGGACATCCCCCTCAAGGTCTGCCTCCTCCTGGACCCTGGGAACTTTGTGGTCTGGTTTCCCTCAACCTGCCTGCCTCTTCTCTTTCTGGCAGGCACCGGGGCCACTCTTTCAGGCTCCAGGTCCTCTTGAATGCCCTACCGGCTGCCGTAGACCGAGTGGTCAAACACGCCCACTCAGGCAGACCCAACATCTCTAAATGAGACCTCCGCTCCACCTTTGCCCAAGGGGAGCTCTCCAAATAGTTGCCTAGCAGACAGTCAACAGGCATGGCTGGCCTCAGAACTAATCTCAAGGTACCTGAGACCCCCCACACTCAAAGAGAACTTGCACCACTTTGCAGTGGCACTCTAAGTTGTCAGGTGCAACTGGACAGTGTGGAGAAGTGTGGCTCACTGGTTAGAGGAGGCAGACCCTGATGCAGAGGTCAGACCCGGGACCAAGGTTCAATTCCCGACTCGGCAGGATCTTGAGCCCAAATGTCCACGGACTCGATAATTCTCGCCTCGGTGCCTACTCGAATCATGGGTTCACACTCTGCAGCTCTGGGCAATAGCCTGCTTAATCTCCACTACGGCCCCCTCGCGGTGGGATGCCTGGTCTTCACCTTAGGGATGCCCAGTAAGGGTAATCTCGCAGGGAAAGCCAGGACGGGTTCCCAAAGCAAGCGCTAAGAGACCTGTCGGTGATTTGGCGCTATATAAATCGAAATTAACATAACATAACATAACATAACTACTGGGTAGAATAAGTTGGGGTCCACCTGCTCCTCAGACACCAGCCTACAAATGACAGCTGTCACACTGGCTTCGGTGACTCTCAGACCCTCCACACTATGGCCATTGATGGTCACCCACTACCGGTGCTTCTTAGTGTTATCAGACAGATGAGCTATTGGGACCATCTCACTGTCTCCTAAAGAGACCAGGGACAATGCTGCGGGACCCCACCCCTCTTGGGCACCCGATTCCTCTGCCAAGGCTACACTAGCCATTTCCCATAGCGGTGCACCAATAGATGCAGTGGTAACCTTCTTGGGACACCTAGGATCCCCTTGGAAGTGGCCCTTGACCACAACCATAACATGCCTTTCAACCCCCTATGAACAGGCTTACCTGTCTGGACCCATGGCTTCCTTTCAGTGGGAGGCTGGGAACCCTTACCTTGGGTCCCCTGGGAATTACTTTTTGGCCCTTTTTGGATCTCCTTCTGTGTACCCTTGTCCCCCTCACTCTTCTGCTGGGGACCCTGCCCACCTTTGCCGGAGTCTCCCTTATGACCTTTTTGGACCCTGGTACTGACCAAGTAGTCCGCCTCCACAGCAAGCCTCCTGGGGTCAGTCAGCTTACTGTCAATCAAGTGTTGGCTTGGCTCTGGAAAACAATTATCTGACACTTGCTTCCATGCAACCAAATCATAGAGCCCCTCCAAATCGTTCACCTTGCTACCTTTCACCCAACCATCAAATGCTCTGCAAAAGTAGGACACATACTCCACCCAAGTACTTGACTCCAGTTATTAACGGTTTCTAAATTTCTGCCTGTAAAGCTGTGGGGTCAACCGATACCTTGCTACTAAGGCTTCCTTCATGGGGGCATAGGGCATCTGATCTTCAGTGGGCAATGCTAGCAATGTCTCCTTTCATTCACTGATAAAGCAGCCCACAACTCCGTTCCCTAATCTCTTTCAGGGACTCTGTGGGACCTCATTACTACCTCATAGGCCTTGAACCACTGACCAATGTCCTCACGCTTCATGAAATCCTTAATAATATCCTTGGGATGTATACCTTCCCTTCTCCAGGCACTGATGGTGCGCTGCCACCCTTGGGATTGATCTCTAGACTTGTGGCTTTCAGATACAACTCCCTAAACCCTTTTTCATGCTCTAAGAGCATCTTCTTCTCTTCCATGGCCAATTTTTTACTCTCCAACTCCAATTTCTTATTTTCCATGTCACACTCCTTCCCCAGCCTGAGGTTTGTAAGCTCCAACTCATACAACTCTACTTCTCTCCCTGTCCTCCAACTCCTCTGGAGACAGACCCTTAGAAGACACACTGCTGCCATCCCTGGAATGCAACTCCCCTCCAGTGAGGCCCAATAGCCCATCCTTCTCCCATCTAAATTCCCTCCACCATAGGTTTTTCGGTATGCTGACTGGCAGTCCTTGATTCCAACCAGGCCCTCACCGCCTTTTGGTATTCCTTCTTTCTGGTGAGGCCTATTACAGAGATTTTAAAGTGTTCGCAGACAGCTTTAAGTTATGGCACAGTGTAGGGATCAACCCTTTCCTCTTCAAAATCAATGTCCACAGTTGCAAGTTATGCTGGTTTACTCATGGCGAAAATTGGTAGTTCCCAAGTTGCAAAAAAGTCCAAGGAAAAAAAACCTCTACCAAATGTATGTGGTTGCATGATGGTCTGCACTCTACTAGTAGTGTACACCAATCACTGTATGCAAGTCACAAATGCAGGTCCAGATCCTCACAGCTTACCACCAATGTTAGAAATGGGGGTCTCTAGTTGGCAGAGGTAGGTAGCCTTGTCCAAGTAGGAACCCTTCTTCCTAGTCATGGTAAGGGGGTACATTTCTAAAATAACCACTGCTCACCCCATTGGTAGCTTGGCACGAACAGACAGGCTTATCTCAGAGGCAGTATATAAAGCATTTGTGAACACATTCTGTAATACAGTGAAAACACTACAAACGGACACCACAACAGTTTAGAAACATAAGTAATCTTTATCTAAACTAAAACAAGACCAAAAGTAAAAAATGAACAATACAGTAATAAAAATATGAATTTCAGATGGGAGAAATAGTTCTGATCAAAGCAAATTGCAGATGCGACACTCTTCACACAAAGTGCCTTAGATGCGTCACGGACAAAGCAAAAAGGGCCGCACGGAAGGTGAAGCGTTGGTTCCTTACACTCAGGGAAGGTGATGCGTTGTTTCCTTGCTCCCTGGGAGATGATGCATCAGTTCCTTACTGCTGCGCAGTGGAGGTGATGCATCAGTTCCTTACCCGAGAGGAGGTGATACTTCGGTTTCTTACAGTGTGGGGAGTTGACGCGTCGGTTTTTTACCGCTTCCCCCGACAATGCAACAGACTTGGCGCCGCAATGCGACAATCCAGAATGATGCATGGATTCTTGCAGCCTCACAGCAGGCCTTGCGCCGAAATCAGTGCGGTAATCTCAGAGATCAATGCTCTCGACGCAGTGTGTGGCGATTTCTGGAGCTGTGGCAGGAGCTGCGACTGTTTCTTCGACGATGCATCAGAAAAAGGTACTGATGCGTCACGCTTCTCGGTATTGCCTTGATTTTCCAGCTACCAGTGGATAAAAAGTCTCTAGAGGTCCAAAACAACAGCAGGCACCTCTTTGCAGGTCAGAACTCCCAGCAAGGAAGTTCAGGGGAGCTAGTGGAGAAGTCTTTGTGTCCCTGAGACTTCAGAACTGGATACAAGCTCAGTTTCAAGCCCTTGGAGATCTTCTTCAAGCAGGGGACACAGCAAACAGCAAAGTCCTTTCTCCTTTTGTTGGCAGCAAGTAGCCACTGCAGGCTAACCCCAGACAACAAACAGCACAGGGACAGTATTCCTCCTCAACGTCTCTTATCCTTGGCAACGGTTCCTCTTGATTCCCATAACTGATCTAAAGTTCTGGGGTCTGGGCCCCACTATTTATACTACCAAATCCTTTGTTCTCTGGTGGCAGAGAAGCCCTGTGCTTGTTCAATCCCAGTTCTGTCCTCTCTGGTGCGTCTTCCTGACAGGAGGTGGAGACAGCATTGTGAAACACAAACCAGGCCCTTTCAGGTGAAAGGAAGTCTCCTCCCCTACTCTAAATGCAGCACATGGCTATTCAGCCAGGCCCTGACTCAGCAGACTCTCTAACCCACTCCTCCCCCCCAGCCCCTGTCATCTAAAGCCAGTCATGCATTACACAAACCTACCAGAGACACACTGGATGGCTAAGCAAGAAAATACCTACTTTCTAAAAGTGGTATTTTCAAACACAGAATGTAAAAATAACCCTCAGTAAAAGATGCATTTTAATATTCTGAGTTCAGGCATACTAAACTTTGTTTTCCTACATTTGTTCCCAGGGGTAGCTATGTTTATAAGATGTTATAAGCAAACTCCCTATTCATTCCTATGGGAACAGGTAGCCTTGCAATAGTGAAAAACGAAATTGGCAGTATTTCACTATCAGGACATGCCACACACACCAGGGCATGTCCTACCTTTCACATACATTGCACCCTGCCCACAGTGGTACATTGGACCTACCTTAGGGGTGACTAACATGTAAGAAAAGGGAAGGGTAGGACCTGGCAAGTGGGTGCACTTGCCAAGTCGACATGGTAGTACCAGACTACACACAGGCTTCCCAATGGCAGGCCTGAGTTACATTTACAGGCTGCCTATGTAGGTGGCACAATCAGTGCTGCAGCCCACTAGCATCATTTGATTTACAGGCACCGGGCACACACAGTGCACTGTACCAGGGACTGACTAGTAAATAAAATCAACCAATCATGGAAACACCAATCCATAACAACAATTTACAAAGGGAGCACTTGCACTTTGGCTCTGAACAGCTGTGGCAAAGTGCCCAAAGCATCTAGACCAGCAAAGGGAGTCCAACACACAGCAAAAACACAGGAGGCAAAGGCAAAAAATGTAGGGGAGACCCACGCCAATGGTGTCAGGTCTATCAAAGACTCATTTCTTTTTTCATTTCAAACTGTAATAATACTGGTAGATTAACTTATCATACATCACCACTGGTCCTGATTGGACTCTTGACTGATTTATAGCCAAATCACATTGAACATCTACCTGTTTAGGTAGAAATACTGAAATAAACATACAATGGGCTCACAGGAATTTGAATTGGAGGCGTATTTCTTTCAGTTTTTGTTGGTGTTTCCATGGGGATGTAGACATTGTATCTGGTTCACAAGTTTTCGATAAAGCTATATCAGCGTATTGATTGCCATGATGCAAATAGGAC
Organism: Lissotriton helveticus; assembly: GCF_964261635.1. Taxonomy (NCBI): domain Eukaryota; kingdom Metazoa; phylum Chordata; class Amphibia; order Caudata; family Salamandridae; genus Lissotriton; species Lissotriton helveticus. The sequence goes on along the minus strand of NC_136067.1, from coordinate 231,893,339 downwards.
CTAAAGGAATTAGTAAGGTAACACAACAGCCTGCATTCTGCAGTAGTGGGTGCTGCACACACAAACAATGTATCCATCTCTTCATCCTTGTATACAATCACAGCTATACATCCATTGATCCACATTTTCACTGCACGGATCAATGAATGTGCAGATATGTATGACTCTGTGTATGGTGGCATTTCTGTCGATCTGTGTGCATGTATTTGTGATGGCCTGGATGTGTATTGATTGCCCTTGGTTTGTTGCGCTATGTCTGCAAGTCAATGTGTTGTGTACATGAAGTAACTTACTTTGTGTGTCTCTGTGCGTGCACTATGCAAAAGACAAGCATATTAACTACTTGAGTATGCCGTAATGCATTTTGAGAGGTGGCAACCTGCTGAGAGCAGAGAAGGCTGTCTTGTCTGACAGCACTAGGTTGACAGACAATGTGCACAGAGTGAAAGTGCTGGGCTAAAGGCTGGTACTGTGGTGGTGAGCCATGAGAGCAGAGGGTTAATTAAGGTTTGTTCTGTAGATAAGAAATGTGTACTTCGCAGGACCAGTGTACAGAACTATCATGGAGTCCCAAGAGCATTGACAGAGAAATAAGACTTTGATTTGCACAGGGTCTTTTATAGCAGAAAGGTTGTCAGCAGGGAGCCCTAGGATTCTCATGCTATGCAGGCATACAGTAACAGGTCTGATAGTGACAGTTTTACCTGTCTCATGGAGCGTATACCACGCACAGAAGGGTAGCCACCCTCAGCCATTATTAGCTATCTAGATGTTATTTACATATTGATCAGCCTACAATCACAGGCCATATCAGTCTTTGGTTAACTGTAACTATCAATCATGTCAGGGGGCGTTTCTCATCTTTTCTGGCATACGGCATTGAAACAATTGTTGTATTAGCCTGAACAGAACTGTACAAGTTTAGTCTGTTGCACCAGAAAGTGAAGGGTACTTATGTTGTTTTATCCAGCAGCGTCTCCTGTTTTCTAGTCCAGTTTGTGACCTATGTTGACAATAGGGGACATATCAAGATCCAGTTTTCAGCATTGCACTTGCGCAGAAGAGGACTGTGTTTGCTTTTTCCCACAATTATACTGTCTGCAGCGCATGTATTACCTCAGAAAATCTACAAGTTAATGTATGAACTGTACAGATCAAAACTCAAAAACATACAGAGGCAACTGCTGTTCTGTGTGTCAGCTTTGCCGCCTGCAGATCATACTCTAACTTTGACAATTTCTTATTTAATACATGCACTGGAGGCTGCACAGTTTAATATATACAAGGTCATGGACCTGTTCGGCGTCTGCGCAGTGCCAAAAGCGGGACAAGGCCCAAGTACAGTATTAGAATTTTGTGATCTTCATAGGTGCTGTTCGTGCTGATTTTATAGTGAAAAAGAAAGTTCCCAGCACTAAAAATCAGCACAAAATTCAGAATTCCGACCGCTCACGGAAATCTCGCTGAGTTATATGTAACTCCGCAGAATTTTGCGGATTGAGACTCCATGAGTTCTGCCCCCCAGGTTTTGAGCCCCCTGTCTTATCAGGCACCCCTTTCCTCCCTGTCTCAACCCCAGCTTGTCTGGGATCACAATTAACAAGCCCTTTGAGCAAGAGCTCAGGCAAAGCCTTTGTGATGTGAAACTGTGGTAGGTGATCGCTCCTCCTCCTTGTTAACTCAGAGTGGCCCATATTCCTTTTGTCTCAATGTCTGAGAGTGATACACAAAAGACCAACTGCCAACTACAACTAGTCATGTGACCGAGGAAAAGGTTGCAGACACCAAATGGTTAGGGCAAGAAAATGCCAACTTTCTAAAAGTGGTAGTTTAAGAAATGTGATTAAAATCTGACTTTAACATTAAAGAGGGCCTTAAATTACAATTATTTGGACACTAAACTCGACCTGTGCACCTGGTCCCAATTGGAAGTTACAGCCTATTAAATGTAATAAGCTAAATCTAAATCTAGTGTTATCCTATAGGAGAGATAGTCCTTGCAGTAGTGAATTTTATTTTATAGTTTTTCACTACCAGAAGATGTAAAACTTGAAAGTACATGTCCAACTTTTTAAATGCACTGCACTCTGCCCTCTGTGTATATATATGTAAAAGGAAGATTTGGGCTAGCAAAAGGTCTATGTTGCCAGGTTGAAATGCCAGTTTAAAACTGTACACACTGGCTGCAATGGTCGGCCTGAGACATATTTAAAGGGTTACTTAACCACATCGACGCTGATGACGAGCTCAGCTCGTCATGAGGTACACCTCTCGTACGCTCATGACGAGCTGAGCTCGTCATGAACCGCGGGTTTTTAAAAACTTTAGTGCACAGCGGGAAAATGCGCCGCAGCGATGCGGTTAAGTGGGTGGAAAGATCAGTGCTGCCGGCCCACTAGTAGCAGATGATTTACAGTCCCTGGGTACATGTAGTACCACTTTAATAAGCACTTATAAGTAAATAAAATATGCCAATCGGGAATAAGCCAATTTTACCAGGTTTAGAGGAGAGAGCGCAAGCACTTTAGTACGGGTTAACAGTGGTAAAGTGCACAGTGGCCGCTGGCCAATGAAAATGAATTCAGCTAAACTTGGAGCAGTGAAGAAAAAAGGTTTGGAGATGACAATGCAGAAAGGGCCAGGACCAACAAAAGGAAAACATAAAAGTACAGTTGAAGAGTTCAACCAACTTTATAACTACGAATTTAATCTTTTCAGACAATCCGCAGTCATATGGTTAGAACCAGGCAGAGAAACAAAAGTCATAGTTTGCCCTGCAGTAGGCCTACCTGGAAGCTAGCAGGGTCACTTGGATGATCTGCATTCCAATAGGTCCTTATAGGCCAGCCAGTGCTCAGGGCTCTTGGTATAACCTCTATATCTATGTCTCACACTCTGGTGTTCTGCCCACGGCCTTTTACCATACCATCATCTCAATTGCTTGCCAGCGCCCGCCTTCAATGTGAATTTTCTTTTCCTACTGCACCCCCACCCCACCCACTGTCTGATGCCCACCACATGGAGTTCACACTCCTCATAGGTTTCTATAATCCCTCTTCTGAATAAACAATGGATGCCACACTTTTTATTTTATATAAATATGAAAGATGAAAAGCCTGGTAATCCCCACTCATTCTGAATCTTTCTCAGACATGTACAAACATGGAGAACAGTGGTTTATTATTCCTGCAGATCCATAGCAATCTGCTTAACATATGTCTTTCTTTGCATCTTTTTTAGGTTTCTGCTTTAGACGTCCTTATCTGCCTATAAGCAAACCTATTGTTTCCAATGCTTAACATATATTTAGCATGGACTGTGGTCAGCCCCTCGCTTACAATGCATGACTTTGTTGTCTAACTCAGCTTTCCACACCTACTCATTGACTGTTCTACCTATTCTTCTGTGTGTCCCACCTAGAAGTGTTTAGGTCACACAGTGTTCTGATTGGGTGAACTGCATACTTTTGATTTGCTATTAAGTACCCAATGGGATTATACGATGTCATTGCATCCTCCCCCAATTTCTTCTTTGCCTTCCTTCTTTTTTCTCTCCCTTTCTCCCCATGGCGCTCCTCTTGTCAATTGTTTATTTATTTCAATTGATAAAGTGGATTATTAGTTAGAGAGGATGATAGTCCATCACAAGTAATAATGTCACTCTACTTGCTAGGTCCAGTAAATGTTTTGGTAGTTTAAACCTGAGTTCTTCTCCTGGTAGCTATGGTACAGAGCAGACAGGTTGAACTCAAGAAAATGTGATAAACATTTAGAAATTTCAAAACAATGATAAAGTCGAAAATACAACATAAAGAAAATACCACTCCAACTTACATGAAATTTTAGAATATTTTAATGGCCAAAATTACACCAACATGACAAAAATCCAATTCAGGGAATCATAAATATACATATTTATAGTTTTAGATAGAAGTAACTCCAAAAAGCACAAAGAGTCAAATCCGGACAACTGGTCACACTAGACTGAGACAAGGGTAAGGTTTAAAACTGACCGCAATAGAGCAAGAGTCATATACAGAGTCCTGGCATGAAGTTTTACCTTCTGACTTAGGGCCTGATTTAGATCTTGGCTGATGGGTTACTCCGTCACAAAGGTCATGGATATCCCGTCCTCCGCAATATAAATCCCATATGGTATAATAGAATTTATATTCGGTGGACGGGATATCCGTCACTGTTGTGACGGAGTAACTCATCTGCCAAGATCTGAATCAGGCCCTTAGTCTCTCAACTGGAAGTCAGAAATCCTCAGTAGGGCAAGGCAGCAGGCCGTTGCCAAAATTGGTTCCAAGAGGCCGGTTAGCTGTTCCACAAAGTCCTGGTGAAGCCATTGACTTTCGGTGGGAAAAAGCTGAGTTAGGGAAATTCAAAATTTGCGCACAGGGAAGGTCCCTCACCCGCCAGATACTTGTGACACCTTTGCACAATAAAGATTTCTACCTTCAGACTTACTCACTTCTTTAGAGCTCAGATTCCTCCAGCTGGTTAAGGCTGAAAGCTGTAGTTGTACATGGATCGCCGAGGCTGATACCTTCCCTCACCCTCAAATGGATTTGCTGCTGCAGAAAGTCTCCAAATGGAGCAACCTGAATATTTAGCCCAGTGGCGAAGCATCTTCATCATTTTGACTTGGCAGGTTTTTCCCTGTCTTCTGTCAGGTCTCCAGGCAAAAAATCCCAGGTTTGACACTTATGTAAGAGCCCCAGGACCTTAAAGATACCACTTAAAGTTCAGGCCTTACTTAAGCAGAAGCTATCAGCAGGGTCCAGTTGGAACTGGTCAACTGGGCTCCTCAGGAAAGTGGGCCTCCTGTAGCTTTTGCTTCCCTGAAGCTTAACATGAAGTCAGCCAAATGACCATTGGAATCTAATTCTCGGTCCTGGGTGCAAGTGTAAGAAGGTCTACCCCCATCGAGCTCTCCTCACAGGTGCTGTCCTTCTTCTATCTTCCACAGGTCTAGAGGTGTTCTGAAGAAGGGTACTGTAGGTACCACATGTATGCCCAGTGCCAACTTGTGGGTAGGGGAAACTCCTTAATACTCCCAGCCCTTTGTGCAGCACTTCCTGTGTGTTGTACTGTAAACTATACCTCAATGTCCCTCTCTACCTAAAACCAACATGGCAGAACCTTTTTTACCCTGTGCAAAGCTCCCTGTGCCCAGAGGTGTAGCTATGATAAAGGGAAAATCCTCCTTTATGGTCATTCAATACCAGTTCTGGGGGCAACCCCTCTCTCACTAGGATTGGTGCCTGGCTCTCTAGCAGGATAATAGAGGAGGCAGGCCCAGGTGTGAGCTACATCTCCCTGCGACAGAGTTGGCCCCGTTTAAAGTTACTTAATTTCCTGGGCACTGGCCCAGATGTCTATCCTGTCAGGGAGAAACACATCTCCCCACATCCAAGGCCTTTGTCCACTGTGTGGGAGCTATACACATTTCACCACAGACAAGCCATCAACCGTCAGGTGATGCTGAGCAGTTGCAAAGAAGCACATTTGGCTCAGGCAGGTAAATTACAACTTTCTAAAGTGTCATTTTTAAAGCTGCCTACCCAGGCTACAGAGGAACGCCTGGAGACAAAGAAGGAGGCATTGTCATTTTAGAGGTGGCCCAATGTGCTGCAGCCCAATAGTGTAATTTATTTACAGGCCCTGGGTACACTTTTGCACTATATACAAGAGACTTATAGGTAGGTTAAACATGCCAATCAAGAGTGTAGCCACAAGTTTGACATTTTGTGGGTGTCACAGCACATGCACTGGGGCTTGGTTAGACATGCCCCAGTGCACATAGGTGTCACAACACATGCACTGGGGCTTGGTTAGACATGCCCCAGTGCACAGAGTGGAAAGAAAACAGTAAACAAATCTAGCAAATTGCATTGCTGACCACCCAAAAAGGGGAATTTTCCTACATTTTCAGAAGGAGGTGGGAGCTGCAAAATGCTGAATGCTGTTCGCTTTAGTTTCACACTACTTTTTGTTTTACTTTTACATTTTAATTAGCCATTCTAATGTGGCTGTTCGCCATGTTAGTACGGTAAATTAAAGCTTTCAGCATGCGTCACAATATATGCTCAGGCATGCATCACAAGGCATGTGTGCACATGTATCACAGCACACACATAATAATGTACGCATCTTGGAATGAGGGGCCTATAAAAGAAACACATTTTGAGTTTCCCAGCCGTCCATGTGCATGCCTCTTGAGGCAATTGGAAAAATGCGTTGGCAAATGCAATTTAGAGCCAAGACCGTTTCACTTTACAAATGATTGTTATTCCCATGAGGGACCCATTTCCATTATGTGTCCCTAAATTTGTTGTATTAGTGAAAAGGCGTATGAAAATAGATAATATTATGCTTCACGAAACCACTGACCACTTTTACTTAGCAAAATAGCTAATGCCAATCTGGATTGTGCTTCTTACCACTTGGTTTAGATTGTAAATACAGCACCAAGGCAAACAGCATGCACAGGTAGGTACAAAACCACCTATGACACAGTGCCCTCACTCACAGTCAACCTAGAACAAACTTCAACCCAAACAATTTAGTGAATTATGGGCGAATCGTCTGCAACAGCCAAGCAGCTACCCTAACTATATTAACTTACACGACTGGATATAGCTGTTTCATATCAACAATTATATTGTTCTGTATTGGATGGAGCTCAAAGGTGTTTGCTTTGTTCACCCTAAGTTGGCAGGGTAAGCCCAGAAGTAAGTGCTTTGCTCACTTTGCCGCTGGATTCAAGCTAGCCTGGCTGATGAGGTGAATTATCCTGAAACCGGTCCCAGGATGCTTGTTTCCGGTCCACGGAAGACCTGGCTTGGCAGTTCAGGCTGGACTCTTCCCATGAGAAACAGGGTCAAGACTGATTTGCATATGACTGGGTCTGAACTGGAGTAGCGAAGGGAGCTAAGGAAGGATAATGGATTCAACCCAGATCTGTGATGTGGGTGAGTGTCTGTAAAGTTTCAGTGTTCCATCCGTCATCTCCTTGTGTTTGCTTTGGTGCTCAGAAGTAGCCAACATATGGTATGTTGGTGCTACGTGAACATAAATAAATAGATCGTTAGATGACCCAGTTATTAAACACAGGTGGGGCTAATTTTTATGGGGTGGCCCTCTGCAAATGAGAACTACACCACCTATCTTTGCCTGCAGTGTCAAGATGTAAGAGATGGTACAGTACTGACAACTACATAACGAGAACATTTATCTCGGCTTTCTATGTAGCCTTTACTCTGGAGTTGTGCCACAGGACATGTGAATTATGCATTTTTTGTTATAACAGTGTGTCCAGCCATCTTAAATTTGTTCTTTTTTTAAAATCAAGAATATAAACCTCCTAATGTCGATTCATTCTATTTTACATTCAACAAAGACCACAGCGCTCAGTTCTTCACGACCTGGAGGCTCGAGACCGACCCTAAAAACGAACATAAAGATGCCAACATTTGCAAAACCAGGTCACAATCTCTTTGGAAAAAAAGGTATTACACTTTTTCTGGATTTCTCTTAAAATAGTTTATGCAACTTCATGCTGACCCTTTTTTAAAGTCATTTTAGACACATTCCAAACTGTAAGGTGGAAAGCAAATTGTCATATTTTTATGCAGATTTGGAGTTTTGTAATATTCTATATGTCTCCAAAAGTAGGCTTTAGCTAGGTACCATGGTTCGGCCATTTTCCTACTGACATCATCAACATGACAATTTAAATTTTTAGAGGTCAATTATAAGTTGGGGGAATTGGCCGCCCAATTTTAAATTCTGCCAGGTGAGAAACTGCATTGGGTTGTCTACCTCACACTTTCAGTGCCTGTGCTTAATTTGTGTCAGTGTTTTCTGGATGTTCTTTGAACTTGTTTCTTGACACTGGAAATATATCTATGACAATTCACCACATGGTGGCTGTTGGATGGTGGTTATTAGTAGGTGCTGGTAGATACCTGCACCTAGTAATAATACCACAATTACAAATAAAGTCCACTCAAGTCTCAATAAATGACTCCTTGCTCAACCCTTGGTTGCTTGGCTGATGAGCAGTCAGGCTTAACTTAGAAGACAAGTTGATAAACCATTTAACATCACCAAAACAGTGAATAAGTAAAACACAACACACAATAAAAATCCAACACCAATTTATAAACATAGATAATATTTGTATCTTTAAAATGACACCAAAACGACAAAACCATAAATATGACATTTTAAACATTAAAGGCAAAAATGTGCTTTCTAGCACCTAAAAGTGAAAAGCTCCAACCGAGGCTCTCTGGTCGCGCTGAACCGGGACCAAGTCAAAGTTTCAGGTTGACTGCGATGGGTAAGATGCAATTAGTGTTTGAGGCCAGTTACATTTTTACTTTTGCACGTAGTCAATTTTTTCCAGCGATTTCTCTCGACGTCGAACCGTTGTCTTCAGCAATCCAGCTTTCAGTTTAACGAAATCGGCTTGCTGCATCACAATGCCTTGGTGAGTCCTGAAGGTCTTTTTCTTTGTCCTCGAAGAGCTTTGGAGCTTTCAGCTGCGCAAACCACCAAGTCGGGAGAGTCACGGTTAGACGCCACCTGCGTGATTCTCTTTGTTGAGGATGGTAGACTTATGGGGGTTTTTGCCAAAAGTTGTGCAAAAGTTCCCAAACTTCCAGGACTTCTTCTGGAAGTCTCTTGAGGGTTTTCGAGGGACCCCAACACCAACCAAGAGTCCAGAAGCCCAGATTTCCCTCTTGGAGGCTTGGGACTACAATACCCACAATGCATCTTATCAAATCCAGTATCCAGTATCTTAGAGGGTGACTTCTTCCATCACTTTTCCTCATGTTGATGATCAGTGAGTCCACTTCTTAATCTTTGAAGCCAGGCTAAGTCCTCTCTTTACGGAGCCTTGAGAGTGCAGCAGATTCAGTCCTTATGAGTGCTGTCTTCTCATTTGTGCAGGCTGAGGGTTTAACAGGGAAGTCCTTCTTCTGATATGTCCAAGCAGGGATCTGGGGTGCAGTGCCACTTTCCCATATGTATTTACCGTTCTGGGCTGGCAAAAGGAGGGACAACCCCGACCAATAGGGTTAAAGTTGCCAGCCTCTTCTGTGACCACTAATTGGGAAGTGTGGCATATTTGTGACCCAAAATGGATATCTCACCAAAAATCAGAATGGCGAAAATCTCTCTTTGGAGGACAGGTCTGGCTAACCCAAACCACAGATGTGGCTAAACTTTCCCTACATTCCCCTTCCAGCCACTCTCCTAATCTAATTAGAGGGACTGCCTCCTGGCTACGGGTGGGCTTGGCTTCTGTGCTATCTGTGCTTCTCCCTTTAAAGACCAGTTTGGCTACCCAGCCCTCTTGCTGTCCTGGCATCTACAGGCAGCAGATCTCATCCCACCAGATGGTTGCATTATTTGAGCCCAGGCCACGTTACACCTAATAGCAGCAGCTTGGCTCAACCGATCAAACGCTGGCCAATCAGAAGAATAGAAATATAGAAGTTCTACAACTGATTTCCTGCAATAGTTATAATAAATCTACCCATGACATACTGTTGATTTTATTGTAGCTATTATTTGACACCTTGAATCATGTTGCTAGCTCTTTCAAATCAAAGATGATACTTTATTAAAGTGTAATAAAGTCTTCCCATGTTAGCCTTTGAGATGGCAGCACTACAACAGGGAAAAATGTAATTGGCAATTTTTCCCTCACCAGGGCATATACAACATATTTTATAATGTCCCTGCTTTTAATTACAAGGCACCTTGTCCTTGGGCAGACCTTAGGGATGGCCTACTTTGGGCTGGCTTTAGAATGACACTAGATACCACAGTAGCGCACACCTAAGTGCATTAAATCCACTGGGGTTTTTAAGCCTCCCTGACCTTTTATATATTAGACACTTACAGTAGGGTTTCTTGGCCAATTACAATGATACCAAACACTATATAATCTTACGGACAGAGCACACTGGCCCTGGGCCTGGTTAGCAGAGCCCAGGGCACTTCCAGAGTCAGTATCCAACAGTCACAGTCAAAACATGGGGGTGATCAGTGCAAAAAGTATGACTGTCCTATAGTGTTACTGTCTATTTTTATACATTAGCAGACAATTTAACATTGTGATGTGAAATGCATACACATATAATAATACCATCAACCCCAGGCCATTCTTACAGCCATGATTGGCCAAGAACAGTAAGTCCATAGTGTCACGTTTACATGAGTGTGATCGTAAATAGGTAGTATTGGTACTGGCTTTTGGCAGGCAGAAATAGTGATGGAAGCTGCATTTGCCTCCTGAGAAATGTCTTGAGCCCTGGCAGTTATTTTTCTGCAAGTGCAGCACTGCTGTGCACAGAGTGTTCCTGCTGTAAGTAGGATGAATCTGCGTGTGGAAACTCATCCGGTATTGGGAAAAACGTCTAGCAATGGGCCCGGTAAATACATGTCCCATATGGTAGTCCCCATTCCAGCCAGGAAAATTCAAGTTAGCATGGTGCTGGGGAGAATTTACCAACTGGAAATAGTGATTCCGACAATCCATCCCCTCACCCCATCACTGCTTCAGATGTAATACACCCTTAACTCTTAGCTGTTTTACGCACAGACTGAACTATATATAATTTAACTAGTCCAGCAAATGTGTCATTCCCAGAGTGCATGGACTGAAAAAAATGCCTAACATGTATGTTATCAGATATTGTGCAATGTCAGATGAGGGTCTTCAAAACTTTTTTTGTTCAATGAAATGTATTGAGAGCTACTAATATTAGCGCTGTGTAATCTCAATGTTGTTATATGTGGAGAAGTGTGGCTCAATGGTTAGAGCGGCAGACCCTGATGCAGAGGTCTGGCCCGGGACCAGGGTTCAATTCCTGCCTTGGCTGGTCTCTGCGGATCTTGGGCTCATAATTCCTCGGACCTGATTTCCCGCCTCGGTGCCTACTCTAAGCATCGGTCCCACACTGCAACTCTGGGCAATAGCTTGCTTAGTCTCCACAACGGCCCCCTACAGCGCTAGGGATGCCTGGTTGCACCCTGGGGATGCACAGGAGTGGACATTTCACGGGGAAAAACCAGGAAGGGTTCCCTAGCTGTATGAGTACAGCGCCAGGACACTCAGGAGTATCAGTGCGCTTTACAAGTACGTCTACATTTACATTTACGTCTACATTTACATTTACATATGTATATTAATTAAACTAAACAAAAACAGGTGAGCTGCAGTAGCTCACGAGCTACTGGTTAGAGACCCCTTATTGTGTCAGAAGAAAAAGTTAGAAATATATTCACATAAGCTTACGTTAAGCTTTGAGTAAATTTCTTATATTTTCCTTTTTTGGAAGAATTCTAGGAGTACTTCTGGGAATCTCAGGATGTTGCAGATTTACAGGAGCACACATAAATATTTTCACAAATATAAGTGTAGGTGTGTAAATGGTGGCTTAAGCAAATGTCAACCAGAAGTGCATTTTACAAAGTTTTTTCCACTTGTTTTATTTTTTTTTATGGGAATTTTTTTCTTCCTGTTTATGAAGCACCTTTCTCTTTTACCCTCATCACTTTGGGATTTTCACTACCTAATTTCACCCTAAAAGCGGACCTACTCCTGCATTTGAATCTTGTATAGTTTTATGTGTGAGTAAATTGATGTTGTGTGAATAGAAAAGATGAGTACACTCATAAATGAACAGATTTCCACATCTGAATTTACTGTTGTGAAATATTGAGTTTCTTCAGAAGTACTCACATATATGAATGCTTATGCATATGGAAATGTGTGTGAATGAAGCAAGGATACATGTACATATGAATGAATGCAACAAATTACTAAATATTGTTTTTTGTTTCTCTATTGAAATAATATTTTTCCCAGCAGATAAACCCATCTCTCATTGCCTCTCAGCTGCCCAGCTAAAAACTGATTTACTCCTAAACCTCCACAGGAATAAATCTCTGGCTATTTTCAAGGTGAAAGGCTGTCTAAATCTACCTACAACATGTTTATTAATACTCAAAAACCTGACATTTTGTTGATGTTTGACAACTTTTCCAGACGTCCCCAGCTCTGGAATACCCACAATCCTCCCTGGGAAAAGTTACTAGTCCATTTACGTGTTAGCTAAGTTACATTTCTGTGATTTGGAATTTCTGAATGTGAGCTCAGGGGTGTTGCAAGAAAGTTAAACTGAGGTGTGCAAGTAGATTTGCGAATTGGATCATACGATTTCCACCATCTCCCAGTGTTCAAATTTCCATTTTAAAGGTGCATTTTCTATGACAAACATTTTTGTAGAAATGTGTTGAAATCCCAAAGCCATATGGAAGCAAACTATCTGCAGGATGACTTTCGTTTATGGAGTTCTGAGTGGGGAGCACTCGGCTGTCACTTTAGGATCTTTTTTTGGCAGAGGTAGAGAAAGTTCATCACTTCCTACCAGTCAGCCTTGTTGTAGGTATAATTTCAAAATCATGGGCTTGCCTGCTGCTACAATAGAGGGTGACTAATTAACCATAGGCTGCAGGCACTCTGGGCATCTGTGCACTTGCCTCGCATGGCCAGCATCTTAACGTGATCCGCACCTTCTTTTGAAGACCACACAGAGGTCAAAATACTATCTTGCAATCTACCCTTAAAAAGCTTTAGCGCTGGACAGCGAAAGCCGCACAGAAATCAATTCTTTTATACTCAATATGTACAAGACACTCTGTAGTGGGTCAGGGTTTGTATTGGACTGGCTATTTTCTTTTTTGTCTAAGAGATCTATAAGACGATGTCTATGAATGCTCAGTGAGTTAAGTATCCACCACAGAGAACTTTGTGGAACATAGAGGCCACATGTTAGAATCCTGGCTGGTCCAACTGAGCCTTTCGTCCTTCTGATGTCCATAAAACGGGTGCCATTGGTTTGAAAGATAAATATGACTCAAAATTAAGCTGTGTATGTCTAATAATTGGTCAGTGTTACCGTATGAATGAGTTGTTACCATTCAACACAATTGTGTGGGTGATAGTTTTAATTGAAAGAGCAAGCACATTATGCTTGCAAATACTGTTTACTTTTACCTCCAAAAGTTAACCCGCATACATTCATAATACAGGGGCATAACCACTATGTAAAGGACAAAGGACCGAGTACTAAAAGTCAGGCAGAGGCAAAGGATCCTTGCATTCAAGTATATATATTCGATATTAAAGCCTCTAACTGGACAGCTCCCTTTTGTGCATTTTGGACCTGTGTTTAATTTGCAACTTAGCTATGCTGCTCCCGGCTAATCAGTTTTTCCAATGCCTACATTTGACAATATGTATAATATAAAAACTAACTCGACAGTATAACGTCTACTAGTGTTTCAAATAGATCGTCCCGCTTCTCCCTTACCATCATATTCTGGTTTCTGTGATTAGGCTTTACCAAGTAGCCACAAACACCGTTTTTTTTGTTCTCTGCAAGCATTGACACAACCAACCGGTTTTACTTTTTAACAAGTAGAAGTTCTTCATTGATTGTCATGTTAGAGTGTGGATGTGTGAGTAGGTAAATGTGAGCCTATCCAGGACCGAAGTCTGATCTAAGGATATGAAAGATGAGGGGATAATGACTATGACTTTTTATTTTTGGAAGACTCTTCCATTGCTTATGTGCCCCATTGTGTGACCTTCACATGGAGAAAGTGAAATGCTCCTTTTAATATCATCAATGTGCCACATCCTCTGTGAGCCCTGTCTTTACTACAACAACCCCAGCCTGCTGCAGGGAACCCTGCCTTAAGTCTGTGACACAAAGAGGCTGACATGCTAGTTCTAACACAAACCATTCACTATCTGTGTGTTGCCTTCTGGCAGCTCAGAAGTGCCATGGCACCCTTATCAACGCTAGATCCTTGGTCAGAAACACAACTGAGTTTGCTCACTTCATGGTCGCCCATTTCCTTGACCTGGCTTAGGTCACGGAAATGTGGCAGATGCCTCTGATTCTGATTTAATCTCAATACTACCTGCCGGCTTTGGAATTTTTAGGATTGATCGGGAGGGGAAAGGCGGTGTTGGCCTTGCTATTTTGTAACAGATCAATTTAAAACCTCCTTCAAAGCACTTCCTGCTATTCGGTGCTGCCAAGCCCTAGTGCTGAAAATAGAATTTAATGATCATTACTCCTTTTATGGCATATTCCTATATTCCCCCCCCTAGTCCTTGAGCTACATTTATCAGTAACATTGGCTACCTACTGGAAATCAATGCCAACACATCAAACCTTGCTATTCTAGGGAACTTTAATTTCCATTTGGAAACCCCCCTTGATAAGGATGCTGCTCACTCGCCTCATAGATCAAGTGGCCAGCATAGGTCTAGTTCAGCTGATTAATGGCCTGACCAATACAGCAGGCCATCTAGTTGATGGCATTTTCTCATATATCCTCTCTACAATGGATATCCTCACTCCGCTTGGTTGGTCCGACCACCTGGCTGTTATGTTTGAGATTAAGGAGCTGACCAATACCCCTACAACTAACCAATCCCATTCCAACATGTTGCAACGCCCATAGCAAAAGCTTAACACTGACATGTTAAACTCTGCCCACACCCAGATCTCGAAAGATCCCGATTCAGCAGCCAGCAATCACCATCCGGGTTAGACTCCTCCCTTAACCAATTGGCTCCATTTAAAGTCTCCCAGTGTAGTAGACCTAGTCCATCAAAACCTTGGTTCTCAGGGAACCTCAGTCAGCAAAAATAGAAGTGTTGCAAACTTGAAAGAAAATGGAGATTGAATTATGATCTGAACAATCAAGAAACCTATAAATCTTCCATTCAAGTCAGTCAGTCAGTCATAAATCTTTATTCGAATTCAGAGAATTCATAAAAGCACATACACATAATACAAAACTATTGCAAAATCCATGTAAAATTATTAGGTCATAAAAACAGCAGATACATTTTACAAATTATATTCAGAGAAAACTCAGGCATTGTCCATCATTTTGCGTGCTCGGACGGCGATTCTCAGGAAAGTGCTAGTGCGGCAAATTATTTCTTCATTATTCAGAGAAAGCAGCAGTTGAAATGATTCCCCCAAAGTAATTGGTCTATGTTTCTTAAAAAAGGGAGTTAAAAGCCATTTAACATATTTAAGGTAGTATTTACAGGCAAAGAAAAAGTGCAAATCGGTTTGTGCGCTCACCCCATGACAGGGACATCTTATATTGTCAGAGGCGGGAGAGTAGCCCAGAGGATAATTTAACAAGAATCTTATTGTACCAGCCCTCAGTCGGAACAAAAGGTTTCTTTCCCAAGTTATCATTGGCACAGTTAGGTACAATAACAAAGGGTATCTGTATGATTCCCTGACCATGTAAGCAAGAACTTTGGTTTTCTTAGATTCTTCACTAACTCTGTTTTTATTATAAAGTGCATAAAGTGCTTTCTTCAACTTGTTTTTAGGTCTCGGACCGTCGCACTGCATAGCAGTAGGCGGAGTCCGAAGATTTGATGTTTTTGAGTTAGGGGGGCTTGAACCCGGCCCTCTCCCACATTGGCTGGCTTCCTAAACGGAGGCCAGCCATTGGAGGAGAGGGGCATCACTCCATTAAAGCCCCGTCTCTTTCGGATTCGAGGGCGTGTTTTTGGCGTTCTTTCGTCCTGTGACGTCATCCGTCACTCAGAACGCCAAAAACACGCCCCTAATTCCAAAATTTTCGGAGCTTTCCGGCCGCCATTTTGCTGCTCGGTAAAACCAGGAGAGCAGCGTCTACCGAGGACATGAGGTAACTATCCCTTGTTTGCCTTAGAAGCAAGTGCATTTTATTGAAAAGTATTGAATAAGGCCAGTTTTCAAGACTGAAAAAGATGAATGAGGCATAAAAATGATAAATTCTAGTACTTCTGAAGAGAGAGATTTTACTCATCCCTAATAAAGACTAAATGTTTATTTCGTTGCAGCTTAAATGATATTTCCCCATACCAAGATGGCCGGTACCCAAATGCACAAGCTGGCCTCACGCCTCAGTGCGTTCGATGTTCAGCTGTAGGCTT
Source organism: Lissotriton helveticus (assembly GCF_964261635.1). NCBI lineage: Eukaryota > Metazoa > Chordata > Amphibia > Caudata > Salamandridae > Lissotriton > Lissotriton helveticus. The sequence continues at coordinate 231,877,286 of NC_136067.1, read as the reverse complement.
GAAGGCGATTTGATTTACTAAGCTGTAAGGCTCAGACACCGGAATGTTCGTGGTACCTCTATTGACATGTTAAAGTCAGGCACAAGACACAGGCAGTTTATCCATTAAGATTGGGCTCCTCTTACTTACTATGAAAGGTTGCCTGACCTTACAATGGTTGTTGCTGTGACGCGTTCTCACCCATGCGCAGACTAACTTGCCTGGTTGAAGCTGTGATGAGAGGAGGGAGGCTGCAAGAGCTTGCGGTGATCCGCGGGGGTCTGGTGTCACCCTTTCCGGAGGGGTCTTGAGGCCGGAGCTGGGCGTTCTGGGGCTGGCGTCGCGGGGCTGCCTCAGTCAGCTGTCCTCCGTCTACTTTTGTCCATCCGGCGGTCTCCGTTACCATCGGACTGGGAAGGCAGCGGGCCTGGGTCGCAGGGGGCAGGTGCCCCGGGAGTCGTGTTCTCTGCGTCTGGTTTAGCGGTCAACGGATCCTGGAGAGCGGTCATCCATGGGCTGCGGGTTTGTTGAGCGGTGATGTCGGCTCTGCCCGTGTCCGTGCCACCTCCCCGCCCGAGAGACTTGTTGCCACTGATGCCATCTTACGAAGTTCGCCCGGCCCGAGGAGGAGGAGGCGCGCCTCTTCCCCCATCACTTCTTCAGCTCTCTGCAGGCCCTGCTGCTGCTGGGCCCCTCTGGGTAGCTAAGGCAGCACCTGTTTCTCTCTCGAAAGTAGAGGGCACTGCCCACTGCGGGCAGGGGCCCTAGGGCTGCTGGGCAGACCAGGATTTCATTTGGGTACAGATTATTTCCTGCACCGGGATGTCTATCTTTAATTTCCGGAAAATCTTTAAGCTGGGCAGTGAAAAGAAAAAGAAACAGTACGAGCATGTGAAACGGGACCAGAACCCAGAGGAATATTGGTAGATCATCGGTGAGCTGGGCGACGGTGCTTTTGTCAAGGTGTTCAAGGTACGCCCAGGCTCTGTGGTGTGGAGCCCAGTCTGTATTTATGTCCATCTATATCTGCTAAAGAAGCTTTTTCGTGATACTCATATACAATATATCGCTGAGGATCAAATTGTAGTTATTAGTAGGCTCAGCTCTAAGCATTCTGAAGATATGTTTTGCCTATTCTTACCCACCTTCTGCTGAATCAGATGATTTGATAGAAGAAAAAAACACATATGCCCTTAACCGTACGCTTGTTTTTATTTGGTTGAAGTTTGCATTTGAAGAATCCCTTTCTTTTTCTGTTTCAATGTTCTCTATAGTTGGGAATTACAGTTTCTATCCTTAATTTGCTCTATTACGTTCCCACAATCGAGGTGGGACCCAGCTCGTTTAGGTAGGATGCACTACGTTTTTACCCTCTTCATAAGTGGAAAAGCAAATTGTAATCCTGCGATTCTCCAAACCAGTGCTTGAGTCAATTGGACCTGACTTGCCATGGTGTACGACCCTCCAATAATATTGAAATGATGCGAGTCGGACCAGTGGTCAAGCAAGGGTGCAAATGTCTCTGATGCAAGCAAATAAAACCACCCCCAAATCACCTTTTTTGCTTGAAAAAAAAAAGATAATTTCATACCTTCCAACTTTAAGAACAATCTCACAGTGTGCGAAGGGGCCGGGGCCTCGTGCCGAGAAGTACATACGAGACATTTTTGACCGCCCCCCCCTAAAAGAAATGCTTGCTGAGCCCGGTGCTATCGTCTTGGGGTGTTTTAACACCTCCTAATTAACGTCGGCAGTCCAAAGCCTTGGAAAATGAGCTGGAAAGTCACTACTTGCAGTGGTTTTCAGCGCGTTTTTTTTTTGCCACCCTGTGATATTGACACCTCAGTGGGAGACCGGGTGATGGGAGCCGATATCGTGTGTCACACGGTGGCACCGTTTGAGATGGTCGGTATGTAATTTGATTTCAGAGGACCAGTCTAACATAAATACACAGTTATCACCGCACCTGCTGCTCTATTGAAAGCTACGCCCCTGAGCTGGATGGCCAGATCTTATTTCAAAGTTTGCACTTGACATGTGCATAATTGAAATAGCCACCCTTCCCCTCACATATCCTCCCTCTTCAAGAGAGGCTTTTGCATTGGAAGTCTGCTTAGCCATACTTGCCAGAAGCAAGACTCCCTTTCTCTTTCACCACCTTTCTTATTCGTCTTCCGGAAGAGTGTCTCTCCCTAACCTTGAGTACAGTCAGTCTCTCCAAGCTGTGCCTGTTGAACATCCTCCAGACGGACTGGGGCTCCCAACTCTCTAGCACAGGAACGAAGCGACCTTATATAACAGTGAACAAACTTGCCCCACATTTGTAGCAGTTGTTCTCATTCTGTATAGCCTTAAGCGCTGAGGGGTTTCAGACCTGCATTTATTCTGAGACTATAAGCACAGGCACGATTTTCATTTATCCTTTAATCCTCTCCTTGGTGATGTTATGACCACAGCTTACACCTATACACAAACTACCGAGAGAGCCTTTGCTGTAAGTCAATTTAAGTGGCAGCTGTTGCTTAACTGGCACTCTCGCAAATGTAAGTTTTCCACACTCCACTGTGTTGCATGCTGTAGCAATTTTATATCATTGCTTCTCTTGGATGTGAGACTGTTTGTTAATCAATTAATTCTGAATAAGTAGACCAGCCATTCCCTTATTCATGTGATGCACCCTAATGTTTTTTCTTTACTTTTAAATATTTGCTCACTTCTCGCCCTTGCTGCTTAGGGAAAGCTTCAGAGGATGACAGTTATCCCACTAACCTAACAGAGTAATGTTATTGGGCCTTCGCGTCAATTGTTTATCATAAACAAATGTTTTCTGAGTCGCTGTACATTCAACAGACGACCGTGGAATTCCCAATCGACTCCTGAGATGTTAGTATATCGGCATCTAGCCCATTTCTCTTGCCTGTTTGATGTGTTCAATTCATGTAAGCACAATGTGCACTTTGGTACCAGAGAAGGACCATTTTGAATATCACGCATTCCTTCAGATCTCCCCTTTTTTTTCGGGATTAGTTCCTGGATGTTGATCGAACGTGAAGCACCTGCTGTTATTTAGCCAGCGCGTGTACCGTGATGCGCTGGGTGTTTATCGGATTTTCTAAATGTTGGTAAAACGTTTGCCTACGAAAGGCAGAATCAAAGGACCGATGTGCTGATTCTTTTCTTAAATGTAAATAGTTCTTACAAGTTGCGCATTTTTCATCGCTTAGACTTTTTGGCAACACGATTTATTCCAATTTACTAGTTAACACACAATCTTAGAACGCTGACTTCATTTCTTGAGCACTACTGTTTCCTGGGAAGGCTCTACTTGTCTTCTGGTTTCTAGTTAGACTCTGTTGCTGATAACATTGTCAGGGACTGTGCCGAGTTGGGTTCCATTGCAGTCTTTTCAGCATCAAGTTGCCAAGACTTCACACAGTGATACTTTATTTGGGAAAGAGGAGCCATTATTGTGCCCTGCGGGTTACTGCAGAGTACCCATGGGCCTCTTTATGCACACGCCGTCTATACATCATGGTACCATTGACCTGTGGGATTAGGGGTGCAGTGGTGTACTGTTCTCTGGGTGCAGGAGGAGGGGTGTTGATCTGCTTGGCTCCAAACATTTGCATATCCATGGGGCGCGCCATGGTGGCTGAGGGCTCAGTGCACACGGTTTGGATGGTGAGAATGTTTTCACCCATCACCATTTTTAGGTCTCGGACCGTCGCACTGCGTAGCAGTGGGCGGAGTCCAAAGATTTTATGTGTTTGTGGGTGGGGGGGGCTCTGTGTGTATGTGTGTGTGTGTGTGTGTGTGTGTGTGTGTGTGTGTGGGGCTGTGTGTGTGTGTGGGGCTGTGTGTATGTGTGGGGCTCTGTGTGTGGGGGGCTCTGTGTGTGTGTGGGGGGCTCTGTGTGTGTGGGGCTCTGTGTGTGTGGGGCTCTGTGTGTGTGGGGCTCTGTGTGTGTGTGGGGCTCTGTGTGTGTGTGGGGCTCTGTGTGTGTGTGGGGCTCTGTGTGTGTGGGGCTCTGTGTGTGTGGGGCTCTGTGTGTTGGGGCTCTGTGTGTGTGTGGGGGGGCTCTGTGTGTGTGTGTGTGTGGGGCTCTGTGTGGGTGTGTGTGTGTGGGGCTCTGTGTGGGTGTGTGGGGCTCTGTGTGTGTGGGGCTCTGTGTGTGTGGGGCTCTGTGTGTGTGGGGCTCTGTGTGTTGGGGCTCTGTGTGTGGGGGGCTCTGTGTGTGGGGGGCTCTGTGTGGGTGTGTGGGGCTCTGTGTGTGGGGGCTCTGTCTGTGTGTGAGAGAGGCTCTGTGTGTGTGGGGGGGGCTCTGTGTGGGTGTGTGTGTGGGGGGCTCTGTGTGGGTGTGGGGGGCTCTGTGTGTGTGGGGGGCTCTGTGTGTGTGGGGGGCTCTTTGTGTGTGGGGCTCTGTGTCTGTGTGTGGGGCTCTGTGTGGGTGGCTCGGTATCTATGTGTGAGTGGCTTTGTGTGTGGGGCTCTGTGTGGGTGTAAATGCAATAGGTCATGCATTTGCGAGCCGTTAACCTATTGGCATTGTCAATGACAATGCCATTTATTTAACGATTAAGCTATTGGCAATGTAAATGACAATGCCATTTATTTAAGATAAAAAAAAAAGTCATGAGCAATGCCAATAGCTCTACCTTTAATAATGCTGAGACCATTACATTGTAAATGCTTGTTATGTACTGAGTTCACTTTGTTTGGGTCAGTAAGAATGCTACCTTTGTCAATACTACACAAACTTCTGTAGACCCCCGAAAGCCAGGGAATCTCCATTCCTTTTTCACATTTAAGACAATCGGTTATAATTTCTTGGGTCAGTGTAGCCGATTGATTCCTCCAGACTGAGTGCCAAAATAGCGTGGGTCGTGCACTAATAAAATCAGATATAAAATGTAGATTCAATTCCTTGTGACAGATGTATTGGGGGGTGGAAATCGGCGCTCCCAGCAGTTTTCTACAAAACCGATTTTCTTCCCGCTGTATACACTGATTCTTTGCCAGGCCCCATACCTCAGCCCCGTATGTAGCTACAGGGACACATTGTAATTTAAAAATCCTTAAAATTGCATCAATGGCGCCTGTTTTCTTGGGTCGGGGGATACTTAAGATAGATTTGATGGCCTTTGAGAATTTGCTCGTGGAGTGGGCCAAATGCCCAGTCCACGAGCCATTCGCAGCAAAGACCATCCCCAAATACAAATACGGAAAGTTATGGATAGAAGTAAGTCTGTCATCCCCTACCAATATAGAATTAAGCTTACGTTTCCCTGGTCCGCATGACATAATAAATGACTTTTTAAAATTCACCCGAAGATCCAGTCCATCCATATATTCTGTAAAACTGTGGACTAGGATACGCAGGGAATTTGGAGTGCGGCCCATTAGGACCGCATCATCAGCGTAGAGTAATACAGGTAACAATTTGCCATTAATTATAGGGACATCTGGGTTTGACTGTTCCAACTGGTTACTCAATCCATTAATATAAATAATGAAGAGCAGGGGTGCTAAAACTCACCCCTGTCTTACTACCCTTCCTACCTTGATTGGGCCTGATAATTCCCCTCCCATTCCTATCCTTACTTGCGCTTTAAGATTGGTGTGCAAAAATGCTAAACATTCGACCAATACATGGTCCAAACCATAATTCAACAAAATAGACCAAAGTTTGGACCTGTTAACTAAATCAAAAGCAGAAGACAGGTCCATAAATGCTAAATAAATTGGGGCAGAGCGAGCAATGTTATATTTATAAATAACCAAATTAAGATTTAGGCATTGTTCGACTGTACCAACCCTGCTTCTAAAACCCAGTTGGCACGGTGATAAAATGCCACTTTCCTCTGTCCAATCTAAAATCCTGTTATAGATGACACGGCCCAAGATCTTTAGGGTGTTGTCAAGTAAAGAAATTGGTCTGTAATTGACTGGTACAGATCTATCACCCTTTTTGTATATTGGGACGATTACACTTGTCGCCCATGTATCGGGCAGGGTGCTTGGGGTAGACTATTGAAAACATTCACCAGGACTGGGGCCCATAGTTCCTGTTTCCACTTTATAACATCTATAGGCAACCCATCGGGTCCTGGGGCCTTGTTTCCAAGGCTCTGTGTAATCGCCTCTTCTACCTCCACCAATGTTATCTGTAAGTTACCACGATAGCCCTGCACGGGAAGATCTGAACTGTGTGATGGCGAGGCATAAATCTTAGAAAAGTGTTTTTCCCAAGAGCTACTAGTGATAGTGCAACTGAGAGGCGTTAACTGCTGGCCCATATTACGCAGGTCTCTTACTGCGGACCAAAATACATTGCCAGTTTTCCCCTTTGCTGATTCAGCGAGTGCTTCCCATCGCTCACTCAAAAGGGTTCCCTTCCGCTCATTTATTGTAATTTTGTACGCTTTCCTAGCTGCACTAACATCTGCCCTACATCTTGGGTTGGCTGTTAAGGCCTTACGCAAATTCCTATTGGCAGCAGTGCAGTTATGATCAAACCATCTTGGGTCTTTTGGACCCTGGAAATGTGGTACTGACAGAAGGGATCTAATCACAGAACATGATTTAATAAAATCTTGAATTATGTTAGAACAAGGTGCTGTCGACAGTAGGCATGAGTTAATTAGGTTCTGATGCCCTGCTAATAGGGCCTCAGTTATTTCCCTACAGTCTACCCCCTTCCACTTTAATCTTAATTTGTCTGTTGATAGAGTTATATCCCTCGCCCCTTGAGCATTAACATATACAGGACGGGTGGCTAGTCTTAAAACCGCTGTCAGCGGATTACGATCCCCAAAATCCGTGTCGAGGACCTCTTTGGCAAATAGGCGGTCCGCCAGGCAAGGAGAGACAAAAATAAAATCGATGGTTGAAGCGCTTTCCCTGCCTCTATATGTCGGCTCCAGCTGGTTTGTAGGAGATGGGCCAAGGTCCATAATATTTCTAAGGATATGTTCGTGGAGAAAGGAGCTTAATTCAGAACCCCTCCGCTCAGCTGGATCCCCCTCTCATGTACCTATATCTTGAATGTCTTTGGGGGGCCTGGCGTTAAAATCCCCTCCCAAGAAAATCCCCATACCTTCATCTGAGCCCTGAGTTTTCTCTAACTTTGAAATGAATTTAAAGAGAGCACTAAAATTCTTATTTGGAACAGAATAAAAATCGTTATTATAAAAATGAATTCTATAAAAAGGGACTCGTCGTGTGTATTCTATTGCTTGTATATTGGGATTATTTGTGTTTATTATCTTAAAACTCCCACCAGCTGCTATACTAATCCCAATAAATAAGCCCCCTACTGCATGCCCAAAATTTGGCTTGGGTGCCGTTTTGCTAAGGCAGTGAAAGCCTTCTATGTGCAAATCATGAGTGGCCCATGTTTCTTGAAACATTATTATGTCCTGAGAAGATACTATATGCAGCCACTCTTTATCGGCAAGTCTTGGCTCAAGGCCGGCGACGTTCCAGCTCAAAATTCTCAGATTGAAGTCTCTGTTACTTCTATTGTTATTCTCGGGGGCCTTAACCGTTATCCCGCCACCAGTTTTCATGTGGCGTGTGCTAACCTCTGTCTGCCCCTGATTATCAGTAGGAATTATTAAAAGCGTATTATGTGTTTCCAGGCATTCCTGTTCCTTACTAATTGCAGTTAAATAGGTAGGTGCTAGGCTCCCTAGTATGTTTTCATTTGCCGGTCTGTCTGACGGTCAGTCCTGTGTATCTAGGTTAGAAAACGCTAGATCAAACCGGTTAAATGTTGGCACATTAAACTCATACCTCTCCTGATTAAGAACGCTAGCTGGTGGTTTGCGTCTGTACGTAAATAAGGGAGGGAGTGACCAATAGAAAAAGCATAGGGGTAGCATATGTATCCCTTCCCTATCCATGTGCTTAGTCCCTGCTCTCTCTAGAATTCTCTGTACTACCTCTGGTGCTCCAAAATTCAGTATTATGCAGTCGCCCCTGCACGATTTAATCGACCTGCCTATCCAGGAGACCCTTCTGGCCGTTTTAAAGAGGACAATAACATACGGTGTGCATTCTGGGGGCAAATTAAGATGTTCCTTACTATGAACAGTTTGTACAATAGATGAATTGTCCTCATTTGAACCCCTATTGTTCCCCTCACTTAATACTCCCCTCTTTTGGTTAGAGTTCCATAATGGTGGATTTGACCCATTAATATGTGATGTGGGGACCCGTGTGTCCTTTCTAGTAATATCGTCATTTACAGTGGCTAACTGATTAATGGCAGGTGCCACGCATGCACTGGATCCCCCCAATGGTGCCAAAGTTCCATTTAGTGGCTGGCTAGACTCGGAGGGGAGTTTTTGCTCAATGATATTTAATCTTGTATTAATATCAGCAAGTTTATTTAACAGTGGACTTATTAGAGCAACACGTTTATCTTCTAACTTGGATAATAGCCCATCTCCTAGAGCAATTTGGGGCTGTTTGCAGGGGCAGTGACATACCAATGTACCTGGACCAGTAGGGCTAATGACGGTTACCTCTTCAGAGGGACCTGTCTTCGCTCGAGCGGACCCTTTTGTTTTAGCCGCTTTGCTAGTCTGTTGGATTGTAGCTGGTAGAGCCCTCGCCTTCCTTTTCCGTGTTGTGCTTAAAGCTATATTTCCTCCCCTATGTAATTGCCGTGTAGAACGAGTGACAATTTGGGGAGGGGGTGTGGGGGACGGTAGGGTAATGGTCGTGTCTACAACTGCAGTGGGTAAGTCTACAGCTGACGTCTCGGTCTCAGAAAGCCCAGTAGCTAGCTGGTGAACGCTAACTGGGCTACATTCAGCTTGAATTACTGGATTAAGAAGAGGACCACCTATAGGACTTTCTAGAGAAATGCGGCGTGTCTCCATTGATAATCTTCTTTGTGTGAGCTCAATCTCGTGGGATAAGAGTGATCCGGGCCAGATGAGGAATGCATCAAGGGTGCCCACAACCCCATGAGCCCCAACCCCCTTATGAGTGGGGGGGTTGGTGGCATCTTAGAACGCTGACTTCATTTCTTGAGCACTACTGTTTCCTGGGAAGGCTCTCCTAGTCTTCTGGTTTCTAGTTAGACTCTGTTGCTGATAACATTGTCAGGGACTGTGCCGAGTTGGGTTCCATTGCAGTCTTTTCAGCATCAAGTTTCCAAGACTTCACACAGCGATACTTTATTTGGGAAAGAGGAGCCATTATTGTGCCCGGCGGGTTACTGCAGAGTACCCGTGGGCCTCTTTATGCACACGCCGTTTATACGTCATGGTACCATGGACCTGTGGGATTAGGGGTGCAGTGGTGTACTGTTCTCTGGGTGCAGGAGGAGGGGTGTTGATCTGCTTGGCTCCAAACATTTGCATATCCATGGGGCGCGCCACGGTGGCTGAGGGCTCCGTGCACACGGTTTGGATGGTGAGAATGTTTTCACCCATCACCATTTTTAGGTCTCGGACCTTCGCACTGCGTAGCAGTGGGCGGAGTCTGAAGATTTTATGTGTGTGTGTGTGGGGGGCTCTGTGTGTGTGTGTGTGTGTGGGGGGGGGCTGTGTATGTGTGTGGGGCTGTGTGTATGTGTAGGGCTCTGTGTGTGTGGGGCTCTGTGTGTGTGTGGGGCTGTGTGTGTGTGTGTGGGGCTCTGTGTGTGTGTGTGTGGGGCTCTGTGTGTGTGTGTGGGGCTCTGTGTGTGTGTGTGGGGCTCTGTGTGTGTGTGTGGGGCTTTGTGTGTGTGTGTGGGGCTTTGTGTGTGTGTGTGGGGCTCTGTGTGTGTGTGTGGGGCTCTGTGTGTGTGTGTGTGGGGCTCTGTGTGTGTGTGGGGCTGTGTGTGTGGGGGCTCTGTGTGTGTGGGGCTGTGTGTGTGTGTGTGAGAGGGGCTCTGTGTGTGTGTGTGTGTGTGTGGGGCTCTGTGTGTGTGTGTGTGGGGCTCTGTGTGTGTGGGGGGCTCTGTGTGTGTGGGGGGCTCTGTGTGTGTTGTGTGGGGGCTCTGTGTGGGTGGCTCTGTATTTTTGTGTGAGTGGCTTTGTGTGTGTGTGGCTCTGTGTGGGTGTAAATGCAATAGGTCATGCATTTGCGAGCGATTAACCTATTGGCATTGTCAATGACAATGCCATTTATTTAACGATTAAGCTATTGGCAATGTAAATGACAATGCCATTTATTTAAGATTTAAAAAAAAAAAAAGTCATGAGCAATGCCAATAGCTCTACCTTTAATAATGCTGAGACCATTGCATTGTAAATGCTTGTTATGTACTGAGTTCACTTTGTTTGGGTCAGTAAAAATGCTACCTGTGTCAATACTACACAAACTTCTGTAGACCCCCGACAGCCAGGGAATCGCCATTCCTTTTTCACATTTAAGACAATCGGTTATAATTTGTTGGGTCAGTGTAGCCGATTGATTCCTACAGACTGAGTGCCAACATAGTGTGAGTCGCGCACTAATTAAATCAGATATAAAATGTAGATTTAATTCCTTGTGACAGATGTATTGGGGGGTGGAAATCGGCGCTTCTACAAAACCGATTTTCTTCCCGCTGTATACACTGATTCTTTGCCAGGCCCCATACCTCAGCCACGCATGTAGCTACAGGGACACATTGTAATTTAAAAATTCTTAAAATTGCATCAATGGCGCCTGTTTTCTTGGGTCGGGGGATACTTAAGATAGAATTGTGTCACAATTTAGGCGCTCTTAGGTGAAGACTACATCTCCCAGAATGCCTGCTCTGTAGTCTGTTGTTTGTGTCCTTCGCTCTTTCTTCCTTTCTGTTCCCTATATCCATTCGCTGAAGGCTGAGCTCGGTGCTTGTCACCTGATTGCCTACCTGATTCTGTGTTACCGGAGAACGAGGATTTTGGAGCCCTTTTTGATAGCAGAGAAGCTTGGGAGTCGCGCTGAGGTTCAGCGCGTGAGAACTCTGTGAAGTACTGTCCGTGTTGGCGGAATTGACCCCTATTGACCTCAGGAGCCGCGCTGACGTGCAGTGCTGTTTATTCAGCGAGGGAGAGCTCTGGAAGCGCTTGTGTGAACAGTTGAAGCGCCCCTTCTGCAACAGCGTCTCGCTGGGGAAGTGCCCTGGCATTAGTGAGAAACGAAAACAGCCAGTCTTTGGTGGTGGTGGAACTTTGATTTTGTTTGAATCTGCATGAAACCCTAGAGCTGTTGAGAGGCTCGGATTAAGTACTGTACCTGTCGTTTGGAATTCAAGACGTATTGTTTCCAGACAAGTCCTCGAGGCTTTGGGACACATAAAACAGTGAGGAAGTAACGTCATGTTTTGAGCTAAGTAGCTTCATCTTTCTTTGATAAAACTTACACCGAGTTTCAAGGACTCTTGAAGAGAGCTTGTGTTTCTTTTGTCTGTTTACTTTATTTTTGCCTTTTTACTCTAAAATCTTTTCTATGGGAGATTGTGGCAGCATATTGCAGTAAGTTATTCTCCTATCCATTTACTTACGTAACTGCATATATCATACCGGAGTGTATTTATGTGTGTTCTTTGTATTCTTATGCAGGAACCCGAATGCAGACTTAACGTATGATATCTCTCCTGTCGCCGAGCATTTGTAGATGGTTTCTGGCTGCCAGTCCTTTGTTTTATTTCTCCACTTTTCCCCTTCCCTGGGTGGGGTCCTCATAGGAGAGTTGTATATATATATATGAACTCACTTTGGGTGCCGCCCCTAGGGAGGAGTGAAATCAGCTACTATATCGCTCCTGCTGTATCTGGTTATTAAGGTTAGTCAATCTGCAATCAACTGTGACAGAGTGACAAGCCCACGTACACATACGGCCTGAGCGATGGATACCAACACAGTTTTGGCCTCTGTGTTGGAAACCCTTAATGCCTTAAGAGTAGAAGTAGATGCAGTCCGTGGGGAAAATCACGATATGAGGAATGAAATGAGTACCCTTAGACGTGAAATAGCTGGATTAGCTCGGTCCAGTCCTACCGGTTCGAGAGGAGCCCAGTACATTAGGGAGGCTACCCTACAACCTCCTGTACAAACTCAGTCTCCCCAGTCCCCTGGAGTACACGGTCCTTCCACTATTCAGGTTATACAACCAGTGCAGTTACCGTTGGCCCCTCCGGAAAGGTTTCTAGGGGATCCTAAGAAGTTTGGTACATTTCTGGGGCAATGTAAGTTGCACTTTATGTGCAAACCTGCTGCCTTTCCTGACGATCATTCCAAGACGGCATTTATGCTGTCTTATTTGGGAGGCAACGCGGCAAGTTGGTCGTTTCCTCTGATCGATAGAAATGACCCAGTATTAGACAATTTTGATGAGTTTTGCGAGGAAATGCGGAAACTGTTCGACCGCAAGGCCCACATGCTTTCTCTAGATAGAGAGCTGATTACGCTTAAACAGGGGTCACAAGATCTTTTGTCCTACATCGCAAACTTTAACCGTCTTTGTTGTCGAAACTGATTGGCCAGCCGAAAAGAGGATATCTTTGTTTTACCTAGGATTGAGAGGCGAATTGAAAGATGTTCTGGCTCAGGTGGTGAACATGCCTACGACATGTGCAGAGCTCATAGATCTTACGGTTCAACTGGATCACAGATTACAGGAACGAAAGGGTGATAAATATCGTTATGAGGTGCGGTTTCCAATCTCCAAACCTAGACCAGTTATGGAGAGCGCGTCATCAACGGACTCTGCAGAACCTATGCAAATCGGAGGGGTAAGGGGACCCTTGAGTCCCGAAGAACGAACGCGACGACGCAATCAGAAACTCTGCATGTATTGTGGGAAGGCTGGACACTTCATTAAAGATTGTAAAGCAAAGACTAAAAGTGTTAGAACCATCCCTGCGATTGACTATCCATCTACGGCTTCGGGAAACGAGAATGCTCAAGCAAGTTAGAGACCCCTTGTTTGAGCCACCTTGCAGAGAAAGAGGTCTCACATGCTGTGGCGAACACAATGCAACCATCTGTGCCTCACATGAATTTGTGTGTTACCATCAAATGGCCTAGACAAACACCCGTGATGGTACACGCAATGCTGGATTCCGGAGCAACAGGCAACTTTATCAATCTACAATATGCCAAGATGTTGGGAGTCCCATGCATTCAGAAGGAGATCCCAGAAGCTGTGAAGGCCGTTGACGGGTCAGACTTGACGTCAGGGCCGGTTTGTTATCATACACACCCATTGGTTATGCAAGTAGGACAACATCATTTTGAACTTATTTCCTTCGATCTTATTGACGCACCCCAGTTCAGACTAATTTTGGGAATGCCGTGGCTTACTCAACATGACCCCATGGTTAAATGGGCAGCTCGTACCATCACCCTCAATTCAACCTACTGTGCAGAGCACTGTACCTCTGAATGCCTTCATGAGGTGATCCAGCTGGAAACCCCTGCGAGAGCATTAGCAAGTGGAGAAAGAATATTGAGGGTTAACGCTGTCACTACTCTTCCGGAAGAGTACAGGAAGTATCAGGATGTCTTTAGCGAGAAGGAGGCCAGCAAACTGCCTCCCCACAGAGACTATGATTGTGTGATTGAGTTGGAGCCAGGGGCTAGTATTCCATGTAGCAGAATATACGCCCTTACAGAGGCCGAAAACACCTATCTTCAACAATATCTGAAGAAGCTATTGGAGACATGGTTCATACGCCCCTCCACCTCCCCTGCATTGTCGCCTCTATTTTTCATCCCTAAGAAGGAGGGTGGATTGAGAACATGCATTGATTATAGAGCGATCAACAGAGTAACCAGAAAGAACCGGTACCCTCTCCCTCTCATACCCGTCCTGCTGGACCAATTGAAGGACGCAACTATATTCACTAAACTCGATCTTCGGGGTGCGTATCACCTGGTGAGAGTCCGCCGTGGAGACGAGTGGAAGACTGCCTTCCGGACCAAATATGGGCTCTATGAGTATCAAGTGATGCCCTTCGGACTATGCAATGCCCCTGCGGCGTTTCAATATTTTATGGACGAGGTGCTGAGGGGCTTGTTGGACGTCTCATGTATCGTCTATATCGACGATATTTTGATTTATTCACCTACAAAAGAAGATCATGTGAAGCATGTTGAGGAAGTACTGGAACGGTTGCAACAACATGAGTTGTTCGCCAAATTGGAGAAGTGCTTGTTTCATACTACAGAAGTGGAGTTCCTTGGGTATGTCATCAGCCCTAATGGATTACGAATGGACCAAAAGAAGATACAGGCCATCTTACAGTGGGAACCCCCTTCTTCTGTGAAATCGCTACAAAGTTTCCTGGGCTTTTCGAACTTTTACAGGAGATTTATTCACGATTTTTCAAGGATCATACAACCATTAACTCATCTCTTGAAGAAGGGAGCGGTCTTCAAATGGTCCGACTCAGCAGAACAGGCTTTCCAGGCTTTGAAGAACTGTTTCATCTCGGCACCCATCCTACGACATCCAGATGCCCGTCAGCCCTTCGTCTTGGAGACAGACGCCTCTTATTATGTTATGTTATGTTATGTTATGTTATTAGTTCATTTTTATAGCGCACGGCTACTCAAAAAGAGTGTCCCGGCGCTTTTATTGGAGAAGGCAAAGAAGCTGCAACATAATAACATAACACCAAAAGAAAGACTAAAAGAGCAGTAAGCCATGAATTCAAGAGAGAACGGCTACTGAGTAAAAAGCCACGTTTTAAGGCCTTTCCTAAAAACCAGCAAGCTAGTGGCTCCCCGCAGGGCCAGCGGCAAAGAGTTCCATAGCTGAGATGCCAGCAATCCAAAAGAGCGCCCACCAAGGCGCGCTTTCTTTACCCGAGGGACAACAGCAAGGTGCAGGGATTCCGACCTCAGAGATCTGGTCGGATGATAAAAGACCAGTCTCTTTTGAAGGTACTTAGCTCCCCCCTTGTGAAGAGCTTTATAGACCAAGGTCAGAGCCTTAAAGGCGATCCTCTTGCGGATGGGCAACCAATGTAACGTTACCAGCAGGCCAGAGGCACTAGAGCGCCTACTAAGGCCGAAGATTGCCCTAGCCGCGGCGTTCTGCACCACTTGAAGGCGCTGCAGCAAGTACTCCGGAAGGCCCAGGTAGAGAACGTTGGAATAATCCAACCTGGACCCAATCAGAGCCTGAACTGTCAGCGTCCTATGTTCCACGGATAACAGAGGAAGAAACCTCCGCAGCATCCTAAGGATGCCAAAGCACATGCCCGACACCCCTAGGATCTGAGATTTCAAGGTTAACCTGTTATCCAGCTTCACCCCTAGATTCTTTGCAACCTGAGAGGAACAGGATGGAGGGAACATATCCCGTGGCCACCAAGTCTGCCAGACGGGTTCGGTGTCACACCCAAAGAACAGTACTTCGGACTTGTCGGAATTGCACTTGAGGCTGTTTAGATGGAACCAATGGAAAACAGCCCCAAGGCAATCCCGAATACTCTCCCCATCAAAGTCGCCTCCTCTCGTACACGAGAAGAGGAGCTGGGTGTCATCCGCATAGGATACGATCTGGGCACCATGCGACTCCACCAGTGCCGCCAACGGGGTCATAATGATGTTAAAGAGGGTCGGGCTCAAAACAGAGCCCTGAGGGACCCCAACTCCCAGAGGCGGCATCACGGCGGAATCAGGCGGGGCCCAGATCGTCTGCCGGCGGCCGGCAAGAAAGGAAGAAAACCAGTCGAACACCGTCCCCCGTATGCCTATCTCGCGAAGTCTTGCGAGAAGACCATCATGGGGAACGGTGTCGAAAGCCGCCGACAGGTCTAACATCACCAGCATGACTTTGCCCCCAGAGTCCAGAACCCCTTTAATGGTTTCCGAAACCTCCAGGAGCGCAGTCTCCGTGCTAAGATGGGGACGAAAGCCCGATTGGGTGGCGTGCAAGATCTCATTAGATTCCAGAAAATTGGAAAGCACGCCTTGAACGTGCTTTTCCAGAATCTTCGTGAGGGCCGGCAGCAGGGAGATGGGCCTATAATTAACTGGGGCCTTCGGGTCTAGGCCAGATTTTTTAAGCAAGGGTATCACCATCGCCTGCTTCCAGGTTTGCGGGACCACACCTAGCCTCAGTGAAAGATTCAAAAGCGGATTAGCCAACGGGTTGATCACCTCCGCGACTTTCGCTAGAAATTTAGCCGGGCATGGGTCAAGGGGAGAACCCGATTTTAATTTGCCCATTAAAGCCAGGGAGTCCGGAGCAGAGATTGGAGGAAACACACTCAACGTCACCCTAGGCCCAGCCTGTGGCAGTGTGTTGATGTCACGTTCAATTTGGCCCACAGACATTGGTACCAGGAATGACTCCTGGATGCGTTGGATCTTGCTCGTAAAGAAATCAGCAAGATCCGCAGCCCAGGTACCAGATGGTTTTTGGTCCGAGGTGTTCGACCAAGGTGAGGTAAATTCTCTCACGATGGAGAATATCTCCTTGCAAGAATTGGAAGCAGCATCAATTCTCCTGGCTAGATACGCTTTTTTTTCCAGGCGAATGTCCCGGTGATAAGCCTTGACCACCGTTTTATAGGTCAGCTTGGCAACAGTGTCATATTGTGCCCGCCAAGCTCTTTCGGCTACCTTGCACTGCTGCCGCGTAGCCGACAGTGCAGCGGTAAACCAAGGCGCAGAGACCCGTTTCGGTGTCGGGCGAGATGTTACTTCCGGGGCAAGATCGTTTAGCCTGTCCAAAAACCAGTCCTGCATGGTCTGCAAATCCCTGTCTAAATCGCCTGAAAAGAGGCAAGGATGGGCCACAACTGCTTGCGCCAGCATCTCTGGGGTTACTCGATGGAATGCCCTGTGGACACGACCCTGTTGATGTGCCGGGGTAGGCACTGACTTACCTATGCCCTTGATCACAAATTTGGCAAGGAAGTGGTCTGACCAAAGGACAGGAGTAACCTCTATACCCTCAAGAGGGACAGACGAGAAAACTTGGTCAAGGGTGTGCCCCTTCTCATGCGTAGGCTCCCGAAGGTAAGGGATAAGTCCCAAAGGGGTTAGCGCCTCAGAGAGTTTGGTGGCAGCCGGATCGGATGGATCATCCAACCGAAAGTTGAGATCGCCAGCCACGATAAAATGTTCAGCTTTCAGGGCCAACTCAATCAGCACCAAATCCAGATCTTCAAAGAAGGTGCCGGGTGCACCAGGTGGCCTGTATATAAGCAGTCCCTTAAAGGATTGATGGGGCGATAGAGTGATAGAGAAGGCTAGGGTCTCAGAGCCTCGGATGTCAATAGCTGGCAGGATCGCACAAGGCGTTCCTTTCCGGACCACTAACGCCACTCCACCTCCCCTTCCCTTGGCTTTAGGTGGCATACTTTCACAGAGAAACTTCGATACTGGTCAACTCCATCCTGTGGCCTACTTTTCCAGAAAACTGTCTGCTAGTGAAGTAAACTATAGCATTACAGACAAAGAGCTGCTGGCCATCAAGAGGGCATGCGAAGAATGGCGACACCACCTTCTTGGGGACAAACACACTATTGAAATCTTTACTGATCATCGTAATCTATTGTTCCTTAAAAGTGCGAAAGCATTAACGCCACGTCAGTTACGGTGGTCTTTATTTTTCTCAGACTTTGACTTTATCATTAAATATCGACCTGGTCCGCCGAATGGCAAGGCAGATGCCCTTTCAAGACCGGAATCGGTGATGAATAATCTGCCGTCAGAAGCAGAAGACCCTCCCAATATTCTCCAGACGGCCTCCTTCTTACCGTCTGCCTCAGCAATCACATGTTCGTCTGATTTTTTGAAAAAAGTTGAGGAGAACATCGATGCAGTGGATGTACCCGCTTGGATAGCTAAAGAACCTTTATTGAGAACACTGAAAGCTAAGTTGCTCTTTCGAGATAAGCAGTTGTACCTACCTGACGCTGAGCTACAAACACAAGTTCTATTATGGACTCACGATTCCTCCTTAAGCGGACATTTGGGAGTTCAAAAATCCTTACAGATCACCTCCAGGCATTTTTGGTGGGAAACGATGCAGAAAGACATCAAAGAGTATGTTGCCAGATGCCCCGTCTGTAATCAAGCTAAGGCACAACATCATCGAAGCAGTGGGTTACTGCGGCCCATACCCATACCCCCTGCTCCATGGCACACAGTCTCTATGGACTTTATTGAAGAAATGCCTCTCAGTTTCGGCAACAATACCATCCTAGTGGTGATAGACCATCTAACTAAAATGGGTCATTTCATCGCTCTGACTAAATTGCCCACATCAGGAGAATTAGCCACAGTCTTCTTGCAGAACGTGGTACGGTTACATGGTATTCCCTCTGTCCTCATTACGGATCGAGGAACACAGTTCACTTCAAAATTTTGGAAGGCTCTGTGTGACATCATGAAAATCGATGCTCGTTTATCAACCAGTTATCACCCTCAGACCGATGGTAAAACTGAAAGGCTCAATCAAACGCTAGAGCAGTATTTGAGGTGTTTTACTCTCGAGTTGAATGAGGAGTGGAGAACGTTGTTGTGGATGGCGGAGTTCGCCTACAATAACGCTACTCACTCCTCTTTGGGTTGTTCGCCCTTCTTTTGTCTGAACGGGTATCACCCTAACTCTTTACCTTTTGAACAGCCTAGTCTGTCCTCCCATCCTTCTATACAAGAACACCATTCTCATCTCCTTTCTGTTATGCAGAACGCCAAGGAACATTTGGAGGCAGCCAGAGACCGTGACAAGGCTCAGGCGGACAGAAAGAGAACCCCTGAACCAGCTTACTCTCAGGGAGATAAGGTGTGGTTGAGTACTAAACACTTGAAGTTTAAGGGCAATACTCGTTTACAACCCAAATTCGTTGGTCCATACCCTATCGTGGCCGTGGTTAATCCGGTTGCCATGAAACTGAAACTTCCTCCTTCTTGGCACATACATCCCGTGTTCCACGTTTCTCTGCTAAAACCATATGTTCCTGGTACCCGAGCTGTGGTGCGGCCTTTGCCCTTAGACATTGAGGGGGATGTGGAATACGAAGTGCGGGCTGTGCTTGATTCTAGGAGAGTGAGGGGTGTCCTGCAATATCTGATTGACTGGAAAGGGTATGGCCCTGAGGAATGTTCCTGGGAACCTCACTCCAATCTCCACTGCCCTGGGCTTTTGAGACACTTTCACGCATTGAACCCTTCTAAGCCTGGTGGACCGCCGAGACGTCGGTCATTGAGAGGGGGTTCTGTCACAATTTAGGCGCTCTTAGGTGAAGACTACATCTCCCAGAATGCCTGCTCTGTAGTCTGTTGTTTGTGTCCTTCGCTCTTCCTTCCTTTCTGTTCCCTATATCCATTCGCTGAAGGCTGAGCTCGGTGCTTGTCACCTGATTGCCTACCTGATTCTGTGTTACCGGAGAACGAGGATTCTGGAGCCCTTTTTGATAGCAGAGAAGCTTGGGAGTCGCGCTGAGGTTCAGCGCGTGAGAACTCTGTGAAGTACTGTCCGTGTTGGCGGAATTGACCCCAGGAGCCGCGCTGACGAGCAGTGCTGTTTATTCAGCGAGGGAGAGCTCTGGAAGCGCTTGTGTGAACAGTTGAAGCGCCCCTTCTGCAACAGCGTCTCGCTGGGGAAGTGCCCTGGCATTAGTGAGAAACGAAGACAGCCAGTCTTTGGTGGTGGTGGAACTTTGATTTTGTTTGAATCTGCATGAAACCCTAGAGCTGTTGAGAGGCTCGGATTAAGTACTGTACCTGTCGTTTGGAATTCAAGACGTATTGTTTCCAGACAAGTCCTCGAGGCTTTGGGACACATAAAACAGTGAGGAAGTAACGTCATGTTTTGAGCTAAGTAGCTTCATCTTTCTTTGATAAGACTTACACCGAGTTTCAAGGACTCTTGGAGAGAGCTTGTGTTTCTTTTGTCTTTTTACTTTATTTTTTGCCTTTTTACTCTGAAATCTTTTCTATGGGAGATTGTGGCAGCATATTGCAGTAAGTTATTCTCCTATCCATTTACTTACGTAACTGCATATATCATACCGGAGTGTATTTATGTGTGTTCTTTGTATTCTTATGCAGGAACCCGAATGCAGACTTAACGTATGATATCTCTCCTGTCGCCGAGCATTTGTAAATGGTTTCTGACTGCCAGTCCTTTATGTTTTATTTCTCCACTTTTCCCCTTCCCTGGGTGGGGTCCTCATAGGAGAGTTGTATATATATATGAACTCACTTTGGGTGCCGCCCCTAGGGAGGAGTGAAATCAGCTACTATATCGCTCCTGCTGTATCTGGTTATTAAGGTTAGTCAATCTGCAATCAACTGTGACAAATTGATGGCCTTTGAGAATTTGCTCGTGGAGTGGGCCAAATGCCCATTCAGCGAGCCATTCGCAGCAAAGACCATCCCCGAATACAAATACGGAAAGTTATGAATAGAAGTAAGTCTGTCATCCCCTACCAATATAGAATTAAGCTTACGTTTCTCTGGTCCGCATGACATAATAAATGACTTTTTAAAATTCACCCGAAGATCCAGTCCATCCATATATTCTGTAAAACTGTAGACTAGGATACGCAGGGAATTTGGAGTGCGGCCCATTAGGACCGCATCGTCAGCATAGAGTAATACAGGTAACAATTTGCCATTAATTATAGGGACATCTGGGGTTGACTGTTCCAACTGGTTACTCAATCCATTAATATAAATAATGAAGAGCAGGGATGCTAAAACGCACCCCTGTCTTACTCCCCCTCCTACCTTGATTGGGCCTGATAATTCCCCTCCCATTCCTATCCTTACTTGCGCTTTAAGATTGGTGTGCAAAAATGCTAAAAATACGACCAATACATGGTCCAAACCATAATTCAACAAAATAGACCAAAGTTTGGACCTCTTAACTAAATCAAAAGCAGAAGACAGGTCCATAAATGCTAAATAAATTGGGGCAGAGCGAGCAATGTTATATTTATTAATAACCAAATTAAGATTTAGGCATTGTTCGACTGTACCAACCCTGCTTCTAAAACCCAGTTGGCACGGTGATAAAATGCCACTTTCCTCTGTCCAATCTAAAATCCTGTTATAGATGACACGGCCCAAGATCTTTAGGTTGTTGTCAAGTAAATAAATTGGTCTGTAATTGACTGGTTCAGATCTATCACCCTTTTTGTATATTGGGACGATTACACTTGTCGCCCATGTATCGGGCATGGGTGCTTGGGGTAGACTATTGAAAACATTCACCAGGACTGGGGCCCATAGTTCCTGTTTCCACTTTATAACATCTAGAGGCAACCCATCGGGTCCTGGGGCCTTGTTTCCAAGGCTCTGTGTAATCGCCTCTTCTACCTCCACCAATGTTATCTGTAAATTACCACGATAGCCCTGCACGGGAAGATCTGAACTGTGTGATGGCGAGGCATAAATCTTAGAAAAGCGTTTTTCCCAAGAGCTACTAGTGATAGTGCAACTGAGAGGTGTTAACTGCTGGCCCATATTACGCATGTCTCTTACTGCGGACCAAAATAAATTGCCAGTTTTCCCCTTTGCTGATTCAGCGAGTGTTTCCCATCGCTCACTCAAAAGGGTTCCCTTCCGCTCATTTATTGTAATTTTGTACGCTTTCCTAGCTGCACTAACATCTGCCCTACATCTTGGGTTGGCTGTTAAGGCCTTACGCAAATTCCTATTGGCAACAGTGCAGTTATGATCAAACCATCTTGGGTCTTTTGGACCCTGGAAATGTGGTACTGACAGAAGGATCTAATCACAGAACATGCTTTAATAAAATCTTGAATTATGTTACAACAAGGTGCTGTTGACAGTAGGCATGAGTTAATTAGGTTCTCATGCCCTGCTAATAGGGACTCAGTTATTTCCCTACAGTCTACCCCCTTCCACTTTAATCTTAATTTGTCTGTTGATAGAGTTATATCCCTCGCCCCTTGAGCATTAACATATACAGGACGGGTGGCTAGTCTTAAAACCGCTGTCAGCGGATTACGATCCCCAAAATCCATTTCGAGGACCTATTTGGCCAATAGGCGGTCCGCCAGGCAAGGAGAGACAAAAATAAAATCGATGGTTGAAGTGCTTTCCCTGCCTCTATATGTCGGCACCAGCTGGTTTGTAAGAGGTGGGCCAAGGTCCATAATATTGCTAAGGATATGTTCGCGGAGAAAGGAGCTTAATTCAGAACCCCTCCGCTCAGCTGGATCCGCCTCTTATGTACCTATATCTTGAATGTCTTTGGGGAGCCTGGCGTTAAAATCCCCTCCCAAAAAAATCCCCATACCTTCATCTGAGCCCTGAGTTTTCTCTCGCTATGAATTTAAAGAGAGCACTAAAATTCTTATTTGGAACAGAATAAAAATCGTTATTATAGAAATGAATTATATAAAAAGGGACTCGTCGCGTGTATTGTATTGCTTGTATATTGGGATTATTTGTGTTTATTATCTTAAAACTCCCACCAGCTGCTCTTCTAATCCCAATAAATAAGCCCCCTACTGCACACCCAAAATTTGGCATGGGTGCCGTTTTGCTAAGGCAGTGAAAGCCTTCTATGTGCAAATCATGAGTGGCCCATGTTTCTTGAAACATTATTATGTCCTGAGAAGATACTATATGCAGCCACTCTTTATCGGCAAGTCTTGGCTCAAGGCCGGCGACGTTCCAGCTCAAAATTCTCAGATTGGAGTCTCTGTTACTTCTATTGTTATTCTCGGGGGCCTTAACCGTTATCCCGCCACCAGTTTTCATGTGGCGTGTGCTAACCTCTGTCTGCCCCTGATTATCAGTAGGAATTATTAACAGCGTATTATGTGTTTCCAGGCATTCCTGTTCCTTACTAATTGCAGTTAAATAGGTAGGTGCTAGGGTCCCTAGTATGTTTACATTTGCCGGTCTGTCTGACAGTCAGTCCTGTGCATCTAGGTTAGAAAACCCTAGATCAAACCGGTTAAATGTTGGCACATTAAACTCATACCTCTCCTGATTAAGAACGCTAGCTGGTGGTTTGCGTCTGTGCGTAAATAAGGGAGGGAGTGACTGATAGACAAAGCATAGGGGTAGGATATGTATCCCTTCCCTACCCATGTGCCTAGTCCCTGCTCTCTCTAGAATTCTCTGTACTACCTCTGGTGATCAAAATTCAGTATTATGCAGTCGCCCCTGCACGATTTAATCGACCTGCCTATCCAGGAGACCCTTCTGGCCGTTTTAAAGAGGACAATAACATACGGTGTGCATTCTGGGGGCAAATTAAGATGTTCCTTACTATGAACAGATTGTACAATAGATGAATTGTCCTCATTTGAACCCCTATTGTTCCCTTCACTTAATACTCCCCTCTTTTGGTTAGAGTTACATAATGGTGGATTTGACCCATTAATATGTGATGTGTGGACCCGTGTGTCCTTTCTAGTAATATCGTCATTTACAGTGGATAACTGATTAATGGCAGATGCCACGCGTGCACTGGATCCCCCCCAATGGTGCCAAAGTTCCATTTAGTGGCTGGCTAGACTGGGAGGGGAGTTTTTGCTCAATTAAATTTAATCTTGTATTAATATCAGCAAGTTTATTTAACAGTGGACTTCTTAGAGCAACAAGTTTATCTTCTAACTTGGATAATAGCCCATCTCCTAGAGCAATTTGGGGCTGTTTGCAGGGGCAGTGACATACCAATGTACCTGGACCAGTAGGGCTAATGATGGTTACCTCTTCAGAGGGACCTGTCTTCGCTCGAGCGGACCCTTTTGTTTTAGCCGCTTTGCTAGTCTGTTGGATTGTAGCTGGTAGAGCCCCTGCCTTCCTTTTCTGTGTTGTGCTTAAAGCTATATTTCCTCCCCCCTATAATTGGCGTGTAGAACGAGTGACAATTTGGGGAGGGGGTGAGGGGGACGGTAGGGTAATGGTCGTGCCTACAACTGCAGTTGGTAAGTCTATAGCTGACGTCTCGGTCTCAGAAAGCCCAGTAGCTAGCTGGTGAACGCTAACTGGGCTACATTCAGCTTGAATTACTGGATTAAGAAGAGGACCACTTATAGGACTTTCTAGAGAAATGCGGCGTGTCTCCATTGATAATCTTCTTTGTGTGAGCTCAATCTTGTGGGATAAGAGTGATCCGGCCTGGATGAGGAAGGCATCAAGGGTGCCAACAACCCCATGAGCACCAACCCCCTTATGAGTGCTCGTTATGCAACGAGGTAGTGCTGGCCAGTCAAGGTGTTAAATATCAATACAGCGTACAGTAACAATAGTTGGTAAAAAAGTCACTGACCACGTTTAACTGAGTGCAAGATGTATCCAAATGTTCCGATTAAGGGGGGTGGCCCTGCCCTGCCCTTTCCTGGCTTTGACGGGCTTGGACGGGCACGCCCTTGGCCCGGGCAGCACCCGGTCATGCCCGCGCGCCTCCCGCGCTACGGGAGTTTGCAGGGGTTTTTAACGCCTCCTGGCGCTGGGATGATGACCCGCTATTCAAGCGCCACCGAGAACTCTGGGAGAGGTAGTCCCTCACAATGCAGGCAGCAGGAAAGGTGCGGGCGAAAGCGGCGGGAAGAGCAGCAGCAGTCCCCCTCCAATAACCCTGTCAGCAGGAGGGTGTGCCGTATCCCTTTCAAATGCACCAGCAGGTAGGATCCAGAGCAAGGCGTCCCCATTCAAACATATAAAGATACGATTAATGCTGAAAAAAATCTGATATTTCACCCTCAAAATTGAAGCCACTAACTACTCTTCAAAATAACTATTTGCCAATGTGAAAAAAATTATCAAAGCTCCCAGAACCCAAAAACAATATGAGCAATCTACAGTTTTGTAACACCTTGGCCTCTTCTTTTCAAAAGAAAGTTAAAGGAGTCCACAAAACCTTTACCACTTGTGCAGATTGCTCTGATGATTTAACAGATATTAACAATGATACTTCCACAGGTTGATTCTGTAGTAACAAATCTAGCATTCTGTCCTCTTTTTTGCCAGTGACTATATTGCCATGTGGGGTGCCTCAAGGGTCATCCGTGAATGCCACCCTGTTGAACCTATATTTAACCCCACTGGCTGGTTTAATCAAATTGTGTGGCTTTGCACTAGTATCCTACGCCGGCCACACCCAGATCGTGGTGTCAGTGATCAGTAATCCAGGTGCCACCACACCCAGATTCCATGAATGTATGCTCCAAAGCAGCAGTTGGAGGAATACATACTGCCTGAAATTAAACTCTTCAAAAACGGAGATTCTGCTGTTTAGCAGTGATCCAACTTTTAGGTTCGCCTCAGGACCTTGGAGCCCTTCCAACCCTAAGCACAGAGGTAAAATCCGTGTCATGTTCAATAGTAACCTATTGTTTGAAGGCCAGATTCACCACACCACACCAAATCTTATTGCTTCTTCCTGTTGCAGCTGCTCCAGAAGGTTCTGTCTTTTATGCCTCAAGATTTGCAGAAAACAGTAGTCAACGCCCTCATCACATTAGACTACTGCAACCAATGTCCAGAAAAGTTTTCCAAACAAGCTACAGATCCTCTGGGATGAAGGTGCCCACTCGCTTCCGAGCATTCCCAAGCACAAGTCTATATCTCAAGCCTTGTCACAGTTGAACTGGTTCCCCATTAGGAAACATATTGATGTTAAACCCCTTTGCATTGTTTTTTAATCTTTACACATCTTAGACACAGCATATACGGCACAACGCTTTAACCAGACCCCTATGCTCATCTTCCAGAATAAAACTTGACTGTCCCGAAGTTCAGAAAAATGCATATGGGTGGCAGAAGCTTTGTAGCATACACTGCTAGGTTATGGAACTCTCTGCCACTCTACCTGAAGGAGAAATCCGACCTGCTTGGGTTCAAAATGTATTGAAAACCTGGCCTTTCAAATTCTAGGATTGTCCATGGCCTCTTCTTCTTCATCTGGCAGATTTCCTTCAGTTCTCCTTCAGGCACCTAGATACCCACAGGTAGTTGAGCACTTTAGAAATGTTTTCATTTGATTTCATAATTGGGGTGCAGTGGTGACTTAACACCTCCAGCCCCAGTGTCACAGCACCTTCTATACTAATGGCAGTGATGGCCCTTATAATAAAATGACCCCTATGGTGCCCCTTCTTTCCTGAGGCACCTCCCAGACCACTCACCCACCGTAAACAAAAAATGAACCCCCACATCACTTTCACCCTTTTCAATGAACTTGCTCCTTTCCTCTTTCGCATTGGCCATAGCACTCAGAACACATGGGTCCGGGGGATCTGAGATCTACATCTGAATACAACCCTGCTGGGCTCCTCCCTGCCGCTCCTGTGCCACACTTTTACAAAAACAGCCATTCCTTCAAGGGTAAGGCTGGGAGTGTAAGTAAGTAAGTAAATATTTATTGTATGTGGTTAATTAAAACCTTTACAAAATTTGCAAAGAAAATATTACATAAGATCATTCAAATATAAAAAATAAAAACCTACATTTACTCTGTGAGATACTGTTTTTTTTTTTGTCCCTCCTTTTTAAAAGGGAAGACAGAAAAAAATAAAACAATTTGACATTTGCTGAGATCAGAGTCTTTTGTTATCCTCAATCCTTTGGTTTGGTACCATTATTCGCCATTTTTTTCAGTTTTCATTATTAGGAGGCTCGCCTTCTGAAGAAATCTGGTGGCCCTACAGGCTGTCTGCAGCTGCTGGCTGTTCAATGCTAGCATGACTGCCGGCCGACATGTTCTGACTTGAAATGAGCGAAAAATATGCAAGAGATAGTAACGTCTCAGGTTTGTGAGGGATGGGCAAATGCACAGAAGATGAATCAAAGTTTCTTCTGCATGACCGCAGAGTCTGCAGAGTGATGTTGGCCACGTTTGCTTCCATGCAGGGGTCTGGTCTTTTGAGATGTAAGTTCCCAGCCGTACTCGTAGGAGCATCTGTTGTGTAGATGGTGTTATGTGGTTAACTAAGTATGGTTGCGGGACACACCTCTCATATGTTGCAAGTACCATCCAGCCGTGTTTTTTCTTTGCTAGTGTAAGTGAAAGTGGTGGGGTGCTGTGGGACTCTTGTGCCATGAAGCAGAGGTAGGAGAGAAAACCAACTAGGAAATAAGTCTTCCCACCTGGGTATCTTCTACCTGAAAGAAATGTAAATGTGTGTAGTTTGTTAATTACCAATTATAAACTTTCCTTGGGAGCCAGTACAGGCTTCAAA
The DNA here is from genome assembly GCF_964261635.1 of Lissotriton helveticus. Lineage (NCBI taxonomy): Eukaryota > Metazoa > Chordata > Amphibia > Caudata > Salamandridae > Lissotriton > Lissotriton helveticus. The sequence continues at coordinate 231,850,204 of NC_136067.1, read as the reverse complement.
TGATCTTTGATCTACAAAGTGACAAAGATGTATTCTTCTGGAGAGGTAATGTGAGGGTGCTACCATCTGCGTTCTGGAGTGAGTCCTTTTGAAGAGCACTTCCAAAAATGTTTCTAGGTACAGGCTAATTACTTATTACCAGTGCCACTGAAAATATGTGGCAAGGTAGGGACAAAGTATGCTGCTGCATTGACTAAATTATGCTGCAAAAAAAGCAGCTTATGTGGCATAATGCAGCATCTTCTGTGATGAGATCACCATTATTTTGTCTTTTTTTGCTATTGGTAACATAATCTGGGCAAAGATTTCACCTCATTAGTACAATATAACAACTCAATACTGCAATAAACAACTGAAAGATGATCCGTCAACTGAAAGATGATCAATCAACTTTAGCTTAGGATATTCCACTGTACGTTTTTATTAACTTTTGATCTGTCTGCGATAGAAATATTTTTTTGTTCAAATCTGCAGGTTCTGCAGTTGATGGAGTATAGGGAAAGTGCTTGGAATCAACATCTTTTTTTAAAATTGTTTTTATTGACATAAGAGCATGTACATTGAGCATCAGAGACATCTGGGCAGATATGTGACATTACAACAATACATATACAGTAAGAATAAAGCTGCATTAACATAGGTGGAGTTACACTCCTTTAGGCCCTCTCAGGACTATCTGTATTATTAATAGCAGTTCCCATCTAATGAACTGGTGGAGAATAAAGAATACGAGTAGGATGATAAAGGTGTAGGGGGAAGGGAAGTTCTTCTATTCTATTCTTGTCTCGTAAATTGAGTGTCTCTTCCTCGTCTCCCACTTCTAGTCTGTAGTGTTTTTGCCAAGGGGTCCAGATATTACGGAACTCTTGGGAGCATCCTCTGACCTGATACGTAACCTTTTCTGCCACCATATAAAGGTCTATGTGAGCCCTCCACTAAGTAAATGTGGGCTGATCTGGGGCACCCCAGCGACAGGCTATGTCCCTCTTGGTCACTTTCAGCCCTATGTTGCACAGTGTAAATTTACTACGTGGTAGGTCTATCCCAGTGGTAAAGTGGTAATGCCTAGCAGGGCATACTTGGGTTCTCTGTCAAGTTACCCCCCGTCACTCCGTTTAGTTTCCCCAATATCTGGTTCCAGTATGTTTGCATATAGCTACAGTCCCATAGCGTGTGAATATAATTACCTTGTTGAGATTTACAGCGTAAGCAGTACAGTGTTTCTGCCCTCCCCATGGTGTGTAAGTGTGCTCTATCAAATTACACCCTGTGGAGGATTTCAAATTGTATGAGACGTAACCGTAATTTAATGGTCACTTCCCTTGGGTGCATGAGGGCTGCCTCCTAGTTGATATCTTCCAGCAGCCCGGTGGTATTCTCCCATTTAGCACTAGGGGCACCAGGCCATCAGGAATATTATTCATTAGAGTCTTGTAAGTCCATGAAATGGCTTTGTTGGAGTGTTCCTCTTGCAATAGCCTGCCTTCTAGGGGCACAAACTCCGGTTTGTCTGTGGCCTCTATCCCCTCTGCCTTCCACGCATGGTGCAGTCTAAGATATGGGTAGTTTTGAGTGTCGGCTAGTTGGTATGTGTTTTGAAGTGCTTCGAAGGGAACCAGAGTGCCTCTCATCAAAATGTCCCCCAGCTTGGAGACCCCAATTAAGCCCCACTGTCGGAACCCCTGGAGCTTATTAATTTCTAGCAGTTGTGATACCTTCCATAGTGGGGTCCCTCTCATAAGTTTGTTAGCTCACTTCATTTGTCTCTCTGCCCCTCTCCAGGCCTCTATTGTTTGCCGAGTGGTCAGTAGAAGCCGGCGGTTTCCTTTGATCCTGTATAAATGATGAAAATGTGTATGGCATCGGAATTGGAGCTGTTCTAGGGTATATATGGGGTGATCTCTGTTTGTGTGTCCCCAGTCAAAAACCACTACAAGATGGGCCACCCTGTAATAGGACCTTATGTCTGGCAATGCGAGTCCCCCGTTATATTGGTTTTGTTGGAGTGTCTGCAATGCCACTCTCAGGTGGGCTCCATCCCACATAAATGTACGTAGGTCAGTGTTTATTGTTGTAAATATGGCCTCAGGTATCTTGCAATAAGTATTCTGAAGTCTATATAGCAGTTTCTGGAGTGTAATATTTTATTTAGGGCAGCTCTGCCCATTATCATTAGTGGAAGTCTCCTCCACCTCTCAAAATCCTCATGGAATTCTGTGGTGACGCATCTAATGTTCTGGTTGAGGCCTAGTGCTTCGTTGGCGGTGATGCATAAACCCAAATATAAGAATCCCTCCAGGGCTATCGGAAAGCACCGCCAAAGTTCCTGCGTATCTAGTTGTCCCCCAGCTGAGAATAGATTTATCCCAGTTGAAGTCATACCCTGCCTGCCGACCGTATTCCTTGAAGACATCCAAAATCCTTGGGAGCATCTGATTTGGGCTAGTGACGTACATTAGTATGTCATCAGCATAGAGCAATATGCGCTCGTCTCCGAGGGCATCTCCATCATCAGTGAAGCCAGTTTTTCCTGGGTGAGCTCTAACTACACAGGCCAGTTGTTCCAGAACTAGAGCGAACAGCAGAGGTGACAGGAAGCAGCCCTGCCTAGTTTCCCTATGCACCGGGAACGTCATCAAGGTCACTCATTTAACATTGACCTTGACCACTGGATCAGTGTACAACAGTTCCACCCAGGCTATAAAGACTGGGCTGAATCCAAGCATAACCAGGGTTTGTCGCATGAATGGCCAATGCATTGTGTCAAAGGCCTTTTCTGCGTCCAGGTAAAGGAGCACATGTGGAGTGGCTCTGGTCCTTGGAATCCACAATTATGTGGAATATGCCGCTGCCACATAATCACATAATTCCAGTGACTCTGCTTAACACAAAAATATATAGTTATACATTATGGCTCACAAATACACATTGCTTTCTGCCACAGGCTGGGACCCCGCAGCACTATAAGTGCACAAGCCACTATTTACAAATGAGACAACTAGGATTCGATTCTGTGACTCTCTAGTCACAGATATCTTTAGTGATCACATTGGTCAATAGAGGTTTCACAGTAAAAAATAGTTCATTTTCTAATGATTAATTTACCTCATATTCATTTTTCATTTAACATGTACAAGTTATGTTATATGTTGTTACATGTTAAGTGGAAAAATAAAATAGTTATAGAATATTTTCTTTCTTTTAGCCACATCTTTGACCACTCCACACCACTCACTTGACACCGACTCTGTGGCACCCAGGGATACTTTTTTCAGTGCTTTACTGCTGCATGTAAATAAAGACAGCCTGGAAATGTGCAAAATAAAAAAAGTCATGCCTCCAGGCCATCTTGAATTACTTGTAGTCACAGAGTCATATGCGCCGCCCGGGGAATGCAGCCACAGACCCTCAGGAAGGCGCGCCACACAGTTTGAAGAACTCTGCCTTACTGGGAACCAAGTTGCACTTGACTCCCAACAGTGCAAGGTCTACTCAGGGGAGGTGGTTTGGCCAGTAATCACCAATTACTGATAGGCAAGAATAGCACTCAATAAAGGATTGTCCAGTGTCATCAATTCAATAATATATACATAAGGCAGATTGAAATTCCTCTGTGACACTTTGTAATCCCATTTGACCCCTAAACGGTCATGACCCCCAAAATCAAAGTACCACCCCACCTATACCAGATACCACATCACAATATATGAGGTAATCACTTTATCAAGAGATCACCACATTAAAAGAAAAATAATTCAAACTTTAAATTAGCCAACATTTCACGTCAGTCCATTACTATGCGTAAATTAAATCAATAATGTCAATAAAACATTCCAACGTTGACCAAAACATAATTATGAGCATTAAAATATCAATAAAGCATCTGAAATATGCATTTTATGTGCATGTGCCTTCTTTATACACTAACAGGCCATATAGACTGCAACTAAAGCAGCATCCAGCGAGTGCTGGGGAAAATCTTGGGGTCATGCTTTTCATTACCCCAGAAACTGTCAAGTTATCAATCCACTTAGAGGGGTCTACTGAACTCCCTGAACCCCATCTCCCAGCACTCAAAATTCAGGTTGATGGTGCCCCTGCCCTCCTGGGGCCATCACAAGAAGGAAACAAGTATGTAAATAAGCCCTGCATGAAATGATGGCGCACAGTCAATAGCAGTTCCCCCGTGTGCTGCGGAATGACACATATCTTTCCTCCTTTTTTTGTTTTTGGGAGTGCTTGGTCCTACCTAGGCACTCCAGCTTGCCTTAACTTTGGTGCAGCACCAGGAGCTAACCCCTACCAGTTCCTAGCCCAGAAGGGGTTCTTCTCTGCCGGCATGGGAGCTAGCAGCTTGCTTCTCCCCTGCCCATTTCATGCGGGCAAAGTGTTTCTGTTGCTGTGGCCTCTTCTCACCCCCCTCAGACGCTGGCACAGGGAGCGAGAGTGAACCCACTGCCATTGGGGGGGGGGTACAATGGCCCTCCCCTGATATTCTTCTTTGTTGGGGGCCCAGAGGAGGGGTCTCTGGCACCTTCATTCTTCTGTTGGGGTGGGACAACGGTGCTCCCCCTTTTCCTTCCTCTGCAGGTTGGCCAGAGATGGAGTTCCTGGCCCCTCTTGCCCGGAACTGGCCCACGGGATGGGGTAACCAGGTCGTGAAGAGGTTAAGGGAGGAGGCGCCATGCCTGCCCTCCCTGAGTTCAATTAACATGTATGAGCTTGGACTGACTCCCGGGTCTTTGCCCACCACGGAGGTTTTTGAAGAAAATAAAGCAGAGCTCCATTTCTCTGCTTTACCTATGATTGCCCACCAATATTATGGGGCACATCTCAGGTCAACCTGCAGAGTCCCCTCTGTGCCAGGCTACCGGTGTACAGATACCAGGCTGCACATGTGCATCCAACACTCGTGTTCATGTGAAACCGGCAAGTGCATCTTACCCTAGCTGCGTCATAGCAGCCTTATCTTAATAGGCAGACACTGGAAGTAAACATGTGCAGTCCATTTACCATGTGATTACCGTGGATGAGACTCACCCACAGTAAAAAGTCCAATATTCGGTGATTAAAAAAAAAAAGAAAAAAAACGGGGCACACTAAATGGATGGAACTTAATTGCAAAACAGAAAGAAGCATCTTCCCCTCACCTTTTGTGTGTTTCATATCATGTAACAGTTCTATATTCTTGCTTATACTGCAAGCCATTCAAGCAGCATTCAGTATTGTCATCATCATTGGTAAAAATGTTCTTCTCTGCCATTGCTGCAGTTGTCAACTTTAATAATTTAGTTTTCTCACCCAGTAAGTAGAGATAGTTGCATTGGGCTCTCTTGAATGCTCTAGGACACCTTTCTAACTGTACGGTTCCCCAAGCCTTATGCTTTCTCCTCTATCTTTCAGCTCTTCATGTCCTTCTCAAGAAACTCCTTAGAAAACTTGATCTCACCTTCTACTTTTAAACTGATGGCAATCAAATATTATCTATAGTGACAGGGTCCAGAACGGGCTCCGTGCAAATTTCCCACAGCATGGGGCCATTCACATGGCAGAACATAACACTACACACCAGAAAGTGGTTCAGTTATGGTGTTTTTCCATTGCTACAAGTTACAACCAATATGTAAATCTCCCACTCCCACTATGGGTGCCAAGTCCAGCACTACGACAGCGATCCAATCATATGAGTGTAGTACCCACCAGTCTATGGGGATGTGCGACTGTGAGAGCACTCAGACAAGAATCTGCTTAGGTGCAAGTACACTAGTTGGTTATATGGTTGACTGCCAAGTGCAGGGTATGGTAATTTAGTTCCCACAATATCTTTGCAAGCGATTTCATTGCAGCACTCATGTGGAATTTCAGTTTGCAGTTTCAAGACAAGACACAGGGCATGATTTAGACTGTTGCGGATGGGATCACAAATGTGACGGATATTCCATCTGCCGTAATTCAATTTCCATAGGATTTAATGTAATTTAATATGGCGAACAAGATATCAGTCACATTTGTGATGGGGTATCCCATCCGCCAAAGTATAAATCAGGCCCACAATCTCTTAGTCTATCAAACATGAACTTGTGTTACATATGTGTGGAGTGCTTTTTGGTATTGCTATGGTCATGCTGTACTTTTCCCGGTCACGTAGCAGAGTTCAGGAGGAGCAGGGTCACCGTATCACTCCTGCCTCTCAGGTCGAGCTAGAGTCAGAATTGCAGCACAGAATGCCAGGAGTAAGTTGTTGTCTTTTCCTCTGCGGGTGACCCATCTCAGTTTGGTTTGTTTGGCAGAGGGTATAATATCAAACACAAGTCAGTTCCCACACACCAGGACTACAGATGTGCTTTTCTTCCTGGGAAAGGTTCTCCCTCTGCAGGGACAGGAAATCTCCTTCCCTTTCAGATCAGCCAGGCATCTAGGTCTTACGCAAAGCTACTGCTTCTCCAGCAAGTGTCACAGACCTATGGTGATTCCCATCAACTCTAGCAAACTGGCTGTTTTACAGACACCAGCCCTGGTCTCACAGCAGCTTTCTGTGTAGTACTCTCTTTCTTGGTCACAGTCTGTCATTTTCCAGACAGAGAATGTGGATCCACTGTCTAAGGCCCTAGAACTGGTTTGGTATGGGTCCCTTTTAAATCTCATTTTATAGCTGCAGCACAGACACAGCAGTTCTACAAGGTAATGGCTCTCACAGCAAGAGAAATCTTCACCAGGCAAAGGACCTACAAGTATCTGACCAATTAGCAAACTTCTTAAAGCGTATTTTAAATGTCTTCAACTCCAAGCTTTCCTGGCAACAGTCAACTGTTTCATCTGGACCTTGTCTTGCACCTATCTGGCCTCGTGGAGCCTTTCTTAGCCACTGCATGCTGTCTTGTCCCTCTCAGAAGTTTTAGTAATGTTGCTGGTACCATGAAGGAATATGCCAAATATGAGCACAGTGAAGTGTAAAGTCTCACATGGCTAACATTATCCTTCCTAGAGAATCAACTAGTGACAGAAAAAATTGTAGGCCCTACTTAGCAGTAGAGCCTACTGACTCAGCTCCTCTCCCCTACCATTCTCTAAAAAACAAAATGCAGTTCTCACGATGGGCTATAAAGCAATGTGCTGCTAAAATGTATCATTAGTTTGCTAAAGGTAGCCCTGTATCCCTTCTTTCACATTTCAGTCTGTGTCTTTTTCTTTGCAGACCAACCACAGAAATGTAGGCAATACATTCCCTCTCGGGAAGCTGTATTCAAGCTCCATATGCTGCTATACTAAACAGGGCGATGCAAAATACACCGAACTAGTCACAACAGTTATACTCGTAGGAAAATGCCTCTTTTTGCATAATCAACCCAATTTGTTTTGGACTGATGTGGCTAGTTTTTAGACTTTGTGCTATGTGACTCTGGCAACCAGGCCCTAGTGCATGTGCTCTGACCTATAAAACATGTCAAAATTTGCCTTACTCCTCAATTGACATATTGAACTTACCTATAATTCTGTAGTATATGGTACAGAGTATACCCAGGGCCTGTAAGTTAAATGTCAGTAGTGAACTGCAGCACACATTGTGGAAACACTAGACTGGTGTTGTAACACATTACTGCCTGCCTACTACTGTAGCCAGTCAGTGCAGTTTTAAAACTGCAAATTTGAATTACCTAAATAACCCCATTTGTCAGGCCTAAAGCCTCCTTTTCAATATTAATTAGTCACCCCTAGGTAGGCCTTAAATGTCCATAAAGCAGGCTGCACAGTTTTTCAAAGTAGGACAGGTAAAAGTCTAACATTAAATTGTCCTTTCGGTGAAAAGCCTTTAAAAGCTATTTTCACTGTAGTATGGTTATCTGTTCTAAAGGAAAGCATTGGGAGATAATATTCAAATTAAGTAATGTTGTCTCTACCAAGGAATCAGCTACAAAGTTCATTTTTGGACGTTGTATTTATTACAAGCCAAATTCATTGGTAAAGAGTCAGTTTTGTACAAAATATTTTAGAACAGGTACTTTTAGAAAGTTCAAATTATCAACAAGGTCCACCTTACGTAGAGTTAGTGTATGTCCTGATGTTCATGGAATACACAATGTGTGTTAAAATACCCCTCACACACCAAAAGGGCCCTTGGTGTCATGCTTCATCATTGGGGTCTTCCCGTCCCTGCTGCGGGACGGGGCAGTGCTGCGACAAACGACTACTCTGGAGCACCTGTAGTCAGCTTTGGAGGTTAGGAGTCAGTGCCCCTTGAGCCAAGACTGAGCGAAGGGTAATTTGAGGGTCCAATCAACCCCCAGCACGACGGTGCATCCTCCTTCGTCAGTGGCTTCCGTGTTCACGGGGCTGATTGGACCCTCAAATTACCCTTCGCTCAGTCTTGGCTCAAGGGGCACTGACTCCTAACCCCCAAAGCTGACTACATCAGAACTTCTGATACAGCTAGGAATACGTATATTGATAAATTATATCTATACACATTGATAAAGAGAAACATTATTTACTTGCACCACACTTAATTTTTATGTGGTAATACATCAGTGAGTGACAGGGGGATCTTTACCCCGGTCCTGACGAAGGGGCATGTCGCCCCGAAACATGTTGACCCACACAGGAGAGTAAGCCCAGTAACTTGCTTTATCACTCCGCATCACATTTTTTTTTTTTTTTTTTAACAATACCAGCCAGTGTCTATTAAATAGTTTTTTCTACCACTAGGCCAGGTATTTTTTAACATCACTTATCTATTTTCACTCCTGACTCCACTGACACTCACTCCAACTCACTCACATAGTACCCACAATAAAAAGGTGCTCCAGCGTAGTCGTTTGTCGCAGCACTGCCCCGTCCCGCAGCAGGGACGGGAAGACCACAATGATGAAGCATGACACCAAGGGCCCTTTTGGTGTGTGAGGGGTATTTTAACACACATTGTGTATTCCATGAACATCAGGACATACACTAACTCTACATAAGGTGGACCTTGTTGATAATTTGTACTTTCAGGAGAGGAGGATTCGCCCACCTCGGTGCCGCCAAGCACCACCTCTTCACTCCCCCTATTGATTTTTTGTTCACTTTTAGAAAGTTACCTGTTAACTGCCTTTAGAAGCCCATGTGCACGAGCTTCCAACTGTCACACAGAAGCTGAATAGTTCATTGATGAGAATTGATTGTGCTCCCAGAACTGAGACAAAGGGTTTGTGTGTGGGGAGGTGTTCTGTTCCTCTGACAGACTAAGCACCTGGCTGTGCCTAGGAACTTGACTTCAAATATTCCTACCGTGTCCCAGGCAGATGCTGCAAACACCTGGGCCTGCCCATATGTTTCCTTCCAGTCTGCCAGACACCAATAACAATGGGAGAGGGGCTGGTCCTAGAACTGTTTTGGATAGACCACAGAGAAGACGCTGCTCATTTCCCTAGCCACACCTCTAGGACGGGCACAGGAATTAACGTTTCTGCCTGGTTGGGTTTTGATGGAGAGGGATACTGTGGGGTAGTTTCCTGTAGGGCATACAGAAACTAACGCAGAATGAAGGCTGAAGAAGACTGCACCTACTGTTGAGACCTGTGAGGAGGCCTGAAAGGGTGGACCTTCAAGTTGAATCCAATGGCCATTTGGCTGACATCCTGCTAAGCTACAGGGACACACCATGCTGCTAGAATCCCTTTTGCCAGAAGAGCTCACCTGACGAGTTCCAACGTAACCTGCACTGGACCCTGTTGGAGGCTTCGGCTGAAGTGAGCCTTGACCCCCATGTGCTGTCCCTGAGGTCCCTTGGCTGTGTCATAGTGTACTCTTCCTAACATCTGACCAATACTAGGATTAAGAACATTTTGACTCCAAAGACCTTAGAAGGACCAGGACAAATGTGCCAAGTTAATCCGACAAAGGTGTGTTGCCGCTGGGCCAAAGATTCAGGTTGCTCCCGCTTGAGCATTTCCACAGCAGTAAATCTGTTTCAGTGGAACGGGCAGAATAGGGGGTATCACACCTCTTGGGATCATGTTCAGCTACAGCTTTCAGCCTTGCCACGCTGGAGGAATCTGAAATCCAAAAAAGTGACTCAGTCTGAAGGCAGAAATCTTCCGGTTAAAGTTGGCAAATGTTTATGGCCGGCTGAGGACCTGCCTTTGCTGCATTTTAACTTTCTCCCACTCTTAGCTTTCCTGGCAAAACTCAACAGCTTCATCAGGAACTTGACCGATGTATGTCTGGCCTTGTGGAGCCCTTCCTGGCCATAGCCTGCTGCCTTGCAAAGCTGGGGATTATGGACTTCCATTACATAGGCTAAGTCTGAAGGTAAAACGTCCAACAGGGACAAACTTGGTTTCTGTATCTGACTCCTGTTTCATTACAGTCTGCCTTAAGTCGCACCTAGGTACCGGTGAAGCGCAATCAGATTACCTCATTTGGCACTTATTGCTTTTTGGTGCTGTTTTCATTTAAAACTTTAAAAGTTCATAAATCTAGTTCCCCTAATTGGATTTTTGTAATTTTGGTGTCACTATGTTCATTCAATTATTCTCTATTTAAATAAATTGGAACAAGGTTTGTACTGTGTTGTGTTTTTGCTTTTTAACTATTTTGGTGTTTTTACATTTTCTTAGGATAAGCCTGTCTGCCTCGGGTCATAGCTACCAGGGGTTGAGGTCAGGCTTAGATGACTGAAAATTGTATTAGGCTAAACAAGAGTAGCAATATTGTTACTTATGGTAGACTACCTTCCCCCCAACTAATAATCTACTTTCTTGCACACAAACCACACAGAGAGACTTGCCGTCACAATTTTGGAAAACATTGGCCAGGCATACAGAGACTCCACACATGTACACACACACACACAGGATGTCAGCATAATGCTGTAGGTGTTACATCTCCATAGAATTATGTATGATGAAGCTGGTAGGCCGCAGCTCTTGAAACAGAAAAACTTCTGCTCGGGACTATGAATTTCTAAGAACTGGTATGCCACCTGCATTGCAGCATATCAGCACCCCAGCACATGGATGATAGTCCCCTCTTGTTACAGAGGGCATGGTTAATGAGTTATTCCAGGTAACAGAACAGAGTTTGGCTTTACCATGGACAGGCCTAAGCCTCTGCATACACCCCAGATTATCATGCTAGCTGGGCCATAAATAAATCAGATTATGCAGTCAGATCACTAAGGGCGGGGGGGAGGGGAGGTAGTACATGTTCTTATATCAGACAGGTGACATTCCCATCCCAACAAACAGTGAACAAGGTGCCTTATACAAAGGGCTGCATGCAAAAGGAAGCTTCACACCCTACCCATTCATTGATTTTTGGGTACTTTGATCAATTCTAGACTATGCTACATCAATTTTCTCTAGTTAGGCATCCAAAAATGTCAGGTTCACAGAAGCCAAAATGTTCAAACTGTAAATATGAGAGAAATCGAAGATCTAAATTCCGTTTTCAAATCTCTCTATCTCGGGCTGAGGTTTAGCCCCCCCCCCCCCATTTGTGCAAAAATGAACTACACAGTTCTCTGCCTGTCCTAAAAACCCTATCAGAAACTTCAAGCTGTTAAACAATCACATGCTGTGGATTAGTGCCTTTAAATTCCCCCTTCTTTACTTCAGAAAAGTAATAAAAATCCATTACTTATTCACGACCTCCGAATACGCTGTAATTGACATACTAGTTTGTGAAATATCTGCCATCTATATTGTCATCAGTAGCCCTAATTCTCCACAGATGTTCGCCATTGCCAAGATCTGACTTGAATCGCAGAGCAAGCTATGTCCTAAATTTGGAGTATGTAAATAACAAATCAAATACAAAAATAATAAAATAAAAACAATTGCGCCTATGCTGTCTGTAAATGTTTTATTGTACTCATTCATGATCAATGGAAGGCATATTTTTATTGAGGAGAAAACATGTTTTCCTCCTTCTCTATTCTGAAACTTCTTTAGTCCTAAGATTCGCCTCTAATATCTTACTTTTGTCTTACAGGACGATACAGTCTTTCATCCGCATTTCAAAGCACTTCCCTTGAAGGAGATTCTAGTTATTCCTCCCTGGAATGATTGCACACGCTCCGCCTGTGAAATACTGGCACTAATGCTGGGAATGAAACCGGAAGCACGTCAACCAGTTTTGTAAACATTCCTTTTATCGAAAGATGTTACAGCCCAAAGAGTTAATTCCCTGGAACACGCAAAGAAGCTACCCAGTCATGTATTTAGCCACTATTTTAGAGCGAGCAAAAATTTGATGACGTGTCAAACCGATACTATTGAAAGCGGCCATGTCAACTGCTCCCCAGCACGTGCCGAAGTTCGACCCTCCTCACTCACCACCCAACAGGATGCGGATTCGATTTTGGAAGCTTACCACTTCGCTGTTTCTCGCTCGTACCACTTTGTGTTTTTTCCACTGCATGGTCACTTGATCTAAAATGAACCATGTGCGCCTGAGCGAGAAGATGCAGAGCTAGAGTAATCGGATGTGACGTAGTTTTAAGCTACAAGGGCATTAACCCTCTAATTGATTCATTAGCTTTTCCCTCTGTGCCAAAAGAGCTACGAGTTATTCAGGTGTGTTTCTTACACAAAGCTACTGTGTTATTAAGCTTCCAAAATGAGGCCGTTTCGGAATGCCAAAAGCCCTTTAAGTTAGTTGCCTCTGCCTGTGAATATGAAGATGTTTTTTCTATTGTCATTCTAATGTCTGTCCTAGATGAGAGTCCGTGAAGGAATGGGTTGCCATTAGCTTTAATTCTTTATTTCACATATATGAGCATTCAGTTGAACCGTGTAGAATGGAATGGATGAATGCCATGGCAAGATTCAGAAGCACATCCAGCTGTTGTCTGAGTTCGAGTCCGCCTAGATCTCTTTCTCCAGAGGCCTTGGCCCTGGCACTGGATTTGAGAATGCACACATCTTAGAAGATATTTCTTAGTGAACCCATTTTTAAATGTTGTAAAGTGTGGAACCATCTTACATGTGCATGCACCATCCAGGACTGTTTATCGTAGCTTAGACATTGGTGTAGCCTAGACATTGACTATATTGCAAGCAAGGAAAATTGGCCCTCCTGACCCAAATGGGTAGTAAAAGACATTATTTGAGAGCTAAGCCCTGCTGCCCATAGACAATGCCACTGCACCAGCTGCACTGCCGAAAAAAGCACTTTGGCGCCTTGTCAATGCAGGCATCGACCTATCAATAAGAAAATCTAGTTGGTGTTTTTGACTCACAGACAAATATGCAAATTGCTCAACTTGAAATTGAGTGCAAATTTACCAGTTGCATGTTCATTGTTAAACTGCGACAAGCAGACAGTACTGTAACTCTAAGGGGGTTACCACCTACATTCCCTCTACTCTCTTTTCAAAAGAGAGAATATTTTACATGTGCCTACTCTCTCTTTTCGCAAGAGAGAATATGTTGCATGTGCTTACATGTGTATAGCATTAAAGTAGTCATTGACACTAACTAGTACTGGTGATTTTGAGCAGATAACAATGTTTATAACTTGTATTGGTCCTTTTGTTCTTTGGTTGGTACCACATAAGTGCAAAGTGTTTGTTTCAGGATATCTTTATGGAAAAAAAAATTCAATGTGCTCACTTTTTGGTTACATTTAATCACTTTCTATTACACAAGACCCAAGAACAGTGGAAGAATAACTTTGAAAACTATTTGGGATTATTCATAAAAAAAAGATGCATGCCCCTTGTCTATCTAAATGTATCACTAGTACTTGAAAGAACATGTACTGAGCTGTGACCAAAAACTGGCATTATATCAGAGGTTTCCTGAAATGTAGTTCCATTCAAGACTTGCTGATGTGCCACATGGCCAACATTTGTTGGACCTCCATCAACAGATGAGATACAACCGTCTTGTAGAAGTATATGCGATTGAAATGTGAACTCCTCCATCAGTCACCCCTTTCCCCATCAACCCTTTGAGTTATCTCACAGTTAAAGCATTTGCTCAACAGGAGGAGCTGAAAAGTGCTGTAGAGCTGAACTTCTTTCATCTGTAACTCAAGTGTCTGTCAGTCAGCTGCTCAGGCATTTAAGAATAATCACTTACAATGACATTGATGAATGCCTTATTTATAAGGATGCCAATGTCAATGCAATGTATAGAAATGTTGGACTTCCAGAAAGGTATATGCAGTGTAATGTTACGGTTCAAGAGCTATCAATAATACCTAGAATGTTTAGCAGGATCCACTTCACAGCAAGCAGTGACCAATCCTAAGTGTAACCCCTGCCAGCAATGTGAATGTTTTAAACATTTAGGTAATTTAATGTTTAATTTGTAAAAAAAAAACAATAAGCCAAGGCACTTACTCGCAACAAATGGTTTATCATTTTGAATCTATCATATTAAGAATTTCTTAAGTATCACACGTTCCTACTTTCTCATATTTTTATAAAGTCAAGCAAATTCCTTCATTAACAGAGGTTAATGTTAGGGTCAAATCTCAGGGAAGACACAGGCCATATGCTAACTAGACACTAATTGAAGACTACAAGCTATTTGTGTTCCACTCAGTGTATCGTTTGTGCTGAGCCTACCAGGGAGGTTTCTTTTTACATAAATGTAAAATATGCCACACAAAAGATCTACAGAAAGAACAAGGTATACATATATGCAAATGTATGAGAAATGATGCTGTCTGTCTACCACTGTCTACTGTTTCTCTGTTTATAAATTATATTATTAACAGTATTTATGGTTTGGTTCTCTGTCTCATATTTTGTTTATTTGGTATTTTGGAACCTAATAATTGTCATTTTGAATACAATGTTACAATATTTATTTTATGATTTTGTCTTCCAATGATTCCTTGCAACATATTAAGCAAAGAATTTTATTTAATCTATTGTATTTTTCTTTTGAAAATCTCCATTGGAAAGAGCTCAAATACGGTTTCTCTGTGTTTATTGGTATTTTCCAATCATATTTCGTAAAATAAATACTATGCTGTCATTTTATTTGTAGTCTAATATCTTTCTGGATCTCATTTATCAAAGTCTTTGAAATTAAAGCGTTATTTTGACATGTGTCCCTCTGTACAAATTTGTTATCACACAGCAACTCCGGAGGCCAGTGCAGTGAAGACAAAGGGCCTAATTCACAAAGGTAAACTTACACATTATTGTAAGTTTATGATTTTTTGCTCTTGACAAACAAATTTTATGTATAGTATCTTTTCGACTGTGGAGTCTCCACACTTGAGGCAGAGACTCCACACATAAAAATATAGTCATGTCCTATCTTTTTATGTGCAGAGTCTCTGCCACAATTGGGGAGACTCTGCAGTTGTGAACTACACATAAAATGTGTTTGTGAATAGCAATAAAATTATAAACGTACTTAACTTACTTTACTTAGCGCAAGTGTTGCTCCCATATGAATTTACCTTTGGAAAAAAAATGAAAGACAAGAGGCGTTTGGCAAAACAGCAACAGTTGTTTAATTAAACGCAGGGCCGTAAGTTCAGGCAACAGAGTTTGGGTCTGAAGACTGTCTCAAAGCACATTGCTTTCGGCTGTCATTTTATATTTTACATGAAGCATCATAAAACAATTTATCCATTCCCTTGGCAACAGAAGTTTGGGTCTAGTCAATGGGCCTTAATTTGGGGGTTTAATAAGAAGTGCAGGTGGGCCTCGACCTTCCATGGACAAATTGCAGGGCCAGTGGCTATGTGTACAGAAGACCGGCATGAGGAGCGAATGATCACGCCATTTAATGTCCATGATGTTTTCTGATTGGCTTCATGTTCGTAACTTAGTGTGGCATTTGATTTAATGGTCTTTTTGGGAATGTGTGCCCCTCTGTCCAAACATGTTTTATTGTGGCCAATTTCTTGAGACCATTGTGGTGTCGCTGCAGATCTATGGGATCGATCTGGGTTTTCCTGTTCCCACGTTTTTTCTAAGGGTTACATGTCCCCCCACCCATGATCTTTCAATCAGTTGCTTCAGGCCTAGGTCACAGGGCCTCCTTAACCACGTATTTCTGACTTGGGGTTGAGAGGAAGGTCACATCGAGTGAATTTCAACAACGGAGATGCAAGTTTGTTTTTACACATAAATATATCCTGGTGCACATTAACATCACATTTCCCAATATTAACATTCCCCCCCACTAGTTGACTTTTCAACTACATAATTTACTCCATACATCATGACAGTCACATTATTTGAGGTTCGATGTGTATCTGTTGTGCCTAGTACTAATTCCTTAACTACTTGCATTCTACCTAACTTCAAGACTGTGTTTTTACAGTAGGAAACTCCCAGTTATAGGAAACCACCCAAAAATAGTACAACAAGGTAAATCGGGAGCAGTGACCAGCACATTCTGGTCATCCATCAGGGTAACCAGGAAAATAAATCAGAAAAACAGTCCTGCGCAGGGCCACCTCCCTCCTCCTTCATGTC
This sequence comes from Lissotriton helveticus, assembly GCF_964261635.1. Lineage (NCBI taxonomy): Eukaryota > Metazoa > Chordata > Amphibia > Caudata > Salamandridae > Lissotriton > Lissotriton helveticus. The sequence goes on along the minus strand of NC_136067.1, from coordinate 231,833,772 downwards.
CGCTTGTAGACGATGTAGTGCTTGGGTGGCAAGAGCCAGTGTCCCAATATCCATGTTGTTTACAGGGATAAAAGTACAGCAAGAGGTACCCTTCTTGGCAAACAGCCCACCCTTCATTGCAGTCATCAAGTCCAACGCATACCGATTTTGCATCACCATAAGGAAGATGGCTCTTAGTTTTTCCTTGATAATGTTGAAGTTGAGCTCAGTATTGTTGATCATATTCAGCATTTCTCATCTGGTTATTTGTAACCAGTGACCGTTCACCTTTGTTTGCAAGCCTTTGGTTTGTATTCTCTACTGTCTGACGGACTCGTCATTTGTTAGGAAAGATGAGAGGTGGTCGTAAGTGACCCGGGTGGCCCTAATCAGGTCACTTCCTTCACAAACCCCACAGAAGGCAGCATGAGGAAAAGCCTCCATTAGGAGCACCTGAGCTTCGCACGTGACCCCCACAGGAGGATGGAGGATGATCCATTGGTATTTTCTTCATTGCAGAGGTAGTTCGAAGTATGTCAATGGGTCGTCCTCCTCTCTAACGGAGTTAAAGCTATGTTATGTTTTAAAAATGTATGGAGCGCGTACCTACACCAGCAACAGGGCTTCCCATCACCTGTCCAAAGTAGAAACGAGGTGCAACAGACTGCCTAAGGAAGAAAATGCTAAAAAGAAAAGGCCAGGTCTTCAGAGTTTTCATGAAGGACAAATGGTTTTGGAATGATAGAAGGAGAAAGCGCATTCCAGAGAGCTGGAGCCTTTGCGCGTAAACAGCGGCCTCCCACTCTTACTCTCTGTAGGAGGGTTGGGCGTAAATGGAAACTAGGAGGCCGGAGTGGGGGTTGAATTGTGAGATTTATTGAAAGTACAGTACAGAGGATATGATGGATTATGATTTTTGATGGTTGGTCAGGTGGCTGTGATGGTGGTCAGCTGGTTGTGGGGTAGGTCACTTTGTTCCGTCGCTTTCCTCTTCCTTCGTGGTCCTGGTAGAGAGACCGCCGTCCCAGAAGGCTCATGGCTCAAAAAAGAAGGAAAGAGCGGTCAGTGGACTACATGAGTTTTTTTTAATGTGATTCACTGTCACCACACCTGAAGTGCCTCGAAATACAAAAGGAAGGAAACTTGGGGAAAAAATACGAAGGAAGGCTGCTTTCTAACACCCTTTTGTATGGTTTCTCCTTAACTGAGAACCTATTCTTTAGGCTAGGAGAATTATTGGCAGTTGAGCATTGAGAGGATTCCCTTTCTATGTCAGCCGATTGTGGTCTCCTAAATATGCCTCTTAAAACAAACTTAGACGGTTGAGACTGCGTTGTGAGGGCAAGGGATTTGGGCGTTTGTGCTTGGAACTATGGGCGTGCAAGAGTCAGGGTACACGAACAACAAAACACTGTGCCCCATGCTAGAGTTACCCCTCCCCTCCCTTTCTCCCACAGACACTCACCGCGTCTGCCGCGGCTCTCCAGAGTTGCGGCGGCCTTTCAGCAACCTCCAGGGGCGTCCACCAGTCCTCGGACCAGCACTCCAAGTCCTCCCCGTCAGCGTCTTCTTCCATCGTCGTCCCTTGGAGCTTCTTCTCAGCCTGTTGATCCTTCTCCTCCAACTCCGCGGCGTCTTCCGGGTTCGTGGTCTCCGTCTTCCTCAGCGTCCACTCCCATAAAGGGGATTGTCCTGCCTCCTCCGGGAGCTTCCTCTCTCCGTTTGGGTCCCGTTCCCTTCTTTCTCCTCGATTTCCTGTATAGGGGAGGGAGGGCTTACCATTAACTCCTTTAGTCCTGTATTGTCGTGTGGGGAAACTGCGGTCGAAAGAGGTGAGTCCTCGTCCTCCGGCGGCACCTTTTCACACTCTCTTAAAGTGAAGAACAGTGGCTAGATTAAGAAAGATTAGCTGAATGAAGGGGACTTGAGGGTTTATAAGGGAATAACAGATTAGACAAAATGGGAGTCCATCTTATGGATTGTACACAAGGTCTTGAAGTGCACATGTTTATCCACAAGGAGTCAGTGCAGTTTGCGAAAGAGGCTGGAAGCAGGGTAAAATTTCAGAAGCGAGAACAACAGCCTAGCTGCGCCATTTTGAGTCAGGTAGAGTCTTCTAATCAATGGATTATTGACTGCCAGGTATCGAATGTTACAATAATTTAACAGGGAAAGAATGCATGAATGAGGGTTTGCCGGGTGCAAGGTTAAAACAATCCAGCAATGGGTTTAAGCTCTTGCAAGACCCCGAAGCACATACCTTCTACCAATTTCACCTACGCTTCAAAGATTAAACTGCTATCCACCCAGATTCCCAGAATTTTTACAGTGATTTTGGGTTAGGGGGAGGCCCAAGGGTGGGAGGCCACCAGTGGTCACCTCAGGAGTCGGTATATTTTCCTAGTAGGGGGATTTCTGTTTTGCTCGTGTTCATCATGAACAGTTGGAATCCATCCACTCTGCGACAGCTAGAATTCCCCTTCGGAAATTGGCCAGGTCTGACGTGGGAATGTCAGAAAAAGAGAGGACAAGCTGGGTGTCATCTGCTTAAGACACCAGCACAAGCCCCAAGGATTTCACAAGCTGAGCCAAAGGTTGAAGATAAATATTGAACAAGGTAGGGCACAAAGAAGAGCTCTGGGGAACACTTTGGCACAGAGCATGTGAGTGGGAACTGTAGGGGGTGGAATTACCTGGAAAGATCACTCAGACAGAAAAGAGGCGAACCAGGAAAATAAGACCCACCTATGCCAACCTCCTGTAGGTGCTGGAGCAGGATTCTGTTGGACACCGTTCAAACACAGTGATCTAAAGTGCTACAGAGTTGCTTCATAACCGCAAGAAATGCAGATTCCATGCTAGGTGCTGGCATAAAGCCATTCTGAGAGGTGTCCAGAATCTGATTATCTTCTGGTTACCTTATAGAAACCTAGTTAGGATCCCATTGATGTGTCTCCCTGCTACCTTGACAAGGAAAGGCATGAGGGAGATGGGGCAACGAAAGATGATTAATTCCAGGCAGGGTGGGAGGAGAGAGTCCTGAAGTTTGTGGAACACATCTGGCTTGAATGGGTCAGCAGGTGAGTCAGATTTAACTTGTCTACATAGAGTGCATAGGTCAGGCAGACACAGAGGAGATAGAGAATTGAGCAAGGGCAGGGCCAGTACTAATAGAGCCATCTAGCCTCATGGCAGTAGCATCAGAAGTAGAGTTTAAATAAATATCTTCTATCTTGCCAACAAAATACTCAGATAGCTTCTTGTAGTGAGCATTGGAGACTTCAGTGGAATCCACTGAGAATACTGGTTTCTTAAGACAATATAAAAGGTTAAAAATTTATTTTGCAGGGTTGTTGCTACTCCTTTTATTGTTTGCAAAATAATCAGCCTTAGATTTCTGAATCAGTTTATGGTAGCATGAACTGGTCTAACAGGAATGAAGGTGTCTAAGGCTGAGGTTAGCCAAGATTATAGAGTGTTATTCACAGCTTCTGTATTAAAAGAAAACGGAGGGAAGCAAATCTGAATAAAGTCCCCAAATTTTAGGAGGTCGAGCTTGTGTCATGCGCATTTGATGATTGAATCAGGACCAGGTGTCTGCCTTTGGTCTGACAAGCAAATGGACACAGGGATTATAAAATGAACAGTCCAGGGCATGGGGAGAAGGGTGACTACTCTCATGGAACAAAGATTAGAAAAAAATTGGGTCCAGGAGGTGAGCAGCTGAGTTTGTGGCACCAGAAACCAAGGAGCATATATACAAGGAGTTAACGCTTCTGTAGGGTCAATTTTTTGAGGTTACAGCAGCTTTTTTTTAATCGCCTTAGTTGCCGATAACCTCAGTTAGCAGCAGTTTTCACGCCACTTCTGTTATTGGGAGTTAACGAAAATGAGATGTCCGCTTCGTCGATGATGCGACGGCGAACAGGAGGTGGAGCCAGCATTGTGGAAGGCAGGCACAGCCCTATTCAGGCCCAGGTGCTACTCCTCCCACGACTCCTCATGCAGATAGGTCTATTCAGCCTTGTGCTGACTCACCCTGTCTCCTGGAGCCACCCCAGCCCCTGTCACTCACAAACCAGAAATGGAATACACAACCTAGCAGAGGCAGGCTTGGATGGTTAGGCAAGAAAATACCTAGGGGCATATTCTCAGCCAAAGTCACGATACATTTACTGCCCCATTCACAAGCTGCTGCTAACAGCCCATATCACTAGTTTTCCGGCGATAGCATCCACAAAAAACATCGCCACAGATGACCTCGGCAACTATCGCTAGTGTGATGCAGAGTAGGCGTACCCAAGCAAAAACCCACAACACCACACCTCAACATTCTCAACGATCATCCATATCTGCGATAAGAACACAAAACAGGAGATAACACACGTTAGCTGCAGGAAACTAACACCTGCTCTGACCTGGTGTAAAGTCGGACGACAACCGGCACCAGACAAGGGAGCACGGCCCAGAGCCACACATGAAGACGAACAGATGCCATGGAGCCACTGATCATGCAGCATGGAACCCCAACAGGGCCCCAACACCCACCGCCACCACCCCCAGGACCTCCACCCCCCGTAGCCCCTGCTCCCCGGATTGCCACAGGGGCGGGGAGACAAATACAGTGGACCCTCAAAAAACGCACCAACCACACAGACCCAACACCAGATAATTTCATTGCTCACCTCAGACTCAAAAGGACAACCATCCTCCACATTGTGAACATCATCACCCACAGGCGGACGTTACCAATACAGTGGAAAAATAACATCTCACCTCAGTCAAAGCTGCTGGCTGTGGTGCTACACCTGTTGGCCTCTGGTACCTCCCAAACAACTGCCGGCAGAGTTGGAGGAGTCTAACAGCTAGCCCATCCAAGTCCATCACAACTGTACTGGATGCCATCATCAGCTTGTTACACCAGTACCTTTACCCCCCTGTGCAGGAACAGCTGTTGACCAAGCAAGGCGTCTATGCCATAGCTGGCTTCCCGCATGTGTCAGGGGCAATTGACTGCACACATGTCCTACTTGTACCCCTTTGTAACACTGCACACAACTACCTCAACAGAAAGCACACGCATTCCATCAATATGAAGGCAACAGTGGACCACCTGGAAATCACCACCAATGGTGGTGCCAACTACCCAGGCAGTGTGCATGATTCCTACGTCTACCGACAGTCCATCATAAACCAGCGCTAACAGGATGGCACCCAAAATCCACAATCCTGCAAATCACAACTCTGGGAATGCACACGTCACAGACACACATTCAACATGCTAAACAACATGCCCATACACCAGACTCAACAGCATAACTTACTGTGGCAACCTGGGCTACCCATGTACATGAGCCATGAACGGCATGGCACCTCAGCCTCACAATAGCGGAATGTGGGAGAGGTGGGAACCAGGCAAGTGCGACTGAGGCAAGTGACACATGAATGAGAATGTTCACAATGCCAAGTGTGGCGGAGATGTGCTGGACAGACTGCAGTATGCAGACCACAGACATATCCATGTCCATATGCACTAATGGTGTATGGAGTTTAGTGGACACTGGATGCAACCATGTCACCCCAGCCAGTGGGGAAGATCCTGGATATGTAGCTTGTGACGTACCCCCCTGTAAGCGTGAGTGGAGTGGGCCAGCCCAGTGTATGCCAGGCCAGCGTAGGTGTGTGAATAAAAAGCATGTAGCTCTGGGCGTGGTTCTCTTCAGGAATGCCCCACGTCTCTGCCAGGGCTGCTCCTCCCAGCCGGCCACGAAGCTGACGCCGTCAGCAGTGTTGCCTGTGATCCTGTGGCCTGCTGCACCCTGGGCGGCTGATCCCCGACCCGTCATGCCTGGCCCTGCGCAGCCAGGCCTCACTGCTCATCTGCCAACACCGAGGCCCGCAAGCATAGCAGCCTCCTCAGACCATCACGGCCTCTGCAATACAGGCCTGCAGTACTCCTATTTTCGTTCACATACTCAACCGGCCGATACTGCTGTCAAGTAGGTCACACATTTGGAACTGAGTCTTGACACTCTATGGCAGAAAACATTAATTATGGCTGATTTTATGTCAGTATATTCCCTTTGATGTGGTGCCACCAAGTCTGTGTATAGCATTCCAAAAACAGGTGTCCGTGGGCCCTCGCGGACTGCAGCCCTCGGCACACACTGCGCTGGAGTAGGTCACACATTTGGAACGGAGTCTTGATTATACAATGTCCGAGTACACACATTAATGCAGAGTTTACATCACTGTACTCCCTTCGATGTGTTGCCAGCAACTCTGGGCTTAGCATCCGCATGACACCTGTCTGTGGTCTCTTGCTAACTACTGCCTTCGGCTTACACTGTGGTCGAGTAGGTCACACAGTTGGAACTGAGCCTTGATTTCTGTATGGCAGAGTTCATATCATTGAATGCATGGAGAGGAGTAAGAGGGAGACATGGTCCAGTCTAGAGGAAAAAAGGATCCCCGTTACGGAGGTGATCGAACACTGCCGACAACTACTCTGGTGTCACTAACTCTGTGCATCGCGAGCCAACGACACGTGGCTGTGGGACCCTGCTGACCGCTGCCTCGGGCCGACACTGCGGTCAAGTAGGACACACATTGGGAACTCAGTCTTGATTTGTTTATGGCAGCCTTTATATCATTGTACTGGCCTCATCACAGACTGCATACCCCTTCAACTGCGGTGCAACTAAGTCTGTTCCCCGACAGCCATGGACACTTTCCGGGTGAACCTTGTGGCGACTGAGGCTATGGAATGGGGATTGTCTTCATCATCATGTCGGTGATACTGATTCATTGGCGAAAACTAGGCCATAGCACTCCACTCCTCAATTTTCTGCTTCTGGATGGCTTATACCCTTTGCATCATGCCCTGGAGGACACCTTCCACTGTCACCGCAACCCTCCACAACATTCACATCTTACATCGATGAGGACCCGCTCAGCTCACATGGCCCATGTCTCTGCACCACAAGTCACTGTCCCGTAGCAGTGTGCCTGTACCAGCCACAGTGCATCCCAGGCCACTAACTCTGTGCAGCGCAAGTCAGGGACCCTGTCTGGTGAGATCTTGGATGGCCTCTGAGATGATGGCCTTGGGGTCCTCAACACCATGTGTCTGGGGACCAGCGCTGTCCGCTGCCTCCAGACTCAACTGCGGTCCACCATGGCTCACACATCAAATCAAGTTCTGACCTGCCCGGACATCACATCACCATAGGAGGCACACGCCACCACTGCCAGAACCAACTACAAACGGCAACTGCCAGAGTCGAAACATAATAATAATAATAATAATCCACATTTGTAAAGCGCACAATCACCCGTAAGGGTCTCTAGGCGCTGGGGGCCGTCGGGAAGATTAAGCGAGCTATTGCCCAGAGTCACATGGTGCTGAGCTAATCTGCCGCCGGTGCCAGAGATCGAACCGTGATCCCCAGAAGCCGGAGTCAGTCGCCCTAGTAGCGGCGCCACACCTCTTCTGGCAGACTAACGGAGTTGCTCACACCTGCTGGGGATGCCATCATCTGCCTGATACCCTGCTCAGCACTCTAGGTGACACTAACTCAGTGCATCACGACTCATGGACCATTTCTGAATGAGTTGTGTGCTGTGGAGAGCTCATGCAGCAATGTCACCTCAGGCAGTGTGGAAGACCTGGGACAATGATGAGGAAGATAATGCATGTGTAACACATCCCACTGCAGCTTCATCAGGAATAACCCGAAGGGACACAATCCTAGAATTTTTTTTCACATGAGCATGCTCCTCTCCAGTGCCCCAACCTCAGTGCACTGCAACTCACAGACTCTTCTGTTTGTAGATTGTGTGACCTCTGTACTTGCTCCGGAAACCACCATGATGCTCTGCAGTTTTCCCTGTGATGCTGGTGTTTTCTGTTTCCATTTTGATGGGGTTCACTGTTCAAGTTGTTGCCAGCACCTACCACTCCATGCAGGCTGGCTTACACTCACCCCACACCCATCCAGCACAGGCGTCACTGTACATGTGACCCTGCCAATAAAGGGGCCGGGCGCACGTGCCCATAGCCAATTCCACGAGCTATCTGCGTATGTCCATGTGGTCATAATGTATGCATGAGGGCCCAGGGCCTGCAACATTACATTGTGCTGTGTACAACGGACAGGACCATGTTACCGCTGACAGTGGGTAAGACCTTGGACATGTAACTTTGTCGTCACCACCTCAATACATAGGGGGAGTGGACTGGGACAGTCTTATGGAGGTCCAGCATGGGGGTGTGTATGATGATGCCGGGGCTCTGGGCGTGGTTCATTGCAAGAAATGTGCACATGCATGTGTGTCTGTCCCAGTGTGGGTCTCCTTTGTGGGGTGTAGGTGGTCCCTGATGGGACTTGAACACACACGTTTGTGAACTACTTCGGCTTCCATGAGCTCTGACCCCACCCGTTCGGCCACCTCCTTTTGGCATTCCGACACCTGGCATTGGAATGCGATGTGTGCATAGGTGAAGCATTGGGAGCCAGCCGTGGTGGCGAGTGCTTCTTGCTGTGTGGTCTGTACAGGGGCTGGGGTCTCCTCTGTGTGGCTTGGCTGCCCTGCTCCTGGGGGTGGGTTGCCTAAGATGTCCATGGGCTGTTGTAGAGCATCAGTGTCAAAGGTGTGGTGGTCCCCTCCAGCATCACTGATGAGTAGTCTGCTCTGCTCGGCTCTGCTGGAGGTAGATGTTGTTTGTCCCTCTGCAATGTGAAGGCGAGATGCATGTTGACATTGTGTTGACATACGTCAGCACATTGTTCTGGTTTACATGCAGACAGTATGACTGTGTACAATGTGGCTGTTTGTGGGGTGCTGTATATTTGTTGCGGGACAGTGTGATTGTACATGTGCATTTCCACCTCACAGTTTCCAGCTATGTTGGATGTGATTGGCCTGTGTCTGCGCATGAGCAGACCCAGTTGTGTCTTCTCTTCTGCAGTGTCTATGTTTCAGTTTGTGCCACATTGTTGTCAGATTTGCTGTTGTTGAGATATGTGTGTGCTGCCCTGTGCCATGAGGATCAGGGAAATGATTCAGGGTCATTGTGGGTGTGCAGTGTGCTACTCATCATTGTGCATTTGTGCCATTGTCCCCATCTCACCCCGTCCCCCCCTGGTCATTACTTACCATGCTGATGTTGTGTCAGGTCCTATCGAGCTGTGTCCGGACTCCCGACTCCTTGCGCCGTCTTGACCCTGATGACTGTGGCCTCCATTTCCTCTGGCTCCTCGTGTGGCGCAGGACTCCCACCTCCTGTCCCCATTGCTGCCTTCCTGTTGGCAGCAGGTTTGTGCTTGGTTTGGCCTCTGCACTGGGTCTGGGTGCATCCATGTTGCTACACAGTTTCTTTTGTTTTCGTTGTGTTGTTCTTGTTCCGCTTTTATAGTGCATTTTCCTGCATGATGTGTGGGAATTGCAGGCCTGTCACTAGTTTTCACAGATTTTTGTATCGTGCTTGGCCTCATCGCAGCTTTTTTTGCATTTGTATTTTGCATTTTTGCAGAGTCGCGTATGTTTTAACGCGGTCCTTTGATGCGTTATCGTGAGCCTATTGCATGGTGCCGCAGGGTTGAGAATGCCACGTTAACACAGTGTTATTTTCCTGCATTAGACTGCGATGTGCAAAGTTACGTTAAGCTAATTTTGCGGTAGTTATCACACATTCTTGAGAATATCCCCCCTACTTTCTAAACGTGGCATTTTCAAACACAGAATGTTAAAACAAACTTCACTAAAAGCTGTATTTTATCATTCTGAGTTCAGGCATACTAAACTCAAATTTCTACCTAAACCATTTAGGATTATAAGATGTTACAATCAAACTGCCCATTCTGGCCTATGGGAACAGGTAGCCTTGCAATAGTGAAAAACGAAATTGGCTGTAATTCACAATCAGGACATGCTACACACATCAGGGCATGTCCCACCATTTACATACAATGCACCCCGTCATTGGGCCTACCTTAGGAGGGTGACTAATATGTAGAAAAGGGAAGGTGTAGGGACTGGCAAGTGGGTACACCTGCCAAATCGACATGGCAGCCCCAGGCTGCCCACAGGCTCTGCAATGGCAGGCCTGAGTTACATTTTACAAGCTGCTTCTGTGGGTGGCACAACCAGTGCTGCAAGCTCACCAGCAGCATTTGATTTACAGGCCCTGGTCACACATGGTGCACTGTCCTAGGATCTGACAAGTAAATCAAATGAACCAATCATGGAGTCACTAATCCAACACAACACACTAAATAGGGAGCACTTGCGCTGTGGCGCTGAATAGCAGTGGCACAGTGCCCAAAGCATCTAGATCAGCAAAACACATAGTAAAAATACAGGAGGCAACAGCAAAAAATGTAAGGGAGACCCACACCAATGGTGCCAGGTCTAACACAGACCTTCCTACGTTGGTGGACAGGAGCGCTTCTACTATTCACAGCTCCACGGGGCGCAAAGCGGTCTTCTCACACAGGACAGCAACATGTCTACCGCCACGGCCCAGCGACTCCACAGCCACGCCAACGAGGTCTCCGGGCCCCGGGGACTGTCCGTGCTTCCAAGGTATTGGATGCCATAGTGTTGCAAGGGGTTCGCAATGAAAAGTGTTGCATCAAGGGTTTGGGACAGGGATGTGCCTCTTTTGATAGATGTAGCCCTAAATGTCCTCTTCCAATGGGACTCTGGTTGGTCATCCTGGCTGTCCGGGGGCTTGGGGGTGGGGTGGTGATCTGTGTTGCACTTAGCCCTGGCTGCTCCATTCTGCATCCCATTGGTTTTATTTCCTATTTTTCATTGGAGGTGGACTTAAAGGCTATTTTTTGCCTAGAAGCAAAAAAAGTCACATTGGGCCCAACGCACATTTTTTTGCCGCTAATGGACCTTTCGTTAGTTTTTGCCCTCTAATGTCAGAATTTATATCGTCTTCACACTAGTGTTACCGACAGATTTCACCGCAGCTACCTGAAACTATCACCATGTAGTGACGACTTATAAATACATCGCTAACAGGGCGATATTTTTTGGTGATATGCATCATTAACAAAACTGCCGCTAAATAGCGTTAGCGTTAGTTAGCAGCAGTTCTTGTACATATGCCCCTGAGTATGTTAAATGACACGCAGCAAAATCATCTATAAAATTGGCAATATCATCATTGTGACTGGCTTCCAAATGGAAGTTAAGATTTCCCAAGATGTTACAATTTGCTGATATAAGTGTCAGTGAGGCAGTCCGAGCTTGATGCAGTATTCTTTGTCTTACTCTCTCCAGTTTAAGCACATTTGTCAGGGCTCATCTTAGGGTTTCTCAAGTGGTTTCATACAAACTGATGGGGCCACCTCCTGCAGAAGGTGAGTAGGGGCACCTAAGTCTTCAGTATCGCACAAATATACATTGGCCTTGAGCTGAATGGGGGCCCCTTGAAGGTTAGAGTGGCTGTTGAAGGGCTGTGCCCCTCCTGAGCCATAGTGCCTGCAGGGGTCTGCATTACTGGTTTGAAAATAGAATTGTTTATTTTTTAAAGAAAATAACACCTGCATCACAATATTGGGAATTTAACAAGGTGGACTGCATGGTACATTCTAGTATATCATGCAGCACCCTATCATCCAAACAGGAAACTAAAAGGACATTACTGTAGCATATCACCTGTGGTAATATATAGTAAGGGCTACCAATCTAAGGAAAGCATAAAGGTTGCTGAGGAGCCCAGGGTCAGTTTACATAAAAAGCTAGAATGCCTTTTCCAAACTTTTTATGTACTGTAAATAATCTTGTAATTGGATCCTTACTCATTAAAGGAGCACTACATATAGACAAAAGGGACCGTGTAAAATGTGTCAGTGAATATGCACACTGCCTGTATACAAAACCTAGAGCATATATCATACAGGACATAGGGCCTGATTACGATCTTTGTGGACAGTTTATATCCAATGGAATTTATATTTCAGCGGACGGGATATCCATCAACGTTATGACGGAGTAACCCATCCACGGAGATCTAAATCAAGCCCATAGTCTGTGTTTGGATCAAATATGTAGTAGAAACTAGGCTCAGCTTCAGGCTGTGCCCTGTAGTAAATAAGAACAGCACACGGCTGCACATGCTTGCTTCATATCTGACAGATTACAAGCAACATTTCTAAGTTTCTGTTCAAATGCTGTTATAGTAAAGCACAGTCCTCCTTGTATGATTATAACAGCAAGTCAGCATACAAATTTGCTCTTTCATGTTACATTAGTTATAATTATAATTATTATGCCAAATGCTATGGTTTGAGCTCTGCCACTCATTTATTTAATTTATTTAGGATTTTTGTAAAGCGATATGGCACCCAATGTTTGCTCCAGAGCACTGATTAATCGACAGAAAGGAAAATAGGAAGAACAGATAAAAATCTTAGGCCCAGATTCTGAAAAGTGTCACGCAGTGCAGCACCCAAAGAGACTGCACTGTGTTGTGTGACCGGTACGGAGCAGGAGAGCGTAATATTCATAGAGATGTGCTACTCTCCTCCCTCTTCCTAGCGCCGGTGCTGATTTCAGCTGCCCTGCACCTGGCACACAACTTAGCGCCATAGTGTTAGGGTACGTGCCTGAGTCCAGTATAAGTTTTGTACAGGAAGGGTATCCTTTCTGTACAAAATACTATACCTAGACAAATTTAAAACCATTTCCTACTTTGTATGTGTGCTGCACAGTTCTCCTTTTAATGCCTGATTTCCAGCGGGGTTCGTTTTTGGCACTAAACCCTGCCTACAAATGTTGATATGTAGTGTTTAGCATCAAAAGGCCTGGGAACGCCCATGTACCACCCATGTAATGCCCCCTTAATGCAAAGTTATGCAAAGCAGCGTTTTGTGCTGCTTTGCGTTACTTTTACATACAAATGAATGCTAATTCCAGATAGTTATTGTTTGTTAATCTCCAAATAGGTTTGTCGTCGGGTAAGCATTACAAAAGTAACACTAACCCGACGCTAAACCTTTGTGAATCTGGGTCTTTGTGTTCAGGTTAGTATAGGGCTGATGTTAACTAGAGGTTGTGCGGCGCAAAGTGGCACAAAACAATGTATCAATTTATAATAAACATTAAAAAAGGCCCAACATACATGTAAACATTTTAGAAAAGGAAAGTGGGAGATTTCCTCCATTGACTTATATTGACGAAAAGGCAATTTCATATGGGGGGGGGGGGAGGCAGCCATAATAAACCAATTTTTGTCTTAAGAATTGGGAGTCTCCAGCCTGAAATGGGTCTATCGGTATAAATGCGAGGGGTGCAAGGCAAAACTGTGCACGCCAACGCCAGTAAATCTAGGCCTCAGTGCCACATGGAAATCCTTCAAAGTTGTGTGCAATGGCCAGAGCTCCAGTTCGATGTGAATAGGCTTGGAAAGCAATTTCCATGAGTGGCCTAGCAAGGGAGGTGGGAGGGGGCGGCGGAAGGGGGGCAGCCGTGGCAAACGCAAAATGCAGGCTCACCAGCACCCCCTCCCCGCTCTTACCTGCCGCTATGGCAGGCGACAAAAGGTCTAGCTACCCCACGGATTTCCATGCAGAGGTCCGTTCAGATTGCAGCAAAAGGAGTCGAGTGAAACAAAGCTGGGAGTCTGACCTTCTGTGTAAAGCTGAGACATATGGGACAACTAGTTTGGGAAATTGCCCCAGAGAGATGCTATGAAAGATGCTTTTGACTAGAAAAAGTGTTTCACCCGAGACCATATAAATCGTTGGTAACCAGTGGCCAGACGACAAAGCAGGCTTGATGTGACCAGTTCCAGTATGGAGTTAGATAGTGCAATTGCTAGCTCTTGAAAGTCAGTTGCAGTAGTTGATGCATGAGAATCACAGCTATAAGGGATTTTCAGTCGTGGTCCTGAAGCAGGGGCAGCTCCCTTGAAGGTGATAGGTGTGAAAGAACATATCCATTAACTTCTTGACTTTTCGTTTTTGAACAATAATTTTGACTTGCAGGTCACCCCAAGTTTACTGATGAGCCTTGTGAGAACAGGAGAATGTAGTGTCTACTACATTTAAATAATGAATCCAGACAAGATGAACTTGAGATGTGGGTTTATTCAACCTCAGCCACCAACCGACGCTCGTCAACTGACCTAGCACAAACATCTGAATTCTAAAAGAGAATACAATAAATACGTTCTAAGGCCTTAAAGAAACAAGCATATAATATAATAAGGAGATCACATATTATCACATATCTTCCTTCCCAACAACAACAAACAAAATAGAAGAAGATAATAGAAGAATGTATGTACCATAAGAAAAAAAATGCAAATGAAGAAAACAAAAAAAATGCAGAAACAGTTTAGACATAATCCTTCATATAGATAGGAGCTCTACGTGTTCTTTGGCTCCTCTTACATGTAGATAACGAGGTAGAACCATCACAAAAGTTGTTATCCGCATTGTACAAATTACTACCTGTGTAATTGACATCTTCACTTACATCTGGACAAGATTTTTTAGAATGAACCACTACAATGCGACTCTTATTCCAAATCCTCCCATCTTGTGTTTTGATTGCGTTCCTAAAGACCTTTATGACAGGTCTGACATCAGTATATTTGGACCATGGTTTACATCCAACAGGTGTCTTAATTTTTACTAAATCACCCACTTTGACCACTTGATATTTTACACATTTTCTGTTAACAAAATATTCTTTTCTTGAAATTTGTTTATCTATCTCTCTGTCCCTCCATTCACCTATATCATTGTCCACCGAACCTTTATTCATTTTCATCCAACCTGGACACCACAAAGTATTGGGAACCCTCCCTTTGAATAATTCAAACGGAGACCTCCCAGTAGATGAATGGGGAGCAAAACGATAAGCATCAATTCTGTCCTGAAGAGTTGTCCTCCAATTCAAGCCAGAAGACCTAGCCAATTGTATCGACTCCTTAAGAGTCTTATTGACCCTTTCCACAGCACCATTCGTTTCAGGGTGATATAGAGAACACCTTTTATGTATAATACCACATTTTTTTAGAAATTCACTAAACACACTTGAACAGAATTGTGGTCCATTGTCAGAAAGCAAGCTATTACGAAAACTTTCTTTTCTAAAAATACCCTCCAAAAACTTCAGCTATCCCAGTAGTGGCAAAAGTAAGGAGGATTCCTTTAACGGAACAAGTGAAAGTTCAGAAGGAAATTGAAAAACTTGTCAAGAATAATATCATAGAGTCAGTAGAGGCAACGGAATGGTTGGCTCCTGTAGTGATTGCTAAGAAACCTTCAGGCGAGATTCATCTATGCATAGACTTGAAATCTCTAAATAGGGAGGTGGTGGTGGATAGATTTCCTCTACCAAACATTGATGGTGTTAATGTTATCAAGATGACTTATTGGTTTATGTTAACAATATTCAGGAACATAATAGGCGTGTGTGTGCGATGCTCAAACATTTAGATGAGGCAGGCATGTCTCTGAAAAAGGACAAGTGTAAATTTGGTGTAGAAGAGGTTAATTATCTAGGGCATCGTATTACAAGTGAAGGTGTTTTTCCTAAGAAAGAATTGGTTGATTCAATTGATAAAGTCAAAGAACCACTTAACAAGGAGGAGCTACTCTCTTTTCTTGGTATGGTGGAATTTTATGTAAAGTTCATTGCTAATTTTGCAGATAAGACACACAATCTGAGGAAGTTGACTGCAAAGAATGTAGTTTTTGATTGGACATCTGAGTGCAAGAATAAGTTTGTTAGCATTAAGAATGAGTTAAATAAGGCTCCCTTGCTTCATGCGTTTGTACCTGGTCTTCCTACATACATGTTTACTGATGCAAGTGACAAAGGTCTCGGTGCTGTTCTAGTACAAAAGAAAAATGGAAATGATTCTCTGATTTGTTGTTCATCAAGATGTCTTAAAGGATCAGAATTAAATTACTCTGTGATAGAGAAGGAAGCTCTTGCTATTTTTTGGGCATTGAGAAAGTTAAAAAATTTGATTTGGGGCTCTAAAGTGTGTATTCTATCAGATCATAAGCCTTTAAGAGAGGTTTTCTTGAAGAAAGGATTGGATGCTATATCTTCCAGGATCAGAAGATGGATTATATCGTTACAAGAATTTGATTTTGAGGTACAATACATTCCAGGTGTAGCGAATAAGTCGGCTGATTGTTTATCAAGTTTAGTTGATACTGAGAATTTCATTGAAGAAGACATGAATGAAATAGAGGAGTGCATCAATGTGTGTGAAGTCACTGAGGGTGCGGTGGATGAAAGCGAATGGATGAAAGAATTGGAGAAGGATGAAGACATTTGTAGAGTTATGTCTTCTTTGAAGAATGACACTCGTTTAGAAAAGCCTTGGTCATTAGTCTCTGGAAAACTTTCTGTTACTGATGGTTTATTAATTTGAATTTGAATTTAAAAACATTTATACAGCGCGCTTTCACCCAGCGGTTTCATGGCGCTATTAAGTTGCAATGGACGGCAACAGTAGGAGGGAGTTTAGACGGGGTAAACTTGCGCAAATAAGAGGGTTTTGAGTTCCCTCTGAAACTGAGTGTAAGAGGGCGTTGTGCGAAGGGCAACAGGGAGAGAATTCCAGAATGCTGGGGCCAGGACAGCGAACTTCGTTCCACCTGCCCTCCGTTTTTTAAAACGGGGGGTGACTAGGACGGCCGAGTGAGAGGAGCGTAGTTCTCTGCCTGGAAGGTAGGGCACAATGGCAGAGCATATAAATTCAGGGGCAGTGCCTGACCTAGCCTGAAAGGTGAGGCAGCCAAGTTTGAAGAGGGCACGCTCTCGCACCGGCAGCCAGTGTAGAGCTTTAAGTAGCGGACTGGCCCGATGATATTTAGGGAGGCCATGAATCAGGCGGGCAGCCTGATTCTGCACCAGCTGCAGACGATGGATCGCGTAAGCTGGGGCCCCATTGTATATACCATTACCATAATCAATGCGGGACAGTACCATGGCCATGACAATGATTTTCAGAGCCGGGAGGGAAAAAAAGCGGGAGACTTTCCTAATTATTCTTAGGGAGAAGAAACAAGAAGAGACGACCGAACCAATGTGTGAATGGATAGAAAGTTGTGAATCCAAGAAAATCCCAAGGGTTTTAACTTTAGAAACAGGGAGTGGAGGGACACCAAGTGAAGGGGGCCAAAAGGAAGGGGACCATGGACTGCAACCACCTCCGGTCAAGACCAACTCGGTCTTGTCTGGAATGAGTTTGAGGTGGTTGCAGTTCATCCAATCTTGGATGAATGTCATGACTGACTGGACGTTCTGGGCAGATGAAGGGGAGTGGGAAAGGTTAAAGATTAGCTGGAGGTCATCGGCATAATTAAACACCGCGACCTCCAGCTGCTGTAACATAAAAATGAGGGGATAAATGTATAGATTAAACAAAAGGGGGGAAAGTGACGATCGCTGAGGAACCCCGCACTCCACCTTGCGGGAGGCCGCGGCGAAGCCGGCCAGATGGACCGCTTGAGTTCTCCCCGCCAGGAAGGACTCAAGCCAAGAGAGGGCCAAGCCCTCTATGCCCGCCGCCCTGACACGGCTGAGGAGGATGGAATGATCCACTGTGTCAAAAGCGGCGGACAGATCCAAAAGTATCAGGGCTTGTGGTACGTTGGTATCAATACCCTCCCGCAGCCTGTCCATCACGGAGATTACCACCTTCTCCGTGGAGTGCAGGGGCCTGAACCCAGCTTGGCAGGAGGAGAGGCAATGATTTGCCTCTACGTGGGCACTCAGGGTAGTCGTGACGTAAGTCTCAAGAACTTTAGCTAGGTAGGGCAGAAGGGAAATAGGACGATAATTGGAAGGGGAAGATGAGTCGGCGCCGGATTTTTTTAGGATTTGGACGACAACCGCTGATTTATGTAGACTGGGAACGGTGCCGTTAGTGAGTGAATCATTAAGAAGGGTCAAGGGCGGGATAGGACAGTGTAAATAAATTTCCCTAAGAATATGGCCTGGGGCGAAATCCAGGGGAGATCCTGATTTGACTCGGTCCAACAACGGTGAGAGAGTATCAGTGGTCAGCAAAGGAAAAGAAGACAGTTTGGAAACCGTGAGGGGAGGGGAAGGGTTTGTAAATGCAGGGGAAGGAAGGGGGATGTTAAGTTTAATTTTTACAACTTTGTCAATGAAGAACTCATTGAGTGAGTTGCAAAGGGACTGGGAGGGAGGAATTGACGTTGTGGCTCTACCAGATGATGCGAGTTCATGGACAGTCGAGAATATTTCTTTAGAGTGAGACTCTGCTGCCATTACTCTGCTCGTATAGAACTCTGTTTTAGCATCAAGGATGCCCTTTTTATAAGTTTGTAGTACAGACAGGTAAACTGCCTTTAGCTCGGGACTGTAAGTTCTGCGCCAAGCTCGCTCGGCCCTCCGTGCAGCCAGTTTCTTACCTTTTAGATCCAAGGTGAACCAACGGTTGGCTGCATGGGCTCACCTGACTGTGAGTCGCCTTAAAGGGGCAAACTCGTCGCCTGCCAAAGTCAGCCAGTTGTCGATGGCGGACAGCTGGGAAATGGCTGTAAGGCCAGATAGCTCGGGGCAGGTTTTGGCCAGAGTAGAGCAAAGGGAGGGCATGTCAGTTTTTTCCCATTTCCTGACCCAGGTGTTCTTGGGAAGTTGGGGTTTGGTCAAAGGGGCTAAGGCAAGGGAAAAAGTGATGGTGGAGTGATCCGACCAGGAACAAGGGGTTATTATAGGGGGTGTGGACGGGATGTTTAGTGCCCAAATTTGGTCTAGTACGTGTACATGCGAGTGAGTCGGCCTATGAACAAGAGGTGAAAAGTTTAAACTAGTCATGAAGTTGGTAAACTCCCTAGATTGAAGGCTCTCAGCAGGATCATTGGGCCAAAAGTTGAAATCCCCCAGGACCAATACTGATGAGTTATTAATCACCAGGGTGGCCAAGAGAGTCTGAATACTGGGAAGGAAAGAAGGAGTAAGCTGGGGGGGGCGATAAATTAAAACAACAGTGAAGGGGGCCTGATGTGAGATCGAGCGGGCTAAAAGGTAATCTATGTCAGGAATGGGAGGGGAAGGGAGAATCTGAAAATTAAAATTAGTGCGAGCGATTAAGGCCACTCCTCCTCCACGCCTGCCGTCAGAGCGATTAACACGTGGGACAAAACTTGTGCCTCCTCTAGTTATTAGGAAACAATTGTTGTTGCATGCTCATTGTGGACACTTGGGTATAGTATAAACTAAGGAGATTCTGCGTATGCAATTTTGGTGGCCAGGAATGGATTTGGAGATAGAGAGGTTGGTCAGGGATTGTGTAGAATGCTGTGTGAGTGACAAAATATTAAAGACACAGCCACCAACCGACGCGCGTCAACTGTCCTAGCACAAACATCTGAATTCTAAAACAGAATACAATAAATAGGTTCTATGGCCAAGAAGAAACAAGCATATAATATAATAAGGAGAGCACATATTATCACAGAGACCACCAAGAGCATAGAGTAATTTCGACTTATTTGTATCTCATGCTGCCACTCCATCAAAAGTTTTGTGGTGTATTGAAACACATCAGGGAACATGGTCTTGTGAGTATCATAAGCACCTACAATAGCAATACTAACATGCACAGCATGCAGCATCAGAGCTGAGAAGTTGAACAAGCATTGGCACAGCCAATAGCTCTGTCTTTTATATTCAAGTACATGCAGCTACACAAGAAACAAAAGGTGCACTGTTTTGAAGGTCCCTTCGCCTTCAATGCCATCATCTTTCTGTTTCTATTTCAAATAAAGATCGGATTTCAAATGAGCCTTCATTAAAGTCGATATTTAATTTCTCTGACTTCGAATGAATAGAATGACTGAAAGGAAAGGTTCCCTTGACAGATGGCCTTCTTGGGCAAAGAAAGACAAAACAGGACAGTATTGAAGGTAAGGTCGCCTTCAGCATATCCCCTCTTTCGTTTTATGGAACACAGCCCCATCCAGTCAGCACTTAAAAGAAACCAGTGGGAGGAAATTGGCGGTTGGGGTGAACAATGAATGCAGGGGGAAAGAGGGGTAGAAGGAGGTCTGAGATCGTAGCAGGCAGGGGAGCACATGTGAAGGAGAAAGGTGTAGGTGCGAGCTATGCCAGAGTGGCAAGCGAGGGAACATGACATAATATGTGTACTTGTAAAGCGTAGGTTCACCCAAGGGTATCTTGGCGCTGAATAACAGATGTTTATTTATACCAACTAAATAGACCCAGGAGAGAATTTAGATTTACATTTTTAGCATCACTATACCTGCTCTTTTACTGAATATATCGCAAAATTGCTGCTGTCAGATATATGGAAATATCATTGGTATTCACACAAACATCCCCTGTGTTATAGGCAGCACGAAATATGACAACTGCATATACATATATGGTAGTGAATCAAAGCACCAATATATAATAAAACGTGTAAGAGTACATATTGGATTGAAGTTAGAAGTTGTACAAACTATTTTCAGCAGAGGAGAGGAACAGAGCAAGACACACAGAAGGGAGCCAGCAGGAGCAGACAGGGAGGGCAATAGTTGTAAACTCGCCTCTTCTGCTACTCAGTGCAAGATCATGAGTGGTGATGGAATGATATACTCAAACAGACAGCAGCGCTAAGAGAGAGATACATACTCCACTGGACTGAGGCAAGTCGTGGTTGACAAAGTCTGTATCCAATGGCAGAAATAGTCTGGTCAAAGAAATCCAATGGCTGAAAAGGGTGGACCCAAACCTGACTCTATGTATATAGTAAGTAAGAAGCCTGTACTGCACACCTTTGTGAATTGCACCAGTTTTAGGCATTATAGACTGAAAGTGACATTTGTGTCTTTCCCTTAATCTTGATTTTATGGCTTTCTTGTCTCTCTCAGTTCTCTGTTCCTTATTCAATGGATTCCATCCTTGTTTTTGTGCTTGCCCAAGGAGAATTTGGTCTCATCGTGCTTGATTGGATGACTAGTGTCCTTCCACTCCTGATGTCAGACGCTGCACTGCGGTGCAATAGATACTATTTTCTTTCCCTCTCTCTTTTGGTATCCTGGTTTTTTATTTTGGTTTCCGGCTCACACTAAACTAATGGCAACATATGTCCTTTTGTCTTGATGAATCTTACCTCAGTCTTTGGCAGCACTGTTTATTATGCGCTACTTGACACTCCTGCAATTCTGTCGAACTACAACTGAGCCATTTTGCTGTGAGTCACTTAGTACCCGAAGATCACATTAGCAATGTTCTGATCACTTCCTCCAGATTCAAATCATTCATGTTAACTGCAGCAGCCTAAAGCTCCATCCTTTTACCAGTGACATTCGACCAGCATGTGGGCCGATTGTCCTACTGGCTAGCAGGAACATCAGTATTCTTCAATACATTGATGACACCCAATTCTACTAGAAGGTCTCTTCCTACCACAACAATGACCTTCTGAAGGGCTGTCTCCCTGTCAGTCATTTAAAGCAGCAATAGATATGAAAAGCACTATAGCAGGTCCCCGTGCCAGCTCCCCCTATGACTGTCTCCTGTCCAGCTTGCTGGTAGTCCACTACCCTCTGCTTAATGTCAAACTGCTTCCCTTTGTGCCTCCTTTGCGCATTTTTCTGTGCTCTGTTTTGCCTTTTCTGCTTGTTTCTGCCCCCTGTCTTGCCTTTCCTGCTTGTTTTTCTGCTCTCTGTTAGTCTTCTCTGGTAGTTTTTCTGCTCTCTGGTTTTCCTTTTATGTTCGTTTTCTGCCCTTTACTTTGCATTTTCTGCTCATTTCTGCCCTTTACGTTGCCTTTTCTGCTTGTTTCTTCCGTCTTCCTTCCATTTCCCTCCTCCCATCATTTCCCTCCTCCCATCATTTCCCTCCTCCCGCCACCCAGCGCCCTGCCCTCTCTGCAGGACCTTCTCAATGGAGGCCGCAGTGTGACCCTATTGAGCAGGTCACCGTGACAGTTCCCTCTGTGACAGTCTCCCATCAAGCTTACCCGCAGTCCACTTCCCTTTGCTCCCTGTCTGTTTGTGTCTCTTCTGCTTGGTTTTCTACCCTCTGTTATGCCTTTTTCTGCTCGTTTTTCTGATCTCTGTTTTCCTTTCCTGCTCATTTTTCTGCCCCCTGTTTTGACTATACTGCTTATTTTCTGCCCGTTTTTTCCTTTCAAGCTCCTTTTTCTGCACTCTGTTTTTCCTTTTCTGCTAATTTTCTGTCCTTTACTGTCTTTCTTCTCATTTTCTTCCCTTTACCATGCCATTTTCTGCTTGTTTCTTCCCTCCGTTTACCTTCTCCCGCCACCCAGTGCCAGCCTTCCCCCAGGACCTATTTAGTAGAGGACACAGCACGAGCGCGCCGCCAACACAGCGAAGGCGTGCCAAAGTCAACCTCGCACGGGGACCACACCCAGCACCAGTACTCCAGGCCTTCTCTCCATCCACTGCTACACCACCAAGGAGCTCTAGGCCCTAACTCATGGAAACTGACACAATTTCTGCTGCACTTCCTCCCCATTATCAACCAAAGGACCTTTAATGTGCCGCCATTGCCACTTCTCCTGCAACACAGGGCCACCCTGGATCCCTCGTCACTTCCACCCAGAAGAGCACAAACAACTCAGAACTGCTCCAATGCATACTGTTCAATGCCTTTTCCATTTGCAGTGAAAAGAAACAGGAGTAGGACCCATAAACCAAAATGGGACTGGGTATGAAGTATATATAGAACACAATGTCCCAATAGGTAACAAATTCACAGGCAATTAGGTTATGTATGCAAAAAACATTACATATGCAGGAAACAAGGAGGCTCCGTTAGTTAGTACATGGCTTGTAATTCACCAATTTTCTGAGATATTTACACATGGAAATACAGTTGGAAGCAGTACTGTACAAGAAAAAATCATGCAACAACCCAAGAAGCACTTGGTGACAAGGTGATGTGTATAAGTGAGAGGTGATGACGCAAGTGAAAGAGATGAACAGCGTGAACGGCGCAGAGTGACAGAATTATATACAGTGATGGCTCAGACGATAAATAAATTCAAGTTGTTTTAAACACATTAGATCACAGTTATGAGCCAAATGTTGTAGTGCGCCAAACAATTGCACTGCAATGTCGACGGCGTTTCGATCCACAATGAGTTGGGATCTTCTTCAGGACAGGGTTGAGGAATTGATGTAGTGCTGCAGGGGGACAAAAAGTCAGTATGAGGACCGAAGCGAGAAAAGGGGAAACGACCGCTGCACGATGGAGTGAGCCGTGTGAAACACTACTAGACACATGATGAGTGCCAGGATGTAACAATGATTCAGCCAATATAGTCTGGAGGGGAGTCATGAAGGGATCGAGTGATTTGAGTGGTAGGGATCATGCATTGCACAGCGCGTGAGATAGGGTGGGGGGGCGGTGGGTTAGAGTGGTCGGTCGCGATGTGGAAGGGGCGAAGGAAACGGCAGGAATGGGGAGGTAAGGCATACCTGGGATTCGGATGAGCGCTGGTTCAGGTTTGTACTGAGTCGTCTATAGGCGATCAATTCCACGGGTAACTAGTGAGTAAAAGGCAAGATTCAAGGTGGAGCTATGATATGGGGGAATAATGGCGAGACAGAACTAAAGGCACGACTTACAATTGAAGCATCATATGCGAGGCAGATACGGTATTGTGTCTTAATCGGCGTATCTGAAAGGGAAAGGGGAGACCAGAAAACATTAAGGGTCTCACCCTCTGTATGGAGATCGCAAAAGGACAACCAAGGTGGTTACCACTAGCCGGTATAGTAAATCATACCTGTGTAGAAGGCGTCCCTGACGATACAGGAAGCAGCGTCTGAAAAAGGGAACCAGGTGTCAAACACTCAGAGGGAGACAGTGGCTAAAAAGGGAAATAGATAGTGAGGTATTCAGGTCTTGGTTACCTGAATCAATCTGTACTGCTGCCGGAGTGTAAATCGCGAGCGAGGGTTCCGAACTGCAATGAGGGGAAACTAACAAACCGGAAGGAATGGAGCTCGCTAAGTTAGCCAATCGGGGAAGGGGTGGGCGGATGGCGAGGGGCGTGGAGGGTTGGGCAGGGGGATGAAAAGAGAAGAGGGCGCACGCGAACGTGCATTGTTGTACATTGAAGTAGGAAACCGGGAGCAATGAGACCTTCGCAAAACCTTCATGGAGGTCTCATGCAATGATTATGGATAATATTGGACTGTGCAAAGATATAGCAACTCTATTAATATTACTGAACAATGTAAAAAGGTACAGCAATTATATTAATACAAGAGCCAATTTAGAATATATGGTTAGTTCGAGTTCAATAAACATTTGGTCATTGTTACATCATAAGGCATCAACATATCTATTAATCACTCAATGAAACTGGCATAATCATGGTATCATGAACCAGATCGGTCATATGAACGGTGGAACTAGGTTCAATGGGGTCAGAGTTAGGAGAATGTTCAGGATAGGGAGGACCTTTCAAGAGGTAACAGTACTGTTCCACTCATCAAGAGTGTTTAGCCCATGATTTACAGAGTCAGCCAGGGAAATCCATTTGCATTCTGCTCGATTTAGTAAATCGGTTATGTTCCCACCTCTGATGGGGAGTTTGAGATGTTCAATAACCTGCCACCGCAGATCAGTGTTCCGATGTTTATATTCAATGAAATGTGACACCAGTGGTGCCGAAAGGACCTGGCAATTTATCCTGCTCTTATGTTGAATTATCCGCTGTTTGACCATTTGGGTGGTTTAGCCGATGTACAGGAGATCGCAGGGACAGCGGATAGCGTAGATCACATTGGAGGATTTACAGTTAGTGTGACAGTTCAGTTTGTAATTTTTGCCGTTGTACAGAAATTCTTTGGTGTTAGAGGTTAGGTCGCAAACGCTGCAGCTCTGGCATTTATAATGTCCCACTACTGGTTCGAGACCCCAAGCAGATGTAATAGTATGTTTGTCTTTGGGAGGATTCGGCCATGTAATGGCATGGACCAAGTGCCTGGCAATGTTGTTTCCTCATTGGTAAGAGAACAAGGGGGGATCATGGAATTGTTTGTGGGAGCGTAGCACGCACCAGTTCTTTTTGATGATGGTACATATTTTATTGCTATCCGGGCTGAAGGTGGAGACGAACGGGATCCTGGTCATTGTTTTTTTTATGTTGGGGGTGAGAAGGAATTCGCGGTGGTTATACCAAGCGCCTTTCTTTGCTCTGGTGACCAGTCTTCGTGGATAACCTCTGTGTATCAATTTGTTTACAAGGATGTCAGCTTCGCGGAAATAGTCTTTGCGCCATTTGCAGTTACGCCGGACACGTAAAAATTGGCCATATGGCAATCCATCTCTTAAGCCTCTGGGATGGTGGCTTGAATATTGAAGCATGGTGTTGCGTTCTGTTGGCCTACGGTACAATAATGTGCCCAGGATACCATCTTCTGCATGAATAGTCACATCAAGAAAAGGTAAATCATTCGTTTTACATTCGCTTGTGAATTTAAGATGTTCCTGGATGTTGTTCAGCCATTCAATGAAAGGAACCAGATTATCAGTGGTACCGTGCCAGATGACAAGAATATCGCCAATATAGCGTCGCCAGAGATCAACGTGATGTAGGTAAGGATTGACTGGGTTGAGGATAAGTGATTTTTCGAGGTCATGAACAAAGAGGATCGCAAAATTTGGAGCAAAGCAAGCTCCCATGGAGACACCTTTGATCTGTAAATAGTATGTCTCACGGTACGGAAAGTAATTATTCTGTAATGCAATTCGTAGTAAGTCCATGATGAACTCCGTGGGAATTTTTGTAGGTTGAGGCCTGGATAGTAATAAGTCATTAATCACTTGCAGACCCTCCCTGTGGGGTATATTGGTATAGAGGGACTCTATATCCAAACTGACCATAAGTTGTGAGGTGATGTCGAAGGCCTAATCTTCAATGGTGGTAATAAGGTCCATAGTATCCCGTACGTAGGTGTCAGTCAGTGGGACAAATTCTTTGATAATTGCGTCGATAAATTTACCCAGGGGTTCAAGGATCAATCCACATCCCGACACAATAGGCCTGCCCGGGGGGTTGGTTGCGTCCTTGTGGATTTTGGGTAGAACATATAGGACGGGTGTCCTAGGATGTGGATTGTTCAAGTAGGCATGTTCTTTCTTAGTAATGATGCCAAGGTCCTTAGCTGAGTTAGTAACCAGTAGTATTTTGGACCTAATGTCATTCAGCGGATCTTTGCTTAGTGGACGGTAGTGATCCATGTTAGAGAGTTGCCATTTAATTTCCAGATCATATTGGGTAGTGTCCATGACGACAATGCCTCCGCCCTTGTCGGCGGGTTTGATTATAATTTCACTATTGTTTTTAAGTGAGTAGAGGGCATTCTTCTCAGTCATGGGCAAATTATAAGGGATGAACTGTGAGGTGGCTTTGAGGTCCAATACGTCTTTCATCACAAGTTTTTCAAAGGCCAGGATCTCTGGTGGCATTTGGTTGGAGGGTGGGTTGAAGGTGGATGGCGGACGAAATATGGAAGTTTGTGGATAGTCCGGTTCCGTTTTGTCTGCAAAAAATTGTTTAAGTCGTATCCGCCTGAAAAATTTGAGGAGATTAGATTGTAGTTCCAGGAAGTTGGTCCGTTCCGTAGGCACAAAGGAGAGGCCTCTGGAGAGTAAGGTGGTTTCTTCCGTAGTCAAGGTGTGTCTTGACAAATTGAATATAGGGATGGTGAGATCAGTATCCGTCATTTCAGTGGAAGTGGTTATTGTGGTTGGCCCCATTGGTAATAGCGGTTCCGCGTCTGTCGCTCGCCTGGGAGTTGCGGTTGATATTGGCGATTCCTGACTGGACGGTTCGATGGCGGCGGTTGACCGCGTCCGTGGCCCGGCTAAAAAACCAGGTGGTAGAAGAGGCTGGGATCTGTTGGAGGAGGAAGAAGAACCGGTGTCAGATTCTTCCGCTGAGGTGTTCGAAGAATCCGAAAAGGTGATCTTTGATTGTTCCGGAAGCGACCCCAGTTGCGTGTCCTGGGGAGGTTATATGGAGTATTATAGAACTCGTCATTCAAATAAGGATAAGTGTTCTCAACCTTATAGTACTTAATGTCCTTCTGTATTTTGTTTACTTTTTTGTTTACTTCAAAAGTATTGAAGGTCTCAATGGTGTTGTTAATTTTGTCTAGTAGACTCTTGGCATCTATGAGCGAAGCGTCGGCTAGGATGAGTTTTTCCAAGTCATCAATTTCTTGTAGTTCTAGACGGCTATGCTCAATGGTGGTGTCTATTCCGAGAACCATCCAATGGCGTGAGCATGTGGTGGCAAGATGGCTGAAGCTAGTTCTGAATTTCGGATCTTGAGTGAAAATAGCAGGGGTGTTCCTTATTTGTAAACCCACTGGAATTACGCCTGATCTCAAGTAATCAGTGAGCATACGTGCATGGAGGTCTGTGCGTATTTGTTTCTTTTTGAATTTTTCTAGCTTGTCAAGTAAGGTTTTGGAGGCGTTGGGGGGTAGAAGGGGTGGCGGTGGAAGTGGATGGTCCTGAAAGGAGTGAGGGGCCAGCTAACCGCGATTGGATGTATTCTTCTGAATATGAAAGAGACTCCTTGGACATCGTGTGTATGCAATAAAGTAATACACAGATGAGGGCCCAATAAATGAGGCAAAACTGAGGAGTGTGGTACACACTCTCGCAACTCAGCAGCTGCTCACTATATAGTGAAAAGAAACAGGAGTAGGACCCATAAACCAAAATGGGACTGGGTATGAAGTATATATAGAACACAATGTCCCAATAGGTAACAAATTCACAGGCAATTAGGTTATGTATGCAAAAAACATTACATATGAAGGAAACAAGGAGGCTCAGTTAGTTAGTACATGGCTTGTAATTCACCAATTTTCTGAGATATTTACACATGGAAATACAGTTGGAAGCAGCACTGTACAAGAAAAAAATCATGCAACAACCCAAGAAGCACTTGGTGACAAGGTGATGTGTATAAGTGAGAGGTGACGACGCAAGTGAAAGAGATGAACAGCGTGAACGGCGCAGAGTGACAGAATTATATACAGTGATGGCTCAGACGATAAATAAATTCAAGTTGTTTTAAACACATTAGATCACAGTTATGAGCCGAATGTTGTAGTGCGCCTTCATATGTAATGTTTTTTGCATACATAACCTAATTGCCTGTGAATTTGTTACCTATTGGGACATTGTGTTCTATATATATTTTCCATTTGCAAGCATGCCACAGAAATCTGGGACACCTTCACCACCCCCTCCCCTTACATTGCCTTCATCACCTAAAACATGCCTCAACCCCTCTTCGAGCCCGACATCGCTACTGCTACACTATATGGCTACAAGATCAAATAACAAGATCACACCAACAAAAATGTCAGGGGCACCACCATCATCTTCAAGGAAATCATCCGATGCATCACCAACAATGATGACCCAACACCCCTGATGGAACACCTTAACTTCCAACTACATACTGATGCCAAGACCACAATAAGTGGTACCCTCGTATACAGACCCCCAGCCTAACCAGATTTCTGCAACTCCATCTCCAAACTCATTGCTCCACTTGCCACTGACTCCTATGACTGCGTCCTACATGGCGAGCAAGGTCGATGGCCCCAGCGATGCCAACTCCACCGCACTCCTGAAGAACCTGAACAACATCTGCCTCAACCAACTGGTTACTGCACCCATGCACACAGATGGACACACACTCAACTCCATTTTCACCTCTAGCAACAGAATCAAATTCAACCACATCACAGAACTCACTGGGACCGACTACACCATCATTCACTTTACCATCTCCAGTACTCAGCACACCATCCTCTAGCACATGGGTACTCATAGTATGGCCTGCGGGCCCCCGGCGGCCCGGCCGTCCTTGATTGGCGGCCCGCGGACCTTGTCTTGCCATATGCCTGTTCCTTCCTGGAAGTACGCAGCATATCTAGTGAATACGTTACCATTCCTAGCCCGCAGCCCGTCGTGCACGCGCAGTTTGTCTGTCTGCCCGCCTCCTGTGTTGTTTGACGTTCAGAAGCTCAGATTTGAAACCCTTTGGTGCTCTGGGGCGATGCTGTCTATTGGCAGGCAGTGAGCGTGCTTTGCTGTCCCCCCAGTGCGGCTGCTAAAGCTGGCTTGCACACACATCCATCAATTGATCCTCGCGCAAGAGGTATACCTGTCTTTAGTGCTGCGTCACCGGGGCACAGGTAGCGCAATATCCCTGCCCAGATAGCCAGGGTCCTCTTTCATCCCTATATGATTGTCTTTACCTACCCAAAAGGGATTAGGGCCGGTGGGAAGAGAGGAGGCGGAGGAGGTATTTCCTTGTTTACATCACGTTTGCTACGCCCCTGCTACTCACATGCAACCCATGAGGGTTTTCATTTGTTGCTTATTGTGTTGAATCTCTGGTCTCCGGAATATTCCATAAAGCTTTTTGCTCAGGCCATTGTGTGAAGCACTTAGCGCTCACATCTGCAGGTGACCAGCAGCCACCACAGGTTTGAACCGCTGTGGCAGGACATACTCGGCCTTTCATCACTGTGATCTTCATTCACTACGTACCGTTCACTGGGGTGATCTCCAATATTAGGAGATGGCAGCTGCAAACCCTGTGTATGCATTTGTTGTGTCTGCAAACAACAGGAGCGACCTGTGCCAGTATTTCATTGGCGGAGGAGTCTTTGCAGTAACATTTTATGTATCTTTGTTTTAACGAAAGAGGTTACCGAACTGAAACCTTTGTGTTGTAGACGGAGCTAGGAGTGTGGGGGTTGATGCTGGAGTGGCATAAATACCCTAAACTAGAGGCAGTCTGTTTGTTCTGGTTATTGGGTGGGTGGGGGTGGGGTGGGTGGAGCAGGCCAATTATGGATCGCTTGACTAAAAATTGCAACTATATGAATACTTTATCTCTGGTGTCTCAAAGCCACCTTGCCATTGGATTCAAAACCGAGCGCACAGTATAAACCCCTTTAGTCCTTGACCCTCAGGGTAGCAAAGCTGAGCAGTCCAAGGCTCACCCAGGGAGGTGGTGTGGGCAACGAAGCTGCAACTCAGTAAAGTACTCTGGATTACATGAAATCAAGGTTTACTTAAAAAGTACTGTCAGATGCACACCGCTAAATACTGCGCACAAAAATGAAAATACACAAAATAATAGAATATCCAGATGCCTCTGGTGCTCCTTCTAGACGCCTCAGGGGTGAACACAGTGCACCAGCCCCTGGCTACAGCCCTTGACACAAACGTTTCACAAAATAACCTCACCTAGAGAAATCAGCACATTATCAATGAGGACCTCTTTCATACTGGACCAGCCAGGCTTCCTTAGAGTGTTGCACAGAAGATGAGAGTTTGCACACATTACCTTAAGCAGCCTATGACTAGCACATTACTAGCCAAGTTTTGGACTGCCCCGGGTGCCTCCTTAGATCCAGAACAGATTCTCCAGGTCCAGGCACAGGTCTATTCCCAAACACAAAGAGCCAGACCAAGATTTGGTCTAGGTAGCTGAAAGGTCACACTACCACACAAGGTTAGGGAGGCATATGGAAGTCCAATGGAGGATTACAGCTGACTGCATAGCAAGGATAGTATGGGACCTGGTACAGGCAAAGAAATTAGTCCCCTTTACCACTGTTAGGTTAGTAGAAAACAGGAATTATCTGGGTTCAGTGGACTCCTTAAGGCTCTGGGCCCCAGAGCCCTAGTATCTCCTGCATCAATGTTGGCTACGCCCTTGCTGCCACTGCGTGCACACTCATATCCACAGGCTGTGACAATGAACCTTAAAGTGGGCATACCTATAAAACTACTGAACGCTGTTATACATTTTCAGTGCTCTGGACTTTAATGTTGTGCACCAGGGAAAATATTGGTTGCAGTTGACTTTTTTTCCAGCCGGTGGGCCACCAGAGTCAGAGACACATACAGGAAGCAGAAAGGACTCACAAAAGTTGGGATCGTAAAAGTCTCATATTTTTGCAACCACTGCTCATGTGTTTATGCAGTTTGTGGTGTTTGGTCCAGCAAACCTCGCCTAGCAACTCTACGGATGTGTCTTCAAGATAAAAGGGAGGACCACGTTGTAGTGAGGTCCCATGTGGGGCAGGAGGGGACGCACTAGAAGTCATGGACATGGAGGGGTGACACTAGTCACTTACAGGTGCCTATCCTTCCCCTGGGCTACGAGTAGATGGCGATGCTGGCTTGTAGCCTCTCCTGGACAACTTCTACTCCTAGGCTGTGTGCTCCTGCAACCATCTTCTCTCTTTACTACTTGCTTCTGATTAGCCCGCTTCTGTGACGCCACACACGGTACCCGGCATAAAGCACAGACCCTTTAAAAGTCAGCTGTAAGCTCTTTTACAGTTGACTTTCAAATGACCTTTTAGGAAGCTTCCTGTGTCCGTGGTGAGGACATCCTCCGCCCGCAGCCGGCAGACCTGGAGAATCTTCACTGCACCCTGTAATCACCCGGAGAATCTTCACTGCCTGAGGGCATCCTCTCCGCTGCAGCCTCTTCTCACCCGGGAGCCTCTTCACAGCCTAAGGGCGTCTTCTCCGCCGCAGCCTCTTCTCGCCCCGGAGCCTCTTCTCTGCCTGAGGACGTCCTCTCCTCGCCGCAGCAGCCTCTTCTCTGGAACGCAGCTTGCAATTCAACTTGGCCCATAGCCCCTTCTTCACCGCTTGGATTTGGCCAGCAGCCTTTTCTTACCCTCCCTGTGCTGACCAATGATAAAGTCCTACATTTTAGTTGTTATACTAGCATGTTCCATTTTTCCCCATCCTATAAGTACATTCTTACATACAGTTCATGAAATATAGATGTTCCTTTCCTTTAGATGATTTAAATGGTTATAATGAATTATTAGCGTGTTCTATTTTTCCTCATTCCCTATAGCTACATGATATCTTCGAATTTTCTATAGACTGATGAAAGTTACATTCTAGCATGTTCCTTATCTTTCCCGTCCTTTAGACACGCCCCACTAAGTCTAAAATTTCTGAGAATCTTATTAGCATGTTCCCTGTTCTTACCTTCCCTTTACAGTTCTAGATGGTTGGCCTAATCTGGTTCTTGTATGGTTACACTATTTTCATGATCTTGGTTATTGATAGCTTGCTCACTGTAAATTCCATGCTTTCCACGTTTGATGAAGATTAGATAAAGGTTTTCAAAACTACCTGAGTCTGTGGTTATTATAAAGATTGCAAATATTATAAATGTTATTGTATTTTGTGACTGCTTATCTTTTACAGCTAGCTCCCTGATACATGGTGATCATAGGTACCAGTGACAAGGATTGGTAAGTCGGGTACATTGGTAATAATTAGGAAGGAATAGGGTTACTGGTAGTAGTGTGTAGGTTGCCTGATTAATAAATATGGTGAATTGAATTTATAGGCCCAAGTGTGAATATGGTAAAATTATAGTCGGGTGACCTGCGCGCTCTATCAGTAATTTTCTGGTAGCAGAGCTATGGTTAGGGACGAGTTAAAGGTAGGTAGGACTAGTTAAGTTAGGTAGATAGGTAAAACTGCTGCTAACTGTGAAAACTTTATTGTTGCTAAAAGTATTGATCCATCAAATGTAAATTTATTGTTTTTAATTGCTTTAAAATGTTATGAAATGTTTTAAATTGTTTTGAAATGCTGCTATATTGATTTAAATGTTTTAACAAAATTCGTTAGTGATTGTTATATGTTTTGTCTGGAATCCCCGGGGGCAGAATAGCGGGTGGTGAGGAGAATCCACTGCGCAGTGAGGTCAGTTGCTTGAGGAAAATTGGTGCAGATTGGGCAGAACTGGAAGCACTAATTAGGGTTTTCTGTATAAATGTATGAATAAATGATAGCAAAGAGTTCGCTGGCAAATCTTCTATTGTGATGTCACCTAGTAAGGGTCACACGGAAGGAGTAGCAGGTTCGTCTGAGCTTGTTTGATAGCATAGGGGTTCATTGGTGAAACTTGTGGCTTAATATATATCCCAAAGTGGATGAGTCGAAGGAGTAGCAGGTTCTCTAATGCTTGTGTGAAGAGTAGGCAGAAGGGATCTCCTCGCAGTATATGAAAAGTAAACGGGAGAGATTTACTTGCAGTGAAACAAATCTTTTCTTTCTAGACACTCGAGTACAGTGGCGAATGTTTTTGCGTTGTAAATTTAACAGAGCACTTGCACTTTAAATAAAGAATTGAGTTTCCTTACCTTGTGAAGGAGGGAGTCAGTAGCGGAGCTGCTCTGACGTCACTCAGTGCCGCGCTGGTATTGGTCGAGACAGCGGGCGTTAGCTGAGATAGTATTGTAAAGGAGGGGTGAGCACAGGAGCGTGAGAACTCGTTTCACGAGAAACGCCGCGCACCCATTGGTTGAAGTTATTAGAAACTGCACATTTGATTGGTTGCAGGAAAATAAAAGACGCATTTATATTGGAAGTGATTTTTGTAAACAAAAAGTACATGTGCGAAAAGGTATATGTGGTATTCGCATCATCCCGAGGCCCGACCAGATCCTAGATATCAAGGGTTTGTGAGAGATCAGTGGAGAACAGAAAGATATAGCATTATGTACGGGAGCAAGAGAAAGATGACTTTGGTAGACAAAGCAAAGAACTATTTTAAGAAAGACAAACCCATCAAAACCAGAGAAGGAGTTATTATTCCACCACCTAATACTCCCGCATCATTTATGATGTTTGACAGAGGCTATGGGTGGAATATACTAAAGATGACGGAATTTTGGCCTTTCCATTAGAAGGTACATTCAATGGCAGGATTCTGTTCAATTTGAGAACCCGAATGAATGAATTACATCCCAGACCCAGACTAACGCAATATGAGGCATTAGAAGAATGGGAAATCGAGGCTTTTGAGCGAGACAGGCCCAGGAATGACAAAGGGTTAACAAAATTGTACCTGAAAGTAAATAGAGAGACCCGAGAAAAAAGAATGAAAGAATGGAGACAAAACATGATTGTAGAAGGACTGTACCCTGTAATAACAGTGGAAGAGCCCATGGGAGGGAAAAGGACAGAGAAAACAAAGCATTTAATGACCAGTGGTGATTCAGACGATGATTATTTGGAGGATTTGTTATTGAAAAATCCAACTCCTTATAATGAAGGACCAAGATCTTTGAGTGTGAGAGATCCATGTCTGAGACCTCCTTATCAGGATGAATCAAGACCTGTGAGTACGGGAAATCCATTTCTGAAACCTAATTATGGTGAGGGACCGAGTATGACACATCCGACTGGCCCGAGTTTTAGTCCCCCTTTAGTTCCGCAAATAGTACATGAAACCTCCATGGAAAAGGTACTGCAGGATAGAGAACGAGAAGCTTTAGTTAAGCAAAGAACAGAACTAATTCAGAAAATCTCCCAATTAAATACAAGTCCTGAAGCTTTGACAATCCCAGTAACTATTGGACCAGTTGTTCCTCTATACGGGAATAAGCACAGTTGTCCGAAAACTCCAATTATAACCCCGTCTGTAGTACAGCCAAGAAAAGAGCCCTTGATTGTGGATGATCAGGCAAGTGAATGTTAATCTGTGATTTCCTTGATGGATTTACCGATAAGGGAACCAGAAGGGAGTTCACAGATAAGGAACACTCCATTTACCACGAGAGAAGTTAAGATTGAGTCATCTTCAGGTACTAGAAGTGCTACCGTAGTGACTCCTGAAGAAATTGACAGATGGACCCGAGAATTAGAGAAGCCAAATCCTCAGCCAAAACCAGTGGATATATACAAACTGAGAATAGAATCAGAGGTACTAATAGCTGGGAATGTGGGTTTGGACAGACTAAACACCCTGACTGAAGAAAAATTGCTATTTATTTGCAAGAGTCTTACCCGAAATACCAGAGTGTACCATGAAAAATTAATGGACACTGCAGCTAGTATGGGAATAGACATTAGCAGATCTAAAGTTTTGCAAAAACCCTACAGAGCAGAATTCTCAGACAAAGATTTGAAGAACATGAATGTGTCAGGGAAAAAGGTTCAAATCAGAGAGTTTTTAAACCTGTTACAAAAATGGGGAGATTTAGAGAAGTGGAAGGCCGGGTGGGCCACGAAAAAAGAAGATAGTAGATCAAAGCAAATGACATCTGAATATGTTTTAAAAGAAGCAGAAAAGGTAGAAAAGTTATATCCTATGCGAGAAGTGCCAGGTGGAGGCTATGTACATGTTCCATGGTCCCGACATGATATTGTGTCCTTTACAAATGACTTCCCAAAATTGCGAGAAAAACCTGTAGACTGGTACAGAAAGGTCGAGAGATTTGTGAAAGTTCAGAAATGCCTCCTGAAAGAGATGGTTTCTTCAACATTGCACTTCCTGTAGATTTATGGACTGAATGTAAAATTGCTGTTGATTGGCCAAGTGAGGAATTCCCGAGGGACCCGAAGACAGGGGCTCCTTCAGGGGATGTGATGAGGAAGTACGATCAGGTAATGTTGTATCTGAAAGGAAAGGTGCCTGCAAAAGAAACTGATTGGATCCGAATAGACAGAACTACCCAGAATAGAGATGAAACCGTGCATTCTTATTATGAACGACTGTTACAGGTGTTCAAGACGAACAGTGGTCTGGACAACATTGAGATGAAAGACATGACCCACTTTATTTATCGATTTGTGTTAGGGTTAAGGCCTGAGATCTCACAGTGGATCAAAGATAATAAAATCTGCTGGCAAGCAAAACCAATTGATGAAGTCCTGAAGTATTATAAATATTGCGAGGATGAGCTGGCAGACAAACGGAAAGAGTTAAAGGAAAAAGTCATGTGGGCACAGGTAAAGTTAGCAGAGCACCAGGAACAGCAATTAAGCAAAACGGCTAATAATCAGAGTCAAGGCCCCGGGGTGGGGGAAAGCCCAGAGTAAAAATGAGCAGAGAAGAGGCAAGGAAGAAGTTCCCCTGTCACGGGTGCGGAAAGATTGGACACTGGAGAGACGAATGTAAGGCTGTGCAGAATGGTAATGTGCAAATTAATGATTTAAATCCACAGGCGCAGAATGAAACTCCACGGAAGACCCAGCAGCAGGTAAAACAGAATCAGTTGCCTCGTGCACCTAGGCCAAATTACAGGAGCAAAGCACAACAGATTGAAGACACTGATGGTTGGGAAGGAAGGGAGGATAGAAATGCAGCAACTTCACAATTTCTGTTAAATGACACATTTCTCTGTGATGACACCTACTGATGGTGCCTGAGGGGGGAGGACGAGGAGTGCGTACTTGGCGCCTCCTTGCCGGTGGACCAGTCAGGGCCATACATTGAAGGAAAGGTTGAAGGAAATGACGTCACCTTTCTGTTGGACACTGGTGCTACCCGCTCTACTGTGAGGACAGCAGACGTTCCAAACCTACCCCTCTCGGGAGAAGCGATCCAAGTAGTGGGCGTTTCTAATCAGCTGATTAGTACCCCTGTTACAGAACCTATGGAGATTAAGATTGGGAATTTTAAAGAAATGCATAGATTTGTTGTGTGTGATTCCAGTCCTGTAAACCTGCTAGGACGAGATTTGTTGTGTAAAATGAATTGCACTATCTTTTGCACTCCAAATGGCGTTGAAATTCAGACCCCAGACGAAGATGGAATTTACAAATTAATGTTAGCAAGACCCGTCTCAGAAATTAAAAGACTGACAATACAGGATTTACCTGAAGAACTCCAAGAAACAGTGAAACCGGAAGTATGGGATTTTACTGGAAAAGATGTAGGATTAATGGCAAATGTTGACCCAATTAAAATAGCCGTAAAAGAAGATGCAGTCTACCCAAACACCAAGCAGTACAAAATGAGTGCAGAAGTGAAAGCAGGAGTTGCTATTGAAATAAAAAGATTGCTAGAAGCAGGTATTTTACAAGAAGTATTGAGCAGTCCTTGTAACTCACCAATAAATGGCATCAAGAAACCTAGTGGTAAGTACAGGGTAGTACAGGACCTGCGCAAGGTAAATAAAATCGTAGTTCCTTGCTGTCCTGTCGTACCAAACCCTGCAGTGATCCTATACCAAATACCATGGAATGCTGGATGGTTTACCGTCATTGACTTATGTCATGCATTCTTTTCAATTCCATTGCATCCAGACAGAAAATTTATTTTCTCATTTGAATTCGACAGCCATGTCTACGTCTGGAATCGTGTCCCTCAAGGGTACACGGAAAGCCCTTCGATTTTTAATCAGATTCTGAAAAAGTGTCTTGAAACTTTGGTATTGCCGGGAAAATCAGTCCTGGTGCAATATATAGACGACCTCTTAGTAGCGTCTAAGAGCAGAAAAGACTGTGTTACTGACACCATTGCTTTACTGAACCATTTAGGTGAAGGTGGACATACAGTATCACCAGAAAAACGCTTGGGCGACTTCTCGGCGGACTTCCGCGAAGTACAATGCGGGGTCTCCCAGGGCTCCTCCCTCTCCCCTCTCTTATTTAATTTATACGTTGCCCCTCTTATTTTTGCCCTTCAACAAATGGAGGTCGCCGTTTATAACTATGCGGACGACCTTCAGCTTATTTTTCCCTTATCCCCATCCCCTGAGTCCATGTCCAATTTCCAGTCTGTTATGACCTTTATCCGGGACTGGATGAATTACAACCACCTGAAGTTAAACCCAGACAAAACGGAGCTGGTTCTGACAGGTGGTTGCTCCAGTCCCTGGACCTCCCTCTTCTGGCCCCCCTCCCTAGGCCCCCCCCCTCTCAATCGTCCTCTGTAAAAAATCTTGGGGTTAAGCTGAATGACCAACTCACTCTGCACTCCCAAGTCAGCCTAGTTGTGTCCTCTTCGTTCCTCTCACTCCGCACTATTCGCAAAGTCTCTAGTTTTTTTTCTGTCTCTGCCCTCAAACTTATAGTCCTGGCGATGGTAATCTCTCGTCTGGACTACGGCAACGCCATTTATTGTGGCATGCCCGCCTACAGTATGCGACGATTGCAGCTGGTCCCAGAACCAGGCTGCCCGCCTGGTCTAGAATCTGGCCAAGTTCCACCACGTCACTCCTCTTCTCAAGTCCTTACACTGGCTCCCTATCCGAGAACGAGCCCAGTTCAAGATGGGCTGCATCACTTTCCAGGCCCGGGCTGGCACAGCTCCTGCCTTCATCTCTTCGGAAATCAAAGCCTACCCCCCTGCCAGGGAACTGCCCTCATCTTCCCAACAACTGTTGATAGTTCCCCGTTTTAAACGCAAAAAGTGGGGAGGCACGAAATTCTCTACACTTGCCCCTGCCTTCTGGAACTCTCTCCCCGCCTACCTCAGATCTTCCACCCAATATACACTCTTTCGTAAGGCGCTAAAAACGTTTCTTTTTTCGCAAGCCTTTTCTCCATAACTGCCTTCTCTGTTTTCCCCCGATCTTCCTGTCCTCTTGGGTTCAGTACTCCACAGCGCCATGAAACCGCTAGGTGAACGCACGCTCTATAAATATTTTAAACTCAAACTCTTCAGTAAAATATCTGGGGCACCAGATAGAGAGAGGTATTAGGAAAGTAACCACAGAAAGAATTAGAATAATTCGAAATATGGAATTGCCAAATACCCAGAAAGAAATCAGAATGTTTCTAGGAGGTGTAGGATACTGTAGACAGTGGATTGTGGGATTTGCAGTCCTAGCAAGACCACTGATAAAAATGACAAAGAAAGGAGCTAAAGACCCTGTGGAATGGGATGACGAAAGCATGACTGCTTTTGTAAAATTGAGAGAATGTCTGTGTACAGCTCCTGCATTAGGAATGCCTGACTATTCAAAGGATTTTGCACTTTTCTGTGACACACGAGATAATTGTGCACTTTCAGTCCTGACCCAAATTCATGGGTTGACTCGACGTCCAGTGGCATACTTTTCTTCCACATTGGACCCAGTAGCAGCTGGATTACCTGGATGCTTGAAAGCTGTAGCTGCAACAGGCACGAGTCTTGAACAGAGTGAGTCCATTGTGATGGGACATCCAGTAACTGTATATGTTCCACATTCTGTTGTAATTTTGTTGACAAGAACAAAAACCCAGTACCTCACACCTAGTCGGCTGACTAAGTATGAGAGAATCCTTGTAGGTGCAGGAAACATAACCATTGCTAGATGTAATATTCTGAACCCAGCTACCTTGCTTGTTAGTTCCTTCGCAGCAGAAGAGTGGGAGGAAACTGAACATGATTGCATTGATTTGACCGAGTTTAGCATGAAACCACGCCCAGATATAAAAGAAAATCCTTTAATTAATGAAGATTTTGAGCTGTTTGTAGACGGCTCATGCCTGAGACATGAGGAAGGTGGCCTAAGTGCTGCCTACTCGGTCTGTACTCTAGGAGGCCCAGTGGAAGCATCCTATTTACATGGAGTCAAGTCTGCACAAATAGCTGAATTGGTTGCATTAACAAAAGCTTGTAAATTTGGGAGGCATTCAAAAATAACCATATATACTGATAGCCAGTATAGTTATGGGGTTGTGCATGACTTTGGCCAGTTGTGGATGCAAAGGGAGTTCCTGACTTCTTCAGGCACCCCTATCAGAAATGGAAAATATGTACAGGATTTACTGGAATCAATCCAGTTACCAAAAGAATTGGCTGTGGTCAAGTGTGCTGCTCACAAATCCGGTGATGACAAAGTGACAGCAGGTAATCGATATGCGGACCAGTTAGCCCAACATTGTGCAAGATACCGAGTATCCATCAATATAAAGGTTGGGGGAAACGGAAACAGCTGCCAACTTTTGATGCTAGAAGGAGTGAATACATGGGAGGAAGTGAGAGACTTGCAGGAAGCAGCAGAGCCACAGGAAAAGCAAAGATGGAGAAACTTTGGTTGTCGAAGGAGAAATGAAGATGGTGTCATTGTTTACCTTGATGATGTGCCTGTGGTGCCAGACTGTATGCTTGCTCCTATGGCTAGGCTGATACATGGAGACACACATTTAGGCAGGGACGCGATGATTCGCATGTTTCGTCGGACCTGGTTCAATTCGAATTTCAGAAACGTAGCAGAAGCACTCTGCCATAGGTGTCTGATTTGCCAACAATTTAACCCTGGAAAGAAAACTGTGGTATTACCAGGAACTATTGGAAAGGCAGAAGGCCCCTTTATTAGACTACAACTAAACTTTATTCAGTTGCCCCCTTGTCGAGGAATGAAATACCTACTCGTCATTGTCTGCCTGTTTTAAAAATGGGTAGAAGCTTACCCTGCCTGTAGAAATGACACTCTCTTCGTATGGCTGGCATGGATCCAGCGAGGTACTCCTGCACACTTCACAGCTGTGGTGGTTACCAGGATCACCTGTCGTGGTTTTCCCCACCTCGGTTCAAGGCAACTTTTTCGAGTATGTTTCTTTATTACAACCCAGTCACCTGGATTCAGGTCATGTGCTGGAGTCGTTGGCCTGGCGACGGCGTCTCCCCCAACCTGGTGAGATCACAGTAGCCAAGTTATTACTTAGGGAACTAATACCTAGGTACGGATTCCCAGTTACAATTGAATCAGACAGAGAAAGTCATTTCCAAAATGAAATAATTAAGCAAATTTGTGAAGCATTCAAAATCACGCAAAAACTGCACTGTGCATATCGCCCAGAGGCTTCTGGAGTGGTAGAACAACTGCATGGCACCATTATAGCAAGATTGGGAAAGATGTGTGAATACACTCAATTGGAATGGCCAGATGCTCTGCCTCTTGTGTTGATGGGACTCAGAAGTATTCCAGACCGGAACACGGGCTTGAGTCCCCACGAGATTCTAATGGGAAGAGCAATGCGGCAATCATGGGTGCCAGGATACAAACTGAGAAGCATATCTGATGATTTGGTACTAGAATACTGTAAAGAGCTGGCTGACCAAGTGCGTTCTATCTCTCACCAGGTTGGGGGAGACGCCGTCGCCAGGCCAACGACTCCAGCACATGACCTGAATCCAGGTGACTGGGTTGTAATAAAGAAACATACTCGAAAAAGTTGCCTTGAACCGAGGTGGGGAAAGCCACGACAGGTGATCCTGGTAACCACCACAGCTGTGAAGTGTGCAGGAGTACCTCGCTGGATCCATGCCAGCCATACGAAGAGAGTGACTGAACCTGAAGAAACTGAAGCTGAAGGTTGTGCAGCTGAGGGGTCCCAAGATATCGGTCCTGAAGTAGCTGAAGAGGAACAACCGAGCTCCAGTCAAGATGATTGGGTCCCAATTATCGACCTGACAATCGACCCTATACGAACCAGAAGACAAATTTATTTAGATAGACAGTGGGATAGTGAGGACGAGACAGGTGAAGAAGAAGGTACTCAGATCATCAAAATCCAAGTCAAATCTGATTCTGAGGAGGACCAGATAGGGAGGGAACAGGTAATTGACACTCCACCACAAACTCCTAAGCAAGGAGAGGGACAGATAGAAATTAGGGAGAAAGTTCAAGCAGAAGAAAATCAAGAGTTCGAAGAGCTTGAACAGGAAAAGATAGGATTAGACAATTGTGTTCAGGAAGAAGAAATCGAAACAGATCAAAGCCAAATTCAGCATACACCTGAACAAGGCCAGTTTAGGGACCAGGCAGAGGAAACTGAGGAAAGACCTGGACCTAGTCAGTTAGGGGAAAATACAGAAGGTGAGCCTGAACCAAATGTGCCACAACTGAATGACAACAAAAGAGGGTTTGAAGAAGGCCAAGACACAGTGCCAGTTAAAAGATTGCGACTAAAGACAATAAACGAAGAGTCTGAACAAGTAAATGAGGTCTCAAGTCAAACTGACCCAGTAGTGACAAAGCCTAAGAGAAGAAGTGCTCGTATCAAGAAACTGAATAGCAAGTACCCAAGTCTGGAGTGGACTTACTTTGTGCTGGAAGAATTTGAGAATCTGGAAATAAGTGACGAAAGTGAGGAAGAAGTGATAACTGATCAGACCAGTGAAGAAGCAGAACCAACCTGAAAAGTTGCTCGAGTAAGCAAGGTGTGCAGAGTTACAAAGAGGGGTTGGAACTTCTTTTAAGCCAAAATGTCTGATTCTTCTGTGAATGGGAGACCGAGACGAAGTTGTTTAAAAACATGCTGCCAAGTATGTTTATGTAGTGTAGCAATAGTACTGATACTTTGGATAGGACTAACAATAGCTATTCCTTCTATGATGAGTAAAGACCCGAACCTGTACCCAAATAATCACTTACCTGAAGACACTGTAGAATCACACACTAGAAATGCACCACAAAGAGTAGATGCACTAGACAAGCCACTTAGCCTTAAACAAACACAGTTAGATTTAGAAGCACCAGATGAGGAAGGGTTACATTTCAGTAAAATCAAGAATAAAACTCATTTAGATGTTTTCGCAAACCTATAAGTACATTATGTAGAAGCTATGGAAATAGATGATTGTAATGTCTGCATGAAGCTACCCATTTCAGTAGCTGAAGGTGTCACTTACCACAACTTGCCCTTAACCTATGGAATTTCTTGTAGTATACTAACTAGTTTGTTTTATAGAAGAGGACCTTTACAGTATTAATATTCAAATCTTGATGTGACATTTTCTGAACTTCCTGTCCCCAGAAACCTGAACCCTGTACATACAACTAGAGATGTAGCAAAATACATGAGTGATTATTTTCTAACTGTAGGTAAAATAGACATAAATAATGCACACAAAGATAACTTGACCTGTTCATTACACGAAAAAGAGAAAATGTTTTTAAATATGGTAGAGAAAAGAAAGAAAGTTTCCAAAAGAAAGCAAAAGACAAAAATCAGAGAATTCCTAAATGGGCCGAAAGCATAGAAAGCACCTCAAATGGTGGAGCTAATGCTGCCATGTTGCTGGATTTCGAAAAGAAAGGGAAACTTTGTCTTAAAAGGGAGAAAACTAGTTATTATAACAATATCTTCATTGGTTCCAGTGAATGCGAACACAATTACAAGGTAATTGGTGGTTGGGGTTTCAAAGATGGGTCAGAGCCTGTGTTTCCTGGAATTTATTTTATATGTGGGAACAAGGCTTACTTCAAATTGCCCGACCATTGGTACGGAAGTTGGTATTTTGGTATTGTCTTCCCAAAGATATACCATGTGGGGAAAATCACTGGAAGCACTGAAAAGACTAATGAATTAGTACGTAGTAAAAGAGAAAGTGTTGGTGAAATAGTAGGTGATATATTCAGTGCATTGATACCAGCAGTGGGAGTGACTCTGAATACGCACAGAATTTGCAAATTGTCAACAGTAGTAGATCGTTTATCAACTGACACTGCTGGAGGTTTCCTGATGGTCAATACCGAAATGGTTGCGATCAGATCAATGGTTTTACAAAACAGACTTGCTCTTGATACATTATTGGCAAAAGAGGGCGGGGTTTGCAGAATGCTGAAAGCACAACATTGTTGCACTTACATACCTGACAAAAGTGTGGAAATTAAAGGGTATGTAAGGAACATTACTAATTTGGAAAAAGAGCTCAAACTACTTGAGGTTGATAGTGTCTGGAAGAGACTTACTGATGGTCTCTCTGCTGTAGGTCATTGGTTTTCTAACTTAGGTAAAAGTCTTTTGAGTAAAGTACTGATGTCAATTGCGGGAATAGGGTTAGTAATGTTTATAATAGTAATTTGCTGTAAATGTCGAAAACACCAAAAGAAATACACTGTGAATAAGAGAGGTGTGAAACGAAATGTTGACGAGCTTGAATTAGAAGAACTAAATAATCAGATTTATAAAAGGGTGAAGAATTCTCAACCTGATAAAGAGACTGAGAAAAAGCTGAACCGAATGTTTGAAGAGATTGAATTGGGGAAAATGTGAAAAGTTGGCATCTGGTTCTATTAATTTGTGATGATATAAACTATCATCAAAGTGGGGATTGATGGAGCAAGAGTTCGCACGTAAAGCGTCTTGCTTGAACTCATGAACCTCAAATAACCCTTATAGTCTTAATCAACCTGTTTGTCTTACTAATTTGCCCTTATTCTGACATTTGGGGTGTCCCAGAGACGCTTGCTTATGTGTTTACTAATCCTAATACGCTTGCTGCTAAAGATGGCTGCTGCTACGCGGGAATTTCTTCTGCGCATGCGTCGGTCATACCCATGTGATGTGACGTACTCGCAGTTCTGGTGGGAAATCTTTGCACTTGCGCAGTAGATCTAAGATGGCTGCTTTGTGTCCTCACATGCCTGATGCTTGTATTGCTGCTTTCGCTATACTGTTTGTCTTGCATTAATCTCAATGCTATAGTTATTATAAAATAATGGGAATAGTATAGGGATTCATGGTATACAATGCATTTATTTTTTCTGTGTTTTAAAACTGTTTCTATTTACTTTTCATGTATCGTAAACCTTGGGCATGTGGGACGGGAATACTCCATGTTGAACTGCCTTTCTGCGCATGACAGCCTTTCGCCAGAGGATGAACTCTATGGCATTGAATGAGTGCCAACCCAGAGGTCTCAGCCAAGATGTGCCTGGGAAGATGCACCTTCGCCTAGTAGAAGAAGCTGAATTGTACTAAATGTAACACATTGTAATAAAAGTTAAATTCATCATTGTTTCGTGTAGAAAGCATGTCATGGGAACCCCAAATTCAATAGGCGGTCCCAAAAGATGTAAATTAGAGCTTGAGAAAGTCAAATCCTAGTTGGAGTGATGACCTGTCCTTTCTTTCGTCCAATCGAAATTGGGGATTCTTACACTTGTAACATTTTGGGGGTGGTACACTGACCCGAAAACAGTATAACTAGCCTAGTTTGAGATAGAGAAATTGTCCGACTTGTCCGAATAGCTGACCTGTCACTGACCCAACGCACTCAATAGCTGATCCAGAAACAGAGGTGCTGCGGAGCACTCTGTCCGACTGTCTCACAGACCCAATCGGGGTTTTGAGAACCTTAAGTGCTGGCGGA
Organism: Lissotriton helveticus; assembly: GCF_964261635.1. Classification (NCBI taxonomy): domain Eukaryota; kingdom Metazoa; phylum Chordata; class Amphibia; order Caudata; family Salamandridae; genus Lissotriton; species Lissotriton helveticus. The sequence goes on along the minus strand of NC_136067.1, from coordinate 231,788,882 downwards.
GCACTTTGCTGGGGAATTCGAGAACCCAATCGGGGTTTTGACTGATAGCTGCAGAGAGGGTGTAGTGCAGGCGTTGCAACTGAACTGCGGGTGCTGGTCTTACCTTGGTGGTCCTGTCCTGATCCTAATCTGTTTTTTCTGTCTTGGGTTTCCATTCTGCACCTGCGGGCCTACTGGCGACTGTCCTACTTTGGGGTTCCTACTGTCCCTAACTGACCCGTGGCCAGGGTTGGTCTCCACACCGTTCTAGGTAAATATAAATCTGAGGGAACCCATTTCGCATTCTCTATCATCCTTGCTTTTAATAAAATCGTACTTGCACATTGTTCTTTTTCTTACCCTCCCTGTGCTGACCAATGATAAAGTCCTACATTTTAGTTGTTATACTAGCATGTTCCATTTTTCCCCATCCTATAAGTACATTCTTACATACAGTTCATGAAATATAGATGTTCCTTTCCTTTAGACGATTTAAATGGTTATAATGAATTATTAGCGTGTTCTATTTTTCCTCATTCCCTATAGCTACATGATATCTTCGAATTTTCTATAGACTGATGAAAGTTACATTCTAGCATGTTCCTTATCTTTCCCGTCCTTTAGACACGCCCCACTAAGTCTAAAATTTCTGAGAATCTTATTAGCATGTTCCCTGTTCTTACCTTCCCTTTACAGTTCTAGATGGTTGGCCTAATCTGGTTCTTGTATGGTTACACTATTTTCATGATCTTGGTTATTGATAGCTTGCTCACTGTAAATTCCATGCTTTCCACGTTTGATGAAGATTAGATAAAGGTTTTCAAATCTACCTGAGTCTGAATTATTATAAAGAGTGCAAATATTATAAATGTTATTGTATTTTGTGACTGCTAATCTTTTACAGCTAGCTCCCTGATCCATGGTGATCATAGGTACCCGTGACAAGGATTGGTAAGTCGGGTACATTGGTAATAAATAGGAAGGAATAGGGTTACTGGTAGTAGTGTGTAGGTTGCCTGATTAATAAATATGGTGAATTGAATTTATGGGCCCAAGTGTGCATATGGTAAAATTATAGTCGGGTGACCTGAGCGCTCTATCAGTTACATCTGCTTTGGAAGTACAGCATTGTCTAGTAATGTTATGAAACGGTAGTGACTTTTCCCCTCTAGCCCCGCCCCCCACTGACCCAGCCCCCACCAGTGCGGCCCTTGGCCACAAACCACACTGTAAATTTGGCCCCCGAGAGAAAGTTTGTGAGTACCCATGTTCTAGCATCACAGCTTCTCCCACTGCAGGTGGGGCAAGGTAACTGAGACACAGTGGACACAGGCCCTTTGCGCCCCCAACTCGAAGCTTCATCAGACCTAGACCAGCCCGTACAGAACTTCTCCGCATGGATCATCAAATGCGGCAAAATAGTCACCCTGATGAAACCAGCAAAAACCTTCAAAATTTGAAAACAAACCAGCTGGTACACCCCAGAGCTCAGAACCATCAATCCCAACTGTTACAGACTCGAGAAACAGTGGATCGCCTCAAGGAACCCCTCCGACAGAGCCGCTCACATGGCAACTAACAGTGAAACAAGGAAGCCAAGAGAACAGCCATCCTAGCCCGCATTTATACAGCGTCCTACCACACGAACAAACACTTCAAAAATTGTCAAGGAATTCTCCAACCCAGAAGTCACAGAGAGCCCAATCAAACCCTTTCAGGAACTCTTCAACACCCTCTTGGACTACTTTCACAGCAAGATGACCACTATCAACAACAACCTTGACCCCCAACCCATTGCTCCTCTCGACCTCAACAGCCTCAATCAATGAGTACAAAGCAGCCAAATGATCACCACTTGATCTCCGCTAACCACGGCAAGCATGTCCTCATGTACTCCAGGCCAACCACCGACCCCTGCACCCACCACCTTTTCAAACTCAGAACAGTCCTTATCAGCACAGAACTCACCACCATCATCAACACCTCCATCACTACGGAAGCCTTCCCGGACAGATGGAAGTACATAGAGGTCAGACCCCTCCTAAAGAAACCGTTCGCTGACCGCAGCGAACTCAAAATAAACAACTTACTGAATATCCTAAACAAAACCTCCTAGTTGGCGCCTCCCAATCAGGATTCTGTCACAACCACTGTACTTAGAGAACCATGATCTCTGCCACAGATGACATCAGAAACCTCCCCGACCATGGAGCGACTGTGACCCTTATTCTCCTTGACCTCTCTGCTGATTTCAAAACCGTTTCCCACCACACCCTCACCAACAGACTCTACAACATCAGCATTTAGAAAACACTTTCAAGTGGATCGCCACTTTCCTCACAGGATGCACACAGAGCATCCAGCTGCCTTCATTCACCTCTGAACCAAAGGACATCTTATGCAGCATACCCCAAGGATCAGCCCCAACTTGTTCAATGCCTATGTGAACCCCCTCACATGCATCGTCAGTTCCCACGGCCTCAAAAGTATTTTCTACGCAGACTACACTCAAATTCTCTCGCTCATCATAGACCCCTCCACCACCAGAATCAACTTCTGTGGCGCCATTACCAATGTAGCCAACTGGATGAGAGACAACTGCCTAAAACTCAAATCTGACAAGACAGAAGTACTGATATTTAGGAAGAACACAACTGTCTGGGATCACAGCTGGTGGCCGTAGAACTTGGACAAACATCCACACCTACAGACCAGGCACACAACCTAGGCATCATCCTGGACAGTGAACTGACCATAAAACGACAAGTCAATGAGTTGCTCCTCCTGCTTCCATACACTTCAAATGCCCTGCAGAATCATCAAATGGATCCCAGTCATCCACACCAGAACGACCATCACTCAGGACCTCTTCACCAGCCGCCTCGACTATGGGAACTCTCCCTAAGCCAGCAGCTCCTCAAAAGACTCCATACCATACAGAATGCTGCAGCCAGACTCATCCTGGACCTCCCCATATGGACCCACATCACTCCCCACCTCAGAAACTGGCTTCCCATCCAGAAGAGATGCCAGTTCAAGATCCTCATACACAACTGCAAAACTCTGCACGATCAAGGACTAGCCTACATCAACCAATGACTGCACTTCCACCTGCCCACACAACACATGCGCTCCTCCTCACTAGCCCAAGTGCACATCCCTTGTATACGTCACAGCCACAGCAGGGGCTGCGCCTTCTCCTACATTAACTGCAAGACCTGAAATGACCTACTGCTCCATCTTCGAACAACACCCTCCCTGGCGGACTTCAGGAAGAAATTCAAGACCTTGCTCTTCGACGGAGACGTCACATTCACAGCGCCCAGATACACTAAAGGGTGACAGTGCTGCGCTATACAAATACCAATTAATGGATTGACTCTAAATGATTAACCTGGACAGCTTCACAATCTTGTTCATTGATAGCATCAAGACTTGACCTTCCACTCAGATGCCTATATCACACATATGAGCTACATATGTTCCACAGAGTCGAGTTTGCCATAAAAAAAAAACAGGCTTCATCCTCTTGGGGTAACTGTGTAATGGCTAGATTCCCCAAGACCCGCCAGACACTGTTGAAGAGAACCCTTTGTGCAGCAGTGATTCTCATTAAATGTCTTTGACAGTATCACAGTATCACATTGATTCTCAAAGACCTCCACTGTCTTTCCATGCCAGCCTCATCAAATTTAGGGCCTCCATCATTCTCTACAAGGTAGTAAATGCCAACTCCTTACTTTACCTGGTCACCAAGATCAAGATCAGAGGCTGAACATGCAAATTGCACAGCAGCAACACCACCAAACTGCAAATCGGGAAATTTAGTAAAGAGAAGATGAGACACCAAACGTTGTCCTCCTATGCTACAAGGATGCTGAATTGTATCCCAATAGAGAACTCACCAGCTCATGTTTCAATATTTAAAACACAGTAGACCCCTTGCTTCAAACAATGCCTCCTCATAGAATTCCTGTTAGACCGGTCAGCTTTGGGGTTGTCATCCACCAAACGTTTTGCCTCACTCATCCACTTTTGCTGATCTCATTTGTATTGGCCTTAGAGCTCTGTCCACTTTACCACTGCTATCAATTGTACTAAAGTATGTTTGCTCACTCCCTAAAACATGTTAACATTGACTTACACCCAGGTAGCACATTTAATTTACTTGGAAGTCTCTAGTAAAATGGTACTACACATTTACAAAGCCTATAACTGAAATGCTACCAGTGGCCCTGCAGAACATATTGAGCCACCCACTTAACTAGCCCTTTAAACATGGCTCAGGGTTGCCATTGTAACCTGTCTGTGCAGTTGTAAACTGCCATTTTGACCTGGCAAGGTAAACTCTTGCCGGCCTAAACCTTCCTTTTTAGGTCTCGGCCAGACTGCGCATTCACTGTCTCAAAATTACATGTTGTGTGTAATCTTTGGGCTTCATCCCATCCACAGGCTTCCCATTTGCTCTCTCCATCATCTGCATCATATTCTTTGTCACCAATTCGTCCCTGGCATGCATGATCATGCCTTTTCTTGTGTTTAGCCATCCACCCATCCACTGCTCCTGTTTTATGACCAATTTAGGGCCTACTTTTTCCTTCCTTTTTCAGCACTGTACACAGTGCTCATGCTATTATGAGCTATTTCTCCTCCCCCCGCCCTCATGCCCCGTACACAGACCCCCCCGTCACTTCTTTTCCCTTTGTTGCTGCTTTTCATTTCCCCACCTCCTCTCTCCTATCTCTGCTTGCTCTCACGCACCTCCCTGTGCTTGCCACATCCACAAATCATCCCCTCCCCCGACCCCATTACTGCTTCAAACCCCCCTTGTAATCTGTTTCGTTCTAGTGGGTGGTGTTTTTTAATGTGCTGTTAGTGTATAGATGGCATGCTGAGTGGAGCACGTGTGCACAGCGGCTATTAATTGGCACATGTGTAGTCTCTGTTTATTTTTTATATGTGTTGGTTTTAGGTGTGTGCGTGTTTACACCTTATGTGATCCTTCGGCTATTGTGTTTAGAGCTGGAAAATCAGACCTGAAGTGAATCAGGTTTGCATTATCAGAGGGTATGTCAGAGCTTCTAAAGTACCTGTGCCGTCTGATGTATTTGCATAGCCAAGTCTCATGTGTAAAGAGATTGAACTGTTCATGTCTCACCTTGTTGCTTCTCATCAAGGATTCGGACTTTACCTTCAATTTGCTCTTGTCTGTACACTTTCTTACTTTTTCTCAATTCACCAGTGAAGTGTTTCCGTGGGCCATAGTTGCTTAACTTGAATTCTCTTCAAAAGCTCCCAGATAGTGAGACAAAGGGGGAATAGGTGGTGCAAGGATGGGCCAACTCTTACTTGATAGAGGGGAAAAGCTGAAACCTACCACACTTGGCATCACAAAGGATCTGCTTAATCATACTTGCAAAGGGTTCCACATCAGTCTACTCCGTCCCCAGACAAGCTGGTAATAGGGCAAGGAGTCGGGAAATCCCAAACACTTCTGGATTGGGAAACCTCCAGAACATTCTTCTACTTCAATGCTGGGCCAAATTATAAATAATGCACCCTCAGACCCAACTCTTCATTAAACCTCTGGACATGTGGAAGACTCAGAAGGACTGCTGTGTTGCTATGACAGATGGACATCTACTCTGCTGCCCTGCTGTCCTGTAGTCTGAATGAGAAAGACTAGGCTTGCATCTTGAACCCAGGACAACAAAGAGACTCAAAGGGCTAGTTGGCTGGCCTCCTGATCAGAGCCTCAGGGACAGAAATGGCTCCAACCACTTTGAACACAGAACCTGGCTCTGCCTGCTGTGAATCTTGGCCCTCAAGTGGAGCCACCGTAGTCTTGGACCTTTGGAAGTGGGCATGAAGGTGCTCTTCAAGACTATGAGCAGAACCAATGCAGCGTGACTCATACCCTTGCAGCAACCCATCCCTGGTGCAGGCCCTTGTATCGCAGCCGACAGGTTCTTGGAACTGTGCTACGCGAACAAGCACCGATGCAGGACATTGCACGCAAGCTTTCATTGAAGGAATTCTCAATGGCTGCGTAACACATCTTTTTTTTTAAACAATTTTTATTAGAATACCAGAGCAGCAATAAAGACATTACATCGACAGCTTGGGTTAAGATGTTCAAGAGATTACAACACTATCTTCACAATATTAATCAGCAGAGATCCGGGACAGCACATACTAACAATCGCAGGACTATCCAGGGATGGTCAAGTTTATGTTCTCGGGTCAGGAGACTTCACCCATGTCCACTTAATTCTGATCGCCCACTCTATGTGCTGTGCTATCACCTACGTCTTCTTGCAACACCAGGAGTCTTTCCCTTCTTAATTCAACTGTCGGTGAGATACATATTTTCCCCCTATATTTATTCCAGCTCCCTCGCTTGTGGTCCCTTGCGTGGACACCCCCTATCTTTATAAACTGTTTCTTTCGGCGATCAGGGTGTGATCCATATCTTTCGCCCAGTCTCTCAGCAGCGGTAGGGTATCTACACCCCACTTTTGAGCTATGTTCCGCTTCGCTATGCTCCACCCCATTGTTACCCATGATTGTTCAGCTTGTGTGAGGTCTGTTGCATCCCAAATGTTGAGAAGACACAGCGTGGGGGTCAGGAGAATGGGCTTGTAACATGTCCTAGTGAGCTGTCGGGTTACGTCTGTCCAGTATTGACGTATGTGGGGGCAGTCCCATAGGTTGTGTAGGAATGTTCTTGTCTGGTTGCAGTGTCTGAGGCAGAGAGCGTTGGGTCGCCTACCCAGTCGATGCAGCAGTGTGGCATCAAAATATACACAATGAAGAATTTTCAGCTGTACTAGGCGAAGCCGCATTGGGATGGCCAACTCTTGGGCGAGGACAATGCCTCCAGCCAGTCTTCATCGGGGAGTTCACCCATGTCAGCCTCCCATGCCGCTCTTAACTTTTGCATTGGATCGGCGCGGTTATTAATCAACTTCTTATACGTGAGAGAGACTGTCTTCCGAGCCATAGGGTCCAGCAATAACTGGTACTTCAGGGGGGAGAAGTGCGGGAGGGTGGCATCCCAACAGAGGGCGAAGTCAATGACATGGTGGATTTGAAGATAGCAAAAACTCTCCATTGCAGCTAGTTGGTACTTAGCTTGGAGTCTGGGAACGATGCCAACTTGCCCTTGACCCATAAATCGCCCACAGCAGAGATCCCTATCATGTCCCATTTGTCAAATCCAGCACAGGCACTGAGCCGCCCTAACATGTCTGGTTCCCAAAGCAGGGTAGCCCTCGTGAGAGGCCCCTGCCAGCCCATTCGCCTTTGTGCTCCGTGCTACACTTCCACCATTCGTGCAGTAGGGCAAGTCAAGCACAATTTCCTGTGGTTTGTATACAGTGCTCTGTTGTAGCCCCCCTTCCCTAGCAGCCAGTGATCAGTGCGAAAGCTGGGATCGTCATGTCGCCGAACACCCATTGGTCGATAGCCGTCAAATGTGAGGCCTGATAGTAGAGGCGTAGATCTGGCAGTCTGATATCCCCATCGTTCCACCCCATAGTAAGTTTGCCCATGGCTATGCGGGGTGGCCTGTTGTCCCATAATAAGTCTTGCACCGCAGCATCCATCTGCAAGAAATAAGATTTGGGCACCCGAAAGGGCGTATTTTGCAGCGTGTATAGAAAGCGTGGCAGCGCTAGCATTTTAAATAATGACGCCCGTCCTAACAAGGTAAGAGGGAGTGTCTTCCAGTGAGTGATATCTGCACGTAATCTCTGCAATGGCCCTAGAAGTTTCTGCTAAAAAAATAACGTGGCGTTGATTGTAATAAAGATTCCTAGGTAACGAAAACCCTGGAAGGCTACCAGTATTTCGCAACCTCGAGGACTCCGAGGTGGCTTCCCCCATAGGGGGTACATCTGGGATTTAGACCACTTTATTTGATACCCGGAGTGTACCCCGAAAATGTGAAAGATGTGGAGCACACGGTGAAGCGATTGCGTCGGCGAGGCAAGATAAAGCAAGATATAATCCGCATATAATGATATGCGGTCTTCGTGCTCACAAGTCCACTTAATGCCTCTAATGCCAGGGTCTCCCCTTATCCACACCGTTAGTGTTTCCAAAACCAAAGCGAAAAGAAGCGTCGACAACGGGCATCCCTGCCTGGTGCCGCAACATAGAGGTAAATGAGTGGAGCAATGCTTGTTCACTGAGACATGAGCCATAGGTTGTGTATGTAACAGTTTGACCCACCCTATAAATTTAGGTCCGAACCCGATACGGTCAAGGACTGCAAACCGGTATTCCCACGCTATGTTGTCGAACGCATTTTGACATCGAGTGCCAGGAAGGTCGCCTCCTCCTACTCGGCCCAATGCAGACGACACATGTTGCAAGCGGCGTTCCATCCCGGCATGAAGTCCAACTGATCTGGATGGATCAAGTCGGTGAGATAGGGCAGTAGGCGAGTCGCCAAGAGTTTGGATAGAATTTTATCCTCTACCATTATTAAAGAGATAGGCCTATACGAGGCGCATTCATCTATCGGTTTAACAGGTTTGTGGATGACCACAATAGTGGCTTCACAGATATCATTCGGTAGGAGGGCTTTCTCATAACGTTCGTTATATAGGTTTAGTAAGTGGGGTGCCAGTTTGATAGCCATAGGCTTGAGCATTTCAATCAGGAGCCCGTTGGGGCCCATTGATTTACCCGCTTTAATGTCTAGAATCGCCTTATAGTGGCGAGGAGTTCCGTCGCTCTTGAAGCCTGCGAGTCTTGCGGGGTGGCGTGCACCGTCGGATCTGTCATGAGAACAGCATCCGAACTCTGAATCGCGCGTACCTATCTTGCTGACTGTTCTTTTCGTTCTAGCCATGCCAGCAACTTGCCAGTGCGTTCCCCTTGCTAATATATACGATGCTGTGAGCATATTGGCATCTTCTAGGAGCAGTTGTTTATAATCCTGCCTTTTCATATTAAGTAGGTGCTGAGTGTCAGCGTCTGGAGCCCGAGATATATCAGCCTCAAGAAGTAGAATCTCAGCTTCTAACTCCAATACTCTACGGTGGCGCTCAGCTCTATGTCCAGCCATCAACGATAGTGCCCTGCCTTTGATCACTGACCATACGCACCCCAAAGTGTAAATTGTACCAAGCCTACATTTTCCTCCAAAAAAATGCTCGATATCTTTCCATAAGGTGTCTCTGATACTCAGGATTTTAAGTGCCCAAGGGTGGATTCGTATGGGGCCTGGTTGCAGTGGGCATTGTACACCCAGGATTGTCAGCACTGGGGAATGGTCTGATACCCCTCGCGCCACACACCCAGAATTAGAGAAGTCCTGTATGTGTTGTGCATGCGTGAACAAGTAGTCAATACGTGATTGGCTTCCATGTACGGCCGACTGAAAAGTAAAATGTGTGTCATGAGGGTGTGACCACCTCCAGATATCCACCATCCCCAGGGCTTCGATGAATTCCCGTAGTTGGGAGAAGTGTGCTGGGCCCCGTCTGGGTAGCGATCTGTCCAGTCGGTTGTCAATTGTCAGGTTAAAGTCACCCCCAAATATTAGTGTGCCCAGAGGCAGAATGAGTAAGAGTGTCCCAACATCTAACAGTGTCAGCCACTGCAAACCCGGTGGAGCATACACAGAAACAACATTTAAAACTCTGCCCTCCCACATCCCAGTGCAAGCTGCGTATCTACCCTGAGGGTCCATCCAGGTGGTCTGCATTACATATGGACAACCTTTGCGAAGGAGAACGTCTGCCCCCCTGGATCCTGAGGTGAAACCGGAGTGAACCACCATTCGGTACCCTTTCCTATTCAGAGCCCTACCAGAGTTACCAATTAGGTGTGTTTCTTGTAGCAATACTAGGTCAAGCCCACGCCGGTGGACATATTGCAATACAATACCTCTTTTGATTTTGTCTCCTAACCCGTTGACATTCCAATCTTAAGTCCTTGACCCTTCGCCATAGTGTCACAAATATAGGAAGAATCATGTTCATGAAGGATAGACGGCCTTCTGGGACCTCCCCAGCTGTCAATTGGGCGATGCCCAGGCTTGCAGTGATAATCTCCTAATAATGGAAATCTCTTGCTGTCATCTGTACATTAAAACCAACTAAGCTGTTCATATGTAGGCAATTACTTTGTCTTGCTGCAGAGTGCCCCCCCCAATAACTCCCCCCCAACAAATTAACCTCCAGAGTACTCTCAGGACAACAAACTCACCCCCCTCCCTGCCTCCCTGCTTAACGGGACTAGAACCGCCCGCCACCCCCAACATGAAGAGTGCCTGTCGCCCACCCATGAACAATTCCAGGGAACGCGAGTAACCCCACTCCCAATTTTCATATCTTTATACAGACATATCTTCGCTCCCCGGCCCAACCCCACCCCAGAGCAGTATATCACACAGAGGCTCAGCCCGAATCTTGCACAATGTTGCTTGGCGCCCACATTTTTAATAATAGTGTAATGACGGTTTTCTCCTTTTCTTGAACTGTCCAACATGTTGAAAGAACTCACCAAACAGCCCTAAAGATATTGTAATCAAGTACTGGGGCAATCCCCTGAGACCAGGCAACCCAAACGACACAAGTAGCAGACATCTCCCCCAGCTTCCCCAACCATCACTAACTTTGTACAAAGTCATGATCGGGAGGACATGGCACTGAGGCCAAGTAGAAGCAGAAAGACATTGCAATTCTCATACCATCTTACCAACCACCGAATCGGCGCCCTCCCGTGTGTCCCTGGGAGACAGAGTAGAATGGGAAGGGGATCTCCTCTGCTGGCGCCAGTCAGTGTTGTCATCCGCTGCAGAGAATGTCTTTTTACATTTCTTTTTGGCTGTGCACCATCCCTTAAGCCAATCCCAGGCCTCTTCAGGTCGAGTGAAAAAACAAAATGTACCATTTGCTTCCACACGAAGCATGGCGGGGAACATCATTGCATACTTGACTTCTTGGTCATGTAGGGCTCGCTTTACCTCCAGGAAACTTCCTCGCTGTTTCTGTACTCGCACTGTGAAGTCTGGAAAGAACATGATCTTTCTGTTCTCCAGGGTAAGTGGCGGGGCCGCTCACGCCATCTGCAGAATAACATTGTGGTCTCGAAAATGTAAAACCCATGCCAGCAGTGGCCTAGGAGGGGCTCGGGGCATCAGGCGACCCCCAGGCACTCTGTGAGCTCGTTCAATCGTAGAGCATTTGGAAAGTCCTCTGGGTTGTAGATGCTTAAGGACTAGTTCCTCCACAAAGAGGTCAGCCGCCTGCCCCTCCTCGTGTTCCGGCACGCCAATGATGCGAATATTGTTTTATTGCATTCGACCTTCATAGTCGTTCAGCTGTAGGGCCATTGCCTCTTGGGAAGAGTGAAGGTCTGTAATTTGTTTCTTGAGCAGGGCAGTGTCAGTAACCAATTCCTAGGCAATGTTCTCTACAGTTCCTATGCATTCTGCAATCTTCTTCATGTTCTCTCGTGTCAGTGCCACATCTGTGGCCACTGTGTCAATCCGCACCTCAAGGGACGTCCTTATTGCCGTTATTGCTTCAAGCAGATACTTATTTGACTGTTCCGCGACCTCTCCCGGTGGGACCGCCGCAGCTTGGTCTTCAGTTTGCTGTTTCTGCCAGGCAAACTTCTCTAGCTTGGTCTGAGTCGCCGTACGATTAGAGAGGCCGGACGCCATTGTTTGTAGCGTGGGGACACCACCACTGATCAGGGCGCTGCCGCTGCTTCCCGCCGCCTGCGGTGAAATCCTTCACCCAGCCTGTTGGATTTCGCAGGAGGCACCCCACACACAGGAGTGTCTAATCAGGGTCGGCCAGTAATGTCTGCAATAGACAGGTCAACACTCACTAGCGTCCCAGTTGTGGGCGGCCGGTCAATGATCAGGACTCAATTCCTTCGGTCGTGGAAATCGCTTTTTGGTGCAGAGCTTCCTACCTGTACTGCCAGGCCTGCAGGTCCTGCAGATGGATGGAAGGCCCAGGGGTCCCCGGGGGGAGGGGAGCCTGTACTAAGCCCAGCGGGTGCACCAGGGCACCAGAACCTTTTTCACGCCGAGATGGTGTGTCTAGCCAAGGTCAAGACTGGTCTCGATGTTCAAGGTCCCGATAGTTATGGACACGAGACCTCAGAATTCTGGCAGCCATCAGTATGCCTCCATCCACTTCACCAGGTCCCTGCAACCAGCCTTCAGAGCAGGCGTTTGGACAATGGGGTAACATAAAGCACTGGAATGAAAAGTGACTCCAGTCTGGGCCTATATAAAGATTTATTGAGAAGCTTCTATCGGCAAGATCGCAGGAAACTACACAGCAGTACACAGGCCAACTCACTTGCAGTGATATACATATATAAATATATGTTTTGCACAAAATGTCACAGCATAAATAGCCAATGGTGTATGGGGCTCTTTGTGTGCTGAAGGCCGATTGTCTTTTAAAACGTGTTACATGGCAAGCATTGCTTGAATAAATGTTTTACTTGGAATATTGTGCTGTGTTAATTGTTCCCCATGTCTATGTGCCGGTACAATGTAGGTCGCCTCCAGTCACGGGCCTCACTACAGGATTTATTGGTGGCTCAGGGGGCTCTCAGCGCACCCTCTCATTGGTATCGCAGTCCTCACACTCCTTCCGTGGCCGCATACAAATCTTAGGGCCGCCCCGGGCACAGACGCACTCTGCCACGATGTCACACACCTGCGCTCGCAGCGGGGGCCGCCGCACCCTCCACTGGGCCCCCGCCACTCACCAGACTGTCGGGGTGCTTCACGTGACCTCCACAGGGACTCTGGTAGTGCTGGTTCCAGCCTGGGCATCTTACAAGCCAGCTCCGGGGGCTCCATCAGTATAGGCTGCAGCCACGGCCTCGCGCGAGACTGGATCGGCACAACAATGCACCTCCGCAGGCAGGGACATACACGAGGCCCCGCACTCCGGAGCACCCGCGGAGCACCTTCATCAATGGCCACAAAAATTATACTGGTGATAGCACAGCACAACAGCTTCACTCCAAAGGCACCAGGACAGGAATTGGGTCGGTAGAAGCGGTATCAATCAGGATTATTCGGGAGTGGCGCTCTGGAGTAAAACTACAGAGCGGCCATTCCCTTCGGCGGTTAGCCACGCCCCCCGCTTAACACATCATTGATGCATGACTTCACAGGACCTTGCATGACTGCCCGCAGCTTCTCGGAAGCACCACTGCATGATGCATCCTTGATGCTGGATCTTTGCAATGCTCCACAACCAGTATTTAAGGCATTTTGGTCAGCAATCCTAACTTGGTCCCTGTATTTGGCCCACGTTCCATCATGGTCAGCCTGTATTTGTGACTTTAGCACAACCAGTCAACCACAGTTGGCACTTTGCGCTTCTAAGGATTGTTTTTACTTAAATTTCACATCTCTGGTTCTACTTTCTGGATTTCTGTTGTTTGTGTGTCAAATAATGTATAAAACCTTACTCTATTTTTCTAAGTTTGTGCGGGATTATTCTTGTGTTGTGTTTTCACTTTATTACTGCTTGAAATGCTACATAAATACTTTTCACATTGCCTTTAAGTCAAACCTTACTTCTTTATTGCCAAATTACCAGAGGGTTACGCACAGGTTAATTTGGGATTTACTTGGATTTCGCCCTTACAAGAACTGTGGTTGCTGCTTGATTAGAGTGTCACCCCCTCACCGAGTAACCCAATTTCCTATAATTACCACCTTCTGCCAGACCCAGGTGAAAAAATATACCAGGTCTTTTCCGAACTTTTTCCATAGCCTTACCGCTTCCCACCTTTTCCATGCTCTTGTCTCCTACTACATTTCTCCTGCTTCATCCCCTGTCTGTTTGATAGCCACCATAAGCCTCACACTTATCTCCAAATTGGAATGCTCACCGCCCCCTCTTTATAACCAGGAACCCCATCCTTCCTCCCGGAATTCACCTGCATGTACCATCTACCTCACTATTTTACAGCTACCCTCCCTCCCTTTCCCGAGTATGTCACACCACTTCATTTGGTTTTCTTGTAAACTTACTATAAACCCTATTCTTGCACAGAGCTCCTTTACTATGCAACTAGGTTACAAACATACATATATAATACATATATTACACTGGAATGCTTGCAAAGCAGGCTGCTAATATTGGATCTTTCATACCTCACAGTGTCCTACCTTTTAGTAATACTTCAGCCAGCACAGGCATTCACAAGCTCATTTAAGTCATGGATCTCATCTCTTTTTAAATAGATAATGCCTTTTGGTGCATAATAATGGAGATGCAATGGACAGCTTTAAATAGTACACTGACGTCATCTTCTATCCAAGTACTGTGCTGGGTATGCAAATGTATCGCTTTGCAAAATTCAATACCTGTTTCCCACCTTCTATTGACACTGTATTTGTCAGCAAATATTCATTTCCATGCAGCTTAAATCGTGACTGTGAATGTTGTTTTAAGGCGTCTGGTCTCAACAATGCCAGTTCTGTATGCAGCACATACATCAATTAAGGAGATATATGCTACAGGCTCACTATAGTTGTGCATCCTGCACACCATGTTACAAGAAAGATAGAAATACAAAAAGTCTGAAAGGCAACAGACACAACACAGAGCAAGAAACAACAAAGAGAGGGCATACTGGGACATATTACATATATACTCAAACATTTTTCGATTTTGTTGACTTTTTTTTTTTTTTTTTTTTTTTATTGTAAACAGGCTGACAAAAGATTCCAATACATATAAATATCCGGAAAGAGAGAGAAAAAATAAAAAATAAAAAGGGAATTGTCACGATATACATATCGAATATATAAGAAGTAAAAAAAAGAAAATGTAAGGATTAACATTGATAACATTAATAAAACACCACATTTACACACAAATTCATAAAACACCAGGAGGAAGGTAACTAGTATAATTCGTAATGAATCAAATGGAAAGACAGGAAACTACTTAATCAACTAGGATACGAAATAATGGTCTGCTCTTCAGCTGGTACATCAATAAGAGGGGTAGCCATACTTAAAGACCGGCGAGTTAGGTTAGAAGTGATGCAGACTGCTCATGATAAAGACGGAAGATGGGCAATAGCTCAGTTTAAATATGAGAATAACACATTTGTACTAGGTGTGGTATATGGATCAAATACAGATGAGCCAAGGGTTTTTGATCAATTGAACATCAAACTGTTGGATTGGGCTGGAGAACTTATAATTATGGGCGACTTTAATTGTATCATGGATTATAAACTGGATACAACTAGACCAAACAGCCATCAACGGATGCATAGAACGAGGACAGCAATACTAGATATCTGCTATTTACATAATATTAAAGATGCCTGGCGGTACCTCTACGATAAACGACCTGGATATACATACTACTCGGCACCCCATAAATTATGCTCCAGATTGGACATGGCCTTGGTGAGTGATAACATATTAAAAACTTGCTCTATGACCCTCTGCCCTCGTATCTCATCTGACCACAATGCAATAATTATATCATTCTCCACACCACATACTGTAGCCCCCCTCAGAATGTTCTCTTTTCCCAGATACCTTATTTCAGATCAATCTTATATTATGCAGCTGAAAGCCCATCTTGCTGAATTTATTAATATTAACAAGAACTCGGCCTCATGTCATATAGTATGGGATACCTGCAAAGCTAGTATTAGGGGCTTCACTCAGGCCTATGTGATCAGGCAAAATGCTGAACTTAAACAAAGCCAAGCGCGGGTAACATCGCAAATAATTAACCAGGAAGAGCAATTAGCTCTAGCATTACGACACAATTTGCCTACTTGTATGGATATTAATCTTAAACTTAGTAAATTAAAAAATGACGCGAAGAAAGATCTCTACCGGAAATACAGCACTAATATTCATAAATATAAAATAGCCCAATATGAGGGAGGAGATAAAATTGGCCGTATTCTGGCCTACAAAGTGGCGGAAACTAGAGTAGGCTCTCTAATCTCTAACATTCGGGGGTCAGATAACAACATATATAATAAATCACATGAAGTGTTAGAGCAATTTGCTAGCTTTTATAAGATTCTATACACCCCAGAAAACCAACCGGATTTAGATCTTATAAGGGACTATATAGATAAAAATACAACGAGATATGATGACAGGCCAGATCTAAGTTCTTTGTCGGACGACTTAACAATGACAGAGCTACACCAGGCTATCAACTCTTTGCCCGGGGGTAAAGCAGCTGGGGAAGACACCATCCCGCTAGAGCTATACAAGGCTTGTCTGCCAGAACTAGATCTACTATTATTAGAAGTTATGCAATCAGTAGGAACGACCGGAAATGTACCTAAATCATGGAATAAGGCGAAAATAATATATTTTTTTAAAAAAGACAAACCGAAAGAAGAGATGGGGTCATACCGACCAATCTCATTGATTAACACTGATGCTAAGCTTTTCGCCAAAATTCTTGCACACAGACTGGCAATTGTTATGCCCCAATTAGTTAACACACAACAGCATGGATTTATTTTCGGGAGAGATACTACTTCACATATAAACATGGCTATCACGGCATTCGACGTTGCGGAGATAGAGTCCACCCCACTAGGTATGATCTTATTAGATGCAGAAAAAGCATTTGATCGAGTGGGGTGGAACTATCTCTGGTGTGCGCTGTCAAAAATAGGGCTAAGAGGGAGGTTTCTGAGGGGGATACAGGCTCTATATAATAACCCCATGGCCTGTACAAGCTATAATGGTTTAACTTCTTTAGATTTTCCAATTCTGCGTGGCACCCGTCAAGGCTGCCCTCTCTCACCTCTCTTATTTGCTCTTTCTTTAGAACCTTTTTTAACGGCCCTCAATTCGCAAAACCTGATTGTTCCGCTTAGCTCTGGCTCAAAGGAGCTTAAATTGACGGCCTATGCCGACGATATTGCTGTTTATACACAGGATATAATTCAGGCTTTAAGAGGAATAAAAATAGAAGCAACTAAATTTGGGGAAGTGTCTGGTTACAGGCTTAATATACAAAAGACTCAAGTAATTACCAATTACTCACCACCTACGGCTATCCTAGGGATTTGTAAGGTAGCTACCTATCTTGGCGTTAAGATTACAGCCAAAATACAAGAAATACCTCACATTAACTATAATGAATTAACCAAATCTACGGCTTTAATTTTAAAGAAATGGCATAGGCTACCTCTGAATATTATAGGTAGAATTAATCTTATTAAGATGAAGGTATTACCTAAATTCTTATATTTATTTAGATCGATCCCGATAGCATTGAATAATCGTTTCTTTCAACAATTAGATGGTATTTTTAATAGCTTTATTTGGGGCTATAAAAAAGCAAGAAGATCACTGAAACACTTGAAAAACACCACGAATGAGGGAGGGCTTAATTTTCCTGATTTTAAGTTGTACTTTTGGTCTTCATTTGTCTTACGATTACGTTCTCTACTTCTTAAAGGGGAAAGTAATTTCTTTCACCAATTTATGTTGAAACAAGAGTCAAACTTGTTTTTGCTTAGAATAAATGACCCAAACTATTTCAAGAGGGTTAGGTTCAAGACTGCCAGGGATATAGTCAAGATATGGAAAAATATTTTGACTTATTGCAGGACTTCATTTTTTCATCCAAAGCTACCGCTTTGGGGCAACCCAGGTTTCCCAAGTTTATTTTCTGATATTGCTAATAATATTTGGTCCGAGAAGGGAATTAATACTCTGTCTGATTTATATGGCCCACAGGGGTTTGTTGACTTCAGCATACTTAAAACAATATATGATCTACCAGAACATTGCAGATATAAATACTTACAGATTCATGACTTTTTAATTAATAAAAATAAGATTCGAAATATTACAGAATGCGACATATGGACTAGTTTATACTCTAAAAAAACCAAATCAGTTATTAGTGGGGCATATAAGCTACTTGTAAAATATAAAACAAACGATCTGTCTAAAATAACGGAAAAATGGGGGGCTCAACTTGGCTTAAATGTCACCATGAAGCAAATAGAGAACTCGCTGTCTAACATTAATAATTTAGTCAGATCTTCTAGCCTTAGGCTACAGCAATTTAGAACAACTTGTATGCTATATTACACTCCGGCAAGAATTTCCA
This sequence comes from Lissotriton helveticus, assembly GCF_964261635.1. Classification (NCBI taxonomy): domain Eukaryota; kingdom Metazoa; phylum Chordata; class Amphibia; order Caudata; family Salamandridae; genus Lissotriton; species Lissotriton helveticus. Next base: position 231,770,775 of record NC_136067.1, on the reverse strand, counting down.
GGTGGTCCTCTAACCCTGACTTTACAGATCGCACAAAATGCCCTAAATGCTCTGAAGTAGCGGCCAACCTAGTACACATGTTATTCTCCTGCCCCAAGTTGAAGTCTTTTTGGGATAAGGTCCAAGATACATGCAGATTCAAGAAGTTCGGGCTGCCCACACTCTCTGCCCATTTAATCTTGTTAGATTGTAATACTTCTTTAACCCCTCAATCTCCCCTGGCAACTATATTAATTTCTTGTGCTAAACTAACTATTGCAAGAGCTTGGATTGCCACGGATCCACCCACTGTCTGGGAATGGTGGGCATTAGTTACGGAAATATATTCTATGGAACTTGCTTTAGCAAATACAAGGGGAGGACGCTCTCTGGCTAAATTTGAAAGAAAATGGGAATCTTTTTGCTTGACTTGATATGACTTTTTCTAGTCTTATGATTTTGTTGACAATAAAGATCTCCGCAAGGTGAAAAGATGAAATGAAAGGTGAAGATGCTTAAAATATAAAATGTTAGTACATTTTGGCTATAAGAAGCAGAACACGCAGAGTTTGTATGTTGGGCCGACAATGATTACCGGTTAAGAACAATGTCTCAACAGGTAATCATTAAGGAGGGCAAATGCAAGAAGAGTATAAATCACTCAGAAATGACTTTGGCAAAAGTACTGGAACAGGATTGGGGAAACCCCGACCTCTTTACGAGTGCCGGTCACACATGGCACAGTACTCTCAGAGGGTCGACTTGAGTCATCTTGGTAATATCCTCCACAAAAATGGAGGTCTTGTTTGATATACCCTTTAGGTCCAAGAATTGCGACGTCAAGGGTCAGGTACATCTTTGTCCTAAAATAAGACAATTTGGTCAAGTCTTCATAGCTGCTGGAGGCAAAAGATCTGTAGGGTTCAGAGCAGATGTGAGGGCCCTTGGTAAGTATTGTCTTAAGAAGACAGTTATATTGCCTACATACTTACTTACACTTAATTGTTGGTATGGGTTTTCAATGACTGCTGGAAGTAATGAAATTGAATTGGAGTTTTCCTGTTTCATCTTGCACTTGTGCAGGACTGAGATGGAGGTAAAGCTCTCAAAGCACCAAACTAAGTTACCAACAATAATCTCCTCCACAAATGGCAGGGAAATGGCCTGATAGACCTACATATCTTGTAGCAAGGAAGTCAGAAGTCAAAGACATCTTTGGTCTATTTTAAGGCAACTTTGCCAAGCTATTAAAGCCAGTGAAGACCAAGGTTGTGTGGTGGGACTCATAGAAAGGTCCATGGCCAACCCGCGTTCTAACAGCATTACCTCATGATAAAATAGGTTTTGCTTCAATTGAAGTCAGGTGTGCATTGCACACAAGAGATGGAGGGGGCAGTGTTGATTGTGAGCTACCACTAGGTCCACTGGGAGGACCGGGTCTTTTTCCACCATTTGGAGAGGTCATTTTCTTGATGCACAGAAAAAAGAGCATCTACCTGGTGAGCGTTTGGCTCGTTCATTTCACTCTTTGTTATGCTGCCCTACTAATACAATGCAGGTTCTCACTGGAAAAGCGATGCTTGGTTGTTGTGATGCATTAGGTGTGTGCGAGTGTGTGCACAACGTTAACCTACATGCACTGTGGACGGAAACGTGATAAAACAAACATGATTGGCAAACGTTTGGCACCTGTGGTGCATTTAAAAGTACTCTAAGTTGATTTGCATATGGGTTTGGGGCTGCCCTGAGGTGAAGGATGGGCTTTACTGTATAGCTCTATCATGGGGCTTCTCTCATTATGGTGTTTTCGGGAAGGGCTGTGATTAGGTTTGATCACAGAGGACCCCGCCTTGAAATTTGTACCAGATATTATCTTTAGGCACCCTGTCAAAGAAGTGTATCATTTGACTGTTCTGTAGTATGGTATGTACTTCAGTTGTCATACTGTAGCAAACTTGACAGCTGTTATTACACATGTTGATACCTGGGCTACGAAGTTGTGAGATGAAGTTGCCTCAAACTGCACATAGTGTTGTCTTTATCTCTATTGTGTGTATTTATCCAGCAAACATAAACATGTTATGCCCCACAGTTTATTGCCAATGAGTCTTTTATTGAAACGACAGGTGATGCAGAACACAGCAGCGCGGTTAATTTGTAATCAGCCACCTAGATCAGCTTCTGCTCTCCTCCTAAAATCCCTTCACTGGCTGACAGCAAAGGACAGGATAACATTCAAAATGTGCTGCCTAGTCTATAAAGCCAGGCAGGGCAAGGTTCCTGAGTATCTTTGTCAAAGGCTCAAACGATGTCACTCTGCTAGGAACTTGTGTTCCAATGAGAAGGAACTACTGTCAGTCCCCTGTATCCGACTATCTAGATGGGGTGGAAGATCCTTTTCCTACCCTTTGGAACAAAGTGCCATTCATGTCAGAACCAGTCCTAAATATAATAAATTTAGGAATGCACTAGAAACTGTTTTAATTCATTTTTAGCCTGTTGTACTGACTGTGCACCGAGATACCCCTAAGGGGATGATTTGTGCGCGTTATCAAATATATTCATTCATTCATTCCTTGTGCTCAAGATCAGGTTCACAATGGACTGACTCTCATATTTGCCAAGTTTATGGCTGTTTGAATAAGACAGCCAATGGCCAACTAAATGTGGTGGTGTCTCTTATGTGTGTGGATAATACCTGGAAGCGTGGACTATTATAATTTCTTCTCATTATATAAACACCTCTTCCCCACTGCAGAGCTCAAGGATCTATTCAGCATCGTCCAAAAAAACTTTCACTTCCGCATAGGTAGAATGTCAACAGATCATATTTGAGGAACTGTGCTTACACAATACAAAGCGCACTTGTACACTGTGTCTACAATTTGCCTTTCAAATTTCCCTCTTCTTAGAAGAGGAAGGAAGAATAACATCAAATAATGGCTGATAAGCACAACACATGAGCCTTTTATTATGCTGGTTTTCTTTCTTCCAGTTTATTACATTTACTGCACTGATGCACTCATTGAGATGAAGATCACTGACTTTTGTTGACCTATACTGATCCAACACGAGCCTCCATGCCCACAAACCTACACATCTCTCGAGACCCAATGTGCCATATTCAGTATTCTTGAACAAAATGGGTTACTGGTGTACAAACAGAACACTGGGGGATGTTTGATTTATAGGAAATCCCCCACATTACAGATGCAGCTTTAGTTGATGATAAGTGCATTCACACTACAAAAACATTTCAGATTAAAATGTATTTTGGAGTTTAAAATTTGTAAACTATACAGCTGTACTAAAAGGCCTTTTTAAACAAAATGCATTGCTAATCCGATTCATTTTACCTTAATAACATAACCCCGATAGAGTATCTTTAAAACGAGGACTACATAAATGGTTAGTGTAGTTGATTGCACAAAGGTGGTCTCTTCTCCTTTACAAGATCAAAATAAATAAATTAATTCACAACTTAGGGCCTGGGGGACAAAATTTTCATTTGGAAAAAATGTGGTAGCAAAATGCACACTGACTTTTTGTGAATGGAAGGGCATTTCGTAAACTGACCTATGCACTAATAGGACCGTTCACAACATTCTGAATTGTTGTTGGTTGTAATGCGACCTACTTCATCAATATTCATGGGCCACCATGCCTTTGATCACTTTTTAAATGAAGTCACTTTTTTTTACATTTAATGCAGGAAATGGGCCCCATTTAAAAAGAAAAGGGGTGTTTTGGTTCTTTGAGAGTTGGTAGGGGTCCAGTTGGCTACTGAATTCTCCCACATTTTTTTGGGGCCATTTACATGAGAAAAAGGGGTATCTAGGGGATTTACTCCAATTTGCAACTAGATTTACACCACTGTTAGGGAAACAATTTAATTACTATGATATTTGACTGAATTTCAGTCGAAAAACTTTGATACATACCTTAATGAATCGCTATTCGAAAGGGATGCCCTACATATCCTCTTCCAAATTGCGATTAGTTATATGTTTCTAAACTAATTTTTCAATTTGGTAATGTGTTACTGAATTTGAAAAATTAGTTTGGTACTAAATAAAAAGCCATTTTGCAGTCACAAACCCTGTGATTTTGAGAGTCGCAGACTTCGCGACCACCTTACAGCTCAGGACATCAAGCCCTTAGTGACACATTCTCAGCCAGAAATGCTGCTGTTTGATACATTGCAATCTGAACATTCGGCGCTCCAAGTGTTTGACAGACTCAAGCTCTTGCAAAATACATTTGTTCAGACCATATTACACAAAAAGTATTGCACAATCAATACAGAAAAAGGCATCCATGGCCATCCCCGCTTAGCATTTGGTGGACTATACGTCTCAACATATTAAATGCAGTTTGTTTGTACACAGTCATATGTCCATTTAATGGGTAAAACACTGAGGTGAGCCAACATAGAGAGTGGTGAAAGGAGCTCATAGAGAAATCAGCTGTCAATTCTTGGATGAGCTTTGTTCTGCAGGGTGAAGTGTGTTAGAGGGGACAAGGAAAGATACATTGGAAACCCTGGATTCAGTGACAACAAATTAGCCAATATGTATATATCTTTCTCCTTTAGACTTACCAACCTATTAAGTGTCATAAAGAGGTCTGCAAGATAGATATTAAACAATAATGGTGCAAGAAACATCTTTGTTTCAGCCTTTTAGAAGACTAGATCTTTCATGAGACTATGCTTCTGTCTCCAAATTTTACTCTTAGCTATCTCAGAGTACAGCAAGATGATTCCTCTTAATAAAGTTGGGTGAATACCCAGTCTCGATATTTTGGCCCATGGGGTGTCTCTAGGTACCAACTCTCAGGTGGGCTTAAAATCGAAAAGCATAAATATAATCTGCGATCGACTATGGTTTTTTCAATTAAAGTGGAGAGGTTCATTAGGTTGGAAGTTGTGCGCATAGCTTTCCTTTATTCTGTTTGGGTCACTTGGACAATTTTTTCCCAGTGGTTCAAGCATCCAGATCTTTAGGTATAAGACCACCAAAGTATTTAGATTAATTGTCGAGCAATGAGATTTGACCTATGATTTACTGGATTGGAGTGATCTCCACCTTCAAAAATGTGCTGGATGATAGCCCCACGCCATGAATCCGACACTTGTTTGGTTGTTAGCAGATGATTTAATATAGCCATTAATTTTTTTGACCAGAACTTTGGGTTCATTTCAAACAGTGCTTGAGAAAGGTAACGTGGGCCTGGGTGCCATGTGTATGGCTTTTGTTTAGGATTTTTCTACCTGCTACTCCATGCAAACTGTGACACCAGTTAAAGAGCCAGTGTCCCGGGATTTTGTACATCTGAGTCACTTAGGGAACTTTAGGGAATCTTCTTACTAAAGTGTTGACCTCATGTTCTAACCACTTTGCGTATTGCAAGTTATTGAGGTAGTCAAACCATTCATTTTCACTGATGTTTGAGTTGTTTGATACTGTGGGGTTCTCGGTAACTTGGTTCTTAATGCATCAAAATTCATTGGCATTCTTTTCTTTAGTGGCATGAATGATCCTCGCACAGAAAGCATCATTATTTTTTTCTTTTTGCTGCATAGTATTATTGTCGCAGCTAATCTTGTCTGCATATCCTTGATTCTGTTGGTTTGGTTGCAGGCTCTTAGTTCTCAGTTTATTTCCCTTTTCCCACTTCTCAAGGCTGTTGTGCACAGGGTTTTGTCTCTTTAGCTAGTAGTCAATGGGAGCGCTTTGCAAGTTTTATGTGAATGTTGTTTCAGGAGGTTAGATGATGATAGTTTGCAGAACCGGACAGGATTATACTATGCTATACTGTAAGAAATTGGGTTATTGATTGAAGGGGTATAAGCCCCGGTCAGGCAACAACCACAATCTTTGTCAGGGTGAATCACAAATAGTCACTAAATTAACATGTGAATAACCCTCTGGTAGCTTGGCACAAATCAGTCAGGCTTAACCTAGAGCCAATGTTTAGAATATTTATGCAGGGGACAAAGAGTAATAAAGTGAAAACATAACACAAGAAAAATCCCAAACCAATTTAGACAAATAGAATACATTTGAATACATAAAATGGTACCATAATGACAACAATCCAATCAGTAGAACAGGAGATATTACATTTTTAATTTTTAAATGAAAATAGTGCCTAAATGTACTAAGGGCAACTCACAGTCATCTGGTCACACTAACCGAGGGGATAGTCACATGTTCAGGCTAACCAGGTTAGTTCCGCTGAAAAATTACTTTCTCGAGTTCAGTGTGAAGAGTTCCATTCAAGGTGAAGGAGGCAGGAGGCTGCACGGAGGAGGCTTTCTGTGATAAAAGCAGGTTGATCGTCACAGATGGTCGTTGATGTAGTGAAAAGATCTGGTCATCGCTCGAGCTTTGAATTGGCAGTCGTTATGGGCTGTCATTGCTGAAGCATAGAGCAGGTATCGCTTTGTTAGTCGTCGTGGACGGTTGCTGTTGATTAGAAGAGCAGGTCTCACTGTTGTTCTGTGTTGGTAGTCGTCACAGGAGGCAGAGTTCCAGAGCGAACAGGCCCATCTATGGTCATGAGGGGGCCAAACTTTAGGATATTCACCTTTTCTCCTGGAAGAAGCTTCCATTTGATATCAACCAGGAAGCTAGGGCCTGGTGGACACCTCTTAGGGTTCCGAACTCCAGCGGAGGCAGCGACAGTGTTTAGGCAGGATCAGGTAGGTCCAGTTGCAGCTGGTCAGCTTTGCCATTGCAGGGAGGCTTACTGTGTTCCTGTAGCTCACACAGGATAGCAGCCAACTGACCATTTGAGTCACTCTGGGTAGCCTGGGAGCAAGGCAAGCAGGTCTAGTCTTCGTTCTTCAGACAGCAAAGCAGTCTTTCTTCTGAATCATCTACAGGTAGAGGAGTGTGATCATGATTGGCTCTGGAGGTCTAATAATTATACCTGGTGTCAGACCCTGTTCCACTCCCACAACTGGTTCTGGAAAGTTCTTCCCCTGCCCAAGGCTCCAAACTGTCTGGGGTGACAAAAGTCAGGGAAGGCCTGGTGTCAAGTTCTTTGTGTGTGCTGCAGACAAAGCCCTTTGCAGTGTAACGGAGGCTGGGTACAGCTCCTCTCCCAGCCATCCTGCCAGTATGGACACCATGTTCACACTTAAGCCCCTTTTGTCTCATTGTCTGGAAGCAATACACATTGCCCAACAGCAGATCATTCACATTTGTGACCCAGGATACTGGCAGAAAGCGCAGTTGGTTTGGACAAGAATATAACCACTTTCTAAAAGTTGCATTTAAAATTCTAACTTAAATTCTAACTTCACGATTAAAGAGGATTTTAAATTACAATTCATTTTAGTGTAAACAGCATATCTTTATCTGCTACCAAACTAACGTTGCAAAAAACACAGTTGATGGACAGAATGTAGAACAATGTCATACATTCACCCCAGTACAAGGATCTGGGCCTAAATCCGTCGTTTTTTACACTCCACACCACCCTGGGTTAGACACTGGCTATATGCAAATCAGCTCTGACCCTGTGCCTCATGGGAACAGTCCAGTCCGAACTACCAAGCCATGTCTTTCCCAGACCGGAATCAAGCATCCAAGGACCGGTTTCTGGCTATCAGCCTTCATCAGCCAGGATAGCTTGACTCCAGTGGCAAAGGGTCAGACTGATTTGCATATAGCCATGTCTGAACTGGGGTGGCTGAGTGAACTAAAGAATGGTGATGGATTAAACCCAGATCAGTTGACTGGGGGTGAGTGTTTGATTTGTTCAAACGCTCCGTCCATCATCCCCTTTTGTATCGCTTTGTTCGCCCTAAGTGTGGCAGGGTATACTCAGACGTGAGTCCCTTGTTCACTTGGCCACTGGATTCAAGATAGCCTGGCTGATGAGGATTATGAATCCGAAACCGGTCCCAGGATGCTTGTTTCCGGTCCAGGGAAGACATGGCTTGGCAGTTCGGGCTGGACTGTTCCCATAAGGCACAGGGTCAGACTGATTTGCATATAGCCATGTCTGAACTGGGGTGGCTGAGTGAACTAAAGAATGGTGATGGATTAAACCCAGATCAGTTGACTGGGGGTGAGTGTTTAATTTGTTCAAACGCTGCATCCATCATCCCCTTTTGTATCACCAAACTAACGTTAGCACTTATTGAATGTACTAAGGTAACCCAGTGTTAGTCAATGGGAGAGATAGGATTTTCAACAGTGAAAAATGAATTTAGGGGCTTACTTAGGAATTGCTCCTAATATTCCAACCCATGAGTTAACCCCTGTTTACTCATGGGTCAGAATTACAAACTTGAAGGTATTTAACGCATCCGATATTTATCGGCTATATATAACTCAACCTTTGCTAAATTGCAGCACATCAAAATTTCCCAATATTTAGCCATGGAAAACATAGTGTTTGCTAAAACATGCAGATTTAGGTACATAAAGCACTAAAATCCACATGTTTGCCCCAGTAATAGGTGTTATTTATCCTACCCAATAAATAGCATACCCCGTGACATTGTTACTTATCAGACCTAAGACCACCTGGTATAATTCAACCTGCTCTAAAGCCTACTCTGCCCTTAAGGTAGCCTTAAAAAAATCCCCTAGAGACAGGGCCGAGGTTACACAATTAAGAAAAGTATACAACAAAACACTCCGGCAGAGAAAGAAATACCTTAAAGAGGAACACTGGGTCGCCCTACACAATAGCTGTAAAACCAACGACTCCACGGCATTCTGGGAGGTTATCAATTCTCCATTCCTCTCGGGATCAAGAGAGAAAAACAAAATAGAAGTTACAATTACTGAAACCGAATAAATAGCTTACTTTTCCCAAATGTTTTGTTCCACAGTTTTGTTTTGTTGTCAAGCAGAGGAGGGAATGCCCTGGGCCCGGACGGGGTCCCTGTGGATTTATACAAATTTAAAATGGACCTATGGGCCCCTTATTATTGAAAGACCTCGAAGCCACAGGAAAGGTTGGACTTGTGGACTCTTGGTCGGAGTCCATTTTGGTCCCAGTTTTTAAAAAGGGAAATCGTAACAGTCCAACGTGTTATCGCCCCATTTCTCTACTTGATTCACTGGGAAAGGTGGTGGGCCGAATCCTATTAGAACGGTTGCAGTGCTGAACGGAAGATAACAACATGATATCTGACCTCCAGTACGGCTTCAGGGAAGGTCTTGGCACGATTGAACAGGTTCTTAACCTTACCCTGATAAGAGCTAAATATGTAGATGCAAAGGGTGGCAGATTCCACATGGCATATGTAGATCTGACCGCAGTATTTGACTGCGTGGGCCATGTGAAACTTTGGGATATTCTCATAGATATGGGGGTTGATAAACTTTTGATCAATTATCTGCGTACAATGTATTCCAATGCAACTGCTAAGGTCAGGTATGGTGAAGGGGGTCAGCTATCTTCATCATTCAAAGTGGAGCGTGGGGTAAGGCAGGGCTGCGTCTTGGCTACCTTCCTCTTTACACTATACACAAATGGTTTGGAAACAGCCATGTTGGAAGGGAGCCAGGACCTCCCAATAGTCCAGAACCGCTGCATCCCCCACTTTTATACGCGAATGACGCGGTTATTATCGCCCTCCCTCCCCGTGAACTGCAACGTTCCCTAAATCATTATAAATGTTAAATGTTAAATGTTGTATACTTGTAAAGCGCACAGCTGCCCCAGCAAAGGGGCGTCCCGGCGCTGTATACCGCTGGGGAACCCGTCCTGTCTTTCCCTGTGGGATGGTCCCTACTGGGAATCCCCAAGGTGGAGCCAGGCATCCCCTGCATTGATGGGGCCGTTGTGGAGATTAGGCAAGCTAATGCCCAGAGTTGCCGAGTGGGACCCCAGGTTAGAGTAGGCACCGAGGCGAGAATTGTCGTGTCCGCTGACCCTGGTCCACGACCCTGCCGCGTCGGGAATTGAACCCTGGTCCCGGGCTGACTTCTGCTCCCGGGTCTGCTGCCTCTAACCAGTGAGCCACACCACTCCATAACCTATTCATATCACAACTAGATTTAAAAATTAACATAAAAAAGACCTTTATAATGATGTCTGGCAAGAAGCTACGAAAGGGAAACGACATATTTATTATTATTATTATTATTATTTGGAGTTTTATATAGCGCGCGGTTACCCTCGGGCATCCCAGCGCTTGTCCAAGGCTCCGGAGGCTGATAATAGAAAGAAAAAAACATTAAGCGGGGACCAGGTGGGTCTTGAGTAGTTTCCGGAACCGCATAGTACAGGTCTCAGAGCGTAGATTCAAAGGAAGCGCATTCCACAAATTGGCCGCGTTCACTGAGAATCTTCTGCCACCCGTCCGGGCTCTTTTCACTCTGACAGTTTGCAACAGATATTTATGATCCGAGCGCAAGGCTCTGGTAGCCTTATAGGGGAGCACCATACTCCCCAAAATGGGAGGTCCCTTCCCCTGAAGGATTTTGTGAGCCGGACAGAGGGATTTAAATTTTACCCTCTCCGCCACCGGAAGCCAGTGCAGTGCTCTTAATGCTGGTTTAGCTGACTGCCTCCTAGGGATGTTCATCAGCAGCCTTGCTGCTGCGTTGTGCACCTGCTGGAGTTTATTGAGCGTTGCTTCCGGAGTGCCCAAAAAAATCGCATTACTATAATACAGCCTCGATACAATTAGTCCCTGGATGAGTAATTTCCTGGAAACCGGTGGAAGAAGAGGCAGGACCTTACGGGCTGACCGGAGAATGCCGAAACAGACTCCTGCGTTTTTTTTTGGCATGGGTCTTAAAAGATAAGTCCTGTTCCAGCCACACCCCCAAGCTCTTGATCTCCTTTTTGGGGCTTGGGGGCTCGCCAAGACAACTAGGCCAGCTGCTTGGCGGCAAGGAGAGCACCGAATGGCCCAACAGCATCATCTCTGTTTTGGAGCCATTCAGTTTTAATGCTGAGGTGCACATCCATGTGTGCACCTTGGACAAGCATGAGTGAAGTAGGTCAGGTTGATTCACCAGCTGGGAAAGAGCCACCACCAGCTGGGTGTCGTCAGCATAACTGATAGTTTTAATACTGAATGATGCCACCACACCCTCCAGCGGGGCCATATAGACATTAAACAATGTAGGGCTCAAGGAGGAGCCCTGAGGCACACCACACTGGAGGGGGATCGATGCTGACTGTTTACTACCTTCCCAGACTTGATACGTCCGGTCGCTCAGGAAAGACGCGAGCCACTTCAGGGCCATCCCTGTAATGCCTACATCTGACAGCCGCTGGAGCAGCACCTGATGGTTCACGGTGTCAAAAGCTGCGCTGAGGTCCAGGAGGATCACTGCCACCGATCCTCCCGAATCCAAAATGCTCCTGGCTTCTTCCATGACTGCCAGAAGGGCGGTGTCAGTGCCCTGGCCTGGCCTGAATCCCGTTTGGGAGTCCCGCAACAAGCCATTAGATTCCAGGAAATATGACAGTCGACGGTTCACCAGTCTCTCCGCGGTCTTACCGAGCCCGGGAAGCAAGGAAATCGGCCTGAAATTTGCTAGGTCAGATGGTTCCAGACCAGGCTTTTTCAGGAGGGCCTTTGCTACTGCTTTTTTCCAACTGGGTGGCACCACCCCCTGCATAAAAGATGAATTGATGAGATCAGTTACTGGGGCGGCGATGGTAGTTGCTACCTGTTTCAAAAATCACATCGGAACAGGATCCCTAGGCGAGCCACTCTTCATGACCCCTAGCACCTTAAGAACTTCGTCGGTGGTCACTGGTCCAAAGGCTTCAAGCTTAGGGGCTGATTAGGATCGCGGACGGACTTGCGTCCGTCCGCGACCCCAGAGGATGAGGGAACGTCCGCATGGGCTGCGGCGTTCCCTCAAGTGCGATTAGGATGTGACTGCCACCCTGGCGGTCACATCCTGGATATTTAACATTGCGGCGGATGCTGCTTCAAGCAGCACCCGCCACAATGTTAAAAGTGCATGTTAAACATTTACATGCACAAAGCGGCAGGCACCGCGCGGTGCCTGCCGCTTTGTGCATGTAAATACTGGGGGGTACCATAGGTACCCCCCATGTGCACCCCCCACCCGCCAACACCCTGGGGGCCCGCAACGGGCCCCCAAATTCAAAAGTACACATGCTTTTCCACGGCGGAAAAAACGCCGCGGAAAAGCATGTTTACAAATGCTTCCTAATTTGGCTGGCGGTGTCTGATAGACACTGCCAGCCAAATGAGAGCTTTTCCGCCGCGTTTGTAATCCGACCGCGGCGGAAAAGCAGCGGACAGAAACCAAGACCCACCAGCCATCGTAATGCGGCGGTGGGTCTTTGGTGACTCCGCAGAGGATTTTCCGCCTCCTCCGGGCCGGAGGTGGCTTCCGCCGGCCCGGAGGAGGCGGAAAATCCTCCATCATAATCGGCCCCATAATTTCCACAGCACCCAGCTGGTTAACTATATCTAATTCCTGGCCCTGTCGAGGTAGCGAGCTTAAGATATTTTCTACTTTCATGTGGAAATAGTTGGCCAGTTCCTTACATTTCTCTCGGGGACTATCATGGTTAACCGGAGGTTCGGGGATTTTCAGGAGATCTCTGAAAACTTTAAAGGACTCTCTAGAGGAGTTAGGAGAGTTGCCAATTCTCTCCTCCAAGAACTTCGCTTTGGCGTCCCAAAGAGCGGCTTTATATCCTCTAATTGCCGCGCGATACTCTTTCTGGCTGAACTCCCCCCAATCCTTTCTCCAAATCCGCTCCAACCTCTTGCAGCCTTTCCTAAGAGTTCTCAATTCCTGGGTGTACCAAGGGGCTGAGCCCACTCTCTTCTCCCTCTTCAGCATTCTCTTTTTAGGGAGAATGGCGTCCAGGGAGCTGGTCAGCCAATTTTCCAGGTTCACATCTGCGATTATTGGATCCAACACTGGGCAGGGGCACGTAGCTTCAAGGTTAGCGGTCCAGCTCTCTACTGGCAGCCTAGACCAGGCCCTTTCGACAGTATGAATCCTAGGGGTGGCTGCGTCCATTAGTTCACACTGCCAAGTGAGAGGAACCAGAAAATGGTCTGACCAAGGCAAAGCCAAGGAGGGCAGGGCTTTAAGACGGTCAATATTAGAAAAGACTGGGTCAAGTAAATGGCCCTTACTGTGCGTGGCCCCTGAGTTAATTAGCCTCATCTCGAAAGCTTTTAGATCACACTGCAGGTCAACAGCCGATGTGTCTGTTGGATCATCAAAATGGAGATTAAAATCTCCAAGTGCCACAAAATTGGCTGTGGACGATGCCAAAAGCGTAACAGTTTCCATGAGCGAGCTGACAAAATTGCCCACACACCCCGGTGGGCGATACACCAGAAGACCTGATACTGAGGTCGTGGAAGGCATCCGTAATGAAAATTGACAGCTCTCACAGTCACGAACCCCCCCATCCTGGGTTCTACAGACAAACGTGTCTCTATATAGAATGGCCATACCGCCTCCCCGCCCCACAGGCCTATCCAAATGGTATATTAGATAGCCAGGGGGAGTGCTCGCACCAAATACCAACATATATTTAACTAATTGCAGGATTGACCACACTCCAACCTACCCCTATTTGGGAATGGTCATAAATGAAAAGGGCACCTGGAAAAGGGCAATAGAGGTCAGAAAACTCCAGTTTTTAAAAGCTACAACGGCCTTAGTTGGGTTTATACAGAGGCTTGGAAAAAGATCCTCTAAAGAGATGCTCCAAATCTATCGCGCTAAATGCGTCAACACTGCCATTTACGGGTCCGGGGTTTGGGGGCACTTACAGTCTGAAACTATCCAAAAGGTTGAAAATAGCTTTTCTACTCGCTGTACCGCAAGGTACCTCAACATACAGTTGCCACATAGAGCTGGGCATTCCTTATATTTCGGATATCATTCGGATGCAACCAGTCCAGCTGTGGCACCGTATTTGGACATCTGATAAACTAACGTTTACCCAGGCAATTGTGTCAGATTGCTAAAGTTAGCCCACGTCCATAAGATCTCATGGTTACAGTATGTTAAGATGTTTCTTTGCGACTTGGGACTTGAGAATTATTATTATAATCCCATAGAAATGGCTAGGATCTCAAGAAAAGCGCTAAGGAATGTATGCTCAAACCATCTAGCTGATCTCCGATTGTCTTTTGAAATAAACAAACTTTCTGTGCAGCATTCTTTGCTAATCCAAACGATAGACTCGATCCAGCCTTACCTAACTATGAAGCTGACTACCTTTGATATATTCTTATTGACTAGCTTCAGACTAAATATCTTTTATCGCCTATTAACTTTCCCGGCTACAAACGATTGGTCAAAGCAGTTAATTAAGTGTCCTTGCAATGGTATTTCAACGCAGTCCCTCCTTCATGTAACGTTATTTTGTAAATTTTATGCTGAACCTAGGAAACGCTGGCTGACCCCAATGCTTAAAATGATGGGTTTTCGACTTTGCCGCCCTGCTCTGCTGGCTCTTCAAAGGCTGGAATTAGATTTTATTGTTATAAATGTGGCAAGGTTTTTAAAATTTTGTGTCAGGCACCGAACCAACCTTTAGCTGGAGATAAATCTTATCCTTAAAGCACTGCCAAATGATGTTGCTAATATATCCATGAAGCCTTTAGATTATGTGCTGCAAGAATGTATTTTAGGAAGTTAGTTTAAATTGTATATATTCTTTCTGAAAACATGATGTATTGGGAAATTTGTATTGTAATGTATTTTATCCTATTTTTGTTTTTTAAGTGGTTTACTATGGCAATATTTGCACAGTATTGAACTCAGATCATGTAGGGCTCCCTACGGCGAAATTCTGGTGAACGCTTATCTTTTATAATCATCTAAAAGTATTTGGAAGACCCCAGATTGAACTAAGCACTTTATCTGCCCAATTTGCACAAGAGTACCTTTGATTTGAATGCTTACTATTTCCCTAACCTGCTTCAATTTAGAACTGTTTTATACCTTCCATAGCCACATAAGTGCATTTTGATGAGCCCAGAATGAATTATGCACTTTATCTGAACTATTTTTCACCTGAGGCTTTCTGAGCTGAATGCTTGTTATTTTCTTAATTTGTCTGATTCTGGAACTGTTTTGGACTTTTCAGAATGAACTATGCACTTTATGTGAGCTATTTTGCACTTGAGGCCTTCTGAGAAGAACGTTAGCTATTTTCTGGAACTGTTTTGGACTTTGCAGAACGAAAAAGCTGCCCTTGGCTGCTTAGCCCATCTGCTTTTAATATTCCGACAATTTTATCAAGATTTATGTACTTGCGGTGTTTTTAATATGTGTATTTGTAACTGCTCATATGGTTGTGCACTGCATACCGAATAAAGCGTATTTTGACATACTTATCAGGGCCAATAAATAACCCCTCAACTTGTAATCCAGCCTTAGGAGTTTTTCACTGCCAGGACATGTAAAACATATGTTCTCATATCCTACTTTTTAAATATAGTACACCCGGCCCTACAAGTCTTTAGACCTACCTCAGGGGTGACCAATAATTATTAAAAAGTAAGGTTTATTTTGCAGGTTGTTATGGCAGTTTAAAGCTGCCCTACGTGCTGCAGTGGCATGCCTCAAACATGTTTTAAAAGGCTACTTTAGTGGGTGGCACAATGACAAGCAATCAATTTACAAGCCCTAGTTATAGGTAGTATTTACTAGGAACTTGCAGGTAAATTAAATGTGCCAATTAGGTATAGTCCAATTTTAACTTGTTTGAAGGAAAGAGCACAAGCACTTTAGCACTGGCAAGCAGTGGTAAAGTGTAGAGTCCTAGCTCCAACAAAACCAGGTTTAGCGACAGAAGGCAAATGTTTTGGGGTGACCCTATAAAAAGGGCAAGACCCAACATATGCTATACTATTTTGCTTTTGAGTTCCATGCATGGTCAAGTGGGGTGGCCTCTGAATGAGATGCCTTCTTTCCAAGGGACCAGATGTGACTTCCTTATTTTCCATTTGAGTTGTGTGCGTGTGCGATTGAAGCAACTGGGAAGTGACAATCCTTTTAAATGTATTTAGTTTTTGCCAGACCTCGAGCAGCACCCATGATGTCAGTCGTACACCATGTATAATACAAAAGGCTCAAATACCATATCATTAGCTTTTGCCGCTCAGCTATTTTGGAACAAACGCAGCAGAACTATTTGCCTCCCCAAGGCGTATATTCACAAGAACGTGTGCTAAACATCACTATAAAATGCTAACGCATCTTTTCACATCGCAGAATATCGCGGGAAATCAACCCTGTGTTAACGTGGAATTCACAACATGGCAGTACCATGCGGTAGTCTAACGAAAACACGGCCAATGTCTGCGATACAACCACCTCAACGGAGATAAAAACGCAAACCTCAACGCGAAAAAACATGCGATGGGCCAAAGCGCAATGAGGAAATCAGCGATAAGCAGCACCAGGCCTACAAAACACACATGGCAGGTGGGAAAAATCACTATAAAAGTAGAAAAAACTCACACACACAAACTGACCAACACCCAAGCAACATGGAAGCAGCCGGAGCAGGCGCAACCCAAGAAGCACCCTGGACGACCAGCCTGGGACCTCAGGGACAGGGAAGGGCAAGGACAAGAAGAAGAGGAAGACGAAGTTCAGTCCGCAGGAAAACAGGATCCTGACTACGGAGGTGATGGAACACCATCAACAACTGTTCATCACCTCCAACGTGTCATTAGGAACCAAAAATGGGATATGGCGGGACATCGTGGACAAGGTGAATGCCATCGGGGAGCACAAGAGGTCAATGTACGAGGCCAAGATACGATGGATTGACATCAAGCGGAAGACCAAGGAGAAACTCGCAGCCAACCAGAAGGCAGTAATGCAGACTGGAGGTGGGAGCCCAGCGCCACAGCTCATGCTGGATGACATGGAGAAGCTGGTGTCAACAGTCATCAGTGTGGAGATATGGCTGGAGTCGGGGGACCGGACACTGCTCGACAGGACACAACACAGCCGCAACAGGGTGAGTGACCACCAGGTACTGGGGGACGGGTGGAGATGGCCACAATGGCACACATGCACAGTCTAGCAGAGCACAGTGCACACCCACAATGACTCCTGATCCACACACTGTCACAATGTACAATGCTATGCTGTCTGTATGTCAACATGTACCATGCGGCTACATACATGTGGACACATTGTAATACACCATCTCCCGTCACATTGCAAAGGCACTGTGAGTACCTCCTGCACAGCAGTTCCAGCCACTCTTCACTGATGATGAGGAGGACCCCCCCAGCATCGACACCGAAGCCCTCCAACACATTATGAACATCATCCGCAACTCACCTCCAGGTTCAGGGCAGCCCAGCTGCAACAAGGAGACCCCACCTACTACCCAAATCACCCAGCACGAGGCACCCACAGCCCTGGCAGTCTCCCAAGACCCCCAGGAACAAACCATGACCTGAGCAGGTGCGGAGGGGTTTGGCCTCATGGCTACCAAGCTGGACGCCATCCATGGGGTCCATCAGGGACCAGCTCCAGTCCCTAACGGACACCCACAGCCAGCTCCATGGTCTCCAACGAGCCCTGACTGACATCGCTGGAGTCATGACGGGGAGAGAAGAACACCAGTCCGCTCAGACTGGCTCCAGCGATTCCAGCCTTGAGCTGGCACACATGCAGAAGCTCATGGAGTACATGGTGTGGATGGAGGCAGAAAGGAAGGCAGCCACCGCTGCACATCAGGGAACTGTGGTGTAGCTAGAGCTTGTGGCGCCTGGGGCTATCCCTCAGTTTGCGGCCCCTTGGGGGGTTGTGGGGAGGGGTGCTGGGGAAAAAGGACAGTGAGCACTTGAAAAATGTCTTAGTCTCCGAGAGACATGTAGTATTGCTGCTAATAGCTGGAAGTGCACACATACACTGATTTGTATGGGTTTGTGTACATTAAGCACCCTTTAAATGAACAATAGTATGTTATGCACATCATAATCAATGATTTTTAAGGGTTGGAGTTCAGCAGAAAACTAGAGAAATGCACAAACCCATTGGGCCATGAAAACAGGAGAAAGACAAGTTCTATGGAAAAAATATAAAGACATAATAAAATAGACATAGGTAAACATCCATTGGATCCAAAGTCTCGCTAGATTACAGTGCCCACTTCAGATTGTGACAATCTGAAACTAGACAGACTAATAGCGTGTCCATCTTAAGTTCAGGTTTCCACTCAAGCAATGATAACACAGTGAAGAAAATGTCTTCTACAGGAAAAAAAGAACAAAGGATGGCTTTGCTTACAAAGTGGATTTATGTGATAAAGGCTTGATTGAGTGTACCCTTCAGGTGTAAAATAGTCCCTTTTGAATTGGTAACAATAGAGTTACCTCAGGTTAGCAGTGAAAGGGTACACCACATACCATCAGAATACTGTGAGAGTGAAATGTTCCTGAGCAGAATAAACACAAACATAGAGTGACAAGCCATTAATAACTGAGATAGACAGCATAGCCAATCAAAGATGAACAGGGGACTGGCCCAAAGGCTCTCTAAGTAAATGTTATTTAGTGGAAATAATAGGTCTGTCAATAGGTCCCATCTGCCGTGAGGTATGGAATTTATTTTATATGTGG
The DNA here is from genome assembly GCF_964261635.1 of Lissotriton helveticus. NCBI lineage: Eukaryota > Metazoa > Chordata > Amphibia > Caudata > Salamandridae > Lissotriton > Lissotriton helveticus. Next base: position 231,752,204 of record NC_136067.1, on the reverse strand, counting down.
ATGCCAGAGGTCATCATTCCTTGATACTGCTACTACTCACCCCCCAAAAAACCTATCAGTGTTACCATTTTTTCAGGCCTGTGAAGAGTTCAAGGGGGCCAACCTCACAAGATACAAGCTTGGGCAAAATAATCGAGAGTATCTGCGTCTAAGTGCACAGCAAAGGGTGATCTTGGACTTTCGTCTCTACAATAAAAGAATATCATTCTGAAAACAAGCATAGTATCTTGTAAAGGACATACAACACAACATATTTTCAGATAATGCCCACTGGTGGATCCAGATCCATTAAGGTCTTACAAATAATTTGTCTAAAGTCCAAACAGAGACATGCACTTAAATCAATTATATTTTTTTTAAAGGGAATTTTACACCACGCATAAAATGCAAATAACTTATAATGAGAGGCAAATAAACTTGCAGTTGTGTTTTCAAGGTTAGACATAGTAGCTTATTCATTAAAATAAACTACTTGTGGTATAGAGAGGTGAGTAACAGGAAGAGAATAGTGAAAACGGACTTGTGAAGTACAAAGCAGCATCAGCTCACTTTAGAAAGCATGTGTGTTTATGGGATGCATACTTCAAAGAATTTGTCTCTAAGTGCCTGTCACCATATTATTACCTAGGAGACAGACCTTAGAAAAGGGGATTTTTTTTCCCACTGATCAACCCTAGATCTTTAAATCTCCAGCTTTCCAACATGGGCACCTTGCATTTGACTTGGCACAAGAAATTTGCCTCTTATGACAGGAGCACTTTATTTACGACACTACCAATATATACATGAGATAACAAATAGTTTTAGAAGAAAAGAGCAGTAACTTAAAACAGCACAGTTCTTTAACTTATTAGCTGGAACTGGGGAAAAAATAAAAAGGTTCACCTCCATCACTTCTTTGAAAATGTAATGTATGATTTCACCGCAAGTATAAAAAAATAAATCTTTTAAGTATGATAAATAACTCTCGTCTGAAAAGATTGTTTTTGTCAGTTAGTGCAAGAAGAAAAGCAAATAAGAGAAAAACTACAAAAAATAAATTAAGCGCACAAAATGCAAAAAGAACAAGGCACACAACAGCATTAAAAAGCACTTCTTTTCATGATTGCAAATTCATTAAACAAAGACCAGGTGTTTTCTTCTTATTCCCAAAGTACCCGTGTTGCAAAGTAGATTTTTTTCATTTTTAGAAAGTTTAGGCACATTTAAAAGTCAGTTTTCCGCAGTGGAGATTAATTGAGCATATCATTTGGGTTTGTTAGGTGTGATTATTTTCCCTTATGTGAGTCCAGGTTCTGAATTTACATTATAAAAGGATGTACAAAGAATAGTCGTTCCCGTTGACTTCCTCATTGATTACTATAGCACCTTCGCCAGCACAATGAAATCAGAGAGTTGTAAAGTAGCAGATGTTGTTCGGTGTTACCTGAATAAAGATTACTCAATGAAAAGCAAAGCTACTTACAGCACCACATGTGCTTTTCAAAGCAGGGATTCCAGGATCATTTACCCATACTAATACCCAATTTCTAATTAGCCGCCTTTTAATCTAAACATCAAAGGGAGAGCTTGTGTACACAGCGCCAGAGTAATATATAGGTATGCAGGCTCTTGAAGATGCTCTGCCAGGGGCGATAGTAAGAGCAACAAAACACCTCCAGACACTGACATACAAATCTAACGGGCCGCGGCAGAGTGCAAAACAAGTCTGGGTGCGGTTCTTTATTCTTCCTCTCAGTCTGTCTCACCTTGAATTATTTTATCAGTAAGCTGCAGGTAAGTCAGAATGGTGGTCTCCACGCGCACTCCGACTCCTCGACACGGCGAGGGGCGGCGAGTGAGCGTAGGGGGCAGTGAGCACGTAACGCATCACACTGCTGCGGTGCAGCGAGGGCTGGCCAAAAATGTCCTCCAGGGCCGTCATTGGTGGCGCTCACGCGCGCCGCGCTCGCTACCACTGATTAGCGGCCCTGGAGGACTAGTGTCTGTGCTAACTTGATGGCTGGGTAACGGCCGGGTTTATTAACAAAACGCCCTACAGTCACAGAGGCTGTTGCCTCGGCTCGGCCTCCCTGCAGTCCAGTAAGTCAGTGCCGGCCCGCGCGGCCGCCTCTGAAAAGGTGCCGCCTGGGGCGGACCGCCCCCCTCCTCCCCCCTAGCTACGCCGGTGAGCTGGGAACTACCATGGCCTGCGGATCCTCATCATGGCATTGCTGCCACAAGGTGTGGCGCTGATGAATGCTGCTGCCCCCACACCGTCCACATCTCTGCCCCCTGGTGTGTCAGTGTCTCACAGTGCGGCAGGCGTATCCACTCGGGCACCTGATGTGTCACTGCAATTCAGTGAGGCTGACAATCCTCCTCCGTACCCTGATGTGTCAGTGGCACACTCACAGGTGGGACAGAGCACACATCCGAGGACGAGGACATGGATGGGTTTGTTGTCAGAAGGAGTCACTAGTATTCATTTCCGCCACCTGTCCTGTTTCTGCTTGGTGCCGCATATGGCCCATGACCTTCCACTGACCCACGATACACTCTGTGGCACTCACCTTGTACTGTGACATAGACTGCCATGTCCTGTTTGATGACCAATGATGTTCATGGCCCTCATGGGTATCGGAGTTGCATGATCATTGTCTCCATGGCACCTGTGGGTCTTCAGGTGTGGCTCTTGGCTGGGATCCCTTTTATGCTGCAGATAGTCATCCTGCTTTGCAACTGGATTCAAGCATGCCGGGCTGAAGACGGCTGAAATGCCAGAAACCGGTCCTCGGAAGCTTGTTTCTGGTCCAGGGAAGGCATGGCTTGGCAGTTCGGGCTGGACTGTTCCCATGAGGCACAGGGTCAGACTGATTTGCATATGGCCATGTCTGAACTGGGGTGGCAGAGTGGGCTAAAGAATGGTGATAGATTAAACCCAGATCTGTTGACTGGGTGTGAGTGTTTGATTGGTTCAGATGCTCCGTCCATCACCACCCCCTTTTGTACCACTTAGCACCAGCAAAAGACAGGTGTTAATTCCCTGCTGCTACCACAGCTTATCGCCTGTTTTTGTTTCGCATCGCAGATGTGGCATTTCGTTGTGAAAGTGGTGTGTGGTTTTTTCATGTGTTTTTGCACGGGAACGCCTACTCTGCATCTTATTAGAGTTAGTTGGTGGTTTCTACCGGGGAGATACATTTTAGGGCAGTTATCGCGGGAATACAGGCGATGTCTGCAGTTTGTACCAGCTTGTGAATGGGGTGTTAAATCTATCTCCACTTTTGATGCATTAAGGTGGGGATAAATCGGAGATAAGTCCTTGTGAATATCCCCCAAGTCTTAGTTCACAAATCAAACACCTTTGCCAGGTGCCATCCCCTGGTGGTTACCACACACACTAGAGGAAGACAAGCAGTTTAATAGATCTATTGCTGAGGATTGTCTACGCCTGGATAAATATCAAAATATACCTCTAGCCAAATAGACCGCCAAGTCATTAATGGCCTGAGGCATAATAGATCAGCTAGGTGATTAACAGCTAACTCTCGATGAATTAACTCATTTGAGACAGACCTAGGTAAAAAGAGGAGTCTTTTCAAAAATAAAATTTCCTCCAGCTGTATTTCAGAGACACAGCTGTGACCCCATACTCCTGCCCCATACAGAGCTATAGTAGCACATCTAGCCTGATAAATTTTTAACATGTCCCCTTGTCGACGATCCCCTATTTTAGCAGCAAATCTATAAATACCATGGGCATTTTTAGCCATTTTATTCCGGATATTGATAAATTCATTTTTCCATTTCCTATCATTTGAAAAAGTAATACCTAGGTAACAGAATTTTCCTACCTGTTGCACCTTCTCTCTATCTATAAAAAAGTTATTTAAAACTCTAGCTTTGGCTCCACAAGTCATGGTGTAAATTTTCCCTTTGTTAATTACCAGTTTTCTGTCTTTAATGAAAGAGCAAAAACTATCCATTAGCCGCTGTAAACCCATCGGGGTCCTAGAAAGTAAAACAGCGTCATCGGCATATAATAATACCGGCACTGGTACACCGTTTATCTGAGGAGCATCAGCTTTCACTTTTTTTAAAATGCCATCAATTTCATTAATAAATAAAATAAATAAAAGGGGAGCCAAAACACAGCCCTGTCTGATTCCTCTCTTAACACTAAATTTGGGGGTACATTCTCCTCTGGTTCCAAAGCGCACACTAGTTTTCAATTTCTCATATAATCTAGCGAGAAAAAGGATTATACCTTCTGGTGCGCCTTGCTTCAGCAGAGTCGACCACAGGAGTGCATGATCGACCATGTCAAAATCACTACTCAGGTCTGCGAAGCAGAGGTACATGGAGCCGGGTTTAGCCTCAGTATACTTCCCAATCAACAGGTCAAGATTGACGCATTGATCAAGCGTACCCCGACCTTTTCTAAAGCCAAACTGGCTATCAGCCAAAATACCATTCTGCTCGGCCCAGTCCTGTAATCTCACAAGCATAATTCTACTCATCACCTTTACTGATGAGTCGAGAAGGGAGATCGGGCGGTAATTTTTTGCATCAGACCTGCTACCCTTTTTATAAATAGGTACTATGATTGACTCACACCAGGTTGCAGGGGGCTCAGTACATACAGCCGCATTAAAGACAGATGTAAGGAGCGGTCCCCATACCTCTGGGGCTGCCCTGTAAACATCTATAGGTACCCCGTCAGGGCCCTGGGCTTTCCCTCCTTTACTATTACGTATAAAGCTTTCAACCTCCTCAACATAGATATCAAGCGGCAAAACAGCCCATTGATTTGGACAGGTCTCTAAAACTCTATTCGAGTCGAAAATATAAGAGAAGTGGGCAATCCACCCTTCACTAGATACATTTGATGTTAACTCTGGTATATTTTCATCTCTTAGGAAGGGGGAATTAACAGTGGCCCAAAATAGGGTGCAATTTGAAAGTTCTGCAGCTTGGTTGAGAGAATCCCAAGCTAGTTGCTGCAGTTCGCACTTCCTCTGTTTTAGCACACGTTTATACTCCACCCTCAAATTAATTATTAGATTTTTGTCCCTGGGCTTAACGACTAATGCCTTTTTGAGTTTAGTTAGTGCGGTAGTGCAGTGGTGGTTAAACCAACCAGAACCACTCCTGCGCTGCCCATTGTTACGTCCCGTAAATTTGGCATCCACCGCTTTATTAATTACATTAAAAGATGATAAAACTTTCCCATAATCAGATTTATTTTCTAAAATGGAAATTATGTCTAGCAGGCTCTCCTTAATTATAGAGGTGGATAATTAATTAGCCTTTTCTCCTGTCCATCTTTGCCTTATACCATTGGTCCTGTGAGGTTCCACATTTGTAATTGTTACCTACATCAGTCAAGCAACCAGCCCAAAGGTTGGTATTTAAAATAATTTGATTATGATCACTTAATGTAGTAACTTCAATTCTAGGGGGGACACAGTGGGGAATAATGTTCGACGAAACTATCACATGGTCGATTATAGAAGTGGCATGATGATTTTTAAAAGTAGGGATGGGCAATCCATCAGAGTCTTTGCCACACTCCAAAATTTCCAAATCATAACAACACATGAGCTTATGCAGTGCTTCGCCATACCCACTGTGTCCAAAATGCAAAATATCACACCTCTCATTGTTAGTGACCCCACATACCTTCTGTGCTGACATTTCACACAATGCAATGTTAAAATCCCCCACCCATATAAAATCAAAAACAACATTCGCTTTCTGACACAAATTGTCAATAGCATCAGACAGATCTATAACTAATTTAACCCTAGTCCCATCGAAAATGTTGTTGTAATAATTAATCAATAAAATGTTGTGCTCTTTACCCTCTACTAACCAGAGGATCTGAACAAGTTCACCTACAGGTATATACCTATTAACCACAATAGGACGTGAAATAGTAACAAGTGTAAGAAGACCCCCTTTAGGTCTACCTGGGCCCCCACCCGTCGCTAATAAGTTATAGGAAACAAATCCATCATAATTAACTTCACTCATACTCTATGTTTCCTGGAAACATAATATATCATGGGCACTAATAAACTTTATCCAGCCCGGGTCTTTCTCCTTTGATCTCAAACCTGCCACGTTCCAGCAGACGACTATTGCACCTTTATCCCTAACAATAACACTATCGGACCTCAGATTATTATTACTCCCCCTATTCTCAATCTGAGTCGTTTTATTAAGGTCCTCACATTCAGGCAGGGCACTTGCACACAACCCATGGTCAGTATTTGTGCTCGTACCAGTATCAAAGGACACATCAACTCCCTCGTCAATAATCACAGAAGAATTTATAGACTCCTGAGATTGAAGAATCTCCATCGAGTCGGGTCAATCGTTAGCATCCAAAGAATTTAGGGGCTGGTGTAGGTTTTGTATCACAAGATCAGGTTGCGGCCTCAAGCTAGCCGGCCCAGGGTTGCCTCTCCTACCTTCACGGGAGGGAATACTAGGTAAACTATAGAAAAAACCAAGTGAGCGGGCACACACGTTTCCATCGGTGGTCGGTAGGGATGCAGCTCTCAGTAATACAGTAGCTGCATGTTGTGGGTACTTGAAATTTATTATAACACAATCCCCCCTGAAACATTTCCTGGAGCTCCCAATCCAGTTCACCCTTCTGGTGGTTAAAACATGATCTGAGAATGCTGTAGGGAAACCACAGTATCTAGTCAACCAAGACACCGTTATTTTTTTTAAAGTATCATGGGTTTCCTGATATTTGCCATTCTCAGCTGGGGGAACATTTGTTAACACTACCACATACGGGGCACAATCAGGGGGGAGGTTAGTAGCAGCTCGCCTATGTCTTACTTCGGTCCAATCTTTGCTCCTGTCGCCCCTTGTTATGGCCTGATTATTACCGTCAGGAGGCAATGAAGCCGATGGATTACGTGTAACGTTATTATTAACACCCTCATCTCTCTGCAAGGTGACATCCTGATTATCTGGGTCACTTGATGGTATTATCATTTTACTACCCTCTGCTTCCATTGATTTTTTAAGTAGTCCACCCAGCCTGTTTACTTCAGCAGTAAGCTGTTCAATTTTGGTCAAAAGGGGTTTAACAATGCCCTTGATCTTAGAGTCAATGATACCCACTAAATTCTTGATTAAATCTGCATCCATCGTAACAATGTCGTCTTTAACCTGGCTATTATCCTCCTTATCTAGGATAATAGGGGGAGTGGCAGCTCTTTTTCTTGCAGGGCGAGATCCTCCCCGCTTAGCTTGTACTTTTCGACATGCTCTTACCACTCTAGGGACTGGGGTACGTGAATGGTGAACTGTGATGTTATTTGAATCATCCAGATCAACTAGATTAGGGATGTCCTGCCCGGATGTATCTTTAACAGAAGTGTCATGAGTATTAGTGCTAGTGTTTCTTTTAAAAACACTACCTAACAAAGATATGCAAACGAGGAAGCCTATAAAATGCCTGGAGCAAAGCAATGTGTGTCGGCATTTAAATATGCTCAGAAAGGGGAATTATTATTTTGTGGTTTGAAAATTTGGACTTAACCATTTAAATGAGTGTTAGAGTGCATGGGAGTGTATCCTGCCATTTCACCTACCAAGATGCTGCAAAAGGAATGTATGGACAATAAAAGTACCAACTGGCTTCCAACTGGCTTCCAACTGGAGCATTTGGTTCAGCAGTAGTTTAGAGCTATAAACCAAATCATTGTACAGGTGTCCTCACTGTAACGGCCTTTAATACTTATTAGCACTCTCCTTTTCATTTCACTGCTCTCATGCCAGCTAGTGGACAGAGTTGGTAACTGCACTGGTAATGAATGTGACAGAATAGTGAGTGCAGCTGTACCATCACTGGGGCGGCTCATGCAGATGTAATCGGAGCTGCACAAGCAGTCATTGCGATGGGACATGTGATGGTGCTGCACATACTGGCTTTGCAGCTCTGCAGACAGCTTGAAGCAGACGAAAGGGGGAAAGGGGGCTTTCACTCACAGCAAGCAATAGCAATGTGGCTGAATGGCCTGTAAGGGATAACAAAGGGAAATGTAGCAGCACTTTTTTAATCTTTCTAAATTTGCATTTCTACCTGTTTGCGAATGTTTAGGCCGGTCAGGTCACGACCTTTCAGAAACAGTCAGACACAAGTGGAAGAGACCAGTTAGCCAGGACTTACAGAAAGGTCAGCAAACTTTATACCTTACCTTTGGGCTTCTTTCAGAGACTTCTGTTAAGTGTTTTTGTATTATGTACTCCAAAACGCAATGGGAACAGCACGCAGCTTGCCTTTTAAACTTTGAACAAGATTTAAACCCCAAAGTCTGTCACTTTACATGGTACCTGAGGCTCCAACAGGCAGGTAGGCCCAAACAGCTGGCGGTCATACTCAATTTTGGTTGGGTAGCTCAGTCCAAAAGGGGCTCTGGCATAAGAGGGGGATTGTCTTCTCAGGATCTGGATCAAATGACCTACGAATTCCCATCTTGATTCAAACCATCGGCAGGGATACAGGTCGAGGCTGGATTTTCATTAAAGAAAACTAAATGGCAACTGGTCAATTTTCCAAGCTTCTGGTACCAATCCTAAACATTCCTTAAGCTTACCAATACTCCTTTCTAACAAGATGTGGTTTTGGGCAGCCAAAGACACATATTCTACTGTCCCCCAATTCTAAGATCAGAGGTGACTCTGTTTATTGACAAAACATCTTACAGTCCTCTGTTAATCTGTCCTCTGTTGTCTGGGAGATCAGTTCCCATGCCATTGGGATAGTAAACACAGCAATATACCAACCTTTGCTAGGATGGGGGTGACATTCAATGAAGGTCTTCCCAAGAATTCCCTATTAGTCTTCGTGTGTTAAACCAGATAAATTAAAGTCATGTTTTTACCTTTTGGTCAAACCTATGATTTAAAATTATGGTTAAGAACCAATATTATAAAATACTATTTTTGAAACTGGAGTTAAAAATACTTAAACAGTTACATCTTGGTGGATTGTGACTGTGAGGGAGTCCATGCACTTTTTGATCCAGTTGTTGAACTTGTTGATGTCCTTGTCCAGGTTGTCTGTGGGGCTAGGTTGATCCATGCTGAGGGCACTGAGCCAGTCTGCTTCTGTTATTTTGCCCCATCTGTAGCTTTGAATTCTGAACCTGGTAGGGGTGTTTACTTGAGGTGTATTGATTTGTAAGTTCTTGATGGAGTGGTTGGTCCATGTGAGCGGTGTGATGGAGTTGTATCTGATGCTCTAGCTTGTGGTAAAGATGGGGTCCAGTATGTGTCCTGTTGAGTATGTTGGTTGTGAGATGAGCTGGGTGAGGCCGACGTTGCTAAAGCTTTCGAAGGATTGCTGTGGAGCACTGGTTATCTCGGTTTAGCAGGTGAAAGTTGAGGTCACTGAAAAGAGTGTAGGCTCAGGATTTGATGGTGAGCGGGACAATAAAGTCGGTGATGAGGTTGGTAAAGGTGGCTCGCGGTTCAGGAATTTCGCAGTCAAGAGTTCCGTTCACGGTGACGTTTTTGGAGATTTGCAGCTTGAAGTGCAGATATTCCATGAACGGGGTGGCATTCTCTGTGGTTGTTGTGCATTTGATGGATTCCTTAAATATGATAGTGAGTCTTCCTACTGGCTTGTGAAGGATGTCCCATTGAATAATCTTACATTACCATGAATATGACTCCAAAGGCAGCTCTACAGTCCTCCTAAGAGATCCTCTGTTCCACTACAACTACATTTTGTAACAGAAATAACCTCTTTATATCAAACTGCTTCCTAAAGTCAGGAAACAAGTCTCAGAATATATGAACTCTTCCTTCTGCACTGGACACACTAGTTGTGCTCACACCTTCTTTGCTAGACTTTAAAAGCTTTTTGTCCTTCAAGTGCACCTCCTTAACACTCCAGCCGGCAAGACCCTTTTTGTCCTCCAAGGCTCCCTTAACCTTATCTTTTCTCTCCTCTGCACCCAGCTGGGCCAGCTGTGACCTAAGGTCTCACTCAGCCTGTCTGTCCATGAGTTACTCAGGGGACCGGCTTTGAGAGGACATAGAACATCCTGCACTGTATCCAATAGGAAAGTCTACCTCTGGTGGGGTTACCCACTAATTTCTCCACTCCTCTCCCTCCTTCTGAAACCCATTACCCTTTGGGGCCCTGAATCTGAGATCAACTGCAGAGTACTCCCTTTTCAAGGATGCTGTAGTAGTCCTCTTGAAACTCTTCTTGTGGTGCAAATGTTCTCCCATGCTCTACTGGCGAACTAGTACTCAAACCTACACGTATGGTGAGTAAATAAGTGTGTAAATGGTTTTATGGGTGTGTGACTGAGTGTTGCAGTCATTGTCTGGCTATATGAGTGGTGGGTACTTAAGTGCTTATGTGGGTGTGTAACTGGATATGTGAGTGCCTGCCTGACTGTGTGAGCATTTTTCGAATTACATACTATTACATTTCCTACTATAAGCAAACTCCCAAATCTAATTTTGAACACATTCATTCATACTGGCTTAATAAAATGACTATACTTTCACTATACCAATTTTTTCTTTATTCTTTCCTGCTCAATGTATTTTTAGTATATGTTCTCATTTAAAGTCCCTTCTATGTTCCCTTCTTGTATAGTGTCTAAAAGGTACACATTTTCTTTCAATGCTTTGTCAAAATATACTTTTATATACTACAACCTAATTAACATACCTATAAAAGCTCTTTGCGGTTCTCCCAATTTTATTTCAATGTCTTGAGTTTTTCTTCCAAATCTCCAGTCAGAACTCATACAATCCATCCCCACTCTTAGTAGAAAAACAGGTAAAATGGCTACCCCTCACCATGTGTTCTTACTTATGATGTTCTAGTTAACAAATCACAGGCTTCCTTTCATCTTTATTTTTTTATACTACTTCTAAATGGTCAGCATTTCTTTAACCTTTTACATTGTTCCTGCAAAGAAGCCTAATTTGTTTGGGTTTTTCAGTGAATCCACAGAATGACATTGCTGCTTGGCACAGCAACCCCATGCAACTTTGCGGCACAGTTCACAGATTTACACAGGACCACGCTAACCTCCGTACCTGCTCAGCGGATTTTTCAAGCGACCCCAAAAATGTTTTTAGGACATTTTAATGCCCATTAAAGATGCTTTCACCTAATTTATAAGACATCCATAGGGTCAGGGCACCTCTACCCTAACCCCTACATCTGTTTTTCATGCTTTTTTGTAGTCCCAAGGGCCATGTTCCGATGCATAAAATGACGGGTGCAACATTTCTCTCAGGATGTGGTCAGCCAATATATTACTTACTGGCGCCCACCAGTAGGTAGTTATAGGTAGGATGTAGTTTCCCTAGGAAGAGCATTTTAATTTTTGGCAATAACTTTGGCGTCATTTGACAAATCCTCATGATTTTTTTAAATAAGTTTAATGCTCACTTCAGCTGCTGACTTGAACATTTTGGGATGATCCATCAAGCAGGGGGGTCTCCAAACACGTTTTCCCCATGTTAATTTCCTTAGGAGCTTTAAACACAGCTACAGCCCGAGCTGCTGAATGGAATTACACCAAATTTATCAGAAAGGTAGCTGTTGGTCCAAAAAGTGACCTTTTTAGAAATAGGTTTTAAATCCGTTCAGTAGTTGTGGAGTAATTTAAGGAAATTTCTAATTGTATATATAGGGACGTGGAGCATCCATGACCCCTTCTGATCTTGTGCTGATGTCTGATTGGCTGATCAGGAAGTGTTGGTAGCCATCCTAGGATTTTGGCTTGAACCGAGTCCCAGAAAAAACATTACAAAAAAAAGGGGGCAGGGTAGAAACACAATGACCACCTTGGACTCTTGAAGGTGGTCCCACAGGGACCCCATAGGTGCAAAAAAATGTTTTTCTAAATTGAGGATTATAATTTAAAAAAATGAAGCAAAGGCTTCTGCACTTAAGTACCTGTTGCTGGGTAGGCCAGGTTCTGGAGACATTTTAAAAATAAGGAGGGGGGCACACAGGCCCCCTGGAGCTTATTATGCCCTGGAGACAAGCCTCCTCCCAGGGGCTTGTTTATTGATAAATGGGGGGCTTCTTGGATTACCCCCGGGCCCTGGGGGACCACCACCTCCGCAGGGCCATACACCAACAAACATCATCTAGGCTAAGTAAATTTTTTTAAATGGAGGGGGCGTTGCTGCCGACTCCTGGGCTGTTGTCAGACCCAGGGACCATCACCTCCCCAGGACAGGCCCTACAATAAGAAAGAAGGGTGGCCGTTTGGCCCCCCTGCAGGACAAATAGATGGCCCATGGGACTGCCACCCCCCACTACTGCTATGTCCTGGGGTCCCAACACCCAGGACATAGTTGTTTGCTATTGCTTGGCAGGAGCTTTACTGCTCCAGGTAAGCCATACCAAACGCTCCACTTTCAGCAAGCGAGAACATTAAAATTGCTGAATACATATATTAGTGAGTAATGTTTAAATATTTAAATATATGTATTAGTGTTTCAATTTGTGTATAAGTGGCTGCATGGGTTGGTGAGTAGCTACATGTGTATGTATATGGGTTATTAGATGTTTTTCTTAGTATCAGTATGAGTTTTTGTATGGTTTGGTGGGGGTATTACTTAGCACATAGATGCATGAATGACTGACTCTCTCTTTGTATGTGTTTTGAAGACAGCATATGTGCAGGACTGTATGGGTGGATGAGTGTGTATATGTGTGTCTTAGTGAGTGAATGACTGTCTCACTAGTGTCTTTATCAGTAACTACATATGTTTTAATCTAGTATATGTGAATATTGATGTATATAAGTGAGTATATGTGAGAGTAAGAGATTGTAAGAGTTCCTGTTTAAATAAGTATGTGTTTCTATAAGTGATTGTTTAAGAGAGTAAGTATGTGTAAGTTTCATTAGAAGTAAGGTGGTAGTGTGTGTATAGCTGTATATGCAAATAAATGGATGCTCAATAGTTTACTTGCATGTGTGAGAGTAACTTTTGGATGACTGTCGGTGTGTAACAGGATGTATAGGTGTATCACTACATATAATGAGTGAGTATATGTATGAGTGACTATATAGAACTGTTGGTGAATGAGTGCATGTGTATATAAATGGTGGAATTATTGAATTGGTTGTTGTAACTGGTATGGTTATCTCCATTTTTTTGAAAGTTTTATTTCTATTTTTGAATATGTGTTTCAAGGGTTACATTACAGTGAAAGGAGGTCTGGCACTCTGTCACAAGGATGGTGTCATCAGTGATGTCATGAGTGATGTCACTGACCATGTCATGAGTGATGTAATATATGACGTCATCAGTAGTGCATTGCACCCACAAGTTATAGTGAGTCCAACTAACTATAACGTGGGAATTTCAATGGTTTTATGCGAGTAAAATTTCCAGCTAACTATAACTGGTGTGAAACCTATGGTTTTTCAATGAATTTAATAGGTTTTTTAAACGCTAATTCCTAACTATAACTGGTGTGAAACTTATGGTTTTTTCAGTGAATTTCATAGGTTTTTTAAATGCTAATTCCTAACTATAACTGGTGTGAAACCTTTGGTTTTTTCAGTGAATTTCATATGTTTTGTAAATGCTAATTCCTAACTATATATAGGGCCTCAAACCTAGGTTTTTTTCAGAGAATTTCAAAAGTTTTTTAATAGCAAATCTCTATAGGTATGAAATATAATATTTTTTATAATGAATTTTATATTGTATATTTATGTAAAACTATTTTTTTTATGTATTTTTGCCTTGGTGCGCTCCCGGTGCGCGTACCGGTGAGCGCACTGGTAAGCGCAGTGTTACGGCGCGCGCCGGTGCGCGTACCGATGAGCGTCTTGTTAGCGCTATTGCCGCGAACGAAAACATCATCGTGCCATATCGCGTAGTCGCGTGATGCGTCTTATGACGCACGGCGTAAGCGCACCCAGAAGCGCCCGAGCGCATACGATCGCTCAACGTAAGCACCCCCGGGCGCGCCCCGGGGCGCGTAACGTAAGCACGTCGGGTCATGTGACCTGAAAATAACACTTTTTATTGGTTCAGAACAGTTTTGTTTTCCAAATGATGAAAGCCCCCACCTTTTTTCTTCATTCTCACTTTGTTCTTTGAGTGAGGAAGACCTGTTTCCATTCATTGAAAAATGGCTACAGTAGCAGCAGCAGCTGGAGCATCTGCACCACCACCACCACCACCACAAGGACCACCACAACACCACATTGGTGGTGAAGAAGAAGAGGAGGAGGAGGAAGAGGAGGAGGAGAGAAGGCACTTCCTACCTGAAGACAATCCCCCTTATAAACCAAGAGAGCACATTGTGTGGGAGTTTTTTAAATTCCCAAGAGGCCAAAGGAAAGTCAATGCGGCAAAAGTGACTTGTCTGTTCTGTGGCAGTGAACTTTCCAGGGGAAACCCTACAAAAAAGTATTCTTTTGGTAATTACACCATGATTCGCCACATGCAACGCAGGCATCCCAACAACTATTCTGCGACAGAGGTGAGAGAACTGTCCAGAAACCTTCCCCAATCTTCTTCCAGAACCTCAACAAGCAAACAACCTACTCCATCGGGCAGAGGCAAGGGAGATGGTCCCAAACATCCAAACCAAGTTTGGTGGATACAAAATCGTTTGTATATTTTGTGGAAAAACAATTACCTATGGTGAGCAAAGTATTAAACTCATCAACCATGCTTGTGACAACCACAAGTGCCCAAAGCAACCTTAATTTTTTCCTGTTTTTTTTTTTGCTCCAGTTGAGCCGTTTACAATTCCCTGTTTTTTGTTGGTCCCGATAAAAATTACAAAAAAATATAAAATTGTTCATAAAAGCCAAAAAAAGTAAAAAATGTTCAAAAAAATATAAAACAACGAAAAGAATAAAAAAAGTTTTTTAGAACTACCTCCAATTTATAAAAAAATGCTACATTTTTTTAAAACTCTGTCATTCTTTTTTCTCCAGGGTACGCGTACCGGTACGCTCACCGGTGCACGTACCGGGCGCTCCCCCCTCGTAAATCGATGTTTTGTTTTTTTTTTTGCCCCGCGGGGCACTTTTATGGCCCCCACATCAAACCTAGGGGGCCAGGGGGGGTCTACCCTGCCCCCTTTTGTTCATTTCCCCCTTTGTTTTTGCCAACTCTTGTGTCTCGATCCTACCGAGACACAAGATGGCGGCTGCTCCGGACTGTTTAGAATGTTGACAGACACCCGAGAGCCAATCAGCTTTCCGCTCGCGAACTCGCGTTGCGCGCTGGTACGCGCCCCGGTGCGTGTACCGAGGCGCGCTTATAGATATTTTTTTTTTAACCTAAATTACTCAAAATCCACTGGAGCACATATCTTGAGACATAGCAAAGGCACATCGGGCTACCAGTCCCTACAATTTTGCCAAGTTTGGTGGAAATCCATTCAGCCGTTCGGGCTAAAAGTGAGTCCAACCGCCCTATGGAAATTAACATGGGGAAAACACATTTTGGGACCCCCCTTTTATCTCGGCCCCCGCTTGACGAATCCCCCCCACACTTTCAGGGAAGGAGCAGAGCGGAGCGGGCCATCTTCTTTGAGAAATTCGCAAAGATTCGTCTACCGGCGCCAAAGTTATTCCCAATAGAATGTCGCGGATTTCCTATGGAAACTAGGTCCTAACTATAACTACCTACTGGCGACCGCCAGTAGGTAATATATATATATATATATATATATATATATATATATATATATATATATATATGTTCTACGTCAACACCGTCATCTCCAACATCAAAAAGACAACCCGCTATCTTTACCCGTGATCAAGAAGCTGCTAGCTTCGAAACACGTTGGGTGATTTTCCATTTAATAAATCTCACTTCTGAAGCGAAGATGGGCATAGCGTGTTGTCTTTTTTGATGTTGAAGACAATGGTGTTGACGTGGAATTGATTGGCGCTGGCGACCCAACTGCGGCCCGCCAGGACAAGTAGCTTTGGTGTTTTTACTGTATCTTGGATGGATATATATATACATATATTTACTGAAAAAACCATAGGTTTCACAATTGTTATAGTTAGGAATTAGCATTTTAAAAACCTTTGAAATTCACTGAAAATTCTCGTTTTACCCACGATGTTATAAATGTCAACAATCTAGTTTATTGCTAGACGGTTACTTGTTGCTAATCTGGTATTCTACAGTGATTTGTATAAAGCAACTAAATAATGTTTTTAGAAACATAACTGTTATATAAGCTCAGTGTGTTTTCTATGTCCATACACAGCCCTCACATGTGACGTTAATGAACCTATCACTGGCACTTTAAAAGGGCGAACCATGCACTAGAACATTGTCATGTGAAGAAGGCCCCTGTGAGCCGAAACGTCATGAGACTACCCTGCACTAGGAAATAAAAAACGCAAGCACTTAACTGATCCGTGTCCGTGTACTTCGTATCCTGGCTGGTGTGACTCCAGAGCGTGAGAGAAGTGGCGGAGCGTTTGATATATAGCCGTGTTGTTTCCGAACCGGCTTATACACGGGACCCTTCTCAGCAACGGACGACGCCCCAATCGGATTGCCTCCTTGGACTTGGTCTTGGGATTTTGTGACTCCGGAAGGAGTAGGGCGCCTGACCCCCACCAACCAGAAGGACTTACGAAGAGCGGAAAGACTGGTCAGAGCTAGCGCCGCTCGTGTAGCGGACCGGGTGATCGTAGGACCGGTGTAGCAGACGCCTGACCAAGTAAGCTCTGAAAACAACTCGGTGGGTGAGAAGTTTAGTGAACTGGCAGACTTTTGATACCAGATATTTATCGGGGATATCAAAGACACCTGGCGGATTAACTCTAGTATTGCAGGGATGTCTGGTGACAATGTTCGGGACCGGGAAACATTAGCAGCCACAATGTTTTCTGACAGTACCCCCCTCCCCGCTGACATCTGTGGGCGGTCTAACAATGACGCTAGTTGTGGCAGCTCGTCAGCAATTAGGGACCTATTCAAAACTCTAGAGAAAAAGTCCCGCCAAGAACAAGCAAAGTGGAGGGAATCTAAATCCTTGCAGCGGTATATTGAAGTAAACCGCATACCACGAGGACTGCGAATTCTTACAGCCCCCCCATATACGAGGACCCAAACCCTGACCTCATGAGGGAGTGGGCGGAGTGTAACCTCGAGGCATCACGTCGACAAGTACAAATTTTAATAAAATATGCAGATATTGATAGAGCTAAACTGCTGGGTGAAATAGCAGCCATCCAAGAAGAACTGGAAACTTTGGGGGAGGAAGAGGAAAGAACGAAATTAGCCAAAGCGATGAGTGAGCGCCTCAAGAAAGAGGAAGCAAAAATTGTTGGAAGAAAAGTATATAAATTTCAAAGGGACCGTAGCGATTATGAACTGGGACAAATTTTTACGTTCTCACGCAAATAAGATGCCCTTCGCAGAGGCGCAGTAAAACCTCAACCCAAAGTGAAAAATGTTCGGCAGAAACAGGGGCAAAATGTGCAAACTGACTCCTCTAACTCCACTCTTGGCCCTGACCTAGAAGCAAAATCGGATTCTGACCGCCGTAGGCAGGAACAGGCGGAAGGAATCCCCAAACCCTCCCCAGGCCAAGAGATCACTTTTTTATGCCAGGAGAGATTGAAAACCCTGAGGCCCCGCACACAGTCTGGACAAGGAAACAGCGGGCAAATTACCGGCGGCGCCCGAGGTACAGGGCGGCCAAGAGGAGGATATCAAAAGAAAAGAAGAGGTGGAAGGGGACAGGGACCTGTCACCCCACAGGAATAAAAGGAGCTAGTAATCGCACAATTGTGAATTTAACACCACTTGAATTAACGATAAAGGAAGAAGAAATTTTAAAATTGGGACTCACTTTTGCCGCACCCTGTGATTTTAACTATCCTGCAACGCAATGCGATGTCTATAAAGCAGTGAGGAAGTTAAAACTTCGAAAATTCTATGCACTAAAGGAAAAATCAAAAAATACTCCACCACACTTAACTGATGCTAACAGCGATACAATTATTGCATCTCAGGGCACACAAACTATCACAGAACTTTGGGAAACTGAAGGGGTAGGCTATGAGGAGTCGAACATGGTAATACATGAATTCAATGAGATTGACCAATGGGGCAATAGAGTTTCATCGAACACCCAATTCAGGCCACCCTCAACCTTTTACCCTGTTTTGCCACAAGACAACATTGATATGTTTCATGAGAATGTGGTTGGGGATTTGAAAAAACTCCAAAAAAATACAGGAAAAAGAAAATATGATGGACGATCACAACAGTACACAGCCCTTACTACCAGACTATCCAAGGATAAAGACATAATAGAGAGGAGCAGTGACAAGGGCGGAAATGTAGTCCTGATGACTAAGGCAGAGTACGACAAAGAAGCATATATTCAGCTAAATGACCGAACTTGCTATGAACATATACAGGCTCATGTACTGACATCAATTAAAACTGAATACCATCGGAAACTATCCAAGTGGAGATCATCTAAGCTGATCAGTGAGGTGGAATTCAAATATTTGAAAATTGATAATCCCATCACGCCCATATTATATTTCATCCCTAAAGCGCATAAAGATCCTTTACACCCACCGGGCAGGCCCATCATTTCTGCCAGAGGCAGCCTTCTTGAACACACTTCTGTCTATATTGATTATTTTTTACAGGGGTATGTGCACAAGTTAGGATCATACATACGAGACACTGGGGATTTTTTAACAAAAATAAGAGACGTGGAATGGGTCGAAGGAGATTGGCTTATAGCTTTGGATGTGTCATCCCTGTATACAAGCATTACACACAGTGACGGCATCAGAGCAGTCGAACATTATTTATCAAGAAGGGATCCAGAATTCAATGATCATAATGTGATGCTTCTAAATATGTTGCAATTTTGTCTCGACAATAATGTGTTTTTATTTAACCAACAACTTTATCGCCAATTACAGGGAGTGGCAATGGGGGCCAGCTTCTCCCCTAGCTTCGCATGTTTGCACATGGGGGCTTGGGAGGAGCTGGTCCTGGGCCAGGAATACCAATATAATATCCGCAACAATTTAGTTGCTTGGTATCCTTTCATTGACGATTTGCTGGTTATTTGGAGGGGAAGCAAAGAGGAAGCATTAAAATTCATTGATGACATTAATGATAATGAATTAAACTTGAGATTCACTGCTACCCTAAGTCAGGACACAGTTACGTTTTTGGATACTGAATTATACATATGTGATGGGCACCTAGAGTCTAGAATTTTCCGAAAATCCACTGCTGGAAACAGCATACTGCATGCTGCAAGAGCACACCCTGCACACTTGGTATCTAGCATCCCCTATGGGGAGATGCTACGACGACTACGGCGAGTGTGCAGCAACCCAACTGACCTAGAGAGGGCACAGGAGGAAACAGGAAAGCAGGATACGTTTCCTGGAAAGAGGATATTCAAGCCAGTTGATCCATAAAGCCAAAGAGAAATCTATGCTACTATCTAGGGAGGACCTAGTGACCAAGAAAATTGATCAACAGGCAGTAGCCATAGTAGAGACGGGAGGTAGGAAGAAAAAGGATAAATCTAACTTCCGCATAATCACTGGATATAGCAGACAACATCAGCAGATTTATAGGATCATGAACAAACATTGGTCCTTGGTAACCAATGATGCCATTATGGGTACCACCCTTCCCAAAAGAGTGTCTTTAACTTATAGCAGGGCACCCTCTTTACGAGATCATCTGGTGGAAACCAATCCAGAACCCTATGTCAAATCTGCTTGGTGGCAACAGCATAAGGGTTTTATCGGTGTAAAACCTGTAAGGCCTGCCTCCATGGAGAAAACACTAAGACCTACAGGGATGGGTTTACTTACTTCCAACATCCCATCACGCAGGTATTAACCTGCAAGACTGAATTTGCGGTGTATATCCTGCAATGTCCCTGCCTATTAAAATACGTGATTCAGAAAAGGGGGTGGTGATGAACAGAGTGCCTGAATTAAGCAGACCACTCTTACCCAGTCCACAGATCAGGGCTTGATCCATCACCGTTTTTTAGCTCACTGCACCATCCCAGCTCAGAACTTGGCTATATGCAAATTAGTCTGTTCCTGTCCCAGTGCATGATGGGAACAGGGCAAACCAAACTACCAAGCCAATTCTTATACTGGGAAGGAAACAAGCTTCCGGGGACCGGTTTCTGCCATTTCAGGCGTCGTCGGCCCGGCTTGCTTGAATCCTGATGGTGCAATGAGCAAGGGACTCACATCTGAGTATACCCTTCCACGCTTATGGTGGACAAAATGATTCAGAAAAGGGGGTGGTGATGAACAGAGTGCCTGAATTAAGCAGACCACTCTTACCCAGTCCACAGATCAGGGCTTGATCCATCACCGTTTTTTAGCTCACTGCACCCTCCCAGCTCAGAACTTGGCTATATGCAAATTAGTCTGTTCCTGTCCCAGTGCATGATGGGAACAGGGCAAACCAAACTACCAAGCCAATTCTTATACTGGGAAGGAAACAAGCTTCCGGGGACCAGTTTCTGCCATTTCAGGCGTCGTCGGCCCGGCTTGCTTGAATCCTGATGGTGCAATGAGCAAGGGACTCACATCTGAGTATACCCTTCCACGCTTATGGTGGACAAAATGATTCAGAAAAGGGGGTGGTGATGAACAGAGTGCCTGAATTAAGCAGACCACTCTTACCCAGTCCACAGATCAGGGCTTGATCCATCACTGTTTTTTAGCTCACTGCACCATCCCAGCTCAGAACTTGGCTATATGCAAATTAGTCTGTTCCTGTCCCAGTGCATGATGGGAACAGGGCAAACCAAACTACCGAGCCAATTCTTATACTGGGAAGGAAACAAGCTTCCGGGGACCGGTTTCTGCCATTTCAGGCGTCGTCGGCCCGGCTTGCTTGAATCCTGATGGTGCAATGAGCAAGGGACCCACATCTGAGTATACCCTTCGACGCTTATGGTGGACAAAATGATTCAGAAAAGGGGGTGGTGATGAACAGAGTGCCTGAATTAAGCAGACCACTCTTACCCAGTCCACAGATCAGGGCTTGATCCATCACCGTTTTTTAGCTCACTGCACCATCCCAGCTCAGAACTTGGCTATATGCAAATTAGTCTGTTCCTGTCCCAGTGCATGATGGGAACAGGGCAAACCAAACTACCAAGCCAATTCTTATACTGGGAAGGAAACAAGCTTCCGGGGACCGCTTTCTGCCATTTCAGGCGTCGTCGGCCCGGCTTGCTTGAATCCTGATGGTGCAATGAGCAAGGGACTCACATCTGAGTATAACCTTCCACGCTTATGGTGGACAAAATGATTCAGAAAAGGCGGTGGTGATGAACAGAGTGCCTGAATTAAGTAGACCACTCTTACCCAGTCCACAGATCAGGGCTTGATCCATCACCGTTTTTTAGCTCACTGCACCATCCCAGCTCAGAACTTGGCTATATGCAAATTAGTCTGTTCCTGTCCCAGTGCATGATGGGAACAGGGCAAACCAAACTACCAAGCCAATTCTTATACTGGGAAGGAAACAAGCTTCCGGGGACCGGTTTCTGCCATTTCAGGCGTCGTCGGCCCGGCTTGCTTGAATCCTGATGGTGCAATGAGCAAGGGACTCACATCTGAGTATACCCTTCCACGCTTATGGTGGACAAAATGATTCAGAAAAGGGGGTGGTGATGAACAGAGTGCCTGAATTAAGCAGACCACTCTTACCCAGTCCACAGATCAGGGCTTGATCCATCACCGTTTTTTAGCTCACTGCACCATCCCAGCTCAGAACTTGGCTATATGCAAATTAGTCTGTTCCTGTCCCAGTGCATGATGGGAACAGGGCAAACCAAACTACCAAGCCAATTCTTATACTGGGAAGGAAACAAGCTTCCGGGGACCAGTTTCTGCCATTTCAGGCGTCGTCGGCCTGGCTTGCTTGAATCCTGATGGTGCAATGAGCAAGGGACTCACATCTGAGTATACCCTTCCACGCTTATGGTGGACAAAATGATTCAGAAAAGGGGGTGGTGATGAACAGAGTGCCTGAATTAAGCAGACCACTCTTACCCAGTCCACAGATCAGGGCTTGATCCATCACCGTTTTTTAGCTCACTGCACCATCCCAGCTCAGAACTTGGCTATATGCAAATTAGTCTGTTCCTGTCCCAGTGCATGATGGGAACAGGGCAAACCAAACTACCAAGCCAATTCTTATACTGGGAAGGAAACAAGCTTCCGGGGACCGGTTTCTGCCATTTCAGGCGTCGTCGGCCCGGCTTGCTTGAATCCTGATGGTGCAATGAGCAAGGGACTCACATCTGAGTATACCCTTTCACGCTTATGGTGGACAAAATGATTCAGAAAAGGGGGTGGTGATGAACAGAGTGCCTGAATTAAGCAGACCACTCTTACCCAGTCCACAGATCAGGGCTTGATCCATTACCGTTTTTTAGCTCACTGCACCATCCCAGCTCAGAACTTGGCTATATGCAAATTAGTCTGTTCCTGTCCCAGTGCATGATGGGAACAGGGCAAACCAAACTACCAAGCCAATTCTTATACTGGGAAGGAAACAAGCTTCCGGGGACCGGTTTCTGCCATTTCAGGCGTCGTCGGCCCGACTTGCTTGAATCCTGATGGTGTAATGAGCAAGGGACTCACATCTGAGTATACCCTTCCACGCTTATGGTGGACAAAATGATTCAGAAAAGGGGGTGGTGATGAACAGAGTGCCTGAATTAAGCAGACCACTCTTACCCAGTCCACAGATCAGGGCTTGATCCATCACCGTTTTTTAGCTCACTGCACCATCCCAGCTCAGAACTTGGCTATATGCAAATTAGTCTGTTCCTGTCCCAGTGCATGATGGGAACAGGGCAAACCAAACTACCAAGCCAATTCTTATACTGGGAAGGAAACAAGCTTCCGGGGACCGGTTTCTGCCATTTCAGGCGTCGTCGGCCCGGCTTGCTTGAATCCTGATGGTGCAATGAGCAAGGGACTCACATCTGAGTATACCCTTCCACGCTTATGGTGGACAAAATGATTCAGAAAAGGGGGTGGTGATTAACAGAGTGCCTGAATTAAGCAGACCACTCTTACCCAGTCCACAGATCAGGGCTTGATCCATCACCGTTTTTTAGCTCACTGCACCATCCCAGCTCAGAACTTGGCTATATGCACATTAGTCTGTTCCTGTCCCAGTGCATGATGGGAACAGGGCAAACCAAACTACCAAGCCAATTCTTATACTGGGAAGGAAACAAGCTTCCGGGGACCGGTTTCTGCCATTTCAGGCATCCTCGGCCCGGCTTGCTTGAATCCTGATGGTGCAATGAGCAAGGGACTCACATCTGAGTATACCCTTCCACACTTATGGTGGACAAAATGATTCAGAAAAGGGGGTGGTGATGAACAGAGTGCCTGAATTAAGCAGACCACTCTTACCCAGTCCACATATCAGGGCTTGATCCATCACCGTTTTTTAGCTCACTGCACCAACCCAGCTCAGAACTTGGCTATATGCAAATTAGTCTGTTCCTGTCCCAGTGCATGATGGGAACAGGGCAAACCAAACTACCAAGCCAATTCTTATACTGGGAAGGAAACAAGCTTCCGGGGACCGCTTTCTGCCATTTCAGGCGTCGTCGGCCCGGCTTGCTTGAATCCTGATGGTGCAATGAGCAAGGGACTCACATCTGAGTATAACCTTCCACGCTTATGGTGGACAAAATGATTCAGAAAAGGCGGTGGTGATGAACAGAGTGCCTGAATTAAGTAGACCACTCTTACCCAGTCCACAGATCAGGGCTTGATCCATCACCGTTTTTTAGCTCACTGCACCATCCCAGCTCAGAACTTGGCTATATGCAAATTAGTCTGTTCCTGTCCCAGTGCATGATGGGAACAGGGCAAACCAAACTACCAAGCCAATTCTTATACTGGGAAGGAAACAAGCTTCCGGGGACCGGTTTCTGCCATTTCAGGCGTCGTCGGCCCGGCTTGCTTGAATCCTGATGGTGCAATGAGCAAGGGACTCACATCTGAGTATACCCTTCCACGCTTATGGTGGACAAAATGATTCAGAAAAGGGGGTGGTGATGAACAGAGTGCCTGAATTAAGCAGACCACTCTTACCCAGTACACAGATCAGGGCTTGATCCATCACCGTTTTTTAGCTCACTGCACCATCCCAGCTCAGAACTTGGCTATATGCAAATTAGTCTGTTCCTGTCCCAGTGCATGATGGGAACAGGGCAAACCAAACTACCAAGCCAATTCTTATACTGGGAAGGAAACAAGCTTCCGGGGACCAGTTTCTGCCATTTCAGGCGTCGTCGGCCCGGCTTGCTTGAATCCTGATGGTGCAATGAGCAAGGGACTCACATCTGAGTATACCCTTCCACGCTTATGGTGGACAAAATGATTCAGAAAAGGGGGTGGTGATGAACAGAGTGCCTGAATTAGGCAGACCACTCTTACCCAGTCCACAGATCAGGGCTTGATCCATCACCGTTTTTTAGCTCACTGCACCATCCCAGCTCAGAACTTGGCTATATGCAAATTAGTCTGTTCCTGTCCCAGTGCATGATGGGAACAGGGCAAACCAAACTACCAAGCCAATTCTTATACTGGGAAGGGAACAAGCTTCCGGGGACCGGTTTCTGCCATTTCAGGCGTCGTCGGCCCGACTTGCTTGAATCCTGATGGTGTAATGAGCAAGGGACTCACATCTGAGTATACCCTTCCACGCTTATGGTGGACAAAATGATTCAGAAAAGGGGGTGGTGATGAACAGAGTGCCTGAATTAAGCAGACCACTCTTACCCAGTCCACAGATCAGGGCTTGATCCATCACCGTTTTTTAGCTCACTGCACCATCCCAGCTCAGAACTTGGCTATATGCAAATTAGTCTGTTCCTGTCCCAGTGCATGATGGGAACAGGGCAAACCAAACTACCAAGCCAATTCTTATACTGGGAAGGAAACAAGCTTCCGGGGACCGGTTTCTGCCATTTCAGGCGTCGTCGGCCCGGCTTGCTTGAATCCTGATGGTGCAATGAGCAAGGGACTCACATCTGAGTATACCCTTCCACGCTTATGGTGGACAAAATGATTCAGAAAAGGGGGTGGTGATTAACAGAGTGCCTGAATTAAGCAGACCACTCTTACCCAGTCCACAGATCAGGGCTTGATCCATCACCGTTTTTTAGCTCACTGCACCATCCCAGCTCAGAACTTGGCTATATGCACATTAGTCTGTTCCTGTCCCAGTGCATGATGGGAACAGGGCAAATCAAACTTCCAAGCCAATTCTTATACTGGGAAGGAAACAAGCTTCCGGGGACCGGTTTCTGCCATTTCAGGCATCGTCGGCCCGGCTTGCTTGAATCCTGATGGTGCAATGAGCAAGGGACTCACATCTGAGTATACCCTTCCACACTTATGGTGGACAAAATGATTCAGAAAAGGGGGTGGTGATGAACAGAGTGCCTGAATTAAGCAGACCACTCTTACCCAGTCCACATATCAGGGCTTGATCCATCACCGTTTTTTAGCTCACTGCACCATCCCAGCTCAGAACTTGGCTATATGCAAATTAGTCTGTTCCTGTCCCAGTGCATGATGGGAACAGGGCAAACCAAACTACCAAGCCAATTCTTATACTGGGAAGGAAACAAGCTTCCGGGGACCGGTTTCTGCCATTTCAGGCGTCGTCGGCCCGGCTTGCTTGAATCCTGATGGTGCAATGAGCAAGGGACTCACATCTGAGTATACCCTTCCACGCTTATGGTGGACAAAATGATTCAGAAAAGGGGGTGGTGATGAACAGAGTGCCTGAATTAAGCAGACCACTCTTACCCAGTCCACAGATCAGGGCTTGATCCATCACCGTTTTTTAGCTCACTGCACCATCCCAGCTCAGAACTTGGCTATATGCAAATTAGTCTGTTCCTGTCCCAGTGCATGATGGGAACAGGGCAAACCAAACTACCAAGCCAATTCTTATACTGGGAAGGAAACAAGCTTCCGGGGACCGGTTTCTGCCATTTCAGGCGTCGTCGGCCCGGCTTGCTTGAATCCTGATGGTGCAATGAGCAAGGGACTCACATCTGAGTATACCCTTCCACGCTTATGGTGGACAAAATGATTCAGAAAAGGGGGTGGTGATGAACAGAGTGCCTGAATTAAGCAGACCACTCTTACCCAGTCCACAGATCAGGGCTTGATCCATCACCGTTTTTTAGCTCACTGCACCATCCCAGCTCAGAACTTGGCTATATGCAAATTAGTCTGTTCCTGTCCCAGTGCATGATGGGAACTGGGCAAACCAAACTACCAAGCCAATTCTTATACTGGGAAGGAAACAAGCTTCCGGGGACCGCTTTCTGCCATTTCAGGCGTCGTCGGCCCGGCTTGCTTGAATCCTGATGGTGCAATGAGCAAGGGACTCACATTTGAGTATAACCTTCCACGCTTATGGTGGACAAAATGATTCAGAAAAGGCGGTGGTGATGAACAGAGTGCCTGAATTAAGTAGACCACTCTTACCCAGTCCACAGATCAGGGCTTGATCCATCACCGTTTTTTAGCTCACTGCACCATCCCAGCTCAGAACTTGGCTATATGCAAATTAGTCTGTTCCTGTCCCAGTGCATGATGGGAACAGGGCAAACCAAACTACCAAGCCAATTCTTATACTGGGAAGGAAACAAGCTTCCGGGGACCGGTTTCTGCCATTTCAGGCGTCGTCGGCCCGGCTTGCTTGAATCCTGATGGTGCAATGAGCAAGGGACTCACATCTGAGTATACCCTTCCACGCTTATGGTGGACAAAATGATTCAGAAAAGGGGGTGGTGATGAACAGAGTGCCTGAATTAAGCAGACCACTCTTACCCAGTCCACAGATCAGGGCTTGATCCATCACCGTTTTTTAGCTCACTGCACCATCCCAGCTCAGAACTTGGCTATATGCAAATTAGTCTGTTCCTGTCCCAGTGCATGATGGGAACAGGGCAAACCAAACTACCAAGCCAATTCTTATACTGGGAAGGAAACAAGCTTCTGGGGACCGGTTTCTGCCATTTCAGGCGTCGTCGGCCCGGCTTGCTTGAATCCTGATGGTGCAATGAGCAAGGGACTCACATCTGAGTATACCCTTCCACGCTTATGGTGGACAAAATGATTCAGAAAAGGGGGTGGTGATGAACAGAGTGCCTGAATTAAGCAGACCACTCTTACCCAGTCCACAGATCAGGGCTTGATCCATCACCGTTTTTTAGCTCACTGAACCATCCCAGCTCAGAACTTGGCTATATGCAAATTAGTCTGTTCCTGTCCCAGTGCATGATGGGAACAGGGCAAACCAAACTACCAAGCCAATTCTTATACTGGGAAGGAAACAAGCTTCCGGGGACCGGTCTCTGCCATTTCAGGCGTCGTCGGCCCGGCTTGCTTGAATCCTGATGGTGCAATGAGCAAGGGACTCAAATCTCAGTATACCCTTCCACGCTTATGGTGGACAAAATGATTCAGAAAAGGGGGTGGTGATGAACAGAGTGCCTGAATTAAGCAGACCACTCTTACCCAGTCCACAGATCAGGGCTTGATCCATCACCGTTTTTTAGCTCACTGCACCCTCCCAGCTCAGAACTTGGCTATATGCAAATTAGTCTGTTCCTGTCCCAGTGCATGATGGGAACAGGGCAAACCAAACTACCAAGCCAATTCTTATACTGGGAAGGAAACAAGCTTCCGGGGACCGGTTTCTGCCATTTCAGGCGTCGTCGGCCCGGCTTGCTTGAATCCTGATGGTGCAATGAGCAAGGGACTCACATCTGAGTATACCCTTCCACGCTTATGGTGGACAAAATGATTCAGAAAAGGGGGTGGTGATGAACAGAGTGCCTGAATTAAGCAGACCACTCTTACCCAGTCCACATATCAGGGCTTGATCCATCACCGTTTTTTAGCTCACTGCACCATCCCAGCCCAGAACTTGGCTATATGCAAATTAGTCTGTTCCTGTCCCAGTGCATGATGGGAACAGGGCAAACCAAACTACCAAGCCAATTCTTATACTGGGAAGGAAACAAGCTTCCGGGGACCGGTTTCTGCCATTTCAGGCGTCGTCGGCCCGGCTTGCTTGAATCCTGATGGTGCAATGAGCAAGGGACTCAAATCTCAGTATACCCTTCCACGCTTATGGTGGACAAAATGATTCAGAAAAGGGGGTGGTGATGAACAGAGTGCCTGAATTAAGCAGACCACTCTTACCCAGTCCACAGATCAGGGCTTGATCCATCACCGTTTTTTAGCTCACTGCACCCTCCCAGCTCAGAACTTGGCTATATGCAAATTAGTCTGTTCCTGTCCCAGTGCATGATGGGAACAGGGCAAACCAAACTACCAAGCCAATTCTTATACTGGGAAGGAAACAAGCTTCCGGGGACCGGTTTCTGCCATTTCAGGCGTCGTCGGCCCGGCTTGCTTGAATCCTGATGGTGCAATGAGCAAGGGACTCACATCTGAGTATACCCTTCCACGCTTATGGTGGACAAAATGATTCAGAAAAGGGGGTGGTGATGAACAGAGTGCCTGAATTAAGCAGACCACTCTTACCCAGTCCACATATCAGGGCTTGATCCATCACCGTTTTTTAGCTCACTGCACCATCCCAGCCCAGAACTTGGCTATATGCAAATTAGTCTGTTCCTGTCCCAGTGCATGATGGGAACAGGGCAAACCAAACTACCAAGCCAATTCTTATACTGGGAAGGAAACAAGCTTCCGGGGACCGGTTTCTGCCATTTCAGGCGTCGTCGGCCCGGCTTGCTTGAATCCTGATGGTGCAATGAGCAAGGGACTCACATCTAAGTATACCCTTCCACGCTTATGGTGGACAAAATGATTCAGAAAAGGGGGTGGTGATGAACAGAGTGCCTGAATTAAGCAGACCACTCTTACCCAGTCCAAAGATCAGAGCTTGATCCATCACCATTTTTTAGCTCACTGCACCATCCCAGCTCAGAACTTGGCTATATGCAAATTAGTCTGTTCCTGTCCCAGTGCATGATGGGAACAGGGCAAACCAAACTACCAAGCCAATTCTTATACTGGGAAGGAAACAAGCTTCCGGGGACCGGTTTCTGCCATTTCAGGCGTCGTCGGCCCGGCTTGCTTGAATCCTGATGGTGCAATGAGCAAGGGACTCACATCTGAGTATACCCTTCCACGCTTATGGTGGACAAAATGATTCAGAAAAGGGGGTGGTGATGAACAGAGTGCCTGAATTAAGTAGACCACTCTTACCCAGTCCACAGATCAGGGCTTGATCCATCACCGTTTTTTAGCTCACTGCACCATCCCAGCTCAGAACTTGGCTATATGCAAATTAGTCTGTTCCTGTCCCAGTGCATGATGGGAACAGGGCAAACCAAACTACCAAGCCAATTCTTATACTGGGAAGGAAACAAGCTTCCGGGGACCGGTTTCTGCCATTTCAGGCGTCGTCGGCCCGGCTTGCTTGAATCCTGATGGTGCAATGAGCAAGGGACTCACATCTGAGTATACCCTTCCACGCTTATGGTGGACAAAATGATTCAGAAAAGGGGGTGGTGATGAACAGAGTGCCTGAATTAAGCAGACCACTCTTACCCAGTCCACAGATCAGGGCTTGATCCATCACCGTTTTTTAGCTCACTGCACCATCCCAGCTCAGAACTTGGCTATATGCAAATTAGTCTGTTCCTGTCCCAGTGCATGATGGGAACAGGGCAAACCAAACTACCAAGCCAATTCTTATACTGGGAAGGAAACAAGCTTCCGGGGACCGGTTTCTGCCATTTCAGGCGTCGTCGGCCCGGCTTGCTTGAATCCTGATGGTGCAATGAGCAAGGGACTCACATCTGAGTATACCCTTCCACGCTTATTGTGGACAAAATGATTCAGAAAAGGGGGTGGTGATGAACAGAGTGCCTGAATTAAGCAGACCACTCTTACCCAGTCCACAGATCAGGGCTTGATCCATCACCGTTTTTTAGCTCACTGCACCATCCCAGCTCAGAACTTGGCTATATGCAAATTAGTCTGTTCCTGTCCCAGTGCATGATGGGAACAGGGCAAACCAAACTACCAAGCCAATTCTTATACTGGGAAGGAAACAAGCTTCCGGGGACCGGTTTCTGCCATTTCAGGCGTCGTCGGACCGGCTTGCTTGAATCCTGATGGTGCAATGAGCAAGGGACTCACATCTGAGTATACCCTTCCACGCTTATGGTGGACAAAATGATTCAGAAAAGGGGGTGGTGATGAACAGAGTGCCTGAATTAAGCAGACCACTCTTACCCAGTCCACAGATCAGGGCTTGATCCATCACCGTTTTTTAGCTCACTGCACCATCCCAGCTCAGAACTTGGCTATATGCAAATTAGTCTGTTCCTGTCCCAGTGCATGATGGGAACAGGGCAAACCAAACTCCCAAGCCAATTCTTATACTGGGAAGGAAACAAGCTTCCGGGGACCGGTTTCTGCCATTTCAGGCGTCGTCGGCCCGGCTTGCTTGAATCCTGATGGTGCAATGAGCAAGGGACTCACATCTGAGTATACCCTTCCACGCTTATGGTGGACAAAATGATTCAGAAAAGGGGGTGGTGATGAACAGAGTGCCTGAATTAAGCAGACCACTCTTACCCAGTCCACAGATCAGGGCTTGATCCATCACCGTTTTTTAGCTCACTGCACCATCCCAGCTCAGAACTTGGCTATATGCAAATTAGTCTGTTCCTGTCCCAGTGCATGATGGGAACAGGGCAAACCAAACTACCAAGCCAATTCTTATACTGGGAAGGAAACAAGCTTCCGGGGACTGGTTTCTGCCATTTCAGGCATCGTCGGCCCGGCTTGCTTGAATCCTGATGGTGCAATGAGCAAGGGACTCACATCTGAGTATACCCTTCCACGCTTATGGTGGACAAAATGATTCAGAAAAGGGGGTGGTGATGAACAGAGTGCCTGAATTAAGCAGACCACTCTTACCCAGTCCACAGATCAGGGCTTGATCCATCACCGTTTTTTAGCTCACTGCACCATCCCAGCTCAGAAATTGGCTATATGCAAATTAGTCTGTTCCTGTCCCAGTGCATGATGGGAACAGGGCAAACCAAACTACCAAGCCAATTCTTATACTGGGAAGGAAACAAGCTTCCGGGGACCGGTTTCTGCCATTTCAGGCGTCGTCGGCCCGGCTTGCTTGAATCCTGATGGTGCAATGAGCAAGGGACTCACATCTGAGTATACCCTTCCACGCTTATGGTGGACAAAATGATTCAGAAAAGGGGGTGGTGATGAACAGAGTGCCTGAATTAAGCAGACCACTCTTACCCAGTCCACAGATCAGGGCTTGATCCATCACCGTTTTTTAGCTCACTGCACCATCCCAGCTCAGAACTTGGCTATATGCAAATTAGTCTGTTCCTGTCCCAGTGCATGATGGGAACAGGGCAAACCAAACTACCAAGCCAATTCTTATACTGGGAAGGAAACAAGCTTCCGGGGACCGGTTTCTGCCATTTCAGGCGTCGTCGGCCCGGCTTGCTTGAATCCTGATGGTGCAATGAGCAAGGGACTCACATCTGAGTATACCCTTCCACGCTTATGGTGGACAAAATGATTCAGAAAAGGGGGTGGTGATGAACAGAGTGCCTGAATTAAGCAGACCACTCTTACCCAGTCCACAGATCAGAGCTTGATCCATCACCGTTTTTTAGCTCACTGCACCATCCCAGCTCAGAACTTGGCTATATGCAAATTAGTCTGTTCCTGTCCCAGTGCATGATGGGAACAGGGCAAACCAAACTACCAAGCCAATTCTTATACTGGGAAGGAAACAAGCTTCCGGGGACCGCTTTCTGCCATTTCAGGCGTCTTTGGCCCGGCTTGCTTGAATCCTGATGGTGCAATGAGCAAGGGACTCACATCTGAGTATACCCTTCCACGCTTATGGTGGACAAAATGATTCAGAAAAGGGGGTGGTGATGAACAGAGTGCCTGAATTAAGCAGACCACTCTTACCCAGTCCACAGATCAGGGCTTGATCCATCACCGTTTTTTAGCTCACTGCACCATCCCAGCTCAGAACTTGGCTATATGCAAATTAGTCTGTTCCTGTCCCAGTGCATGATGGGAACAGGGCAAACCAAACTACCAAGCCAATTCTTATACTGGGAAGGAAACAAGCTTCCGGGGACCGGTTTCTGCCATTTCAGGCGTCGTCGGCCCGGCTTGCTTGAATCCTGATGGTGCAATGAGCAAGGGACTCACATCTGAGTATACCCTTCCACGCTTATGGTGGACAAAATGATTCAGAAAAGGGGGTGGTGATGAACAGAGTGCCTGAATTAAGCAGACCACTCTTACCCAGTCCACAGATCAGGGCTTGATCCATCACCGTTTTTTAGCTCACTGCACCATCCCAGCTCAGAACTTGGCTATATGCAAATTAGTCTGTTCCTGTCCCAGTGCATGATGGGAACAGGGCAAACCAAACTACCAAGCCAATTCTTATACTGGGAAGGAAACAAGCTTCCGGGGACCGGTTTCTGCCATTTCAGGCGTCGTCGGCCCGGCTTGCTTGAATCCTGATGGTGCAATGAGCAAGGGACTCACATCTGAGTATACCCTTCCACGCTTATGGTGGACAAAATGATTCAGAAAAGGGGGTGGTGATGAACAGAGTGCCTGAATTAAGCAGACCACTCTTACCCAGTCCACAGATCAGGGCTTGATCCATCACCGTTTTTTAGCTCACTGCACCATCCCAGCTCAGAACTTGGCTATATGCAAATTAGTCTGTTCCTGTCCCAGTGCATGATGGGAACAGGGCAAACCAAACTACCAAGCCAATTCTTATACTGGGAAGGAAACAAGCTTCCGGGGACCGGTTTCTGCCATTTCAGGCGTCGTCGGCCCGGCTTGCTTGAATCCTGATGGTGCAATGAGCAAGGGACTCACATCTGAGTATACCCTTCCACGCTTATGGTGGACAAAATGATTCAGAAAAGGGGGTGGTGATGAACAGAGTGCCTGAATTAAGCAGACCACTCTTACCCAGTCCACAGATCAGGGCTTGATCCATCACCGTTTTTTAGCTCACTGCACCATCCCAGCTCAGAAATTGGCTATATGCAAATTAGTCTGTTCCTGTCCCAGTGCATGATGGGAACAGGGCAAACCAAACTACCAAGCCAATTCTTATACTGGGAAGGAAACAAGCTTCCGGGGACCGGTTTCTGCCATTTCAGGCGTCGTCGGCCCGGCTTGCTTGAATCCTGATGGTGCAATGAGCAAGGGACTCACATCTGAGTATACCCTTCCACGCTTATGGTGGACAAAATGATTCAGAAAAGGGGGTGGTGATGAACAGAGTGCCTGAATTAAGCAGACCACTCTTACCCAGTCCACAGATCAGGGCTTGATCCATCACCGTTTTTTAGCTCACTGCACCATCCCAGCTCAGAACTTGGCTATATGCAAATTAGTCTGTTCCTGTCCCAGTGCATGATGGGAACAGGGCAAACCAAACTACCAAGCCAATTCTTATACTGGGAAGGAAACAAGCTTCCGGGGACCGGTTTCTGCCATTTCAGGCGTCGTCGGCCCGGCTTGCTTGAATCCTGATGGTGCAATGAGCAAGGGACTCACATCTGAGTATACCCTTCCACGCTTATGGTGGACAAAATGATTCAGAAAAGGGGGTGGTGATGAACAGAGTGCCTGAATTAAGCAGACCACTCTTACCCAGTCCACAGATCAGAGCTTGATCCATCACCGTTTTTTAGCTCACTGCACCATCCCAGCTCAGAACTTGGCTATATGCAAATTAGTCTGTTCCTGTCCCAGTGCATGATGGGAACAGGGCAAACCAAACTACCAAGCCAATTCTTATACTGGGAAGGAAACAAGCTTCCGGGGACCGCTTTCTGCCATTTCAGGCGTCTTTGGCCCGGCTTGCTTGAATCCTGATGGTGCAATGAGCAAGGGACTCACATCTGAGTATACCCTTCCACGCTTATGGTGGACAAAATGATTCAGAAAAGGGGGTGGTGATGAACAGAGTGCCTGAATTAAGCAGACCACTCTTACCCAGTCCACAGATCAGGGCTTGATCCATCACCGTTTTTTAGCTCACTGCACCATCCCAGCTCAGAACTTGGCTATATGCAAATTAGTCTGTTCCTGTCCCAGTGCATGATGGGAACAGGGCAAACCAAACTACCAAGCCAATTCTTATACTGGGAAGGAAACAAGCTTCCGGGGACCGGTTTCTGCCATTTCAGGCGTCGTCGGCCCGGCTTGCTTGAATCCTGATGGTGCAATGAGCAAGGGACTCACATCTGAGTATACCCTTCCACGCTTATGGTGGACAAAATGATTCAGAAAAGGGGGTGGTGATGAACAGAGTGCCTGAATTAAGCAGACCACTCTTACCCAGTCCACAGATCAGGGCTTGATCCATCACCGTTTTTTAGCTCACTGCACCATCCCAGCTCAGAACTTGGCTATATGCAAATTAGTCTGTTCCTGTCCCAGTGCATGATGGGAACAGGGCAAACCAAACTACCAAGCCAATTCTTATACTGGGAAGGAAACAAGCTTCCGGGGACCGGTTTCTGCCATTTCAGGCGTCGTCGGCCCGGCTTGCTTGAATCCTGATGGTGCAATGAGCAAGGGACTCACATCTGAGTATACCCTTCCACGCTTATGGTGGACAAAATGATTCAGAAAAGGGGGTGGTGATGAACAGAGTGCCTGAATTAAGCAGACCACTCTTACCCAGTCCACAGATCAGGGCTTGATCCATCACCGTTTTTTAGCTCACTGCACCATCCCAGCTCAGAACTTGGCTATATGCAAATTAGTCTGTTCCTGTCCCAGTGCATGATGGGAACAGGGCAAACCAAACTACCAAGCCAATTCTTATACTGGGAAGGAAACAAGCTTCCGGGGACCGGTTTCTGCCATTTCAGGCGTCGTCGGCCCGGCTTGCTTGAATCCTGATGGTGCAATGAGCAAGGGACTCACATCTGAGTATACCCTTCCACGCTTATGGTGGACAAAATGATTCAGAAAAGGGGGTGGTGATGAACAGAGTGCCTGAATTAAGCAGACCACTCTTACCCAGTCCACAGATCAGGGCTTGATCCATCACCGTTTTTTAGCTCACTGCACCATCCCAGCTCAGAACTTGGCTATATGCAAATTAGTCTGTTCCTGTCCCAGTGCATGATGGGAACAGGGCAAACCAAACTACCAAGCCAATTCTTATACTGGGAAGGAAACAAGCTTCCGGGGACCGGTTTCTGCCATTTCAGGCATCGTCGGCCCGGCTTGCTTGAATCCTGATGGTGCAATGAGCAAGGGACTCACATCTGAGTATACCCTTCCACGCTTATGGTGGACAAAATGATTCAGAAAAGGGGGTGGTGATGAACAGAGTGCCTGAATTAAGCAGACCACTCTTACCCAGTCCACAGATCAGGGCTTGATCCATCACCGTTTTTTAGCTCACTGCACCATCCCAGCTCAGAACTTGGCTATATGCAAATTAGTCTGTTCCTGTCCCAGTGCATGATGGGAACAGGGAAAACCAAACTACCAAGCCAATTCTTATACTGGGAAGGAAACAAGCTTCCGGGGACCGGTTTCTGCCATTTCAGGCGTCGTCGGCCCGGCTTGCTTGAATCCTGATGGTGCAATGAGCAAGGGACTCACATCTGAGTATACCCTTCCACGCTTATGGTGGACAAAATGATTCAGAAAAGGGGGTGGTGATGTACAGAGTGCCTGAATTAAGCAGACCACTCTTACCCAGTCCACAGATCAGGGCTTGATCCATCACCGTTTTTTAGCTCACTGCACCATCCCAGCTCAGAACTTGGCTATATGCAAATTAGTCTGTTCCTGTCCCAGTGCATGATGGGAACAGGGCAAACCAAACTACCAAGCCAATTCTTATACTGGGAAGGAAACAAGCTTCCGGGGACCGGTTTCTGCCATTTCAGGCGTCGTCGGCCCGGCTTGCTTGAATCCTGATGGTGCAATGAGCAAGGGACTCACATCTGAGTATACCCTTCCACGCTTATGGTGGACAAAATGATTCAGAAAAGGGGGTGGTGATGAACAGAGTGCCTGAATTAAGCAGACCACTCTTACCCAGTCCACAGATCAGGGCTTGATCCATCACCGTTTTTTAGCTCACTGCACCATCCCAGCTCAGAACTTGGCTATATGCAAATTAGTCTGTTCCTGTCCCAGTGCATGATGGGAACAGGGCAAACCAAACTACCAAGCCAATTCTTATACTGGGAAGGAAACAAGCTTCCGGGGACCGGTTTCTGCCATTTCAGGCGTCGTCGGCCCGGCTTGCTTGAATCCTGATGGTGCAATGAGCAAGGGACTCACATCTGAGTATACCCTTCCACGCTTATGGTGGACAAAATGATTCAGAAAAGGGGGTGGTGATGAACAGAGTGCCTGAATTAAGCAGACCACTCTTACCCAGTCCAAAGATCAGAGCTTGATCCATCACCATTTTTTAGCTCACTGCACCATCCCAGCTCAGAACTTGGCTATATGCAAATTAGTCTGTTCCTGTCCCAGTGCATGATGGGAACAGGGCAAACCAAACTACCAAGCCAATTCTTATACTGGGAAGGAAACAAGCTTCCGGGGACCGCTTTCTGCCATTTCAGGCGTCTTCGGCCCGGCTTGCTTGAATCCTGATGGTGCAATGAGCAAGGGACTCACATCTGAGTATACCCTTCCACGCTTATGGTGGACAAAATGATTCAGAAAAGGGGGTGGTGATGAACAGAGTGCCTGAATTAAGCAGACCACTCTTACCCAGTCCACAGATCAGGGCTTGATCCATCACCGTTTTTTAGCTCACTGCACCATCCCAGCTCAGAACTTGGCTATATGCAAATTAGTCTGTTCCTGTCCCAGTGCATGATGGGAACAGGGCAAACCAAACTACCAAGCCAATTCTTATACTGGGAAGGAAACAAGCTTCCGGGGACCGGTTTCTGCCATTTCAGGCGTCGTCGGCCCGGCTTGCTTGAATCCTGATGGTGCAATGAGCAAGGGACTCACATCTGAGTATACCCTTCCACGCTTATGGTGGACAAAATGATTCAGAAAAGGGGGTGGTGATGAACAGAGTGCCTGAATTAAGCAGACCACTCTTACCCAGTCCACAGATCAGAGCTTGATCCATCACCGTTTTTTAGCTCACTGCACCATCCCAGCTCAGAACTTGGCTATATGCAAATTAGTCTGTTCCTGTCCCAGTGCATGATGGGAACAGGGCAAACCAAACTACCAAGCCAATTCTTATACTGGGAAGGAAACAAGCTTCCGGGGACCGCTTTCTGCCATTTCAGGCGTCTTTGGCCCGGCTTGCTTGAATCCTGATGGTGCAATGAGCAAGGGACTCACATCTGAGTATACCCTTCCACGCTTATGGTGGACAAAATGATTCAGAAAAGGGGGTGGTGATGAACAGAGTGCCTGAATTAAGCAGACCACTCTTACCCAGTCCACAGATCAGGGCTTGATCCATCACCGTTTTTTAGCTCACTGCACCATCCCAGCTCAGAACTTGGCTATATGCAAATTAGTCTGTTCCTGTCCCAGTGCATGATGGGAACAGGGCAAACCAAACTACCAAGCCAATTCTTATACTGGGAAGGAAACAAGCTTCCGGGGACCGGTTTCTGCCATTTCAGGCGTCGTCGGCCCGGCTTGCTTGAATCCTGATGGTGCAATGAGCAAGGGACTCACATCTGAGTATACCCTTCCACGCTTATGGTGGACAAAATGATTCAGAAAAGGGGGTGGTGATGAACAGAGTGCCTGAATTAAGCAGACCACTCTTACCCAGTCCACAGATCAGGGCTTGATCCATCACCGTTTTTTAGCTCACTGCACCATCCCAGCTCAGAACTTGGCTATATGCAAATTAGTCTGTTCCTGTCCCAGTGCATGATGGGAACAGGGCAAACCAAACTACCAAGCCAATTCTTATACTGGGAAGGAAACAAGCTTCCGGGGACCGGTTTCTGCCATTTCAGGCGTCGTCGGCCCGGCTTGCTTGAATCCTGATGGTGCAATGAGCAAGGGACTCACATCTGAGTATACCCTTCCACGCTTATGGTGGACAAAATGATTCAGAAAAGGGGGTGGTGATGAACAGAGTGCCTGAATTAAGCAGACCACTCTTACCCAGTCCACAGATCAGGGCTTGATCCATCACCGTTTTTTAGCTCACTGCACCATCCCAGCTCAGAACTTGGCTATATGCAAATTAGTCTGTTCCTGTCCCAGTGCATGATGGGAACAGGGCAAACCAAACTACCAAGCCAATTCTTATACTGGGAAGGAAACAAGCTTCCGGGGACCGGTTTCTGCCATTTCAGGCGTCGTCGGCCCGGCTTGCTTGAATCCTGATGGTGCAATGAGCAAGGGACTCACATCTGAGTATACCCTTCCACGCTTATGGTGGACAAAATGATTCAGAAAAGGGGGTGGTGATGAACAGAGTGCCTGAATTAAGCAGACCACTCTTACCCAGTCCACAGATCAGGGCTTGATCCATCACCGTTTTTTAGCTCACTGCACCATCCCAGCTCAGAACTTGGCTATATGCAAATTAGTCTGTTCCTGTCCCAGTGCATGATGGGAACAGGGCAAACCAAACTACCAAGCCAATTCTTATACTGGGAAGGAAACAAGCTTCCGGGGACCGGTTTCTGCCATTTCAGGCATCGTCGGCCCGGCTTGCTTGAATCCTGATGGTGCAATGAGCAAGGGACTCACATCTGAGTATACCCTTCCACGCTTATGGTGGACAAAATGATTCAGAAAAGGGGGTGGTGATGAACAGAGTGCCTGAATTAAGCAGACCACTCTTACCCAGTCCACAGATCAGGGCTTGATCCATCACCGTTTTTTAGCTCACTGCACCATCCCAGCTCAGAACTTGGCTATATGCAAATTAGTCTGTTCCTGTCCCAGTGCATGATGGGAACAGGGAAAACCAAACTACCAAGCCAATTCTTATACTGGGAAGGAAACAAGCTTCCGGGGACCGGTTTCTGCCATTTCAGGCGTCGTCGGCCCGGCTTGCTTGAATCCTGATGGTGCAATGAGCAAGGGACTCACATCTGAGTATACCCTTCCACGCTTATGGTGGACAAAATGATTCAGAAAAGGGGGTGGTGATGTACAGAGTGCCTGAATTAAGCAGACCACTCTTACCCAGTCCACAGATCAGGGCTTGATCCATCACCGTTTTTTAGCTCACTGCACCATCCCAGCTCAGAACTTGGCTATATGCAAATTAGTCTGTTCCTGTCCCAGTGCATGATGGGAACAGGGCAAACCAAACTACCAAGCCAATTCTTATACTGGGAAGGAAACAAGCTTCCGGGGACCGGTTTCTGCCATTTCAGGCGTCGTCGGCCCGGCTTGCTTGAATCCTGATGGTGCAATGAGCAAGGGACTCACATCTGAGTATACCCTTCCACGCTTATGGTGGACAAAATGATTCAGAAAAGGGGGTGGTGATGAACAGAGTGCCTGAATTAAGCAGACCACTCTTACCCAGTCCACAGATCAGGGCTTGATCCATCACCGTTTTTTAGCTCACTGCACCATCCCAGCTCAGAACTTGGCTATATGCAAATTAGTCTGTTCCTGTCCCAGTGCATGATGGGAACAGGGCAAACCAAACTACCAAGCCAATTCTTATACTGGGAAGGAAACAAGCTTCCGGGGACCGGTTTCTGCCATTTCAGGCGTCGTCGGCCCGGCTTGCTTGAATCCTGATGGTGCAATGAGCAAGGGACTCACATCTGAGTATACCCTTCCACGCTTATGGTGGACAAAATGATTCAGAAAAGGGGGTGGTGATGAACAGAGTGCCTGAATTAAGCAGACCACTCTTACCCAGTCCAAAGATCAGAGCTTGATCCATCACCATTTTTTAGCTCACTGCACCATCCCAGCTCAGAACTTGGCTATATGCAAATTAGTCTGTTCCTGTCCCAGTGCATGATGGGAACAGGGCAAACCAAACTACCAAGCCAATTCTTATACTGGGAAGGAAACAAGCTTCCGGGGACCGCTTTCTGCCATTTCAGGCGTCTTCGGCCCGGCTTGCTTGAATCCTGATGGTGCAATGAGCAAGGGACTCACATCTGAGTATACCCTTCCACGCTTATGGTGGACAAAATGATTCAGAAAAGGGGGTGGTGATGAACAGAGTGCCTGAATTAAGCAGACCACTCTTACCCAGTCCACAGATCAGGGCTTGATCCATCACCGTTTTTTAGCTCACTGCACCATCCCAGCTCAGAACTTGGCTATATGCAAATTAGTCTGTTCCTGTCCCAGTGCATGATGGGAACAGGGCAAACCAAACTACCAAGCCAATTCTTATACTGGGAAGGAAACAAGCTTCCGGGGACCGGTTTCTGCCATTTCAGGCGTCGTCGGCCCGGCTTGCTTGAATCCTGATGGTGCAATGAGCAAGGGACTCACATCTGAGTATACCCTTCCACGCTTATGGTGGACAAAATGATTCAGAAAAGGGGGTGGTGATGAACAGAGTGCCTGAATTAAGTAGACCACTCTTACCCAGTCCACAGATCAGGGCTTGATCCATCACCGTTTTTTAGCTCACTGCACCATCCCAGCTCAGAACTTGGCTATATGCAAATTAGTCTGTTCCTGTCCCAGTGCATGATGGGAACAGGGCAAACCAAACTACCAAGCCAATTCTTATACTGGGAAGGAAACAAGCTTCCGGGGACCGGTTTCTGCCATTTCAGGCGTTGTCGGCCCGGCTTGCTTGAATCCTGATGGTGCAATGAGCAAGGGACTCACATCTGAGTATACCCTTCCACGCTTATGGTGGACAAAATGATTCAGAAAAGGGGGTGGTGATGAACAGAGTGCCTGAATTAAGCAGACCACTCTTACCCAGTCCACAGATCAGGGCTTGATCCATCACCGTTTTTTAGCTCACTGCACCATCCCAGCTCAGAACTTGGCTATATGCAAATTAGTCTGTTCCTGTCCCAGTGCATGATGGGAACAGGGCAAACCAAACTACCAAGCCAATTCTTATACTGGGAAGGAAACAAGCTTCCGGGGACCGGTTTCTGCCATTTCAGGCGTCGTCGGCCCGGCTTGCTTGAATCCTGATGGTGCAATGAGCAAGGGACTCACATCTGAGTATACCCTTCCACGCTTATTGTGGACAAAATGATTCAGAAAAGGGGGTGGTGATGAACAGAGTGCCTGAATTAAGCAGACCACTCTTACCCAGTCCACAGATCAGGGCTTGATCCATCACCGTTTTTTAGCTCACTGCACCATCCCAGCTCAGAACTTGGCTATATGCAAATTAGTCTGTTCCTGTCCCAGTGCATGATGGGAACAGGGCAAACCAAACTACCAAGCCAATTCTTATACTGGGAAGGAAACAAGCTTCCGGGGACCGGTTTCTGCCATTTCAGGCGTCGTCGGACCGGCTTGCTTGAATCCTGATGGTGCAATGAGCAAGGGACTCACATCTGAGTATACCCTTCCACGCTTATGGTGGACAAAATGATTCAGAAAAGGGGGTGGTGATGAACAGAGTGCCTGAATTAAGCAGACCACTCTTACCCAGTCCACAGATCAGGGCTTGATCCATCACCGTTTTTTAGCTCACTGCACCATCCCAGCTCAGAACTTGGCTATATGCAAATTAGTCTGTTCCTGTCCCAGTGCATGATGGGAACAGGGCAAACCAAACTCCCAAGCCAATTCTTATACTGGGAAGGAAACAAGCTTCCGGGGACCGGTTTCTGCCATTTCAGGCGTCGTCGGCCCGGCTTGCTTGAATCCTGATGGTGCAATGAGCAAGGGACTCACATCTGAGTATACCCTTCCACGCTTATGGTGGACAAAATGATTCAGAAAAGGGGGTGGTGATGAACAGAGTGCCTGAATTAAGCAGACCACTCTTACCCAGTCCACAGATCAGGGCTTGATCCATCACCGTTTTTTAGCTCACTGCACCATCCCAGCTCAGAACTTGGCTATATGCAAATTAGTCTGTTCCTGTCCCAGTGCATAATGGGAACAGGGCAAACCAAACTACCAAGCCAATTCTTATACTGGGAAGGAAACAAGCTTCCGGGGACTGGTTTCTGCCATTTCAGGCATCGTCGGCCCGGCTTGCTTGAATCCTGATGGTGCAATGAGCAAGGGACTCACATCTGAGTATACCCTTCCACGCTTATGGTGGACAAAATGATTCAGAAAAGGGGGTGGTGATGAACAGAGTGCCTGAATTAAGCAGACCACTCTTACCCAGTCCACAGATCAGGGCTTGATCCATCACCGTTTTTTAGCTCACTGCACCATCCCAGCTCAGA
Organism: Lissotriton helveticus; assembly: GCF_964261635.1. Classification (NCBI taxonomy): domain Eukaryota; kingdom Metazoa; phylum Chordata; class Amphibia; order Caudata; family Salamandridae; genus Lissotriton; species Lissotriton helveticus. The sequence goes on along the minus strand of NC_136067.1, from coordinate 231,709,702 downwards.
ACTTGGCTATATGCAAATTAGTCTGTTCCTGTCCCAGTGCATGATGGGAACAGGGCAAACCAAACTACCAAGCCAATTCTTATACTGGGAAGGAAACAAGCTTCCGGGGACCGGTTTCTGCCATTTCAGGCGTCGTCGGCCCGGCTTGCTTGAATCCTGATGGTGCAATGAGCAAGGGACTCACATCTGAGTATACCCTTCCACGCTTATGGTGGACAAAATGATTCAGAAAAGGGGGTGGTGATGAACAGAGTGCCTGAATTAAGCAGACCACTCTTACCCAGTCCACAGATCAGGGCTTGATCCATCACCGTTTTTTAGCTCACTGCACCATCCCAGCTCAGAACTTGGCTATATGCAAATTAGTCTGTTCCTGTCCCAGTGCATGATGGGAACAGGGCAAACCAAACTACCAAGCCAATTCTTATACTGGGAAGGAAACAAGCTTCCGGGGACCGGTTTCTGCCATTTCAGGCGTCGTCGGCCCGGCTTGCTTGAATCCTGATGGTGCAATGAGCAAGGGACTCACATCTGAGTATACCCTTCCACGCTTATGGTGGACAAAATGATTCAGAAAAGGGGGTGGTGATGAACAGAGTGCCTGAATTAAGCAGACCACTCTTACCCAGTCCACAGATCAGAGCTTGATCCATCACCGTTTTTTAGCTCACTGCACCATCCCAGCTCAGAACTTGGCTATATGCAAATTAGTCTGTTCCTGTCCCAGTGCATGATGGGAACAGGGCAAACCAAACTACCAAGCCAATTCTTATACTGGGAAGGAAACAAGCTTCCGGGGACCGCTTTCTGCCATTTCAGGCGTCTTCGGCCCGGCTTGCTTGAATCCTGATGGTGCAATGAGCAAGGGACTCACATCTGAGTATACCCTTCCACGCTTATGGTGGACAAAATGATTCAGAAAAGGGGGTGGTGATGAACAGAGTGCCTGAATTAAGCAGACCACTCTTACCCAGTCCACAGATCAGGGCTTGATCCATCACCGTTTTTTAGCTCACTGCACCATCCCAGCTCAGAACTTGGCTATATGCAAATTAGTCTGTTCCTGTCCCAGTGCATGATGGGAACAGGGCAAACCAAACTACCAAGCCAATTCTTATACTGGGAAGGAAACAAGCTTCCGGGGACCGGTTTCTGCCATTTCAGGCGTCGTCGGCCCGGCTTGCTTGAATCCTGATGGTGCAATGAGCAAGGGACTCACATCTGAGTATACCCTTCCACGCTTATGGTGGACAAAATGATTCAGAAAAGGGGGTGGTGATGAACAGAGTGCCTGAATTAAGCAGACCACTCTTACCCAGTCCACAGATCAGGGCTTGATCCATCACCGTTTTTTAGCTCACTGCACCATCCCAGCTCAGAACTTGGCTATATGCAAATTAGTCTGTTCCTGTCCCAGTGCATGATGGGAACAGGGCAAACCAAACTACCAAGCCAATTCTTATACTGGGAAGGAAACAAGCTTCCGGGGACCGGTTTCTGCCATTTCAGGCGTCGTCGGCCCGGCTTGCTTGAATCCTGATGGTGCAATGAGCAAGGGACTCACATCTGAGTATACCCTTCCACGCTTATGGTGGACAAAATGATTCAGAAAAGGGGGTGGTGATGAACAGAGTGCCTGAATTAAGCAGACCACTCTTACCCAGTCCACAGATCAGGGCTTGATCCATCACCGTTTTTTAGCTCACTGCACCATCCCAGCTCAGAACTTGGCTATATGCAAATTAGTCTGTTCCTGTCCCAGTGCATGATGGGAACAGGGCAAACCAAACTACCAAGCCAATTCTTATACTGGGAAGGAAACAAGCTTCCGGGGACCGGTTTCTGCCATTTCAGGCGTCGTCGGCCCGGCTTGCTTGAATCCTGATGGTGCAATGAGCAAGGGACTCACATCTGAGTATACCCTTCCACGCTTATGGTGGACAAAATGATTCAGAAAAGGGGGTGGTGATGAACAGAGTGCCTGAATTAAGCAGACCACTCTTACCCATTCCACAGATCAGGGCTTGATCCATCACCGTTTTTTAGCTCACTGCACCATCCCAGCTCAGAACTTGGCTATATGCAAATTAGTCTGTTCCTGTCCCAGTGCATGATGGGAACAGGGCAAACCAAACTACCAAGCCAATTCTTATACTGGGAAGGAAACAAGCTTCCGGGGACCGGTTTCTGCCATTTCAGGCATCGTCGGCCCGGCTTGCTTGAATCCTGATGGTGCAATGAGCAAGGGACTCACATCTGAGTATACCCTTCCACGCTTATGGTGGACAAAATGATTCAGAAAAGGGGGTGGTGATGAACAGAGTGCCTGAATTAAGCAGACCACTCTTACCCAGTCCACAGATCAGGGCTTGATCCATCACCGTTTTTTAGCTCACTGCACCATCCCAGCTCAGAACTTGGCTATATGCAAATTAGTCTGTTCCTGTCCCAGTGCATGATGGGAACAGGGCAAACCAAACTACCAAGCCAATTCTTATACTGGGAAGGAAACAAGCTTCCGGGGACCGGTTTCTGCCATTTCAGGCGTCGTCGGCCCGGCTTGCTTGAATCCTGATGGTGCAATGAGCAAGGGACTCACATCTGAGTATACCCTTCCACGCTTATGGTGGACAAAATGATTCAGAAAAGGGGGTGGTGATGTACAGAGTGCCTGAATTAAGCAGACCACTCTTACCCAGTCCACAGATCAGGGCTTGATCCATCACCGTTTTTTAGCTCACTGCACCATCCCAGCTCAGAACTTGGCTATATGCAAATTAGTCTGTTCCTGTCCCAGTGCATGATGGGAACAGGGCAAACCAAACTACCAAGCCAATTCTTATACTGGGAAGGAAACAAGCTTCCGGGGACCGGTTTCTGCCATTTCAGGCGTCGTCGGCCCGGCTTGCTTGAATCCTGATGGTGCAATGAGCAAAGGACTCACATCTGAGTATACCCTTCCACGCTTATGGTGGACAAAATGATTCAGAAAAGGGGGTGGTGATGAACAGAGTGCCTGAATTAAGCAGACCACTCTTACCCAGTCCAAAGATCAGAGCTTGATCCATCACCATTTTTAGCTCACTGCACCATCCCAGCTCAGAACTTGGCTATATGCAAATTAGTCTGTTCCTGTCCCAGTGCATGATGGGAACAGGGCAAACCAAACTACCAAGCCAATTCTTATACTGGGAAGGAAACAAGCTTCCGGGGACCGCTTTCTGCCATTTCAGGCGTCTTCGGCCCGGCTTGCTTGAATCCTGATGGTGCAATGAGCAAGGGACTCACATCTGAGTATACCCTTCCACGCTTATGGTGGACAAAATGATTCAGAAAAGGGGGTGGTGATGAACAGAGTGCCTGAATTAAGCAGACCACTCTTACCCAGTCCACAGATCAGGGCTTGATCCATCACCGTTTTTTAGCTCACTGCACCATCCCAGCTCAGAACTTGGCTATATGCAAATTAGTCTGTTCCTGTCCCAGTGCATGATGGGAACAGGGCAAACCAAACTACCAAGCCAATTCTTATACTGGGAAGGAAACAAGCTTCCGGGGACCGGTTTCTGCCATTTCAGGCGTCGTCGGCCCGGCTTGCTTGAATCCTGATGGTGCAATGAGCAAGGGACTCACATCTGAGTATACCCTTCCACGCTTATGGTGGACAAAATGATTCAGAAAAGGGGGTGGTGATGAACAGAGTGCCTGAATTAAGTAGACCACTCTTACCCAGTCCACAGATCAGGGCTTGATCCATCACCGTTTTTTAGCTCACTGCACCATCCCAGCTCAGAACTTGGCTATATGCAAATTAGTCTGTTCCTGTCCCAGTGCATGATGGGAACAGGGCAAACCAAACTACCAAGCCAATTCTTATACTGGGAAGGAAACAAGCTTCCGGGGACCGGTTTCTGCCATTTCAGGCGTCGTCGGCCCGGCTTGCTTGAATCCTGATGGTGCAATGAGCAAGGGACTCACATCTGAGTATACCCTTCCACGCTTATGGTGGACAAAATGATTCAGAAAAGGGGGTGGTGATGAACAGAGTGCCTGAATTAAGCAGACCACTCTTACCCAGTCCACAGATCAGGGCTTGATCCATCACCGTTTTTTAGCTCACTGCACCATCCCAGCTCAGAACTTGGCTATATGCAAATTAGTCTGTTCCTGTCCCAGTGCATGATGGGAACAGGGCAAACCAAACTACCAAGCCAATTCTTATACTGGGAAGGAAACAAGCTTCCGGGGACCGGTTTCTGCCATTTCAGGCGTCGTCGGCCCGGCTTGCTTGAATCCTGATGGTGCAATGAGCAAGGGACTCACATCTGAGTATACCCTTCCACGCTTATGGTGGACAAAATGATTCAGAAAAGGGGGTGGTGATGAACAGAGTGCCTGAATTAAGCAGACCACTCTTACCCAGTCCACAGATCAGGGCTTGATCCATCACCGTTTTTTAGCTCACTGCACCATCCCAGCTCAGAACTTGGCTATATGCAAATAAGTCTGTTCCTGTCCCAGTGCATGATGGGAACAGGGCAAACCAAACTACCAAGCCAATTCTTATACTGGGAAGGAAACAAGCTTCCGGGGACCGGTTTCTGCCATTTCAGGCGTCGTCGGCCCGGCTTGCTTGAATCCTGATGGTGCAATGAGCAAGGGACTCACATCTGAGTATACCCTTCCACGCTTATGGTGGACAAAATGATTCAGAAAAGGGGGTGGTGATGAACAGAGTGCCTGAATTAAGCAGACCACTCTTACCCAGTCCACAGATCAGGGCTTGATCCATCACCGTTTTTTAGCTCACTGCACCATCCCAGCTCAGAACTTGGCTATATGCACATTAGTCTGTTCCTGTCCCAGTGCATGATCGGAACAGGGCAAACCAAACTACCAAGCCAATTCTTATACTGGGAAGGAAACAAGCTTCCGGGGACCGGTTTCTGCCATTTCAGGCTTCGTCGGCCCGGCTTGCTTGAATCCTGATGGTGCAATGAGCAAGGGACTCACATCTGAGTATACCCTTCCACGCTTATGGTGGACAAAATGATTCAGAAAAGGTGGTGGTGATGAACAGAGTGCCTGAATTAAGCAGACCACTCTTACCCAGTCCACAGATCAGGGCTTGATCCATCACCGTTTTTTAGCTCACTGCACCATCCCAGCTCAGAACTTGGCTATATGCAAATTAGTCTGTTCCTGTCCCAGTGCATGATGGGAACAGGGCAAACCAAACTACCAAGCCAATTCTTATACTGGGAAGGAAACAAGCTTCCGGGGACCGGTTTCTGCCATTTCAGGCGTCGTCGGCCCGGCTTGCTTGAATCCTGATGGTGCAATGAGCAAGGGACTCACATCTGAGTATACCCTTCCACGCTTATGGTGGACAAAATGATTCAGAAAAGGGGGTGGTGATGAACAGAGTGCCTGAATTAAGTAGACCACTCTTACCCAGTCCACAGATCTGGGCTTGATCCATCACCGTTTTTTAGCTCACTGCACCATCCCAGCTCAGAACTTGGCTTTATGCAAATTAGTCTGTTCCTGTCCCAGTGCATGATGGGAACAGGGCAAACCAAACTACCAAGCCAATTCTTATACTGGGAAGGAAACAAGCTTCCGGGGACCGGTTTCTGCCATTTCAGGCGTCGTCGGCCCGGCTTGCTTGAATCCTGATGGTGCAATGAGCAAGGGACTCACATCTGAGTATACCCTTCCACGCTTATGGTGGACAAAATGATTCAGAAAAGGGGGTGGTGATGAACAGAGTGCCTGAATTAAGCAGACCACTCTTACCCAGTCCACAGATCAGGGCTTGATCCATCACCGTTTTTTAGCTCACTGCACCATCCCAGCTCAGAACTTGGCTATATGCAAATTAGTCTGTTCCTGTCCCAGTGCATGATGGGAACAGGGCAAACCAAAATACCAAGCCAATTCTTATACTGGGAAGGAAACAAGCTTCCGGGGGCCGGTTTCTGCCATTTCAGGCGTCGTCGGCCCGGCTTGCTTGAATCCTGATGGTGCAATGAGCAAGGGACTCACATCTGAGTATACCCTTCCACGCTTATGGTGGACAAAATGATTCAGAAAAGGGGGTGGTGATGAACAGAGTGCCTGAATTAAGCAGACCACTCTTACCCAGTCCACAGATCAGGGCTTGATCCATCACCGTTTTTTAGCTCACTGCACCATCCCAGCTCAGAACTTGGCTATATGCAAATTAGTCTGTTCCTGTCCCAGTGCATGATGGGAACAGGGCAAACCAAACTACCAAGCCAATTCTTATACTGGGAAGGAAACAAGCTTCCGGGGACCGGTTTCTGCCATTTCAGGCGTCGTCGGCCCGGCTTGCTTGAATCCTGATGGTGCAATGAGCAAGGGACTCACATCTGAGTATACCCTTCCACGCTTATGGTGGACAAAATGATTCAGAAAAGGGGGTGGTGATGAACAGAGTGCCTGAATTAAGCAGACCACTCTTACCCAGTCCACAGATCAGGGCTTGATCCATCCCCGTTTTTTAGCTCACTGCACCATCCCAGCTCAGAACTTGGCTATATGCAAATTAGTCTGTTCCTGTCCCAGTGCATGATGGGAACAGGGCAAACCAAACTACCAAGCCAATTCTTATACTGGGAAGGAAACAAGCTTCCGGGGACCGGTTTCTGCCATTTCAGGCGTCGTCGGCCCGGCTTGCTTGAATCCTGATGGTGCAATGAGCAAGGGACTCACATCTGAGTATACCCTTCCACGCTTATGGTGGACAAAATGATTCAGAATAGGGGGTGGTGATGAACAGAGTGCCTGAATTAAGTAGACCACTCTTACCCAGTCCACAGATCAGGGCTTGATCCATCACCGTTTTTTAGCTCACTGCACCATCCCAGCTCAGAACTTGGCTATATGCAAATTAGTCTGTTCCTGTCCCAGTGCATGATGGGAACAGGGCAAACCAAACTACCAAACCAATTCTTATACTGGGAAGGAAACAAGCTTCCGGGGACCGGTTTCTGCCATTTCAGGCGTCATCGGCCCGGCTTGCTTGAATCCTGATGGTGCAATGAGCAAGGGACTCACATCTGAGTATACCCTTCCACGTTTATGGTGGACAAAATGATTCAGAAAAGGGGGTGGTGATGAACAGAGTGCCTGATTAAGCAGACCACTCTTACCCAGTCCACAGATCAGGGCTTGATCCATCACCGTTTTTTAGCTCACTGCACCATCCCAGCTCAGAACTTGGCTATATGCAAATAAGTCTGTTCCTGTCCCAGTGCATGATGGGAACAGGGCAAACCAAACTACCAAGCCAATTCTTATACTGGGAAGGAAACAAGCTTCCGGGGACTGGTTTCTGCCATTTCAGGCGTCGTGGCCCAGCTTGCTTGAATCCTGATGGTGCAATGAGCAAGGGACTCACATCTGAGTATACCCTTCCACGCTTATGGTGGACAAAATGATTCAGAAAAGGGGGTGGTGATGAACAGAGTGCCTGAATTAAGCAGACCACTCTTACCCAGTCCACAGATCAGGGCTTGATCCATCACCGTTTTTTAGCTCACTGCACCATCCCAGCTCAGAACTTGGCTATATGCACATTAGTCTGTTCCTGTCCCAGTGCATGATCGGAACAGGGCAAACCAAACTACCAAGCCAATTCTTATACTGGGAAGGAAACAAGCTTCCGGGGACCGGTTTCTGCCATTTCAGGCGTCGTCGGCCCGGCTTGCTTGAATCCTGATGGTGCAATGAGCAAGGGACTCACATCTGAGTATACCCTTCCACGCTTATGGTGGACAAAATGATTCAGAAAAGGGGGTGGTGATGAACAGAGTGCCTGAATTAAGCAGAACACTCTTACCCAGTCCACAGATCAGGGCTTGATCCATCACCGTTTTTTAGCTCACTGCACCATCCCAGCTCAGAACTTGGCTATATGCAAATTAGTCTGTTCCTGTCCCAGTGCATGATGGGAACAGGGCAAACCAAACTACCAAGCCAATTCTTATACTGGGAAGGAAACAAGCTTCCGGGGACCGGTTTCTGCCATTTCAGGCGTCGTCGGCCCGGCTTGCTTGAATCCTGATGGTGCAATGAGCAAGGGACTCACATCTGAGTATACCCTTCCACGCTTATGGTGGACAAAATGATTCAGAAAAGGGGGTGGTGATGAACAGAGTGCCTGAATTAAGTAGACCACTCTTACCCAGTCCACAGATCTGGGCTTGATCCATCACCGTTTTTTAGCTCACTGCACCATCCCAGCTCAGAACTTGGCTATATGCAAATTAGTCTGTTCCTGTCCCAGTGCATGATGGGAACAGGGCAAACCAAACTACCAAGCCAATTCTTATACTGGGAAGGAAACAAGCTTCCGGGGACCGGTTTCTGCCATTTCAGGCGTCGTCGGCCCGGCTTGCTTGAATCCTGATGGTGCAATGAGCAAGGGACTCACATCTGAGTATACCCTTCCACGCTTATGGTGGACAAAATGATTCAGAAAAGGGGGTGGTGATGAACAGAGTGCCTGAATTAAGCAGACCACTCTTACCCAGTCCACAGATCAGGGCTTGATCCATCACCGTTTTTTAGCTCACTATACCATCCCAGCTCAGAACTTGGCTATATGCAAATTAGTCTGTTCCTGTCCCAGTGCATGATGGGAACAGGGCAAACCAAACTACCAAGCCAATTCTTATACTGGGAAGGAAACAAGCTTCCGGGGACCGGTTTCTGCCATTTCAGGCGTCGTCGGCCCGGCTTGCTTGAATCCTGATGGTGCAATGAGCAAGGGACTCACATCTGAGTATACCCTTCCACGCTTATGGTGGACAAAATGATTCAGAAAAGGGGGTGGTGATGAACAGAGTGCCTGAATTAAGCAGACCACTCTTACCCAGTCCACAGATCAGGGCTTGATCCATCACCGTTTTTTAGCTCACTGCACCATCCCATCTCAGAACTTGGCTATATACAAATTAGTCTGTTCCTGTCCCAGTGCATGATGGGAACAGGGCAAACCAAACTACCAAGCCAATTCTTATACTGGGAAGGAAACAAGCTTCCGGGGACCGGTTTCTGCCATTTCAGGCGTCGTCGGCCCGGCTTGCTTGAATCCTGATGGTGCAATGAGCAAGGGACTCACATCTGAGTATACCCTTCCACGCTTATGGTGGACAAAATGATTCAGAAAAGGGGGTGGTGATGAACAGAGTCCCTGAATTAAGCAGACCACTCTTACCCAGTCCACAGATCAGGGCTTGATCCATCACCGTTTTTTAGCTCAATGCACCATCCCAGCTCAGAACTTGGCTATATGCAAATTAGTCTGTTCCTTTCCCAGTGCATGATGGGAACAGGGCAAACCAAACTACCAAGCCAATTCTTATACTGGGAAGGAAACAAGCTTCCGGGGACCGGTTTCTGCCATTTCAGGCGTCGTCGGCCCGGCTTGCTTGAATCCTGATGGTGCAATGAGCAAGGGACTCACATCTGAGTATACCCTTCCACGCTTATGGTGGACAAAATGATTCAGAAAAGGGGGTGGTGATGAACAGAGTGCCTGAATTAAGCAGACCACTCTTACCCAGTCCACAGATCAGGGCTTGATCCATCACCGTTTTTTAGCTCACTGCACCATCCCAGCTCAGAACTTGGCTATATGCAAATTAGTCTGTTCCTGTCCCAGTGCATGATGGGAACAGGGCAAACCAAACTACCAAGCCAATTCTTATACTGGCAAGGAAACAAGCTTCCGGGGACCGGTTTCTGCCATTTCAGGCGTCGTCGGCCCGGCTTGCTTGAATCCTGATGGTGCAATGAGCAAGGGACTCACATCTGAGTATACCCTTCCAAGCTTATGGTGGACAAAATGATTCAGAAAAGGGGGTGGTGATGAACAGAGTGCCTGAATTAAGCAGACCACTCTAACCCAGTCCATAGATCAGGGCTTGATCCATCACCGTTTTTTGGCTCACTGCACCATCCCAGCTCAGAACTTGGCTATATGCAAATTAGTCTGTTCCTGTCCCAGTGCATGATGGGAACAGGGCAAACCAAACTACCAAGCCAATTCTTATACTGGGAAGGAAACAAGCTTCCGGGGACCGGTTTCTGCCATTTCAGGCGTCGTCGGCCCGGCTTGCTTGAATCCTGATGGTGCAATGAGCAAGGGACTCACATCTGAGTATACCCTTCCACGCTTATGGTGGACAAAATGATTCAGAAAAGGGGGTGGTGATGAACAGAGTGCCTGAATTAAGTAGACCACTCTTACCCAGTCCACAGATCAGGGCTTGATCCATCACCGTTTTTTAGCTCACTGCACCATCCTAGCTCAGAACTTGGCTATATGCAAATTAGTCTGTTCCTGTCCCAGTGCATGATGGGAACAGGGCAAACCAAACTACCAAGCCAATTCTTATACTGGGAAGGAAACAAGCTTCCGGGAACCGGTTTCTGCCATTTCAGGCGTCGTCGGCCCGGCTTGCTTGAATCCTGATGGTGCAATGAGCAAGGGACTCACATCTGAGTATACCCTTCCACGCTTATGGTGGACAAAATGATTCAGAAAAGGGGGTGGTGATGAACAGAGTGCCTGAATTAAGCAGACCACTCTTACCCAGTCCACAGATCAGGGCTTGATCCATCACCGTTTTTTTAGCTCACTGCACCATCCCAGCTCAGAACTTGGCTATATGCACATTAGTCTGTTCCTGTCCCAGTGCATGATCGGAACAGGGCAAACCAAACTACCAAGCCAATTCTTATACTGGGAAGGAAACAAGCTTCCGGGGACCGGTTTCTGCCATTTCAGGCTTCGTCGGCCCGGCTTGCTTGAATCCTGATGGTGCAATGAGCAAGGGACTCACATCTGAGTATACCCTTCCACGCTTATGGTGGACAAAATGATTCAGAAAAGGGGGTGGTGATGAACAGAGTGCCTGAATTAAGCAGACCACTCTTACCCAGTCCACAGATCAGGGCTTGATCCATCACCGTTTTTTAGCTCACTGCACCATCCCAGCTCAGAACTTGGCTATATGCAAATTAGTCTGTTCCTGTCCCAGTGCATGATGGGAACAGGGCAAACCAAACTACCAAGCCAATTCTTATACTGGGAAGGAAACAAGCTTCCGGGGACCGGTTTCTGCCATTTCAGGCGTCGTCGGCCCGGCTTGCTTGAATCCTGATGGTGCAATGAGCAAGGGACTCACATCTGAGTATACCCTTCCACGCTTATGGTGGACAAAATGATTCAGAAAATGGGGTGGTGATGAACAGAGTGCCTGAATTAAGTAGACCACTCTTACCCAGTCCACAGATCAGGGCTTGATCCATCACCGTTTTTTAGCTCACTGCACCATCCTAGCTCAGAACTTGGCTATATGCAAATTAGTCTGTTCCTGTCCCAGTGCATGATGGGAACAGGGCAAACCAAACTACCAAGCCAATTCTTATACTGGGAAGGAAACAAGCTTCCGGGGACCGGTTTCTGCCATTTCAGGCGTCGTCGGCCCGGCTTGCTTGAATCCTGATGGTGCAATGAGCAAGGGACTCACATCTGAGTATACCCTTCCACGCTTATGGTGGACAAAATGATTCAGAAAAGGGGGTGGTGATGAACAGAGTGCCTGAATTAAGCAGACCACTCTTACCCAGTCCACAGATCAGGGCTTGATCCATCAACGTTTTTTAGCTCACTGCACCATCCCAGCTCAGAACTTGGCTATATGCAAATTAGTCTGTTCCTGTCCCAGTGCATGATGGGAACAGGGCAAACCAAACTACCAAGCCAATTCTTATACTGGGAAGGAAACAAGCTTCTGGGGACCGGTTTCTGCCATTTCAGGCGTCGTCGGCCCGGCTTGCTTGAATCCTGATGGTGCAATGAGCAAGGGACTCACATCTAAGTATACCCTTCCACGCTTATGGTGGACAAAATGATTCAGAAAAGGGGGTGGTGATGAACAGAGTGCCTGAATTAAGTAGACCACTCTTACCCAGTCCACAGATCAGGGCTTGATCCATCACCGTTTTTTAGCTCACTGCACCATCCTAGCTCAGAACTTGGCTATATGCAAATTAGTCTGTTCCTGTCCCAGTGCATGATGGGAACAGGGCAAACCAAACTACCAAGCCAATTCTTATACTGGGAAGGAAACAAGCTTCCGGGAACCGGTTTCTGCCATTTCAGGCGTCGTCGGCCCGGCTTGCTTGAATCCTGATGGTGCAATGAGCAAGGGACTCACATCTGAGTATACCCTTCCACGCTTATGGTGGACAAAATGATTCAGAAAAGGGGGTGGTGATGAACAGAGTGCCTGAATTAAGCAGACCACTCTTACCCAGTCCACAGATCAGGGCTTGATCCATCACCGTTTTTTTAGCTCACTGCACCATCCCAGCTCAGAACTTGGCTATATGCACATTAGTCTGTTCCTGTCCCAGTGCATGATCGGAACAGGGCAAACCAAACTACCAAGCCAATTCTTATACTGGGAAGGAAACAAGCTTCCGGGGACCGGTTTCTGCCATTTCAGGCTTCGTCGGCCCGGCTTGCTTGAATCCTGATGGTGCAATGAGCAAGGGACTCACATCTGAGTATACCCTTCCACGCTTATGGTGGACAAAATGATTCAGAAAAGGGGGTGGTGATGAACAGAGTGCCTGAATTAAGCAGACCACTCTTACCCAGTCCACAGATCAGGGCTTGATCCATCACCGTTTTTTAGCTCACTGCACCATCCCAGCTCAGAACTTGGCTATATGCAAATTAGTCTGTTCCTGTCCCAGTGCATGATGGGAACAGGGCAAACCAAACTACCAAGCCAATTCTTATACTGGGAAGGAAACAAGCTTCCGGGGACCGGTTTCTGCCATTTCAGGCGTCGTCGGCCCGGCTTGCTTGAATCCTGATGGTGCAATGAGCAAGGGACTCACATCTGAGTATACCCTTCCACGCTTATGGTGGACAAAATGATTCAGAAAATGGGGTGGTGATGAACAGAGTGCCTGAATTAAGTAGACCACTCTTACCCAGTCCACAGATCAGGGCTTGATCCATCACCGTTTTTTAGCTCACTGCACCATCCTAGCTCAGAACTTGGCTATATGCAAATTAGTCTGTTCCTGTCCCAGTGCATGATGGGAACAGGGCAAACCAAACTACCAAGCCAATTCTTATACTGGGAAGGAAACAAGCTTCCGGGGACCGGTTTCTGCCATTTCAGGCGTCGTCGGCCCGGCTTGCTTGAATCCTGATGGTGCAATGAGCAAGGGACTCACATCTGAGTATACCCTTCCACGCTTATGGTGGACAAAATGATTCAGAAAAGGGGGTGGTGATGAACAGAGTGCCTGAATTAAGCAGACCACTCTTACCCAGTCCACAGATCAGGGCTTGATCCATCAACGTTTTTTAGCTCACTGCACCATCCCAGCTCAGAACTTGGCTATATGCAAATTAGTCTGTTCCTGTCCCAGTGCATGATGGGAACAGGGCAAACCAAACTACCAAGCCAATTCTTATACTGGGAAGGAAACAAGCTTCTGGGGACCGGTTTCTGCCATTTCAGGCGTCGTCGGCCCGGCTTGCTTGAATCCTGATGGTGCAATGAGCAAGGGACTCACATCTAAGTATACCCTTCCACGCTTATGGTGGACAAAATGATTCAGAAAAGGGGGTGGTGATGAAGACAGTGCCTGAATTAAGCAGACCACTCTTACCCAGTCCACAGATCAGGGCTTGATCCATCACCGTTTTTTAGCTCACTGCACCATCCCAGCTCAGAACTTGGCTATATGCAAATTAGTCTGTTCCTGTCCCAGTGCATGATGGGAACAGGGCAAACCAAACTACCAAGCCAATTCTTATACTGGGAAGGAAACAAGCTTCCGGGGACCGGTTTCTGCCATTTCAGGCGTCGTCGGCCCGGCTTGCTTGAATCCTGATGGTGCAATGAGCAAGGGACTCACATCTGAGTATACCCTTCCACGCTTATGGTGGACAAAATGATTCAGAAAAGGGGGTGGTGATGAACAGAGTGCCTGAATTAAGCAGACCACTCTTACCCAGTCCACAGATCAGGGCTTGATCCATCACCGTTTTTTAGCTCACTGCACCATCCCAGCTCAGAACTTGGCTATATGCAAATTAGTCTGTTCCTGTCCCAGTGCATGATGGGAACAGGGCAAACCAAACTACCAAGCCAATTCTTATACTGGGAAGGAAACAAGCTTCCGGGGACCGGTTTCTGCCATTTCAGGCGTCGTCGGCCCGGCTTGCTTGAATCCTGATGGTGCAATGAGCAAGGGACTCACATCTGAGTATACCCTTCCACGCTTATGGTGGACAAAATGATTCAGAAAAGGGGGTGGTGATGAACAGAGTGCCTGAATAAAGCAGACCACTCTTACCCAGTCCACAGATCAGGGCTTGATCCATCACCGTTTTTTAGCTCACTGCACCATCCCAGCTCAGAACTTGGCTATATGCAAATTAGTCTGTTCCTGTCCCAGTGCATGATGGGAACAGGGCAAACCAAACTACCAAGCCAATTCTTATACTGGGAAGGAAACAAGCTTCCGGGGACCGGTTTCTGCCATTTCAGGCGTCGTCGGCCCGGCTTGCTTGAATCCTGATGGTGCAATGAGCAAGGGACTCACATCTGAGTATACCCTTCCACGATTATGGTGGACAAAATGATTCAGAAAAGGGGGTGATGATGAACAGAGTGCCTGAATTAAGCAGACCACTCTTACCCAGTCCACAGATCAGGGCTTGATCCATCACCGTTTTTTAGCTCACTGCACCATCCCAGCTCAGAACTTGGCTATATGCAAATTAGTCTGTTCCTGTCCCAGTGCATCATGGGAACAGGGCAAACCAAACTACCAAGCCAATTCTTATACTGGGAAGGAAACAAGCTTCCGGGGACCGGTTTCTGCCATTTCAGGCGTCGTCGGCCCGGCTTGCTTGACTCCTGATGGTGCAATGAGCAAGGGACTCACATCTGAGTATACCCTTCCACGCTTATGGTGGACAAAATGATTCAGAAAAGGGGGTGGTGATGAACAGAGTGCCTGAATTAAGCAGACCACTCTTACCCAGTCCACAGATCAGGGCTTGATCCATCACCGTTTTTTGCTCACTGGACCATCCCAGCTCAGAACTTGGCTATATGCAAATTAGTCTGTTCCTGTCCCAGTGCATGATGGGAACAGGGCAAACCAAACTACCAAGCCAATTCTTATACTGGGAAGGAAACAAGCTTCCGGGGACCGGTTTCTGCCATTCTGTTCATCACCACCCCCTTTTCTGAATCATTTTGTCCACCATAAGCGTGGAAGGGTATACTCAGACATGAGTCCCTTGCTCACTGCTCCATCAGGATTCAAGCAAGCCGGGCCGACGACGCCTAAAATGGCAGAAACCGGTCCCCGGAAGCTTGTCTCCTTTCTGGTGAAGAATTGGCTTGGTAGTTTGGTCTGCCCTGTTCCCATGATGCACTGGGCCAGGGACAGACTAATTTGCATATAGCCAGGTTCTGAGCTGGGATGGGGCAGTGAGGTAAATAACGGTGATGGATGAAGCCCTGATCCTTGGACTGGGTAAGAGTGGTCTGCTTAATTCAGACACTCTGTTCATCACCACCCCCTTTTCTGAATCATTTTGTCCACCACAAGCGTGGAAGGGTATACTCAGACATGAGTCCCTTGCTCACTGCTCCATCAGGATTCAAGCAAGCCGGGCCGACGACGCCTGAAATGGCAGAAACCGGTCCCCGGAAGCTTGTCTCCTTTCTGGTGAAGAATTGGCTTGGTAGTTTGGTCTGCCCTGTTCCCATGATGCACTGGGCCAGGGACAGACTAATTTGCATATAGCCAGGTTCTGAGCTGGGATGGGGCAGTGAGCTAAATAACGGTGATGGATCAAGCCCTGATCCTTGGACTGGGTAAGAGTGGTCTGCTTAATTCAGACACTTTGTTCATCACCACCCCCTTTTCTGAATCATTTTGTCCACCATAAGCGTGGAAGGGTATACTCAGACACGAGTCCCTTGCTCACTGCTCCATCAGGATTCAAGCAAGCCGGGCCGACGACGCCTGAAATGGCAGAAACCGGTCCCCGGAAGCGTGTCTCCTTTCTGGTGAAGAATTGGCTTGGTAGTTTGGTCTGCCCTGTTCCCATGATGCACTGGGCCAGGGACAGACTAATTTGCATATAGCCAGGTTCTGAGCTGGGATGGGGCAGTGAGCTAAATAACGGTGATGGATCAAGCCCTGATCCTTGGACTAGGTAAGAGTGGTCTGCTTAATTCAGACACGCTGTTCATCACCACCCCCTTTTCTGAATCATTTTGTCCACCATAAGCGTGGAAGGGTATACTCAGACATGAGTCCCTTGCTCACTGCTCCATCAGGATTCAAGCAAGCCGGGCCGACGATGCCTGAAATGGCAGAAACCGGTCCCCGGAAGCTTGTCTCCTTTCTGGTGAAGAATTGGCTTGGTAGTTTGGTCTGCCCTGTTCCCATGATGCACTGGGCCAGGGACAGACTAATTTGCATATAGCCAGGTTCTGAGCTGGGATGGGGCAGTGAGCTAAATAACGGTGATGGATCAAGCCCTGATCCTTGGACTGGGTAAGAGTGGTCTGCTTAATTCAGACACTCTGTTCATCACCACCCCCTTTTCTGAATCATTTTGTCCACATAAGCGTGGAAGGGTATACTCAGACATGAGTCCCTTGCTCACTGCTCCATCAGGATTCAAGCAAGCCGGGCCGACGACGCCTGAAATGGCAGAAACCGGTCCCCGGAAGCTTGTCTCCTTTCTGGTGAAGAATTGGCTTGGTAATTTGGTCTGCCCTGTTCCCATGATGCACTGGGCCAGGGACAGACTAATTTGCATATAGCCAAGTTCTGAGCTGGGATGGGGCAGTGAGCTAAATAACGGTGATGGATCAAGCCCTGATCCTAGGACTGGGTAAGAGTGGTCTGCTTAATTCAGACACTCTGTTCAGCACCACCCCCTTTTCTGAATCATTTTGTCCACCATAAGCGTGGAAGGGTATACTCAGATATGAGTCCCTTGCTCACTGCTCCATCAGGATTCAAGCAAGCCGGGCCGACGACGCCTGAAATGGCAGAAACCGGTCCCCGGAAGCTTGTCTCCTTTCTGGTGAAGAATTGGCTTGGTAGTTTGGTCTGCCCTGTTCCCATGATGCACTGGGCCAGGGACAGACTAATTTGCATATAGCCAGGTTCTGAGCTGGGATGGGGCAGTGAGCTAAATAACGATGATGGATCAAGCCCTGATCCTTGGACTGGGTAAGAGTGGTCTGCTTAATTCAGACACTCTGTTCATCACCACCCCCTTTTCTGAATCATTTTGTCCACCATAAGCGTGGAAGGGTATACTCAGACATGAGTCCCTTGCTCACTGCTCCATCAGGATTCAAGCAAGCCGGGCCGACGACGCCTGAAATGGCAGAAACCGGTCCCCGGAAGCGTGTCTCCTTTCTGGTGAAGAATTGGCTTGGTAGTTTGGTCTGCCCTGTTCCCATGATGCACTGGGCCAGGGACAGACTAATTTGCATATAGCCAGGTTCTGAGCTGGGATGGGGCAGTGAGCTAAATAACGGTGATGGATCAAGCCCTGATCCTTGGACTAGGTAAGAGTTGTCTGCTTAATTCAGACACGCTGTTCATCACCACCCCCTTTTCTGAATCATTTTGTCCACCATAAGCGTGGAAGGGTATACTCAGACATGAGTCCCTTGCTCACTGCTCCATCAGGATTCAAGCAAGCCGGGCCGACGATGCCTGAAATGGCAGAAACCGGTCCCCGGAAGCTTGTCTCCTTTCTGGTGAAGAATTGGCTTGGTAGTTTGGTCTGCCCTGTTCCCATGATGCACTGGGCCAGGGACAGACTAATTTGCATATAGCCAGGTTCTGAGCTGGGATGGGGCAGTGAGCTAAATAACGGTGATGGATCAAGCCCTGATCCTTGGACTGGGTAAGAGTGGTCTGCTTAATTCAGACACTCTGTTCATCACCACCCCCTTTTCTGAATCATTTTGTCCACTTAAGCGTGGAAGGGTATACTCAGACATGAGTCCCTTGCTCACTGCTCCATCAGGATTCAAGCAAGCCGGGCCGACGACGCCTGAAATGGCAGAAACCGGTCCCCGGAAGCTTGTCTCCTTTCTGGTGAAGAATTGGCTTGGTAATTTGGTCTGCCCTGTTCCCATGATGCACTGGGCCAGGGACAGGCTAATTTGCATATAGCCAAGTTCTGAGCTGGGATGGGGCAGTGAGCTAAATAACGGTGATGGATCAAGCCCTGATTCTTGGACTGGGTAAGAGTGGTCTGCTTAATTCAGACACTCTGTTCATCACCACCCCCTTTTCTGAATCATTTTGTCCACCATAAGCGTGGAAGGGTATACTCAGACATGAGTCCCTTGCTCACTGCTCCATCAGGATTCAAGCAAGCCGGGCCGACGACGCCTGAAATGGCAGAAACCGGTCCCCGGAAGCTTGTCTCCTTTCTGGTGAAGAATTGGCTTGGTAGTTTGGTCTGCCCTGTTCCCATGATGCACTGGGCCAGGGACAGACTAATTTGCATATAGCCAGGTTCTGAGCTGGGATGGGGCAGTGAGCTAAATAACGGTGATGGATCAAGCCCTGATCCTTGGACTGGGTAAGAGTGGTCTGCTTAATTCAGACACTCTGTTCATCACCACCCCCTTTTCTGAATCATTTTGTCCACCATAAGCGTGGAAGGGTATACTCAGACATGAGTCCCTTGCTCACTGCTCCATCAGGATTCAAGCAAGCCGGGCCGACGACGCCTGAAATGGCAGAAACCGGTCCCCGGAAGCTTGTCTCCTTTCTGGTGAAGAATTGGCTTGGTAGTTTGGTCTGCCCTGTTCCCATGATGCACTGGGCCAGGGACAGACTAATTTGCATATAGCCAGGTTCTGAGCTGGGATGGGGCAGTGAGCTAAATAACGGTGATGGATCAAGCCCTGATCCTTGGACTGGGTAAGAGTGGTCTGCTTAATTCAGACACTCTGTTCATCACCACCCCCTTTTCTGAATCATTTTGTCCACCATAAGCGTGGAAGGGTATACTCAGACATGAGTCCCTTGCTCACTGCTCCATCAGGATTCAAGCAAGCCGGGCCGACGACGCCTGAAATGGCAGAAACCGGTCCCCGGAAGCTTGTCTCCTTTCTGGTGAAGAATTGGCTTGGTAGTTTGGTCTGCCCTGTTCCCATGATGCACTGGGCCAGGGACAGACTAATTTGCATATAGCCAGGTTCTGAGCTGGGATGGGGCAGTGAGCTAAATAACGGTGATGGATCAAGCCCTGATCCTTGGACTGGGTAAGAGTGGTCTGCTTAATTCAGACACTCTGTTCATCACCACCCCCTTTTCTGAATCATTTTGTCCACCATAAGCGTGGAAGGGTATACTCAGACACGAGTCCCTTGCTCACTGCTCCATCAGGATTCAAGCAAGCCGGGCCGACGACGCCTGAAATGGCAGAAACCGGTCCCCGGAAGCGTGTCTCCTTTCTGGTGAAGAATTGGCTTGGTAGTTTGGTCTGCCCTGTTCCCATGATGCACTGGGCCAGGGACAGACTAATTTGCATATAGCCAGGTTCTGAGCTGGGATGGGGCAGTGAGCTAAATAACGGTGATGGATCAAGCCCTGATCCTTGGACTAGGTAAGAGTGGTCTGCTTAATTCAGACACGCTGTTCTTCACCACCCCCTTTTCTGAATCATTTTGTCCACCATAAGCGTGGAAGGGTATACTCAGACATGAGTCCCTTGCTCACTGCTCCATCAGGATTCAAGCAAGCCGGGCCGACGATGCCTGAAATGGCAGAAACCGGTCCCCGGAAGCTTGTCTCCTTTCTGGTGAAGAATTGGCTTGGTAGTTTGGTCTGCCCTGTTCCCATGATGCACTGGGCCAGGGACAGACTAATTTGCATATAGCCAGGTTCTGAGCTGGGATGGGGCAGTGAGCTAAATAACGGTGATGGATCAAGCCCTGATCCTTGGACTGGGTAAGAGTGGTCTGCTTAATTCAGACACTCTGTTCATCACCACCCCCTTTTCTGAATCATTTTGTCCACATAAGCGTGGAAGGGTATACTCAGACATGAGTCCCTTGCTCACTGCTCCATCAGGATTCAAGCAAGCCGGGCCGACGACGCCTGAAATGGCAGAAACCGGTCCCCGGAAGCTTGTCTCCTTTCTGGTGAAGAATTGGCTTGGTAATTTGGTCTGCCCTGTTCCCATGATGCACTGGGCCAGGGACAGACTAATTTGCATATAGCCAAGTTCTGAGCTGGGATGGGGCAGTGAGCTAAATAACGGTGATGGATCAAGCCCTGATTCTTGGACTGGGTAAGAGTGGTCTGCTTAATTCAGACACTCTGTTCATCACCACCCCCTTTTCTGAATCATTTTGTCCACCATAAGCGTGGAAGGGTATACTCAGACATGAGTCCCTTGCTCACTGCTCCATCAGGATTCAAGCAAGCCGGGCCGACGACGCCTGAAATGGCAGAAACCGGTCCCCGGAAGCTTGTCTCCTTTCTGGTGAAGAATTGGCTTGGTAGTTTGGTCTGCCCTGTTCCCATGATGCACTGGGCCAGGGACAGACTAATTTGCATATAGCCAGGTTCTGAGCTGGGATGGGGCAGTGAGCTAAATAACGGTGATGGATCAAGCCCTGATCCTTGGACTGGGTAAGAATGGTCTGCTTAATTCAGACACTCTGTTCATCACCACCCCCTTTTCTGAATCATTTTGTCCACATAAGCGTGGAAGGGTATACTCAGACATGAGTCCCTTGCTCACTGCTCCATCAGGATTCAAGCAAGCCGGGCCGACGACGCCTGAAATGGCAGACCCCGGTCCCCGGAAGCTTGTCTCCTTTCTGGTGAAGAATTGGCTTGGTGATTTGGTCTGCCCTGTTCCCATGATGCACTGGGCCAGGGACAGACTAATTTGCATATAGCCAAGTTCTGAGCTGGGATGGGGCAGTGAGCTAAATAACGGTGATGGATCAAGCCCTGATTCTTGGACTGGGTAAGAGTGGTCTGCTTAATTCAGACACTCTGTTCATCACCACCCCCTTTTCTGAATCATTTTGTCCACCATAAGCGTGGAAGGGTATACTCAGACATGAGTCCCTTGCTCACTGCTCCATCAGGATTCAAGCAAGCCGGGCCGACGACGCCTGAAATGGCAGAAACCGGTCCCCGGAAGCTTGTCTCCTTTCTGGTGAAGAATTGGCTTGGTAGTTTGGTCTGCCCTGTTCCCATGATGCACTGGGCCAGGGACAGGCTAATTTGCATATAGCCAGGTTCTGAGCTGGGATGGGGCAGTGAGCTAAATAACGGTGATGGATCAAGCCCTGATCCTAGGACTGGGTAAGAGTGGTCTGCTTAATTCAGACACTCTGTTCATCACCACCCCCTTTTCTGAATCATTTTGTCCACCATAAGCGTGGAAGGGTATACTCAGATATGAGTCCCTTGCTCACTGCTCCATCAGGATTCAAGCAAGCCGGGACGACGACGCCTGAAATGGCAGAAACCGGTCCCCGGAAGCTTGTCTCCTTTCTGGTGAAGAATTGGCTTGGTAGTTTGGTCTGCCCTGTTCCCATGATGCACTGGGCCAGGGACAGACTAATTTGCATATAGCCAGGTTCTGAGCTGGGATGGGGCAGTGAGCTAAATAACGGTGATGGATCAAGCCCTGATCCTTGGACTGGGTAAGAGTGGTCTGCTTAATTCAGACACTCTGTTCATCACCACCCCCTTTTCTGAATCATTTTGTCCACCATAAGCGTGGAAGGGTATACTCAGACATGAGTCCCTTGCTCACTGCTCCATCAGGATTCAAGCAAGCCGGGCCGACGACGCCTGAAATGGCAGAAACCGGTCCCCGGAAGCTTGTCTCCTTTCTGGTGAAGAATTGGCTTGGTAGTTTGGTCTGCCCTGTTCCCATGATGCACTGGGCCAGGGACAGACTAATTTGCATATAGCCAGGTTCTGAGCTGGGATGGGGCAGTGAGCTAAATAACGGTGATGGATCAAGCCCTGATCCTTGGACTGGGTAAGAGTGGTCTGCTTAATTCAGACACTCTGTTCATCACCACCCCCTTTTCTGAATCATTTTGTCCACCATAAGCGTGGAAGGGTATACTCAGACATGAGTCCCTTGCTCACTGCTCCATCAGGATTCAAGCAAGCCGGGCCGACGACGCCTGAAATGGCAGAAACCGGTCCCCGGAAGCTTGTCTCCTTTCTGGTGAAGAATTGGCTTAGTAGTTTGGTCTGCCCTGTTCCCATGATGCACTGGGCCAGGGACAGACTAATTTGCATATAGCCAGGTTCTGAGCTGGGATGGGGCAGTGAGGTAAATAACGGTGATGGATGAAGCCCTGATCCTTGGACTGGGTAAGAGTGGTCTGCTTAATTCAGACACTCTGTTCATCACCACCCCCTTTTCTGAATCATTTTGTCCACCACAAGCGTGGAAGGGTATACTCAGACATGAGTCCCTTGCTCACTGCTCCATCAGGATTCAAGCAAGCCGGGCCGACGACGCCTGAAATGGCAGAAACCGGTCCCCGGAAGCTCGTCTCCTTTCTGGTGAAGAATTGGCTTGGTAGTTTGGTCTGCCCTGTTCCCATGATGCACTGGGCCAGGGACAGACTAATTTGCATATAGCCAGGTTTTGAGCTGGGATGGGGCAGTGAGCTAAATAACGGTGATGGATCAAGCCCTGATCCTTGGACTGGGTAAGAGTGGTCTGCTTAATTCAGACACTCTGTTCATCACCACCCCCTTTTCTGAATCATTTTGTCCACCATAAGCGTGGAAGGGTATACTCAGACACGAGTCCCTTGCTCACTGCTCCATCAGGATTCAAGCAAGCCGGGCCGACGACGCCTGAAATGGCAGAAACCGGTCCCCGGAAGCGTGTCTCCTTTCTGGTGAAGAATTGGCTTGGTAGTTTGGTCTGCCCTGTTCCCATGATGCACTGGGCCAGGGACAGACTAATTTGCATATAGCCAGGTTCTGAGCTGGGATGGGGCAGTGAGCTAAATAACGGTGATGGATCAAGCCCTGATCCTTGGACTAGGTAAGAGTGGTCTGCTTAATTCAGACACGCTGTTCATCACCACCCCCTTTTCTGAATCATTTTGTCCACCATAAGCGTGGAAGGGTATACTCAGACATGAGTCCCTTGGTCACTGCTCCATCAGGATTCAAGCAAGCCGGGCCGACGATGCCTGAAATGGCAGAAACCGGTCCCCGGAAGCTTGTCTCCTTTCTGGTGAAGAATTGGCTTGGTAGTTTGGTCTGCCCTGTTCCCATGATGCACTGGGCCAGGGACAGACTAATTTGCATATAGCCAGGTTCTGAGCTGGGATGGGGCAGTGAGCTAAATAACGGTGATGGATCAAGCCCTGATCCTTGGACTGGGTAAGAGTGGTCTGCTTAATTCAGACACTCTGTTCATCACTACCCCCTTTTCTGAATCATTTTGTCCACATAAGCGTGGAAGGGTATACTCAGACATGAGTCCCTTGCTCACTGCTCCATCAGGATTCAAGCAAGCCGGGCCGACGACGCCTGAAATGGCAGAAACCGGTCCCCGGAAGCTTGTCTCCTTTCTGGTGAAGAATTGGCTTGGTAGTTTGGTCTGCCCTGTTCCCATGATGCACTGGGCCAGGGACAGACTAATTTGCATATAGCCAGGTTCTGAGCTGGGATGGGGCAGTGAGCTAAATAACGGTGATGGATCAAGCCCTGATCCTAGGACTGGGTAAGAGTGGTCTGCTTAATTCAGACACTCTGTTCATCACCACCCCCTTTTCTGAATCATTTTGTCCACCATAAGCGTGGAAGGGTTTACTCAGATATGAGTCCCTTGCTTACTGCTCCATCAGGATTCAAGCAAGCCGGGCCGACGACGCCTGAAATGGCAGAAACCGGTCCCCGGAAGCTTGTCTCTTTTCTGGTGAAGAATTGGCTTGGTAGTTTGGTCTGCCCTGTTCCCATGATGCACTGGGCCAGGGACAGACTAATTTGCATATAGCCAGGTTCTGAACTGGGATGGTGCAGTGAGCTAAAAAACGGTGATGGATCAAGCCCTGAACTCCTGACTGGGTAGGAGTGTTCTGAATTAATTCGGAATACTCTGTCCATGACCACCCCCCTTTACTGTATCGTTTTGGCCACCATAAGCGTGGAAGGGTATACTCGGATGCGAGTCCCTTGCTCACTGCACCATCAGGATTCAAGCAAGCCGGGCCGAAGACGGCTGTAATGCCAGAAACCGGTCCCCGGAAGCTTGTTTCCTTTCCAGTGAAAGAATTGGCTTGGTAGTTTGGTCTGCCCTGTTCCCATGATGCACTGGGCCAGGGACGGACTAATTTGCATATAGCCAGGTTCTGAACTGAGATGGTGCAGTGAGCTAAAAAACGGTGATGGATCAAGCCCTGATCTCCTGACTGGGTAGGAGTGTTCTGCATTAATTCGGAATACTCTGTCCATCACCACCCCCCTTTACTGTATCGTTTTGGCCACCATAAGCGTGGAAGGGTATACTCGTATGCGAGTCCCTTGCTCACTGCACCATCAGGATTCAAGCAAGCCGGGCCGAAGACGGCTGTAATGCCAGAAACCGGTCCCCGGAAGCATGTTTCCTTTCCAGTGAAAGAATTGGCTTGGTAGTTTGGTCTGCCCTGTTCCCATGATGCACTGGGCCAGGGACAGACTAATTTGCATATAGCGAGGTTCTGAACTGGGATGGTGCAGTGAGCTAAAAAACGGTGATGGATCAAGCCCTGATCTCCTGACTGGGTAGGAGTGTTCTGCATTAATTCGGAATACTCTGTCCATCACCACCCCCCTTTACTGTATCGTTTTGGCCACTATAAGCGTGGAAGGGTATACTCGGATGCGAGTCCCTTGCTCACTGCACCATCAGGATTCAAGCAAGCCGGGCCGAAGACGGCTGTAATGCCAGAAACCGGTCCCCGGAAGCTTGTTTCCTTTCCAGTGAAAGAATTGGCTTGGTAGTTTGGTCTGCCCTGTTCCCATGATGCACTGGGCCAGGGATAGACTAATTTGCATATAGCCAGGTTCTGAACTGGGATGGTGCAGTGAGCTAAAAAACGGTGATGGATCAAGCCCTGATCTCCTGACTGGGTAGGAGTGTTCTGCATTAATTCGGAATACTCTGTCCATCACCACCCCCCTTTACTGTATCGTTTTGGCCACCATAAGCGTGGAAGGGTATACTTGGATGCGAGTCCCTTGCTCACTGCACCATCAGGATTCAAGCAAGCCGGGCGAAGACGGCTGTAATGCCAGAAACCGGTCCCCGGAAGCTTGTTTCCTTTCCAGTGAAAGAATTGGCTTGGTAGTTTGGTCTGCCCTGTTCCCATGATGCACTGGGCCAGGGACAGACTAATTTGCATATAGCCAGGTTCTGAACTGGGATGGTGCAGTGAGCTAAAAAACGGTGATGGATCAAGCCCTGATCTCCTGACTGGGTAGGAGTGTTCTGCAATAATTCGGAATACTCTGTCCATCACCACCCCCCTTTACTGTATCGTTTTGGCCACCATAAGCGTGGAAGGGTATACTCGGATGCGAGTCCCTTGCTCACTGCACCATCAGGATTCAAGCAAGCCGGGCCGAAGACGGCTGTAATGCCAGAAACCGGTCCCCGGAAGCTTGTTTCCTTTCCAGTGAAAGAATTGGCTTGGTAGTTTGGTCTGCCCTGTTCCCATGATGCACTGGGCCAGGGACAGACTAATTTGCATATAGCCAGGTTCTGAACTGGGATGGGGCAGTGAGCTAAATAACGGTGATGGATCAAGCCCTGATCCTAGGACTGGGTAAGAGTGGTCTGCTTAATTCAGACACTCTGTTCATCACCACCCCCTTTTCTGAATCATTTTGTCCACCATAAGCGTGGAAGGGTATACTCAGATATGAGTCCCTTGCTCACTGCTCCATCAGGATTCAAGCAAGCCGGGCCGACGACGCCTGAAATGGCAGAAACCGGTCCCCGGAAGCTTGTCTCCTTTCTGGTGAAGAATTGGCTTGGTAGTTTGGTCTGCCCTGTTCCCATGATGCACTGGGCCAGGGACAGACTAATTTGCATATAGCCAGGTTCTGAGCTGGGATGGGGCAGTGAGCTAAATAACGGTGATGGATCAAGCCCTGATCCTTGGACTGGGTAAGAGTGGTCTGCTTAATTCAGACACTCTGTTCATCACCACCCCCTTTTCTGAATCATTTTGTCCACCATAAGCGTGGAAGGGTATACTCAGACATGAGTCCCTTGCTCACTGCTCCATCAGGATTCAAGCAAGCCGGGCCGACGACGCCTAAAATGGCAGAAACCGGTCCCCGGAAGCTTGTCTCCTTTCTGGTGAAGAATTGGCTTGGTAGTTTGGTCTGCCCTGTTCCCATGATGCACTGGGCCAGGGACAGACTAATTTGCATATAGCCAGGTTCTGAGCTGGGATGGGGCAGTGAGCTAAATAACGGTGATGGATCAAGCCCTGATCCTTGGACTGGGTAAGAGTGGTCTGCTTAATTCAGACACTCTGTTCATCACCACCCCCTTTTCTGAATCATTTTGTCCACCATAAGCGTGGAAGGGTATACTCAGACATGAGTCCCTTGCTCACTGCTCCATCAGGATTCAAGCAAGCCGGGCCGACGACGCCTGAAATGGCAGAAACCGGTCCCCGGAAGCTTGTCTCCTTTCTGGTGAAGAATTGGCTTAGTAGTTTGGTCTGCCCTGTTCCCATGATGCACTGGGCCAGGGACAGACTAATTTGCATATAGCCAGGTTCTGAGCTGGGATGGGGCAGTGAGCTAAATAACGGTGATGGATCAAGCCCTGATCTCCTGACTGGGTAGGAGTGTTCTGCATTAATTCGGAATACTCTGTCCATCACCACCCCCCTTTACTGTATCGTTTTGGCCACCATAAGCGTGGAAGGGTATACTCGGATGCGAGTCCCTTGCTCACTGCACCATCAGGATTCAAGCAAGCCGGGCCGAAGACGGCTGTAATGCCAGAAACCGGTCCCTGGAAGCTTGTTTCCTTTCCAGTGAAAGAATTGGCTTGGTAGTTTGGTCTGCCCTGTTCCCATGATGCACTGGGCCAGGGACAGACTAATTTGCATATAGCCAGGTTCTGAACTGGGATGGTGCAGTGAGCTAAAAAACGGTGATGGATCAAGCCCTGAACTCCTGACTGGGTAGGAGTGTTCTGCATTAATTCGGAATACTCTGTCCATCACCACCCCCCTTTACTGTATCGTTTTGGCCACCATAAGCGTGGAAGGGTATACTCGGATGCGAGTCCCTTGCTCACTGCACCATCAGGATTCAAGCAAGCCGGGCCGAAGACGGCTGTAATGCCAGAAACCGGTCCCCGGAAGCTTGTTTCCTTTCCAGTGAAAGAATTGGCTTGGTAGTTTGGTCTGCCCTGTTCCCATGATGCACTGGGCCAGGGACGGACTAATTTGCATATAGCCAGGTTCTGAACTGGGATGGTGCAGTGAGCTAAAAAACGGTGATGGATCAAGCCCTGATCTCCTGACTGGGTAGGAGTGTTCTGCATTAATTCAGAATACTCTGTCCATCACCACCCCCCTTTACTGTATCGTTTTGGCCACCATAAGCGTGGAAGGGTATACTCGTATGCGAGTCCCTTGCTCACTGCACCATCAGGATTCAAGCAAGCCGGGCCGAAGACGGCTGTAATGCCAGAAACCGGTCCCCGGAAGCATGTTTCCTTTCCAGTGAAAGAATTGGCTTGGTAGTTTGGTCTGCCCTGTTCCCATGATGCACTGGGCCAGGGACAGACTAATTTGCATATAGCGAGGTTCTGAACTGGGATGGTGCAGTGAGCTAAAAAACGGTGATGGATCAAGCCCTGATCTCCTGACTGGGTAGGAGTGTTCTGCATTAATTCGGAATACTCTGTCCATCACCACCCCCCTTTACTGTATCGTTTTGGCCACTATAAGCGTGGAAGGGTATACTCGGATGCGAGTCCCTTGCTCACTGCACCATCAGGATTCAAGCAAGCCGGGCCGAAGACGGCTGTAATGCCAGAAACCGGTCCCCGGAAGCTTGTTTCCTTTCCAGTGAAAGAATTGGCTTGGTAGTTTGGTCTGCCCTGTTCCCATGATGCACTGGGCCAGGGATAGACTAATTTGCATATAGCCAGGTTCTGAACTGGGATGGTGCAGTGAGCTATAAAACGGTGATGGATCAAGCCCTGATCTCCTGACTGGGTAGGAGTGTTCTGCATTAATTCGGAATACTCTGTCCATCACCACCCCCCTTTACTGTATCGTTTTGGCCACCATAAGCGTGGAAGGGTATACTCGGATGCGAGTCCCTTGCTCACTGCACCATCAGGATTCAAGCAAGCCGGGCGAAGACGGCTGTAATGCCAGAAACCGGTCCCCGGAAGCTTGTTTCCTTTCCAGTGAAAGAATTGGCTTGGTAGTTTGGTCTGCCCTGTTCCCATGATGCACTGGGCCAGGGACAGACTAATTTGCATATAGCCAGGTTCTGAACTGGGATGGTGCAGTGAGCTAAAAAACGGTGATGGATCAAGCCCTGATCTCCTGACTGGGTAGGAGTGTTCTGCAATAATTTGGAATACTCTGTCCATCACCACCCCCCTTTACTGTATCGTTTTGGCCACCATAAGCGTGGAAGGGTATACTCGGATGCGAGTCCCTTGCTCACTGCACCATCAGGATTCAAGCAAGCTGGGCCGAAGACGGCTGTAATGCCAGAAACCGGTCCCCGGAAGCTTGTTTCCTTTCCAGTGAAAGAATTGGCTTGGTAGTTTGGTCTGCCCTGTTCCCATGATGCACTGGGCCAGGGACAGACTAATTTGCATATAGCCAGGTTCTGAACTGGGATGGTGCAGTGAGCTAAAAAACGGTGATGGATCAAGCCCTGATCTCCTGACTGGGTAGGAGTGTTCTGCATTAATTCGGAATACTCTGTCCATCACCACCCCCCTTTACTGTATCGTTTTGGCCACCATAAGCGTGGAAGGGTATACTCGGATGCGAGTCCCTTGCTCACTGCACCATCAGGATTCAAGCAAGCCGGGCCGAAGACGGCTGTAATGCCAGAAACCGGTCCCCGGAAGCTTGTTTCCTTTCCAGTGAAAGAATTGGCTTGGTAGTTTGGTCTGCCCTGTTCCCATGATGCACTGGGCCAGGGACAGGCTAATTTGCATATAGCCAGGTTCTGAACTGGGATGGTGCAGTGAGCTAAAAAACGGTGATGGATCAAGCCCTGATCTCCTGACTGGGTAGGAGTGTTCTGCATTAATTCGGAATACTCTGTCCATCACCACCCCCCCTTTACTGTATCGAGTGTGGGAGTATGGCTGAGTTATAGGGAGTGAGCTTGACAGATGAGGAGTGAGACACTAAAGGGACGGAGAGAATGAGGCTAACAGAAAGAGAATGAGGGAAGGGGAGTGTATAAGTAAGAGGACAGAGGGAGTAAGAGACGGAATTAGTGAAGTGGAGTAAGGAGAGTAAGGGAAGAGAAAAGAGTGAAGGAGCAAAAGAAGGAAAGAGACAGGAAGGAAAGTAAAGATTAAGGTCTGAAAGAAGGTGAGTGTGGGAGTATGGCTGAGTTATAGGGAGTGAGCGTGACAGAAGAGGAGTGAGAGAATAAAGGGACGAAGAGAATGAGGCTAACAGAGAGAGAATGAGGGAAGGTGAGTGTAGAAGTAAGAGGACAGAGGGAGTAAGAGAAGGAATTAGTGAAGTGGAGTAAGGAGAGTAAGGGAAGGGAAAACAGTGAAGGAGTGAAGGAAGGGAAGAGAGAGGAAGGAAAGTAAAGGAGAAGGTCTGAAAGAAGGTGAGTGTGGGAGTATGGCTCAGTTATAGGGAGTGAGCGTGATAGAAGAAGAGTGAGAGACTAAGAGGACGGAGAGAATGGGGGTAACAGAGAGAGAGTGAGAGAAGGGGAGTGAGTAAGTTAGAGGACAAAGGGATTGAGAGAAGGAGTTACTGAAGTGGAGTAAGGGGAGTAAAGGAAGGGAAAAGAGTGAAGGAGCGAAGGATGGGAAGAGAGAGGAAGGATAGTAAAGGAGAAGGTTTCAAAAAAGGTGACTGGGAGTATGGCTGAGTTATAGGGAGTGAGCGTGACAGAAGAGGAGTGAGAGACTAAAGGGACGGAGAGAATGAGGCTAACAGAGAGAGAATGAGTGAAGGGGAGTGTAGAAGTAAGAGGACAGAGGGAGTAAGAGAAGGAATTAGTGAAGTGGAGTAAGGAGAGTAAGGGAAGGGAAAACAGTGAAGGAAGGGAAGTGAGAGGAACGAAAGTAAAGGAGAAGGTCTGAAAGAAGGTGAGTGTGGGAGTATGGCTCAGAGTTAGGGAGTGAGCGTGATAGAAGAGGAGTGAGAGACTAAGAGGACGGAGAGAATGGGGGTAACAGAGAGAGAGTGAGAGAAGGGGAGTGAGTAAGTTAGAGGACAGAGGGATTGAGAGAAGGAGTTACTGAAGTGGAGTAAGGGGAGTAAGGGAAGGGAAAAGAGTGAAGGAGCAAAGGATGTGAAGAGAGAGGAAGGAAAGTAAAGGTGAAGGTCTGAATGAACGTGAGTGTGGGAGCATGGCTGAGTTCTAGGGAGGTGCGTGACAGATGAGGAGTGAGACACTAAAGGGACGGAGAGAATGAGGCTAACAGAAAGAGAATGAGGGAAGGGGAGTGTAGAAGTAAGAGGACAGAGGGAGTAAGAGACGGAATTAGTGAAGTGGAGTAAGGAGAGTAAGGGAAGAGAAAAGAGTGAAGGAGCAAAAGAAGGAAAGAGACAGGAAGGAAAGTAAAGATTAAGGTCTGAAAGAAGGTGAGTGTGGGAGTATGGCTGAGTTATAGGGAGTGAGCGTGACAGAAGAGGAGTGAGAGACTAAAGGGACGAAGAGAATGAGGCTAACAGAGAGAGAATGAGGGAAGGTGAGTGTAGAAGTAAGAGGACAGAGGGAGTAAGAGAAGGAATTAGTGAAGTGGAGTAAGGAGAGTAAGGGAAGGGAAAACAGTGAAGGAGTGAAGGAAGGGAAGAGAGAGGAAGGAAAGTAAAGGAGAAGGTCTGAAAGAAGGTGAGTGTGGGAGTATGGCTCAGTTATAGGGAGTGAGCGTGATAGAAGAAGAGTGAGAGACTAAGAGGACGGAGAGAATGGGGGTAACAGAGAGAGAGTGAGAGAAGGGGAGTGAGTAAGTTAGAGGACAAAGGGATTGAGAGAAGGAGTTACTGAAGTGGAGTAAGGGGAGTAAAGGAAGGGAAAAGAGTGAAGGAGCGAAGGATGGGAAGAGAGAGGAAGGATAGTAAAGGAGAAGGTTTCAAAAAAGGTGACTGGGAGTATGGCTGAGTTATAGGGAGTGAGCGTGACAGAAGAGGAGTGAGAGACTAAAGGGACGGAGAGAATGAGGCTAACAGAGAGAGAATGAGTGAAGGGGAGTGTAGAAGTAAGAGGACAGAGGGAGTAAGAGAAGGAATTAGTGAAGTGGAGTAAGGAGAGTAAGGGAAGGGAAAACAGTGAAGGAAGGGAAGTGAGAGGAACGAAAGTAAAGGAGAAGGTCTGAAAGAAGGTGAGTGTGGGAGTATGGCTCAGAGTTAGGGAGTGAGCGTGATAAAAGAGGAGTGAGAGACTAAGAGGACGGAGAGAATGGGGGTAACAGAGAGAGAGTGAGAGAAGGGGAGTGAGTAAGTTAGAGGACAGAGGGATTGAGAGAAGGAGTTACTGAAGTGGAGTAAGGGGAGTAAGGGAAGGGAAAAGAGTGAAGGAGCAAAGGATGTGAAGAGAGAGGAAGGAAAGTAAAGGTGAAGGTCTGAATGAACGTGAGTGTGGGAGCATGGCTGAGTTCTAGGGAGGTGCGTGACAGAAGAGGAGTGAGAGACTAAAGGGACGGAAATGATGCGGGTAACAGAGAGAGAGTGAGAGAAGGGGAGTGTAGAAGGAAGAGTACAGAGGGAGTAAGAGAAGGAATTAGTGAAGTGGAGTAAGGAGAGTAAGGGAATGGAAAACAGTGAAGGAAGGGAAGAGAGAGGAAGGAAAGTAAAGGAGAAAGTCTGAAAGAAGGTGAGTGTGGGAGTGTGGCTGAGTTATAGGGTGTGAGCGTGATAGAAGAGGAGTGAGAGACTAAGAGGACAGAGACAATGAGGCTAACAGAGAGAGAATGAGGGAAAGGGAGTGTACAACTAAGAGGACAGAGGCAGTAAGAGAAAGAGTTACTGTAGTGGAGTAAGGACAGTTAGAGAAGGGAAAAGAGTGAAGGAGTGAAAGAAGAGAAGAGAGAGAAAGGAAAGTGAAGGAGAAGGTCTGAAAGAAGTTGAGTGTGGGAGTATGTCTGAGTTATATGGAGTGAGTGTGACAGAAGAGGACGGAGAGACTTAGGGGATGGAAAGAATGAGGCTAACAGAGAGAGAATGAGGGAAGGGGAGTGTAGAACTAAGAAGACAGAGGGAGTAAGAGAAGCAGTTAGTGAAGTGGAGTAAGGAAAGTAAGGAAAGGGAAAAGAGTGAAGGAGCGAAGGAAGGGAAGAGAGAGGAAGGGAAGTAAAGGAGAAGGTTTGAAAGAAGGTGACTGTGGGAGTATGGCTGAGTTATAAGGAGTGAGCATGACAGAAGAGGAGTGAGAGACTAAAGGGACGGAGAGAATGAGACTAACAGAGAAGAGAATGAGTGAAGGGGAGTATAGAAATAAGAGGACAGAGGGAGTAAGAGAAGAAGTTAGTGAAGTGGAGTAAGGAAAGTAAGGGAAAGGAAAACAGTGAAGGAGTGAAGGAAGTGAAGAGAGAGGAAGGAAAGTAAAGGAGAAGGTCTGAAAGAAAGTGAGTGTGGGAGTATGGCTCAGTTATAGGGCGTGAGCATGATAGAAGAGGAGTGAGAGACTAAGAGGATGGAGAGAATGGGGGTAACAGAGAGAGAGTGAGAGAAGGGGAGTAAGTAAGTTAGAGGACAGAGGGATTGAGAGAAGGAGTTACTGAAGTGGAGAAGGGGATTAAGGGAAGGGAAAAGAGTGAAGGAGCGAAGGATGTGAAGAGAGAGGAAGGAAAGTAAAGGTCTGAAAGAACGTGAGTGTGGTAGTATGGCTGAGTTATAGGGAGTGTGTGTGACAGAAGAGGAGTGAGAGACTAAGGGGACGGAGAGAATGAGGGTTACAGAGAGAGAATGAGAGAAGGGGAGTGTAGAACTAAGAGGACAGAGGGAGTAAGAGAATGAGTTAGTAAAGTGGAGTAAGGAAGGGAAGGGAAAAGAGTGAAGGAGTAAAGGAAGGAAAGAGACAGGAAGGAAAGTAAAGGAGAAGGTCTGAAAGAAGGTGAGTGTGGGAGTATGGCTCAGTTATAGGGAGTGAGTGTGATAGAAGAGGAGTGAGAGACTAAAGGGACAGAGAGAATGGGGGGTAACAGAGATAGAGTGAGAGAAGGGGAGTGTAGAAGCAAGAGTACAGAGGGAGTAAGAGAAGGAATTAGGGAAGTGGAGTAAGGAGAGTAAGGGAAGGGAAAACAGTGAAGGAGTGAAGGAAGTGAAGAGAGAGGAAGGAAAGTAAAGGAGAAGGTCTGAAAGAAAGTGAGTGTGGGAGTATGGCTCAGTTATAGGGAGTGAGCGTGATAGAAGAAGAGTGAGAGACTAAGAGGACCGAGAGAATGGGGGTAACCGAGAGCGAGTGAGAGAAGGGGAGTGTAGAAGTAAGAGTACAGAGGGAGTAAGAAAAGGAATTAGTGAAGTGGAGTAAGGAGAGTAATCGTAATAATCGTTATCATACGCTCTTGTATAGTACCCTATCACCGTAAGGTCTCAAGGCGCTTGCTTTGGGAACCCGTCCTGGTCTTTCCCTGCGAGATTACCCCTACTGGGCATCCCCAAGGTGAAGACCAGGCATCCCATCGCGGTAGGGCCGTAGTGGAGATTAAGCAAGCTATTGCCCAGAGTTGCAGAGTGTGAACCCACGATTCTCGTAGGCACCAAGGTGAGAATTATCGAGTCCGTGGACATTATGAGCTCAAGACCCTGCCGCGTCGGGAATTGAACCTCTGCATCAGGGTCTGCCTCCTCTAACCGGTGAGGGAAGGGAAAACAGTGAAGGAGTGAAGGAAGGGAAGAGAGAGGAAGGAAAGAAAAGGAGAAAGTCTGAAAGAAGGTGAGTGTGGGAGTGTGGCTGAGTTATAGGGTGTGAGCGTGACAGAAGAGGAGTGAGAGACTAAGGGGACAGAGAGAATGAGGCTAACAGAAAGAGATTGAGGGAAGGGGAGTGTAGAACTAAGAGGACAGAGAAAGAAAGAGAAGAAGTTAGTCAAGTGGAGTAAGGAGAGTAAGGGAAGGGAAAAGAGTAAAGCAATGAAGTAAGAGAAGAGAGAGGAAAGAAAGTAAAGGAGAAGGTGTGAAAGAAGGTGAGTGTAAGAGAGGAGTGTGGAAAAGGGGAGTAAACGTGGCGATTCAGAATAAGTGAGGCAAGCGCAATAAGGGAACAGAGGTGTGGGAGCATCAGAGAAGAGTAGTGAGGTTAAGGAAAAGAGTATAGGGAAAGTACATTTTGTACATCAAACTTACCTTATAAGTAATGTAAACTTAATTTCATATTTTCATTAAAATTTATATCTGTGAAAGACAAAACAAAATAAGTTAGAATATTTATAATATATATTTTACAATACAAGAGACAAAGTAGGAGATTAACAAGGGTGAGGGAGGGTGAGTGAAGGGCAGTGAGGTTGATGAAAAAGGGAAAATAAAGAGAGGATAAAAGCAAGTGAGCTTGAGACAAAGGACGTGAAGGAGTGAGAATATAGAGGTAGTGAAGGAAAGAGTGGCAGAAAGGAACTGAGTAAGAGAGCAAAGAAAGGTAAGTAAGGGAGTGTGGGTCAGTTTTAGGGAGTAAGCATGACGGAAGAGGAGTGAGACAGTGAGAGGATCCAGAGACTGAAGCTAAGAGACAGGGTGTGAGGGAAAGGGAGTGAGGATGTGAGAGGACAGAGGAAGTGAGAGAAGGAGTGAGTGAAGTATAATAAGGTGAGTGAGTGAAGGGGAATTATTGAGGGAACAAAGAAAGGAAACAAGAGGAAGGGGAGTGAAGTAGAGTGACTGACAGCTGGAAAGTAGTGGATGGGAGAGAGGGAAAGGTCCGTGAAGGAGTGGTTAATGAGAATAAGTGAGGAAAGTGGAATAAGGGAAGGGAGGTGAGGGAGAGTGAAAAAAGGCCAGTGAGGGTGAGTTAAGAGGAGTGATAGAGGGTGGAAATAGGTAAGTGAGCATAAAAGAATGTGAAAATAATATATATTTAATAATAGAAAATACAAAATAATTTCAACAACATGTTATATGGTTTATTTTTGCTGTTCTCAGAATATATTAAATTTCACTTAAAACAGTGACTTCAATAGTACTCATCATATAACAGCGGGCAAAAAAAACACAATCAAAATGATTGTGTTTTAAAAAAAAACATGAAATCTTATCTTAAATAATGAAATATTTTGAAAAAACATATCTAAACTCACTTTTGATCCATCCACTTTTCCACGAGGCCAAATAGTATATGGAAAGTCCTTTTCTTTGGAAATTAGTCCAGAGTATTCTTAATTTGTCATTTACCCGACTTTCTGAAAGAAAATCTCCAACATCTTTTACATTATGAAACAAGAGTTTTATATCCACCTCTAGCTTACTTTTTATAAATAATTTGTATAATACTCACAGCACACACTATATGATATACATATACTATCTCTATGACAACTACATGTTTTTTATTATCTTCATCACTCTCATTCAGAAAGTAATTTTGAACAGCAAACTAAGTTATATTAACTGCTGAAATCTTCATAGGCCAATTACCTACCCTAAAATTTCGGTTGTAAGAACACTAGGTAAGAATTTAGTAAGTCAGAAGGCAAACATTGTTTGAAAGTCAATTGAGTATCATTACAGTGTTTCCAGCCTTTCTGACATTTTAAATAAGCTGTGTAATGTCCTGATGTTGTTGAAGGACCATCATGGTAAATAATTGCTGCAGTTGTAAAGGTTCTTCCTGAAATTGATAATTGAGAAGCCACAACATTTTTAATTAATGTTGTCAATTTAGTTCCATCAGGTCTACATCGTTGGAACATAATGTCCATATGTTCGTAAAAATAAAGTTGATAGCATTGCAGATTTACATTGAGTACAGACCATGTTTTGATTTGCTTCTCTAACTAGATTATTAAAAGACACTGATTTGCAGTCTGGTAAAGTCAAATATATAAATCTTTCAGTGTCTACTGTAGTACTACTTGAAAAGGAGCAATTGTCGCAGTCATGTTGCCATTTATAAGAAAGGCCAAAAAGATTTTCCACATCTACACCTTCATCTTGCAATACAACAAGCATATACATTAGAAATTCCTGACAATCTTGCTGAATATTCTGTGAAAATTGATTTAGACCAGAACATATGTCTAAAACATTTCGAATTTCAGAAACACTTTGTATTTTTGTTCTATCACTGCTACATTTCTCTAATACTGAATTTAACAAACAACAAAATGTTTGATTACGATTTTCAGCAATCTGTTCTTGTACAGTTTGGAAAAAGTAAACAACATTAACCACTACATTAGCATAGCAGTTGACACCAGAACTATTTTCAAACTGAAATCCAACAACATCTTTAACTGAATCCATTTTGTTTCTGCTTACAATTACTGGTTCATCTACCTTTTTTCTTTTTGCTACAACTTCACTACAATTTTTCTCATTTCTTCTTTTTCGGCCTACCACACACTTTTCAAATAGAGGATATTGAGGTAAATTTGGAGCATACTCTCTTCTTAACCTATTATATTCTTTTACACAATTTAGATCTGCATTAATCTTTGTCTCATCAAAATCAATCAAGTACAATCCTGATAAAGTTCTGACTCGAGAAAAAGCAACATATGCCATACCCTCCTGAACACAGAATTTCCAATATTCACCAAAGCACTATCAACACTTAAACCTTGAGATTTATGAATAGTCACTGCATATGCCAAAGAAACAGGAAACTGTTATCTGCGGACATATAAATCTTTCACAAGCAAAAATCGGGCAGAACAACGACTGATTTGTTCTACTTCTTCAATACCATCAAATTTAATTTTTATAATTTCAATTCCATCTCTATTTCGGTAATTCACAAAATCCACAACATGACCCATGGCTCCATTTACTAAACCTCTTTCCACATGTAAATTACGTCGTAAAATTATACGACAATTTAAAGATACATACTGTCTTTTCCATACCAGCAGTTTTAGATATTGTCTTCTCTAAAGAATCCAATTTTGCTTTCAACTTTTCTGACAAAATAATAGTTGCTCCTTCATGTTCAATTTTATCAATAGCTTCCAGTTTTACAATCTCTTGATTTTCCAACTTTAACATTTTGTTGTTGAAGATTGAACATTTTTGCAGAGTTGGCATCAAGCATATGACAGATTTGTTTTCAGGAATTTTCATAAAAATATTCTCTGGGAGAATATTTTCATTTGGAAACAAATTTGAAATTAATTGTCCATGTAAAGCTTCTTTGCCATGCTCAGTTCGTTTTCCAATTCTTACATCTTGTAGAATATTTTTATAATCTTCATCCTTTGCCTGTCGCATATTTTGAAGCAGTTCTGCATATTTGAAATGTAACCATATGTTAACATTTCCAATGCTTCCTAAGCACTTCCTGGTATCTTCATGCGTAAGCATTTTAAACACTGGCTGTCCTTTCACTGGAGTTAGTTGCAGTAGATCTCCAAAAACAATGATGTGTTTGCCTCCAAATAACACTTCATAGTCTGTTTTAAGAATTTCTTGCATTCTTAAATGCACAAAAGCAAGCATTACATTTGATACCATGCTTACTTCATCAATGATAAGAAGTTTCATTTTCTTTAGGACTCTTGAAACTTCACAACAAGCTTCTCCAGATAGCTTGTGGTATAGTAATTTGTTATCATGCTCCACTGGCAGCATCAATACGCGATGTAAAGTAATCCCTAAAATGTTGTGTGCTGCCAACCCAGTTGGAGCAGAAACACCACATGAGAGCGATGACTCCGTTGTTTTCTGCAGATAAGTAGAAATTACTTTAATCAGGAAACTTTTTCCAGTTCCTGCTTCTCCACTCACATATAGTCGGACAGGTACAAATGATGTACACGAGCACTCTTTTTTCTCATGAGATAAACCATGCTCAATGTGTTTTGTGACTTCATCATATATTTGTCTCTGCTCAACGTTTAGTTCTTTTTCCAAATCTTCTAAGTGAACTCCATCCTCCTGAGCTTGTTCCATGGCTCTTTCAACTTCATCCATGGCAGTGGCAGCTTCATTTTGTATAATTGGTCCTCCTAGTGGATCCTCACTCAATGAAGCAGAACTCTGACTATCTTGGAACTGTCTCTAGCAATCTCTGCTGCAAATGTAGCTTCTTGCTGTATTTCCTCGTTCAACATTTGCAGATAATTTGAAAATACAGGGCATTCTATCGTATCCTTGGTTGCATTGAACGAATCTTCATAAGTAAGAAAATCTCCAAGTAGTTCCTCTTCTCTACGCCAAGACTTAAAGAGTTGCAAAAGAGCTAAGTAATAAAATTCCCTTTTGTCTGGAGAATCACAACTCAATTTTCGATGATTAATCAAATGGCCTTTTCTTTGTTTCACTAGACAGCCTTCACAACCAATTACAGCATATACACCTTTATTGATGTCTTCTGTGACGTTGTTTTTAAAAATATAGGTTTGCAGAACTTCATAAAGACAAATGTTCTCAAGATGAGTACTTCTATTTGGATAGTATGTATCCAACATGTTTGTCTTCAGAATATCTGTACTGTCTGGTTCTTTCTCCGCCAAATACTCTATTTCTTGCACAGATTTCAAAACTCGGTTTCGTGTTGCAGCAAGACTTAGACTCACCCAAATGATGGTTATAGATTTGGCATATAGACTTGCTGATGATAACCGATCAGAACATTCATATGCTCCAATTTCTCGATGCGACAACATCTTCAAACTGTAACTGTATAATTTTTTGGGATCACTGAAAGAATATCGACTACCACAATATCGAGTACCCAAAATATCGAGGAGAAAATATCTACTACAAAAATATCGAGTTTGTATGTACAAACAGGTAAGTACAAAAATATCGACTACAAAATATCGTTTACAAAAATATCGTTGTAAAAAATATCGACTTTACTAAAAACAATGTTTAATTACATTAATATAAAAATTTAATTACTAAAATATAATTAACAATACTTAAAATAACTTTTAATAATTAAATATTTAATGAAAGTAAAAAAAAAATATTTTTTTAATCATATTTCTTAAAACATATATATATAGTAACAAAATTTAATTAAATAATAGGCAATATTGTATATGTACCCCAAAAACCCAAAACTGACCCTGAACCCTAAAAATACCCCTTTACCCAAAAACTAAAAACTGACCCTGAACCCTAAAAATACCCCTTTACCCAAAAACTAAAAACTGACCCTGAACCTTAAAAATACCCCTTTACCCAAAAACTAAAAACTGACCCTGAACCCTAAAAATACCCCTTTACCCAAAAACTGAAAACTGACCCTGAACCCTAAAAATACCCCTTTACCCAAAAACTGAAAACTGACCCTGAACCCTAAAAATACCCCTTTACCCAAAAACTGAAAACTGACCCTGAACCCTAAAAATACCCCTTTACCCAAAAACTGAAAACTGACCCTGAACCCTAAAAATACCCCTTTACCCAAAAACTAAAAATTGACCCTGAACCCTAAAAATACCCCTTTACCCAAAAACTGAAAACTGACCCTGAACCCTAAAAATACCCCTTTACCCAAAAACTGAAAACTGACCCTGAACCCTAAAAATACCCCTTTACCCAAAAACTGAAAACTGACCCTGAACCCTAAAAATACCCCTTTACCCAAAAACTGAAAACTGACCCTGAACCCTAAAAATACCCCTTTACCCAAAAACTAAAAACTGACCCTGAACCCTAAAAATACCCCTTTCATTTAACATAATTACCATTTAATCAATTAAATAAAATTAATTACCAATTACATTTTAATTAATTAACAAATATTTTTTAATTAACAATTAATTAAATATTACTACCAATTATTAAATTAACATATTTAATTAATTATAATTAAATTACTTCCCACCCTATTCCCCTATAAACCCACAACCCGCTAGAGAAAATACATTATTTTAATTGACATAATTAGCAATTAATCAATGAAATAAAATTAATTACCAATTAAATTTTAAATAATTAACATATATTATTTAATTACCAATTAATTAATTATTACTACCAATTAATAAATTTACATATTTAATTAATTATAATTAAATTACTTCCCACCCTATTCCCCTATAAACCCACAACCCGCTACAGAATTAAATTACACAATAATTAAAAAAATAATTAAAAATAATTATAAAATAAATTGACACTTTTCACACATATTATAACATAAACACACTATAAATAATTAAATATTATTTAAAAAACTATATTTTTTACTATCTAGATTATATACTTGGATATTTTCACTGTCTATATTATTTACAGTCGATATTACTTCACTCACCTTAAAAACGATATTTTGGCTGTCGATATTCTGTCTAGTCGATATTTTCTCCAAACGATATTTAAAACTCGATATTCTGTCCAGACGATATTTTGGAGTCGATATTATGTCTGTGCACCAATTTTTTGCTTAGACTCTTTTCATGTGAAATTTCCTTCCACATTTCCTTCAGTTCCGTCTTTTCTGATTTTGTGATGTAAGACGTCACATATCGAGCCACAGCAATAGAGTTTTCAGCCACATATTGAATATCCATGTTCGCATTCCACATGGACAAAATGACTGGGTTGTAGTCATTTATGAATTTGGATTCCTCATTTCTTCTAAGGTTGTATGTATTTTTGGGTGATTTTCTTGTCATAGTATGTCGCAGAGAAGACATAAAATTGTTGACTCTTCCTTTCGATGTTACTGGACGTGGAAATGCAAAATGAAATTTCGTGTAGAACTTGTCCTTGGATTTGTATTTTGGATGACAGTATTTCCCACAACGATGGGTTTGAAAGCGTAAAACTTGATGTCTTAAATTGTTTTCTTCTGTACTTTTCGGAACAGCACATGTAGAATACTGCTCAATAAAACTCATCACTTTATCATCTGAATCTGTTCCAAATTTTGGTGCATCTTTAATCCATAGCAGCATATGTATGTGAGGAGCACCTCTTGCTTGATACTCCTTTCGCCAAAAGAAATCCAATACCTCTCCAAGCGCAGGATTTATTTTGTTTGTAATAAAAGACATCATAGCTTCAAACCTATGATTGAAATACCTGCATACATTAACTGGATCCAAAGAGCACAGTTCTCCAGGTGTC
The DNA here is from genome assembly GCF_964261635.1 of Lissotriton helveticus. Taxonomy (NCBI): domain Eukaryota; kingdom Metazoa; phylum Chordata; class Amphibia; order Caudata; family Salamandridae; genus Lissotriton; species Lissotriton helveticus. Next base: position 231,668,141 of record NC_136067.1, on the reverse strand, counting down.
TTGTATTCAATATTTTCAATGTTTTTTTTGCCTCTCGTAGAAATTCAAGTAAGTCTTCCCAAGCATACTCAGCACAGCTAAGAGTGAGGAACCATGTAGGAGTTCCTAAGTTTCTTAGCATACATTTCAATTCCCCATGACGACGGTACCAACACTCATTAGTACCACGCTGACATGCCATGAGATTAATTAGCTGAGATTCCAAAACACTGTCTTGCAGTTTCACTTTATCCATGAAATCCCTTGCCGAAACATTTTGTAGATGTGGTCCACTTTTCAGTATATGGTTTACTGCATAAGAAAGTCCAGACAAGTCACTCTCAAACCGTAGAAGGAACAAATATGAAATGCATTGACGAAACCTTGGATCTTCTGCATATAATCTTGAAGTCCTGTATTCAGATGCAGGAATTTGAACAGGTCGGTCGTCATATCGTCCACCTTCACCTGTTGGGAATAACTGTAGAAAACAACGTGCTTCCAAACTTTCTTCCCATACACTAATGGGACTTCCTTTTGCTTCTTTCATTTGAAACAAGTCAATAGCATTCCCCATTACTTCTTTGGAATGCAATGGATGAACACTATAATGTTCATAAATTTCTTCACTTCTAGAGACATCAACTTTTTCAATTTGTCCAGCTGAGAAATCAGTGTCGTCTTCCACAGTTGTTTCCTCTTCTTCTACATACATATTTTTATAGTACTGATTATTTTTTATCAGATACAACGTTGCCTTCTTGACTTTCCTAACATCCACTAATTCTTGCCAGATTTTCTTACTCTTTGTCGGAACACCATTAACTAGAATAACCAGAGGTTCCTCTTCTACTTTTTCGACACCAATTGTATCAATATTTTCTTAAATTCTAGAGGCAAATAAACAACTCTTCCCTTTAATCCTCTCTGTAAATCCGAAGGAGGCAATTTCCCTGTCTTAGGCTCCATGCGAACAATAGCCTGAAAAGGATGCACACATTGAATCAGAAAAGACTCATAGGTATTTAAAGCAGGCATTCTATTTTCATTTAATTTATTATAACAATATTTACAAATTCGTTGATCAGAACCCAAATCAAAACCATTTTCTACCAACAAATAAGTTGCAAAATCCTTCCACTCATTATTATTTATCTTTTCACTTTTTACGTATAAATCAACTAATCTAGTTTGATGCTTATAATGAGTTTGTCGACAACACACACAAGTAAAATTAGGCCTTTCACTTGAATTCACCTTAAACTTTGTAATTTCATGTTCAAATTTTTCTGTACTTGAAATCTCTACATTCTCTTCTACATTACTTTCTATTACTGTATCAGTTTCTGCACTGAACTCTTTTTCACCAAAGTAACAAAACTCAATTTCTTCACAAATGTTTTTCACATCTAATTCAGTTCCATGCAAAAGAGCACTGTTTAACTGTTTTAGTTTAAGTGCTGGACTTTTTGCCTAATACAACCGTCTCACTAATTTCCTCACTTTATTATGATGCACTGCTAACATCCTAAAATGATGAAAAACACTCTGACATACTTTTCTTGAAAGACAAGCCAGTGAATGCCCTTGCAAACCTGTTTTTTCTCTCACTCTACAAGGATCTAACTCTTGCAAAATTTTAATTTTTTGTTTTAGACTTTTCTTAGTATATGTCCGTAAGAAACTGCGAAACAAATTAATTGAATCCTGTCGCACACTACAAATACTACTACAATTCCAAGTATAGACTAGAGCCTTAGGACATCTCCCCAAAACTTCATCAGCTAACACCTCTTCTGTATTTCTAGGCACAATCTTTTCTTTTTCAACCGGACAACCATCCTTCACCTCATATGCTCGACCACTGGTGCCAACTGCATGCACCAAATCATTATCCTGAAAGTAACTTTCTTCATTAAAAAATGGCTCACAACTTGAACTATGCTTCCATTCTCCAGAAAAAACATCACAAAAATTAGTCCAATTAATTACTCTCTTCCACTTACATTTTGATTTGAACACATTGATTACTTTATCTAGTGTACGAATTCTATTCATTACTAATCAATATAACTTATTTTTCACTTTAAATGCTTCATCCACAATCTTAATTATGCTTTTTTTTTTCTTGTAAAAAGCGGTCTTTTTTTGATACCTTTTTACATTTTTTAATAAATTGCATATTATTCTGTTATAAAACATTCGTCTACGAATTTCAATAAATTGATTTCTCCATCTATTGTCATAAACAATATCATCTCCTTCTAGAGATCTAAAATTTTTGGAGAGACACACTTTCTTTTTTGTAATTAAAGGTGTCTTACTTTTCTTTGAAGTCACATTTTTTATTTTTTGACATTTCAATAAGTTCCTGAGAAAATAGTTTGCTTACCAGGAGCATTATTTTTGTTCACTGAAGATTTTGTTTTAGATGAGTCTTCTATTTTACTTTCCTTAGATCTTAAATCCTTTTTATATTTTTTTGCTCGTCTTTGTTTTGACGGCATATTATTATTCTTTTGTAGACATGATTATAATCTGTGGTAAAGAAAAAATAACATATTATAGACCACTACAAACATATTACATAGCAATTAAAATAAGTGAACGATATAAACAGTAGTATAGAACAAAAAGCTGATTTACATTACATGTGCTTTGCTTTCTGTCAAAAACGATTTATCTAACATTCTGATCATGTGCCTAAGATCACACTGTGACTGAAGCTTGATTCACCCATCACTGTGATCTTAGGCAGAGTCACACATACTTTTGGCAGAGACAGAAATGGTATATTATATCTAACATTCTGATCATGTGCCTAAGATCACACTGTGACTGAAGCTTGATTCACCCATCACTGTGATCTTAGGCAGAGTCACACATACCGTTGGCAGAGACAGACATGGTACATTATATCTAACATTCTGATCATGTGCCTAAGATCACACTGTGACTGAAGCTTGATTCACCCATCACTGTGATCTTAGGCAGAGCCACACATACTGTTGGCAGAGACAGACATGGTACATTATATCTAACATTCTCCTCATGTGCCTAAGATCACACTATAACTGAAGCTTGATTCACTCATCACTGTGATCTTAGGCTGAGACACACATACTGTTGGCAGAGACAGACATGGTACATTATATCTAACATTCTGAACATGTGCCTAAGATCACACTGTGACGGAAGCTTGATTCACCCATCACTGTGATCTTAGGCAGAGTCACACATACTGTTGACAGAGACAGACATGGTACATTATATCTAACATTCTGATCATGTGCCTAAGATCACACTGTGACTGAAGCTTGATTCACCCATCAGTGTGATCTTAGGCAGAGTCACACATACTGTTGGCAGAGACAGACATGGTACATTATATCTAACATTCTGATCATGTGCCTAAGATCATACTGTGACTGAAGCTTGATTCACCCATTACTGTGATCTTAGGCAGAGTCACACATACTGTTGGCAGAGACAGACATGGTACATTATATGTAAAATTCTGATCATGTGCCTAGGATCACACTGTGAGTGAAGCTTGATTTAACCATCATTGTGATCTTAGGCAGAGTCACACATACTGTTGGCAGAGACAGACATGGTACATTATATCTAACATTCTGATCATGTGCCTAAGATCACACTGTGACTGAAGCTTGATTCACCCATCAGAGTGATCTTAGGCAGAGTCATACATACTGTTGGCAGAGACAGACATGGTACTTTATATCTAACATTCTGATCATGTGCCTAAGATCACACTGTGATTGAAGCTTGATTCACCTATCACTGTGATCTTAGGCAGAGTCACACATACCGCTGGCAGAGACCGACATGGTACATTATATCTAACATTCTGATCATGTGCCTAAGATTACACTGTGACTGAAGCTTGATTCACCCATCAGTGTGATCTTAGGCAGAGTCATACATACTGTTGGCAGAGACAGACATGGTACATTATATGTAACATTCTGATCATGTGCCTAAAATCACACTGTGACTGAAGCTTGATTCACCCATCACTGTGATCTTAGGCAGAGTCACACATACTGTTGGCAGAGACAGACATGGTACATTATATATAACATTCTGATCATGTGCCTAAGATCACACTGTGACTCAAGCTTGATTCATCCATCACTGTGATCTTAGGCAGAGTCACACATACTGTTGGCAGAGACAGACATGGTACATTATATCTAACATTCTGATCATGTGCCTAAGATCACACTGTGACTGAAGCTTGATTCACCCATCACTGTGATCTTAGGCAGGGGGAACTACGTTGTACACTTTAAGATAATTTGGAAAATGTTTTCCATTAGTTATTTACAGTCCTTCTGTTATAATTATTGTTTAAGATTGGCTTCATCACATGCAGTGCTTTATATTTCTAGTACCTGTCTGATACTATACACTGCCCAATTAATTTTAAAGAACTAAATACTTTATTAAGCTACTTTTATGTTATGTATTACTAAAAACGATAATTGAAAGTGATTACTTTTTTCTGCAATTCACAGCAAGAACGTTGAAATTAAAATGGAGGACAGCAAGGAAATTTATTTTGAAATCACAACAACATATCTTGAAAATGAAAATGTCATGGATATTGAAAGCACCATTTCATCACAAAGAGAAGATGAAATAAAAGATTTTTTGAACCAATCTCTAGATGAAGAATTAATTGAATATTTGGATGAAATAAAATGCCAACAAACATCAATGAACAATTTTCATGAGGAGATTAAATATATGAATGAAGATGAAATACCAGATGAGGATATGCTACAAGTTCTATTAAACTATGAGAAATCTGAACAATAAATTATTAATTAAAAATTAGTTGACATATTATTCATTTTTATTTCTAATTTATGAGGTAAAAGCGAAGTGATTGTAGTATAATGAAATATTTATAGTATAGAGTGCAAACTTTTTATGTTACGTAGTAAGTTTACTCATATTTACTGCCCTTCTCCCACTGTATTTTTACCAATGTATATTTGACATCTCTTCTTCATCTCCTGCCTCCTTTCTCTCACTATCTGTCTCTGATACACCCTATCGCCGCCATTTTTTGTAGTTTCAATAAAGAGTGAAATGTAATACCTCAAAACTTGAAAAGAGAGCAGGGTAGAGTGCCCCTCACCCCAATTCTTTTTTAAAACTATTTTCTTTCACTGTTTTACCCTGTGGTGCGCTCATGGTGCGCGTACCGGAGAGCATACATGAGAACGCACCCAGCGCTTACCCCGTGAAATTTATTTTTTTTTAAAAAGTTTTTTTGCCCTTTAGGGTCCTTCTAGGCCCCCCTCAGAAAACCTAGGGAGTCAGGGGGTGTCTACTCTGCCCCCTTTTAATTATTTCCCCCTTTCTTTTTCACCTCTTGTGTCTCGATTCTACCGAGACACAAGATGGCGGACTCTCCGGACTGTTTAGAATGTTGACAGACACCCAACAGCCAATCAGCTTTCCGCTCGCCCACTCCCGTAGCGCGTCAGGTGTGCTCCCCGATACGCGTACCGGTGAGCGCTCGGAGCGCGCCTATAGATATATATGTGTTTTTGAAGTTAATTTTCAAAAAAACCACTGGAGCAATTTCCACCAAATATAGCAAAGGCACATCTGCGTACCAGTCCCTACAATTTTGCCAAGTTTGGCGTAATTCCATTCAGCGGGTCGGGCTGTAGACTTGTCAGACCGTCCTATGGAAATTAACATGGGGAAAACACGTTTTGGGACCCCCCTTTTTTCTCAGCCCCCACTTCACGAATCCCCCTGAAACTTCCAGGGAAGGAGTGGAGCGGAGCTGGCCAAAATTTTGGAAAATTACACACAAATTCCTCAACCGGCGCCAAAGTTATTCCCAATAGAATGTTGCGAATTTCCTATGGAAGCTAGGTCCTAACTATAACTACCTACTGGCGACCCCCAGTAGGTAATATATATGATTATTGTTGCCATTAAAGATTCGCTCATATGAATATGTGCACATATATCTATGACGTTGGTATCTACTTAAAGTATTTGACTGTTATGTAATGTATTTTATAAAAGTTAAATGCTACCATTTAGTAGCTGGAAGTATATCTTCAATGTCTATGCTAAGAATATTCACAGGTGATACTCATTATTTATCGTCACTAGCACTTTAAAAGGGCTGTCCCACTATCAAAACGTTGTCATGTGAACAAGGCTCCGTTGAGCCGAAACGTCTTTGACAGTACCTCTGCAATAAAAGGAAAAGCAGGAGCCCATTTGGTCCGTGTCCGAGTTTCTTTTGTTGGCTGGCGAGAGTCGTTGCAGCGCAATTTGAAAGCGGCATTTCTGATATATAGCTGTTTTTTCCGAACCAGCTTACACGGGACCCTTCTCAAGTTGGTCAGTGCTCAATCGGAAGATTTCTCGAACTTGTTTGGAGAAGATTGTAACCCCGGAAGGAGTACAGCACCTGACCCCCACTCAACCGGAAAAGGAAGAACCAAAACTACGACGAACTGGTCGAAGAGGAGGCTTCTCAGGCAGAGAGCGCCCGGCTGGGTGAATTACGATCCGGCGATTCAAACGCGACCAAGTAAGCATTACAATTGTGTTGAGTGGGTGAGGAGTACGGCTAGCAGGCGGGTTGCGCTATCGGACATAATACAAGACGCGAAGTGCAACAGCGCCCAAAGGAATTATTGTTTAACGGCAGAGGGATGTCAGGTGACAACGTAAGGGACCGGGAAGCTTTGGCAGCATCATCGTTTTCCGACAGTGCCCCCCTTCCACAAGACATCCGTGGGAGACAAGGTAATGAAACTAGTGGCAGCAGCACCTCGGTCATAAAGGGACTATTTAAAACATTGGAGAAAAAATCCCGTCAGGAGCAAGCTAAATGGTGGGAATCAAAGTCGCTGCAGCGGTATATAGAGGTTAATCGAATACCTCGGGGGCTCAGAATTCTCACTGCTCCCACTTATGAGGATCCCAACCCTGAACTGATGAAGGAATGGGCAGAAATCAATCTAGAAGCATCACGGCGGCAAGTACAAGTATTAATCAAGTACGCTGACATTGATAGAGCTAAATTACTGACTGAGATTGCAGCTATCAATGAGGAAATTGAGGCGCTGGATGAGGAGGAGGAAAAAACAAGATTGGCTAAGATAATGAATGAGCGTCTAAAAAAAGAAGAGAGTAAAATCGTTGACAGGAAGGTTTATAAGTTTCAAAGAGACCGCAACGACTATGAATTGGGGCAGATATTTACCTTTTCACGAAAATTTGATGCTCTACGAAATAGCTTAGCAAAACCCCCACCCAAAACTAAAGCACACGTCAACAGCAAAACAAAGAGATATCGAGTGGCTCTTCCAGCGTCTCCCTTAGCTCGGACCAAGAATCAGGTTCGGATTCGGAACGCCGCAGACAATTAGAAGGCGCCTCAAAACCATCCCCTGGCCAAGAGATTAATTTTTTATGCCAGGAAAGACTGAAGACACTAAGATCACATACACGGAAGGAGCAAAAAAACGAAGAACAAACTTCCGGAGACGCCAGAGATGGAGGGCGGCGAAGAGGAGGATTTCAAAAGAGGAGAAGAGGCGGGAGGGGACGGGGCTCCGTCGCCCAACAGGAATAACAAGTACTATTAACCGCACTATCATTAATTTGACCTCTTTGGAATTAACAGCACAGGAGGAAGATATCCTTAAATTGGGGCTCACCTATGCAACACCTCGCAACTTTGACTATCCAAAAACTAGATGCGATATTTACAAAGCAGTGAGGAAACTGAAACTTAGAAAATTCTATGCCCAAAAGAAAAACTCTGGAGAAAACCAAATGAACAACAGCGGCAATAGCATCAATGCATCCCAAGGCACAAGAGTCATATCAGAGCTATGGGAGACGGAGGGTCGGGGCTATGATAATACAAATGATGAAAAGAATGAAACAAATGAAATTGACCAATGGGGGAATAGAACCTCACTAATCACTAATTTCAGGCCCCCTTCCACATTCTACCCCATTATCCCACGAGACAATCTTGATATCTTTCATGAGAATGTGGTATCTGATTTGAAAGACCTGCAAAAAAATGTGGGAAAGACCAAAAAACACTTTGACAACCAATCACGGCAGTACACTGCACTCACCAACAGATTGAGGAAAGAGAAGGATCTGGTGGTGAGGAAAAGTGACAAAGGCGGGAACGTGGTTCTGATGACCAAGGCCAATTATGACAAGGAAGCTTACATTCAGCTGAATGGTCGGACATGTTATGAGCGCATCCACACACGTGTATTAACGAACATCAAAGAAGAATACCATCGTAAATTAGCAAAATGGAGATCCACCAAATTGATTTCAGAAGCTGAATTCAAGTATCTAAAAGTCGACAGTCCCATAACACCGATACTATATTTTATACCAAAAGTACATAAGGACCCTCTGAATCCACCGGGTAGACCTATTATATCTGCCAGAGGTAGCCTCCTTGAGCACACATCTGTGTACATTGACTACTACCTACAAGGTTATGTACATCAATTGGACTCATATGTACAAGATACAGGGGACTTTTTGACTAAAGTACAGGATATTGAATTGTTACCAGGAGATTGGCTGATAGCTTTAGATGTCACAGCATTATACACGAGTATAACACACAAGGATGGCCTAAATGCAGTTCGCTATTATTTGTCAAGAAGGGGTCCAGAGTTTAAAGAACACAATGCTATGCTCCTTGATATGTTGGAATTTTGTTTGGTTAATAATATTTTTTTGTTTAACCAGCAAGCATACCGCCAGTTGCAGGGAGTAGCCATGGGGGCCAGCTTCTCCCCAAGCTTCGCCTGTCTCCACATGGGAGCTTGGGAGGAGTTGGTCCTTGGCCTTGAATACCAGCACTATATACGCAATAATCTGGTGGCTTGGTTCCGCTTTATTGACGACCTGCTGGTCGTGTGGAGGGGAAGCCATGACGGAGCACTTGAATTCATTAACCAAATCAACGACAATGATCTGAACTTAAACTTTACTGCGACCCTTAGCCAGGATAGAGTCACATTCCTTGACACAGAACTGTATGTTAACGATAGCAAGTTGGAATCCAGATTATACCGCAAGGCTACGGCTGGCAACAGCATTCTACATGCGGCCAGCTCGCACCCAGCACATTTGATCTCCAGCATTCCCTATGGGGAAATGTTGCGATTGAGACGAATTTGCAGCAATCCCCGAGATCTGGAACATGCGCAAAAAGAAAGCGAAGCTCGCTTTCTTGAAAGGGGTTATTCAATCCAAGTAATTAGGAGTGCCATACAAAAATCAATGGTCCTATCGAGGGATGAACTCTTGGTCAAGAAATCTGAACACCAAATAACATCTGTTGAGAGCTCTCAAGGTGAGAAGAAACCAGGGGCAAACTGTTTTAGAATAATAACTGGCTTTAATAAACAGCACAAACAGATTCGTAAAATATGTGACAAACACTGGCCTATCGTTACCAAGGATAACGTTATAGGCAAAGACCTCCCCAAAAGAGTATCACTCACTTTCAGTAAAGCGCCATCTATGCGCGACCATATAATGGTAACCAATTCAGAGCCTTATGCAAAATCCCCATGGTGGCAGGAAAATAACGGTTTTTACAAGTGCAAAACTTGCAAAGCCTGCCAACACGGAATTAACACCAGGAGTTACAGAGACGGTTTCACTGATACACAGCACACAATAAACCAAGTGCTAACATGCAAATCAGAATTTGCAGTGTATATTTTACAGTGTCCCTGTGAAAAGAAGTACGTAGGCAGCACCAAGCATGCTGTGCACAGGAGAATCCTCCAGCACCTTCGCGCTATTAGCAATGGGGACAATACCTATCCGGTGGCTCGCCAATTTAGGGAATGTCACCAGAGCGACAACACCAATCTTAAATATTGGGTGATTGATGCGATTATTAACAGCAGAAGGGGAGGTGACAGGGAAACCAAGTTAAGGAGGCTGAAAACCAAGTACATTCTATTACTTAACACTAAGGCCCCAATAGGCCTCAACATCACGGAGGACCTCTATACTTGCTTGCCCTGAATCTCATACTATTCATGTCTCCTCTACATGGGAGTCATGCGCGAGATGAACCCGGCTGGGAGAGTCTTGTGCAGGCACCATGAATTGGCTGCGACAAAATAGATTTTCCTAAACATGATCGACTTTAGCTGCTGCTTTCTGATGAGCCACTAACAATGATTATAAGAATCCACTACGCACTTGTTAACATTGTTTAGTTTATTTTTTTGGTTTTAGTAATCACTATATTTTTTCTTTAGTAGCATGCACTGTGTTCATATTGCTTTTTTAAATAATCTACAAGTAGTAGAACTACGATCAGAACATGAAGGTTGAATCTGACTTTGAAATATAGCACTAGATTAATAACCAATATGAGTTGAAAAGGCATAATGACAGTAGGTTTTGACAAAGTCTGACTACAGAATATGGGGGTTAGAGTTCCATTAGTAATATTGGTCCTTAGGAAGAGAACAATTAGCGTATTTTGCACATATTTATTGTAGATAGGTTATTGACATTCGCTTCATTTTGCACATTTCATGATATTTGCACATGTTATTAGAATAGTCAATAATGTATATATATAATGAACTATGCACTTGCACTTTATTTCTTGTATTCTTCCTATTACCCTCATATTTACAATCATAAGCAGACTTGTCATCTCTATGTATTTTACAGTGATTATTGTTGCCATTAAGGATTCGCTCATATGAATATGTGCACATATATCTATGACGTTGGTATCTACTTAAAGTATTTGACTGTTATGTAATGTATTTTATAAAAGTTAAATGCTACCATTTAGTAGCTGGAAGTATATCTTCAATGTCTATGCTAAGAATATTCACAGGTGATACTCATTATTTATCGTCACTAGCACTTTAAAAGGGCTGTCCCACTATCAAAACGTTGTCATGTGAACAAGGCTCCGTTGAGCCGAAACGTCTTTGACAGTACCTCTGCAATAAAAGGAAAAGCAGGAGCCCATTTGGTCCGTGTCCGAGTTTCTTTTGTTGGCTGGCGAGAGTCGTTGCAGCGCAATTTGAAAGCGGCATTTCTGATATATATATATATATATATATATATATATATATATATATATATATATATATATATTCCTTCCACAACTCTGTTGCATCAAACGAAAACAGACAGCACTCCAAGGTCGTATTTGTGAAAAAGATTTATTGGCAGACCCCCTGCCCCCTCCGACAGACGTGTTTCACCTTTCGGCTTCGTCAGTGTCGTCGAGTGTGTGTGAAGGAAACCATTATATCGTCCACAGTGCTCATGAAAAGCAAAAGAGGACTAGCCCAACTTAAGTTTTACGGTGGCCATTTTGCAATGGGCTAATAGGAAAAAGGTTTTCAAATTGCATTTTTGTTAAAAATAATGGTTTCAAAAAGTGCAAGTGCATAGTTAAAAGCATATCACAAAACATTTCATGACTGATATTCTTACACATACTATACAAAGTATTTAAGGCAATGTTTTTGGTTTTTCATCTACGAAAATATTTGCATTTCAATATTCGCCGCTACCATATACATTTCGGGGCATAAATAGCCAAAGCTCAATATAAGACAACCAATTGCCCATTTATGTACATAGCTGGTTATAAAGTACGATCCATTGGACTGGCACTACTGCAAATTCTAATTTGCCCTTGCATTCACATCGCCTTTTAACTAATTCTTTCTACGTCTACTTTGTGTGCTGGTATGGTTTGACTCATGTGGCCCTGAATGGGCATTATCGACTCCTTCTTTTCCTGGTTTTGTGCGTGTTGTTAATTTAGCCCTGTATGGGCCTTTATAGAATGTCATACTACAGCATGTGGATGATAGGGAGTGGAACTGGTTTGCTGACCCATCTGTGGCTGTACATTGTGGGAGCATTAATTGATTGATCCTAGCTATTGTCTTTTTTGCTTTTTAGAGGCTAGGTGATGCAATGGTCCCATTGCACGACCAACTGTCCCTCTTAATTTGCCTATAATAACCTACAGCTCTACCCTGGTCAGAATGGATTCTGTCTCCTTACTTCATTCTAAATGTACCCACAATTCCTCATCGTTGTAAAGCCCTATTGGTTGTTTGCTTTGCAGATCGATAATATATTTTGATTCCAGCACTCTAAGTGCCTTAACCCGGTCCCCACCTCTCTCCCTTCTATCCACTTGGTCTAAGCAGAAGAAGGTGAGTAAATTTCGATTGCTGTTGTGGTGGATCTCGAAGTGGCGTGTCACCGGATAACTTTTGTCGTGGTTTGTTATTGCCCGCATATGTTCTAATGTGCGTTTTTTCACCGGGTTAAAGGTACTGCCAATATATCGCTTGGGGCACGGGCACTCCAAACAATAAATGGTATAATCAGAACTGCAAGTCAGAAATTATAAAATTTCTCTTGATGGGCGTAGATCGTTAGGTCTTCCTTCGTATTTCGTTCTTTTTATGCTATACTTCTAAACTTTGCAATGCATGCAGGGAAAGAAGCCTTTGATGGGATTGGTCCTGGTTAGTGTAGGCTGGTCCTTGAAATGACTCTGCAAAAGATGATCATTTAGAGATTGACAGCGCCTGTAGGTTATAGACGGATGCGATGGTATGATATTTTTCAGAACGGCATCCATTTGTAAAATGTGCCAGTTATTATTAAATATCTGAACCAGTTCGTTAGATCTCATATTATACCTGATAATCATCCGTGTGACCCCCTCCGAGTCTTTTTTCTGTTTTTCTTTCAGGAGGTCCTTCCTGTCAATCAGGTCTACTCTACTTGCTGTGCTATTTAACAAGGATCTAGAATAACCTCTTTTTTGGAATCTAGTAACAGCAGCATCCCTCGCTTGTGTGAAATCTGCTATATCTGAACAATTTTTTTTCAAGCGGAGCAGTTCTCCGAACGGAATGTTACGGATCATGCTTTTTGGGTGATGGCTTGCTGCATGCAGCACAGTGTTGCCTGCTATAGGCTTTCTGTAGAGTTTAGTATGCAGCGTATTTCAGCTACATAGACCTCTAGGTCCAGGTAATGTACTGAGCTCTCACTAATGGTACTTGTAAATCTCAGATTTACACTGTTACTGTTTAGAGCGGTTACATAGTCCTCAGGCAAGGCTCTGTCGCCGCGCCAGACGATAAACAGGTCATCGATATATCTGGCCCAGATCATGATATGGTCAAGCCACTTTAAAAAAAAAATATATACACACTACAACCGACGATCACATGGTTGGGGGAGGCGTGCTCCTATCAATTATGGGAGTGCTGCAGAGACTTTAACTAGCTGGGCGCATGAACTTTCAGTTAAGCAGGGGCGTCTGAGGAAGGCTCACGCCGAAATGCATCACGCCTCACCTGCTAGCAAATAAAGAACCTCTCTATCCAGTCCTCGCTTGTGGCTCCTTCTTTCAGTTATCACTGGAGGTAGATTGTGATATTGTCCGTGTCGTCCAGAGACACGTCAAGGAGCTCCCGCTTTGGAAAGTTGGCTGCCTAATCCTGGTGCCTGCGCAAGCAGTTTCTTTCGTCAAGTGATTGACATATGGCAGCCCACCTACAGCAAAGCAGGAAAGCACGGGACGTTGCGCAAATGGCAATCTGTGACTTCACGGATGGTGATTAGTACACTGTTACTGACCCACGACCTGGCGGACCTGTACCCTGCAGGTTGAAGCGGTACAGCGGGGACTCGAGGGGTTCTTACGCTTTTAAAAACTGTTGGAAGCTCGCCGAGTGCTGCAGACGCCTGAAAACACAAGATTTTCACCTTGGTTTCCCCACGTATTTTCAGCCCAGGTACGAAGAATGCTGGGAGTTGTAGTGTTTGCCACTCCACACTACAACCGACGATCACATGGTTGGGGGAGGCGTGCTCCTATCAATTATGGGAGTGCTGCAGAGACTTTAACTAGCTGGGCGCATGAACTTTCAGTTAAGCAGGGGCGTCTGAGGAAGGCTCACGCCGAAATGCATCACGCCTCACCTGCTAGCAAATAAAGAACCTCTCTATCCAGTCCTCGCTTGTGGCTCCTTCTTTCAGTTATCACTGGAGGTGGATTGTGATATTGTCCGTGTCGTCCAGAGACACGTCAAGGAGCTCCCGCTTTGGAAAGTTGGCTGCCTAATCCTGGTGCCTGCGCAAGCAGTTTCTTTCGTCAAGTGATTGACATATGGCAGCCCACCTACAGCAAAGCAGGAAAGCACGGGACGTTGCGCAAATGGCAATCTGTGACTTCACGGATGGTGATTAGTACACTGTTACTGACCCACGACCTGGCGGACCTGTACCCTGCAGGTTGAAGCGGTACAGCGGGGACTTGAGGGGTTCTTACGCTTTTAAAAACTGTTGGAAGCTCGCCGAGTGCTGCAGACGCCTGAAAACACAAGATTTTCACCTTGGTTTCCCCACGTATTTTCAGCCCAGGTACGAAGAATGCTGGGAGTTGTAGTGTTTGCCACTCCACACTACAACCGACGATCACATGGTTGGGGGAGGCGTGCTCCTATCAATTATGGGAGTGCTGCAGAGACTTTAACTAGCTGGGCGCATGAACTTTCAGTTAAGCAGGGGCGTCTGAGGAAGGCTCACGCCGAAATGCATCACGCCTCACCTGCTAGCAAATAAAGAACCTCTCTATCCAGTCCTCGCTTGTGGCTCCTTCTTTCAGTTATCACTGGAGGTGGATTGTGATATATATATATATATATATCCACAACAAGTTCCACAGCGCGACCACCCAAATGCGGCGCAACAACAGGATACAGACTCCGTCAGCAAGGATGCAGGTGAGTGTCTTTTATTCAAACATCATAAGTCCAAATGACGAGTTTAGGCCGCCAGGCATACGGCCTTGTTCACATAGCGCGCTGTAACATGGTGGTACAATATATACAGGTGATAGTGGCAGTCTTTTTTCCATTTTCGTAGTAGTGATAAGGCATTTTACTACCTGTGGCTGCCTTTTGCTGTAGTACAGCTTTACTGCCAATGGTAGTGAGTCATGCACTGACAAGGTGGACCGACTTAGTGGGCTTAACAGAGAAAATTACCCATGAGGAAAAAAACTAAGTGCAGAAAGACAACTTTGCTATATTGGTGTCATATGGCGAAATCAATGTAATATTGATGCGCTTGCATAGCGCGTGTGATACTGCTCGTATCCTCAACGCTCTACAGCTAAGCCTCGCGTTACCCTCTAATCCAGAATACTGTGTGCTGAATGCTAAGGACGTGAGTGCCCGATAATATCAAGTTGTGCATCAGCAGTCCGCGGGATTTGAATAACAGAGAATGCAGAACTCTGAGCAAAAGGTAGTGCATGTTGATAGTAGGTACTAAAGGACTAAAATTAAAAGGGAGCCACGTGATACGTGGTTGTGTCTGTCGAGTCAAAAGCAAAGAAAAATAACTAGCAATGACCACAGCATAGCCTTACTACAATATTTACTGCATGAATGCAAGAACTTACGCCACCGAAGTATACTGTAAAAATTAGTGAGTGTGAGGGATGTGTGTCCGTGGTATGTACAGATGTGAAGAGGCGTGCGGATATATATACATATATATATATATATATATATATATATATATATATATATATATACATATGTTTTGAAACCGAGTAACTCAATATATAAAAATGAGAATTGTACATGTAGGATGATGATAAATTGTTTATATCTCACATATTTGATTTTACTTGGGCAATGGAGTGGAGAAAGTGTATGTGGAAATGGACAACATACATAAGATCGATCATATTTATGATAATATATATCACTCCAAGATGGCGCTGGTTAATGTCAGTAAGCTATAGTCCTTCCTTTATTGCGGGGATAATGCTTTAAATACATGCCGATGTCTAGTGGCCACTGACATCGAGAAAGGCTGTGTGCCGAAACGTAAACGCCTCTGTCTGTTGTTGTGAAATAAAACAACCTTGGAAATTAGCCCCGCGAGTGTGGATAATTCTTTTGCAAGTGGGGAAGAATTTGGAGCACAATAATTGGCGGCGTCCACGACCGCTATCCGCACCCGTCGAAGAGTGCACCGAGGACTGTTGAAAAAGGAGCTGTGTCCTGAACGGGCGTTGAAACGGTTGCACTGCGTCTACCACAAGGAGAAGGAAAAAAGCTGAACTATTTGCGGGGAACGACGAGCGGCGCGTCGGAAGAAGCGCAGTGAGTCGGGAGAATCGCGATCGGGTGAGCTAACAATCTCCTTCTGTTCTGAAGAATAAAAGACAGTTATGTGTGGCAGCGCGACATAAGGGGCGATATTACCAATAAGAGGTTGCGAGATTTAAACAATCAAATTGTCCTAGACAACAGCCAATAGACGACAGCATGTTCTGCGAATCAACCAGGCATGAAGATGCCAAAGATATGTTTAAAAAACAAAATGTGGGTGGAGCCCAAGCCAGCATGCCGGATCCGAAACAACCCAAGACCAGATTCAACGACATAATGTTGAAATTAGAGCGTCTATACGAACTCGAGATCAGAAAATGGTGGGAGGCTACAAGCTTACAGGGATACATTGAAGTGGATAGAGTCCCAAGAGGATTAAGAGTATACACTGTCCCCTCATATGAGAACCCTGATCCCCAACTATTGACTGACTGGGCGGAACACACGGCCCACTATTGCAAAGGAACATTGGGATTGTTGGTGAAGTACGCATGGGGCGACCGCGATAAGACACTAGCGGAGATCAAGCAGCTGGAAGAAGATTTGCATAAAGAGGAAGATGACAAAAAGATAACTGAAGCAATGGAACAAATGAAATCAAGATTGTTAAAATATGAACAGAAAATAAAATCTCGCAAGCAAGAGAAGTTTCAAAGAGACGAACAAGATTATACTCAGGGGAGAGTGCTAACTTACGCAAAAAAATTCGATGTCTCTCGTAAAGAATTGAGTTCCAAAACAAAAATGCCGGCACAAACAGTTGTAACATCGGAATCTGACTTGACGGGTAACGAATCCAGTGATGAACCAGCGATGCAAGTTGCAAGTGGATTTAACAAGCAAACCCCTTTTCAGACCGAGTTTCAAGTCATCAGGCAATCCTGGCTACGAGGGGGGAAAAACAAGCCCCCAGATCCGGTGGTGGTAGGAAAGCCCAAAAGCACAACCTAGGCCAACCGCAGGACAACCAACAGGAGATAGTGGAAACAACCAATCTCACGGTGGTAAATTTAACAACAAGACCACTCACTGACTACGAAAACAAAGTGCTGAGTTTGGGATTGACATTCTGCCCTGATTCCCGTCTTGAATATACTCAGACTAGGATTGATCTCTTTAGTTTCGTAAGAAAGCTGACACTACATAAGTACTTCAAAATTAGAACTCATTTGAAGGATAACAAGAAGCCAACAGCGAGACTGACAGCCACTGACGATCTCGTTGTCAACGATCTCCCAGGCATAGAAACATTGGAGGATTTAAGAACTGAAGTAATGATGGGTGATGTTATGAGCCAGGATGTGGTACAACGTGCGATTAATGTGGGGATAGAGCAGGATCGAGAAGAAAGTCCATTGAAGCCATGCTCTACCTTCAACCCACAGATGCCATTTGATGCCCTAGATACCTTTTCAGAGGCAATAAGTTCCGCAAAAAACAGAGGACATATATCAATGGAAGGAATCTTTCACAAGATGAGAAAACTGCATTAAACACACTGGCTAATGACAAGTCCATTATTATAAAACCCTCGGACAAAGGGGGGAATGTGGTGGTGCAAACAAGGGAACAATATCACCTTGAGGCTATTAGGCAATTATCGGATGGTAGTTGTTATCAGAAAACCACTTTCAAAGTATACCAACAAAGTATCCAGGCATATGATGAACTTATAAATAAGTGGTATATTAAAGGAAAGCTTGGGAATGAAGAACATCTATATCTACGCAACTCCAACCCTACTTGCCCCACATTTTACCACATTCCCAAAATACATAAAGACAACTTGCATCCCCCTGGGAGACCAATTGTCTCTTCGGTTCAGGGACTGACGGAACATGTTTCAAAGTTCCTTGATTATTTTTTGGCAACATTGGTGACTAAGTTATCTTCCCATGTGAAAGACACCAAGGATTGTTTTAATAAAATCCAAAATGTACAGTGGCAATCTGACTACCTACTTGTTGTGCTTGATATAACAAGTCTTTACACCTGTATCGAACATTCAAAGGGGATAGAGGCGGTTACTGTCTACCTAAAGAAAAGACAGTTAAGATATGCGCAACACAATTGTATGTTGATTGAGTTTTTGCATTTTTGCTTAACTAACAACATTTTCCTTTTTGAAGATGAATATTACAAACAGGTGTCTGGTACGGCGATGGGCACCTGCTTCGCTCCCAGCTATGCAAACTTGTTCGTTGGCTGGTGGGAGGAGCAGGTGCCCAGAACCCACAGGGATAACATATCAGGTGGCTCGGTGATAAAATGGCATTGATATATCGATGATTTATTTATCATCTGGCAAGGGACAGAAGAGACTGCACATCACTATATCGCCAATTTAAATGACAACGATTACAACTTGCACTTCTCGGGGACAATTAGTCCAGTGGCAGTGGACTACTTGGACCTGAGAGTGCAAGTTGTTGGGGGTAAGATTGAGACTTCTTTATATCGAAAAGCCACGGCTGGCAATTCGATATTGTATGCAACGAGCAGCCATCCCCCCAAACTAGTGCAAAGCATCCCCTATGGGGAGTTACTTAGACTCAGGAGGAATTGCACACACGATTGTGACTTTGAAACGGCAGCATCCGAGAGTGTAGCCAGATTCATTGTAAGGGGTTACAATCCTGTCACCCTGAACAAAACACTGTGTAAAGTAAGAGCAATGACAAGGGATATTTTATTGAGTCAAAGTAAAAACAAGAAAACAGAAGGAGGCAAATTCCGACTGATTATCCCATATTCAGCAGAGGCAAATCATCTAAAACACATGCTGAAAAAAAACTGGCATATCCTTAAAACGGATAATGTCATAGGTGGGGATGTTCCTAATTTTCCTTTGGTCACATTTAAAAAGGCTAGGTCCATCCGAGATCAATTGGTGCGAAGTCATCTAGAAAAGACACCATCTAAGACTAATACCCTCAAGGACATGAAAGGTTTTTCCCCCTGTCATAAATGTAAAGCGTGTTGTAACAGCAAAAGAGCGCTTACATATACTATTCAAGACACCGGTATGGTCAAGAAAATCAGCAAGTTTATTACTTGCAGTACACCCTATGTGGTGTACTGTCTTGTCTGCCCCTGTGGGTTGCGCTACATAGGTAGTACAGTGCACCCATTCAAAATGCTGATATTAGAGCACATGAGGGCAATAGACAAGGTAGATCAAGCATACCCGGTCGCAAGACACTTTGCGGAAAAACATAAAAGTGATCGGAACCAGTTACTCTGTTTTGGACTTGACTTAGTTCCTGACAATATCAGAGGGGGGGATCGATTAAAGAAACTTCGAAGATTGGAATCGAGGTACATTATTGACCTCCATACCAAAACCCCTTGGGGTATGAATAGTGGTGAAGACCTCATGGTGCATACCGGTACATGAGTATTGGACAATAACACAATGATGACATGGCTAAAGATGCGGGGACTGTGACAACTCTATTTGTATATATGTATATTTGTATATATGTACATAAGTAACAGTGTTTTGAGGTAAATCTGGATGAAATAATGTAACCTTTTTGGATTTGAGATTAATTTGTGATTTTGAATTTCTATTTCAAGTCAAGAGATGTGCCTTGGTGGGCTCTATGAACATAAATATGAATTTGATAAGAGAAAAAATGTAATAAGAGAAAAGCACAGAAATGTTTTCATAGAAAAGATGGTATGTTAATGGTTGACTTGTTTGAACACAGACCTGAATAACATCAAAGGGAGGATAATAGCAGATACACGGCTCTATTTTGTTTTGAAACCGAGTAACTCAATATATAAGAATGAGAATTCTACATGTAGGATGATGATAAATTGTTTATATCTCACATATTTGATTTTACTTGGGCAATGGAGTGGATAAAGTGTATGTGGAAATGGACAACATACATAAGATCAATCATATTTATGATAATATATATCACTCCAAGATGGCGCTGGTTAATGTCAGTAAGCTATAGTCCTTCCTTTATTGCGGGGATAATGTTTTAAACACATGCCGATGTCTAGTGGCCACTGACATCGAGAAAGGCTGTGTGCCGAAACGCGAACGCGTCTGTCTGTTGTTGTGAAATAAAACAACCTTGGAAATTAGCCCCGCGAGTGTGGATAATTCTTTTGCAAGTGGGGAAGAATTTGGAATTACCCTTACTATATATGTAGTAAGGGTAATTTTAGGGTGTGGGATTGCCTGACTATACACCACTTACACATCTACTCACTCACCCATACAGGCACTCTCACAGCCCATTACCCTAGTTTATATATACACTCAGTAACGTTTAAATACCACTCAAAATCACTGGATGATGTCAACAGTGATGTCATTTCAGATGTCATCAGTGATGTCATGAGTGAATTTAATGACCATGTCATGAGTGATGTAATATGTGAGGTCATAAACAGTGCATTGCAGGGGTGTTAGTTATAGTTAGCTCAGCTAACTATTACTGCTGACGTTCTCTGGTTTTGTATGAGTGAAATGGGAGCTTAACTATAATGTCCCTGTAACCTTTGTTTTTTGCAGTGAATTTTTAAGGTTTTTTAAAATTCTATTTCCTAACTATAACTACCCTGTAACCTTTGTTTTTTTCAGTGAATTTCCAAGGTTTTTTTAGTTCAATTTTGTAACTAAAATGTCCCTGTAACCTTTGGTTTTGTGAATTTCTACGGTCTTTTAAATTCAATTTCCTAACTGTAACCTGTTGAGGTTTAATTTCCGTGAAATTAGCATTGTGCCAGAATCAAACCTGGCCTGTGTATTTATCCCAGAAGACACTACCATCTCTGCAACACTTTTACCCAACTGGAGTACTTTCTACTGGCTAATTAGTAAGTGCCACCTTTTTGGGGTAAATGTATAGGGCATCTCCTGCACTACAACTGTGTAAAGGACGGCGATAAAATGTCTGTTACAATGTGTGTGTGTAACTTTTCCATTGTAATTTTTCCTGGCACGTCTTCACCAGATATCTTTAGAATGTAGACCTGCAGAGAAAGCACACTTGGATAATTTGTACTTTTCAGAAGAAAGACCCAGGCGAGACACTGTTTTTCTCCATGGCAGATGTAGCGGGCTTACAAACCCCACTGGATCCAGCGAAAGAATTAGAAGTCAACGATCAGCCGGCAGAAGAAGCTTGCATGCCCCCAGCTTCGCCTGCGAACCTACCTGCACAATTCATTGAAGACTGCATTGCTACCAAAAGTCAAGATCACCTACTAATCAGTGACCACAAAAAAATCTGCCAAACAGACAAATAAGTGTAACCACATCTGCTTTAATCCACACTGCTCACAAGGAGGACTTAGACGCCTCCGATCAATATAAAGCACAAGACAAGCAAAGAAAAGAAACTAGCAGCCTATGTCTGGTAACAAGGGATTTAACGCAACAAACGCAAACCTTTACACTCCACTCAAGCCTTAATAATCTGTCGCAACAATGGCCTAAAACGAGCCAATTACTTGACAAAATTAAAGAGAGAGAGCTATCACCCAAAAAAGCCCATGTCCAACGGTTGAACCAGAAAAAATCCAATGCAGAGCCCATAAAACTCAAGGTAGATGAGGCCTCATACCTAACAGTTCTGAGCAATAACCATCTCGCACACGGTTCTACGGTCCCCGCTGGGCAACAAGCTCCATTCAATAACGTGAAGGAACATAACAACTCCCAAATACACGACTTAGAAACAAATTCATCCAAAGGCGATGAGCCTCTGACCTTCGTAGCACCCTTCCTGCAAGCCCTACAAACAGCTACGGCGACGCTAACAATGCAATCCGACAAGTTGGACATCCAAATTGATTTGATGAATATAATTGCATCCTACATAGCTGGAATAAATACAAAATTGGACAACTTTAACATCTTAATTAAAAGAGCCCAAGCTAACTCTACCGAACAACATCAAACTTGCCCTTGCGGCCCAATTTTTGATAAATTGAGCACCCTACCAACGGTCCTTGATCAGATCATTAATCTAAACAAACGAGCAATTAGCGGTGATAGGGCCACTGATAGCCTAAACAGCGCCAAACCAGAAGATCAACAATTCGGCAGCAATAGCCCTCCCGAAGAAAAAACACTTGAATTACAGACATCTAAGCACGCGATCAATATAATCAGCGACAACACAACTGAAAAACCAACGACGGAATCTACCACTGTCAAGTTAACGAAACAAAGATTAACGAAAAGACAAAAGAAAAAAGAAAGAAAAGCAAGAAATAAAAAAATGGAAGGAGACGCGCACCGATGTCACAGTATTTATCCAATATTTTTAAACCAACATATACAAAATACGACAGAGGCCGGCGTAAGGGACACTATTCAAGATGCAACAGCAGGAGCCAGCAGACAACTTATTAACACAACATCACCAACCATGGAACCCAAGCCCCAAAGCTCACTGGGATCTCAGCAAATCCGCCAATCGACCCAAACATACGAGCAAAAGCTCGCCGCAAGACTGACCAGCTTGCCAGCAAAAGGGACAGAACACAAAACATCCCCGGCGACTGACAACAACAAAACTATCGTCCAAACGGACAATGAGCAGTCAAAGAGCTCTTTAAATGGGCGGTCATCTAAAGACCCGATGCCGGTCATAGAACCAACAAACTTGGCTTGTTGGAAGCACTCGCTCAACACAACACCATCATTAAAACCCTAAAATGCTCAATTACGAGCACATCATGAGGGAAATAAAGATGTTCAAGAATGCGTTAGTAGCCAACTACAGAAGGAGAGAGAGAGCGAAACTGAAAAGCTCTGCTTCAAAGCCAACAATACAAAAATAGTCCACCAAGAGGGAATACATGGCACTGCCCAAAAACCCGGGTCAATCCCCCACATTTCAACATCTGATACTCAGCGCAACCCGACCCAGATAAAGCTGAGCTTCTGTGTTATTAACAACGAAATGTCACGGCCAAGCGAAGAGGCAGCAATTAAACCAATATCAGATACCTTCAATTCAACATCTGATACCCAGCGCAACCTGACCCAGACAAAGCTGAGCTTCTGTATTACTAACAATAAAATGTCACGGCCAAGTGAAGAGGCAGCAACAAAGCCAATATCAGATACCATCAAAGCAGACAACGTTAGCTGCCAAATTATTTTCACTCCGGAGTACTTGACCCAAGGCAGACATGATATCCTATAGAACAACCAACAAGACCCTATCCATGGACGTCAACAGGGGTCAGTTACTAAGGAGACAGAACAGTCCATTCGTACTGATAACTACTCCAGAACCCTACAAAAGTTGTGGGGATAATTTCACTGCACTGCGCCCAGATTCATAAACAACCACAATTTCCTTGCCAGAAACACCGAACACCCAATTGTCTGACCCACCTAGGTCTATCACCCAGATCCACCCACAAGGTGTTGGATCAAGTTCTTCTTAGAAAAAATGTGTGAAAACCAAGTGACACCTCACGGAAACACCACCAACGGGGTAACTGGTATGTAATTTCCAGACAAGCCCCTGTCTCATCATAGGTGGTCACTTGATTCTCAAAGAAAGAGAGAAAATAGTGTCCAAACACAAACAACACAAATATGTGACAAAATGTGGAAAGCAGAAAACATCTGCTAGTGACAAACACACAACATAAAAAAGTGCATAAAACACAGCATCTAATTCCCTTAACCAACTTTATTCATAGGGAAAAAGTTTAAATGCTGTACCAATAAAAAGGCTGGTAGCTAATCATGCATACCATTACCTAGTACCAGTGCCGACATGTTTCACTGCCATATACTTTTAGGCAGTTTCATCAGGGCTGCACTATATGCTGCCACTCCACTTTTGGACACTTGTTCTTTGTTAACTGCCAAGGAAAAACAGGTATTCAAATGCGTACCGGTGGTGATGACATATGACCCGTTGGCAACCAAAATCAGACAGTCTATTAGAAAGCACTGGTCATTGTTATCGAATAATGAATTCCATATGCCGCCCCCTAGATTCGCATTCAAAAGATCTGGCAATCTAAAAGACAAGCTTGTACACTCTCGAGTTCCAACTGAAGCAAACAGTGTTACATCTACTGTCCCAAAGGGCCATTATCCCTGCGGGGCATGTTCTGTATGTCCACTAACCAAGAAAAGCACGAGTGTGATTCTCAATTCAGGAAAGGAATGGTTCCTTAACCAGTTCAGCAACTGTAATTCCACCCAGGTAGTGTATAGACTCACGTGCCAATGCGGTCTACACTACATAAGGTCTCACATCACGCAAAATCAAAGTGAGAGTGCAAGAGCATCAAAGCACTATAAGGGCAGGATTTGGGAGCAAAAAAAGAAGGCGAATTAAGAGTTCTGGATTAATTTACTAGCCAGCTCTAAGCTACAGGACGCAAATAAATTTTGGAACATAATAAACCAGCTTGCAAGGCCACGACACGTACTGACCTCGAATATCCAAGAAACGGTATGGTCATCCTTCTTGTCGACAAAATTTGAAGAAAACCAAAGGAATGCTCCTAGGCAGCAAATGGGATCATCGGACCGGCATTTAAACAGCAGCGAAGAACATTGCCATACCAACCGAACAACAATGGCCCTAAGGAAAACTCCACCCACTGAAGCCACAGATGGCTGGTACACGGCTGATGAGATTATCACCTCATCAGAAAGGGAAAAACTAATGGAGCGCCGGGCCCGAATGGCATCCCGCAAATTGCCTTTAAGGAAGCACCAGATTTTTGGGGCCCACATCTTGAAGAACTTTTTGCCGATGTTCACAACTGCATTCCTGATAGCTGGAAAGGTTCTATCATCACGCCAATATATAAAGGAGGAGACAGAGCTAACCCTTTAAATTATCGCCTAATAACACTCCAGGATATAGAAGCAAACTATTTTGCCTCTCTCCTTTTAAAAGGCCTGGTAAATTGGGCAGATGACAAAGCAATGATCCCAATAAATCAAACTGGATTCAGAGCAGGCATCGGAACTACGTCAAATATATTAACAATAACCATGATAGCAGGAAAATGCCAGCGTTCGAAACAGGACCTGAACCTCTGTTTTATCGACCTGAAGGCGGCATTCGATAGCGTTGATCGCAAGCTAATATGGGCGAAGCTGAGAGATTGGGCCATACCTGAGAAATTACTGAGGGGACTACTCCTATTCTACACTGATACATGGACACAAATCAAGCTAGGGGACGGATCACACCTATCAAGAAAAGTATACACATCGATCGGATTGAAACAGGGTTGCGTATTAGCACCACAGCTTTTTAATCCATTCATCTCAGACCTCTCGGGAAATTTAAACAACTGCAATGCGCACGCACCGAAACTGGGTAATTTTCATCTTACTCATTTGGCCTACGCAGGCGACATTGTGCTCCTGAGTCTAACTAAAGAGGGCCTGTCCAGACTACTAGCAGTAACGTCAGAATTTTTGACGGTAAATAACCTTGCTCTGAATCTGTCCAAAATAAAAATTATGTCAATAACCAACCGTCGTACAGCGCAACTTAACATCTCGCTTGAAGGAAAATCACTGGAAAGAGTATCATACTATAAATATCTAGGATACTACATCGATGATAAAATCACTCTAAACGCCCCAAAAAAATACATGAAGCAGAGAGCCGGAGCATTAATATTCGCACTAAGCTCACTGGCTAAAAAATTGGAAGGCCCCTCGCTTATACCTCTACTAACAGTGATGGCAACCAAAGTACTTCCAACTCTATCTTATGCTAGTATAGCTATGCAGGGCAAGGATGATATCACCCTAAACAGCCTTACCACAAAAATCTACAAGAAGGTCTTACAACTCCCACGCTCAGCTTCACCCGCCCAGATGCGTTTAGAATTTGGCTTGATGAACGAGTCACTGGGAAGACTCTACACAAGTATCAGAGTATGGTATAGAATTAAAACGAACTCCACAAATGACACCTTGGACAGCTTTTTATGGCAGGAATTAGAAAGCCAACAACACTCTGCAGCAAACAAATATCTGACTGGCGCTCTGGAGCAAACATGCACTGCAAACCTGTGGGAAAAAAACCTGCCAGTTGCGTCCTTTAAACAGGTTCTAAATAAAGCGGCCACTCACTAATTACGGATAAAGCTATCTTTGCTGCCCGCTCCCATTCTTGGACCGTGATTAACAGTTACAACAATCTCACCTCGGCTGCCTACCTTGCATCAACGTATTCTATGTTTATAAAAAAAAAGGCTGATGGCAGTGAGATTTGGCAAACTACCAACTCTGGCCGATAAACCTCCCTGGAAACGCTCAGACGCAAACGCCTGTAGACTGTGTGGCACTACAAAAGAAAATATAATTCATATTATATGCCACTGTAAAACATTGAACCGGGAGCGCACGCTCTTTTTAAAGAACATTTTTAGGGCCAAAAGACTACGCACCTGTAGATCGGCCATTATTGGCGCTCTAGACTCAACAGACCCTATAATCAATTGCAAACTGATAAAGTTCTTAATAGCCTTTGAAAAGCGTTTGAAAGCTCTTGAAATTTTAAAATAAGATTTTCTGTATTATTAACTATTTTAACGACGAGCAATTTGATAAAGCTCCTAATAGCATCATTTTAAATTTTGTGTTGTAACATGTATTATGAAGAATCTGATTGATTTTATTGTAATGGACAATTTTCTTTCACTTTTGGTTTTGTTATGGTTTTAATTAACTAAACAATAAAGCTTATTGTAATATTGTACTTCTTTGTTTGGGGGAGATGCAATCATATTCCTAGGCATGAGGGATGTGCCTCCAAAATGGGAGGGAAAGGTGCTGGAGGGTTCTTTTTTAGTAAGCTGTACATCATCTTTAGGAAAGGCGGGGAAGACATTGCATACCGCTAAAGTATATAGGGCGGGCCAATGTGGGTGTGGCTTGTAGGCAAGTTTACCAATTCTAGTTGGTAAAATTTTCGAACACAATCGAGGGTCTCTGCAACAGACTTTAAGAAAAACCCCTGTGTCACAGCACTATATGAGATTTTGCCTTTGAGAAAAGCAAGGATGGAAACACCTTCATCGAGGATTACAAATAACTTTTCACAGTGATACTTCAGAAAAAACTAACATGCTCTGCCTTAGCCTTTCTCACGAAGTTAAGATGATTAGTACTTTACAGAAGTGGTGCTTCAACTCTGCCACTTCCTTTGCTATAGTAAAGGGGGTAGCCACACAGCCCCCTCCCCGGGCCAATTTTGCCCCCAGGGGGAGTATACACAATTTGGGGCCGATTAGGATGGCGGTTTTTCCGCATCCTCCGGGCCGGCGGAAGTGTCCGCCGGCCTGGAGGATGCGGAAAAACCGCGGCGGAGACTCCAAAGACCCACCGCCAAATTAGGATGGCTGTTGGGTCTGATAATCTGTCCGCCGCTTTTCCGCCGCGGTCGGAAGGCGACCGCGGCGGAAAAGCACTAACATGTCTGGTGGTGTCTATCAGACACCGCCAGGCATATTAGGATGTCTGAAAATATATGCTTTTCCGCGGCGGCTTTACCGCCGTGGAAAAGCATACGGACCTTCACTTCGGGGGCCCGTTGCGGGCCCCCTGGGTGAAGGTGGGGTGGGGGGTGCACATGGGGGGTACCTATGGTACCCCCCTGCATTTGCGTGCACAATGCAGCAGGCACCGCGCGGTGCCTGCCGCTTTGTGCACGCAAATGCTGTGCATGGATTTTTTACATTGCGGCGGGTGCAGCTTGAAGCTGCACCCGCCGCAATGTTAGAGATAGAGGATGTGACCGCCA
The DNA here is from genome assembly GCF_964261635.1 of Lissotriton helveticus. Lineage (NCBI taxonomy): Eukaryota > Metazoa > Chordata > Amphibia > Caudata > Salamandridae > Lissotriton > Lissotriton helveticus. The sequence continues at coordinate 231,640,105 of NC_136067.1, read as the reverse complement.
CCCTGGCGGTCACATCCTAATTTGATCGGAGGGAACGCCGCAGCCCATGCGGACGTTCCCTCCTCCTCAGGGGTTGCGGACGGACTCAAGTCCGTCCGCGATCCTAATCGACCCCTATGTCTGTTTCCCTACTTGCTTGAGAATGGGCATGGAACAGACAAATGCTTTCCTTCTAGCAAGCAAAAGCATTTTCGCTCCTGCCAAGCAACAGCAAACAGCCATGTCTCATAGATGGGAGCATAGCAGTAGCTGGCCTTGGGCGGTGGCAGTCCCCAGAGTCAACTATATCCCTAGGAAGGCAGCCTCCTCCTCTATTGAAGTACACAGCCCCGGATATGTGTCAGTCCCAGGGGCTGCGGGGTTACCCAGCGGTCCCCCGCATTTATGTGATGGTTAGCTCCAGGGAGGTAGCAGTCCCTAGGGTGCAAGTGGGCCCAGAAGGCCCGCCTGTATAAATTTTATAAAGTACCCCGGAAGGTCCCCTCATTTCTTATTAACCATTTGTCCCAGGGAGGTGGTGGTCCTTGGGGCATGGGAGGGCTTGCGGGCCCACCTGCATACACATTGTAAAATGCCCTGGGGCTGCAAGGAGGAGCGAGGGCCCCCCACATTACCCAATAAACATTTCTCTTTTGAAGTGGCAGTCCTCTGGGCACGGGGTGCAGCATGGAGAGCCTCCGCATACATATAAACCAATGCCCCAGGGAGGTGCCAGGTTAACTATTCCCTAGGAGTGGGGCCCCAAGTGCCCCCATCCTTTTTCACTGGCATGCCCCCAGGGACCTGGACCACACAGGGTTAATTGAAAATGAGCAATAAAGCCCATGCTTGTTTTTTTTTAATTTTATACTTTGAATTTGTGAGCATCGCAATTGGCTGTATTTGTTTTTAAGAAATGCTCTTTTGGCTTGTCAGGGTCTCTCTGGGACCCCACGACCAACTTTATAGGGTCAGGGTATTTGTACCCTGCCCCTTTTCTTTTTTTAAAGTTTTTGGGGTGCAACTTTGGATGGTGTGGAGTCTGTGTCGGAGAGATTTGTTGATTCCGTCGTATAGGGCGTTGCCGAAGTCCAGTCTGCTGGTTATGAGCACGTGGGTGACGGTCTTTCTGCAGTTGGGGGGATCCATTTGAAGGTCTTCCAGGGGATGTACAGGCAGTTGAAGCTAGTGGAAGCAACCGCGTTGACCTGACGGTTAATGGAGAGGGAAGAGTCGAGGATGATGCCAAGGTTACCTGCGTGGTCTGTTGGAGTGGGTGGCTTCCGAGGGACTACCAATAACTAAAAAAATTAAAAACACAAACTATATACAGTATATAGTGAAATTAAAAAAACTGAAAAATAACAAAAATTATATGACAAAGTTGATAAATAATTAAAGTTATACTTTGAATCCACAATATTAAAATTAAAGTTCTAAAAATCTACTAAATAAAATTAGAATACTAAATTGCAATAGAAATATACTGTAAAATACCATCCAAAAATTATTTTTAGGAAACTGAAAATACCAGTACAATAGACACTGAAAATACAAGAACATTAAAAAAAGCCATCTCCATGCTCAAATGCTGCTTCCAAAGTACAAAACATGAAAAATTTATCAAATAAACTGCATTTAAATCAAAAGTAGCCTAAAGACATGCATAATATGAAATTAGCATTCCAAAATCACAACAGAAATGTAAAAAAATAAACCTAAAAAAATGCCACTACCTTTTGTACCTAAAAAATATTTGGAAAGCATTGGAGTTTAGAAGGATGAAATGTACTATTCCCCATTAACCTAACTTACAAAAGGGAAAGTGTTTGAGTATGGAAGGGTCAGATTTACTATTCCCACTCCATCTAAGGAACTGTCGGGAGAATAATGAACTTTGGGAGAGTTAGATGTATTAATTCCATTTCTTAAGCAAAATTGGTGCAATAATTGAAAGGGGTCAGATTATTATTTCTTCTCCAACCTGAGAAGCAGTAGGTAAAGCACTAGACTTTGAAGGGGTGAGATTTACTCTCTCCACCCCAACATAAGCAACACTAGGGAAGAGTTTGATGTGGTGAGATTTACTAGTCCCACTGCAACCTGAGAAACAGTAGGGAAAGTGTTGGGCAGATTTATTATTCCCACCCCAACCTTAGAAACAGTAAGGAAACAGCTTAACTTTGGGAGAGTCAGATTTACTATCCCTATTTCAGCCTATACAGCACTGGTGAAATTATTGAACTTTGATGGGGCCAGATTACTATTCGCACTCCGGGCAATAGTAGGGAAAGCATTGGAGTTTGGAGGGGGCCGATTTACTATTCCCACAATATAGTTAACATGAAATGCATATTTTAAAACACAAAATTACAAAATTGATATAAAATACTTAAAAAAAGTAATCACAAAGTTATTTTTTTATTTTAAAAAACCTATAAAATAATCAATACATGTATTTAACAATTTAAACACTATTTACCAATTAAATACACTAAAACAAAACAATAAAACTATTCCTACTCTATAGCCGGTAATCCGAACAACCCACATAAAATGTAAAATTATTTCAACAAATTTAAATGAATCACAATGAAGAGTTCACAAAATATTTTTAAAAAATCATAACGCAAGAACATTAAAAATGTAATCAATTGAATAATCAACATATTTAATTGCATACAGTCTCATCAAAAATATAAAGTATTAGGGATTTTAAAAAACATTGAATTCATTAATACAAAGTATACATAACCAATAATATAATCAGCAAATGAAAAATTAAATCACAATTTGTAATAAAACAAATTAAATACAAAAGAACTGCATAGTTTACATATGTATTAATCTAAATAAAAATAAAATGTTACAAATTTAAAATGTATGAAAAAATGTAATACATTTCTAACTAGCTTCTCACCCTGCTCCCCAACAACTTGCCAATAATTAAAAGAAACAAAATAAACTTGAAAACGGCACTTAAACAATATTACCAAATTAAAGAAAGAACTACTCAAAAAATACTAACAGCTAAAATCAGCAATATTATAAACAACTGTATTGAAAAACAACAATATTAAAGCAATAATCTACCTGCAATATTCTGTACCACTATATTCTTATAACCGGATGTTTGTGGCTGGCAATACCTTTGAGTCAGTAATAAAATTGTTCACCTTGTAGTCAGACAGGGTTCCATGTAACTGCATTCCTTTACCATGAGGTTCCTCTGGACTGTTTTCAGCATGGCAAAAAACTGTGAGTGGGAAGAACCTCGTTTTCTTCACTGCTTTGGGTGCAACCTCTGTTGGCACCCCCAGTGCCTCATGACAGTCCTCCAGAGGTTGAAAGAATGAGTCACACTTTCCTCCAACTGTTATGAAAGTTCCTTTTGGTCCCCTCAGCAACAGATCTCTCTCCAGCCAGGTCTTCTCTAGTCTCTAATAGTTTCTAATCCTCTGTGGTCAGTTGGATCCTCTTGCAGTCAGGAGTCCTTTTACTTTCTGTGTCCCTAAAGCAGGCAAAGATGACACCAAGCACTTGACCCTTGGTGTAAGCAGAAGTCAGGAGTCCTGAGTGAATCCTTTTTTTACAGCACGGTCCAGGAGTCTTTTTTCTTTCAACAGGGCCTTCTTCTTCAGGTGTAGTCTAGTCACGTTCAGGAATGTCCTGGAAGGTGGAGTGAGCTGTCAGAATTATCCTATGCAATAAGCAGTGAATGGAGAATGTCTGCCACTAATCCTAACTCTTTTCTTACATACTCCTTACTCATTTTGCACAACTTCCTCTTTGTGTTACTGTAAAATAATCCTGAAGCTCCTGTTCCAAGAATAGCCTGCGCCACCAGGCACGCTTGCCTTTAATTTTTTAGATGAGCTCTCCTGACAGAATCCAGACTGGTTCTCAACCCACTGTGTTCAGAGTCTAGCTGTTTTGGAGGGTCCCCAAAATGCAAAAAGAAAAAATGATGGACAGAATGCAGAACAATGTCATACATTCACCCCAATAGAGAGATCTGGGCCTAAATCCATTGTTTATTTGCTCCCCATGCCATTCCAGTTTGAATGCAGCCATATGCATCATCAGCCAGGATAGCTTGACTGTAGTGGCATGGAGTGCACAGGACCCACGTCTGGCCATGCTCGTCCCACACGGGGTGACAAATGCAAAAAGAACAATTGATGGACAGAATGCAGAAATATGTCATACATTCACCCCAGTACAGAGATCTGGGCCTAAATCTATTGTTTATTTGCTCCCCATGCCATTCCAGTTTGAACCCAGCCATATGCAAATCAGTCTTGACCCTGCACCCAATGAGAACAGTCCAGCTCGAACTACCAGGCCAGTTCTTCCCTGGACTAGAAACAAGCATCCTAGGACCTGTTTATGGGGTTTTGCCCTCATCAGCCAGGAGAGCCAGACTCCATTGGCATGGAGAGCATGGGACCCACATCTGGGCATTCCCAGCCCACTCAGGGTGACAAATACAAAAAGAACAATTGATGGACAGGGTGCAGAAAAATATCCTACTTTCACACCAGTACAGACCTCTGGGCCTAAACCCATTGTTTTTTTTTCTCCCCATGCCATTCCAGTCTGACATATGCAAATCAGTCTTCACCCTGTGTCCAATGGGAACAGTCTAGGCTGAACTGCCAGGCCAGTTCCTACCTGGACTGGAAACAAGCATCCTAGGACCGTTTTCTGGGTTTCACCCCTCATCAACCAGGATAGCTTGACTCCAGTGGCATGGAGAGCTTGGGACCCACGTCTGGGCATACCTGTGACAATCATGATGAAAAACTGCAATACGAGGACCACGGTCCATCTGCAGTGCGAGAGGCCCTTAATTTGTGCCATCGGTTTCCGGTGCTCAGCACCGGTACTTTATTTTCAGGGCCAGGGCTATACATTTCTTTCAAGAGGTAGTGGTGGTGAACGTAATTTTTGAAAAATGCAAGCTCAAAGTGAGACAGGTTTACTTTTCCCAATGTTTCTGTGCTGCTTAGATTCTGATTCTGATTGAATTGTTCGATCACTGTCCGGGACATATCGTTTGGTGTGTGTCCTAGTTGGAGATAGTGATTAGTGAGACGGCTGACGTTTTTCTTACACCAGTATTATGATTCGGTGTTCCACAATTCTAGTCCGTATTTTACAGATGGTCATGCCCACGTAGCGCAGGCCGCATGGGCATTCGATAAGGTACACTATGATCGTGGAATTACAATTGGTGTGTTGTTGTTGTGTACAGGTTTTTCCAGGCTCCAGCAACAGTGTCTTGGTTGTGTGTGTTAAGTGGCACACACTACAATCATTGCAAGGGTATTGTCCAGTTACTTTGGGAAGGCCCCATGTTGTCAAAACTGTTTTGGGGGTAGGTCTTTGTTGTGTCCTGGGGCGTGTTGTCACAAGGCGGTCCCTCAGGCTACTGTTCCTTTTGTAGGCGAAGAGATGGAATTCCCAACTTCTCGTGCCAGAATTGATGATTCAACCAGTTTTTCGAGATAATGTTGGATACCTTGTTAGAGGCAGCATTATAGGTAGTGACAAATGTCATGGGTGGACTGGATGTTTCCTGTGTGATGTCTTCCAGGAGTGCTTTGCGGTTATGATTGCGTGCACACCTTTTGGTTTTCTGGATGATTTTCTTTGGGTAACCGCGGTCCTGTAGTTTGGAGGCACGGGTAGTAGATTGTTCATTGTAGTTCCTGGTCTGGCTGCAGTTCCTGCGGATGGGGAGGAATTGTCTGGTGGGTTAGGGCTTTATAAAAAGAAATACGACTTTTTCTTTAAATACAAACATCATCAAACATACACTGTTGTGACTCTTACCATGTCTAAGTAGATTAGTTCTTCTTGATTAGATACGTGACACAAAATACAACAGAAGTAGATTGTCATATCAGCATTACTTTAGAGTCATGCCTTTAAGGGTCAGAAAAAGTTCATTATCTTTGGTTTCAAAAGTCATGACATCCAGTCTCTTTTGCGGTTTTGCCTTGATTTTATTAAGATATCCTTTCCAAGGAGTTTGAAAACCAACATGTATCAAGTCAACCATTATATTACCTAGGTAGGAATTCAGTTCATGTATTGCATGTGGCTTTCAGCCATGCCAGTTGAGGATGTGGGTGGAGACAGTGAAGAAAGTGGGTGGAGCCATGGGAAGTAGGTGTGGCTTCCTACAAAAATGTGAGCACCTGGACTTCACATTTTACAAATTAAGTACTGAGTGCGAGGTCTGGCTTCAAGCTATGTCATGGTGTGTCGTGCCAATGGAGTCCCTGATCAGGAGCTGCAATGAAAGGTCTGACTTCATCTGCAATGGTCGGTGTTGGCTTTGACAAATTTTCTGATCAAGTGAGGGGGAGAGCACTTTGATGCCAAACAAGGGTCCAGGACCTGGAGGGCACCTCTTGGGTATCAGGACTCATACCAGCAGAGGCTAGCAACTGGACACAGGCAGGTCCTGTTGGATCTGGGCAGGTGCAGGACAGTTCTCTGGAACTTGTTGTGTCCCTGTAGCTCACACAGGAGGCCAGTCAGGTATCCCTTGGAGTTATTCTGTTGGTCTTAGGTTCAAGGAACAGGTACAGTCTTCCTTCCTCAGGCAGCAGGGTAGTCACCCCAGCAGCTGGGTAGCAGTGCAGTTCCCCCAGCAACATGGCAGAGGGGCAGAACAGCTGGGCAGTCCTTCCAGCAGCAGGGCAGTAGGACAAACATTCTTCTGACTCTTCCACAGGTCCAGAAGTGATCTGCTGAGTGGTGCTGGAGGTCCAATATTTATACCTCTGACCAGCTTTTGAAGTTGGGTATTCCCCAAACTACCCCCACATCTGGTCTCGAAAGTATGTTTCTTTCCCTGTCAAGGCTCCAAGAACTCTGGGGTGACTACTATTGCCAGTTTTCTTTGTGTGTGCTGGAGGCAAGCCCTCTGAAGTGTATGTGGGGTAAGGCCCAACTCTGTCCACGGTCATACTGGCAGGATGGCCTATCCTGGCACCACTTAGTCCCCTTTTGTGCCACTCTCTGGGAGGAATACACAAACCCTAATAGCAGAGCCATTATTGTGACCCAGAATACTGGCAGACGGTACAAATGGTTAGGACAAAAAAATACCATCTTTCTAAAAGGGCCATTTTCAGAGTTGTGACTTATAATTTGACTTTACCATTACGGATTTTAAATAACAATTCATTTGAATGGAAACATGTTTTGCTATCTGCGCCCAAATATAAGTTAGCACTTATTATGTGTAATAAGGTAACCCAGTGTTATCCTATGGGAGAGATAGGCTGTGTGATCGTGAAAGAAAAAAAACTTTAGGACGTTTTCACTGCCAGGACATGTCCAACTTAAACTCACATGTCCTACTATTTACACGCCATGCACCCTGCCTTAGGAGCTTTTAGTGCCTACTTTGGGTGTGAATCATAAGCATTAAAAAGGAAGGTTTAGACCTTGCAAAACGTGTATTTTGCTGGGGTGAGATGGCAGTTTAAAATTGCACTGCAGGAGTCAGTTGTTTACTTCACATTCCCTGGATATATGTAGTACCATGTACTAGAGACTTATAATTAAAGTAACTGTGCCAGTTAGGTGTAGGCCAATTGTAACATGTTTTAGGGAGCGAGCACAAGAACTTTAACACTGGTTAGCAGTCATAAAGTGCACAAAGTTGCACAGAGTCCTAAAGCCAAGAAAATCAAATTCAACAAAACAGATTAAGGAACAAGGTAAATGGGACTGCCACCCAAATGTGTCAGGTCTAACAGCAATATTTTGGAAAATAAGTGAGACATACTTTAATTGAGGTTTCTTGCATTTTCTGATGTGCAGATAACGAATATGTTAATGGCACCTAGGCCTGTTATATGGAAAATTCTGCTGAACATACCGACAAAAATAGCTTTTATCAAGTTCAAATAAACTTTATTTCAGCTGAAAGCCATAAAAGCACAAACAGAAAATTTATCGAAAACAGCAATACATCATTCTCAAAGAGGTGTAAAAGCGGATGTAAATACAATTACTAAGGCGACTGCAGGAAACTATGCAATGCTAAGGGAATACAAAATCTTTAGACAAAACAGAGGCTAAGATTCTGCATAAAACCAAGCAAATATACACATGTTAAAATATTAAAAAGATTTCAATAAATAAGTTAAAAAATCCAGTAGGGAATTTTTTTTATAAAAAGTAGTAAAAATAGAAAGGTGGTCATTACAAATGTACACAAAAATTTGAAGCAGATTTTATTCTTATGTGTGGATAGCAGCATAAACATGTTGTTTTGACTCTTAAATGGTTACGGAGCTCTGGCTCTTAATAATTACTCTACGCATATACCACATCGCTAGCAAGAATTTCGAGGTTACAAAGACAAACAATTGGCTAGTATCATATTTCAGTAGCCTGTAAACCTCAGTATAATCTCTTATTCCCATATTTTTACAAAGCTGGAGTACCCATTTGGCCCTAGGTCTATTATAGGCTGGGCAGAAAAGAAGAACGTGAAGATCTGTTTCCTCCCTCGACCCACACCCTGGTCAGTCCAGCTTGGTACTTCCCTTCCAGTTGTTTGTAAAAGCTCTGAGAGGGAGCACCCCATGTCTAAATTGCAGGAATAATTTCTTGGCGAGGAGTGGTTGGATGTTATTTAGCACAAGTTCAAGCCTGTAATGCGATTTGACATCCAGAAAACTATAGGTCATGGAGTTAGTATTTGTGCTCTGAAGGAGTTGTGATGAATTATATTCTTTGATGTATATTTCAAAGTTTTTTTTTAGATTAGGGAGCAGGTCTCCTCCGGGGAAGACGACATGGTTGTCAACCCCATATGATGGGGACTAGATTTAATACATGCTATCCATGGTAGGTTCCCCGCTCCCAAAATAGAAAGTACTTCCTTCAGTTCCTCCCTATAGTTTAGGAGCTCAGGCGTGCTCCATAAACGATGCCAGAACAACAACGGACGGGAAGCAATTAGTTCGCTTATCGGGCTAACCCCGAGATCCATCCTCAAAGGGATTAATGGAGTGCTCTTTGGTAAATTCACAAGTTGTCTAAGAAAAGAGTTCTCTTTTGATGTGAGGACGTTCAAATAACCGGGGCCCCAAAGTTCTGCACCATAGAGAGAGGCTCCCCTGGCCCTCATTTTATATATTTCCACTGGCGGGCCTACAACTTTTTGAGAACATTTTTTAAAGACTATTAAATTGCCCCCAATGGCTTGTGTGAGTTTTAAATTAGCCTTCTTTACTTGGTTGCCCCAGTTCATCTTCTCATTAAGGGTAAGACCCAAGTAATCAAAGGTAGAAACCCTTTCCAAGGGCTTACCAGTCATTTGTGGCTGGGGGCAGTTAATGGTTTTTGCATTAAAAACCATATATTTTGTTTTTGGGATATTAATTTCCAAATCCCTATTCTTGCAAAATTTACAGAACTCCACTAGGACCCGCTGCATGCCCATTGGTGACTTGGACAGTAGCAGAGTGTCATCTGCGAACATAACTGCGGGTATTTTATAGTTTGCCAACCTCGGGGAATCTAAACCTTTTTTTTCCAGCAGGGCATCTATTAAACCATTTAAAAAGAGGGAGAACAGGGTAGGAGCAAGCACACAGCCCTGCCTCACCCCCTTCTCCACTGGAAAGGGGGCTGTCAAATCCCCCTTTTTCCCATATCTAATCTTCGCATCAGTGTCATGGTGCAGACGTATCAATAGATGACATAAGTACAGTGGAACACCCATATCCCGAAGGATATCCCACAACTGATCACGCTGCACGATGTCAAATGCGGATTTGAGGTCCACGAAGGTTAAATACAAACTGCCACCGTCCAGATAACAGTTTTCCAATGGATTAATTGCAGTCAAAATAACTGGTCGATTATTGAGGTTTTGCTCCAATAACCAGCTTGGAAAGGGGTTAAGATGTTAAATTCATCGATCCAGGACGCAACCTGCCCAAGAGGACGTGAGCAAACAACTTTTGCGTCACGTCAATTAAACTTATTGGGCGATAATTAGCAGGGTTCATTGGGGAGCCTTTCTTGCTAATAGGGATAGTTTCCGTCCCTGTCCATGTTGGAGGGAGTTCCATACCTTGAAAGATGGCATTACAAAAATTGGTTAAATATGGAACCCACACAGAACTTTCATTCTTAAATAAATTCCCTGGGATTTTATCCAAACCAGGGGCTTTGCCCGGCAGCATTTTGGCCAAAGCTACAGTGACTTCTTTTACAGAACAAGCCAGAGCATTAGGAACCACAAGAATATTATAGTCTATGGGGTGCCTGTCAGGTTTATCAATAGCAACACAATTGGGACCCCCTCAAGATTAAATTTGGCCAGGGAAGGGAGGGGAATAGAAGAATCAACAAGAAAAAGGGTTTTCCCCAGTGGCCACTATATTCAAATATTGGTATACATCCAAATTTTATTCCAACATGGGTGACAAACAACCAAAAATCTTTTCTAAAAAAGTGTCAAGATTGTATTCATTGTTTACAAATCATCATTTCTTTCATATTTATTTTTTCTTTTTCTAGTAGTGAAAACTTTTTTTCATATTAAGACATTTCTTTCACAAAGTACACAGACAATATCATAATTTAAACAGAAAAAAGGAGAAAAAATATTTTTTTACAACAATATAAATATAACATACAATTCTAGACAGAAAAATATTTCACTCTACACACAAAATATATACCCCTGGTAATAAACCATCCGTCATCACATACACACCCATTCATACCATCACCACAGTCATTACTCAACCTCTGATAAGAGGGAACTGGCGACAAAGTGACAGGAGCACCCTGCCAATTCGTCGGTCTCAAAAAAATGGAATGAGACCTCGCACTGGTCGACACGCGTTTCGGCGGCACAAGGCCACCTTCCTCAGGACCTCTTCCAGATACACAAACTCATATACCCAGGGGATATTCAGACACACAAGTGACTCATTCCATTAATTTTCAGGTAGTTCTATCATTTAATTCTATGTACTTTCTTCTGTATCTCTTGGGTTCAGAGAACTGCGACTTGGCCCCCCCTAATGACTTGATTTCGCTGTTATAAAGGGGTCCTATAGTTTTTCCTCATAGAGTAGTATCCAAGTTATTCGTACGCTCTTTATTTATGTTACTCCCTAAGAGGACGTCGATCACATCTGTTTTAAGTAATTGGCTTTCGTAATGTGCTGTCGGATTGTTCCTCTCAGTCTGTATTCAGCCCTTAAAGATGTTGTAAACGCCGTCCAGGAGGTCCTCTTACTCCTTGTCGTGTCCTAAAGTCAGGACACGACAAGGAGTAAGAGGACCTCCTGGCCGGCGTTTACAACATCTTTAAGGGCTGAGTACAGACTGAGAGGAACAATCTGTTTAAATTATGATATTGTCTGTGTACTTTGTGAAAGAAATGTCTTAATATGAAAAAAAGTTTTCACTACTAGAAAAAGAAAAAATAAATATGAAAGAAATGATGATTTGTAAACAATGAATAAAATGTTGACACTTTTTTAGAAAATAAATCAGATTGTTGGTTGTTTGTCACCCATGTTGGAATAAAATTTGGATGTATACCAATATTTGAATATAGTGGCCACTGGGGAAAACCCTTTTTCTTGTTGAGCCTGTCAGGTTTATCTCCTTCCTCAGATTTAGAATATAAAGATTGGAAGTGTAACCTCCAGACTTCCTCCCCTCGATTCGGTTCTAATGCCAATTTGCCTTCGGACCTACCAGTTCTCACTAGGTTCCAGAAGACCCTCATGTCTCGGTTATCTAAGGCCAGTCTAATTGCTTCCCATTTGTCCGCTTCCCATATGGATTTAGCCTTTGCTACAATTTCTTTGTATATTGCCCTGGTTTCCTTAGTTCAAATGATATCCTTGTCTTTAACCGTGAACAGCAGAGCACTTTTAGCATCTCTGCAAGATTTATTTTACCAAGAATTTGTATTACAGGCACGAGGAGTGACTTTAACATCAGATTTATAAAAGAACTCTGCGATTTTAACAAACATTTCCTGATGGTTTTTAGCCAATTCTTGAAAACAGCCGAGGCTAGGGTCGATTACTGGTAATTGGGAAGCAACTTCCAAGTGGGGAATAATCTGATCATAAAGAACAGCCTTTTTGTCATCTAATTGGACAAAAGTTTCCCACCGAACTCTTCTGCCTCCACCTGTTGCTACCAGATTTAAATTTACTGCAGTAGAATGGCCTTGAACTGATTCCAGGTTCAGCAGATTGATTTTTAACACCAGTGGGTTATGGTCACTTTCACAGCGAGGAATTACTGTGAAATCCAAGACTCTGTGCCATAACTCCACATCTACCAATATATAGTCCATAATCGAAGATTGGTCTATCTTGGTATAGGTAGGGATAGCCGGGCTGTCTGAGGGAAAATGTCCATTACATGGCCTAAGCATGTGTATCAGGGCAAAAGAGTTAATTTGAAGGACTAACGGGGACCAACCCCTGGCCGGGTAAGTGTTACAGTCAGGTATTGACCATACAGAATCCTCCTCACTAGTAATGGGGGCATTTAAGCCATTCAGGGTTCAAAGTGGCAATTAAAATCTCCCCCAATTATTATGTGAGTGGTCAGGGTATGCTTTTATGCCTTTGATCACTATGAGGGCACACTTTGTAAATGTATAGTGTGCTACTTGTTTACACACCAGGCACATTTTCTAGGCCATCTATAATGCGAGGGCACGGGGAAACAACTTAGGGACTGATTAGGATGTGAGTTGGAGTTCCCCCTGACCGACATCCTTGCAGTTCCTAGACCGACCGACCTCGGGTCGGTGGCCCGAAAACGCCAACACTGGCATCCTTGCATCATGTTGCAAAGGGCCCTGCATTGCAGGCAGGATTGTTTTTGTGCAAGAAGGAATATCTTCCTGCACAAAAATAATCCCTAAGATGCATTTTCCTAAGAAGCGGAAACAACAAGGAGAAATAAAGATATTTCTCCTCTTTGGGCCTCTTGTGGGTAAATGTTGGTAAATCTGGGAATATGTCAGAATCCATGTGTGGGAACACCCATGCTCCACCCGTGAAAGGCCCCCTGTCGCAGAGTAACGCACAGCAATAGCTCTAGATTTATCAAGCCAATCAGGGCCAAGCAAGGTGGCTTGCGTGGCTTGATAAATCTCATTTAGGTTTTGCCTCAGCCTTGCGTCTCCTTGCGCGGCGCAAGGGAGATGCAAAACATTCCACCATTCCACAATTAAAAAACACCAGTGTCCTGCAGTAACTTTTATGACTGTTCTCTTTCTAGGTAATGAATATCCGTAAGCAATACACCAGAGAAGCCTTCTGTTCTGTCCTGCTTCTAGGGGGTAAGGCTATTATTCAGATATATGCAAATACTGCGTACCCTGCAGACCCTGCGCGCACGCTGCAGCAAAGCAAATGTTAGACGAAGAGCTTCAAGGCAAATTGGCAGAATAGCCAACTGTTTACCCTGGAATTGTGATGCCTCTGCGTCAACCAAGTATTTAAAACAGTGTTAGCTTTCGCTGTTTGACTTCCCACCGTCGGTGTCCGATGGATGTGTTGATGGTTGCACAGAGGGAGATTGCTTAGAGGTGGCCCTACTCTTCTGCTGAGTTGGGCACTTACCCGAGGACTAAATTGGCTGGAAAAGTTGTTTCCGAAGACACCTTTGACAGGTGGGGGTGAGTACGCCTGAGGAAATCTTTAATGTAGAATGTCTTTTAAAATGACATCGAAAACTCTGGCCTGGTGTTTGTTTTCGGACGTGTGTGCGGTGAGGTAAGTTAACAGAAATGGCTATCTGCAAAGGCTTATTAGTCTGGCTCTTGTGTTCTGTTTTTTGGGGGTTCTGTAAGCGCTTGAATTCCGTTTATGGCTGCTTGGCACTATCATACTGACAAACTGATTACTCTCACCGCACACTCAAATACCAGCTTAAAGCTGGTTAAATCATTACAGCATCCTTTTCAGTCCTACATGCGCTGTAAAGTGCTCTCGGCAATATGTCTGCGTGTAATAAATAAATCAAAGTATTATTTATTACATAGAAAAATAAAACGGAAAGCGAAAGGGCTTGAGCAAGATCCTTGATGCGAAAGAATTATTAATATCCAGCTGTGGAGTAGTCTAAAAGATGACAACCAGAGCAGAGGACACACTGTTGTTACCCATCTGTATTTGTTATTCAAGGGCGAGCATAACAAAAGCAAACATTGGCAAAACCAGTAGACTCACACTACGTATAAACATTTCCAAACATAATTTTGGAAAAGTCAACTGTATGTCTGAGTTTTTACATCTGAAATTGCTACTTATGCCTGCCTTGATTGTGTGTGGTTGTGTGGGCGGGTGAGAATGAGCCATGGAAGGCTGAACTAATGAACAGTCAATGAATAGATGAATGACCTATCCATCTATCAATTCATCAACTGACACACATTTGATCGCAATGAAATGAAGCTTCATTTACATGTGTCTGTGCATTAGAAAAGCAAATTGAACTGCCATTTGTATAAATAAAAGTGCTTTTTATCTATTGACGAGTTCGTGTGTGTGGTTGCATAAACAGATGTAAGTGAAAGTGACAATAAGTTAGTGGTTGGATGAATGAATAAGTGAACACATGGATCATTGATGGATGAGTTCAATGATGGATGGATGAGTGGCTGTTAACCAGCCGTACAGGTCTAGGCCTCAGATATCCTGCCCTCTGCTAGGACCATCATGTCACCGTGTGATGTCTCAGTCTCTCCTGAAATCATAATGCCCTATGTTAATCATTCTACTCAATGCTGATTTTATGTTGCAAGATGTTAAAACACACTAAGCTGATGTCATTAAGTCATAAAGAGTGTCAGTTTGTTCTATGTAGTCCTATGATTACGTGAGCCTGGTCATGCAAATAGTAGCTATGCCTGTGACATCATAGTTAAAGATAAGAGTCTAATTATCATATGCTGACACCACTCCCCGTGATGCATTGCTGCCAAGGGACCCAATGGCATATGGGACATCTCCACCCAGAAAGAGTTTTTATCCCTTTTTATTTACAGTTTTCGCATTATAGTATGGTCCTAAATATAAGTTGCTGAAGATGTTTTGGGGTATTTAACAGAGTTGTAAAAATATGTTATATGTTTGAAGTGAATTACTCTCTTTTTACTGTACCAGTGAATGCAGAGGGAATAGTAAATTGTACCCGTACTGAGTCTAATGCTATCACTACTGTTGCACCGGCTGGAGTGGAAATAGTAAATGTTACCCCTCTTGAGTCCAAGGCTTTCCATACTGTTACACTAGGTGGAGTGGGAATAGTAAATATTATCCCTTCAGAGTTTAATGCTTTCTCTAGAGTTGCACAGACTGGAGTGGGAATACTTAATGTTACCCCTCCTGAGTCCAATGTTTTCCATACTGTGCTCAGACTGGAGTGTAAATAGTAATTTTCACCCCTCCTGAGTCCAACCCTTTCCCTGCTGTTGCACCGAGTGGATTGGAGTTAGTGAATTTAACCCTTTCTGAGTCCAACGCTTTCCCTGCTGTTGCACCGATTGCAGTGGGAATAGTACATTTTACCCCTCCTGAGTCAAACGCTTTCCCTACTGTTGCACAGACACGAGTGGGAATAGGTAATGTTACCTCTCCTGAGTCCAACTCTTTCACTACTGTTTCATTAAATAGAGTGGGAATAGTACAGTTTACCTCTTCAGAGTGTAACGCTTTCCCTACTGTTGCACAGACTGGAGTGGGAATAGTAAAAGTTACCCCCCTGACTCCAACACATTCCCTATTGTTGAACAGACTGGAGTGGAAATAGTACATTTTACCCCTCCTGAGTGCAACACTTTCCCTACTGTTGCACTGACTGGAGTTGGAACAGTAAGCAACGCTTTCCCTACTGTTGCACAGACTGGGGTCAGAATAGTAAATTGTACCCCTCCTGAGTCCAATGTTTTCCATACTGTGCTCAGACTGGAGAGGGAATAGTAATTTTTACCCCTCCTGAGTCTAACCCTTTCCCTGCTGTTGCACCGAGTGGATTGGAAATAGTGAATTTAACCCCTCCTGAGTCCAATGCTTTTCCTGTTGTTGCACTGAAATGTGGGGAAAGTACATTTCACCCCTCTTGAGTCCAACGCTTTCCCTACTGTTGTACAGACTGGAGTGGGAATAGGAAATGTTACCCTTCCTGACTCCAACTCTTTCGCTACTGTTGCATTAGGGGAGTGGGAATTATTCATTTGACCTCTTCAGAGTGTAAGGCTTTCCCTACTGTTGCAAAAACTAGAGTTTGAATACTAAATGTTACCCCTCCTGAGTCTAACACTTTCCCTATTGTTGAACAGACAAGAGTGGAAATAGTAAATGTTACCCCTCCTGAGTGCAACAATTTCCCTACTGTTGCACTGATTGGAGGGGGAATAGTAAAATATCCCTCTTGAGTGCAACGCTTTTCCTACTGTTGCACAGACTGGAGTGGGAATAGTAAAATGTACCCCTCCTGAGACCAACACTTTCTCTACTGTTGCACATTGCCTACTATATACTTCCTCCCCAAAGTATACAAAAATATCAACAACCTGCCGGTCCACCCCATTGTCAATTCCTACGATTCATTATTCGAAAATGCCTCAAGATTTGTGGATGTGATTTTATTTCCATACATCTCTAGTCTTCCATCTTTTATAAGAGATTCAATGCAGTTCCTAAAAAGAATAAATGATATTCCTTGGAAAAAAGACTATGGGCCCGAGGTAGGTAATCCCAGATTACCGATTCTTAAATACCGAATCATACCGATTCGGTATTTAAGAACTGGCAAATGGGAAGTAGGTAATTTTTCTTAAATAATTACCGAATCGGTAAGTTTCGGTAATTACCGAATCGGTATTTACCGATTCGGTAATTGCCATTCATTCCTATGTGCCTTGTGGCCCATAGGAATGAATGTCAATTACCGAATCAGTAAATACCGATTCGGTAAATGGGGGAAACATTGAAGGGTGGCAGGGTGGCACTTTGACACCCTGTTGCACCCCTCAAATGTGTATGGGTGCACATGTTGCAGACATACATGCCCAAGGGCATGTATGTCTGCAACATGGCACTGTTGGAAAAGCAAAAAAAATGTTTTTTCTATGGTTTTCATTATTTACCACCAACTTCTAGTTGGTGGTAAATAACGAATCCTAAGATGGGAAAAGCACTCATTTGAGTGCTCCCTACATTTCAGATTCGGTAATTTACCGATTCTGTATTTTTAAGAATCGGTAATTTACCGAATTCTTAAATACCGATTCGGTAAATTACCGAATCTGAAATGAAACCACCTACATATGAAAAGCCTAATTCCGGTCGGTAACGGCCGAAATTCGGTAATTTCGGCCGTTACCGACCAGAATTACGCTTCCTACATCTGGCCCTATATCATGGTGATGGTTGATTTTGTATCTTTATTCACACCAATAAAACCTGAAGGTAGGCTTGCAGCAAGGAGACATTATCTAAGATCAAGATCGCTAAGCCTGATGGGGTATTCAGAGATGTTGCTGGAAATTATGGACATTTGTCACAAAAACAATATTTTTATAGTTGATGGGAAAGTTTATATTCAAAAATATAAAACAGCTATGGGTACTTCTTTTGCCCCAACACATGTGAATCTAGCCACATGCTTTGAGAAACTTAAATGATCTGGACAGAAAGTAATACTGAAAGTCTGAAAAAAGGTGGTTTTATGTCTGCAATTCATAGATGGTTTGTTTATAATCTGGGGGCGAGAACAAGATGAATTCGAGGGATTTTTACAGTCATTGAATGGTAATCCCCAAGATCTGAAATGCACATTTGTAACATAAAAAGCAGACTCAATTTCTTAGATATTGACTACATATTGAGAAAGATAAGATCTGTGCACACATGGCTGCTCTAAAATGAAGTCTACCATATAGAAAATTCCTAAGAGTAAAAAGTAAATGCTCAGAGGAGAAAGACTTTGAGGAATAGTCCAAAGAGATGACCCAAGAGTTTGTAAGACGTGGGTACTCTACTTCAAATTTAATTGATGCTTTAAGGAGAGTAAAACAAAAGAATAGACATGATTTTTTAACACCACAAAAGAAAGGAGTCTCAATAGAAAATGGAAAAACAAGATATATCATGGATTTCAATGACTCAGACAAGGAGACTAAGACATTGATCAAGAGCAATTGGAAGATTCTGGAACAAGATGAATATCTAAAGGGACATCTTCTGAACCATCCAAAGATAACATATCGAATGATGGCATCACTGGGAGATATTTTAGTCCAAAGTTTTATGTCCAACCACGGAAAACAGCTAACAGGTTACCACCCAATAAAGCTGGCTTTAACAAATGTAAGAAATGCAAAGCCTGTACTTGGGATAACAGAACTACTTATAATCTAGTAGATGGAAGGACTAAAATTATCTAGGCGCACACACACTGTGAAAGCACACATGTGATATATGTATTAGAATGTGCGTGCATAAAGAAATGCATTGGAAGTATAATCAACAAGTTAAAGCTTTAGATTCTGCAACACATACAGGCAATTGTGAATAAAGATTTTACCTATGTAATTGCAAAACACATATGGGAAAATAAAATGGAGATATGAGTAAAATGGTCTTTTATGGTATTCAACAAATCGTATTGAATCCAAGAGGAGGTGATTGTGTAGTGAACGTACGGAGATCAGAGTCAAGGTGGGTTATAATGATTGGTACAGAATACCCATTGGATTTGAATACAGATGCTGAAGTCCATGTCCACCTATAAAACATAAAGCACCCAGATGATATTAACAGCTGTCCTTGTATCTAGAAGCTTAAACTGATCAATGGACTTTGGAGAGGAAGATGAGTTACATGTTTTAGATACTCCTTATGAATGTTTTCTTCGGATGCTTCTTATAAAGGCTTTTTATTAATCCTTTTTATCAATGTCTTTTATTGCTGTCTTTCATGAAGGTTTTTCAGCTATGACTAAACTTTCCTCTGACTGTGATACTCAGCCTTTTACTCCGATACTATCTCTTTGGATACTAGGAAGAGTAATACCAACTGAATCAAGCTTCAAAAGCTCTGCAATAGAAATGGCCAATTGTAAATGGGGGATTATTGAAGATTTGCACAGAGAATATTTGTTTACCAATCAGTCCATGTCTACATTAGCACACATGAGTGGAATGTTCACAGTGTTTATAATAGGATTTTGCACAGAAAATATTGTTTAACAAGTCTATGTTTACGTTTGCACATATGATTTGTACAGAGAAAACTTGTTTACCAATCATTCCACGTTTACGCTTGCACAACTGAGTGGAATGTTTACATTGTTAACAACATGACCTGCACAGAGAATACTTGTTTACCATCCAGTCCATGTTTACGCTTGCACTTATGAGTGGAATGTTTACATTGTTAACACCATGACCTGCACAGAGAATACTTGTTTACCATCCAGTCCATGTTTACGTTTGTACAAATGAGTGGAATGTTTACATTGTTAACAACATGACCTGCACAGAAAATACTTATTTACCACCCAGTCCACGCTAAAATTTGCACATATGAGTGTAGCATATACAATGTTTTTAAAGTGTAGAGAAGACAACAACAAGTGACACTGGAATAAGGAGTGTATTTTTTATGAACTGATGGTTCAGTATATCAAAGCTCAAAGTTTACAAGTCAGTCTCTGTCTACAAATATAAAGTACCTAACAACTGGCATATGGGGAAGTAGGTTAATGAGGAGTGACTATGTTGAAATAGGAAGTAACATGTCTACGTAGGAAGCACAATGCACTTTTGTAAAGATATCTTAATCAAACTACTAGTCAAATAAATTGTGGATATCATATTAATATAAACAAGTATATGTGCTAATCAAACTTGAATAAGGAGTGGAGTGTTTACAAGTTGATGGTTAAAAAGTGTAATGTTTACAAGCTAGTCCCAGTTTAAATATGTAAGGCATCTAAAAAGGGTCATGTTTAGTGATAGATTCTGGATTTCGTATAACATGCTACAAGAAGGGACAATGACATACATGAAATACAATGCACAGTTATATAGACAAGAAAGTTTTACTCTTGGTTAACAATGGACACAATGATTATAAACATTGATATAGGTTGGACATAATACAGATTGAGAATTATTAGAGAATAGAAAAATGACAAAAAGAAAACCAACTTAAAAAGAGGAGATCGAATATACAGAATAAAAGTCTTGCACGAATAGCTTTTTGAGAGGCTCTTGATAGCAAGAAAGATGATGGGCTACAGAAATAGTGCATCATTACATTGGAAATGTAGGGACAGATTTTGAATAGTAATCAGAGCAAGGAAGTGGGTGTTATTTCATTGAGTAGGTTTATGACGATGAGTAAATGGAACCTGAGTGATAACAAGGATTACCTTATATTTATTGAAAAATATGAAAATGATGGTACTTCACCAACCACTAAATATCTTCCCTTGTATAATGAGATCATTTATTTAAAAAATCTTTAAAATGTAGAAACAGAACAATAGCACTGTGTAACTATTTTTAGAAAATATTAGTCCCTGAAATTGTCTGTAAAAACTTTGAAAACAATGTGATAATATTTTGAAAAAGCAATGGAAATGTTTTTCACTTTAACAAATGTGGCATAGTGAGCCTATCTATAATTACAATATTGCAACTGAGTGCACGAACATATAAGATCAAGTTTCTTTAGTAGCACAATGTATTTTTAATGTGGTGATGGTTGGAGGCTGAGGTCTCCATTGAAAGGACACTCTGTACACACGTTTTTATGGCCCATTGGAAGGCTAAGGCCGAAACGAGTAGGCTATACCATACTGTTTGATGCACTTGGTGGAATATAAATTGAATAAACCAACCGGATGGAGCAAAATTTCAGATGTGCCATGCACTGTTTTTTCTGAACTGATTTGAGTAGAATCTGGGAGACAGTTCAGAGAAAACAGACTCACCAGGATACTTGTTATAATATTAACTTTAAAAAAATGAGAAAAAACATATATACATATGTGTGTTTGTTTAAATACTTGTATATTGATATACATTTTACATATTATTTAAATATATTTCATTTATTTTATATTAGTGTTACTTGTTAATATATTTATTATTTAGTATTTTTAACTATGTATATCTTACAAAACAATATTTTTTCCACACTTTTCGATAGTGTAAAAAGATGATTTTTTCGATATTTTTATCATTTACATTATAAGCATTGGATAACGATATTTTTGTGATCGATATTTTTGCACAATATTTCTGTATCACGATATTTATGTTTTCAATATTTTGTCAGGGAACCCTTCTGAGAAGTGCTGGTGCTGCGTATTGGACATATAGCAGTCCTTCTGAGAGGTGCTAGTACAATCCATTTACAAGTATAGCAGTCCTTCTATGAAATGCTAGTACAGCCCATTCCAAGTACAATAGCTCTGCTGAAAATGTACTGGTATGTCCGTTGCAAGTATAGCAGTCCTGCTGAGAAGTAAGTGCTGGTGCTGCCTATTACACGTATGCAAAAACAACAATTTTTATTACACGTATAGCATGCTTGCTGAGAAGTGCTGGTACAGCCTATTCCAAGTATAGCAGTCCTCCTGAGAAGTGGTAGTACAATCCTTTTGCAAGTGTAGCAGTCCTGCTGAGAACTGCTAGTATAGCCCCGTGTAGCAGTCCTGCTGAGAACTGCTAGTATAACCGCTCTGCTGAGAAGTACTGCTACAGCCCATTGCAAGTATAGCAGTCCTGCTGAGAAGTGCTGGTGCTGTCTATTACACGTATAGCATGCCTGCTGAGAAGTGCTTGTACACTCCATTGCAAGTATAGCAGTCCTGCTGTGAAATGGGAGTTCTAAGGAAGGAAGCAGTAGACTTACAGAAAATGACAATTAATTAATATTGTTTCCACACAAGGACTTACAGGTCGGCAAACCATGCATTAATGAAGTATAGGTATGCACACAGTAGGCTGGGGTGTCACAAAAAATGACTGAATGACAGACATGACTGATTATCCTAGTGTCAGGAACTCCTTTCCACCAGCCAGCAACCTATGTTTATGTTTCCTATGAAAAAGAAATAACATATGTTGTTCTACCGCCACTTCAATCAATCAATCAATCAGTCATTTGTAAAGCGCACTACATACCCGTGAGGGTCTCAAAGCGCTGGGGGGGTGCTACTGATCAAACAGCTAGGTCTTAAGTATCCTCCTGAAGGTCAGCAGGTCTTGGGTCTGTTGTAGACTCTGTGGCAGGGTGTTCCATATCTTGGCGGCGAGGTGGGAGAAGGATCTCCCACCAGTGGTTGTTCTTCGGATGGGTGGGATGGTGGCGAGTGAGAGGTCGGCGGATCATAGCTGGAGGTTGGGGATGTAGAAGGAGAGCCATCTGTTGAGGTAGGCTGGGCCAGTCTTGAGGAGTGCCTTGTGTGCGTGGGTGAGGAGCTTGAAGGATATCCTCTTGTTGACGGGGAGCCAGTGCAGGTTTCTCAGTTGGGGGGTGATGTGGCCGTGGCATGGTACATCCAGGATCAGTCGTGCTGAGCCGTTTTAGATGCGTTGTAGTCGATTGATGAGCTTGGTCGGTGCTCCCGCTTAGAGGGCATTTCCGTAGTCGAGTCTGCTGCTGACGAGGGCCTGGGTGACTGTCTTTCTTGTATCTGTCGGGATCCATCTGTAGAACTTGCGGAGCATGCGGAGGGTGTTGAAGCAGGAGGAGGCGTTGACTTGGTTGGTCATTGAGAGCGTTAAGTCGAGGATGATTCCCAGGTTTCGTATGTGGTCGGTGGGTGTCGGGGCTGCCCCCAGTGCCCTGGGCCACCAGGAGTCATCCCAGGCTGAAGGGTTGGAGCCAAGGATGAGGACCTCTGTCTTGTACGAGTTCAGCTTCAGACAGCTGGTCTTCATCCAGTCGGCGACGGCCTTCATTCCTTCGTGGAGGTTGGCTTTGGCAGTGATGGGGTCCTTGGCGAGGGAGAGGATCAGCTGAGTGTCGTCGGCGTAGGAGATTATGTTGAGGTCATGCTGTTGGGCTACGTGTGCGAGCGGGGCCATGTAAATGTTGAACAGCGTCGGGCTGAGGGAGGACCCCTGGGGTATGCTGCATACGATCTCGGAGGCTCTGGAATGGAATGGGGAGGCGGACGCTCTGTGTTGTGCCAAAGAGAAAGGAGGTGGTCCAATCCAGAGCCTTGTCTCGGATCCCTGCGGCGTGGAGGTATGCGCGTAGTGTGCGGTGGCAGACGGTGTCGAAGGCGGCGGAGAGGTCTAGGAGGATGAGTGCTGCGGTCTCGCCGTTGTCCAGCAGGGTCCTGATGTCATCGGTGGCGGCGATGAGGGCAGTCTCAGTGCTGTGGTTGCTGCGGAACCATGACTGGGAAGGGACCAGGATTCTGTTTTCTTTCAGGTATTGGGTTAGCTGTCCGTTGACGGTTTTCTCGATGACCTTGGCCGGGAAGGGAAGCAGAGAGAAGGGCCAGAAGTTCCTGAGGTCTCTTGGGTCTGCCTTAGGTTTTTTGAGTAGGGCGTTGATCTCGGCCTGTTTCCAGATCTCTGGGAAGGTTGCGGTCTCAAGGGAGAGATTGATGACGTTGCGCAGGTGGGGTGCGATGGTGCTGCTTGCTCTGTTGAACACGTGGTGCGGGAATGGGTCCAACGGAGAGCCGGAATGGATTGAGCGCATGGTCTTGATGGTGTCATCGATGCTCACGCTGGCCCAGGCTAGCAGGGGGCCGTGGTCGATGATGTACGGAGGTTCTGTTGTGTTGCTGTCTGTTGGGGCTGTGTGGGTGTTGAAGCTGTCATGGATGTCTACTATCTTGCGGTGGAAGAAGGCGGCGAGGGAGTCGCACAGGGCTTGCGACGTTGGGATGTCGTTGGTGTTGGAGCTGGGGTTGGAGAGTTCCTTCATGATGTTGAAGAGCTCCTTGCTATTGTGTGCGTTGTTGTCGAGGCGGTCTTTGAAGGAGGTCCTCATGGCCGCCCTGATGAGGTGGTGGTGGTTGTGGATGGCGTCCTTGTGTGCAGTGTGGCTGTCCAGAGTTTGTTCACTGTGCCATTTCTTCTCTAGTTTCCGGCAGGCTTGCTTGGAAGCTAGGAGTTCTGGGGTGAACCAGCTGGCGAGGGTGTTGGCGCTGTCCTCAATCCAGCGTCTGAGGCTTTGGGCATTGTCGTCGGTGTTGGAGGGTACGGTGGGTGGGCTGAGAGCGAGGTTTGCCTTTAGTTGGTCTTCGGTGATTTTGCACCAGCAGCCGCGGGGGATCTGTTGGGTGCGGTGGTGTTAAGTGGGTTTCTGGAAGGTGAAGTCGATGCAGCAGTGGTTGGTCCAGAGGAGTTCGGTGGTGTGGCTGATGGAGACGTACAGGCTTGAGGAAAAGACTGAGTCAAACGTGTGGCCGGCGGAGTGGGCGGGCGTTGTGACGAGTTGCTTCAGTCCGAGGTTGGCGAGGTTATCGATCAGGGTTGTGGAGTTTTTGTCATTGTTGGTCTCAAGGTGAATGTTCAGGTCTCCGAGGAGGATGTAGTCGGTGGAGGTCAGGGCGTGCGTGCTGATCAAGTCGGCAATGGAGTCGCTGAACTGGGGGCAGGGTCCAGGGGGGCGGTAGACGAGGGTGCCCCTGAGGGTAGAATTAGGGTCTGTGTGGATCTGGAAGTGCATGTGTTCGGCGGTGCTGTATGTGTCGTCGATGCTAGTCGAGACCCTGATGCTGTTCTTGTGGACGAATGCGATTCCTCCTCCGACTCCGTTGGTGCGGTCTCTGCGGGTGATCGTGTAGCCGTCTGGGATGGCTATGGCGATGTCAGGTGCGGAGAAGTCGTTAAACCGTGTCTCTGTCAGAAAGGCGACGTCCCGGGATGCTGTGTCGAGCAGGTCCCAGAGCTCGACGGCATGCTTGCGTGCGGAGCGGGTGTTCAGTAGTATGCATCGGAGGTGGTTGGGGTCTTTCTTGGCGGGTGGTTCGTCAGGTCTGAGGCAGGTGTAGCTGCAGTTCCGGCAGGTGAAGGGGCCGTGTGTGCGTTTCGGGGCGGCCTTGAAGCAGGTGTGGCTCCGTCTGGAGTTGAGAGCGTGCAGAGTGCTGGCATTGTTGTGGCGGCGGTCGTCATGGTGGGTGTGGGGGCTAGGGGTTCTGGTGCTGGGTGCGGTCCAGGCACGGACGGGTGCAAACGGGCTCGCCTCAGGCGAGCCTTCTGCTCGCCAGCGGCGCGGCCGCGCAACGGCTGGCATATATGGGGAGATGGGATGAAGGAGCAGCTGGGAGGTGGGAGGCGGGGGCAGCGAATGGGCAATGGGCAGTCAGGGGGGTGGGGCAGCAGGGGACGCAGCAGCAAGGGCAGCGAGGGACAACGAAGGAAAAGGGGCATAAAAATGGAGGGTACAACGAGTGGAACAGAGGGCAGAAAGGCACAAAAAACAAGGGAAAAACGAGTGGAACAGAGGGCAGAAAGGCACAAAAAATGAGGGAAAAACAAGTGGAACTGAGGGCAGAAAGGCACAAAAACGAGGGAAAAACAAGTGGAACAGGGGGCAGTAAGGCACAAAAAGTAGAGAAAAATGAGTGGAACAGAGGGCACAAAGGCACAAAAAACGAGGGAAAAACGAGTGGAACAAAGGGCAGAAAGGCACAAAAAATGAGGGAAAAACGAGTGGCACAGAGGGCAGAAGGGCACAAAAAAATGAGAGGAACAGAGGGCAGAAGGGCACAAAAAACTAAGGAAAAATTAGTGGAACAGAGGGCAGAAAGGCACAAAAAAACGAGGGACAAACGAGTGGCACAGACGGCAGAGAGGCACGAAAAACAAGGTAAAAACGAGTTGAACAGAGGGCAGAAAAGCACAAAAAATGAGGGAAAGCCGAGTGGGACAGAGGGCAGAACGGGCAGCGAGGCACAGGGGCAGCGAGGGGAACAGAAGGGAAAACCGGGCAGAGACACGGGGGCAGCGAGGGGTACAGAAGGAAAGACAGGGCAGAGAGAGCATGGGGACAGTGAGGGGAACAGAGGGAAGAAAAAGGGGCACGGACCACGTACAGGCAGTGGGGGAAGAAAGACAACAGCAGTCACAGACACAACAATGAAAATACAGGCAATACAATAAAATCAATAAAGCGGAGGATGAAAAACCTACCTACGGCCTACCACTGGCCAACAGGGATGAGGCACAGGTGGCAGCCTGCGGGTGGTGAAGGGCCTTGAACTTCCTCAGCAGCGGCATCTGGGGCAGGGAGGCACAGGCGGTGCTCTGCGGAGGGGGAGTGGCCTACCTGGTGGGGTCAAGGGTCGCTCTCCTTACCGCGCAGCGGCCGGCCTATCTGGGGAGGTGGGAGGGAGGAGCAGCTGGAAGGCGGGGGCAGCGAATGGGTAGTGGGCAGTCAGGGGGGAGGGGCTGCAGGGGGTACAGCGGCGGGGTACACGAGTGGAACAGAGGGCAGAAAGGCACAAAAAGCTAGGGAAAAACGAGTGAAACAGAGGGCAGAAAGGAACAAAAAACAAGGGAAAAACAAGTGGAACAGAGGGCAGAAAGGCACAAAAAAACATGGGAAAACGAGTGGAACAGAGGGCAGAAAGGCACAAAAAACTAGGGAAAAACGAGTGGAACAGGGGGCAGAAAGGCAAACAAACGAGGGAAAAACGAGTGGCACAGAGGGCAGAGGGGCACAAAAAACGAAGGAAAAACGAGTGTAACAGGGGGTAGAAAGGCAAACAAACGAGGAAAAAACTAGTGGAACAGAGGGCAGAACAGGCAGAGAGGCACGGGGGCAGCGAGGGGAACAGAAGGAAAGACCGGGCAGAGAGAGCAAGGGGACAGTGAGGGGAACAGAGGGAAGACAAAGGGGCACGGACCACATACAGGCAGCGGGGGAAGACAGACAACAGCAGTCACAGACACAACAATGAAAATGCAGGCAATACAATAAAATCAATAGAGCGGAGGATGAACAAACCTACCTACGGCTTACCACTAGCCCAGGGATGAGGCGCAGGTGGCAGCCTGTGGGTGGTGGAGGGCCTCGAACGTCCTCAGCAGCGGTAGCTGGGGCAGGGAGATGCAGGCGGTGCTGTGCGGCGGGGGAGCGACCTACCTGGTGGGGTCAAGGGCCAGTTAATACTAAGAAGGAACTCTACTAAAGTATAAAATCTATGGCCTGTAAATTATGGGTGTCATATGTGCTCAATGTTTACCCTGTTCCACATATGGGGTATGTTTTCTTTTTTCAACTTTATATTTTTGTTATACGTAGCGCCAAGCTCAACATCTGCATTTAATGTAGTGCTCCTGTAACTGTGTATGTTGTGTTTTATTTTGTTTAAACCAGTTATGGTCTACCTGTTGCTGTAATGCTATCAATGATCTCATAATACTTGGTTTGTCCTTTTGTAAAGCCCTCTGTCACCCACTCGTTCTGGTCTGTGATACAAAAAATGCTAATTTATAAATGCAGCCTGGCACTGTTCCCATTTTGTGAATCTATGGATATTCCCAAAATACACTGTCTTACTGTGATATTTAAAAGATTAGTTGGTCTGATGTGCATACAGTTTAATTATGTCTGATGTTAGCCAATACTTTTTATCATATTACATGTATATATGATATGAGCTTACAAAGGCTTTCAGCCAATCCTTGTCATCCATCGGGTTGTTTTTGTGTCATTCACATTTAAGTTCCACTCACTGTAGCATACAGCATGGGGCACTTGGTCAGTCCACTTCACCCATTAGCTAATTTAACTGTGAATGACAGCGCTCTGCTCTTTCACAAAGAACACACCCACACATGAAAAGTTACCGTCAGTGCCGAAGCAACTATGGCAGTGTGTGCTTTTTGAGTGCAAAAAATCAAATTCTTTTTTTCTTTTGGGAACTTTTTTTTTCTTTTGGCGAGGGCCCCAACAAAACAGTTTACAAAAGCAATGGCAAAGTAGATCAAGGATTTGCAATACTGGCAGCCACTTCCAGACCTACTTTCTTTGAAATGTTTGTAACTATTGAAATGATGCCAGTAGACGTTTATAAGTCACTATCTGGAAGTCGTATGTTTACTGGCAGCTGGTTTTGCAGCTTTGCTACAATATCGACCCCAGTAACAAAACAAAAGCAGCAGTTCTTCACACTTTCAGTCCCCCCCTAATTGCCCGGGGGCTAGTCTGACAAATATTTCAGGGTTGCTTAGTGTTCCCAGTACGGCCGTGCTGGGAGTTATATATTTTTCTCCTGAATTGAAATAATTCTCATAGACACAATAGAAATTGGAAATAAAGAAGAAAGTCAATACATGGATAATTCTTGCTATTGGTTACATTTAAAGTTGTAGCCCAAGTCTGCTATTGTATAAAATCCTGTAATCATGATTGGAATTGATTCACAAAGACATTTAACAATTTAATTTAACAATATAAACTCCTGTTCAGTATTCAGAAACTCTACATTTACTCTTGTAAATGGATATGCTCAGATGTTGTACTACACTAATATGGCGGTATGCCTACCAAAGAAAGTGAAAACCTGAAACTAGCAAGTTTGTGAATAGTGTCAAACATTTGGCAAACAAATTCCCACCATGAATTAATTTGCAGATGTACTCATTATAAGAGAGTGAAATTGGGGGAACATCCTGGAAATTGGTGGGGATGTTGGGAAGGGATTTCTTCACATGGAATGATAGTCCCCCTTTAAAGAAACAACATGAAGGTTAAAAAAACACTTGGACTATCTTTATGCATGTCAAAATACTTTAGCATATGATTAACAATTTAACCTCTAGAAATCCTGAACTATTCATTGTCATCAGTGACTTGTACAGATTCCCAGGAATATTCCAAATATTCCCTGTGAATTCCAAAAAATGTTGAAAATTCACTCAGTATGTGTATCAATCGGGCCCAAAAGAACTGTTTGCATAGTGGTCAACACAGCATTGTCAACTCATGATCTGATCGCATGTCCTCACAAGCATATTTCATTTTGGATATCTAACACGGCTTGACTGCCTGGCTAGTGAGACCAAGTAATCCTAGGATACTAGCTAACATGCGAAGAGGGAATCATGGTCTGATTTTATATTTCAGCCCGTTAGCCTCACTGCAAGCTGAGGAATCTTTTATGTCTAGCAGGTTTCATCAGCATTTTTATATCAAATCTCAGCATATTTCAGTGGGCTCTGGAAAATTAGAGTATATTCTTCTACTAATGCCATCTGGTCAAATGTAGGTACTACAATTAGTACATTCTTCACCAGTAGTCGCTTTCCAATGTAAATGTATTCAAGGAGAAAAATCATATAGCTGTATTGTGGCTTAATGATGTTGAGGTTTAGATTCTGCAATGGGGATATCATCCATATTATCGCTTGTGCAGCCAAAGGGTCAATGGCACAAGTGTGACTTCTTCAACCATCTTTGATATACATTATGTTTTGATATTACACAGCAAAACATTCAGACATAGGACTAGAGTTCTTATGCTTGCTTTAACAAATTAGATTATCCAACTTTAAGTGCTGCATTGTAGAAATTGCATTGGATTTTAGCCTGTAGATGGTTTGCAATGCCCAGAGCAACAACATGATGACCAGATCAAAATGCATATACATCTCTGATCACATATTCATTCTGTAGGTTCTTCCCAGATCCTCTCTCCATTCATTTCTACATAAGCCATTCCTTGAGTTGTTCATAGTCTGTAATATTGTGTTGTCATGCCACTACATATGAGTATTATGCATACATTTCACAGAACAATAGTAGTGGGTGTAATTGGGCCTTAAAGTATAATATGGAAATTTAGTACTGTTGCAGTAGTTATTGGAATACAAATACGTCATCATGAATATGTTTAAGAGCAATTGTACTGGCATTCATGATGGGTAGCTGTTAGTAGTGAGTGGGAGGAATGGCTTTGAATGGTACGTGGATGGTCTACTAAAATTACAGCAGTAATCCTGCATTTAATGCTGAAAATGGATCCATGGTAATCAAAGAATGCTCAGCAGTTAAAAATGTTTTTACTACTGTTAACTTTCACACACCGACACAGGATAGGGACTGCGAGGATCCAGGTGTGGTTTGCTATTAGAGTTGGTGAAAGATTTTTCTAGAGTACCTGATCCCTAGATTTAATTTTCCAATTTTTTGCATCATCTTAACCATTAATTTGATTGATTTAAAAAATCAGGGTTTGAATTGTTTATGGTCTATATTTTCAGCTGTTTTGCTCTGGTGTTGTTACACATAAACCACATACATTTAATTAAAGTAAGCCATGCTCATTTGCCCACCTGCCAAGTTTAAGCTAAATATTCCTCACTAAAATCCAGGTTCCAAGAGATGTTGGGAGCACTGTAACAATCCCTATCCAAAGTGTAGTCTCCTTCTCCCATAGCTTAAACAATCTATATTTTGAAGATAGAGATAAAGATAGATATACAGCAAGAGTAAGAGTTGTGGAAAAGTCAGCCCATAATACACCTGATGCCCAGGCTGCTGGCGCAGGACGCCTCTTAGTTCCCATCTTGAACGATTACCAAATAAAGAGACGGGCGCTGGAAGCAGGAATACAAGAATAGAGTTTTATTTCTCATGAGGAGAGCCTGTCATTTCGGACACTCGCATAGTGTCTTCAGGAGGTGCTCTAACAAGTTTCTCTGAGGCTTCGTCTTTTATACACAGGTTTATGGCACACAGACATTCTTCATTACAATCAAGACATTGTGAAGTATGAAGATATTCCAACACGTGGCTACAGTAGGGGCCCTGATCCTCCATACAATAGGAGGGGGCTGTCACGCAGCTGAGTGTTCTGCTGATTCCTTTGGAATGTGTGCGCCTGATCGAATCTCAGGGGGTGGGGCGGTCATGATCAATAGTAGCCCCCTTTGAAGAGGGGCGAGTGCATACAGTAGTGGGCAATGAACTGTATCCTCAGGCTGAGGGATGACCAGCGGTCCGTGCAGACAATCAGGCTCAGAGGAAGGGGTCATAACAGGAGGGGTATTCATGGAAGAAAAGGAGGTGTTGGTCAGGCGCTGGGTGTGATTCCCAGAGACAGAGTCATGCGGGAGGGGAGGGTTCACGACTTGTTCATGTGAGAGCGGGGGCGGTCAGGGTGCATGGGGGATGCTTGCAGGGTCAGGGAAGGGGCTGATGATCGATCGCAAACAGAGAGACCATGGTACCTAAAATGGCTGTTGTATATATGTGTGCATGGGTCTATGCTGGCGGGATAACACAGTCAGTGTTTTGCAATATCCATTCTGCTTACGACAAGAGGTACAGCGAACACAAATGAACGCCGCTTATGTACACATACATTGCTAATTTCAACAGTCGCCGCTTTTTTTACATAAGCAAGTTCAATTCTATATAGTCGATACGATAGGCAGAATGCAATACATGTTAATTTACATTTGTTGGGTTCTTCATACAAGTCTAGAGATCGATATTATACTTTAGTCGGGGTTAATCAAGAAAAACGTTCAGACAAATTATAGAATCATGTTCTGACTTTTCTCTCCGCTGACATCAAAATACAGTAGAAAGAGCTCTGATACCTTCGGGTCTTGTCAGTGCTATAAGAGACCTTTGGAAAACTAAATGCATGAGTGATCGATGAAACATTTTAGAAAGCAATACAAAATGGCTGAGGGAGGAGTTCAAGTTGATACAAGCAATTTTGGTCAAGGGGGTGAGTAGAAAGTTCAGGAAGGGGGGTTTTCGTCACAATGTCTTTTTTAACAGAGTCCGTCTTCTTTTGTTGGCGCTGTTGAGCACCGGCGGTGGAGCTATAGGTCCAGCTCGGATTTATCCTTACACGTTGCAGGGTGCGATCAGTCCTCTGCTGTTAGATCACAGTCCTGTTTCTTAACTGATTTTCTTAGGGGTGCCTCATGCTGGGCATCTGCGTGTCTTTCTTTTTCCGTGGCAAAACCTCATTCTATAGTCAAAAGTTATGCAAAAGGGTGATGTTGTTGAATAATCAAGGGAAGAGAGGGCGGAGTGGGATCAGATCTTTGAGCACATCAAGGGACCAAAAGGAGCAAAGGATAACGAGCAGGCAGGCCCATCGGTCGGGCTCAAAGAGGATGGGGACTTCAGGCACGAGTGGGGCAGCAAATCGAGGGCTTCAAGGCGGCCCTTTATTCCTTAATCTGCCGAGTTTGAGAGTGGTGCCTCGTCCCGCGTCTCGTTGCTCGGTGGCTCCACCTTTTGGTCGCGGTCACACGTGCTTCATGATCTGTGGCCAGGCTGTGCGTCACGTCCAGCTCCTCTCCTCCGGTGATTGTATCTTTGAATGGGTAAAAAATAAGTTTTAGAAAAACTGGCCGGAGAAGACATTTATACATCTCAATTCCGTCCCCAATCCTATGTAGGTGGGGGATAAGTTCATCGGTCACAGTCAGAAGTCATCACTTATGGAGTATGTAGGAGGGCATTACCATTGAATTCATAAAACCTGTTTGGCGGTCATTCGTGACGTATGTGGAGAGAAATTGGACCTTTATACACAGTGTATTATATCAAAACTCAAAATCAAGTCCTTATGTAGAGACTCGCCCTTCCCTTTAACCCAAGTATCAACAATCTTACATTTCCCTTCGGGGTCGGCTAACTCTTGTAAGCAGGGGCGTTATCGTCATGAAGAAGGGGGAGGGGGCAGATGTTAAACATGCTTTTCTTGGGGAGCGACCATTAATCAAGGTCATCAATTACGCTTCGAGGGTAGCTGACATGAAGCTGGGGTTGATAGGGGAAAACGGGGACGCTTTGGACAGGGAGCTGGGGTCGATCGGGAGAAGTGGGGTACTCTGGACATCCGCACTTAAGTGCAGAGGAGCGAAGTAATCTGTGCATTGGGAATTGCATTTTTAGCGAACCGAAAAACAGAAGGCCATTGACGTTATAGTCCCCCTATAAAAAGGCCAGATTAGGGGACATCCGTCGTCTTACCTGTCCTTTCCTTCATTACCAACTCAGGTTCCATCGTTTTGCAGAAAGGAGAGGTAGTAATATGGCAAGTCACAATCGTTTTAGTTCCTGTCAATTTTGCCGAACACTTTTGTGTTCGAGGAGACCCAATTAAGTTTTGTGCCGGGGGGGCACAACGTCACCATACAAGGAAAGAGGGAACAGGGGGCTTTTGGAGAGAGAGAGAGAAAAAGAGAGTGAGAGAGAGAGAGAGAGAGAGAGAGAGAGAGAGAGAGAGAGAGAGAGAGAGAGAGAGAGAGAGCACTCTTAATGGTCCATTCGGTACACGTATGACATGGAGAGAGAAAGAGAGAGAGAGAGAGAGAGAGAGAGACGTGTACAATAATGGGTCATTCAGTGCGCGCACAACACAGAACAACAGGGGTTAAGTAATACGGAAACACAGGCAGAGGGATGACGTAGCTCCATACATTACGTACACACATACTCAGGTGAGGGAGACAGTACATGTATTATATACAAAAATCCAAGACAAGACATATAACCGTTATTGGCCAGAATGATCTCTTCCTGTATACTGCGTATCTTAGCATCCTAAGCTCTTTTTACCCTTTTCTTTCCTTTTATTGTCGGCTGTCTTTACTGGTCTTTGTTGTTTTACACACTTACGCCTTTGGCAACCGGTCAAGAACTAACCTGGTCGGGCTAAATGCGTTTCCAGGCGGAGGCAACAGTGGGTGTCAGTTGGGAGAACAATAGGGCAGCTCTGAGTTTCCGGTTCATGAGGGTGTGGAAAGGATGTAGTAATTTCTAAATACTGACAACATTCCTAGTCCTCCAAACGGAGGGTACTAGAGTTTAAACCTCACCTCAGAATATTCTTTAAACCTTTCCCTATTTAGTTAAGTGTAGAGTGCTTAATCATGAGTGCACATTATTTTTGGTTGTATTATTCGGGGTGCGTAGGCACCATAATCGAACGCCTTTTTCCCGTCTCTTCGTCCGTTAGATCACCTTTTTCTTTTTCGTATTTTTAATCGATGTTCCAAAGTGACCTGCAGAAAGAGGGGAAAAAGAAGGGGGGCGGGGCAGCATTTTAAAAATACATCAGCGCGCATAAACCCGAAAAGGCTTTTACTTACTACATACTCGGTCTATCTCCACGGAACGCAGTTCTTGCCAACTCGGCATTTAAGCCCAGATGAACCTTTTAGTGTGGGAGAGATGATTATCGGAAGCCGGTGGATAGCATAGGTCACCCAAGTGTGGTATTACGGACCATATGTAGGGAGGCCAGGTGGCACTCCTTCGGGGTGACTTAGGGGCATTTTTAGCACAATTTTCCTGATACAGGTAGCATATAAAGTATAGACTGGATTCCAGGGTCTTTTAGCGATTGCTTTAGGCCGTACAAAAATGTGCAAAGTACATACAACAAAAACCTGGACCATTCATATTTGCAATATTTCTGCGTATTATACTTTTTAACCCTTAACTAATCGAGCTGAGCCATTTCACCTGTAATTCGGTTATATCAGAAACAGTGGTCATTTATTCGAAACGTACCAATTTACACGTGACAACTACGTACGTTTTTTCCAAAAATCTTTAATAAGAATGTCGGTGCACAAATACGGGTCTATAACCCCGTGGGCCGGCCACGGAGCAGGCTGGAACTGTAGATGTGGGGATACTTTATTAGTGAAAAACCTAATGGAGTCGGGGGTTGTTTATTTTATAATAAAAAGTACGACTAGTGCAATAAAAACATGTCGAGAATTCAGTGTGGGCGAGTATCATAAGTGTTAAAATTCGAACTTGCAATAATCATGAGGCGCCAAAACTTAACAACAATTCATTGTCCGAATGTTCAATCGGTACCCATCTCATGCCAATTTATTGTCCTTCATTGTTCGAACACATAATCAGTACCCATCCTATATCAATTCATTGTCCGAACTGACAGTATACATCCTATATCAATCCATTGTCCGAACATATAATCAGTACACATCCTATATCAATCCATATGTTTAAAAACTACAAACATATCCCATGACACCAAGGCTGAGCAATCGGAGTACAACAAGGAGTTGAAAGTTTCATTTGTACCGGCGCCATTTTGGGTGCGACCAGGCAGATCCAGGCATAGTCTAAATTTCCACGGCCCAGAGCCTCTTTCGGCAGTCCAAAAGGTTCCGTTAAAGGGCAACAGAAAGGATCGGCAGTATGAACCATCAGTCAAAAGGGGGAGGGAAGCAACATTTTTCTACCGGGTCATACTGCGTTTTCACCGGAACTGATCCGAACTGTAGTCTGCAGGATTTTAGTCATTCAAATTGAGGCTGGCGTCAGCATGGGAGCGCCGACGTCCCGCGGCTACATTTTCATCGTTCCGCGGGCAGTTATGGCAGTCATTCCCCATCGGGGGTATCTGCGGGAGTCGGGGACTCCCGCGGCTCCTCTAGAATCTTCAAGGTCGAGGAGAACTTTTATGATGGTGGAATCAACAAGCAACCGGGCCATTCCTTCATGCTGGGCCCGCTCTTACAAGGTCGACCGCCATTTTGAGAGTTTGGCAGCTACCGGCAATCGCGGGGTCAAATGAGCAGACGGGCTCCAACCTGCCGGGTGAGGTGTTGCAGCATCGCCACAGTGGACGAACCCTTTGCCGGGTGCGAGGAGCGTTGGGGGTGCAGCTGGGGAGCCTTCACCTGGGGAGGTGGGAGAGGCTCGTTCGCGCCGCCTCTCCCTCCCGGTGCACCCCACGGCGTCTCGCTTGACATTTGTTATGGCCGGACCAGGTGATGAGGACGAGGGGGGGGTCGGAGGCATGTGCAAGACATCCCCCCCCCAGTGTTGTCGCAGCCATTATTGAAGAAGTGGCGCCTAGTACGTTTCGGGCCGGGCCTCCGGTTGATGGCGGCCGGACGCTCTTCGCCACGGCCCCAGGAACGGGTCCCTTGGTTCATCCGGGGGACAGGCCTTGGCATGTGGCGCCGCCTTCGGGCTATTCGCGTAGTGGTCCTTCCACCCCACCGCCCTCAACGGTTTTTGTAGACTTTAAAACGCCCAAAAACTACTAGAAAGTAGCCCAAAGTAGCCCAACATTGCTACTTTGGGCAAGGAAGGGCTGGAACGGCGTCAGGCAGACGGCGAAATGCATTGTGGGTTTCGTTTGTCGTTGCAGCAGTTCGTCATGTAAATAGTTGCTTAAATGTTTATTTTTTTGTTTGTTAAAAAAATAAAACGTGTTCACCTGTTACTTAGCTAGAGTGTTATATATTTTTCTATTATTCGCCTAAGTTTTGTCGTTAATTGGGCGGGGTGGGTGGTGGAGCCAAGCTGTCTCGAAGTCATAGCGTTAAGTTCGGCTTTCCTCACCAGTTTCATATTTCCTGAGGGGTTGTTCCCTATGTTTCCATTTCAGCGAGGTTGAAAAGAGATCTCATCAGCGGCCTACTGATTTCACTCTATTCCTTTTCTTTTCCCTAACGATTTTTATATATATATTTTTCTCTTTTATTTGCTAGCATGATACAGCGGCTAATCCGCATTTTATATTTGTCCTTTTGTATTAGGGGTACCCTCCTGGCCGAGCCAGATGACCTACCTCCAATAAATGGTCCGGGTGGAACTGGTTTACCAATCAGTGGGGAGTAGATAGGCATGACAGATTACAACGGGGGACAAAGGTCCGCATTACCTACCCTTCCTTACTTGCAAAGACTAGACAGAACATTTCTATTCCACGTTATTTGCAAACAGAGAATGCCTCAAAATAACTATTCCTTGAACAATAAATGTTCAGACAATCAATCAATCAGTGGGGAGAAAAAAACAGGCATGACGGATTACAACGGGGACAAAAGTCTGCATTACCTATCCTTCACTATCTGCAAAGGGAGGCAGAATATTCCTATTCTTCCCCGTTTGTAGACAGGGAATATCTCAAAGAGCAATAATCGATAAAAACCGATAACAAACAATCAATGGGGAGAAAGATAGGCATGACGGATTACAACGGGGACAAAAGTCTGCATTACCTACCCTTCACTATCTGCAAAGGGAGACAGAATATTCCTATTCTTCCCCGTTTGCAGACAGCGAATGTCTCAAAGAGCAACAGAGCAACCAATCAATCAGTAGGGAGAAAAATAGGCATGACGGATTACAACGGGGGACAAAAGTCCGCATTACCTATCCTTCACTATTTGCAAAGAGAGAGGAACGTTCCTATTCGTCGCTGTTTGCAAACAGAGAATGTCTCCAAGAGAACCAATACTTCAAGTAGCAACCGAGGCTAAATGAACCAATCAATGAACAATACCAGTATTTTAAATACTGATTTCAAAACAATCAATCAATCAATCAGATGGATAAGCCATCCTACCAATCAGACGTAAAGACGTCCTACTTAACCTTACCCGGACCGGACCATGTGGGCAATTCTTCGCCTTCCTTCCTCCAGCGCCTCATTTCTCCATGTTTTTATCGCAGCATTCCTGTGGGGTTCCAGTCAGGACAGTAGGTCACTTGAGAGAGGCCCGTTCAGAATCGGTGAAGTTCGTTCAATCGGCAGCCGGACGAGGGCCCTCTCAAGGCAGGTATACTCCAATCGTTTAGATGTTCACCCCATCGTCTGGACCTCTTTTACCGGACCTTATGTCGCTGATGGGCCCCGCGTTGGGCGCCAATTGTGGAAAAGTCAGCCCATAATACACCTGATGCCCAGGCTGCTGGCGCAGGACGCCTCTTAGTTCCCATCTTGAACGATTACCAAATAAAGAGACGGGCGCTGGAAGCAGGAATACAAGAATAGAGTTTTATTTCTCATGAGGAGAGCCTGTCATTTCGGACACTCGCATAGTGTCTTCAGGAGGTGCTCTAACAAGTTTCTCTGAGGCTTCGTCTTTTATACACAGGTTTATGGCACACAGACATTCTTCATTACAATCAAGACATTGTGAAGTATGAAGATATTCCAACACGTGGCTACAGTAGGGGCCCTGATCCTCCATACAATAGGAGGGGGCTGTCACGCAGCTGAGTGTTCTGCTGATTCCTTTGGAATGTGTGCGCCTGATCGAATCTCAGGAGGTGGGGCGGTCATGATCAATAGTAGCCCCCTTTGAAGAGGGGCGAGTGCATACAGTAGTGGGCAATGAACTGTATCCTCAGGCTGAGGGATGACCAGCGGTCCGTGCAGACAATCAGGCTCAGAGGAAGGGGTCATAACAGGAGGGGAATTCATGGAAGAAAAGGAGGTGTTGGTCAGGCGCTGGGTGTGATTCCCAGAGACAGAGTCATGCGGGAGGGGAGGGTTCACGACTTGTTCATGTGAGAGCGGGGGCGGTCAGGGTGCATGGGGGATGCTTGCAGGGTCAGGGAAGGGGCTGATGATCGATCGCAAACAGAGAGACCATGGTACCTAAAATGGCTGTTGTATATATGTGTGCATGGGTCTATGCTGGCGGGATAACACAGTCAGTGTTTTGCAATATCCATTCTGCTTACGACAAGAGGTACAGCGAACACAAATGAACGCCGCTTATGTACACATACATTGCTAATTTCAACAGAGTATGATTAAGATGACTCGTGAAAGTTACGTTTGCGGTTTATTTAGATTGATTTATGGTGAAGATGAGTAGACCAATTTTTATTGTGGAATTCACTCTTGTTAATTCGTTGTTGTACTCAACACCATGTTTATTAAGAAATACTCTGTCTTATTTCACAGCGAGCGATTCTTTGAAGGGGTATTTTCTGTGATGGTCTTTAATGTCATGGTAGCCGAGTACATACCATCGCTGCTCAAGGCAGAGAGATTTGGTGCTCTACAAATTCTTGAAAAAAAGACTTACAATTCAAAGAATGCATTTTCCACATCACCATGAGAGCGCAGTCACCATGAGAGCGCAGGTACATGGGGGTATGGTAATAACAATGACAATAAGGAGTAACAACTGCAGCTGTCTGACGTTGGGATCAAGTTCAAGATGGCACATCCTGCTCACAGTTGGATAATACATTAACTCCAAAGCAGCAATACCAGAAGAGGGAGAAACTTGAGAGATGGAGAATGTGTTCACACAGAAGATCACTATCTTCATTTTTTGGCTTAAGAGCACATCATCTGTTTCATGCTCTAAATGTAGACTCGCCTGCTTCTATTGCCCTTTCCAGCCACATCTATACATATGCATACATATGGAGGCCTGTGTTACGGTCATTCATACAAGGAGAGGTCAGTAGGAAATGATCCAATAAGTTGAGCATCACAACTACAGTTGACTGCAAAAGGCATGGGTTAGGAGGATATGTATTGTAGCATGTGTGGATCTCCAAACATTTTGCTCTGATTGTGCAACAGAGAATCATCACCAAGACAATATGTAGGCTTGTGGTAGAGACTTTACCACAACCACAATTACAGCTGCTGCTTGTGCAACAGAATTTGTTAACAGTGGTTGGTCAGCACTATCAATGCTCTATTCACAGCTCACATCACCTGATCAATATTGTATTTTAATGCTGTTGTATGTTGAGTGCCAGCAATTCAGTTCATGTAAGGTGAAAATTAAACGAGAAATGCCGGAACCATGTTCCTTGGTTCTCCCCATTTATCAATAAGGAAACAGAAGTCAAAATGACAGCTTAATTCCTTTGAATGTCATCTCTGACATATAAATTCCACTGAAAGATCTGCAAAAGCAAATTCACAAATACAAAGTCTCCTAGCTTAGATCTCATGTAGGAACAACCACAAGATTACTATTTAAGACTTTTAGACTCACCACCAATTTAAGTTCGAAGATGCACCAGTGCTATGAATATGCCTATTTGTTTTTACAAAAAACAATCTGACAGGAAATACACCTACACAGCCAGACTTTACCCAAGAAAACATGTTGCTATTCTTTTTAACCAGTCTCCCAAATTGAAATTCTGCAAATCATTTCTGATCTCAAGTTCTCGAGCTACTCATCTGAGGCTATTATTGACCCCCTGGCTTAGACTTTCAGGAATGTCATTGCTCCCAACTGGCCAAGCTTTGTAAATGTCTCCCTGCTCCAAGGTAATTTTCAAAGAATATAATCAGTGAGGTTAAATCTCCTTGAAAAACAAAATGAATTCTGACATATTGATCGTGACAGCCATCAGACTATTATTGATCCACTCTTCCTATTTGAAGTTATTGAATACTGTATAGCTTCCAGTTCAATAAATACTTTTTGGAGTGCTCCCATTTGGGTGCCTTTAGGTCGATTTTAGGGGATGATTGCAACACTGAAACTGCCATGTTAAAAATTACGAATATCGCCTTCTGCATCAATGAAAGTGGAGACTCCTGCCTTCTGACTCTCTTGGATTCTCCTGTATCATATTGTTGTTTTTATTATGGCAGACCATCACCTTTCTACTGGACACCCCTAAACTCTCATCTAGTTGTTGAAATCAAGGCCATGCGATATGCTCTTCCTTTTTTGAGTATGTTATGATAGTTCACTCGCTATCGAGCCCTATCCACTTGTTCCATGGAGTTCCTCAGGCCTCCATCTTGGGCCCCACTATTGTAAATTTGTACATGAAACCTCTTTGTGAGTTGCTGTATTACTCTGCCATCAATAAACTGAAGGTAAATCACTTCATCTAAATGTTACTGAATAGGCTGATGTTCTACATTGAGCTTTCTCTCTCTTTCTCTTTCTCTCACACACACATTCTCTTTCTTTCTCTTAGTCTCTTTCAAATCCTTAATTATCTCCAATCCTGGATGGTCTAACGCAACCTGTGACTGACATGGACAGACATGGTTAATGCACCTCAGTTTGCTACACAACTCAACCTTCATGTCTCTGGTGAGGCCCAACTAGGCCAAAACGGGTCTAGAGTTGTTTGTGTTCTTATTCTGAGGTGATGAGGGCTTGCTCTTTGGATCGGACTGTTCCTACAGAGTCAAGACAAAGGCTGATTTTCATAGGGTTGTTTACTGCCTGTACCATGAAAAAGAGCAGAAAAGGATGGATTTGAATGTGGCTTAGAGTAATAACTAATGGCTAAGATTAACCCAAGCACTCCACCCATCATTTCTTTTTGTTTCTAACACAATCTAAGGCTCACCCCTTAAAAAATAGAATTTCTCGTTGCGACAGTGGGGGGAGCCTGAATGGCCCGCGGTCCGGCATTTCTGTGATGGTATTTGGAGCTGTAGGGAGAACACAACTTGGCAGGGAGCACCTCTAAAGGGAAAAATGACCAAAGTAAAAGCTCACCTGCTAAATAAGTGAAGAGTTCATCCTCTGGTGCTACTGATTCTTTGGTCTTCTTTGATCAGCTGAGTCAGCACAGGACTTTGTTCGCGAGGGGCAGTCTTTAGAGTGCAAAGATGCTGTCATAGTCTCTTGCTCTTTACTTCCTCTTGGTTGGCACAGCACACTGGCTACGGTTTAACCAGCAGACGGGAGGCAGAGAAGACCACACAGGCAGTCGGTCAGCTCTGGCATGGTTCCCTCTCCTTGTTCTCAGGTACAGCATACCAGTGGTATTCCAACAGCCATCTAGAAGCTAGGGAGACCCATTCCAGCACTCGTGTCAGCTCCTACATTACTCCTTTCGCTTCTTGGGGACAGCGCACTAATGGTGATATAACAGTGATTGTGGAGAAGCAGAGACCCAATGCAGCAGTGGGTAGCCCATGTATTTCTTCTTCTCCTTCCTTTTGGGTGCAGTAAACCGATGGCGATATAACAGCGATCAGGGATGGTGTAGTCCCTGTGTTTCTCTGCTTATGTACTCATCACTGTATTTCATATATTTATGTAGCTGTATGTATGTTTTCATTACAAATGTGTGATTATTGCATTTAGTATGGATTGCACATGTACAGCATATAACATATGTGTACCATAGTGCAATAGCACATCATCTATTAATTTATAGGTATTTAACTGGTTTATAGTATGTGACAGAATTCAGCAAATGCTCAAAAAGGTCGCTATGTTCATTTTTGCTGCTTAAATCATTATGCAAGTGGGCTGCCCATTCAAAATATCTAGACAAGTTTGTTTAAGATTGGTACCGACATGTATTAGGCAGAGAAGGATTGTTGACTTCCTACAAGATTTGGTTGGCGCAATCTGTAGTGAGGTCCGACCGCCGTATTCAGAGTTGGGCGGTCAGATCGCCATGGGACTGCTGCTGCCTCCAGGGATCCGTTATCCCTGGCAGTCTTGCAGCAGTCTGAGGTGCCCAATATGCTAGTTGTGCCGTTGCACCCCCACCAAGCATGTATGAGTTTTCTCATCACCACAGTTTCCATAACAGTGAGCCCACCATAAAAATGTGGCAGAGAGGAAATTAAGGGTGCCCTACAATGCTCCCTGTTG
The DNA here is from genome assembly GCF_964261635.1 of Lissotriton helveticus. Classification (NCBI taxonomy): domain Eukaryota; kingdom Metazoa; phylum Chordata; class Amphibia; order Caudata; family Salamandridae; genus Lissotriton; species Lissotriton helveticus. The sequence goes on along the minus strand of NC_136067.1, from coordinate 231,597,726 downwards.
CCTCAGGGCCAGGGAATGCATGCGGGGGCCCCTGTCTGCATGCACACCCACTACCTACACGGGATAGACTTCACAGTCCATGCGGTGCAGGAACGCACTTTGGCATTCCCAAGGCGATGCCTGGCTAAGGCTCACATATGAGCCTTAGCATGGCACCGCCAAAGCAGGACCACCGACCTGGATTCCAGTCAGTATCCAGTGGGCATCTCAGTACAGGTTTGAAGGGGAGGCAACTGAGCACTGGCGTGCAGCCCACTGCCACACCACCAAACTTCAAATCAGGCCCTTAATCTACCTGTGCCTAAAAAATAATAAACATGACCTTGGGTAATGAAACTGGCGCGCATGTAAAATCGCTCAGGTTGATTTTGAGCTGCATAAAACTGCAAATATAAACACAGAAACTGAGAATAAAAGAAAACATGAAATCAAGCAAGGGTTTGACGTGGGAAAGAGGGAAAGAGTCGCGTGGGGGCGGTGGAGACACACAAAAGGAAGGCAGCAAGAGAGCACGGAGAAGGAAGAAGCACAGGTCCAGGAAAAAACACTGGAATGATGCAACTACAATAAAAAAAGAAAATCGTGCTGTGGAAGTGACGATGGGGAAGCACCAACATTTTATTAAACATGGATCAGAGCATTGAACAATATAAGGATACTAATAAACCAATTGTTCCATAATTGGTCCATGCTGCCTCAAATTTTCAAACACATGAAGAGAGAAAGTGAAGCTGCACGCTGTGACAAATGAGAAGTAAGGAAATGAGTGTGACGGTGAAGTAACAAATGGTATATAATGGGCGTGCTGAAAGCCCCTTTTTAGAGTTGTGTTTTTGAACAAAAGATCGTTGCAAGTGACAACTCACGATGGGAGAAAATTCGGGAAAGATTCTGGCAAAAAGAACAAGAGAGAAAGAAACCTTAAACACTATTAACGCGATACAGGATGAGACAGGCCAGATTCATAACCATCCAGACCAAATACTTACCGTATTTCGACAATTTTACTCCCAATTGTATAAACAAGATAATATGGTATATTCTTCTGACATGATGTTAAATTTTGTAGGTGGTAACAATATTTCAAAGTTAACGGATCTTCAGTCACATGCTATGGAAGACGATATTTCATGGGATGAAATTGAACTAGCTTTGCTTTCTCTGGCCACAGGCAAAGCCATGGGCCCTGATGGCATTCCTCTCGATTTTTGTAGGACTTTTAGGAATGTTATGAAGGAAGACTTATTGATTACATTTCAGGAAGCTCAGAGAGGATTTCCACCAGGGTCGTGGAATCAATCCATACTAATGGCATTTCTAAAAAAGGACAAACCTCCTCTCAATCCGGCATCATACAGACCAATATCGTTGGTAAATGCCGATAGCAAGATATTCTCGAAAGTATTAGCGACTCGTATGTCATCAGTGATATCCTCAATTGTTTTGCGATGGCAACACGGGTTTATCCCTAATAGGGACACAGCAGACCACGTTCGAAGAGAAATTAGTTTGATGGACTGGGCTCAGGGCACCAATACACCTATAGGAATCACCCTGTTGGATGCCGAGAAGGCATTCGACAGGGTGGCTTGGCCTTACCTTTGGGATGTCCTGGCCCTAAAAGGCTTTGGACCGAGAATGATTGTGGCACTGAAAGCCTTGTATCAGTCACCAACTTCTTGTGTCAGGTTTGGACTATGTAACTCTACCCCATTTCCTATTTTTCGTGGCACCCGACAAGGTTGCCCGACATCTCCACTTCTCTTTTCTATCTATATTGATATCTATCTTAATCAACTGAATCAAGCTGAAGAAATAAGACCAGTGGAAGTTGCAGGTACCGCCTACAGAGCGTTAGCATATGCTGACAATGTGGTGGTGATCACCACAGATATTAGAAGGGCAATGCCAAAAATTGAAGAGATCGCTGCACAATTTGGTGTTTTTTCAGGATACAAGCTGAATCCTGCTAAAACCCAAACTATATTCGTAGATCAGAATCCACCGACAGATCTTAATATAGTAACAATGGCAACCTATCTGGGCATCAAATTAACAACCCGGATCTCGGAAATTCCCAAACTTAATTTTATTCCTACTTTGAAAAAGGCAAACACTACTTTGGAGCGTGTAGGCCATTTACACCTGTCCTTACATGGCAGAAATAATGTATTAAAATGTTAATACTTCCAAGATTTTTATATATTTTCCGTACTGTTCCCCTTGAATTTCCAACTGATTTTTTTAAACAACTTGAGAGAATGGCCGGGAGGTTTCTTTGGGGCTATAAACGTCACCGCAGAGCTTTTAAAAAACTAACCCTTCCAAAGGTTAGAGGGGGATGGAGCACCCCACACTTCCTGTTCTAATATCTAGCATCAATCCTGCAATTTATAAGTCCTTTAATTATTGGCACCAAAGCCCCAATTTATGAAGCACAATCCCCGTCGATTTATGAAATTCCTTTAGGGACTGAGGCTCGTGGTTGCTTACGAAAAAATATAGAGCCGAGCTATTACAAGAAAACTAAATTCAAGATTGTAATTGCAGCATATCGGGCGTGGAAGATTATTAAGCGACATATGGAGATTCCACAAATTTTGAAATATACTCCGTTAACATCTAGGCAAATCCTTCCTGCTATCTTTAGGGATCACGTGACGAAAAAATGGCTTAAACAAGGAATTAACTGTATTGGTGATTTATGGAATAATAATGAAATGATTCCTTTTCAGACCCTACAAACTAAGTATAAGATTTCAACTCTTGATTACTTTAAATATTTCCAATTGCACAGTTATTTTAAAACCTTGTCACTTACCGAACGCTCAGGCCTTCAGAAGATTCATCTGATTGAGTCGCTTTATATTAAAAGAAAGATCAGCTTTTTATAGAATCTGTTGCTCTCAGCTTATTCAGATGACTTAACTCTAATACAACAGCGATGGGCAACGTACCTGGGGGTGACAGATGTGTTAATTGAAGATTCCATTTCGATGGCTAACTCCGTTCTTCTGTCGGGCAGATCACGAACTCAACATTATATGGTTCTTTTCGATTTATATCATACTCCGGCAAAAATCTCCAAATGGGGAACCACATCATCTATAGCTTGTAAAAGATGTTTGTTAGATGCAGCAGATGCAACTCACATGTTTTTTCTTTGTCCACGGCTATCAGGTGTTCTCTTTGAAATACAACCTTTTTTGTCTTTATTACTTGGAATCTCTATTAAGTTGACGTCAGAGCTGGTAATGATAGGGATATCTTCTGAAAATATATCGGATGATAAAAAAAGTTGATATTTATTTGCATGTCTGTATATCGTGCCTGTATAACTCAGGAATGGATTAGCCCAGACCCCCCATTATTTCATACTAGGAGAGCTCGGCTGTTAGCTAAGTACAATCTAGAACGTGCTATTTATGCTGTGAAAGGGCACAACAAAAGATTACTGGGGGAAAAAATGTGGGCTCCAGTGCAGGACTGGATTCAGGGGGAATTGGGGGGGTAGACGGCTCGTCTCTATCAGACATGGCTTAAATATGATCCATTCTTGTTTATTTGTTCATGATTATGTACTGAATTGTTTTGTGCTGAGCTTTTCTTTTCTTTCCTTTTGTCCTAATAATGTATGTATCTGACTTGCTTGCAATAAAAAATTTGGGAAAAAAACCCCAAAAAAGCAAGTGACAACTCACGCACGCTGTCTCAGACGAGAGCAAAAAAAGGCCTGAGATATCCAGTTATAAATAATTTTTGGGATGTTGGTTTTAATGGTGACACAAATAAAGTGGTACAGGGACCTAGTGAGCAAATGCAACAGCCACGGAGGTGTGAAAGACAAGCAGTCATTACAATACATAGTCTCAGTCATGATTTACAGTTTTCCAGAAATCAGCTAGCTCCACAAAAAGGTAACAATCTATAAGTACATTTTCAATGTTTCCAACCTAAAACATAATGGACTGGGTGTTCTTCAGAACAATATACATAGTTCCACATGCATCAATAAATTAATTTAAAAGACAATTAAATTAAATTAATTTAAAAGACAATGGGGGAATCAAACATCCATTATGAACAGATCCACAATGGTCACACCTTCAGGGCTGGATCATGGCTATCCAGCCTTAAAAGCAACTACCAAGTCTGCAGCCCACTGGAGAAAAGCCAGAAAGCCAGTTAGGCTGGTCAGTCCAGCCCAAATTCAGTAGGATGCTGTCTCCTAACTCCTGTTACTTTATTGAGCTGTTTCCAGAGAACCATATTGTTTCTAATACTGCTCTCTCTTCTCAGTGTCCTTCGACATGATTACCTTCCTCATCACTACGGTCTGCTATTTATCATCAGTTCAACCAAGTTATACTTTCTGGAACCAGAATTACAGTCAAAACCTCTCCATCAGTCGCCAACACTATGTAAGAACGATTTTAATATGCACTTCTTTGCGCGCGCTGTTAATGGTGAAAATGCACGAATAAACATTGATTGAGGCATAAATCCATTTGAAACTTGTCGCAAGACATCATTGCTTAATGCCTTCACTCAGTATCATACATGATCACTCAATAATACTTTTTACACTTTTTTGGGCTGTCAAAATGGTAGATGTTTTTGTCATCCAGAGGAAGCAATGTGAATTCTGTGTATGCCCTAAATTGCAGTTTTCAGTTATTTACTTTAAATCCTGGCTGCTGTAGCCTGGCTTTTAATAGATATGTAGCGCAGATGTACCCTAGTCTTAACCAGCAAGAGCAGCAATATTCATTCTTACAAGAAGCAGTGTTGGTGACTCTAAGAGTGGATGTACGAGCAACAGGTACCTAGATGAGCAAACATTTCACTCCTATTTTTACATTCGTTAAAGATTGTACACGAACCCGGAGATGCATTCTTTGGTAAATAACTGCATGTGAATGACTTAATTATAGATTAAACATCTTCTTGTGCATAATGTATTTTTGGATATAGGAAGGACCAAAGTATTCTTTTCCAAAGCATTTACTATAGGAACTCAAGTAGAAACATCTTTATTTATTGGTAAGGATAAACATTGTTGGCCTTTGATGCTGCTCCAAACCGGTCTTTTAGATATTCCAAAATGTGCTCATTTTCAATAAGTATTTCAGTCTTAAACCTGTAATAAATATCAATTACATTTGAATTTCTGAGCTTTATTCATAACGTGTTTTCTATGAATATCTATGTATTGTTCCAGGCTTGAATTTGATTTATTCATATATTTCCAGACGTTAGACATGCTTACTCATGAACCTGATTCATAAAGCGCCTCCTAGAAACCCATGATTCTCTGTGTCGTTCACCTGACTATCTGGTCCTGCTTTATTTACTATATACTTTGACTATTGCATTCTTACTCATATCATGAATTTCTCAGAAAAACACATCATTTAAATGTGCACAGATTATATACCTACCTCAGCGGGTATGCCACTATTTTATATTTAAAGACTAAAACAAAAAACGCTATGGTTGAAATGCTTTACTTAATCTCAACCTTTTCTAATTACCCGGGCTGAATCCCAGTCCATCGTTTGTTTACCCACCATGACACCTCAGACTGAAACGAGCCCCATGAAATTCGGCTTTGGTCATGTTCCAATAGGAATAGTCCTTCCCAAACTGCCAGGGCAGGTCCCCTATGAAGTAAACAAAAAGAACTGCATATTAGCTTGGGCCTAGTTAGGCTTCATCAGTGAGGTATAATTGGAGTCCTGTTTCATAGTGAGCACAGGACCCACGTCTGAGCATACCCGTTCTCTTGGGGAGTTGCATTGAGGAAAAAAATAAGTGGTGGAGGAATATTTGAATTAATCTCAACCACTGGTAATTGCTCCGTTTGGACCCAGCTATATGCAAATCCATCTTGGCCGTGCTCCAATAGGAATAGTCCTGCCCAAACTGCCAAGCCAGGTTCTCCCTGAACTGGAACACCTGTAGTGTAGTTCCTATATTCCCAATAGGCTCTGCGCATTGGAATAACATATACTATAGTTTAGACGTAGGACTGAGGTCGACTAGGTCTCTATCGTATATATTAGACTTAATGGTGAGTGCCAGCTAGCTCAGAGGTCACTAGAAACTTTCTCAAATTCACAAGAAAGGATTAGTTTCTGACAACCGCATAAACATGACAACTTTGTTTCTTTCCCAAGAATAAGAAATCAATCTCTAGAGTCGCGGAAACAATAGATAGCTATTTTACTCAGTCAATCGTGCATGCTTCGTTTCACCAGAGGTGCTGAGGAAATAGAGAGACAGGCGTTTTCAATAAAAAGTATTTATTGAACAGACTTCATTCTCAAGCATAAGAAATGTACTGCTACAATCGTAATACTGGTTATAAAGTACAAGGCATATAATACGAAAAGTATTATAAAGTAGTACTGTAAAAGCATGATATGGTTTCTAAGCCATAAGCTGCCTTAAACATATAAAATACATACAATGATAAAATAATGACTAAAAGGTACTCAACTGGTGCTTCTAAAATACGCCTACCCCGGTGTACCTAACCTAGGTCTAGTATGAGGAAAGAAGTAAGTGAGGAGTAGCTTAGGTTTAGTATTTCTCTGCCAAGAATCTATCCAAGAATTCTCTAAGGGTCTAATCGGCTCTGTACCTTGGTTTAGAATGAAGGAGGTCTTGTATCTCTCTCTCAGGACTCGATTTCCCAGCAACCCCCAAGGGTAGCCGGGAAACACTGGAGCTGGATTTCTCGGCAAGATAAAAGACAGCGTCTCTCAGTGCGTCAGCTGGAGGGTCGGCTTCCTTCGGCACTTGCTGCTGCAGGGCGTCGGGCAAGTAGTTAGTCGTTCTGCGCCAAACCACCGTGTGTTTGTCTGGGCAAATCTAGGCATATTTATACTTTGAAGGTGCCGAGTTTGACGTGTGATTGGACTTAATAACGTCATCAAAGACTCAGTTCTTCGAAAAGTTCATGATTTCCTAGATAAATTAGTATTCAGGCAAGGGGACGTCCCTAGCTGCTGAAGGCGGGTTTCTCTAAGAAATCTATGTTGATTCTTGGAATTTAGTGGAAGTAGCCATGCCGTATTTCGGCTGCATAGGCTCAGTCTAAATATGGTAATGATTTCTATGCCTATATAAGGATCGAACAATCTATACCTATATAAGGGCATAAATCGGGAAAAAGTGCACTAGAGTCCTAGATACATTTATAACACCCACTCCACGATTTTAAGTTCAATGAAACTAAACGTAGACACACTGAACATATCTAAAGCTAATGTTTACAATCCCACCCAAAATACAACATACAAATTGCATTTAAAAAGGCTTGTTTAAATGTAACAAGTATAGAACAAATAGTTCTCTATAGACATGAAGCATAGCATACATTCTATCATTTGTAAAATACAAAATTGCATTAATGAATTTTTTTTATTTTCAAGAGCATCCCAAAGCATAATATCTAAACAGTTTTGGTTCTGATGATTAGGCAAATATCGTTATTTAGGAGGTATATATAAACAAAAAGAAATCTTGTTCTCTAAGAATAGTTCTACTTTAAGCAGATTACTCTGTGCCATTTTGGAAAAAGTTCTATATTGGAAAAAGTTCAAATTGGTAGATGGTTTGTTTTGAAAAATGAAGGCCGAATTTCAGAGTTCAGGGAACGCTGTGTGCATGAATCAAAAGTTATTCTCGGAGTCTGGAGAAAACATCAGATTGTCTAGGCTGGCAAAGAAACCGTCTACCATAGTAGGTGAAAGTGGAACCACTTCAGTTAGCAGATCAAAAGTGAAGAAGTGTGGATCATCGCTGTCAGCGTTTGATGCATTAGCAATGTCCGCAGTAGATGGTACTTGTGTGCCTGTAGTGTCTCGTATCTCACCCTCAGTTAGACTTGCCGGTGAGACCTCAATGAAAGCCGTCATCAGAATTGGCAGCCGTTGGGGGCAACACGATGCATGAGTCGTTACTGGACCTAGCAAAGCGTCAACATCCGATGGCAGTACTGATGGAAGTGTAAGACAAATGTCCAACACGCATTCCTTTCCGCAATGCAGGCATCGTAGAAAAGGTAAGATGCAATCTTGCCAGATTGGTCTGAACGATAGAATCCAAGTTGTGTTCAGATCTCTTAAACGAGCCAAGCCAAGAATCTGTGAAATGGAGGAGGAGCTTCGCACGCATCCAAGATGGCCACGTGAGCAAGGGGCTCCCGAGACCCTCGTACTCTCCCGCATATATCCTGTCACTGATCCTGTTTGCTGTTAACATCTCCGAGTAGATGAACCACGGAAGCATTGAAAGCTGAAAACCGCGTCCCGATCGGACCACGGGGGCCGTAGTTGTGGAGTGGAGAAGTCTGCGGCCCATGTCTCCTGGATGCCCAGCTCTTGAGTTGGCAGGGTGCCCGAGGTGTAATTGAACAACATCGGCACAGGTACGCGGAGGCGGCCGGTCCGGTCCTACTTTCACTTTCGGTTTTGGCACTTGGACTGATCTTTGCATCGGAGGACGCCTTATCGTGGCAACGGCTTATATCCCGGATGGTGCTTGAGCGTTTTGGACAATATACAATGTGTCGTACTTTAGCCGAGGGGATACGCCGTCCTTTCTAGGGCTAACACGAGTGCCCTTTTCTTCTCTACATCTGAGCGGATAAGAGACATTGGGCGAATATCCTGGAAGATAGAATCTATCTATTGACTGCTAGATCGGAGACTTGTTCCCCCCTCTCTTGACTTGGGGTTGTCCTGAAATGGCGAGCAAACCTGAGGGGGACAAGCAGAAGTTGAAAAACACTAGAAGGGGTGGATATCCCAGTCCAATGTCATGGATCGATATGCCCAAGTTAAAGGGTCGCCTAGTGGACCGGGTAGATCACAGGAGGAGGCGAAGGATTCCTCGGCACCGGCAACCGAACCGACATTGCAGAACATTCTGGCCGCCATTGACGGCATTAGGTCATCCCTCGGGAATCAGATGGAGACCCTGGCACATAAGTTGGACACGGTGGCCATTGATGTGAATCTGATTCGCACGGACCTTGCAAAGACAAATGAGAAGGTCAAATCGTTGGATATCAAGACATCGAGTCTAACGGATGCAGTAGTATCTGGTGTGTTAGATAGGCACCCTCCTAGGGATCTCAGGGGGGCTCATGGCTGGCTGCCTGATTTTATTGGCATGATGGGCCTGGTGGACTGCTGGAGGTTGCTTCACGCCACTCAACAACAGTATACTTTTCATTCTGGTGCCCACGGTAGTCTCTCCAGGATAGACTATGTGTTACTGCCGGCTGCACATGCATCCTATGTTGCGGAGGTCAGACACATGGCTCGGGGTATTTCCGATCACTTAACGCTCTGGTTTTGTTTTGAACTGGCGCCGGGCTCTGGGGGGAGGATAGCCCCAATTAACCCTTGGTATCTTCGTAATCCCAAGACTCGCAGTGCATAGGTTAAGGCATTGGAACATTATTTCCGGGAAAATTAGGGTTCGGTTTCTTCCTCTATATCGCTTTGGGAGGATTTCAAGACAGTCATTAGGGGCCAGACTCTCTCTTTAATTGCTGGTGTTAAAAAACAAAAGGAAGAGGATGTAGTGAGGATAGAAATGGAGATTGCTGATTTGGAATTGGAATTGGAGCGAGAGGTTACCCGCTCTAGATTGCATGTCTTGCGCCTGAAGCAGCTGGACTATAGAACGTTGGTAACGGATGGTGCGAAGGCCCTTAGTCGGGAACAACAGGGGCATCTCCATGACGTTGGGGACAAGGCTGGCAAATTAATTGCATGGCTGGACAGAAAAGATAGGGCTAGTCGTGTGGTACTAGAAATTGAGATGGATGGTGGGGCTCTGGTCACCGACCCACAAGAGATAGTGGCATGCTTCGCTGATCATTTTCGCTCTGTGTACTCTTCCGTTTTGGATAGGCCGGAGGAGGACTCATGCTTGCTGTTGCGAGATATTGCGCTCCCGTGCCTGTCTGAGGCGGACAGGGACCTTATGGATGGTAAGATCACTGCAGATGAGGTGGCGCTGGCATTGCGCTCCCTGAACTCTGGTAAGGCGATGGGTCCTAATGGTCTCCCGATCGAGCTTTACAAGCTACGCCCGGATAGGATTGCTCCGTATTTGAAAGACATGTTCCTGGAGTCCCGGGATCGTGGTCTCCTCCCCGCGATCTGCGATTTGCATCGATAGTAGTAATCCATAAGGAAGGAAAACCAAGGAATAAGTGTGCTTCGTATCTGCCGATTTCATTGTTAAATTCTGAACCTAAGATTCTTGCTAAATTGTTGGCCAATAGACTAATAAAGGTTATTAGCGATCTGGTTCACCCAGATCAATCTGGCTTTATCCCGCACAGGAATGCAGCGTTGAACCGTAGGCGCTTACACGGGGTACTTGCGAGGGCCTCGACGCTGCGTGAACCCGCCATTTTGGTGTCATTAGATGCCACGATGACGTTTGACACTGTTGAATGGCCGTATTTGTGGGCGGTGCTGGCTAAATTTGGTTTCAGTTCCGATTTCATTAGCTGGGTGCGTCTGCTTTATGCAGACCCTCTTGTCCAGATTGTGGTAAATGGTCGCGTCTCAGAGCCATTTTGTCTTGGGCGGGGTACTCGCCAGGGTTGCCCGCTGTCTCCTCTTTTATTCGCGTTGGTCCTCGATCCTCTTGTGGCTTGGATCCGCTGGGAGCCTTCGATGAGGGGTATTACTTGGTCTCCGCAGTTTGAAGATCGTATCTCATTATATGCAGATGACATTTTGTTGTATTTGACCTCCCCCAGGAAATCTCTACTAGTGCTCTGTGGTGTTCTGACTTCCTATGGTAGAAACTCTGGCTTGGTCATTAATTGGGCGAAATCCTATCTAAACGTTCTTAGTGGCGAGATACCGATCCATACCGAACTGCCCTATTCAAATAGCACAAGAGGGGTTTAAATATCTTGGAATTTATGTTTCAATGGACCCCGTAGTCCGATACGAGAGGAACATTCTCCCTCCTTTGACTCGGCTAAGGCTGGATGTTGTGGACGGGCGGAAACTCCCACTATCAATGCTTGGGCGGGCAGCCCTCTTTAAGATGATGTCACTTCCTCGTTTTCTGTATGCTCTTCAGAACATGCTTGGTGTAGTCCCAGCTAGTTACTTTCGCTTGGTGGAAGACCTACAGCGGAAGCTGTTGTGGGATGGACGACCGCGTATTGCGTTGGTTAAATTAACACTCCCGTGGTATGATGGGGGCAATCGCTCTCCCTGATATTAAGAGATATTATTGGGCTTCGCAGTTGGGAGCCATCAATCACAGAATGTACGGCCCTGAGTTAAACCCTGGTTTTGCCATGGATAGGTGGATATTTCCCGGTGGCTCTTATTATAGAGCGTTGTACTCTAACACTGTAGTGAAGACTTTGACGGGGCCAACCAAGACGGCTGTGCGGATCTGGCTCGACGCTACCAGTTCATTAGGGTGGAAGGACCGTCTGACCTTGGCTACCCCACTTTTCAGCTCTGAAAAGTTTGGTAAACTGTGGAACACTAAAGGGTTCGACAAGTGGGATCTCATTGGCATCTCCAAGGTGGGAGACCTATGGGTGAAAGGACAGGTGAAATCGTTCACGGCCTTGCAAACCGAGTTTCAATTGGGAGGGACGGAATGCGCTAACGTCTGTTTTCCCTGAGGGGGAGGATATACCGGAGTCGACCCCGCTAGAGGATCGCATCTTGAATGCCTATATGCCTGATAGTACCATTTCCCTGGTGTATAAAAAACTGATTAATCACAGGGCAGACCTTCTAATGCAACTTCGGGATCAGTGGACCCGTGATGGCCTTGAGCTTGATGATGAAGACTGGCAGTCGGCGATTTCCTCACTTCCTAATACCATTAGTATTCAGGCAAGGGGAAATCACTAGCTGCTGAAGGCTGGTTTCTCTAAGAAATCGTTGTTGATTCTTGGAATTTAGTGGAAGTAGCCATGCCGTATTTGGGCTGCATAGGCTCAGTCTAAATATGGTAATGATTTCTATGCCTATATAAGGATCGAACAATCTATACCTATATGAGGGCATAAATCGGGAAAAATTGCACTAGAGTCCGAGATTCATTTATAACACACCAGCAAGCCAAGACCAGTGTTGCTTAGTTATGGGCTCATCAACCAGGTACAGCTTGGTTCTAATGACACAGTGTACACAGGATCTATGTTTGGGAATACCCTTCCCACTTAGGGTGAGACAATAAAACCCCAGCTCTAGGTTCCCTTACCCTACTTGTCATATGATTTGGGCCTGAGACTGGGTCCCACAGGCCTGGTATGGCCTCTGCTGCCTACTTGGGTTCAGAAACGTTGATCGCGCCCAAGTGCCAGCTACTGCCTGGGGCAAAGTCCTGTAGGCCCTAGGACATCTCCCTCTACTTGTCCAAGCCAAGTAGATCATACTGGGTCATGGGTCAGAGCTCCATCTGGCCCTGGGGTAGAAGACCCAAGCCCTAAGTTCTCTTTTCCTGGCCTTTCTGTGTAACTTATAGCCTGAGACTGGGTCCTGCAGGCCCAAGCAGGGCTCCCCTTCTTTCCTAGAAGAAACTCTGACCGAATTCTGGTTCAGGGATCTGTGAGGGCTCCCCACAGCCTAAAGCCTGAGGCACAGCCCAGTTCCTGAGAACCCAACCCAGGGAGATACTGTCAAGGGCAGGCTTGATTCATAAGACATAGGGCTACTAGATGCTGTTGTTGAAGCCCAGCTATCTTATTGCTCTTGCCCCAGACCTCTAGGGGCCCAGATCTGTGGCTGCCCTTCAGCACTGTCTGATTGGCCTTTTCTCCAAGACCGCCTTCCAGGAGAACAGGCAGGAATGCGAAGAAGATATCTCCTGCAAAACAGCCTGCTAAAAGATGGTTTAGCGGGCAATGTATTCTGATCGATTGGACACACTTGGTCCCTTTGTGGATGAACTGTTTGTCTAGCTGCTGCTGTTGTTTGAATCAAATAGCTTCCACCTCACCTGGACTGTTCTACTCTAGGGTCTGGCTTTGTGAAGGGCCACCCAGCCGAGCAAATGTCAGCCTGGCAGCTTATGCCCCCCTAGTGGTCTGACCAGAGAGAATGGTGTTGGCGGGCACTGGGCCCAGGTGCTGCCTGGCCCCACATGCTTGCCCTTCTCCACCTAACACATTTCCACTAAAGCTCTGGTGGTGGCAGGGTGAGGCTCTCAGGCAAGCACCTGAAACACTCTTTAAACTTTAAGGCTGACTTGGGGCTTGGCTGTCTCTCCACGTGGCTGGCGCTGCCTTTCAACCTTCTCTCCTGCAGCCGCTGGTGGATGAACGAAAGTTACCTGTGACTCTTGGATGTGGCTCACTTGGGTCACATGTTAAAGAATTCTGCTAGCTGTGAGATTGGTGTGAATTGCAGGACAAATTGATCATCAACACTACAGTTCATCCCGGGCTGCTTCTATCTGAGAGCCGCTTGAATGTCAGTTGCCCTGGATCGCTCCCATGGCATGTCTGGGGCCATCGCAAGGGGCTTTGCTCCCTTCATGCCCACCAAAGGTCAAACCATTGATTCCCTGTTGCATTGGCCCACACTGCTCCCACCACAGAAGTACTCCATCGGTGAATCTGGTCTTTCCCATGTTTGTGGGGCTTGTGGGTGCCCCGTCCCGGGCCTGAAAAACCCAGGCCACCTGGCTCCATGCTCTGTGTGACTGTCTGTGTTTTCTCACGGTTGACCTTGCACACAGCTTTGGGGGCTGACCTCCACAGCTGGGGTTGTGAAGGCCCCTACCTGCTTACTGGGTCTAGTTTCTATGCTGGTCCCTGTGGACTCTGGTCTGTGATCTACGAAAAGGTGTGCTGCAATGACTCCAAGCACAAAACAAATCCTCCTATTCCTTTTGCAGCCCAGGAAATGTCTGGCTCCCCATGCTTCACCATCTGACTACGACCTCAGACCAGATTTGGTGACTAGCTGAATTTAATCATACTACTAAGTGGATGAAAACAAACTAACTAGTAATTCCCTCAGTAACAGTGAGTGAAGAAGGAAGAGCCCATCACAGAATCCTCATTTGGCAGCAGGAGCAGATGCAGGAAATTTGGTGTACAGAAAACCGACTCCCTGTGTTGCTTAGGGGCCCCAAATCCTTCTGATGGAGGCTCACCCCATGGATGGTGTAGGCCCTCAGCATGCCAAGATCGGCTCTTCTTGAAGTCGAGATGCTTTGGAATCCAGCTCCATGAGGGTGATAAAATCTAAGGCACAATATGGGCCCCAGACTGACAGCCAACAAGTACTGTAATGAAATGTTGAAAAGAACTTTGAAAAGAGAGTTCAAGAAGACATGAAACAATTGAAAGGTAAATGGGTGGGATCTGTGCTGTGGATGTAGGACGTTACAACGCATACTTTTACAACGCCTACCATTACAACGAAACTTTTACAACGCAAAAACTTTTACAACGCATACCTTTACAACGCATATACCTTTACAACGCATACCATTACAACGTAAGTATTGGTAAGTATATAATAAATTTTTTAAAGTGACCCTGAACCTAAAAAATACCCCTTTACCCAAAAACTGAAAACTGACCCTGAACCCTAAAAATACCCCTTTACCCAAAAACCCAAACATATAACATTTTAAAAATAATTATATACTTACCAATACTTACTATGTAATGGTATGCGTTGTAAAGGTATCTGCGTTGTAAAAACATGCGTTGTAAAGGTATTCGTTGTAAAAGTTTTTGCGTTGTAAAAGTTTCGTTGTAATGGTAGTGCGTTGTAAAAATTGCGTGGTAAACGTTGCATACCCTGTGGGAAATTGCGTGGTAAACGTTGCATACCCTGTGCTGTCCACCTGAAGGATTCAACACTGCGGGCCGTGTGTAGAGCAATTCACTTGAGGACTGAAATGCGTCGCTCTAAATGTATCACATGTTCATGGGGCACCAGGTGCTAAATAATTGATAGATTACCTGATTCTGGTTCAGGGTTGTGTAAGTAGCAGAACAAGTACCTCACTGTGATCTACTGAAAGTCATTCTGTGAGCTAAGCTTTTATCTCCTCATGGGTGCTTGTGTCCCTCTGGAGCCCCTCTGCCACCGGGCCAGTGGGAAGGATGTGGTACATGCACAGCGGAGGCAACCTCCACCAAATGCCACACACTGTGGGGACCTCCCAATCCTGCCCTGTTGGGTACAGGGATGGGGAAAAGATCCCTCACAGGTCAGCAGGATGACTAGATGGCTGGGGGGAACCAGCTGGGTCACCCGGAGGCAACACGTTTGTGGGTTTCTGTAGGAAGGAACTTCCTGAGTGCTGACCTCATTGTCTGCTGCCACCTTGGCACTCTGGTCACCTGGCCGGCCTGAGCCACCTGGTCGCAAAGCATTCTGAGGAGATGACCTCGCCGATCAGATAACTGGTTGTTGGCTGACCGACTAGATGACCAGCAAGCTGGCCGGCACAACTAACTCAGACTTTTGCCCCACCTTCCGAGCTATGTAAGTCCCTACTTTGTAGGGTCTTAACAATCATGGAACAATGGCTTCCCAATCAGGTAGAGGAGAGAGGAGTTGGCTGGAGGTTTAACCCTTCTTAGCTCCCCAGGTTAGGGATCCAGGTAGATGGAAGGCTCTGAACTGTGGCACCCTTAGCCAAGGGCATGAGTTGACAGTCCCAACCCAGGGCATGGTGGCTGCAGACTGGGGAGGACTCTCGTGTCTCTCCAGGGAGTGGAGTGGAAATGGTCCCCAATGGATGATCAGCCACCTGTCAGATCCCAGGGCAGAGTATTGTGGGACCGAGGAGTTGTCTAAGGATCATGAAGGCTGAACAGTTCCATTGATCTCCAATTAGAAGTGGGCAAAGTGATGGCTTTCATCTGGGACTACTGGTCACAGCAGGACAGGGTTCCAAGCACTTGCCAGGGTCACCTTGTCTGCCCGGGACAAGGTGATGTTGGACCGAGAAGGAGTCTAGGGCTCTTGGGCAAATAGCTAATGTAATCTTCCATGAGAGGTGGGCAAAGCCACAGCTTTTTCATTGGAGACTCTATCCCCGCAAGCCAGTGGTGGCAGCTAGAAGGCAGAGCCTCCTAGCCTGCCTGTGGCAAGGTAGCAGTCCACCTGCAAGGGTTTGCCAATGTTTCAAGATATCCGTCGGTTTGTTTTTCAACTCCCCCCTTTAAAGTTTCAGGGTGATCTGTCAAGCAGGAGCTGAGAAAAAGGGTGGAGACTCCCAAAACTCTTTCTCCCCCATGAAATTCACATAAGAAAAATTGATCAGCGATATAGGGAAAACAGTTAAGCAGAATTACACCAAATTTGGCAGAAAGTGGGATCTTTACTCAGAAAGCATGCTTTTGTGATTTAACATTATTCTGCTCAGTCATTTTAGAGAAATTAGGTTTAAAAATAGCAATATATTTTCAGCAGAAAAAAAAACTGCAAAAAAATAATTCTGATTAGCTGGTCCTTTGGGACACCTGCAGGGCTGAGTGATGTGACTGGCTGGCCTAAATGAAGAGAAGGGTTTTATTTACCATTGCTGGACTTGGGGACTCAGTCCCTAAAACCTAAAACATACATTTTAAAAGTATACAAGAAGGCAGGATAGGAATACTCTGGCACCCTAGTACTGAATCCATCATGGTTCTGCAGGAGTCCTACAGAAGCTAACCCTCACACCCACAAGTGATTCCATGAGAAACAAATAAGAACAAAAAAAGATATTTCTCCTTGTTACATTTCTGTCAAGTATGCCCACACCATTTTGGCATAAACCAAGGTTTACAAGCCTTTGTAAATCTTAGTTTGCATCAAAACATATCGGTGGATGCATGGAACGTCCATGCTCCTTCCATGTAACGCCTACCCAAAGCAAAGTAACACAAGGCAGGAATATTTACTAAACCACACAAATTCCTTTGCTTTACGTAGTAAATGCCAAAAATAATTTTGCAAGGGGGCTGAACCACAAAAGTGACACAACCCCAATGCAAATTTATAGGAAATATGGGTTGAAATGTTAAGTAATGTTCCTAAGTAGCATTACCAGCTCTGATAATATATACTGCTCATATGTTAAGATTCATGAGCACTACAGTCAGACCAAAAATTCAGGAAAATGTTAACACTTTTTAGAAAAATCTGGTTCTCAATGTATTATAGAAAGAGCAATAGGAACTCCCTTTAATTATGATTGTAGTGTCATGCTGAATGCACCAATGATTTAAGACAAAGGTAAAACCATATTAACTGGTTTGTTTTCTGCTAGGTAATAGATGCAGACTACCGAAGAAGGGAGAGAGCTGTGGAAGGTAAGCTCGTGTGAATGACCAATTTATTTTAGAAGAGGCAATTGCTATAAAAAAAATACAAGCAAAAAAGTGGGAAAAAAGTGGGCAAAGTAAAAATGATTACAATGTAACTTTGTAAAATTGTTTCTGCTATTGTGTTCTCTTCTGTATTTCTCAATTATCTGATGTAGCTCAGTCCAAAATTGCATATACCTCCGATTATGGGCAAATTATTTTGGTGGCTTCATCATACCCATCTTATGGCAGATCTAATGTTTTAAGTGGTCATAATTCTCATTTATGATGATAATATTAAGAGAGCACCTCTAAAGTGGTTGTCTTATATTAAATATAACCTTAGGGCCTCGTAGAGAAAGGAGTAAAATATTGTGGCAGTAAGGGGGAGTGCTACTAACAGTCGGCTAGACACTCTACTCCCTCTTACTTGTGTGCTTTTAGTAGTACACTGATGGATCCATATTGTTCCTGTGAAACTCTGTGCTGTCCAGTTCTCTATTATAGAGTTTATCTCTGCTTTGTATTCTGTAGCAGCTACATACATATATTCCTTATAACATTGCTTCTACTTTGCTTCATCCCAAGACCAGCTGTTTAGACCACAGCAAGTTAGGCGGATGCACATTTATTCCACGTATGCAAGAATATGATGGCTTCTTTCAAGAAGCACTTCACAGGATTGTGCAGCAATGGGGTGTTTGTTGTTTCCTTAGTGGTGTGTACTTAGTGTAGAGAATTGTGTTTAACCTAGGCTTCAGTATCAGCATGGTGCCCCCATAGCTGTTCGCTGACTTCCTTCTCCAAAGCATACATCCTTGCTGGGAAGGTCACAAGACTGATGGGCTGCTGTGCAAAAGATAGGGCTGTGGTGTACTTAGGATATTCCTTGACTGAGCTGACTTCCAAGAAGCTGCCAAGAATGGTGATCTGGACAGAGTCTTGCCAGAAAGCCTTTGTCTCCGAGCACGGCATAGGGGCAATCCTTTCACAGCTCAATGATGAGGGCTTAGATCAGCCTGTAGCTTTGAACTCTAGGAGGCTACTTCCCAGAGAGAAGAGGTAGAGTGCTATTGAAAGAAAAGCCTATGCTGTGGAATGGGCACTGAAGAATCTGAGACCATACTTGTTTGGGGCTCACTTCCAGGTACGGGCAGACAACAGGCCCCTCAGGTGGCTAATGCTAATGAGTGGTGAGGATCCAAAATGGTTGAGGTGGTCCATCTCCCTACAGGGAATGGACTTCACGGTGGAACACTGATCTTGGTCAGACCACACCAGTGCTGATGGCCTTTCCAGGTTCTTCCACCTTAGTGGTAAGAACTACTGAAGGCTGGGTAGTTCTCTCCACTTTTAGCTGAGGGTGGTCTTTCCCCAAAATGTTTGCCTACTTATCTGCAGTTTTTCTTGTATTTTGGCTTTTGTTGGCCATAGGACTCTGTGCACTTTACCACTGCTAACCAGTGCTAAAGTGCTTGTGCTCACTCCCCTAAATATGGTTTGAAAGGGATATACCTAATTGGCAAATTTAGTTTACTTATAAGTCCCTTGTAGAGTGCTCTACCATATACCCGCAACCTTTAAATTAAATGCTAGCAGTAGGCGTGCAGAATTTCTTGTGCCACTCACTTAACTAGCCCTCCAAAACACATCCTAGGCCTGCCATTGCCTAGGAGCGCAAAGGTAATCTTGCCTCAGTTCCCCACCCAACCTGACACTGCAGCATCAGCACAAAAGAATGGAATAATGCTCTGCTTAGAAAGGAGGCAAGAGCGTCATCACTTTCCATTAGTTATCCCAGCATATAAGAAAACACCATTTACTTCTAATTTGCCCAAGTGAGGTGTTTCCCACCGGAACCTGCATAAGTACACTGACGTAATAGGGCCCTGGCTGAGGCTAAACCTGTACAGCAACCTGTACAGCATGCAATGCTGACGTCGGCTCACCCCAAGCTGGGCGGGGCTGCTACTGGAAAGATGTGTTTGACAAGTTACTGGGGGGAGTGGATACAGGGCATATGAAATCTCCCCCTGACGATGATAACCAAAGGAGCACCAAAATGTCACACAACGCTGTGAGTTAAACGGTGCCCGAGTTCACCTGCAGGTCACGAGTTTAAATGTCTGCAAAACTAACGCAGCCATTCATTCTTCCGCGAAAGGTCAACTGTGCGGAATTGCTCTGGGTACTAGTACCAGATTATATACAGTGCTCAGAAAAAGCAAACCACTGGCGCACATGTCTTTGGCAAGCGCCTTAAAGCAGGGGTAAAGTTAAGAGTACTGAGGGCACTGACAGGGGCTCTCCTTCCAATGGTAATGCTGCACTGCGGCCCGGGGCCCGAGGGGCCCATGGGGCCCACGGAACCCCGATTATTGTTCGATTTTCACAGATCAAAAAGGGTCCGTGCACCCATTTCCTTCCATGCACCTGGGTCCATGAAACATTAGCTTTGCTACTGGTTCTCGCCGCACATTACCACGAACCTGTCATTGAAACACGGAGGCCTGCATCATTTGATTGAAGAGATGTCAGAAAATGAGGCACGGGACCACAGGGCCATATGCAGAAACTTTTTCGACAACCTTATTACGATTTCTTGCTTGTAGTAACTTTCCTTTCCCTCACTCTGCTCTTTGTCCCCTCAGTGCTTCCTTGGGCACCTCTGAAGTGTAGAGACATCACAAGGGCTGCCTTGTTATCCTGGTTGAACATCCAAACTGCGGGTGAGGGGATAGAGTCCCCCCTCAGGGGTAGGGAAACTGCTCCGGGGATAGTGAGTTACCGCAGAGCATAAGTGGCAGGGCTCTCGCCAGGAGGCCACTGCAGCTTGCACCACACGTTGCCCCTGCCAGCTGTGGCAATGATAATAACAACACATCTACTAACCATCTCACTCCAGCAAGCATGTCAATTCCTTCTATTTCAGGTCCTCCGAAGCTATACAAATGATTTGGGCAGCAGGAAATAGTAATTTTTATGTTTATTGAATTAATTAACTGTTATTGTAGTCATCTCAAGTAGCCAGACATCGACATCTTCTGCCAGACTGTCACAAGTGGTGGTGTTCACAATTAAGTACCGGTGTCGAACACCGGAAACCACCAGCTCAAATTAAGTACTGCTTGTGGGGTCTGTAGATACTCCCCTCCTGTCTACCACCCATATCAGCCCCCTCCTTTCTACCACCCGACCCCTCCCAATACCGGTCTCATTTTCAGCCTTGTAGTTGGAAGGTTGGTGCCTCCTACAGGCCAGAAGGAGCTTAACAGTGGCCTGGCCTAAGGAACAGGCACCCCTGCTGGTTGGGCTTGGACTCCTCCAATATTCGGGGCACTTTCTCAATAAATGGCCACACAGGAATTAGGCCTCATTGAACATATTTCCTGGTGTCCCAGTCCCCTATCAAACCAACAGCTTTGAGTTTATAAAAACATTGTGGCCTTCAGTGTGACAAAGCCACAAATGAGCGCGGATTGCAAGGTTGTGATAGGCTGCTACTCTGAAAGGGTTTGGTAAGGTAACTTTTTAGCGTTTACTTTTGTCATTTTGTATTAATTATCTCAGTGGTTCAGTCGTAAACCAGCTTTATACCAGTAAATTAGCAAGCACAGACATGCAAAGCCCATTGAGGTTATTCAGGGGCCACCAGGGAGTCACAGCTGCGGCACCTGGCTTGCTCCCTGCGACCCCTAACACTGCCTTTGCGACCCCTGGCATGAGAGTCCACAAAAGCAATGGCAGGAACTGTAGGGAAAAGGGGCCCATAGGAGCCCGGTTGACATTTTGTTGCTTGTACGTTTTAATTCGTTTGTTTGTATCCTCACTGTCTATTAATCTACAGATTGATAAACAAATGCAAAAGGTTTCTAAAGCAGTTACAAGATACAGAACGATTTTTGTACCTATTCATGTGTGCATGTACATACACAAATATGTATATATACACATGTACACACACACACATGGGGGCGTGGCCAAGCAGGCTACGATGGCAGACGTGTCCTGCTGAGGCTCCGCGGTCGGGCTCTCATATTGCCCGCTTCCTAGCATTGCCCCGACCCGTGCAGACATCAGCCAGGTGACAGAACACATGCTGCAACAAATGTTGCTGTGAAATCCTACCTGGGTGCACTCCCAAAAAACAGAACAAAGAAAATCCACTGCAAGCTCCCGGTGACAAGATGGCGCCCGCCAGCTTCTGATGGCGGGCTCTTGGAGTCCAGGCCGGTGCCTTGAGACATACACCAGACGCAGCACATGGGCACAGGAACACAGTTGCAGCCAAGGCACGGAGGCACTCCGACACTACCGATACCGGACGCGAGCTTTGGAAAGCACACGCGGGGGCAGACAGCGTCGGCGGCGATAGGTGACAGCCCGCCATTTTAGCTGTCATAGTCTCTTCCTCATCGCTCCACAGCCCCGCAATCCCACCAAGCAGGGTCGCAACACCAACCTTTGTTCAGCGGGCAGCTGTGAGCCGGAGAGCCGATTGATGCCCCCAACACCGCAGTGCTGCACGAGATAGCCCCCGTTCGGCAACAGACGCCTGACCTCAAAATGGCGCCTAAAGTTGAAAACGGACGACAGAGCTCAATCTCTGGAGAACCCTGGGGGCGTACGGTGACCATCAGAACAGAGGTGAGCGGTGGACTACACGCACCCAGTGACAAATTTAAAGAGAATTCCTCCTTTTGTGGCAAGGACTTAATGCACACATTATGGCAGCTGCCTGACCTTAAAATGGCGGCCCTACTATCCTAACTCTCCCCGCGACCAGGCAAATAGACAACCGGGGGCCTCCGCAAGGACCTCTTCTCCGTAACAACCTGCAAATTGCGCCACACCATTCCCTACAGCACCCACCCTTCCCCCACAATGGCAAGGAGGTGAGTTGAACGCTGAAGTAACCAGAGTGAAGGTCCCCCCACACTTCCAGACGTCCACCAAACTGCTATAAGCTCCCTTCTTTGCCAGGTGGGCACCATTTTTCCAGAGGGACCACACAACCCAGCATCGGATCATCCACGGTGGGCATCTCAATACGCGAAACTTCCTCAACCACCGCAATAGGGAAACCGAGAGCATCACTGCACACCACGGTCCCCGAGACCGCCCCAGAGAACATGCCAAAGAGCCATACATGGGCCATAACTACCACGCCTCAACCCGACCTGTCAATTTTGAACAAACTGGCTAAGGTCTTAACCACCATCGAACTCTCCAGGTTGTCCATGGAAGAACGACTTTGTACCCTTGCGTCGGGCGTCAGACTAATCCGAGATGACCACTGCAAATTGGCAGACAAAGTGAGGGAAGGAGAGAAGACACTGGCTGACATGCAACCCACCCTCAAGGCGCACCAGTAGACGTAGCAAGATGTCCTGAGCCGCCTAACCACTATGGAGGAACGCACAAATAATTTAGAGGGACGCTCAAGGCACTGCAATATCCGCATGCTGGCTCTCCCGGTGGGAAATGAAGGCGCAAACCCGCTGGAGTACCTAGAAGCATGGGTAAAAACCTTCACCTCCACCTCTGACCGTACAGCATTCTTCTCCATTGAACACGCCCACAGAGTTCCAGCCCGTAAACCTCGACCAGGATCAGCCCCAGACCGATGCTGGCAAAATTCCTTCACTTTCGGGACCGGGATGCTGTGCTATAAGCAGCTACACAAGCTGCCCCCTACGTGTGGAAAATAAACAGATAATGATATTCCCCGATTCTGCACGAGCGGTGCAGCAACAAAGGTCATCATTTTTGGAGGTAAAGCATCAAATGCGAGCGAAAAATATCCAATACTCCTTGCTCTTCCCAGCCCATCTGAAGGTTCTCTATAATGGCTCCGCTGTCTTTTTCACAAACGCCGAAGAAGCGCACAAATGGGCGAATCAACACTGTACGCAGCAACCCAGAACCGAGACAGCACGAGGCTCACCTTTCATAGCGCCATGCACCAGGAGACGCAACCCGAAACAGCAACACGGCGGGACGAACAAAACTGCTGGCACACAAGACTCTCCGGACCTAGAACACATCATGAAGGAACGACGGGAGGGATTACAGGCAGTGATTGACCTGCAGACCTCCCCCCTTGCGGAAGACAGAGATAAACCCCCACACATTTTTTCATCGGAGGGAGAAGATGACAGCAACGGAACACTGTTTGGAGCGGACTCAATCACACCTCTCCCGGTCACCCCTCAGTCAGCAGATGCCATACTGGATGGACAATCGCCTACCCTCCCGTCATGAGATGGTCCCACGGAGAACACAGTAAGGACTTGCTCCACCTAGGCTCACCCATTGAGCGCAGTTTTCAACAAAAATGGACAGGGTTTTTTTTGGTTGAGGGAAATACTGGGCGCACTGCTCACAGGTAATGCGCAGGAGATATGTTATTGGAAAGGAGGTGCATGCAGGTGAGGGGCAAATCCCTAAAACCTCTCAAAAGTGTGTTTTAAGGACACACCGAATACAATTAAAGCAAAACCTGCTGCACACTAAATACAAAGTATAAGCATAAGAGATGTCACAATGGACATAAAAGTTCAAATTTTCAAATTTTCATGGACAAAGAAAAGGGACCACCAGTGTTTTAGCTCCTCTTTTATTGTAATAGATGGCCAGCCGACACGTGTTTCGTCGCAAGAAAATACACTATTTCCGCGACTCACCCATTGAGCGCACACTACACTGACATGATCTGATACGCCTCGGGCGACGCCCAATGATCCTACTAAGGCCCGTTCAGCATCTTGCCTCGCACGCTTGCACTGCCACCCCCACAGCATATTGTTGTACTCTCCTTTAATGAGGGAGTCGGTTTGGACGCATCGTCACCAACGATGGGTCCTCGGTATTGAGACTGTTTCCCGACCCCACTGTTTATTACCCCTGTTCAGAAACGTCCCGTCCCCTCATGGAACTTCATACAACAGGGTACCCGAAAAGTGCGTATAGGCAACATTACGTATCAGATAGGTGCGTCGCGCTACTGGAGAGTCACTGGTTACTACGCCCTGGCGGATACTGGCCACTTTAGCGCGTGATAACAACCATACATGGCTATAACAACACAGAACACTGACATCAGCATCCTCACGCTCAACGCCAGAGGCCTCCACATGCCGAGCAAACGTTATGCTATATACTCATATACAAAGCGCCAGAATGCTCGGATCGCGTTTCTGCAGGAGACGCATCTCACTACGGCTGAGATAGGCAAACTACAGGGTAAATGTCGCGGAACCATATGTGTCACGTCATACTCGGCATACGCACGCGGTGCACTGATTTGGATTCATCCAGGGACCCCATTCCAGGAAATCAGACGGGTGGTAGACAAAGTAGGTAGATACGCCCTATTAGAGGGACTCCTAGATGGGCAGTCAGTACTAGTGGGTAGCGTATATGCCCCGAATATCGAGCAGGACAAATTCTGGGACCGCCTCACAAGGGTTCCTGCTCAATTCGCCCCGATACCATGGATCCTAGGGGGTGACTACAACTGTATACTGGACCCCATCTTAAGCAAACTGAACGGTTTAAGGCTTGGGTCACCAATGGGCACTCACAGATGCATGGAGTATACAACACACACAGACTCGTCTGTACTCTTATCACTCCATTCCACATAACCTGCGGGTCCGTCTAGATAGATTCTTATGCTCAACGGATTTACTGCCCAAAATCCACCACATAGATTACCTGGGTAGGATTGTCTCTGACCATGACGCCCATACCCTGCGACTCAATTGAAGGCCCCCACACCCCCCCCAGTCCCCACATGGGGACTACCCTGGGACTGCCTCACAGATCAAGCCTTCAAGGACTACTTCGCCAATAACGCAGTTACAGGGTCCTCGATGTTAGTGGAGTGGGACACATTCAAAGTAGTGGCCCGGGGAGAATGTATTAAACAAAGATCTGGGGTAAAACTGACACTAGAACAGGCTCTCACCAAAGCTGAAAAACAACTCGCCACCGCTACTAAACGAAACAATACTTCTGATGAAACGGCAACACTAGTGGCTAACGCCAAGACAGAATACCTAGCTGCCTGCGTTGACCTCCGGCGATACAATTTTAGAGCATATGATACCCGGATGCACAAAGAACGGGATAAAACTGGTACATTATTGGCAAGGTTAGCCAAACAGGACACTGACGTGAGGCCCATAACAGAAAAATAGACCCCCTTGGTACCTTGTACGGTCCCAGGATGAGATCCTCTCGGTGTTCCACAATTTCTTTTTTTTTTAAACCCAGCAGGTGCGTGTAGGGTGCGCGGACTGTGGCGTAAAATAAATTAAATAAAGCTGAGGTTTTTTTTATAATTAGTCCCCGGGGGGGTTAAATACCGGGGGCACAATTGTTACATTTTATGTGGGGTCCAGAGGGGCTAAAAAGAAAAAAATGGTGGGGGTAGGGGTCGTAGGTCCTCAAAGCCGCCGGGAGGACCACCCCCCAGGGCTTTAAGTATTGTGGGAGGGGGACTGCATGGCCCTCCTCCTGGAGCACTCGAGGGCCCGTTACCCCCCGTGGCTGCATAAAAAAAACATGGCTGGGGGGGTTGCAAGATCTCCAAAGCCCCGGGGACCACCCCTCCCCGGGGATTTATGTATTGTGGGAGGGACGGCTCCTGCAGTGTCCCGGGGTGTCCATCCTGCCCTCCCATAGCAAGGAAATCTGCTCTCTCTTTCAAAATCTAAATGAGATTGCTTTTCCACATGGGGAGCTGCATGTTAGTAGCTCCCCATGTGTAAAAGAAATGCCGGCTCCCAAACACATAGATGTTGTGCACCAAATGCTCTGGAATCGCGCACCCTACAGATTATGAGCCGTGCATCCAGCGCGTGCACACCAGGGGGCCGCACTGAGCACTGCGCTGGGTGCGCGACTTTTACTTTTACCGTAAAAAAGTAGCCCCTATCAGTAATTTCTAATTTTCCTGGGGACCGTATCCCCCGGGTCTTATAAAAAATTTGGGGACCGTGGGGAGAGCCACTATGCCCCTGGGGTCCCGCCGGCTCCCCGCGTCCTTCGGGAGCCTGCATTGCTTTTCCACATGGAGAGATGCTAACTTGCATGTGGAAAAGTTATCTTGCTTGTATTTTGAAAGTGAGAACAGATTTCAGTGCTCTCTTTCAAAATGCAAACCAAGTTTGCTATGGGAGGGCAGGAGCCGCGAGACTTCCGCCCTCTTATAGCAAACAGCAGCACCCCAGGACACTGCAGGAGCCGGCCCTGGGGGGTGGATGACCCCAGGCGGAGGGCCACGCAGCCTCCCTCCCACAATACACAAAGCCCCGCGGGGTGGTGGTTCCCGGGGCCGGAGGGGGATCATTGAGGCCCTTCCACTTCTAATTTTGCAGGGGGGGCCTTGGAGCCCACTCCAACCATTTATTTTATAGCTCTGGGGTGTGGCTCTCACTGTGTCATAGCAAACAGCAATGTTGAGAAAATCTTCCAGTAAGATAACAAAGGATTTTGAAGTCCATTTTCTGCGTTTTTATTGTAGGTTGCAGCCATTAAAGCAGCGACAATTTTAACGCCGTGTTTGTAAATATGCCCTTAAGTTTTGTAATGTCGACAATCTTGTATCCCATTTAAATCGGTACGAAGTATTTTTTGAAGTGCATTGTGAATCGTGAAGCAATACTGTCTAATTGTGATCGATAAAGAATTGAAAGAGTTGTGTACTTCTTTTGCTCATAATGTGCATAGGGGCAGATTTACAACTTCATTGCGTTACTGGTGCATCATTTTTAAGATGGGAAAAGTGATGCGAAAGTGGCTCATGGGGCTTGTAAATCTGCTACACAGTGTTCTTTCTTACTTTGCTTTCCTTTCTGTCATAGAGAGGATCCTGGGTAAATATAACGGTTTCTGTACAGCCAGTACCTTTCAACCCTACCCCCAAACTGCTTACTGCCTGTTACCATAGTAACAGTTCATGGAACACTTAAGTGAGCACAGAGATTAGAAGTTCACCACACTATGTTGCTAATCGAAACAGTTACTGTGCTGGAGTTTTAAAGGTTTTCCATAGGAACCGTTAGTTGTAGAAGAAGTCAGTGGAAAATATAATAAAAATAATAGCGGGGGTTCGCTGGAGCCCCCACAGTCCCGGGCTTCACTCATGTTGGGAGGGGGGTGCAGTAGGCTGTGTAAATTATATCGGGAAAACAACAATGCAGCTTATGGCGGCTTTTCTTTGATATAATGTGGAATAATGTTTATTTATTAGGCAGTGTTCACTTTTGTTACGGATAGAGTCACTTTGTTACAGTAAATGTATTAATATGTAGAACGGCGTGTTCTGTATGTGTGCGTGGAACAAATTTAACGTTTAATTGTCTAAGGTGTTCCAAAAACAAGCTTAATGTTCATTGGGTGCGAACTATTGAAAGTAGAAGTGTTTTCGGCATTTCACTTCTGCTCCGGAGAGTAGCAACGACATCTAATTGGCTTACATGTTGTAAGGAGGACTTTCCTGAGCTTTACGTTGGTTTGTTGCGAACTATTGAAACTAGAAGTGTTGCCAGCCATTCACTTTCGCTCTGCGGAGTAGGAGGGGCATCTGATTTGGTGACGTGCTCCAAGGAGGACTTTCCTAAGCTTGATGTTGATTGGCTGTAAACTGTTGAAAGTAGAAGTGTTGTCAGCGATTTCTTCCCTCTTTGCAGAGTATTTGGGACATTTCATTGGG
This sequence comes from Lissotriton helveticus, assembly GCF_964261635.1. NCBI lineage: Eukaryota > Metazoa > Chordata > Amphibia > Caudata > Salamandridae > Lissotriton > Lissotriton helveticus. Next base: position 231,569,668 of record NC_136067.1, on the reverse strand, counting down.
TAACATGTTCCAAGCGGGACCTTACGAAGCTTAATGTTCATTGGCTATGAAGCATTAAAAGTAGACTTTTTGGTAGTCATTCCTTCCTCCTATGCGGAACAACAAGGACATTTTATTGGCTAAAGTATTTCGAGCACAAGTTTGCTCCTTATTGGGTGGGAATGCTGCACTGCTGTCAGTGAATTTGTGAGGCACTTCCAAAGGAGTATGGGAAAAGAAAGCAGTAGAGGGGAGGTTAGGAACACTATTAACTCTGTACAGTGGTCACAAGGTGGTGGACTGGGATTATGAAGGTAAAAATAGTTTTTACATGTTTTAAGGGCCATTCATATAATTGCCATGTGCTGTACAAATCATGGCCAAAAAATGACAGTGTCTTGCGGTGTTTTTTTTATCAAGTTTGCGGGTGGGATACTTCCCAGGAGCACTATTTACTTATAATGTGGTGTTTACTTTTCTGATGGGGAGGTGTGGTTGTGCAGCAAAAATTCCAGTCTAGGTTTGAAACAGTTTTTATTTAGCTAATACAAATAAACTTTCTTCAGAAACTGACGCTGTATATATGAAAGGGGTGACAATTAAAAATGCAATTTCAGAAAATATCAGTTAAGCGTGGCCATACCCTCCTTGTTTCTGCTTTAGTTTGTAAAAGTGTTGCCCCATATTCTTGATAATGTAAGAGGGCATCAGTTACTTTTAGATAAAGTAGAATAGTGCTACAACAAGCACTCCTGTACTATATTATCTGAGGTCAGGAGAACAAGTAAAAACAGTTAAATACAAGTGACTTCATATTACATATCACATGCATTATCATTTTTCAAATTTGTATTCTGTAGAATTCAGGAAAGTTCTGTCGTAGCGCTTAGAGGTTGCAAACTGTTCCGATAACAAATCACATACTCAATTAGGAATATATAGGATGGTACTATTATAAAATACAGAACTGGTCCTATATATTCTTTAGGGAGAAGGTGAATAGGAACCACAAACGAGAAGAATAGAAATTAGAAAATAACATTCAGTGATGTAGGGTTTATCAAATATTTTAAGTAACAAAGTATGTATGAAAGCTATATGTTTTATTCTGCAATTTCGTAACATATGCTATCTGAAAAAAATATCTGATCAAGTACATTCTAATGTTTCCTAATGCATATTACAGATGGAGCCGAAAAATCTCCTATTCCTCTTCTGTAACAATAGGACAAGCTATTACAATATAACGATTGATACTATTGTTATAGTAAAAAGAAAGGAAAATAAAGTTATCTATTTAACAGAACATCCATAACTAAATACTTTTGAGCGGTCATTATTTTCAGAGCTTCTTTTCTTCGGGAGGTCAAAAAGTTTGATCTTCTTGGCGACGGGTTATAAAATCCTCTGCAATCATGACTGTGAAAATGATAATATATATAATCAAAGTATATGATCAAAAGTGGGGGAAGAGACTAAAAACTAGAAGCTGGTGACGTTGCTTACATATCTTTACTCTTTGTGACAACGGGTCATGAACTCCACTGAGATTAGCATAACTGTTAAATTTATAATATACATATTAACAGTATATAATCCCTAGGGGAAAACACACTAACAACTGGAAGGTGGTGACGTTGGTTGTAAATGTGTAGGGTCTGCACCGACGGGTCACCAACACCTCTGAAGTGAAGTACAGTGTCAATATTATAATTTAGAAAATCACAATATATAGGCTGAAAGGAGCCAGAAAAAGAGCACTGTTTGTTGTAACCTATCTGTTTCTGAAAATAAGCTGCTGACGTTACATATAAAAAGGGAAAAACATGCAATAACATTTTTTTCTAGATATAAATGTTTAAATATTGACAAATAGCCACAAATTATAACTATCTACTATGCCATAATGAAACAACTTACAACTCCGGAATATGTTTGTTGACACAAAAAAAGAATCCAATGCTAGAAAAGGGAACCTGCATCACAGATGGGCGACATAGAAAAAACTCGCGAAAACGAAACTAATCGCACAATAGGTGTGGTTTATATAGTTTTTGGTTGTTTAGTAGTCTATGGAAGGAACATTTGGCTCCGCCTATGTAGATGTCACGTTTTACAGTTTACACGTGCTCACATTTTAACCAGTGGCGGCTGGTGACATTTGAAAGTTGGGAGGCGTAAAATAAGTGTTGGAGCACACCGTGCGAGCGAGCGTAGCGAGCGATCCCGAACCACCTAGGGAGGGTTTGGGGGGGTACCCCCCCCAAGAAAGTTTTGAAAAATTAGTAGGCAAATGGTGCATTTTCAAGACTTTTGGAAGCCACTGTGATAAACAGAAACAGGCCACTGCCTCCCCTCAAACTATCATCAGTTCCAAGGCCTTCTAGAAATCCAACTTATGTAAGTTTAGACAGAGACCGTCCAACTCTTTCAACAGGAACTTCAAAGAGGCACAACCACAACACCTTAAATAGCATCATCAAACTCATCTATCAAATCTTTTAATACACCGAGCACAGGCCCTGCCACTTGTATTTTGGAGATTAGTGGGCCTTTCTGAGCGCAGTTTAGTTGGAAAAAGGGATGCTACTGTAATTGACAGACAATCTCAGCATATAGGATACAGTTAAACCTACAGCAATATACTCGGCCACATTAATTATAACCCAGACTGCACCAGCATGGCCCCAAGAGAGGCCTGGGCTGTCAGATACATTAACGCTTACACATGCCCAGTACCTCACGAACCAGATCCGAAACAGGTTATTAGAAAGCTTTTAAAACGTGTCAGAATTATTCAGCAGCAGCCGAGGTGGTGGTTTTTCAGGCACCTCATTAAAAATGCTTTCATGTTATCAGTGTATAAAATCAAGTATGTATTGTATTCCTCATGTTGCCCTACATTTCTACTAAATAAGAAAAATAATAATAATTAGCCCCTTCGATGCTTGTGACGGAACCGTTCCGTCATCAGTCACGGCTGAGCTGTGCTGATGACGGAACGGTTCCGTCACGACCACACCCTGTTCTGGAATGTCCAGCACAGGGGCGGAATCGGCGCCGCACGGAAGCGGTTAAGAACAAGCAATGGCATAGCCAATAGGTCTCGCCTTTGGGACTGTATAAGTGGTTAGCCATGCAACAGTTGATGTTGTTGCACCAAGGATATTGTGCTGGATAACTAAACATTTATAAAGTCCCAAAGGTGAGACCTATTGGCTATGCCAATGCATGTTTGTAATGTCTTTGTTGTTATTTAGGTACATAAACAGCAAACACATTCATGTAGCAATATAAGCATACCCAGAAGCATATACAGACAAAATGTAGAGACATATGCAGTGAGACAATACACAAAAGGCAACATGCAAACACAGGTGGTTGTCAATGGATGCGCTGATGGCTGTTATGGGGAATACATAAAGAGACTGTTGTATGACTGTATGTGCATATTATGGTGGATCGGTGTTAATCACATAACTATCTTGATGCACATGCGAACATATGGGTGAACACCCGGGTGTTAGAGGATGGATCAATGCGCAGGTAAGAGTGGATGGATACGTGCTTGGTTGAAGGTGGTTTAGGGATGAATAGGTATGGGTGGATATACAACTTTACGCAGATCCATGTGGATAACTGAGCAGGATAAGTCTGTGTTCAAGGGTCGTTGGGCCAAAGATTAAGTGAGTGCATGGCTAGGGGTAAGGGTAGGAAGTGTGGATGTTATTGCATATGTGAATAGAGGAATGCATAAGAGTGGGAGTCAATGCCACCATCAACATTTAAATTAAATGAGTAATGGTTTGCTCATGACATTCTAAACATAAAACATTGCATGACTAATTACTCCATTGATGAAAATGTCTATTAAATGATACCTTTCTGTTCACATAGATAAGCACAGACAGAACAGATTTCGCTAAAAGGTCAAATGCGTACAATTTGGGTTTCTGGATACTGATACAGGTGCCAGCAAACCTGTCAACACAGCAGTGTGGAGCAGGTTTTTGAAGCAGCTGATTTTATGGTGGCATGGTCTGATTTTTGTGTTGGTTTGTGGATGATTGAAGGGGTCTAGACAAAAATTCTGGTACAGGCCTGGTTTCTTCTCGGTTTGTGAAAGAGGTAGGGAAATTGTTGCTTAAGTGGTTTAATGAATAGGCTCTATGTGAAAGAAAGCTATGAGAAATCAAATCGCTGGAGGTTGTTGGATGGCCTTGAGCACCAAAGTGAACTTATGGTTAGGCTGAGGGGCACAAGGGATCAGTAGAAATACTGTCACTCGTTGCTGAACACAGGTAGCGGCCAAAGTGGGGTGAACATCTTCCACATGCTCCATACAGTGGTGGTTGGAAGCAAAATATGAATGACAGTTGAATTGACAAGAGGACAATGAGGACAGACTCACACCCCTCTATGAACTGTAGAGAATGTTTTTGAAGATCAGGGATTTGTGTGGGCTGTTTGGTGATCTTTTAGAAGGGGTTATGGCTGTAGCTGGAACATGCAGGGAGAGTAGGAGTTGTCTTGTGTACGGTGAGAAAAGTCACGTTTGAGGTGGTCTCTGGAGGCCTGTGTGGACTCTTTGAAAGTCGCCTGGAGGCAGGATGCTTCTGCAGTTGGTGCTTGCGGTGGCCTATTGTGGGGTTCTGGATGGAGTGTTTGTGGAGGGCGTTCTGCTGTTGTAACAAAAACATGAAATATCTTTCCCACAAAAGCTCTTTAAGACGCAGTACAAGCATTTTAGAGGCTTTAGAGCGGCTTTCATTTTAGTGGCTGACTGAGCCTTCTACCAGAGAGAGAACAGGGGGTGATTACAAGTGAAGCACTTCAGCCTGGTCCTTTCCACTGCCTCCTGACGTCGGGTGAATTAGTTTTATTTTATAAAACTGATGTAACAGGAGTTGTATTAGTTTTATTTTATAAAACTGATGTAACAGGAGTTGTTGTTTCTTTCCCCGTGGTGGGCCAATGAGAGTTTAAAGCATAGTTGAGCTTGTAAAGGAAACGCGACGGGCAGTCATCACCAACAAAAGAAAGGGAAATTGGGTGCAGTGTCGTCACTCACCAGCTAAAGTTGGACCCATGGCGAGTGCAACACAGTGGTGGATAACTATGCCTATAGGGCCATAGGGGGTGGGGGTTGGGGATTATGAGCGTGACGTTTTGTATCCCTGTATTGGGTATCACAACACACCTTTGTCATAAATAGTGGAGTGCGTCAGGACATGCTGATGATGACATCGGTGTCTCAGCTCAGGATGTCACGTAGCGCGAAAGCATCTCTTTGGCACAGTGTGAGAATATGCAATTTGTGGTATAATATTTTCTAATATCACCACTGCGTTCAGCTTAATAAATATAACGGTTAATAAGCGTATTGCACAAATTGTATTGTATTGTATTGTAATTCTATTTATATAGCACTTACTACCCATGACGAGGTGTCAAAGCGCTTTTTCGGCGAGTAGCACGCTACTCCGGGGCCCATAGAGGATTAGCGTTGAAGTAGTATACTGAAACATGCAAGTACATTTTTAGTAGTGGATAGGTTAGTCAGTTAATTAGATTTGGAATGATAGCAGAAGGATAGAGGAGGAGAAAAGGTTTGTATTTACAGCACAAGATCACAAAATGGAAACTCATGTAAGTGTGCAATACGTGGTCTTAAAACAGGCACAAAAACGAAATAGCAAATGATTCATAAAATATAGTAGCATGCCTTAGGGAACATATGTGGATTTGCGTTTTAATACTGCATAAGCTTTTTCACTATAATAAAAGAGCTTTCCTTGCCTACTCAAACTGTCATCCCATAACCATAAAAAGAGCTTTTCTCACCTCTTGTGCTCAGCTATAATTTTCTGCTTGTTCTTGCTAAAGTGTTAAGGGGCATCAATTGAAAGATCTTGCACATGACTACTGACTTTTTCCAAGGAAAGACTCTTTAGGGAGGAATGGGAAAACAGAAAGTTGTAGCTGGAATGCATGAATTCATCCCAGCCCTTGGTAATTACTCTTAGTTGAATTCCAGTCCATTTTTTTTCTTAGTCTCTGTGTCACTAGAGACAAGGTCACACTCTATATTCAAAAAGGGACAGCCCGAACTACTGGACTCTGTCCCTTCTGATTGGGAACTGAAGACCAAACAACCTCACAGATGTTCCAGCTTTATTTGGCTTCATCATATTGGCACACCTGACCCACTTAGAATGACTCACTGAGAGTTAATCTCTGGCACTTTCCAGAGTTTTTTTCTTTTTACTCACTGTGCCACTAAAGATAGGGACACACCACATGCAAATCAGTTTTGTACACATGATATGTGTGTGTGAACACAAGAGACCCCAAACTTGTTTCAGCCTTGTTCAGCTTTATCAGTGTGGTGCAGCTAGAGACCTGTACTAGGCCCAGTTTAGTCAGAACCCCTATGTCAGCCTATTACAGTTCCGCATTGAAAATATCTGAAGTGTAGGGTGCAATTATTGACTTAATCTCAGTCAAATGTAACTACCCAGGGACGAATTCTAGTCTATTGCTTACTGTTCCAATACACTCAGCAAGCCCCCTCTGCAAATCAGTATAGGCCACACCACAAAAGGGACCACTACAACGAGGCCTACTATGTATTTCTGTGGTGTGCATATGTCGCCTGCTCCTTGATCTAAAAAAAATCGCTTGAGGCTAATAGGATTCTTTTAATATATAAAACTAAAACTTTCATAACCCTGGCAGCACATCAAGATACTTCAGAGAGACTCTTTACCAGCTCCCTTTTGCTTTCATGCTTTTGAGGAAAGGAGGACACAGCATTAAACCCTTGGCCTTTAGCACCTAACGTTACACCGAGGATGCTTTCATTTATCATTTCGTTTACAAATGTGTAGTCTTCCCATTCATTATTTGCAAAATAGTCGGGAAAAAGAAATGAACTTGAACTTTTCATCCGTGTTTACAAATGATTAGTTTCCTTTACAAACTCTGAAAGTCACTGCCGGAAAGTCACTCCCGCCCTTGGAAATAAAATTAAATGCTCACAGTCACATTCACATAAAAAGAGCACGCTATAGAAAATGGGCCGCATAATCTGCAGACAGTCATAAGTTATTTTGGGAATGCGGGCCGCATTCACTGTCTGCAGATTTTCTTTAGGAATATTGCGCAGTGTGGCATTATCTGTTCTGGCGCAGCAGGCTAAACTATCTCCCCTTATTCCTCCGCTCCACATGGAATAACAGTAACACACGCAGCGCAGGCCTATAAGTTAAAAACTGCCCGCCTGGGGGCCTTACCTGGTGAACTGCCCGAGTTCACAAGTCTGCTCCGGACAGCAACCACCTGGCAGCCTGCAACCAAATGGACTAGGCTGCTGCTGCAGGGCACGACCGGTCCGATTCCTTCAGGCTCAGGACAGACTGAGGCTCCGACCTCGGGTAGTCTCCGCTGTAATGCAGTCTACTCTGTGACCTTCCGTCTACATGAAATGGCTGCCACTCCTCAGGCTCCGACTGCCAAATCACGCACGCGGGAAGCATTCTGAGCCTGCGCAGATGGTCACTTGACTACTCGTCACAGGGTGGGTCTCACCACGCCCTGTGACGAGTCTGGAGGGGGTGTGGTGACACCATGGAAAGCTCTCCTCCACTCTCTGATTGACGTGGAGAGTTAGAGATCCCGGGCTTCTATAAAAACGCCCGGGGCTAACTTAATCTCCACGCCATCAGGGGGTGGAGACTGGGCCTCCAGGCTATGTCTTTGCCTAGCTGATGACGTCACAGCCTTCAGGGCTGTGAGGTTCTCAGCCGGCAAAGACATAGCAGGCTTCTTTGGGCCCGGGAGCAGCAAAGCAATCAGTCATGTCACGTGATGACATGACGAAATGTAAACAGCGGAGGAGCTGGTGCAGCGGTATTGGTGAGGGAGGCAGCAGACTCTGAGACACTGCTCCATGTTCTTTGGGATTTTTTAAAATGAAATAAACGTGATCTCTATTTAAAATGTAATCACTTGAAAATGTCAAAATGTACCTGGGGCGGAGCCCCGACGCCCGCAAAGAGAAACCGCCACTGATTTTAACTGATTTACTTGTGCACGTGTTGGGAAAAGTTACAAACTGTGAAGCTGTAAAAGGTTTCTATTTCCATAGTAATACGTATAAGATCCTTATTATATACATACGTTGGAGAGTTTAAAAAGTGTTACCTGGTAAACTGTGTCCTTTGCATTGTCATGATTAAAAACATCTAAATAGAAGATATTAAAAAAATATCGTTTACAATAGAAGAAAAAAAAGAACATATTAATATTTGTTATCACTGCTTTTTAATTAAAAAAATGCAGCATTTGTAAAGCGTAAAACTACCCCCGGAAAGGTGTGCCGGCGTTTGGGGCATTGGGAAGATTAAGCAAGGTGTTATCTACAGTGAGATAGTGGTGGGCTAAGATGGTGATGGACTTTGCAATCGAACTGTGAACGCTGTTCTTGAAAGTCAGGTATTATAGGTGCTGCGTCATACTTTTACCACACTTATATGTTAATTACTGCCAATTAAGTTGAAAATATTCTTAAATTATAAGTAGGGCTCCTTGATTTATGTTTTTAATGATTTGTACAGATAAATACAGACAGAAAAGTATTTTCCTCTCTGTATTTATTTTAAAGTGTGGATAAATACGGAAATTGGGTTATTTTTTTAATGTTTGTAAATGCTGTCATTGATGAGTAGTAGGCCAATAGGTCTGTCATTCTAATAGTAAAAGGGTAAAAATAATAAAAGACTTTTAGTAAAGAGCCTTGAAGAGCAATATATATCCTCGTATAAGAAAACTTGCACATTTTAATATGAAGGTTGTGTATAGTTTATCATCTAAGAGTGTTTACATGAGTGAAAACGGTCAATCTTTCAGCCATGAGTGCATATTTATCAGTAAAATAAATGTGGAAATATACTAATTTCAGATTCATTTTTTTACAAAACTCGAAATATATATTGGTAAATTCACATACAATTATTAAGTTATACTAAGGAATTATCTTTTAAAAAACCTTTCATTCATACAAAACCATTGAAATTCCTCCGTTATAGTTAGTTGTATTAACTGTAACTCTCGCGCCCGCAATCCACTGGTGATGATGTCACATATTACATCATTCATGACATGGTCAGTGACATCACTGATGACATCACTGATGACATCTCAAATGACATCACTGATGACATCACTGATGACATCATCCACATGACAATCAGATACACCTCATCATACACTACTATAATCTTTCATCACTCACTGTAAAATACAGAGTACCATATTTGAATCCATTGACACACCAATACAAGTATCTAAAAACCCACTCAGTGATTCCTAGATCTACACAAACATCTAATCAGTTACCTATAGATTCACTCATACATGCTGTCAATGATCAATAGAACACTATCCAATATACTTATACACCTATATTGACATTACACACGAGCACACATCCTATTTACTTATACAGTCGTCCTACTCACTTATGCAAACAATGGATCATACTTATATTTACTCAGCTACACACTTATACAAACACCACTTCATTTATTCATATAGATAGTAACTTATACTTGGTGTGTTATAAAATCACTATTACAAGTATACAGTTATCCATACAGTCACGCATGCAATCACTGAGTCTTATGTATACTTATTTACATACAACAAATGTCATATACACTACCTTTTATTATTCTAGTTTGTTGGACATGTGCCATTGAGAGATATATTTGCTCATCAGCACATCCATATACATATTCACTGACACAAACAACTATTATAACATGTAGTCTTAATGTCATATATCTACTGAATCAACTATTGACACATCGTTGGGCAGTCACACCCCCCCCACCGAACCACACAAACATTCACTCTCCCATACAAATATTCAGTTAACTAATCAATAACTAATATAGACTTTCACGTAGCTAGTAACCAACTGCGTAATTTAGATATTTACACAGTTTAGTCACTATTCAATATATTTAGTGAGACACTATAAATTGTCAAGTAAACTGTCAATCACACTGCTACTAAATCGTACATCCAGACACTTATACATCCACTCATTCTTCAATGCAGATTGCTATATATATAATACAAATTTAAATATGGAACCAAACCACATTCACTAGATGATGTCATCAGTGATGTCATCAGTGATGTCATCAGTGATGTAATTTGAGATGTCATCAGTGCTGTCACTTACCATGTCATGAATGATGTAATATGTGACATCATCACCAGTGGATTGCGGGTGCAAGAGTTGCAGTTAGTACAACTAACTATAAAGGAGGAATTTCAATGGTTTTGTATGAGTGAAATGTCCAGCTAACTATAACACCCCTGAAACCTATGTTTTTTTCAGTCAATATATATATATATGTTCAATAAAGTGGTCTGTAAACAGCGCCCTCTAACTGACGGTGCAGCGTTTGGACTAATAGACCACAAACCGTCCTTAAAAGGGAATCCCTCTCTGTGTGTAAGAGTACACCCAGTCATTTGTTCACTTTGGACCTGTGGCCTTGTTTGTGATATAATAGACCACAAACCCCATCAATATTTACCACCAAAGAAGAAACAAGCTGCACTCCTAGAGAGAATTTGGCAAATACATTTATTCCAACAGCAATTTTCTGCAGTGGAATCCCACAACGCGTTTCGACAATTTGACTTTTTCAAGTGGGTGTGCATATATATATTATCTACTGGCGACCCAATGACTTTGGCGCCGGTTGACTAATCTTCGCGAAATTTTAAAAACTAGTGAGGCGCTCCGGTCAGCTCCTGACTTGAAAGTTTCAGGGTGATTCGCCAAGCGGGGGCTGAGAAAAAAGGGGGGTCCCAAAACTTGTTTTCTCCATGTTATTTTCCATAGGAAATTTAGACACAGCTACAGCCCGAACTACTGAACAGAATTACACCAACTTTGGCAAAAAGGTAGCCCTTTGTTCAGAAAGAGCCCTTTTTGTTAAATGGTGTAAATCCGATCAGTACCTCCTGAGAAATTAAAAAAAAGAGGTTAAAAATCTATTTCCCATAGGAGACTTTAGACATGGCTACAGCTCGAACTGCTGAGCGGAATTACACCAAATTTGGCAAAAAGTTAGTGCTTGGTTCATAAAGCTTCCTTTTTTTAAATGGTGTAAATCCGTTCAGTAGTTGCTGAGAAAACCAAAAAATAAAAGTTTCGATATCTAGAGGCGAGGTGGATCCGCGTACCCTCCCGATCACGAGCTTAATTCTAATTGGCTGTCAACACTCCAAAAAAAAGGAAGTGTTGGCAGCCATCTTTTGCCTCAGTAACCAAGGCACAAGAAAACAGAACAGAAAAGGTGAAGAATAACAAAAGGGGACAGTGTAGAAATACCCCCTAGGCCTGTTCCAAGGCCAAAAAAGCATTTATTTGTTTTTTAAATGGCAAGATTCGGGCACCCAGCGTAAATTTTGCCCACATTTTTTTTTAAAACAAAGCGCGGGCTCCTGCACTTAGTTGAATTTAAGCCCCTGGGTGGGCCAGGTCCAGGGGCACTGAAAAAAATGTGTGGGGGGGCCCAATCCCTCCCCACACTGCCCAAGGGACCGCCACCTCCCCGGGCAAGATTTATGAGTTGCAGGGGGGCTCGCAGCCCCCCCACCGCAGCCCTGGGGACAACCACCTCCCCAAGGCTCTGTTTAAAATAAATGTGTGGCGAGGGCACGAGCCTCCCCACACACCCCGGTGACCACCACCTCCCCGGGGCTTCACTGATGTTAGGAGAGGGGCCCCCCTCCTGGAGCCCTTTATGGTCCTGGGGACCGCCACCCCCCAGGGCTAGATCCTGCAGTGTCCTGGAGTACCCACCCCGGGACACTACTGTTTGACATGACAGGGCGGCTCCCGCCCTGACATAGCAAACACTAGTTTGGATTTTGTAAGCGAGAGCAGGTTTCCTGCTCTCACTTACAAAATCAAAACCAGATTGCTTTTCCACAAGGGGAGCTGCATGTCAGCAGCTCCCCCTGTGAAAAAGCAATGCCGGCTCCTGCAGGAGGCGGGGAGCCGGTGGGACTGTGGGGGAATTGGGGTCACCCACGGTCCCCAATGGAAAAGCCAGGCCCGGGGGATGGTGTCCCCGGGGCAATGAGTAGCTTAGGCGGGGGGCCACACGGACACCCTCCTGAAAAAAAAAAAAAAAAAAAAAAAGGAGGCCTCAGGAGGGGGGCCACGCAGCCCCCCTCCAAAATTAAAAAAATAAATAAATTAAGGCCATGCCCCGGGGGATGAGGTCCCCGGGGCCGAAATTGGCCTCGGGAGGGGGGCCACGCGGTCCCCTTCCGGTTTATATTTTATTTTATTTTTTTAACAAAAAGGGGTCAGGCCCTAGGGGATGGGGACCCCAGGGCCCAGAAAAGGGCAAGAGAAGGAGGCACACAGCTCCCCTTCTTAAAATAAGGAATTTAAAAGAAAGCCGGCATCACAGTTAGGCCCCGCCTACTCCCTGCAGCATTCAGAAACACGCCCATTGGTGCATTGTAAGTTGGGGAATTAATTCCCCTTGAATACTGAGGATCCCGGGAGGCCAACTAGCTCACCAGGTACCTCCAGTATGCGCCAGGGAGCTGTGTTGCAGAGAGGTGTCAAGAGTCAGTTACCACCAGTACCTGTCACTAAAAGGTTGGGGGCACAGGAGGACCTTCTGCTCCTCTGTTGGTTCTTTCTGCACATTTCTTGCTTCTTCCTGCACTTTTCTTTGTCTTTCTTGACTTGTGTTGCCTCTTTCTGCATTTGTCTTGCTTCTTTCTGCGTTTTCTTCTTCTTTCTTCACATGTCCTAACTTTGTAGGGAAAGTTAGAAATTAGCATTTAAAAAAACATTCAAATTCACTGAAAAAACCATAGGTTTCAGGCAGGTTAAAGTTAGAAATTAGCATTTAAAAAACTTTAGAAATTCACTGAAAAAAACCATAGGTTTCAGGGACATTATAGTTAGTTGGACATTTCACTCGTACAAAACCATAGAAATTTCCCCGTTATAGTTAGTTCAGCTAACTATAACTCGCACCCCCGCAATGCACTGTTGATAATGTCACATATTACATCATTCATGACATGGTCAGCGACATCACTGATGACATCACTGATTAGATCATCCACGTCAAAATCTCATGCACCTCCTAACACTCTAATATAATCTTTGATACACCAACTGTAAAGTACAGACTACCATTTTTGAAACCATCAACACACCAATACCAGTTACTACATCCGCGCTCACTGATTCCTAGGTCTACACACTCATCCACTCATTAACCTATACGTTCACTCATACATACAGTCACTCATCAATACAATACTATCATATAAACTCATACACTATACAGACACTCACACACCGCCACTCATCCATGGAGTTACTCACATACCTAGTCAATGATGCAAAGAATCCATCACACTCCCATTTCCTCACCTATACTGTTATACACACACCACCTCACTTATTCAAATATATATTAACACATACTTACTCTCTAGTACAATCACTGATCCAAGTACACACCCATCCATAAAGCCACTCTCACAATCACTGACTCTCATGTATAGAACAAAGCGCGGAGTCCCGCGCTTCATTTTGAAAATGCACCCAGGTGGGCTAGGTCCCGGGGGCAATCAGTGATTAATATGTGGGAGCCCGCGGAGGCCCCATTCAGCCCCGGGGACAGCCACCTCCCCGGGGCTTATTCATTTGAATGCATCAGGAACGTGCCGGCATTGGGGCTCCCCCCACTGTCCCCAATGCAAAGGGCCGGCCCCGGGGGATGGGGTCCCCGGGGCCAAGTGTGGCCCAGGAGGGGGCCAAGCGGCCCCCCACTGCATTCATTTAAAAAATAGGGGGCCCCCGGGGATGGGGTCCCCAAGGGTACAGTAAAGGCCATAGGGAGGGGGGCCACGCGGACCCCTTCCCCAGAAATATATTTTATTTAATGAACCAGGCCAATAGTGGCCCAGGGAAGGAGGGTCATGTAGCCCCCTTCCCGTTTCTTTAAAAAAAAAAAAGAAAATGCTCAGGCCCCGGGTGATGGGGTCCCTGGGGCCAAAAGTGGCCTAGGGAAGGGGGGCCACGCAGCCCCCTCCCAGAAAATATGAATAAAAATAAGAAACCTCACCCCCTGGCATGTTCTAAGTTGGGGGATTAAGTCCCCTTGAATCATAAGGGTCCCTGGGGGCCAACTAGCCCACCAGTTACCTCCTGTAAGCGCCACAGAGCTTCGTTGAATAGAGGTGGTCTAAGGCCATTCCCCTTTTTGCACCACTCTGCAAACGGGACTTCTGGTGCACTGCTGGTGGGGTGATGAGGTCCTTTTGTGTCCTGAGGACCTCAGGACACAAGTGGTCATGCAGTCACTCATCAATACAACACAATCATATGCACTCATATACCTATTCAGATACTCACACACCGCCACTCACCCAGAGTTACTCACACACCTAGTCAGTCATGCAAAGAATCAATCACACTTCCATTTATTCACCTATATATTTATACACACACCACCTCACTTATTCATACAGATTCTGACGCATACTTACTCTGTTATTCACTGATTCATATACACACACATCCATATAGCAACTCTCACAATCACAGACTCTCGCGTACAGTCATTTATATACTCCAACTCTCACATACACTGCCTTTTAGATATGTAGTTACTTGAACATGTACCACTGAGACATCCATTCACTCACCAACACACCTATACACACACTCACCCAGCCATACAGCTGTTTCCACATGCAGTCTTGAACGCATACACCCAGTGAATCAACCACTCACACATCTATGCACAGAGTCACACACCTCTCACCCACCCACACATACACTCAGGCACCCATACAAATACTCTGGCAACCAAACAATAACCCATATAGACACTCATGTAACTACTCACCAACCCATGCAGCAGGTTACACAACAACAGACAGACTGATACAGAGATTCACACAGATTATTCACTAACCCATGCATTCAGTAAGACACATTTAATCACTCACTTATACAGTCAATCACGCACCTACTAAATCTTCCATCCAGACACTTATACACCTACTCATTCTTCATTACACCTTGGCATATATATAAAACATATTTAAACTTTATAGAAACACACAGTCACTGGATGATGTCATCAGTGATGTCATTTGAGAAGTCATTTGAGATGTCATCAGTGATGTCACTGACCATGTCATGAATGATGTGATATGTGATGTAATCTGCAGTGCATTGCATGGGTGCGAGTTATAGTTAGCTGAACTAACTATAACTATGGAATTTCTCAGGTTTTGTACGAGTGAAATGTCCAACTAACTATAACGTCCTTGAAACCTATGTTTTTTTTACATTGAATACCTAAGGTTTTTTTAAATGCTAATTACTAACTATAACATGCCTGAAACCTATGTTTTTTTCAGTGAATATATATATATATATATATATATATTTTTTTTTTTTTCTTCTGTTTGTCTCCTTGACATTAAATCGCTGCCTCAAGCGTGAGTAGTGTCGTCCGTTCGGACCTTCAGAAGCAGGTCCGTAATATCAAGTACAGCGTTTCCCAGCAGGAAAGGATGACGCCATGTGGGGTGTATTCAAAATCTTTATTTCGCGTTTCAGAGCTCTTCGCTCCTTGCTCAGCGGGAACTGAGCTTCACTGAAAATGGCATTTAAAAATCATTCAAGTTCTGTGTCACGTGCCCACCACCGAAGTATGAATAGAGAAAAAATTACAGTTCCGATTAGCGCAATGTTCAATCCTTCGCAATATATAAATTCAATAAATTCATCGTATTCACAAATTGTCCCTTATACAGTTCAAAATAAATATCGCAAATAATTCTATCTACAATATTTACATAAATGACATTGATGTGCCCAATTACACTAATTGTCACTCCTGCCATTGCTATTTAAAGCATTCAAAACACATAGCTTTAGACTGTTTTCATCTTTACCTTGCTGAGCTATTCACATGATTGGAATTGTTCAGGACCTGTGTCCAGTTTCTGCCAAAATGTACGTATATAGATAAATTAACAAATATATACATATATACCACATATATATACAGCATATACATACTGCCCTAGTGGGCAATGGAGATCGCCACATAAAGCGTTCCTTTTAGGAAAATTATGTATGCCATTACATGGACAATCTTAACTCGGCATAAGATCATAGCATATAGCATATTACATTACAAATTTCATGACATGAGTTAGTTCATAAAAAGCCCAAGTGTGCATTTGCCTCAGGGGTCCTACTGGGACTATTGCTTTTGTGCCTATCAGATTGCAGATTAACCCAACTACCTTACTAGTTTGGGCAATTTGCCTTTCTTATGGGTCAGGAACCGGTAACAACTCTTACCCCTCAGGTTGTTACTGTGTCTCCCATCTGAGCCTCCATACCCACATCGCTTACTGCAGGAATGCAAAACGAAACAAGGATTCCCCCTGGTTGATCAGGGGTTGCTATTGGTTATCTACAGCCACAAGCCTGGATTAACCTTCAAACCCTTCCCCATAATGTAGCAGTAAATCTTCTGAGCCAATTCATGATGGTCTCTCATAAGGAATGTTTGGTCCGACTATAGGTGATAATTTTATACCATAAAGTAATGAATTAGTAAATATTGCATTTTTGTATTATATGTCTATTTTTCACAGGAACTTGCTTTTATGTTTGTTTGATCGCAGCTGTAATAATATCTACAATGTTTCACCTACAGACACTACAAATATGTATCACTATGTCTACTACAGTGATCTTCTTCTGGATGCAAACACTTCGGCTTCTGCAGCAAACTACCTCCAAAGCATTTCTTCGTTACCAGTCCAAATCACTATCAATGATGTAACGTCCCTCTTGACCGTAACAAGTGTTGAAGTTACTACAGGTAAGCAGTAATTACTTTGAAAGGTGTTCTGTTCCTATTGCATAATTTGCATTTGTTTTAATGTGTGTATGTGTATATATATATATATATATATATATATATATATTTATATATATATATATATATATATATATATATATATATATATATATTACCTACTGGTGGTCGCCAGTAGGTAGTTATAGTTAGGACCAAGTTTCCATAGGAAGAGCATTTTTTGTTTTGCTTATAACTTTGGCGTTGTTTGATGAATCTTCATGACATTTTCCAAACTAATTCTTTGTCCATATCAGCTCCTATGTTGAAAGGTTGGGGGTGATTTGTCAAGGGGGGCTGAGATAAAAGGGGGTCCCAAAATGTGTTTTCTCCATGCAATTTCTATAGGAAACTTTAGTCAAGGCTACAGGTTGAACGGGTGAATGGAATGAACCCAAATTCAGCAGGGAGAAGGGTCTTGGTCTAGAAAGCACACTTTTGTTTATTTGGTGTAAATCGGTTCAGTAGATTTGAGAAATATCGAAATTTACAGATATCGATATTTGGTAACTCTGCCATCTGATTGGCTGAGGCGTTATGAGCACAAGCTTGCTGCTTATTGCTTGGAAGTGCTGCGAGCAGTTGCAACTAGGAAGAGTTAGCTGCCAGTTTGTGATTCAGTTGATGCCAGTAAGGGGAAAAAAGGGTGGTGGGGTGTTTAGGGTGTGCTATAGAGGGGGTGCGAAGCAAACTACTCATACCTACTGGTCTGAAAGTGCTGGGCTCCGGAAATTAAGTGAGGTGTTGCCTAGAGTATGATGTTGCTAAGGTGAGCTGCTGCGGGAGTCGGGGATTAAAGCGTGAGCCCAAACTGTGTGTCTTGTGGTATGAATTCATGTGCCCTGGCGCTGCAGCATACCTGTGGAAGTAGTGTCAGCATGTGTTTATACCTACTAGTACAAACTACTGACCCCTACTGGTCTGAAAGTCTTGGGGTAGGGAAAATATGTGAGGTATTGTTTAGAGTCTCATGGTGCTAAGCTGAGGTGCTGCCGGAGTCAGGGATGAAAGTCTGAGCCCTGTGCTTTGAAGTCATGTTTTCTGGTCGCTGAGCTTGAGTCCAAACTGTGTGTCATATGCTGTGAAGTCATGTGCTCTGGCTGCTGTGCCACATCTGTCCAAGAAGTGTCAGGTTGTAGATATACATACTCAGAGGAACTTTTGTTTCGAACATTGTAACTTCTGTATGGTGCTTAGGGGGTGTTATACAGGGAGTGCAAAGGTAAATTTGCGCGTACCAAATCAATGTGGTATTTGTAAAGCGCAAACTACTCACCCCTATGGGTCTGAAGGCCCTCGAAGCTGGCGTGGAAATTATGTGAGCTATTAAGTGAGCTTTTGCCCAGAGTCACATGGTGCTGAGCTGAGGTGCTGCCGGAGTAGAGAATTAAATCGTGAGCCCTGTGCTCTGAAGTCATGTTTTCTGGTGCTGCACAACACCTGTCCAAATAGTGTCAGCATGTGTGCATACGTACTTTTGTTTTAAACAGTGTAACGTCCGCAGGGTGATTGGGGGGTGCTACAGAGGGAGTGTGAAGTTCAATTCGGCCGTTTCAAATCAATCCAGTATTTGTAAAGGGCAAACTACTCACCCGTACGGGTCTGCAGACACTGCGGACCGGTGTGGAAATTAAGTGAGCTATTGCGCAGTCACATGGTGGTATCCGGAGCTGTCGCGAGAGCAGGTGATCAAAGTGAGAGGTCTGTGCTGCAAAGTCAGATTGTCTGGTCGCTGTGCCACAGCTGTGTGGGGAATACATTTTGGCGAGGGTCCCGGAGTTGACGTTACTTGGCCCTAAAATAGCAGGACTAAGTTGTCAGTTATAGGGTGGCTCTAAAAAGAGCCCTTCTGTTTATTAGTTGGCGCTACATGTAGGTGCGGGTGCACAACTTCAGGTTATTCAGAAAAACTCTGTTTCCTTGATCTTTGAAGTGTACTCTATCACTTCAGTAGATATCAGGCATATCAAAACTTATGTTGTTGTTGCTGATCGACCCCATTCTATGGTCTCTGAGGTATGCAGACTCAGCTTTGTTGAAATTTTTCCTAGATTTTTCAATCTGAGGACAAAATAGTTATGACCATTTCCAATTCTGTCTTTGGCATATATTGGAATATACAAAGACAGTTTGAGGGAAAAGTAACATTAATTGTCCAAAGGTGTCCTTCACAAGCATTTCCAAACCTACCACAGCCAATGTGCCTAGGTCATTTCCACCACAATGCACAATCATGAGGTCAGGGTGTGGAAGATGCAAAGATGTTTTAACCAAAGGTAGCAATTGGTGCCACTTCAATCCTCTCTGTGCAAACCATTTAATGTCCACATTTTGTAAACCTAGGTCGAAGTCAATACAACTTTGTTCTGCATACCTCTTGCACCAGAAAATATAGCTATGTCCTAAGATCCACACTAGCATTTTGAAGGTATGGCTGGAAGGTATGGAAAGATGTCTGTAGCTCATGCAGTTCCTTCATAGAATAAGAGATATGCTTAAAGATGGGGCTCTACTTGTTTTGCCATACAAAACAACATTCTTTTTTAAAAGTAGGGTGCACATTCGTTGTGTGGAAAAGCATCATTGTGATTGGTTAAGAAAAAGCAGTTTCAACATGGAGTACATATCATAGGATAAAATTTGTTCAACTCAAACACACCTGCTTCTTGCATTTGGAAGGCACTGTTCGAACTTAAAACAATCATGAACTTTTAACCTGCACGTGCCGTTAAATGTTCGAGAAAATGTTGCAAAAAAATATCGTTAAGTTTAAAAAAATTGCTGAACTTTTAACCTGCACATGTTGTAGAATGTTCTAGAAAGTGTGTTGATAGAATACGTTGCACTTCTGACTTCTATGTGTTGTTGAATATTAAAAAACTGTTTATATGAAAAATTAGAAAGAAACCAATAGAGAGAAGTTTTGAAACCTAAAAAAATCAAGGAACTATTCTAATTTGTTCTTTACATGTGTTTATGTGTGGAGCAACACAATTAGAGACAGCACCAGGAAGAGGAAGAAGCAGGGAGTAGGGGCATGGGGGAGATGGGCAGAATGGTACACTTGCACAATTAAGTACAGCACAAGTATATACGAACAATAGCCATAATGAAAGACAGCAACAAGGAGCATAAGTCACACAACTCGGCAACACCACATCAGTGAACGAGTATAGAAGTGAAATTCATGCTGCATTTATACAGGATGTGTACAAAGGCCGGTTGTGGGTGTTGTGGGATGTCTGCGACTGTGGTCATCATGGATGAGATGCCCAGCATGTGGCACATGTGCAAGTTCACTGTGTGTTACGTTGCCAAACAGCTGCTCTTTCCTCCCACGAGTCCCCAAACTATTGCACACCAATGTAATGCCTATTCGCGCATGTCCTGCTGCATTCCAAGTACACCATGACAGTGCCGTTTGGAGGGGGTGCATGCCACTTTACAACATCGACTGCTGCAGCCCTTGTGGCAGGCCACACCAGAACACAGAGACACACTCACCTTACTTCCAGTATACAGACATGTCCGAGACACCCTGTTCCTCTTGCCGGATAGGTAAAGCCCTGCGCTGACCTGTGTACGCTGGACCAGCACACGCCGGTTGTGCATGCAGGAGGATGCGTGTGTAGCTACATGCCCAGGCTCACTGACAAAGCTGAGGTGATAGCACAGTGTGATGTTGCATGGCCTGTGCCTATCATGCTAACACAATGACCACAGGAACACACTTGCTCATATAATAATAATAATAATCCACATTTGTAAAGCGCACAATCACCGGTAAGGGTCTCTAGGCGCTGGGGGCCATCGGGAAGATTAAGTAAGCTATTGCCCAGAGTCACATGGTGCTGGGCTAATCTGTCACCGGTGCCGGGGATCAAACCGTGATCTCCAGATTCCGGAGTCAGTCACCCTAACCGCGGCGCCACACCTCTTCCTTATGCATGTTTGGGGGCATTGGTGGTCCTAGAGCTGTTGCAATTAGTCTTGTGGCCCTCATGGGTATACCTGTATCATGTTCATTGACTCTATGCCACCTGTGGGTGTTCTGGTGTGGCTCTTGGCTGTGTTCCTTTTCATGGTGCAGGTAGTCGTCCTGCTTAACACCAGCAGAAAGCAGGTGTAAAATCCCTGGTGCTTACGTGGCTTATCGCCGGAATTTGTTCTGCATTGCAGTTGGTGTGAAGGTTGTGATGTGATTTTTTTCATGTGCACAACAATATACGAACTGGGCAGTGTATCCCATGAAGATCCAGCACCTGACGCACTATTCCCAATCAATATAAAAACAATGAGATTTCTTAATTGATTTTGTGTGTACACTGTAAGTGCAGCCACTACAACAGTGCAATTCAGTACAGGATTTTAGTATTTAGAATTAAATCGCAAAGGTGCTGCTCGTTTCTTTTTGCACGGGAACGGCTAGTCTGCATTTCATTATGAGCACTTTAATGGAAGTAAAGATGAGATGAATCTAACACACTATTCAGAAGTTGGTGCAAACTGCAGACATGACCAGTATTCCCGCGATAAGTGTCCCAAAATTTAACACCATGGTGGACACCATCAAATAACAGAAATAGGAACAAGAAAGAGTCACACAGCAGTTAATAAAACAACCAAAAACGTTATTAACTAATTTTTTTACAACTTAATTTTTCATAAACATATATATGTAAACGATAAAGTATTTTCAAACTTTCTTTTTTGTCTTAACATATACATATGAACAATGAACTAATAAACAAAATGTAACAAAAATAATAGAAAACAAAAAGGCGGAACACTCCTGTGGGGACCATGGATGTGGATGACAGAGCCTGGAAAATAAAGCACAAAATAAGGACGTGTGTAATGCGCATATCAAAGGAGAGAGACACGGAGAAACAAAAAGAAAAAAAAGCCAGAGAGAAAAAGAGAGGGAAGGAAAGAAAGGGAGTGAGAAAGGAAGAAGGAATAGAGAGAGTTAGAGAGATAGAAGGAAAAAAAGGAAGAGAGAGAGTAAAGAGAGTGAAGTGAGAGAGCGAGAGCGAGAGAGAGAGAGAGAGAGAGAGAGAGAGAGAGAGAGATAGACACTGCCACCCCTGCACATCCATGAGCAAATAATTACCTGGTGCCACCGGAGTGTGCAGCAGTGGGCACTACACACGCCAGTCAAAACTCTGAGCATATGTCGCTGAGTCCTGAGTCATGAATGGCGGAGACCCCATCAGCTTCTTCGTAAATCGCACAGATGTCGCTGAGTTCTGAATGGCGGAGACCACATCATCTTTTCCACGGCTCGACAGATCTCAGACATGTCGGTGAGTCCTGAGTCATCAATGGCAGAGACCACATCAGCTTCTCCGCCACCTGGCAGATCTCACACATGCCACTGAGTCCTGAGTCATCAATGGCGGAGACCACATCCGCTTTTGGTGCCGCTAAGCCTGTGGAACTCAAGTCCGTGCCACGTGGTGCGAGGCCCCTGATGGCCATATGAGCTTCGGGTGGCACTAACCCTGTGCATCTGAAGTCCACGCCAAGGGGATGGTAGCCGGCCCCTGACGGCTATACAGATTAGGGTGCGACTAACCTTCTGAGCAACTTTTCAAAGACTTTTTATGGTTGAGACCCATGGAGCATCCTCCATCTAGTCAGCACCGGCAATAAAGGATGTGTCGATGTCTATCTATTATATTTGCGTGGTCACATGACCTGTGACGCATGTGCCGGATGGATGTGATGTGTGTGTAAACCTGTCCTCAGGGAGTGGCCATGAGATGTTGAGAACTAGACCACTGACCTGCACACCAACAGCGAGTACGCCTGCGACAGGTAGCTATGTGGGGCCAACGCTGGAACGTAATCGGAGTGGTGTGGTGTTCGACGGAACAGGGCAGGAATAGCTACAATGACACAGACGGCTCGTAGTAATGCATCTGTGAGTCGAGCGCACAGGCCGCAGCAGTCCCTCTGCAAGCCTGGGAGTGAACTGTTCATAACTCACACTACATAAGTATTGAAAAATCATTTTGTGATTCAGTCCGTCAGCTGGCATCTGTCCGAGGCATTTGTGAAAACATATCAGAATTCTTTCTGTGATAGATACTCCTTTGATGCTGCCTCTCCCCACATCTGCAGGTAACGCACCCTCTTCCCACATTACCATCATATCCCGAACAACCTTCTTGGGCCCGGAAGTGTCCCTGTGCGGTTGGACAAAGAATAATATTAGTCATGTATAGATTTACATATAAAAAATATATATTTAAAGAAAAAAACAACAAATAAGACTGAAGGGAGTCTTATGCTTTGGTCACTGCCACGAAGTTGTTCTGATTGTCATTCAGGACTCAGGACACAGTTACACATGTGGGATCGGCTTGTGTTAAAATTAAAGAGGGTTAGTGGGACTAAGTGTCGCCGGCATTGCATATTAAAATATGCTTCACTGGTGCTGTGGTTGTTGCCATGGACTTGGGGTCACTGCCATTCAGGGCTCAGGACACAGTTACACATGTGGGATCGGCTTGTGTTAAAGAGGGTTAGTGGCACCAGAAGCATTGAGACTGTATGCGACTGTATGAGGCTGTGATGATGCTTGGTATGGACGGGCCACACTGGGAGCAATGTGTCTTGGCTACTGGACTGTGCCATGTGGAATCAGGACTCTATCTGAATTGTGAGGCATGCTGACCATAGTGTAGGCCAGAGGTAGCGATGAGCAAGGGCCCACAGCCACGTGGATACGTTGGTGGCCCCACCGGACTGCGTAGTGCAGGTTCAGTGGCACCACGTGTCGCCGGTCTTCCATATGCAAATACCCCTCACTAATCGAAGGGAGTGTGGTGCTGTGGTCGCTTTAACGAAGTTCGGGTCACTGACTCAGGACACAGTTACACATGCGGGATCGGCTTGTGTTAAACAGAGTTAGTGGCAGCACGAGCCTTCCATATGGAAATATGCCTCACTGATCGAAGGGAGTCTGGTGCTGTGGTTGTCTCACGGAGTTGAGGTCACTGCCATTCAGGACTCAGGACACAGTTCCACATGTGGGATCGGCTTGTGTTGAAGATGGTTAATGGCACCATGTGTCGCTGTTCTTCCACAGTGTAGGCCAGAGGTAGCAGTGAGCAAGGGCCCACAGCCACATGCATACGTTGGTGGCCCCACCGACCTGTGTAGTGCAGGTTCAGTGGTACCACATGTCGCCGCCCTTCCATATGCAAATACCCCTCACTGATCGAAGGGAGTCTGGTGCTGTGGTCACTGCCATACAGGACTCAGGACACAGTTACACATGTGGGATTGGCTTGTGTTGAACAGGGTTAGTTGGCACCACGTGTCACCGGTCTTCCACAGTGTAGGCCGGAGGCAGCGGTCAGCAAAGGCTCACAGGCAGGTGACGTTGACTTGAGCTGCACAGATTGGGAGCATTTGGTCTTCTTAACCCATTATAGTCTCTTACACAATTTGCATTGCTACTAATCTTGAATTGTGAACCGTGTAACCCCAGTGTAGTCTGGAGGCAGCGGTCAGGATGGGCGCACAGCTACGTGGTATTGAGTTGAGCTGCAGTTAGTGGCACCTGGAGTACTCAGCGTGTGCGCACCCTGGGATCATATATGGTGCTGGCGGGCCACACTGCGAGCAATGTCTTTTGTCTAATGAATTCTGCTTTGATTTGATAAGGCCACGTGGCGATGACTTGTGGTGCAGTGAGTTAGTAGCACGGGAAGCACACAGCGTGTGCGTAGCCTGCCATGATACATGGTCCGGGCAGGCCGCACTGG
Organism: Lissotriton helveticus; assembly: GCF_964261635.1. NCBI lineage: Eukaryota > Metazoa > Chordata > Amphibia > Caudata > Salamandridae > Lissotriton > Lissotriton helveticus. Next base: position 231,544,893 of record NC_136067.1, on the reverse strand, counting down.
GAGCAACATGTCTTGCGAAGTGGACTGCGTCATCTGCAATTGACACTGCATCTGAATTGTGAGCCCTGCTGCCCACAGTGTAGATCAGAGGCAGTATTCAGTACAGACATAAGTCTGCGGTGCCGTGCCGCTGGGTTCGCAGGGGGCCTGTGTCGAGGAGGCCCGCAGTCATGGCGGCAGCCACCTGCCAGGGTGAGGGCTGCCGCTCTGACAGACTAGTTGGTCTTCCTACAAGTAAACCACGCCTATGGCCTGGCCTATTTATTCGTACTGCTACGCTGGAGTGGCGTACGTTGGAGCAGTCTACTACGCTTCCACTTCCAGGGATACAACATAGCTACATGACCGAGATTTTCCCCACTGCCTGAGGTAACTTGGTTGCATCAACTGTGCACTACACTACAAGTATCAATAGTATATCTCCACATGGAGAGGTTTGTGCTTTGCATAGTGAGGTCTGTGCTGCACATCAGCGCTACACTTGGCATTGTGTGCTTTATTATTGATGGGTGACTTGCCTCCTTCATATATAGTTGGTTGCCACACCTCCCAAAATTCATCTATTTTGTGGCTGAGGGGCATGGCGTTTTGGAAAGGTCCGTTGTCCTGTGTTGTGCTGCCTTGTGGTAGTAGGGAGGTAGTCCGAGGTGTAGGTCCTGGTGGTGGTGGCGCTGGGTTTTGGGGCCTTGTTGGGTGTCGGAGCTGCATGATCAGTAGCTCTATCACATGTTGGTCTTTAGATGTGGCTGTGAGTTCGGTCCTATTCACGGAGTAGATAGTCAACCTCCTTACACCAGTTAAAGGTTGATGTTAAGTTTTTTACTGCTACCTCAGCTTATCGCCTGCTTTTTGGATCGCATTGCAGATTTGGCTGGTCGTTGTAAATATGGGAAAGTGGTGTTTTCGTGGTTTTTTTGGCACAGGACTGCCTATCATTAGCGTTAGTTGTGGCGATTTTGTTGGCGTAAGGTATTGATGGAAGAGTGGTGAGATTTGCATTTTTCACCAAGTTGCGAATGGGATGATAATCAAAAGATCAAAGAAAAAAAGATAGGTGATGTCACTGACCATGTCATGAGTGATGTACTATGTGACATCATCAGCAGTGCATTGCGGGGGTGCGAGTTATAGTTAGCTGAACTAACTATAACGGGGGAATTTCTCTGGTTTTGTACGAGTGAAAAGTCCAACTAACTATAACGTCCCTGAAACCTATGTTTTTTTTACCTGAATTTCTAAGGTTTTTTAAATGCTAATTTCTAACTATAACATGTTTGAAACCTATGTTTTTTTCAGTGAACTTCAAAGTTTTTCAAATGCTAGTTTCTAACTATGCCTACAGAGCTAGGACATGTGAAGAAAGAAGAAAAAACGCACAGAACGATGCAGAAAGAAATGCAGAAAGTCCAGAAAGACGAAGAAAAGTGCAGAAAGAAGCAAGACGTGCAGAAAGAACCAACAGAGGAGCAGAAAGAGGCCTTGTTGCAAAATCATCCTGTGCCCACAGCTTTTTCAGACGGGTACTGGTGGTAACTGACTCTGACTAACCAGGCCTAGAGCCAGTGCAATGCTAAAAGACACTTAGAATACAGTGAAAACACCTACATTAAGTAGGGAACACTATGCGTGTGTGCCCCTGTGATTAACAAGACCTCCTCTGTAAGTCCCTAGTACATATTAGGGCAGGGGGATTAAAACTACCTCTTAAAATGCGGTACGGGACGTGTTTGCACAGTGGTGAAGGGAGGTGGGGTCCTGAGGTGACATGTGTGCAAACACGCCCTATGGCCGTTTTAAGTTGGGCGATTAAGTCCCCTTGAATCCTGACGAACCCTGGGGTCCAACTAGCCAACCAGGTACTTCCAGTAAGCGCCACAGAGCTGCGTTGCAGAGGTGTAAAAAGGGGCGTGGCCTGGACCACCTCTCTGCAACCCAGCTCTGTGACGCTTACTGGAAGCACCTGGTGGGCTAGTTGACCCCCAAGGGGCTTTCCGGATTGAAGGGGAATTAATTCCCCAACTTAAAACGCACCACAGGGTGTGTTTGCACACATGTCACCTCAGGCCCACTTCCCCCTGTGCAAACGCGCCTGTGGCGTGTTTTAAGTTGAGGGATAAAGTCCCCCTCAATCCTGAGGGCCCCTGGCGGCAACTAGCCTACCAGGTACCTCCAGTAAGCGCCACAAAGCTGCGTTGCAGAGAGGTTTAAAAAGGGGCGAGGCCTCTGAACACCTCTCTGCAACGCAGCTTCCTGGAACATACTGGAGGTTCCCGGTGGGCTAGTTGGCCCCCAGGGACCCCCAGTATTCAAGGGGAATTAGTTCCTCATCTTACAATGCGCCGGGGGCGCGTTTGCAGAGTGCTGCAGGGAGGGGCGGGGTCTCCGGCGCAATGCCAGTCTTTTTTTTAATTTATGTTTTTTAGAAGGGTGGCTGTGTGGTCCCCCTTCCTTTCCTATTTTTGGGCCCTGGGGACCCCATCCCCCAGGGCCTGCCCCCTATTTTGTAAAACTTTTTTGAAACAGAAGGGGGCCATGTGCCCCCCCTCCTACTGAGGCCATTTTCGGCCCTGGGGACCCCATCCCCCGGGGCATGGCCAGTGTTTTTATTGTTATACATTTTTTGGGAGAGGGCTGCGTGGCCCCCCTCCTCAGCCTATTTATAGCCCCGGGTACTCCATCCCCTGGGGCCTGTCCTCTTGTTGGGGTCCCAAATCCCCCCAGGATCCCACTGGCTCCCCTCATCCTGCGGGAGCCGGAATTGTTTTTCCACAAGGGGAGCTACTGACATGCAGCTCCCCTTATGGAAAAACAATTCTGCTTTGCTTCATTGAAGCGAGAGCTGGTTTCCCTGCTCTCGCTTCAATGAAGCAAAGCAGTTTGCAATGACAGGGCGGTAGCCGCGAGGCTCCCGCCCGGTCATTGGAAAGAGCAGTGTCCCGGGGGTGGGCACCCCGGGACACTGCAGGAGCCGGCCCTAGGGGGTGGCAGGCCCCAGGGCCATCCCCCCTCCCAACGTGTCTTGAAGCCCAGCGGAGGTGGTGGTCCCCTGGGCATGTGGGGGGACTCAAGCCCCCCACACAGGTGTTTTTTTTTTTTAAAAAGCCCTGGGGGTGGCGGTCCCCGGGGCAGTGGGGGGCGGTGTGCTCCCGCCAAAGTATTAATGAAAGCCTCGGGGGACCCCCCACATTTTAAAAAACAAAGCCCCCAGGGGGTGGCGGTCCCCGGGGCTGCGGGTGGACCATGAGCCCCCCTCCGCAATAAATTTATGAAAAGCCCGGGGGGTGGCAGTCCCCGGGGCTGCGGGGGTCTCCCTGGGCCCCCGCTATCAAATTATCATATGCCCACCCGGGGGCTAAATAATAACTAAGCGCGGGAGGCCGCGCTTCGTTTTTTTAAAATTTTCACGGCCAGATTCACGCACCCAGCGCGAATCTGGCGATTTTATTTTTTTTAATGATCTTTTGGGCCCTGGGGGTCCTTGTGGGACCCCCTGAGCAGGCCTAGGGGGTCAGGGTGTTTTTACCCTGCCCCCTTTTCTTATTTTACGCCTTAGTTTTTCTGTTTTCTTGTGTCTCAGTTCTACCGAGGCACAAGATGGCTGCCAACACTTCCTGGTTTGGAGTGTTGACAGCCAATTAGCATGAAGCTCGTGATCGGGAGGGTGCGCGGATCCAGCACGCCTCTATATATCGTTTTTTTTTTTTTAGATTTTCCCAGCAACTACTGGACTGATTTACACCATTTAAGAAAAAGAGTTCTTTCTCAGGCAAGGGCTACCTTCATGCAGAATTTGGTGTAATTAGTTCAAGCTATAGCCGTGTCTAAAGTTTGCTATGAGAATTGCATTTTTTTACCTCTTTATTTTTTATTTCACAGAAACTACTGAACGGATTTACACCATTTAACAAAAAGAGTTCTTTCTGAACCAAGGGCTACCTTTTTGCCAAATTTGGTGTAATTCCATTCAATCAATCATTCAATCAGTGAACTTGTAAAGCGCCCTAGGTACCCGTGAGGGTCTCAAGGCGCTGAGGGGGGTGCTGCTACTGCTCGAAGAGCCAGGTCTTGAGGAGCCTTATGAAGGTGAACAGGTCTTGGGTTTGCCGCACCTGGGTGGGGAGGGTGTTCCAGGTCTTGGCTGCGCGGAAGGAGAAGGATCTTCCGCCGGAGGTTGTTCGTTGGATGCGCGGGATGGCGGCAAGGGTGAGGCTGGCAGAGCGGAGCTGGTGGGCGGGGGTGTAGAAGTTGAGTCTGTTGTTCAGGTCAGCTGGTCCGGTGTTGTGGAGAGCCTTGTGTGCGTGGGTGAGGAGCTTGAAGGTGATCCTCTTATTGACGCGGAGCCAGTGCAGGTCTCTTAGGTGGGAGGTGATGTGGCTGCGGCGAGGGACATTGAGGATTAGTTGGGCGGAGGAGTTTTAGATGCATTGTAGTCGTTGCAGGTGTTTAGCCGGGATTCCTGCGTAGAATGTGTTGCCGTAGTCCAGCCTGCTGCTGACGAGGGCTTGGGTCACCGTTCTTCTGGTTTCGGGCGGGATCCACTTGTAGATCCTGCGAAGCATGTGGAGGGTGTTGTAGCAGGAGGAGGAGATGTGGGCGAAATGCGCAAATTCGCGTTCCGCATAATCCGCAAATTTGTGCAAATTTGCGGAATTTTTTTGGGTGTGTTCGCGGGGTTTTTTGCGTGTTCGCGGGCCGCTTGCAGCGCATCGACCGCTTAGTTACCCATGCAGTCTTACATGGGCGCGGCCATCTTGTCCGCGTTGCGTATTTCCATTCTGGGTGCTATTTGCAAGCTTGCGTTGTGCGCGGGCACGATTACGTGTTCACGTGCGTTTTTGCTTGCTCGCGGGGGAATTATCGCGCGAACTTACCCATGTAAATGTAAATGTAAATTGATACTTGTATAGCGCACTACTCACCCGCAAGGGTCTCAAGGCGCTTGTAGGAATACCGCTGTGGAACCCATCCTGGCTTTCCCTGTGAGGTGTCCACTCCTGGGCACCCCCAAGGTGGAGGCCAGGCATCCTTAGCGTTGTGGGGGCCGTTGTGGAGATTAAGCAAGCTATTGCCCAGAGTTGCAGAGTGGGACTCCATGATTGGAATAGGCACCGAGGCGAGAATTATCAGGTCCGTGGAATTTTTGAGCTCAAGACCCGCCGAGGCGGGGAATTGAACCCTGGTCCCGGGCTAGACCTCTGCATCAGGGTCTGCCGCTCTAACCATTGAGCCACACTTCTCCACATGCGGTCCTCAATGGGCGCGGCCATCTTGTTTTTCATTCATTGATATGGTTCTGGGCATGCTTTTTCAATCCTCCCCTAATCTTTGCAATCCTTTGTTTCTTTGAACTTTTTTGGATCTTTTTTACTCATTATCTATCCCTCTCTTTTTCTACATCTATATTTTGTGTTTTTTTCTACATTTGGTTACTTAAAGCTACTTTTTTTTTAACTCTTTTCCTTTCTTTACTTTTTCCCTATTTTTTCCTATTTTTTTTTCCAGCTGTTCAGGACCATGGCAAAGGGAGCCGGGAAGAGCAAGGGGAAGGGTCCCGCACCCCGTACCCGGCTCCCTTGTGGGCGATTGAGGGGGGAGAATGTAGTGGCCAGGGAGGTTTTCAGCGCAGTGGAGGTGACCGCACTTATATTTTATGTTTAGCGCCACCTCCCGAAGACCGTGGCAGCAGGGGGCAGGCCCGGTCAAGGGTATGGCCTTCGAGAGCATCACCAGCTGTGGGATAAGGTGTGCCGGGCCATGCGTAGGGAGTCGGGGGTCCGGCGCACCTATGACCAAGCGACGCACCGGTGGGCAGACGTCCTTGACCGGGAGCAGGACCTGGTCCACCTGCTAGGCGTAGAGATCCCTGGCCTTGGTGAGTAGTTATTTAATAACTACTTTGTTTTCTTCTGCTCTGTGTTATATTGCTAATATATGTTTTTCCCGAAGAGCAAGAATGCTGCAGATTCGATTACATTGCAGGTAAAATAATGTTTAAATAGCTTCTGCGATTGCAGGTGCTCGCCTCCTCAGTGGCGTTGCTACTGTGCTTACTTGTTTGCAACTTTGTGCTCATTTGGCCTGAATATGGCCTGAATACGTAGAGTGTAGTACTTTACAGAACTGCGTAATGCTAGAGAGACTAGGGACTCAAGTCTAGTCCTTCCTTTGTACTCCTGCTGCCACTAAGAAGAAAAGATAGTGGTGGATTGATAGGTTGAGTATATTATGACTTTTTATTAGTAGTAGGACATTTTTTAGTGGTCTGCAATCATGATGACGGACTGTGTCTGTCACGTCGCGTGCTGCTGAGTGCTGGCAGTCATAGTAGAACCTTTTTGTTGTTGGTTTAGTTAGTGATTTACATAACTTTCCAAGTAGATGGTCTGCGAATCCAGCAATACTGTACTAGTATCCTCCTAGTTGACCAGATCAGATAGGTCAAGATATGTAGTGCAATTGTTGGTAATTTGTTTCCCCGAGATAATTTTGATTGTGGTCAAAGATATCAAATATTTCAAAAAAAAATCATCCATATTTGTGTTTATTTCATGTTCATATTCAGCACCTCCCAGGAGCAAGAAGAGTACACCCCAGACTCCGGCGGAAGAAAGTGGGCAGGAATGGTCCTCTGCAGCCTCTTCTGCTGGCCCCAGTAAGTTGTTCTGTTGTTAATATAATTATACTTCCCTAACATTTACAGCTCCTATTCATTCCAAACTGTTTCCTAATTCTATTCTTTACAAAATATTCTTTGATCTTCTTGTAGACTGTTTCTACATTCTTATCCTGCCTCTCTACCATCACTCTCTGTGCTACTACTATTTACTATTATTATGAATCGGTCTGTGTAGGTAGCTAAGCCTGCCCAGTCGGCAAACGGTGTTAAACAAAACTCTGATACAGTAATAGCTCTAGAGGCACTGAGTGCAGTCCTCTGGGTTGCCCTTGCTGTGTATTCCAGTCTTCTTAATGTTAGTGCTTTGATAATTTCCAACAACAAAGTGTCAATGTCAACCAAGAATAAGCTAGTAGTTGGCTTTTTGATTTGATAGTAGCGCATACCATACCGCTAGTGTTTCAGGGACTATTCTGCACATACAGAAGTATGGACAAGATAAATAGGACATTGTTAATGATAGGTGCAGTTCGACTTTCCACATACCTCAGTCAGAAGTAACTGTGCGGGACTGGGGAGCCCTCACCTTGTTGGAACTTCAAGTCCTCCTGGTGGTGATGAGGTTCTGTCTGTAATTAGAAAAATGTTGCACGTTAAAAAGCAAGCATTCATCAGTTGTGCCAGAAAGTGTTGCATGTTATAGCTAAGCATATAAGTTAACACCCTCCCCAAAACCGTGACTTTTCTTCAGTCCCAATAATTAAAAATTGTATATGTATTAACATTTTCTCTTCCATTACGAGACAAAATAGGGGGTGGTGTATGGCATCTAAAAATATGACATGTTTTTTCTAGGCGTCACAATATCGGATGCGGCACTTCCCACCACCAGTGCCGGGGCCAGCAGCACGGAGGAGTCCACTCCAGGGGTGGATGAGGCGGCGCCACAAGTGCCACCAGGAGGAGCTGAGGGGGATGGCTCAGCAGCGGCTGACGGTGGTAAGTTTTTATACTCCCTACTTATTGACATTTTAGAGTAGGCTCTCAAAGGAGTGTATGATGTACTGTACAGTAGACAGTACACTAGTACAAGTACACTGTACTGTTAAGAACAGTTACTAATTTAGAACTACATTTTTGCCAATCACGGAGAAGACAGTCAACCTTGACTTAGTAATAGCATTAGCTGTGGTAGTTCTCGGGTAAGCAATGGCCCCCTCTATTTAACTTCAACTCAGCTGGGAAACTTTTATCGTGAAGGCAAGTCATATCAGATGATCTTGAGGGATGTGAAGAACGAAAAGGGAAAGAAGGGTGAAAGGAAGGACGAGCGAGTCGTAACATTTATGACTGTAAAGAATGATACGTGTTTTTGAATGCAGGCAGAGGTGGCTGATAGGAAGGAATCAGATGCATGGCTGCTTGAAGCAAGGATGGTTGGAGGAGAAAGAAAAGATGACAGCCTGTGTGGGTGAATCAGAAAATGCATGTGTGGTGTGCATTGCAATATATCATTTGGGTCAAACTCAAATGCAAGTCAAGACGGTGGTTTACCAAATAAAATGAAAAGGGTGTTAGTTGGTTGTTGAGAAAAAGTAAACTTGGTACAAGTTGAGACATTAAGAAGAATGATAGACGTTTACTTTGGAAGCCTGGATGGTATCTTCTTCTTTCTCATAGATAGCAGAGGTGTATGTAGTAGAGCAGACGCTCAGCGGATGAACAGTGTTACTTTGAACAGCATGTCCGTGCCAGAGTAGCAAAGCTGAGGAAATCCAAATACTAGAAGTTGTGATTGTTCAGAAAATGTAAATACTTCCTTGACTAACAGTACAGAAGTATACTTTGCAAGCACAGCATATATTGTGTATGTATTGTATAGTTGACATTATATCAAGTCAAGGCCCTTCCTCCGGCAATTATGGGTACCACACTCACTCCCTATGTTACTAATTTTCTGTCAGCTGTGTCATGGGTGGACTATTGCTGTTGTTCACTCAATTTATCAAAACAAAGCACCTAAAGTCATCCATCATATAAGCAAAGAGCTCATGTGATCAGCTGGATATATGATCAGAAATGAATAATCTTCATTTTCCTTTTGTAGTAGTCAAGGCCCGGGGGGCAGTGCGAAATATAAATTACATTGAGCAGTAGCCCTTGATGTAACCGAGTATGACCAGTGCCACCCCTATAAAAAAGTAAGAGCTTCCTATCCCCACCTGCATATACTGCTTAAAGTAATGCGAGTCTGCGTCATCATGGCTTGTGTCTGTTTTTCTTGGGTGCAAGCTGAGTGAGCTGGCATTATGCTGGCTCCCACAAGTTCACGTACAAGTAATTTCCTTTGCAAAACAAGAGAAAAAAGAAGAAGACTGGTGTAGTCTCTGACTCTCTGACTATGTAGTAGTGAGTCCATAGTGCTGCTAGTAGAATTCCTGAAACTCCCACTAATGTCACAGGCCTACAAAGACTGCGGAAAGATACATGCCAAAATGTTATACTGTGCTTGCAAGTTGCTAGTGTTACTGTGAGACAACGTTCTGTTGAATTATTTTGACTTAATGTTAAAGACTATTGGCTACAGTATTTTTCTTTCTTTCTTCATATAGATGCTCCAAAAAAGCTCACCCGCAAGGAGATGGCTGTCCGGGCCAGGGCACGTAAGCTGGAGGCCATTTGCGTTGAATATCGGCGGCTGTGGGCTCGGAAGCAGGAGGGGACGGCAACTACTGCATCCTCCTCCAGTGCCCCCGGGTCCACCAGCCAGCAGCCTCCAGCGAAACGGCGCCGTGGCCCGACAGCCTCCCGCCGCCTATGCACAGCAGCAAAAACAACAGCTGCCCCCCCCAGAGCCTGGATGGCACGTCTGCGCCACCTCCAAAAGCGAGTGGACTTCCTGGAGCAATTGGCAGAGAAGAAAAAGTGCCAGCTTCGGGACCTCCGCAAAGAGGTGCGGGACCTGTCCACAGGAGGACACCGCCGGAGGAAGTGACTTTCCCTTGCCCCTTTTTCAAAGCCTGTTGGGGGGGGGTGGGAATTGGGCGTTGGGGAAAGGGACTTGAAGGACATTTGGACATTGGTTGGGGTTAGGTAGGGGGGTGGGTTGGGTTAGTTTATTTTTGTTAGGGGAAATATATTCATTTATTTTACATACTTAAACATAGTATACGCATTCATATTATTTTGTGTGGTGGTGGGTGGGGGTTACTGTATGTTTGCTTTCTTCAAACTTACCAGCATTAATTATCTAAACGACCAAACATGTACAAAAGTGCCACTAACAGAATTAGTGAATTTCAATTGCCCTACTAGTACTTTACTAGTACTACTGTGACACTGTCAGTCTCTCCTCTCCTCCGAGTCCTAGCCCATTATTCTACCTCCCCAAAATGCTTATCTTACCTGTGATTCGTGTTTGAGAATAGGGCTAGGCACAGGGCTGGCTGCATGGCAAATGGCGATTAAGGTTGGGGTGTTGACTTGAATCCTGGATTGTTGAAATATCATAGTTGTGCTGGTAGTAGTAGTGGTACACACTGGCAGTAGCAGCATATGAAAAAAAGGAAATGAAACATTGAGTGGCCTGAGCGTAGCATTAGAAACAGTATGATAGATAGTACGGTAGAGAACAGTGCCCTAAATTGTAGCCTAAGCAGTGCTAAAGTATTCAAAAGATAACTAAGTACTAGTTGCGTGGAGTATGGCTACTATAATAAATAGTATTAAGGCAAAGGACAAAGCAACGTAAGCATTAAGCATTCGATTCGTCACGTGTAGGAGGAGGATGTTGTTGATGATCAATCCACGATGGCGCACATTAAGTTTTGATTATAATGATTTTTCTGTTGCTTTGACCTTATCCTCCCCAGCAAGTGTGTGGAATTTATTGTTGTCATTTAGTCACACCTCAATGAAAAACCACACAGCCCGGGGGAAGAGGGTTAGGGTTTGAAAATTGGATGGGAATGGGGGTTGTTGGGAAAGTTTTGTGGAGAGAGGAAAAGAAAACACTGCATGGTCAAACAACAAATGAAGAAAAACAAATCTTTGGATTCGAAGATATCCATAAATCTTTTAAGGGACATAAAGGAAGTGTACTATTGCATGCATGAAGTTGTTTGCTAAATGGATGGTTAGGTTACTGAAAAGTAGTACTTACTACAACTTACTAGTAACTATGAAGAAACAATTTGACAGTACAGGGCTACAGTAATAATTATAATTACGCAATTTCACTTGCCTCTCTGCCCTTAGAGAAAATAAACACTTAAACCTATTAGTACATTAAATTAGTTTTAAAAATAGCAAAGAAACTTATCAAATAGCTGGAGGGATGAATTTGAAGCAGAGAGCAAACTAACACACAGAGTCACACTCGTAGAAGTTCAAGTTCACAACAATAACACTTAAAATATAAGGAGAAGTTAAGAGGATACTGTAACTGTATGTTGTAGTTGTCCTGTTGAATTTGTGAAGTTGCATGCATCCAGCCATTCCTCTTATTCGCGGTACTCCTCCATTCCATCTGATGCTCCGTTGATCAATCTTGGTGACCAGACACACTGTCCACTGCCTGCCTGATGCGGAATTGCGGATCGCTAATGGTAAGCCTGAGTTAATCGTTTGTTCCATGGCACAGGCCTGTAATTGTTGGTGGAAAAACAGGAAGTGATATTAAAACACCACGGTGAAAAAAATATAAGGAACGCTGTGTAGTGCAAAAATTACACTTTCAGTTTCAGAGGTGACAGTATTACATATAATCATAATTTTGAAAGTGCATACTCTGAGTCTCCTTTTCAAGGATAGTAATTAGTAACTATGGGCGATTTTTGCGGATCGTGCCAAAATACTTTCTGCAACTAGGCCCAAACCCCCTTTTCGACCATGGCTTTTCTTCAAACCACTTGCAATCAAAATTAGACCTTCCCAGCAGTGTTCCCAGACCCCTCAACCCACCCCAAAAAATGTAGAACACCCCCAAGCAGCTCCCCAAAAACATGCAATATTGCTAGGCCTCAGTTTAAATCGTGCCAAAACGCTGTCTGCAACTAGGCCCAAACCTCCCTTTTCCACCATGGATTTTCCTCAAACCACTTGCAATCAAAATTAGACCTTCCCAGCAGTGGTCCCAGACCCATAAACCCACCCCCAAAAATCTAGAACACCCCGAAGCAGCCCCAAAAAAGACATGCAATACTGCTACCCCCAAAACATGGCAAATCGCGCCTTGACAAAAAACTGCTGTTTTCAGCACTTCCACTACTTCAATCCTCTTGAAACTTACCAGGACACTTGTTCCAGCAATTCCCAAGAATCTCAGAAAGGCAGAACAAAATCGATCCACTGGAAGGTGTACGACTAGTTTTCACCCAAACACATGCGCCCGCAAAACACCAAAAAAGGCCAAAAAAGGCCAATTCTGGACCAAAAAATGCCAAACCCCCCTAAAACCTTGCCGACATCATTATGAACGAGCCTGCATCAGACCCTGAGCCCTAGACTCAGCGGGAACCCTACCAAATTAAACCCAAAAACCCATGTAAACCGCACTGAACCATAAAACCTAGATTTGCTTTGTAACAGATGTTTGGCCCATGCTTGCGGCAGGACCATGCAGACGGTCAAGGCAGGCACCTCTGAGTGAAGCAACCTGATGTAGCACACCTAGGCTCTTTGTCACAGACAGACAAAGCATATCTAATTGTATGCAGCAAGCCACATAGCCCCAATTTTACATGAACTGCTGTCTGGACTCTGCCTGGCATAACAACACTACACTGCCTCGACCACTCCATACCACGACTAGACAGACATGTAGTTCTGCTGTAGTAGTTGTTGTAGACTAGTTTACCTGTTTGCCACTCACGAATTGGCCATAGTTCTTCCGTAAACCGACACTGATGATCCATCCATCCCAGTGAGTGACTGTAAAGAAAAAAGATATATTATTTAATCAATCATCATGGTATATTGGCAAACAGTAAGTCCAAGGACATTTTGCATATTGGAAAATGCAATGTTGTGGCCCCTGCAGTTGAAGTACAATTTGAATTAAACAAGTTAAAAAAACAGCAGAGTAGACTTGAGTTATATTTAGTGTGTAAAAGATTAAATAATAACAGAAGACATATGATTCAAACAAACAGAAATTGCTTTCATCAGAGCCAGACACCCATTGCGGTCCACTGCATGCCATCTTCTTCTCATTATTCATTACCTGTTCCACTTTTTGTCCGCATCTTCTTCTGAAAGTGAGGGCCCACAGGGCAGCCTCTCCTGTCAATTTCAGAAGTAACTGTCAGCAATCAGCAAGCATGTAGTCAGTAATTCCAGTCACACTTGAGGGGACTCGTCTACGAAGACAAAGTTTCTTTATTCTGCGTAATCCAGCCATCTGCCTTGAGGGAAATGGATAGGGGGAGTCTGGAGGAGGACGATAGAGGGACATGATTGAGTTGTCAACTTGTGAACCTCAGGAATGCAGACTGCGGCACCTTCAAATCAATAAGGAAATAAGATGAAGACAGTGCTACTGATGGACTTGTTGTGATTAGGTAACTAGAGTTTTGTTGTGGTAAAAGTTACAAAACAAAGCAAGACACAGGAATAAAAGTGAATAAGGACGAAAAAAAAGGAAGTCATTTTCAGGCCTCGGTGTCAGGGAAGTGGAGCTCGTACTCAAACTCTATGAATTGAGATGGGAGTAGGTCAGCTAACAGAGAAGAACTTCCGGCACCTAAGTCGGTGTCCTCTTCTTTCTGCATGCATTCACGTATTTTGTAATCTGGTGGTATGAAGTGCTGATTCATCTTGATCTGAGTTAACCTCTCTACATATTTGGGCGAGAGGCGGGTCCTTTTTGAAGTTACAATGGCACCAGCAGCACTGAAAACACATTCAGAAGACACACTTGCGAGTGGGGAAGACAAATAATTTAGAGCCAGGTTGGTGATCAGTCGCCATAGAGGCCTTTTCCCATACCAATACAGCAATGGGTTCTGATTAACAAAGACCTCTGTTGGGTCATCCAGATAGGCCTGCACCATCGACTCATTGTTTTCCACGGTTGCTCCACTTTGCGTACCATCTGTGGCCTTTGCATCACTGGAACGAGCAAACCACTCCGCTTCCGACAATATTATGGCTGGGCCTGGTGCAGGGGAGGATGATGATACGGTTGCTGGTGTTGTTAACGGCTGTGAGGGAAAGTGACTCCCTTCGGCCACAGATTCAGAAGTGGAATTTGACGCTGGATGGCCTGCTGATTCAGTAGTACTTCTGGCGGCTCCTTCAATTTTCTGCCGCTCTTCTTCGAACTGAGTGGCTGACAGAGCTAGCCAATGTTTGTACTTTGAAACATCTGCTTCATCAAAAGGAATTAATGCTTTGCTGGCCACTGCCTTTTTGTACTGTGGATCCAGAATAGTGGCACAAATGTAATGTTGTTCTGTATGTATGTTTTTAAGCCTTTCATTGGCAACTAGGCGGCTTAATAACCTCTCCGCCAACTGATATGCGTCTTGCTTTTCAGCATCATCTCAGAACGTTGAAGACACCGCCTTCAGTTGGTGCTCTAGCATGCTCAACAATGGGATAGCTTTGCCCAAAGAACAGTCCTCCCTGCTGACTTCACGCGTGAAGACCTCAAAAGGACGAAGCATGTCTGTCAGGCTTGCAACTAGCTTCCATTCCTCCAACTCTAGCCTCATGTCTTTCATAGTAGAACCCAGCTCATAGACATACTCATTGATTTCCCCCCACTGCTCAGACAGACGCTCAAGCATGTAGAAGGTTGAGTTCCAATGTGTTGCCCCCTCCTGGATGAGTCCTTTGACTGGCAGTCTACGTTCATGTTGCATGCTCTTCAGCTTCTTCCGGGCCTTAAAAGAATGGCTGAAATGTGTGCAGATTCTTCGGCAGGTGGTCAGTAACTTGCTGACTGTGATTTCTTTTTTCAAGAAATCTTGCACAACAATGTTAATACTGTGCGCCAAACACAGTACTCGGAAATAGCCACCTTGATGCATGGCCTTAACTATATTACTGCCATTATCCGTGGAAACATAACCAATCATGCGGTTTCTTGGATGCAGCCATTCATAGACCTTCCTGTCAAACTCCTCCAAAAGGTTAGGTGCAGTATCAGATTTCTCCATGGCAAACATGGCTACTGTTGCATGTTTCCGAGTAGCTTGAAAAACTGTGTCCGTGTCAACACCTGCTTTTAACTTGTCTTTAACCCCTGCAAAAGAGACCCAGTGTGCAGTGATGCACATGTAATCAAGGGCTTGCCAACTGGTCCACATGTCTGTTGTCAGGTGGATAGTGTGAACAGCACTCTTCTGAATAGCTGCGCCAATCACCTCCAGCACATCTTGATGTAGTGCTGGAACAGCAACTCTGGCAAAATAGGACCGCTAGGAACCTTCCATTTAGGGCAGACTGTTGACACAAATTCTAGAAAACCCACCCCTTCCATGAAAGAAAAAGGGAGAAGGTCCAGCGCTAGCATTTTAGCCAGCTATGCGTTATACAGACGTGCCGTTGGGTGGTTGCGTTCAAATGGCGCACCCGACCAAAACATGCTTCTAATGGTGGGCTGGACCGTTTTACGTGATGATGATGATGCAGACTTCTTCAAACCAGTTAGGCTCATTGATGTACTTTTTCGCATTGGTGTCTCTCCCAGACTCTTAGTGTGTCTCATAGATGTTTCTGGGGTAGAGGGCGAGGGCGCTACCACTGCAGTGCTGCTGCCAGGGGTTCTGGGTGTACCAGAAAAAATGTCTGTCTCTTCTTCACTTCCCCCCTGCACGATCAGCCCCTCGTCATCATCAGATGCAATATGAATGGATACATTTGGATTTGTTGTATGTGTGGTTTCCCTTTCCCAGATTTTGCTCATGTGCGCCTCCTAAATAATAGTGTGGTGTTTTTGGAGATGACCTCTCTGGCCTCCGGTACCATAGTTGGTACCAAGCTTACCCCGACTAACTACAGCTTTACAAATCGAGCAAACAACCATGTTTTCCGCCTTTTTGCTAACACTAAAAAAGTCCCAAACTGGGGACTGGAGATGTCTGCTGGTGGTGGAGGTGCTACTTTCAATGCCAGATGAAGTGGAGATAGGTGTGGCGGAATTTGACTCTGTTGTGCACTTACAGCACCACTACCTGAGGTAATGGGGGTCGAGCTGGATGGTGGTCCCTGCCGGACCTTCTGACGAGAAAATATGGAAGCTGTAGGTCGTGTTGGTGTAGTAGTTAACTGCATTGGTGGTGGTACCAGTGCCCCGCCGCCCACATCCCGCTCAGCAGCATTTCGGGATAGGGCCAAAATGTCTTGCTGCATGCCCGCTGGGGCTGGAGTGACGACTGTGAAGACTGGGTCGTCGTCAGACTGTCCTTCAGCAGCAGAATACAACACTTCTTGTTCGTCGTCATCACCCATAAGTCGAAGCCTTGCGGGAACCTCCCTTTTAGGCTTAGCTACCTTTGTCGGCTCATGGCGTGCCTCATTCTCAGACTGCATTGGTGGGTTCCAATCAACATCAAGATCATCAGAAGAAAGGGGGCTTGAAGAAGAACTTGTAGTAGACCTCCTTGACCTTTTTCTTGCTGGGGATCTGGAAGACAATGGATCACCATCAGGAGGAGTGGCTTCCTCGGATGATACCTCCGCTTCAATCTCGATTTCCTGATGTGCCCCTACTTCTGGAGGAACAAGCATTGTGGGCAGTTGTGCCGCTCCATGTGCCTCTAGTTGCGCCTCTCCATGCACCTCTCCATGCGCCTCTCCATGCGCCTCTCCTTGTGCCTCTCCTTGCGCCTCTCCTTGCGCATGTATTTGCGCCTCTCCTTGCGCATGTACTTGCGCCTCTCCTTGCGCATGTGCTTGCGCCTCTCCTTGCGCATGTACTTGCGCCTCTCCTTGCGCATGTACTTGCGCCTCTCCTTGCCCATGTACTTGCGCTTGTACTAGTTGCAACTGTGGTTGTCGTTGCGGCTGTGGTTGTTGAACACTCTTCAGCTGAGTTACACCCGGCGTTGATTGGATGCTACTATCTTGCGATGAGCCAACATCACTGGTCGATGGTGATTGAACAATTAAAGTGGCTGCCTCTGCAACACTCATGTGCTTGGACCTAACTCGGTGTGGTGGCACTGAGCCCAATGAAGCGGAGGTGCTGCTCCCAGCTTGGTCCCCGGCGGATATCGCTGCTGCTGCAGGCGTAGTTTTTTTTTCCCCAAAAAAGATGTCTGTGGGCACACCAGTCTCCTTGGTAGGTGGTGCCACTTGCTTCTTCTGCTCCTTCTTACTGGCAGTGGCAGTGGCAACTTTTATCGTAGAGGTGCTACGGTGCTACGGTCACCTTTCTTTGAGCCCATCTTCTTCAGATGTCAGAACAGCAGGCCGCAGTTGCACGAGTTGCAGAGTTGTCTGTGGCCACACGTGACGTCACGTGACATTGTGCTGCACACACCGCTGCAGGACTTCTTCCTGGCACTGGTGGTTCTCTTGTGCACCACAATCCAATGCCATCCATGCCCTCAATGATGTATAAATTCAAGACACCCCACAGAAAGACTAGGTCCATGGACCACTGAGTACCCCTGGGCATAATGGATGAAAGCAAGGCAAACCGGGTGCAGGCCTGAGCACACTGCCTGGCTTCAAAATGGCCCCTTGACCCCGACCCACATGGCCAGGCCCTGCCTGGACCAGGCCTCAAAATGGCCCCCACCCACATGGCCAGGCCCCAACACCACCCCAAAAAGTCAAAAAACCCACAAAAAACCACAATTCAATGCCATCCATGCCCTCAATGATGTTTAAATTCAAGACACCCCACCGAAAGACTAGGTCCATGGACCACTGAGTACCCCTGGGCATAATGGATGAAAGCAAGGCAAACTGGGTGCAGGCCTGAGCACACTGCCTGGCTTCAGAATTGCCCCTTGGCCCCCACCCACATGGCCAGGCCCTGCCTGGACCAGGCCTCAAAATGGCCACCACCCACATGGCCAGGCCCCAACACCAACCTAAAAAGTCAAAAAACACTCAAAAATCACCCCAATCCAATGGCATCCATGCACTCAATGATGTTTAAAATCAAGAGAACACACAGAAAGACTAGGTCCATGCACCACTCACTACCCCTGGGCATAATGGATGAAAGCAGGGCAGACTGAGTGCAGGCCTATGGCACAAAGCACACTGCCTGGCTTCAAAATGGCCCCTTGACCCCCACCACATGGCCAGGCCCTGCCTGGACCAGGGCCCAAGATGGCCCCCACCCACCTGGGCAGGCCCCAACACCACCCCAAAAAGTCAAAAAACACACAAAAATCACCACAATCCAATGCCATCCATGCCCTCAATGATGTTTAAATTCAAGACTCCCCACAGAAAAACTTGGTACATGCACCACTCACTACCCCTGTGCCAACTGGCTAGTGAGGCTTTACAGGCACCCCAATTTTTTTTAAAAAAATCCACATATAACAGTGAGCTAAAATTCCATGACATAAATAAGATTTAAGTTAAAAAAAACTCACAGAAACAGTTGTATAATGCACCAATGCCTAACCCTGGGCCTACTGGATACTGTGGCTACCCACAATATATTTTTTTTAAAGTTGTGAAAAAGTTTTAAAATTGTAGTTGCAGCAACTGCAATGCCCCAAACAAACAACGCCAACTTACTTGTAAAATCTCAAATCCAAAAGTGATTCAAACTCCAAAGTCCAAAAAGTCCTCAAATACAAATATCCAGCAGCAGCCACAAAAAGTAATCCTTCCAGCTCCAGATCCAAATCAAAAGTGACCAGGACATGGACAAAGCATTGGGAGGAGCCTGAAGTTGGAGACTCTGGGGCACTTCCTTCCTCCCACCCCCCACCCCCCAAAATGGACTCCTTGCACCAAAAAGTGCAGCCAAATGTCAATCTGAGGAGTTATTCTGATCAAAATCAACATTTTCAGAAGGTGTATGCTGCCTGCGGTGGATTTCTTGTGCAGAAATGCAATTTTTGCAAGTTCGGAAAGCAAGCTGTTCAAATCTCCCGCCAGAAGTCAGCTGCGCGCCGCATCTACATGTTCGCAATTGTTTACTCCCGCGATGCGTGATCGCGGGCCCTTATGACGTACTCGCGTTGTCAAACTCTCGCTGTGCAAGATGGCGGGCCGCGATGACGTAATCGCGGTCGAAAAACTCTCGCACGATCACGCAGCAAGATCCAAAAAACAACTCGGTGAACACAGAATCACGGTAAGTCAATGCCGCGCGCGATATTGTAACTAAGCAAAAAAATCCACCAGCTTGCGAATTTACGGATTTTTGGGCAAATTCGCGGGATTCGCGGACCTCGAAATTGCCAAAAATCCGCAAATTCCGCGAACGGAACGGATTTTACGCCCAAACTTAGCGTTGACCTGCTTTGACATGGAGAGGGAGGAGTCGAGGATGAATCCTAGGTTGCGTGCGTGGTCCGTGGGTGTCGGGGTTGCTCCCAGTGTGGTCGGCCACCAGGAGTCGCCCCACGAGGAGGGCGTGGTGCCGAGGATGAGGACTTCCGTCTTGTCCGAGTTCAGTTTCAGGCGGCTGTTCCTAATCCCATCGGCGACGGCCTTCATTTCCTTGTGGAGGTTGGTTTTGGCGGTGTGCGGGTCCTTGGTGAGGGAGAGGATTATCTGGGTGTCATTGGTGTATGAGATGATGTTCAGGTTGTGCTGGTGGGCCACTTGTGCGAGGGGGGCCATGTAGACATTGAACAGGGTCGGGCTGAGGGATGAGCCCTGGATTACGCCGCAGATTATGTCGGTGGCTTCGGATCGGAAGGGCGGGAGGCGGACTTGCTGGGTTCTGCCAGAGAGGAAGGACGTGCTCCAGTCCAGGGCCTTCTTCTGAATTCCGGCTTCTTGGAGGAGTGTTCTTAGTGTGCGGTGGCAGACTTTATCGAAGGCGGATGATAGGTCCAGAAGGATGAGAACTGACGTTTCGCCGTTGTCTAGTTGGCGCCTGATGTCGTCTGTGGCGGTGATGAGGGCTGTCTCGGTGCTGTGGTTTCGTCTGAATGCGGACTGGGATGGTTCTAGGATGTTGTTGTTCTCGAGGTGGCAGGTCAGCTTGATGTTGGCCATCTTCTCGATGACTTTCGCCGGGAATGAGAGCAGGGAGATGGGCCGGAGGTTCTTGAGGTCTTTGGGGTCCGCCTTTGGCTTCTTGAGGAGGGCGTTGATTTTGGCGTGCTTCCAGCTTTCCGGGAATGTTGCTGTGTCGAAGGAGATGTTGATGACCTTCTGTAGTTGGGGTGCGATGGATGCGTCGGCTTTGTTGAAGACGTAGTGTGGGCACGGATCTGACGGAGATCCTGAGTGGATGGAGTTCATTACCTTGCGTGTTTCGTCGTTGTTGATGTGGACCAAGAGGTCAGCTGGTTGGTGCATGTGGCGTTTGGGGTGGGGACTGTTGTGGTCGGGGCGGGTGCAGTGTTGAAGCTGTTGTGGATGTTGCCAATCTTGCGATGGAAGAAGGTGGCCAGTGTGTCGCACAGATCTTGCGAGGACGGGATGTCGTTGGTGTTGGTGCTGGGGTTGGAGAGTTCCTTCACTATGTTGAAAAGCTCTTTGCTGTTGTGTGCGTTGAAGTCCAGGTGGGCTTGGAAGGAAGATCTCGTGGCTGTTCTGATGAGGTGGTGATGTCTGCGGATGGCGTCCTTGTGGGCTGCGTGGCTGTCTAGTGTGTGGTCGTGGAGCCATTTCTTCTCCAGTTTCCGGCATGTGCGTTTGGAGGTCTGGAGCTCTTGGTGAACCAGGTGGCTTCCTTGCTGGGGTGGTTGGTGAAAGGTTTCTTGAGAGGGGCGAGGGTGTTGGCGCAGTCGTCAATAAACTGTCTGAAGTTACGGGCGGCGGTGTCTGTGTCGGTGGTGTCGGTGGGCGGGTTCGTGGCGAGGGTAGAGGTCAGCTGGTCTTCGGTGATCTTGCTCCAGCATCGGCGAGGCAGCTGTTGGGTGCGGTGGTGCGTGGTTGGTTTCATGAAGGTGAAGTGGATGCAGCGGTAGACGGTCCAGTGGAGTTCGGTGGCGTGGTTGAAGGTGATGTGGGTGCTTGTGGAGAAGACGAGGTCGAGCGTGTGGCCAGTGTGTGGGTTCGGTGACGAGTTGCCAGAGGCCGAGGTTGGCGAGGTTGTCGATCAGGGTGGCGGAGTTGGCGTTGTTGTTGTTCTCGAGGTGGAAGTTCAGCTCCCCGAGGAGGATGTAGTCCGTGGAGGCGAGTGCGTGGGTGCTGACGAGGTCAGCGATGGAGTCACTGAAGAGGGCCCGAGGTCCGGGAGGTCTGTAGACGAGTGTTCCTCTGATGATGGTATTGGGGTCGGTGTGGATCCAGAAGTGCAGTTGTTCGGCGGTGTTGAGGGTGTCGTCTGCGTGGGTGGCGACCTTGAGGGTAGATTTGTGGACGATGGCTATTCCTCCTCCGGTTCCGTTGGTGCAGTCTCTGCGAGAGATCTTGTAGCCGTCCGGGATGGCTATGGCGATGTCAGATGCCAAGGAGTCGTTCCACCAGGTCTCAGTCAGGAAGGCAACGTCTGGGGCGGAGGTGTCGAGCAGGTCCCAGAGCTCAACAGCATGTTTGCGTGCGGTGTGGGTGTTGAGGAGTATGCAGTGGAGGTGGTTGGGTCCGGTTCTTGGGGGTTTGGTGGTCGTGTTGCATGAGAAGTTGCAGGTGTGGCAGGAGAAGGGTCCGTGGGTGCTTTTGGGGGTGGCTTGGAAGCAGCTGTGGTCTCGGCTGATGTTGAGAGCGTGGAGGGTGTTGGCATCATATCGGAGTCTGGCGTGGTCCGGGGTCCAGGGATTCTGGCACTGGGCGCGGTCCAGGGGCTGATGGGCGCAGATGGGCTTGCCTTGGGCGCGCCTTCATCGCGCCAGCAGCGCAGCCGCCCCATATAAGGCGGGGAGGGAGGGAGGAGCAGCGTGGAGGCGAGAGCGGGGCGGCGAGGGGGTGTGGCCACAGGGGGCAGCAGCAGGAAGGGGGGTACAGAAAACCAAAAGGGGAGGAGGGGGGACGCGCTGGTCGGGAAAATAAAGAAATGACGGTTGACAAGTTACAAAGAATGCGAAGTATGAGGGGAAAATAAAACACAATAAGTACAAACCAGTATCAAGCGGCGATCAGCGACAGAAGGGCACAGCGTGAGCAAACACGCGATCGGCTCGGTGGCGGGCTGAGGATCAGTTGGAGCTGTTTGGCAGCAGGGGGGTGACCTAGCCTGCAAGCATCATACTAAGTTCTTATGCTCAACGTTAATGTTAATCATGTTTGGCAAAGCTGTTATGATATTAGCTGCAATGTTAAATTCCAATTAATAACTCATATAGAGTTGTAAAAGACTATCAGGTAGATGCAGCAAGCATTTTTGCGAGCGCAAACGGTGCGAATCGCAAACTTCGGCCGCTTACGCCCGCAAAAATGGCATTTGAGATGCATTAAGGGATCATGCACTCGCAATTTAAGAATTCGCAAATAATTGCGAGTTCTCCAATTGCGATTGCATTTAAGGAATCGCAATTTGCGATTCCTCAAATGCAATATATGAACCATTCCAAGATTGCGAATTCGCAATCTGAGGCCGCTATTTACCGCGAAGTCAAACTACGTGGTAAATAGCAAACACTTAGAAATATGCACTTTAGCGCATTTTTCTAAGTTGTATATTACGCACACACATGTCCTTGGGACATGTGTGTGCGCAACACCAGTGAACATTACCATTTCAGGGGTGCAACACGGTGTCCTTTGGACACCCTGGCACCCTTGAAATTGCGGCACATTTGCGATTCGCTAATTGCTAATCGCAAATAAGGAATGACTCCCCATTCATAAGCCATTCCTTATTTGCGATTAGCAAATAAGGAATCAGTAGGAATCGCAAATAACATTGCGATTCCTACATGCATCCCATTTTGCAAAACTTTAATAGCAATCCTTAAAATTCGCTATTAAGGACTCGCGAAACATGACTTTGATGAATCTGGGGGTTAATTTATTAATCACTATCATGCGCGCTTTTGATTGTTTGTATTGGTACATTTGTTTGATTTTATATCCTTTGTAAGATGGCGCCCGCAGGCTGTGTGAGTAACAGTCCGTCAACTATGTTCATGTAAATTTTGTACCGGAAATGATTGCATTCAAGTATCATAAGTATGGCGCTTACCTGTCTGTGTATACAGTGGGAAGAGGCGCAAAGCCGTAACGTGTCCTGTTCGCTTTCTCTGTAAAATAAAATAACCGAGTTCATCCCCTATATGAGTGCGGTCTCTTCACTTCCCCTGGGTTGTGAGGTTTGGACACACACACACACACACACACACACACAGATATATAGTTTAATCTAGTTGTTGGCATGCTTATACAAGACTGAAATTGGCCTATCTGTCTCTCTCTATCTATATTCATACATCTAGACTGACAATGAGAGAACAGATAGATAGGTGAATATATCTACATTTACATATGTATATATTCAATGGAAAATTCACCGGTTATGGGTAAGTTATAGTTAGTAAACTTTATTTATTCTCTCTATACAACCCCAACTTAAACTATACAAACATTAGAAATTCTAAAGTTATATTTGTAACTTAAATGTATATTATACACACCTCCTTCAATTTAATATAAACTGCGTCCTCCATACACATTCTTGTCAGCTTACACTCCACACTAAATGAACTATATATCCGCCCTTCTCCATGCATTCATTAAACCTTTGCAGATTACATTACTTATGGCATTTGAAATTATAGCATTGATAACAATACTTATGACATCTGAAATGACACTATTTCAGTGAACACACTGCATGGCAAAGTGGTGAGTTATAGTTAATATAGTAATGTAATATGATCAGTGAGTTAACAAGACTTTGTACGGAGGTGTGTGACAAATTAAATTGAAGGTGGTGCGTATTTTATACATTTAGGTTATAACTATAACTTTAGTAGTAATAGGTAGGGATATGATTTATATTTTTGCACATATTTTTCAAGCACTTTACGGAGAACCGTACTTTTTTTGATTATTAGGTAATTTATAGGTCTTATTGCGGTACTTCATAGATTTTTTTGTAAAGAATTAAATATATAAAAATTGAAAATGCACTGTAGTATACTATATTTGTAAAATATGGTGTAGGCCAGTGTATTGTTAATTTTTTAACATATTTATTATTTTAATTTTTTTAAGGCAGGAAGTACATGTAACATTTCTGCTAAATACTAGCTGTTGTTCTCCGTCAATTTTATGAATTATAAATAGGAGGCCTAAAACATAGTCAAATAGGTCCTAATTCACATCTTTTGATGTACATTTTTTTTCAGGTTTAAGGACCCACATAATTTCACCCATTTCCTAGTTTTAGCTTGTCATTTTTAGTTTTTAGTCATATGAAATTTAAAAACCTTTTTTACAAACTTTTAGACATATGCCATTAGAGATGGTTTTCAGTAGAACATACCAATGTTTAGAGAAATTATACCAAAAACCTTATATACATAGGTTCCAGTAAAATGCTTTAGTAAGGAAAGAGAACCAAGAATAAGTGTTTTTCTTGGTAGTTTGAGGCACTTTATAGAGCTATGCACCATGCACTATAATAGGAAACAGAACCAAGAGCAAGTGTTTTCCTTGGTGGTTTGAGGCATTTTGTAGAGCCATGTACCATGCACTTTATTCAGGATGCTTTATGCTAGCATGTGTCATTTTATGAGCAGTAATTTGCACTATGAAGTAGACTTCCTCTCTATTCAGAATATTATAGAAGGATTATTAAAGAACTAGCAGTTATATCTGCATTTGAGATTAAACATGCATGGTCCACTTTTGATTCATGCTAAGCATGTGGTTGACATCAACTATATATAGTTTATCAAGAGCTCGAACCAACTTGTTTATCTGTGCATTAGAATAAGTGATTAATATAGGAGTACACCAATATGGTGTGTTAAGCATTGCAAATCTACTGTTATTCTATATATATGAACAAGTGATCATTTTGTGCTTAATATATATTTAGTATATCCAGGGAAGAGTATTAATCAATATGTAGATTGATAACACCGCTAGTCGCAGATCAGTCACTTTTAGTTTGGAGGTTGAGATGGATACTTTATCCTCAAAAGGATTCATACACTCATACATCAATCTTTTTATTAAGGAGGTGGATACTTTATCCCCAAAAAGCTTTCCTCTAAAGGATAAATGAAGGGGCCCCTCTGTCCCAGCTGTAGATATATATATATATATATATATATGCAATCATGCCGGAGGACAGGCTTTTCTGAAAGGCAAACTGCAGTAAGTGAGCACTGCGCCGAACTTTAATTCACATGACGGTGTGGAGAACATTTCTGTACTTACCCCGATGCTTGTCTAAAGAAAACATTAAGAACTGCAAAGAATAACGTAACTGAATTACTATGCATTGTGGGACATGTATTTTGAATTTGCCAGTCATGTGATCGGAAGTATATAAAAAAGCATGCTGTAAATGCACTGGGCTAATGAGATTTGTTTGCACCTGTGATCAAGGCTGATAGAGACGCTGAAACTCGTAAGGACTATGGAAACTTTGCGTGGCTATGCCTGTGATTAAAAGCCATGACTCCGGTATTGGGCCTCAATCTGTGCTTTTCTTTGTGAAATTTGATGGACTGCTCCGTGCCCGTTTTAAAAATGAGGTCGCCTTGAAGGGTTGGAGGCTCCTGTCCTCGGAGAACCTTTTGTTTCATGTTTATGGGGAGCATGACCCACTCATGTTCACTTGCCCACGAGAGGAGATGCTACATCGCGAAATAGTGAACATGCTGGAAGGGATTTGGAGAGGAATTTACTACCTCTGCAATCATGCCGGAGGACAGGCTTTTCTGAAAGGCAAATTGCAGTAAGTGAGCACTGCGCTGAACTTTAATTCACATGACGGTGTGGAGAACATTTCTGTACTTACCCCGATGGTTGTCTAAAGAATACATTAAGAACTGCAAAGAATAACGTAACTGAATTACTATGCATTGTGGGACATGTATTTTGAATTTACCAGTCATGTGATCGGAAGTATATAAAAAAGCTCGCTGTAAATGAACTGGGCTAATGAGATTTGTTTCCACCTGTGATCAAGGCTGATAGAGACGCCGAAACGCGTAAGGACTATGGAAACTTTGCGTGGCTATGACTGTGATTAAAAGCCATGACTCCAGTATTGGGCCTCAATCTGTGCTTTCTTTGTGAAATTTGACGGGCTGCTCCGTGCCCGTTTTAAAAATGAGGTCGGCCTGAAGGGTTGGAGGCTCCTGTCCACGGAGAACCTTTTGTTTCATATATATATATATATACATATATATATACATGTATATATATTACCGACTGGCGGTCGCCAGTAGGTAGTTATAGTTAGGACCTAGTTTCCAAAGGAAATCCGCAACATTCTATTTGGAATAACTTTGGCGCCGGTGGACGAATCCTAGCGGAATTCTCCAAGAAGGTGGCCTGTTCCGCTGCACTCCTTCCCTGAAAGTTTGGGGTTGATTCGCCGAGAAATAAGGGGGGTCCCAAAACGTGTTTTCCCCATGCAATTTTCCATAGGACTTTTAGCCAGGGCTACAGCCCGAACATCTGAACGGAATTACACCAAATTTGGCAAAAAAGTAGAGTTTGGTTCGCAGATTACCCTTTTTGTTAAATGGTGTGAATCCGTTCAGTAGTTCATGAGAAAATCAAAAGTAAAATCATAGATATATCTAGAGGCGCTTACCGTATGCGTACAGTAAGAGTACGGTCAAGCGTACCATTACGAGCACGAGCTGCATGCTCATTGGCTGTCAACTGTCTGTCAACACTCCAAACCAGGAAGTGTTGGCAGCCATCTTGTGCCTTGCACAAGAAAGCAGTGAAACAAGTGCGCAAAACACGCAAAGGGGGCAGGGAAGAAACACCTCGACCCCCTAGGCCTGCTCAGGGGTCACACAACCAAGGTAAAAGGTTATATTACGCTGAGAGGAGGTCTGCCACTCGTTCACAAGGATGATGTCATTAGTGGTGTCATTTGAGATGCCATTAGTGATGTCATGAGTGATGTCACTGACCATGTCATATGTGATGTAATATGTGACGTCATCAGCAGTGCATTGCGGGCGCGCAAGTTATAGTTAGCAGAACTAACTATAACGGGGGAATTTCAATGGTTTTGTATGAGTGAAATGTCCAGCTAACTATAACATGTTTGAAACCTATGGTTTTTTCAGTGAATTTCTAAGGTTT
This sequence comes from Lissotriton helveticus, assembly GCF_964261635.1. Lineage (NCBI taxonomy): Eukaryota > Metazoa > Chordata > Amphibia > Caudata > Salamandridae > Lissotriton > Lissotriton helveticus. The sequence continues at coordinate 231,517,955 of NC_136067.1, read as the reverse complement.
TTTAAATGCTAATTCCTAACTATAACGTGGCTGAAACCTATGTTTTCTTCAGTGAATATATATATATATAGGTTGCACTAAATAAAGACTAGCAAAATTACCTGCCTGGGTCCGATTTGTCTTTTGTGTCCAGTGGATGGTATGCGGACGGAGTTCCTGTCATATATATATATATATATATATATATATATATTCACTGAAAAAACCATAGGTTATAGACCATATATAGTTAGGAATTAGCATTTACACAACCTTGAAAATTCACTGAAAAAACCATAGGTTATAGACCATATATAGTTAGGAATTAGCATTTAAAAAACCTTATTTTACTCACACAAAACCATTGAAATTCCATATATAGTTAGTTGCACTAACTATATATCGCGCACCCGCAATCCACTGCTGATCATGTCACATATTACATCATTCATGACATGGTCAGTGACATCACTGATGACATCACTGATGACATCTCAAATGACATCACTGATGAGATCACTGATGACGTCATCCAGTGACTGTGTGTTTCTGTAAAGTTTAAATATGTTTTACATATTGAAGAATGAGTAGATGTATAAGTGTCTGGACGAAGGATTTAGTAGGTGCATGACTGAATGTATGAGTGAGTGATTAAATGTGTCTCACTGAGTGCATGGGTTAGTGACTAAACTGTCTTAATTTGTGCATCATTATGTCTGTTGTTCTGTAAACTGCTGCATGTGTTGATCAGTAGCTATATGATTAACTATATGGGTTATTGATTGATTGTCCAAGTATTTGTATGGGAGACTGAGTGTGTGTGTGGCTGGCTGGGAGGTGTGTGACTCTGTGCAGATCAATGTGTACTTGTATCAATGATTGTATAAGAAAGTAAGTATGTGTTAGTATATGTTTGAAAATGTAAGGTGCTCTATGTTTAACTGTATAGACAAGAAAATGGAAGTGTGATTGATTCTTTACAGGACTGACTAGGTGTGTGAGTAACTCCATGGATGAGTGGCAGAGTGTGAGTGTCTGTATAGGTGTATGAGTGCACATGATAGTGTTGTAAAGATGAGTGATTGTATGTATGAATGATTGTATGGGTGAATGAGTGAATGTGTGTGTAGACGTAGGAATCAGTGAGTACGTATGTAGTAACTAGTATTGGTGTGTCAATGGTTTCAAAAATTATACTCTGTATTTAACACTGGGTGAAACAGAGGTTATATTAAAATGTGAGGAGATGCATTGTATTGTCACATGAATGATATCATCAGTGATGTGGTCATTGATGTCAAATGAGATGTCATCAGTGATGTCATCAGTGATGTCATTTGAGATGTCATCAGTGATGTCATCAGTGATGTCACTGACCATGTCATGAATGATGTAATATGTGACATGATCAGCAGTGGATTGCGGGTGCGCGATATATAGTTAGTGCAACTAACTATATATGGAATTTCAATGGTTTTGTGTGAGTAAAATAAGGTTTTTTAAATGCTAATTCCTAACTATATATGGTCTATAACCTATGGTTTTTTCAGTGAATTCTCAAGGTTTTGTAAATGCTAATTCCTAACTATATATGGTCTATAACCTATGGTTTTTTCAGTGAATTTCAATGGTTTTTTAATAGCAAATATCATAAGCTGTCGAATGTCAAGTACGTGGTAAGTGAAAACATTTTCGTGTTTATGCACACTGATCTGCTTTGAATGGTGCCCCCCCCCTCATTTCTATTAGGAGTACTCTCTCTTTGCAGATAGTGAAAGGTAGTTAACGCAGGCCTTTGCCCCCGTTGTAATCCGTCGTGCCTGCTTCTCTCTCCATTTGATTGATTGTTATCCAAGTATTTACTGTTTTAGAATTAGTTCTCTTTGGTTCATTCTCTATTTACAAACAAACACAGAGTCGCAATACTCTGTTTAGTCTTTGCAGATAACGAAAAATCGTGTAAAAAAAAAGAAAAGGAATCGAGCAAAATCAGTAGGCCACTAATGGGATCTCTTTTTGACCTCGCTAAAATAGAAACATTAGGAACAACCCCTCATGACAAATACAAAACTAGTGAGATGAGCTGAACTCCACACAATGATGGCTGCAAAACAGCTCGGCTCCGCCACCCACCCCGCCCAAAATAACGATAAAGAGCGGCTGCCATGATTGGTTGCGGAATGGCCACAACGGAGCTACGAAATGGTGCTGCTCTCATGCTAACCCCAGCTTCGGTCTGAAACATCCAGAAACACTGTAGACTACCAATTCGATCAGTTCCGGTAGCGCCCCAATGTAACCCGGTAGAGAAGAACTAGCCCTCCCCTCTTTGACTGATGGTTCTTGTTGCCTGTCCCTTCTGTTGTCATTTAACAGAACTATTTAGCCTGCTGAAAGGGGTTGTGTTTCGACCGCTGGTTGGTGGAGACATTTTGACTATATTCTGGACCTGCGTTGTCGCGTAATGCGTCATATGACGCGCCGCGTTAGCGCATCCGGAAGTCATCCGGGGCGCGCAGCGCGTAACGTAAGCATAACAAGTCATGTGACTTGTTAATAAAACTTTTCATTGGTTCATTTTACTTTTCTTATTCTAATGATGAAAGCCTTGGTCATATCACCTAAAAATTACGCTTTTAATTACTTCCGAACATTATTTTCTCTTAAATATATGTTATAATGTTCCAGGCTAATGTACTTTCCCGGAAATTTTACAACTGTCCTGCAAGTAAAATATATTCTTTTTTCGAGAAAAAGAGCTTTTCTTCGTCCCATGACGGAGCCGTTGAGCAAAAGAGGGTCGACCTGCTGTCTTAGTCGCCGATACGCCTGAATATGAGATTCTTATCGATCACTTCATGTTGCAGGAATAGAAAACACAACAGCCCTTGACCATTTATCTTTACTGCGTTCCTTCGTATTATACCTTTTACCCTTCATGTAATTGGTCTGCTTTATTTCACTTGCCTTTTAATGATTCTAAAACAGTGACTATTATTAAAAACTTTACCAATGTATACACTACTACCATGTTTTCTTTTAAAAACCTTTATTGTGAAAATTTCATTATACAAATACGAGCCTATAACCACGTGGGCCTGCCACGGAGCAAACTGTAATCGTATATGATGAATAGACATTTACACTGTAGAGGAACGTAACGGGCGGGCCATTAGGTTGCAAAAACTAAGGTGTCTAACAGTTACGGAATCGGTGGACGTACATTTTATAATTAAAATACGACAGGGCCAGTTACAATAAAATTATCTAGATATACATTTGCGGGCAAGTACCATGGGTGACGTTAATTCGAATTTTCAACAGTACAGTAATCAATAACACATCAGAACTTAATATCAATAGGGATGTCGAAATATTCAATCAATTCTCGTCCCCGCCCGCCATGTGCTTCAAAACTGCATACGTATCTAGTGATTTCAAGGTTCTGCAACCAGTACACAACAAGGAGTTACGAGTCCCATTTATTCCGGCGCCATTTTGGGCGAGGACGGGCAGGTCCAGGATATAGTCAAAATGTCTCTACCAACCATCGACTATGATGATGTTCATATGCTGTATTTATTAGAGTAACACTCATCTGCCCACATGAAATTAATTTACCACAATCTAAACATGTCATTTTAATCTTTCCAAAGTTCTTCTAAATATTTGGGACCGTTTCCCTTGCCTCTGAAGCTCTCAGTGCCACTTCTTTGATGAATGTACTAGCAGGTCAGGGGTTCTCCTCCAAATCTCTCTTTTATGCAGCACTATAATTAATTGGTGCCACCTCTCCATATGACGATGCATGGTATAGTTACCACAACTATATTTTTTTTCGGTTCCTCTGGAGAGTTCATCGTGGCAGATGAAGCGTGTAACATACCGGGCATTTACCTTTTTTTGCATGTACAGGAAAGGAAAAAAAAAATCGAGCGTCCGAGTTCTAAGGTGTCCCAGGGCCATTTTAGTGGACCAGGCCCAAATCCAAAGAACAGGCCGCCATTTTGAGAGTCCTCTTGCAGCCGCCTGTCGCTGTAGCATCAAGAGCAGCCGAAACTCAGCTGAATGGCAACTGAAACGGTAAATGGGCGCCCCACTACATTTCAGCATTGTAGGATGACCACACCAGTACAGCAACTTGCTAGACATCACCTCGGTGCCATCCGGATCTCGGCGCCCCACTGCAGATGAAGTGCCTCTCAACTATGAAACCACCACGGTGACATCCGGATCTTGGCGCGTTGTGCTGCCTTCGGCCTATTCGCACATCGGTCCGCTACTGACGCCATCTCACAGGCTAATGGGGTGACCCACGCCGAGTTTCAGCATTGTAGGATGACCACACCAACTTGCTAGACATCACCTCGGTGCCATCCGAATCTTGGCATCTCAACGCCTAGTGGTATCTTCCATACAGAAAATATTGTTACGCTGCCTTTGGCCCCATTCGCACATCAGTCCGCAACTTAGACATCACCTCGATGCCACCCGGATCTTGGCATCTCAGCGCCTTGTGGTGTCAGTCAGAAAATATTGTTGCGCTGCCTTTGGCCCCATTCGCACATCAGTCCGCTACTGACACCATCTCACAGGCCAATAGGGCGCCCCACGCCGACTTTTACCATTGTACGATGGCCACACCAGTGGCACAACTTGCTAGACATCACCTCGGTGCCATCCGAATCTTGGCATCTCAACGCCTAGTGGTATCTTCCATACAGAAAATCTTGTTACGCTACCTTTGGCCCCATTCGCACATCGGTCCGCAACTTAGACATCACCTCGGTGCCATCCGGATCTTGGCATCTCAGCGCCTTGTGGTGTATTCTCTTCAGAAAATATTGTTGAGCTGCCTTTGGCCCCATTCGCACATCGGTCCGCAACTTACACATCACCTCGGTGCCATCCGGATCTTGGCATCTCAGCGCCTTGTGGTGTCTTCTACTCCGAAAATATAGTAGAAAATATTGTTGCGCTGCCTTTGGCCCCATTCACACATCAGTCCGCTACTGACACCATCTCACAGGCCAACAGGGCGCCCCACGCCGACTTTTACCATTGTACGATGGCCACACCAGTGCCACAACTTGCTAGACACCACCTCGGTGCCATCCGGATCTTGGCATCTCAGCGCCTTGTGGTGTCTTCAAATCAGAAAATATTGTTGCGCTGCCTTTGGCCCCATTCGCACATCGGTCCGCTACTGACGCCATCTCACAGGCCAACGGGGCGCCCCACGCCGACTTTCAGCATTGTAGGATGGCCACACCAGTGCGGCAACTTACTAGACACCACCTCGGTGCCATCCGGATCTTGGCGCGTTGTGCTGCCTTCGGCCTATTCGCACATCGGTCCGCTACTGACGCAAACTCACAGGCCAACGGGGCGCCCCACGCCGACTTTCAGCATTGTAGGATTGCCACACCAGTGCGGCAACTTACTAGACACCACCTCGGTGCCATCCGGATCTTGGCGCGTTGTGCTGCCTTCGGCCTATTCGCACATCGGTCCGCTACTGACGCAAACTCACAGGCCAACGGGGCGCCCCACGCCGACTTTCAGCATTGTTGGATGGCCACACCAGTGCGGCAACTTACTAGACACCACCTCGGTGCCATCCGGATCTTGGCGCGTTGTGCTGCCTTCGGCCTATTCGCACATCGGTCCGCTACTGACGCAAACTCACAGGCCAACGGGGCGCCCCACGCCGACTTTCAGCATTGTTGGATAGCCACACCAGTGCGGCAACTTACTAGACACCACCTCGGTGCCATCCGGATCTTGGCGCGTTGTGCTGCCTTCGGCCTATTCGCACATCGGTCCGCTACTGACGCAAACTCACAGGCCAACGGGGCGCCCCACGCCGACTTTCAGCATTGTAGCATGGCCACACCAGTGCTGCAACTTGCTGGACACCACCTCGGTGCCATCCGGATCTTGGCGCGTTGTGTTGCCTTCGGCCTATTCGCACATCGGTCCGCTACTGACGCCGCCTCACGTGCCAACGTATTTTCTCCGCATTTTACACCCTATGCCGCATAACAGGTCATGTGACTTGTTTATAAAACTTTTCATCGGTTCATTTTACTTTTGGTTTCCTAATGATGGAAGGCTTGATCATGTGACCTAAAAACAACACTTTTCATAGGATGAAAACTTTTTTTTTTCCCAAACGATGAAAGCCCCACCTTGTTTCTGGATGTTTCAGACTGAAGCTGGCGTCAGCATGAAAGCACCACCATCTCGTAGCTCAGTCGTGGTCATTCCGCGAGCAATCATGGCAGCCGCTCCCCACCAGAAGCCTGCAGGAGTCGGAGCCCCCAAAACTTTTGATGAATTCTCAAGGCGGAGGGGACGCTTTCGAGAATGGGGTCCAAGACCTAGCAGACAAGCGTCCGATTTCCAAGGTGTCCCAGGGCCATTTCAGTGGACCAGGCCCAAAAAGGAAACAGCCTGCCGCCATTTTGAGAGTCCTGTGACAGCCGCCTATCGCTGCACCGCAAGAGTGGGCGCAACTCAGCTGAATTGCGGCTTTTGACACAGTGGACCAAAAACGGACGGAATGGCAACTGAAACGGTAAAGGGGCGCCCCACTACAACAGATGACACTCCACCTGCAGAGGCCCGTTCACGCCGCCTCCCCCGGGGAGCTCCACGCCGTTATTCGGAGCAGCATTGTAGGATACCAAAACCAGTGCGGCAACTTACTGGACATCACCTTGGTGCCATCGTTCTGCTGCCTTGGAACTATTCGCGCAACAGTTTGCTACTGATGACCCACCCCCCGCGACGCCCCATGCCGTTATTTGCTGGGTGGCAACTTACTAGACATCACTTTCGTGTCATCTAGATTTCGGCGCGTTCTGCTGCCTTGGAACTATTCGCACAACAGTTTGCTACTGATGACCCACCCCCCGCGACGCCCCACGCCGGAAATCTGGACGTTGTGCTGCGTTGGGACTATTCGCACAGCCGACCGCTACTTCGTTGTTTTTCCCTAAAAATGTTTATATGTTATTACTATTTTTGTTTTCTTGTATATATTTATAAATTATTAAAGTTTTATAATCTTACTACTTTGTCGGAGTGCTATATATTTTTAATGTGACACATAATTGTAAAAACTTTGATGTACAAACAGTCATCCCTGGAATCTTCCGCTTCAGGCTCGGTCCCCTCCCCAATCACAATACAGGATGGTTTTCAGATAATAGCAACGCTTCTGCTGTGACGGATCTCATCGAGTGTGGGCCTTGATCTACTATAACTCCTTTGAAGAGGGGTGATTCTTTACAGCTGTGTCCATAAACTACATCTGCAGGGCTAGCTGATACCCTAGGACCAGCCTGGACAATCGGACACAGAGGAAAAGGAGTGTCAGAGGGTGCGGTAGTGAATAGGGCGAAAGGGAGGTGTCGGGCGGGCACAGGGTGTGATTCTCAGGGAACAGCAGCGCAGATGGGGGAGGTTTATTACCCATGCATAAGACAGAGAGCGGGGGTGACCACTGCCTGGGGGAGATGCTTGCGAGGGTGGGTAGCCATGCTAAGGATCGACAGCGTGCACAGAGTGGGTCTGGTCAAGGCATCTAAAATGGCTGCCGTGCACGACAAAAGTGTGGCATTTGAAAAAAGACAAGATGGCGCAGACAATGTTTTTCAACACTTCCTGATTTCCTTCGAATCGAACGTTAACAGACGTTGGGGCATATTACCAAAGTTAAGCGATATTTATCCCTAACGATGCTTAGCAACGATTTTTTTACCGTCAGAAATTATCGCAGATAAACCTTGCTATTATCAAGGTTTATCGGAAATACGATAAAAAACGACCGCAATGCATTAATATCGCTGAAAACTCAGCGATATTCATGCATTACCGAGCTAATGCTCTTAGCCATGTTATCCACCTCCCATTGGATAACATGGCTAAGAACTGCTCAGGGCAGGTGGTAGCTTTTGGAGATATTCGCCCTTATCTCGAATATTTCCAAAAGTTGATAATAGGAGATAGCGATGTTAGCGACTGTTTCCAGTCGCTAACATCTTGGCATGCCCACTTTGCATGTCATTAGTGATAAATATCACTCACATGCAAAGTGGGGCCCAAGATGGTCGCTATCTTCTACTAGCCGTCGCTAACTGGTGTTAGCAACAGCTAGGTAATACACATATAATTTTATCTCCGCGAAGCGGAGCGCTGTTACAGATATATATCTTGTTTCTGAACGTTAATTTCTCAAAATGCACTGAAGCACATATATTGAGACCTAGCAAAGGCACATCGGGCTACCAGTCCCTACAATTTTGCCAAGTTTCGTGCAAATCCATTCAGCTGTTCGATCCTACCGAGAGACAAGATGGCGGCCGCTACAGACTGTTTGGAATGTTTACAGACACCGGAGAGCCAATCAGCTTCGCTTCGCAAAGCTCCGTAACGCGAAAAGTACGCGAAGCGGTGCGCTGTTACAGATATATACCTTTTTTTGAACGTTAATTTCTCAAAATCCACTGGAGCACATATATTGAGATCTAGCAAAGGCACATCGGGCTACCAGTCCCTACAATTTTGCCAAGTTTCGTGCAAATCCATTCAGCTGTTCGATTATTATTATTTTTATTTTTTTTTGCCCCGCGGGGCCCTTTTAAAACCTTCACATCAAACCTAGGGGGTGAGCGACAATGTACTATGCCCCCTTATGGTCATTTGCCCCTTCGCTTTGGCCTCCTCTTGTCTCTCGATCCTACCGAGAGACAAGATGGCGGCCGCTACGGACTGTTTGGAATGTTGACAGACGCCGGAGAACCAATCAGCTTCGCTTCACAAAGCTCCGTTGCGCGAAAAGTACGCGTAGCGGAGCGCTGCCCAGTCCGCTGTTACAGATATATATCTTTTTTTGAACATTAATTTCTCAAAATCCACTGAAGCACATATATTGAGACCTACAAAAGGCACATCGGGCTACCAGTCCCTACAATTTTGCCAAGTTTCGTGCAAATCCATTCAGCCGTTCGGGCTAAAAGTGAGGCCAACCGCCCTATGGAAATTAACATGGGAAAAACGCGTTTTGGGACCCCCCTTTTTTCTCGGCCCCCCCTTGACGAACCCCCCCAAAATTTTCAGGGGCTGCTCAGAAACAAAATGTGCCATTTTCCTGAAAATTTCAGCCAATTCCGTCCACAAACGCCAAAGTTATTAGACATAGAATTTTCAAAAAACCCATAGAGAAAAAATCCTAACTATATATACCTACTGGCGACCGCCAGTAGGTAATATATATATATATATATATATATATATATATATATATATATATATATATATATATATATATATATATATAGTATAGCACCAACTTCACCTTCAGTGAAGCACTCGTGGGCAGGTGCGGTGTGCGGCTGTGGACGCCGCAAATTATCATCGCTCCAGTTCCTCCCAATTTGCAAAGAACTCCGCACTCGCAGGGGCGTTTGAATAAAGTTTTATTTTTAATCAGCCAGCAACAAACGCGTTTCGGCACACTGCCTTCTTCCGTGTTAGTGAACACTTCGGAAGAGGCCATTTTTAAGAAGGCGTCTGAACAGTGTTTCCAAGACAAAAGAATTGCACAATCATTTCATTGAATTGCACGCCATCTTAGTAGTTCAGAAGTTATATACAGAATATTGTGTTGCGTGTTTTCTTTACACGGTTAAAATACCTTGATGTACTTAATTATTTTGCATTATTTGCAATACCAGCAAATTGTCAATTCATATATATACAGATATACATATATTTAAATTTGCAGGTTATTTATGCTTACTGCTTGCTGCAAAATCGGCATTACTCTTATTGAACAACCGGTATGGATTATCAACAGTTATGCGTGTCATTGATTCAGACAAACACCCTTACGCATGTAGCGAATAGGATCGTGTCTAAACCGTCTTTACAGCTAAAAGAAGTTATGCATATCTTTGTTGTACTCGCCGCGAATCGGCACTAGTAAACCGCCATCTTGTGAGTATCATGTATACCATTCAAACACATGTTTTTCTTTTACCTCCGTATATCGGCATATATAAATCGCAAGGTGGACTAAAACACCTGCTGGTATTCACTTCATCCAAAACCATAACTTGTGCTATCTTACCGTGGATCGGCATAAGTCCCTCTTTAGTCTTTGCACTATTGTAACCAAAAAATCAATGTTATACTCTTGAATCTCATTTCAAATTGCACATCTCAGGGAATTAACATTCAGCAATGTCAATTTGTCAGAGCTCATACGTTTTCTTTTTAAGTGTCCGATGCTATGATCCCATAGAATCTCACATACTTTACAGATTCAATTCAAGTTGCACCACAGTAATGCTATTTAAAAGAAATTTTTGCTACATTCTCGTGTTACCAATTTCATGATTATATTGCCCTTTCTCCTTTATTCCAATTTCTCAATATTATGGCCCAATGTGAGATGCCAATTCCTCCCCACTGTTTAATCCTTTAGGACATTGTGTCATTAGGTCTATAATATAACGTGTCTCTAGACTTCTCAATTTTCGCAGCCTGTCACCATCTCTAATGTTTGCAGGTATGCAATCAAGGCCAAAGTATTGCAACTGATTTCGATTGCTAGCATGTTTTTCATAGAAATGACGTGCCACAGGAAAGGTAATGTCATTTTTGCCTATGGCCCTTAGATGTTCTAGTACTCTAATTTTCAATTGATGAATAGTGCTACCAATATAGCGTAGCCCACACAGGCATTTTCGACAATATACAGCAAACGTGGTTCTGCAGGTCAAGAATTTGTATATTTGCTTGGTCATCCCTCTTTCTGGTATATCATAAGATAGGACCCTTCTACTATTTGCACAGGCTTTATACCTACTACAAGGGTAGAAGCCTTTCATTTCCTTCAAGGTACCTATTTTCTGTGGCACTTTATCTAAATGACTTTTCACTAACATATCCCTTAATGATCTTGCCTTTTTAAAAGTAATAAGGGTATGTATCGGAATGTCCTCACGGATAATATTATCTGTTTTCAGAATATGCCAATTTTTCTTCAGCATCCGCTTCAGATAATTGGCTTCCGCTGAATAGGGGTAACCATCCGGAATTTTCCCTTCATTGTGCTGTCATTCTCTCTGATCTTATCTTTCAGCAGATTTGTTCTGGGTATCCCTCTCACTTTATTTAGTATATATATATATATATATAGATATCTTCTTTTTTAATTCACTCCCCCCTCCCGCCCTCCTGACTCCTCCCACCACCGCGTCACAGCCTATATAGACGTCCCTCATGCGTCAGCGCAGCGGACGAGCGCAGCGGGCGCGACGTAGGCGCGCCGGAGTCGCGCCAGAGTTAAGCCCGTCTGCGCCCGTCCGCGGCAGACCGGGGCCAGGGGCCATCACCCCTGGTCCTCTTACCCAATATTCTTCCGCTGACTTGATACTACTTCAAGGCCATTGGCCCCTCGATCCTCGTACTATTCATCGGATTACCCTTTTGGGCTGTAATTCTCCTTGTCATGCCTGCCCATTTGGTTGCCCTCCTCCTCTCGCGTCTTTGTCGGCCCCCGTCCCATCTACCATCTCTGATTCTTATTCTCCCCCCTTATCTATCATTTTACTTAATACTAGGTCAGCCATCAAACACTACCAGGAACTTTTCATCCTCTTAGACACTGACAAACCCGATCTCCTGCTGCTGACGGAAACATGGTTTTCTGAAGCCTCCCTTCCATCCCTATTGGCTGCCCTCCCCTCGACTTACTATGCTATCCGCGCCGACCGTCCTGGCGGGAAAGCGGGTGGAGGTGTTGCTCTCATTGCCCGTTCTGATCTTTAGTTCCAAGTCCTCCCTTCACCCTCCCTGGGAGGAATTGACTATTTGGTGGCCCGCTCTACCTCCCTTTCCCCCCACTTAGCCATTGTGCTCGTCTACCGCCCTCCCCAACCAACCCCATCTTTCCTCCCGGCCTTTCAAGATCTACTTGGCACCCTGGCGGTCAACTATGCCTCGGCTCTAGTCCTCGGGGACTTTAACTATTGGCCCTCGGACCCCAAGGAATGCGCCTCATCAAAGGAATTCTCAGAAACCCTTCTCTCTCTTAATTTCACCTCTTTTGTTCACACCCCTACCCACATTCACGGTCACATCCTAGACCAGGTCTGGTCTCTTAACTGTTCCCTGTCTGCACTGTCTGTTGTCCCTTGCACTTGGTCCGATCACTTTTTAATTTCGTTTTCCCTTAGTCTCTGTCTGACCAAGACCCCTATCCACACCAAAAACTCATGGGCTCGTAATTGGGGTAAGGTCAATCTGTGTGATCTCTCAACCTCACTCCTGGCCTCCTCTCCCCCTCTATCGGGACTGGATTCCGCAGCCCAAGCCAAAGCCATTGACTCATGTCTCATGGAAGGAAGCGACTGCTTGGCTCCTCTCCGGCGCACCTCGATTAGGCGCCCTAAAGACGCCAATCGGTGGTTCAACAACGAGCTGAAAGAACTGAAGCTTACGGTTCGAAGGGCAGAACGCAAATGGAGACTGGACTACTCCCCCAATTCCAGGACCCGTTACGTCCGTCTCCTAGGGACCTATAAGCAAAACATCACTGAGGCCAAGAAAGCCTATTTCTCGGCCAAAATGTTGGCGGCCGAAAACCAACCAAAGGAGATCTTTGCCATTACTCACGATCTGGCTTTCTCCGACAGGACCTCACTTAAACCCCCCCCCTCCCAGAAACTCTGTGATTCGCTGAATCTTTACTTTGTCGAAAAAATTTCGACAATTAAATCCAACATCCCCCCTCCCTCCTCTTTTTTTGTTGACCCCCTGCCTTCCCCCGCCCCAGCCTTTTTCAATTCCTTTCCTCCTCTCTCTGAAGAACTTTTCCTGTCCCTTCTCCCCAAAACTAAATCCGGTTCCCCTTCTGACATATGCCCGGCACATATCTTACGGCAGATTTATACTGTCTGTTCTCTGCCTCCTCTGGGTTTCCTCAACGACTCACTGGCCCGAGGGGTTGTCACTCCATCGTTAAAAGCTGCTTCCATCGTCCCCATCTTGAAAAAGCCAGGAGCCGACCCCTCTGTGATGGCCAATTATCGCCCCATCTCCCTTCTCCCCTTTCTGGCAAAGGTGCTTGAGCGACATGTTACATCTGCGCTCAGCTCCTTTGCCGAGGAGAATGGGAGGCTGGCTCCGTGTCAGGCTGGGTTTTGGCCCAAGCACTCGACAGAGTCAGTGGTGGTGTCAGTATTAGACACCCTCAGAGAGGGTATGGACGTAGGCAGATCTCAGGCGCTGGTCCTCCTTGACTTGTCCGCCGCTTTTGACACGGTGGATCATTCCATCTTGCTTTCCCGTGTCAAGGCGGCGGGCATAGGAGGCTCAGCCCTTATCTGGCTTTCGTCCTTTTTGAGGGACCGGACCCAGGCGGTTCACCTTGGGGAGTTTTCAGCTACCCCCTGTCAGGTCCAGTGCGGTGTTCCCCAGGGCTCTTCTCTCTCTCCTTTACTGTTTAATCTTTATATCGCTCCTCTTATCTTTGCCCTACAGCAGCTGGAGGTCACGGTATATAACTATGCCGATGACCTCCAGCTCATCTTCAATCTGTCTTCTACCCCTGACTCTATCTCTAATTTCCAATCTATCCTATCTTTCATCAGGGACTGGATGAATTTCAACCACCTGAAACTCAATCCCGATAAAACGGAACTTGTGGTGACGGGTGGTTGCTCCAGTCCCTGGAATTCTCTTTTTTGGCCCCCCTTCTTTGGTTCTCCTCCTACCCCTGTTCCCTCTGTTAAGACTCTTGGCATCAAGCTAAATGATAAACTCACTATGCACTCCCAGATTGGTTCGGTGGTTTCTTCCTGCTTTCTCACTCTCCGGACTATCCGCTCTATCTCTCGTTTCTTTTCTTTCTCTGCACTTAAACTAATCATGTCCGCACTGGTCCTGTCCCGCCTGGACTACGGGAACATCTTGTTCAATGGCATCCCTCAGTACAGCCTGCGTAAACTGCAAATAGTGCAGAACCAGGCTGCCCGCCTTGCCTTCGGTCTTCCTAAATTCCACCATACCTCCCCCCTTTTGAAAATCCTCCACTGGCTCCCTGTGCGGGAACGCGCCTTGTTCAAATTAGGCTGCATGGCGTTTCAGGCCAGGACTGGCCTGGCCCCCCTTTTCATATCTTCTGCCATCAAGGCTTATGTCCCTGGCAGAGACCTCCGCTCCTCGGCACAACTTCTTTTAGCAGTACCTCGCTACCGGAAAAAAAAACAGGGTGGCTCAAAATGTTCCACTCTTGCCCCCATGTTCTGGAACTCGCTCCCCTTCCATCTTAGGTCCCTCACCCAGTATTCCAGTTTCCGTAAAGCCCTGAAGACCTTTCGTAAGCTCTGCCTGCTTTTTCAGTCGACGTCTTAGCGACTGTTCTTGCCCAGCTGGCTGCCTGCTACTTTAGCGCCAAGAAACCGCCCAGGTGTACGTTGCGCTTGATAAATATTTTAAACTTAAACTTAAACTTATATATATATATATATATAGATATATAGATATCTATATATATATATCTGTCTACATATAATTTGTCCCAACCATAGCATACTCCATTTGACAGACAAAAGCATAGAAAAGACTTTACTCTAAATTAGTTTAATTACCAATAGGTCCCTGACTGTGTGTACCTTACAAGGTCAAAATGAATTTCATTTATTGTCTACAATGCTGCTGGATATGCCTTTCATGAAATCAGCTTAGTATGGTAACATGATGAATTCATTAACCTAATCAGTGGTTGTGTCACCTTTAAAAGTGATATCTGTTTTTAATCGGTTGTGGTGAAAGGCAGGGTTTTCCCTTTAAATTCATACTCTGCACAATACTCTAAGACCCAGTAGAATGCGCAAGCGGAAATGCGTAGGTCACTTTTCTGTTTGTATGCAACCTTGCACTTCGCTTGTTATGGCCCCTTTAGGAATGGAGGCTGTGTGAACTTTGAAAAAAATAAAACACGTTACCTCATCACGAAGGATTTGGTGGTGCTGTTCTTCTGCTCGCCCTCGAGACGCACTGAGTATTGGTGGGCGGTGTGCATGGAGGTGAAAAAGGAAATATATATATATATATATGTACACACACACACACACACATATATATATAGTTTAATCTAGTTGTTGGCTTGCTTATGCGAGACTGAAATTGGCCTAGCTATCTGTCTCTATCTATATTCATAAATCTATACTGACAATGAGAGAACAAATAGACAGGTGAATATATCTACATATCCATATGTATATATATTTAATGGAAAATTCAAAGGTTATGGGTAAGTTATAGTTTGGAAATGTTATTTATTCTCTCTATACAACCCCAACATAAACTATACAAACATTAGAAATTCTAAAGTTATATTTGTAACTTAAATGTATATTTTACACACCTCCTTCAATTTAATATAAATTGCATCCTCCATACACAGTCTTGTCAGCTCACACTCCACACTAAATTAACTATAAATCAGCCCTTCTCCATGCTTTCACTAAACGTTTGCATATACATTATTTATGGCATTTGAAATTATAGCATTGATAACAATACTTATGACATCTGAAATGACACTATTTCAGTGAACACACTGCATGGCAAAGTGGTGTGTTATAGTTAATATAGTAATATAATATGGTCAGTGAGGTGACAAGTCTTTATACGGAGGTGTGTGACAAATTAAATTGAAGGTGGTACGTAATTTATACATTTAGGTTATAACTATTACTTTAGTAGTAATAGGTAGGGAAACGATTTAGATTTTTACACATATTTTTCAAGCCCTTTACGGAGAACTGGACCTTTTTTTTGTTGGTTAGCCAGGTCATTTATAGGTCTTACCGCGGGACTCCATAGATTTTTTCATAAAGAATTAAATATGTGAAAAATTGAAAATGCACTGTAGTATACTATATTTGTAAAATATGGTGTAGTACAGTGTATTTTTAATTTTTTAACATATTTATTATTTTTATTTTTTTAAGGTAGGAAGTCCATATAACATTTCTGCCAAATACCAGCTTTTGTTCATTGTCACCTTTATGAATTATAGATAGAAGGCCTAAAACATAGTCAAATAGGACCTAACTCACAGCTTTTGATGTAAATTTTTAATCAGGTTTAAGGACCCACATCATTTCACCAATGTCCTAGTTTTAGTTTGTTACATTAGTCATATGAAATGTAAAAACCTTTTTTACAAAATGTTAGACATATGCCATCAGAGATGGTTTTCAGTAGAACATACATTCTGAATAATAGAGGTATACTCTGCCTATTTTGACAATTTTTTTCTATGGAATATTTTACTAACTTAACAGTACAGTATTTCATTTGTTTAGAGTGTAATGTTACGGATACCTACAAGGCATGTGTGTGCAACAATGGATATGCCTGGAACATCTCAGTGTGCTTCTTCTTTCCAACTTGCAACGACTCTGCACCCTGTGACTGTGTTGTCGTCACCGATGAGGACATTCCTTTTTGCGAGGAACCTTTTTCCGGCCCTTCGAGCATAGGTGGGTATAATATGTAAGTTCTTTTTATGGTATACTCTTTAGCTGCTGAACTCGAAGCAGCACAGCATTCTGCCATGAGTTCAAAGTAAAGTTTCAGACAGTTTGTTGGATGATTCTGATGGTTTCTTATGGAAAAAGTAGTGTTTGCACATAGTTGGGTCCAATACATCGAAAAGACAACAGTGCCATAGTCTGAAAATCATGTAATGACAGTGATGGGAACCTTAAGGCTCCTAGTACTGAATGCTTTGTATCTTCAAAGAGAATTTGGTAATATGTGAATTAATAGATCTTACTCCCCAAAACTACTCACAAAGAATGCTTCATGAATCAGACCTGAGTATTGAGGTGTAACTCATCTCTAAGACAGAAGTAAGACTATATCTACTCATAGGAAAATCTTTGTGAATCATGCCCTCAGACCTTTACATGGTGGCACCAGAAATCATTTCTGTTGTGAAAATACTTTCAATATTCTAGGGATTACTTTAATTGTGCGACATCCTTTTAAATACTAGACAATGAGAACACTGTTTCTCAGGGATTCATTCACATAAAAAACTTAAATTCTTCTTGTATGTGGTACGATATATCTAATATACCCGATGAAGTAATGAAATCACAACTTCTCATTTCACTATGATTATTTTAAGCATTGAAGGTATATTGTAAATGAAGAAGGAATAGTCAGGAGACAATCATAAAACAAGAGCATTGGTTTGTATTTATATAATCAACCATATAATCTTATTGCTTCACAATTTATTCTGTAGAGTCTAGTGCTGATGGTGCTGTGTACACGTAGTGAATGATAGGGTGAATGATGTTTGTCAAGTAGCGCCCAAGTTCAATCTTGTGTGGAATCAAAAAGAGTGAACAATAGTTCTTTAACAAGGCTCTGTTTTTCTGGAGTTTTCTGTAGATTGACTGAAGTTTGTTAAAATAGTTGATGTCTCAACCCTAGTGACAATTAATCTATGGGTCTTATCAGGACAAAAACAACAGGGGGCCTTTCATGCTGCACCCTGCAACAAAGGATACTTTTTGAATCAGGTAAAATGTTCCTACCTAGTTAAAAAACATATTTTGCCTATCCATTGTATTAACTCACTTAATATAGAATAAACCAAACTCAATGTTAGGCTAACCATTTACAAAGAGATGCATTGAAAAAGTGACAAGTGGTGGGCTTTAGAAAAGTGTCACCCAGTGTCAATGGATAATAAAGTCAGGGATAACCTTCTAATATGTGTCTTTTTGCTGTAATGTACATCGAAAGGTTTGAAAGCCAATAAACTGAAAAAAGTCAGCGGTAGGTGACTTACCAAGATTCAAGATAATACGATGGGTAGATCTGCTTCCATTCCATTTGTTGTGCAATCTCCACTTTTGTGCTCCACAAAGTAAGAGTTGTCAAAACAAGGAATCATCAAACAAGATGCCACATATTAGTTATGTATGGGTGGAAAGACATTTACCGATCTGGTGTACAATTGCTCTGGAGTCAGAAGCAGGAGGACAAATGTCCACATCTCAAGCATATAAATCATCCAATCTCATTCAATGAGGGTTTCTAGTTGAAAAATGGCCAGGAGGTAGAGGTCTCATCAATTAGAGCATATACTGAAAGGTTAGCTGCCCAGGTGCAAATGCTGGGGAGGATGCAACTGACATGTCATACAAAATTAGAATGCTACTCTCATGTCATAACAACACAAATATTGCCCAGTTGTAATGTGTCAGGCACTAACTCTTATTAGAACAGTAGAATGTTGAGCACTCCATTGAAAACAGTGGTGTGCTCCAGGCTTCTACTGGCTTGTAGAAGTCCGGAGCATCAACATTCCAATGTTTAACAACGGCCTCACGGAGCCCAAGGTAATTTTAGCCCCCTCGGGCTCCGTGAGGCCTTTGTTTTTACTAATTAGAACATTCTGCCCTCTACAGGCAGAATATTCTAATAGCCTTAGAGCGCTCTGTATCAGGCTCTACTGGCCATTAAAGGTCTGCTCTCTTGTTAAACGCCTTCACTTTCGGCTTAGGCCTTTAATGGCCGGTAGAGCTCACTACAGCGGGCTATAAGGCTCCAGTATAATGCATGATTACTGATGATATGGTGTTAATCATCAGTTTGAAAATACCATTGCCTTCAATACACTGTTATTGAGTACTGCTAATCAAAGTAAAAAAACATAATTCCCCACAAATTGCAATTTAATGCAACTGAGTTCCTCTGAGCACTGCCATCGACAATTATTACTCCATGTGCAAGAAAACACATAATTTGCTACAATGTGATATTCAAGGCCCGAAAAAGGGAAATGATTCCTCACCATTTCCATGTGTGTGTTCCTTACCAATTGAGGTAATAAAAGACCATAAATGAAGACAGACAACGAGGTGTTGTGCACCATATGCACATTTACATCTGTCTTCAACACGGAGGGAGTAGCAGGTTTTTATGGTTCCAGTATCCATTACAAATAGCAGACATTTCTGAATTCTTGCACACTCTTACTGCGTGGTCTCTCAATTAGCAATTTCTTTTTAACCAAACAATGGTTAGTCAGATTTGAGATTTTGCAATATATGCCAGGCATTTACATTTATTCTCTTTAGTAAGATGATACATCTGAGGTTGTAATAATTCCTCCTGAGGCCAATCTCATGCACATGTCCGAATCCATATAACCAAACATCTGGGATACCCTTGTGAAATCAATGTGCCACAGAGTACAAGATAGTATTTAAAAAAAGATGTTATGTTCTGTTCCTACAGTTTTGTTGTAGTCTAAGGAATTGACCAAATGGTAAATTTTCAAGTCGGACCATGGCTACTGTGCAATAGTAGTGAATTCCTTTCTGCTGGTTTCTATGTAGAAAAGTATACCATTTGACATCCTCGTGGAACACCCAGCAACATCCTGGTGCAACCATTGCCGTCTATGATACCTTCAGGAGACACAGCACTTCTGTGCTTCTTTCAGGTGTTGCTCAGTAATCCTAACCCCAGCCTGAGCAGGATCGGCACCTCCGTTGAGGATCGCCACCCGTCCTGCTCCCTTAAGACAATTTCTCCAGGGCCCCCCAAAGGGGTGTGACCCAGCAGCTGCCTGCAAGGCACAGGGCACCAGTGCACATGCGCTACAGTGCTTGTAGAAGGAGCCTTCCAAAGAAGACCCAAGTGAGGAGACCTGAGGCGTGCTGATCCGCCAACGGACTGCGGTAAGGGGCGCAAGGTGAACAGTCAACCAGACTTTGACTTGCCGGCCCGATGTGGCTGTTGCGACATGGGTGATGCTCCTTCCCATCACACAGGGAGAGCCCTGCACCCTGGTTTCCTTTTGGCGCGGGCGGCAGGTGGTACAGGTGGCCATGTTACCTTCCACTTCTCTTGGGGTTGCCTAGCAACCGGGACTCTGAGTGGCTGCATTGGTTGCCCCACAACTATGGGGGCTTCCTCTGCGTTGGCTCTTACCAGCGGCCATGCCCTTAGCCGCAACAAAAAACATTTTGTAGAAGAAAATAGGAGTGCTCACTAGGCACTTCATGGGCATTGAATCAGAGCCATCACCAAGCGCTCACCACGCGCTGGGCAACATAGGAAGCAATTTTCCCGTGTTGGGGCACCCATTACACAGTGCTCCCAGGAGCCTCCCAGTATATCAGGAAACAAGTGCTCCCCACACGCTTTCTGCAGCACACAGAGCTCAAACTTAGATTTCAGCCAAATAAAGTGCTCACCACGCACTGGCACTTTTAGAAAAGGTGAAGTACAACCCAGTTCTTCCCCCTGAAGGAGACCTAACTGCAGGCCAACCCACCCCTCACACAGTTGGGGCAGGGCTCCTCACACAGGTCTTCAGCTCTTTGGATTTAGATGTAGCAAGGGTCTTTTCTGAAGTATTTTGTATCCCTGAGACTTCCAACAGGAGGCAAGCCCACACAAGGCCCTGGAGATTCTTCACAAGCAGGATACTACAGCTGGGCAAAAAGAGTCAGCCCTTTTCCTCCACTACAGACAGAAGCGGCAACTGCAGGCCAACCAACCCCTCACTCAGAAGAGGCAGCGCTCCTCACACAGTCCTTCCACTCTATTTCTTGGCAGGGTCCTCTTGTTCCTTGAAGTGATCTAAAGCCCTGGGGTTTCAGGTGTAATACATATACCCCATTTTGTCATTGTTCTCTTTGCTGCAAGGGTCTCTGAACCAGTCCTGTCATCCCTGGTACAGCATGACCACAGGGGGTGGTGACAGCATTGTGAAAAAGGAGACGCAGCCTATTCAGGTGCAAGCAAAACCTCTCCCATCACTCTAGGTCTCTCGCATCACTCTCCTGCGAATACCTTGCACTTTCCATGTGCAGTAAAACCACCCAACTGTGCAGACTGCACATCTTTTACCACCCCCTGGCATGAATGACACCTTCACTGACCACCTCATGGAAATCATCACAGCCAAGGTTTCCCCTAACTATAATGATATTTTCCTTGGCGACTTCAACCTGCATTGGAACGACCCCAAAGACCCTTAGATCAACTCTATTAGAGACTTCCTGGCTGACCAAGCCCTTACTCAGACCTGCACACTCCCAACTCACTCGAAAGGTGCCATCCTAGAATGGATCATCGCTAAGGAATCAGCGATCAAGCTTATCTCTATAGAGCCATGCGATTGGTCTGACCACCACACTATCACCTTCCTTCTGCCTGGCACCACAAGCTGTGTTCCCCAAACGCTGGGTCAGAGACACCAAGAACCTTAATCTCGGGAAACTGTCTGCTCGCTGTGAGACTGACCTCCACCCCTCCCTCATATCACCACGGTCAACAACCTCACTGAGCATTATTCCACGACTACATCCAACATTCTTGATGATCTTGCTCCCCTAAAACTAAAAAGAACCCAAATCAAAGACAGGAACCCCTGGTTTAACTGATCCATCAACAATGAGAGGAGATCCCTCCGACAGACAGAATGAAATTGGAAACAGCACCTGTCAGGAGCCCATATAAAACTTCTCCGCCAATCAAGAAATGCCTACAATAGGAAGATCCTCAACTCTAAAAAAGAGTTCTTCAGAACAGAATTGGAGAACGCCTAGAACAATTTCACCAGCTATTCAAATTGGTCAAACACCAATCTAACAAACTGGCAAAAACCTCAAAAGAAACGCCTAAATCTCTAGTATCATGTAAGGAATGTTCCTCCTTCTTCTGCGACAAAATCTCTACCCTAGGAAATGACCTTAGATCATCCACTCACTCCCAAACCCCTCCGGCTCTGCCTCCTCTCTCCGTGTTGGCCTCCCAGACATCACCCAAAAACCAAGTGCGCTGGTCCAACTTCAAGACTTACGACGAACATTCTGTCTCAAAAATGTTCCCCTCTTTAAACCCGAACAATCACTTTAATGATCGTCTCCCATCTAACTGCTTAAATGCCGCCTCATTCCTACTTGGACTGCAATAATTAATGCATCCCTCCTACAGGAATCGATACCTGACTCTCTTAAAGTTGTCCCTATCTTAAAAAAACCTACGCTGGATCCTGCTTCCCCCGACAACTATAGACCTATATCTAATATCCCACTCCTAGCTAAAGTTCTGCAGAAATGTGTGCAACAGCAGTTGAGTCATCACATCACCAACTTCCACTTACTAGATGACTTCTAATTAGGGTTTAGGCCAGGACACAGCACTGAAATCACCCTCCTCCACATCGTGGATGATGCCCTCCAAGACCTTAACCAAGGCAAAACCTGTGTCCTAATCCTCCTAGACCTAGCCTCGGCTTTCGATACGGTTCACCACGAAAAACTCCTTGTACACCTCAAAACCAGGATGGGACTGGATGGCCCCCTTCTTGAAGAGTTTAGATCCTTCCTCCAGAATTGTTCACAGAGATTTCTAATTAACGGCAACTTATCCGCTCCTACTCCGATCACGGTTGGAGTCCCCAAGGATCAACCCTGTCCCCTACCCTCTTCAATCTTTACCTCGAACCGCTCACAGAAGTACTACGCACTGCCAACATCGCCTACCACATGTATGCCAACGACACCCGAAATCTCCTCGCCTGAGGATATTCTCTCCCTGAATGAGGCCTTAAAGTTGACTATTAACTGGCTCACTTCTAAACAGCTTAAACTCAACGCAAAAAATGGAATTTCTTCTAATCTCCCCACCCAAAACCAACCCGGACATTCAGAAATAGATCAAGTCTATCACAGCGTTAAACTGCACTCCAACCATAGCTCTGAACTGGCTTCCTCTTGAGGCCAGAATCCAACTGAGGCCTGCATCACTCACAAGGCCTTAAACTCTAATTCCCCTGCATTTTTCGCCCAGAAACTCCTAGTATCGGGAAGAGCCAGAGACCTCGTGCTCCAACCAGCACGCTTGCGGAAAAAAAATATACAATTGGGCCTTCTCTGGGGCCGCTCCAAGAATATGGAATTCACTCCCGCCCGCCATTCCGTCTCCGGCATGCTATAAAAAGGAGGCCAAAACCTTCCTAATGGGCAAATTCCTCTTCTGACGGTTGCACTACAATCACCTCAGAGACTTTGTTCTACCTCTTATTACGGCCTTCCATGGTTGTCCTGAATGATTCCTACCCGGCTCCTCTGGGCACCCCACCCGAGACTTGAGACCGCCCATTCCTTGTAAATGTTACTATCTGTGTTTTTTTCCCAAATGTATCCTCCCTCCTAAGTCTTTTGTATACCACCTGTCAATCCTGTAAGGCACTCTGATACCCTCACGGGTCTGGTTTGCGCTCTATAAAACTCTATATATATATATATATATATATATATATATATATAAATAAAAAGAAAACTCTAAATGCAGACTAGGTCTATTCAGCCCTGCGATGAGTCCCCAAGGCAAGGCAGGGCACACCTCAACCCTCTTAGTGACTGTGTGAGTCGAGTAGACACATTTGATGAATGGGTGGTGAAAAGGTTTCCCTGTGTTTTCAAGGATGATTTGGGATTACTAAAAGGGTTCTCCCACATGATTATTCTTAAGAGTAGGGCAGTCTGAGTAGAACATAAAATAAGGAATATACCACTTCTAATGAAGGAACCTTTGCAGTAAGAGCTAAATAAGTTGTTGAGGGAAGGGATAATTGAGCCCATAGAATCATCTGAATGGTTAGCCCCCATCGTTGTTGCTCCCAAGGAGGGTGGTAAGATCAGATTATGCATGGATTTAAGGGACCTCAATAGGAATAATTGGGTCTATAGACAACCACTTCCCAATATTTAAGAAATGCTATCAGCAATCACTGGGGGAAAAGTGTTCAGTGTGGTTGATATGTCGGCGTCATGTCACCAGGTCATGTTACATAAGGATTCCAGGCACCTGACGTCCTTTGTTACCACGTTAGGTGCATTCCGCTATTTACAAATGCCGTTTGTGCTGGCATCTGCTTCAGCAGTATTTCAGTGGATGATGAAGCAGTTCTTTGACGGGTTGGAAAACGTGTGATATTTTCAAATTGAAGTAATGATAGCCGGAATCGATGAGTTGCATCATGCCGAGCTGTTTGAACGAGTGATGAAATGCTTGGATGAGCATTGGTTGACTGTCAAGCAAGAAAGATGTCAATTCAGGAAAAAAACGTGTCGCATATCTTGGACATGAGATATCAATTGAAACGATACAACCGAAAAAAAGTATTGTCCAGGGGATAAGTGATACACCATGTCCAAAAAGTAAGCATCAATTTAATTCATTTCTGGGACTAGCAGAATATTGCTCAAAGTTCGTAAAAATTTTGATTGAGATTGTTCAACTTTCAAGAGTATTGATGAAGAAGAAGGCAGAGTTTGAATGGAGTAACACGTGTGAAAAGGCATTTTAACTGGTCAAGGAAAAAATGATGCAAGCCCCATCTCTTGGTCACTTTGAGGTAACTGCTAAAACATATTTGACAACTGATGCTAGCAATGTGTGTTTAGGGGCAGTGTTGACCCAAGTGGAGAAGTTTCAAGAAAACTTTGCAGGGTTTGCTTCCAGGAGGTTGCAAGGTACGGAGAGGTCATACTCTGTGATTGAGAGGGAGGCTTTAGCATGTTGTTGGGGCATTAAGCTTTTCAAGCTTTTCATGTGGGGTTTGCCCTTTAAAGTGAGGACTGACCATAAGCCGCTGGTGCACTTGCTTAAAGTTGTCAGGGGATTCGAAGGGGATGTTACACCTAGAATTTTAAGATGGATATTATCTGTTCTGGAATTCTACTTTAAAATGGAGTACTTGAAGGAGTTGAGAAATGTGGTGGTGGATTGCCTATCCCGCTTGCCTACTGAGAGAATAGTAGAAGATGAAGAAGTTGATGTGAATGACGCATGTGAGATCCAAGAGGGTATGGCAGTAAACAAAGAAGAGTGGGACAGTGCCATGCAGGACAATTTAGTGTTGGAAAAAGTGAAGGAGAATATTAGACTAGGGTGGCCACAGGAAATGCATCACGATGATCAGATGGTGGAATATTGGCGTGTTAGAGAAGAGTTGAGCACTTTGTGCAACAGAGTGATAAGAAGGAATCGTATTATTCCTCCTGTGGTACTTCATGATCGGATTGTTCAGTTGGCTCAACAGGGGCATCCTGGGAGAAGCATGACCAAAAGAAGGATAAGACAGACATGCTGGTGGCCAAACTTGGATAACAAGGTGGAGGATCTGGTGAGGCATTGTTGTGCTTGTGGCAACAGTGATACAGTGAAAACGTTGAGGCAACCTCCACTGAAATGTGTTGAAATACCTGCGTGACCGTGGGAGAGATTAGCCATGGATTTTCTTGGTCCCATAAATAAATTAGGCAGTGAGTGTAGGTTTTTGTATGGTGCTTGCTGATTATCACACTAAGTAGTTTGTGATTAGACCAATGTGTAATATCAATTCCGAGAGTCTGATGGACTTTCTAGAACAGGTCTTCTTGGAGGAAGGTGTGCCCAAAACGTTAGTTTCTGACAACGGGGTACAATTCGTGTCATGTGTGATGAAAGGTTTTATGGAGAAATGGGGCATTGTCCATGAAAGGGTGGCCTTGTTTAGACCACAAGGAAATGGAATAGTGGAAAGAATTAATTGTTTGATCAAGGACAATATACAGTTGTCACTGGCTAATGGGTTGCCCTGGAAGAAAGAACTGAGGAAACTGATGTGGGCCCACGGGACTACTCCTCACGCTGTCACTTATGGTCTCCCTCTTTGTTTCCCTGAAGGGAAGGGAACCTGAAAGGAAGGAGAATCTGGGTTGGTTGGTTGGTTGCCAAGGTGGGTGAATCACGAAGCTATAAAAGTGGGTGTCACGGTAAAACAGAAGTGTGTGAAAGAGTACTATAATATGAGGAAAGTGTGAAGGAATCCCATATTGAGGTGGGTGATTGGGTTGTCACAATGAAAAGTGGGATAGTGGCAAAAGGAGATAGTAAATTCTCCAGCCCACAGGAGGTTGTTGAACTGAAGCATAATGTGGTAGTTTTGAAAAATGGGACAGTGTGGAGAGTAGGAAATGCCTGCATGGTTACCGAACATTTAAGATAGAGAACCTTGATGGGAAATTTTTTGGTTCTATCACTTATATTATTTGAGCTTTATTCATCAGTTCACAGTCATACTACTTTGAAAGTTGTCAGGATTATTCATTGTTTTTGTATTCTTTTATTTTCTTTTTGTTTGTTCAGAAGGGAAAAGATGTATAGTGTTAATGAAGTACAGTTGTGATGTAGTCCTGGACTAGAATGTCCAGGTGGAGCCTAGAAAGTCATGGCATGTAATGTTCTGTGTGAGGTTTCAGTATTTCTTTGACATCATGAGGCACACAGCTGTAACTGCTGAGGACATCAACTAAGAATAAACTCCACTGGTCAAGAAACTGGAGTGATGGCTTTACTGCAGTGTGTTAATACATTTTGAGTTCAGAGAGCCGAAACTCCATTTTTCTGTCTTGTCCCTATTAAAAGTTGTGACAATTTGGCCTGGCATATGCTGTCCACTATTCTAGGGGCCACCTTATACCAGTCCAAATGACCCCTTTTTGATGGTAGGTTAAAGACAACCTTTATAGAAACCTATCCTAGTGGTAGCTGTAGAGCGCAGCCTTCAGGCTAAGTCTTGAGGAATGTAATGTAGCTCGTTTTATCAGTCTATAATCTTGTCAATGACCAAATGAAAGGAGAACCACACCAAGTATATATATATATATATATACAATATATTTATCTCTTCTAAACACATCCCTCTAGTCCCTTTATGAGGCTAGAAGCAAAAGAACATTCAGTAAAATTAATAACACAGTAAATTAGCACAATATACGTTGAGCCCTAGGGGCGTACCAAACCATGTATTAAGAAAGTGGTAGAAGAATCACGCCTAGCATAGATAAAAGGCCTAGAACTTGTAGAACCACAGGGGCCACCAGGAACCACCCAAGGTAGTGGCACAGCGGACGTGTGCAGTGTCTAAACACAGCCGCGAATCACCATTAACTTCTATGGTGAAAGTCGCGGTTGGAAATTTAAAGATAAAGGACACTTAGAGGAGGAATTTCAGCAAACCACTTTAGACTTGAGGGGTTTCAGAGCCAACACCCACGGGAGCACCAGAGTACTCGAGTTACCTCACCCAGGAAAGCCGGGTGCATAGGTGTCTTTTAGTGTCGGGTTTCGTCGTCATTTTCAATAGCGATTTGCTGCAAAGTGCTGCTGCCGAAGAAGTGGAAAGTGTCCGGTGTGATCCAAGCCTGGATCAAAGATCAGAAGAACCTGAAAGCAGAGGGGACAGAGTCTGGGTCACTAGCCAGTGACCAGGGGCACGATAGTCGAATGCCCTCAGATGTCAGGTGATTTCAGGTCAAGAAGGTGAAGTTTGATTCTTCAGCCACGAGGACCAGGAAGTGTTGACGACAACCAGGAGCTGGATTCCAGCTGTCCCACAAAGGATGTCGAGTGCTGCAGTATTGGTGCCATGATTGGACCCAACAAGCCTTGGCAACAGCAACCCATGCAGGAATCAAAGAAATGCTTCAGTGTGGACCAGCAAGGTCCGAGGGACTCACCACTTGATAGGGAGACAGGGCACGTCTGAAGCAATCAGGGAAGCCCAAGGAAAATCAGAATGGCCTTCGTGGGAACCCACAAGTCGATGGACCAGGGATCGCAGAGGAGCCTCAAGCGGAATGCGAGAAGTGGGCTCACGGAAGTGTAGGCCCACAATCTTCAGTGCAGATGGTGCTTGGGGCTTAGGCTACAAGGAACCCAAAGCACAACTTCAGGAAAGGTCAGGAAATTAATGCACTAGCAAATGTGCACGGTGCCCAGGGGTTCTGGTTCCACATAACTCATGCGGGCTGCTGGTCTCAGCTTTGCTGGACACTCGGTTAGCCTTCAAGAAGTTAGGAAATCCTCTTCCTGGGCTGCAAATACTTCAGAGTTCAGCGGGAGCTTCAGAAATGCAGACCGGCAAATGCTTTGTTGGTGCCTGCTTGAGCAGGGGAGTCACTCCTTGACCCCAAGGGAGATTCTTCCGTTCTCTAGTCTTTAGCAGAGTGTTGAAGTTCCAGGATTCAGTTTCAGAGTTTTGTCCAGGTGTAATCTAAAATCCTGTTGCCAGGGGTCCCTTACTTATGCTACGAAAAGGGGTTAGACATACTCTGGGGGGGTCTGGAAAGAGGGGTGGCTACACCCATTTCCTTTGACCAGTTTCGTGCCAGAGCAGGGGCTGGTAGCCCCTGCAACCAGATTGAACTGGATTATGCACAGGGGCAACAAACGTGCCCCAGTGCAGACTTCAAAGCACTCTCAGAGTGCACTCACACAGCCCCAATACACTAAAGCCTGTCTGGGAGGTGGTTACACCTCCCTGTGACAGGAAACCTATTGTCCAGGCCTCCCCTGCCGGAGTTTCGGTCAGCAACAGGAGACCAGACTCGTGTCTGTGGCTGCAGCATCCATTTTGTGATGCCAGGGCTCTTTTAAACTATTACCGGTTAGACCAGTGTGTACATTTCTCTCCCTCTAGAAGGGTGGAATTCTACCAGCGCCGCCAGGACTGGCGGGGGTAGGATTCCACAGTGTTTGACACCAAACACGACATGTTTCCATGCAGTCATTCCAAAGTTAGCGTTTACCGCAAGGATATAATGCACTTAAGAGTATATGGTCTGGCATCACAGAACAGCCTCAGAGAATAGGCTGCGAAAGCTGCAGAGGGGCCCAGCTCAGGCATGGGCACCCTCTCACACAAAACCAAGCACTCTGCCTTCAGGATTGATGAGGCCTGCCATAGGAGTGACTGATAGGTTTATATGTGTTAGTGATTAAAGGTAGATATAGGTAACCTATATCTTATTAAGGGGTGCATGCACCACCTTACTCAGGCTGCAGTAGCAGTCCTATGGTGTCATTTTGGAAGGCTTCCCATGGGTGGCATAATACATGCTTCTGCCCCTGGTAGGCCTCTGGGGTACCTGTGCCCTTAGTACCTAGTGTACCATATACTAGGGACTCACAAGTGTATCCCAGTAACCAAACTGGAGTGTACCTAAAGTACATGCAATCAATTTAGAGAGGAAGCAGCTAGGCTGGGGTCCTGGATAGCAGGGCCCAGCCAGACTAAAGTTGAAAAACAGTGAAACACCAGCAGAAAGTGGGGGTAACCACAGAAAGCAGATCCTACTCTCCTACACAAGTTACACATGTACAAATGTTACAATTCAACCCCAGTGATAAGCCTATGGGACAGATAGCCTTTCAATAGTGAAAAACAAATTACACAGTATATCACTATCAGGACATGTCAAACACGCCCATACATGTCTTACCTTTCACATACACTGCACCCTGCCCATGGGGGTACACTGGGACAACCTTAGGGGTGCCTTACATGTAAGGAAAGGTGCACTTGCCAGGACAACATGGCTGTTTACAACTGCATGCACATACACTACAGTGGTAGTCCTGAGGCACATTTACAGGGCTACTCATGTGGGTGGCACAACCAGTACTGCAAGCCCACTAGTAGCATTTGATTTGCAGGCCCCAGCCCACTGTGCACTTTACTAGGGACTTAACAGCAAATCAAATATGCCAATCATGGATAACTAATCATATCATGATTTATACTGAGAGCATATGTACTTTAGTACTGATCATCAGTGGTAAAATGCCCAGAATCCTATAGCCAACAAAAACAGTGTCAGAAAAATAGGAGGCAAAAGGCATAAAGTTTGGGGATAAACTTGTCAAAAGGGCCAGAACTAATAAGAGACAGGAATTGCCAACATTGCTGCTTTCTGTTAGTCAGTTAGAAACATTTTTTTTAGCTAAATATGTGCCCATAGAAGTCCTCTTCTTTTGTAACTCATCCAAGTACACTAAACCAGATTTCAACACAAAAAAGGAAGACACATGACTTTTCCAGAAGTAAGCCTGGAAAGCTGCAACTGGTACTGATTTCCAGGTATACATATTTTGTCAGTGTTTCAAAACCTTCTTTAGTACGGATCAGCAGTGGTAAAGTGCCCAGAATCCTAGAGCCAACAAAAACAGGGTCAGAAAAATAGGAGGTAAAAGGCATACATTTTGGGGATAAACTTGTCAAAAGGGCCAGGATTAATAATGATGCTATAGAGACAGGGATTGCCAACATTGCTGCTTTCTGTTAGTCAGTTAGAAACACATTTTTGGAGCTAAATATGTGCCCGTAGAAGTCATCTTCTTTTGCAACTCATCCAAGTACACTAAACCAGATTACAACACAAAAAAGAAAGCCACATGACTTTTCCAGCAGTAAGCTGGAAAGCTGCAACTGGCACTGATTTCCAGGTGTACATATTTTGGCAGTTTTTCAAAACCTTCTTTCAGTAGCCACAGCAACTCTCCTCTGTAAAACAGTGCTTCCCTTAAATAACATCAATGTGTCAGGGAAGTCTGTGTGAGTATTAGAGCTATGCAACTTTTAAATATGGCCCGGCTTGGCTGGTGTTGTGCTTCATTGAGTCTGCAGACCTGTACTGGTCCATTGGCTGGATTGGCCTTTAGGATAAAACGCCAATAGTGACGTTTCAGCAAACACATGATTTTGAAGCCGACAAGCTAACTGATAGACATCTTGAAACCTGGAAAACACTTTCAGGTGGGGCCCCAGACAGGCTAGGAGGCTCAGCCTGCTGGCTGGCATCCCAGCGTTTGGGGCCTGGACCACCCAGGCAAAAGCCATGGTTACCCTCGCCCACCTCTCACTGGGAATTACAGGAACTTTTATTTCTGCAGGAGCCCAAGTCAACTTCCTGACCCAATACCACCCTGCCCCCTTTCAAGCTAGGTGGCCCTGCTTGGGAGCCCTGGTCTGTGGGGACCAGGCCTGTTGTGCAAAAGCCATGGATTCACCAGCCTGTCACTGGATATTATTGGAATTGGTCAGTCTGCAGGGTCCCACCCTGCCCAGGTCAAGCTAGTTGGCCCTGCTGGGTGTCTGAGCCTTCATAGAGGTTTTTTCTCTACTCCATATACCAGGTGGGCACAGAAGTTCTCCCTGGTCTGCAGCAAATCTGACCTGTCTAGTGACTGACGCCCCAGTGCATGGGTTGTGGGTACCCTGAGCGGTACCTACCAGGAGGTACTTACTAGGGGCTCAGGAGTCTTGGCATGGGGAGCTAAGGTGGGTTATGTCAACAGTCAAGCACCCTCTCCCCATGGTCATGCATAGAAAGCCTTTGTTCTTTATCTGTTAAGTCCACACAAAGTGGGGACTTACTGAACGCAGTGGGAGACACAAGTCAGAGTTGGCCATACTGGGTCAGCCTTAGGGTCATCTTTTCAGCAAGTCGGTGGCCAGATGGCCCAGGTCAGTCAGCGAATAGATGTCCTAGGTTGACCTGGTGACGAATTGGCCCGGGCCAACATACTGACCAGATGGTCTGTGCTGACCTAATTTCCAGAGAGCCCAGTCCCCTGACAGCCCACAACTAGATTGTTCACAAAGAGGCCATCGCTCAGGAGGCCTTTTCTCGAGCCACGCGCTGGCTAGATTCCTAGCTCCCTGGCATTGAACCGCCCATCAAATCCAATTGCTCATTGGGTTACTTTTGGTAGGCAGATCTTGAGCTATGCGATTAACCTAATGCTTGTCATCAGACCCCAGAAAAGATGTTGGTTTATATAGACAGCAGGACAGTGGCCACAATAGTCAGAATCCACTAAGGAGTGTACAAGTCACTGACAAATTAACTAGCCCTGAAAATAGATACCACTGGAGTGTCAGGCCCGTATTTGGCCTTCACCAGAGCTCAGAGCCATGGGGACAAATCCTTCATGAGTAAGAGAGCCCACACAGCGAGACAACCTGCCACCCCTTGAGGCTTCTCTCCTGGACATCAGGCTTTGGGATTTGCAGGCGCTCGGCCACAAAACCTACCACGCCATGGCAGGAGGCGGGTTTTCGATCAATTAGCCTTAGGGTTGCATTCCCCAAAACCTTTTTCCCTCACCCTTCCTATTTTTGCTGATCTTGTTTCTGTTGATATTAGGACTTTGATAACCAGTGCTAAAGTGCTTGTTCTCTCTCCCTTAAACATGGTGGAAGTGGTTTCTACCCAACTGGAATATTTTATTTACTTGTCAGTCTCTATGAAAGTGGTTCCCCATGTGCTCAGGTCCTATAAAAGAAAATCTACTGGTATGCCTGCAGCACAGATTGTGCCACCCACTTAAGTAGTCCTGTAAAACCTATTGCAGCCATTTTGTACAGTTTCAAACTGCCATTTAGACTTGGCAAAATAAACCTTTTGCCAGGCCAATCCTTTATTTTGTATACATTTAAGTCATCCCCTTGTGTAGGCCCTTAATAGTCTAGAGGGCAGACTACAGTGTATTTAAAAGGTTAGTACTTCTAAGCTTGACATGTTCTGGTAGTGAAAAACTCTCACATTGACTTTTCATTACTACAAGGTCTACTACTCCTATAGGTTAGCATTGGGTTTCCTTATAACATTTAATAATTGAAATTTTCAATTGGGAGTAGGTAGACAGGTTGAGTTTGGTGTCTAAAGGATTATAATTTAAAGCCCTCTTTAATGGTACATTTTGATTTTCAGCAACTATTCTGAAAATTGCACTTTTAGAAAGTGACACACTCACAAAGGGTTTGTCACTAGTCAAGGCAGGGAAAAAGGGATGCTGAAAACTAAGCGGGGGTGTAATGACCACCTTCTCTGTATGTTTTGGTGCTTCTATCAGTCACCAGGTCATTACTTACCACATCCTTTCTCAGGTTACAGAAAGACACCACATTTCACAATACTTACCCAAGAAAGGAATAAACACTGAAAACATATAAGACCATTGCTAAGGAGCTCGCAAATAACAACAAGTCACAACACCTCCCAATCCAAGAGGGTACGCAAAAATTCACAACACCTCCTAATCTAAGAGGGTACACAGCGCATGCTCCTCCTAGCAATGTAATTTAGACATCCCTGATGGGAGGCACTTTCCCTTCCGTGTCAACAATTACCCATTAGAGGGGACTCACCCATCCCTCTGTAAGTACTTGGTAAAAGAGGGTCTCAACCTTCCCTCACAAGGAATACTAACAAATGATATGCTCTAGGGTTTCTTTATTACATGATAATAGGATGACAAAAGAAAGAAATAACTAAACATCACAGTAAACATTAGCAGCAATCATCAGCACATAGATATACATAGAGCCTGAAAATAAAAGCATAGTTAGATAAAGTTAGATATACATCGAACACCTCACCATAATCTTAGGCGTCTTGGCATCTGAAGAAGGGTCCGACTCTCTTTCCCTCACTGGTTGGTTCCGGACTCTCTGTTGCACACACACGTCTGTACGTCTGCACCGTCATGTATCATCAGACCGCCAAAACACCAGACCAGCATCTCAGCATCTCTCCAGCTCTCAGCATCTCAGAATCTCTCTGCCTCTCAGAAACTCTCTCTGAATCTCTCACGGACCCCCTTTCTCTAATATAGAATGCAGCTCTCCATCGAAGTTTCTAGCTAACTCCGCCCACAGTTCTCACTGGATTCCTGTACCACCTCGTACCAAGAGCACAACAAGCAGCTGGCCAAGCATTTTGCTCTGACTCGGCACGAAGAGAGCACATTCCACCCGATAAGAACCGGTCCTGTCTGGTTCACTACTGGTGGACAACACATGTAATCTAAAATATATCCTCTCACCTACAGAGGCTCAGAAGATGGCTGCAGTTTAGAATATGGAGTTGCTCAAGCATAGGCCTCTACTACTTGGAAAGCAGAATGCTATTATACCAAGTCAAAGCCAATAGGCTAAATTCATAATTCACCTAACTCAAATAACACTATGCCCTTTTATTTTATTTATTTATTTACAAGTTTGTATGGCGCTGTGAATCGACTCCCGAAGGAGTATCTCCGCGCCTTAGGCCACAACCAAAGAACAGACACTCTTCATCGTTTTAATGAAATAAGCAAGAGATCAGATTAGAGATTGAAGAGGAATGTTTTGAGTTTTTTCCTAAAAGGGAAATGTTCCCTACATACTCTAATTTCCTTCGGGAGTGAGTTCCACAGCTTTGGACCAGCTACCGATAGGGCCCTTCCCCCCTTTCTTGCCTTCATGGCCCTGGGGACACATAACAGTTCCTGATCTCCTGATCTCAGGAATCTGGACGGCACATAAGGAATAAATTTCTCAGTGAGGTAACCAGGACCCATTCCGATCAGGCATTTGTGGATGACGCAACAGATCTTAAACATCACCCTCTGCCTAACTGGAAGCCAGTGCAGTTTGGCCAACAATGGTTTCGAGGGAGTACGAGGCGGGACATTCAGAACCAGTCGTGCAGCCGTGTTTTGCACAACCTGCAATCTAGAAAGAATGCCCTCGTTGGCAGCCAGCATTAATCCATTGCAGTAGTCCAGCCTGCTTAAAACTAGCGACTGGACCAGCGTTCTCCTGGTGGTATCTGGTAGCAGGGGGAATACTCTCCTGAGAAGCCCGATGACATGGAAGCATGAGCCCACCACTTGATTAGTTTGTTGTGTGAGGGTAAGCTCATGGTCCAGCTTAACTCCCAGATCTTTTACCACGGTTTTGGGCACAGGGACCGGGCCAAGATCTTGAGGCCACCAGTCCGGGGTCCACAATCGTTTGGCCTCTCCGAAAAGCATAACCTCCGTTTTGGAGACGTTGCACTGCAAAAAATTAGCTGCCATCCAACGTGCCACCTCCTTCATCCCCCGGGCGAAGGAGTCCCGCACCTCAGGAGTCATCGTTTTAAAAGGGAAGAGGAGTTGGGTGTCATCCGCGTATGATACTGGAATGAACCCGTGGGATCTCATGATGTTAGCTAGGGGGGCCACGTAGATGTTGAATAACGTAGGGCTCAGACAAGAGCCCTGTGGCACCCCCTTTGAGATCACCACCTCCTCTGATTGGTATGACCCCAAGATGACTCTCTGGGTGCGTTCGCTGAAAAAGCTCCTGAGCCAGGCCAGGGCCTTGCCTTCCAGACCGATGGCAACTAGTCTGGAGGTCATGATGTCGTGTGACACAGTGTCAAACGCTGCTGACAAATCCAGAAGCACCAGAACAACGGAATAACCCCTGTCCTGTAGCCTCTGGAGATTGTCAGCAACGGACAATCCCTCAGTATCCCCTATGGAGCACATGTGTGCACCATCACCAACAACTCTGCACCTCGACATCCCATACCTTCTATTCTTTGGCAAGATTATTGTAATGCAAGACCATCCTACATTAAGGCTAAAGTAACATAGCACACTAAAATCAGTGCACAATGGTGGTGATCGAGGGTCATCAAAGATCATCAGACCACTAAAGTGGCTCATTCACTAAAGGGGGGGGGGGGTAGAAACTTCCAGAACCTTTTCCCACTTCAAAGTGAGAACTAGTTATGATTAATATACCTTCAGACACAGCACTTCAGTGCACATCTGGACCTGTGGGAGGCTCAGAATATGGACAGCTCTGCTGCTTTGCTGCAAGAAGGACGGCTACTCTGCTGCCCTGCTGTGCTGCCCTGCAGCCCTCTTACAAAGGGCTAGGCATGCATCTTGAACCCAAGACCACTAGAGGTGCTCCAAAGGCTAGTTGGACATCTCCTGACAGAGACTCAGGGACTGAAAAGGGTCCAACAACCTTGCACCCAACAACAGAACTCTGCCAGCTGTGAATCCTGCCCACCCAAGTGGTGCCTGCCCGGTCCTGGACCCTTGGAAATGGACCTGAAGGTGCTCTACCAGGCGCAGGTGTGGTACCAGCAGAACTGATGTAGTGTGAAGCATAGCATCCCAAAACTCTGCATCCAAACTGCAGTGAGACACATCTCACAAAACACTGCATTGTAACCGCTGCATGGCGCTACCCAGTTGCAGGACTTTGCATGGCAGCCTTCAGACACTTTGGAACCACAGCTGCTTGATAGATCCTCAATGCATGCCTTCGCATCACAGCCCACATCCTCCTTGGAGCCGATGGTACAATACGCATCCTCTACGCAGGTCTTTGCATCTCAAGCACCTCGGCGATGGCATCCTCGACAACAATGCAGCCCGCAACATCTTCCAAACCAGCCAGTGCACGATGAAGCTTCGACGCAAGACTAGGCATCACAAGCCCCTCGTCGTTGGCCTCCTCAATGATGACATGCAACATTGCAGCCTCGGAAATGCCATAGCACAACACTCTGCAACCAGGATTTTACGGTACTATATTCAGCAGGCCTAACTGAGACCCTGTTGCCGGCTATCATGGTCAGCCTTAACTTGAAAGTTTGTTCCAGTTTACCACGACCAGATAACCACAGTTGGCGCTTTGTGCTTTTTCATGCTATTTTCACTTAAAACTTTAAAAATGCAAATCACCGGTTCTACTTATTGGATTTTTGTCATTTTTGTCTTCAAATATTCATTAAATTCTGCTTTATTTTTCTAACTTGGTGTAGTATTCTTCTTGTGTTCAATTTTATTTTATTATTGTGTGAATTGATGTATACATACTTTACACATTGCCTCTGAGTTAAGCCTGACGGCTCTGTGCCAAACCACCAGAAGGTTGAGCACATGTTTTTTTGAGGTTGGCTTGTGCCTTCTCACTGACAAGGCTTGTGGTTGCTGCTTGAGTAGGGTTTCACCTCACCTTAACCAACAACCCAATTTCCTACAGTGGGTCGGTGACAGGCAGGCAGATCCAGTGTCAGATGCCCTGCTGACACCCGGGCAGGGCTACATGAGTCTTCAAACCCTAACAAAGGAAAAATATACAGGGCAACCAGGTATCGAGGGTCACCCCACCTGCACATCAGTCAGTACTACCCACAGGGCCCACCAGAAGCCTGGTCTCAAACCTTGCACATCAAGAGTCCAAAGGTAGGTGGCAGCCCAAGCCATGCCAGCATGTTGTGCCACCCCTCCTCCCCAGTGTGAAGCACCAAGGAGAGAAGAGCTCAGTGTTCCCCCTTGTCCAGTAGATTCCACACCCTGGCCAAGTGGAGCTCTTACCTGTAGCTGAGTCAGAACTTCTTCACCCAACCAAGCAGAAGAGACCTCTGGATGCCTGTGGTATCCCATCCCGGGCACTTTGCAACATGACGTGCCAGAATGTGGTGCCTAGGGGTGGGGGCTTCCATCCATAGGCCAGCTCCAGCTCTGACCCAGGGCCAGGTCAGAGATTCCTAATCCAGTCAAGCAGTTGAGCCTCACTGATTAATGTAGGACCCCGTCCTGATTACTTTGTGGGAGTGGGGCCCTAGGCCGGGGGCTTCCTCAATGGACAAGCCATAGCTCTGACCTGGGGCCAGGTCAGAGATTTTTGACCCAACTAAGCAGGGAGCCATGCCCCGGGCCTGCAAGACCCTTTTCTGGGAAATTTGTGACACAGCCAGTCAGCACATGGAATGTCCCAGGGTCCTCGCCGAGGGGGGCTCACCGGAGCTCATCCCTAGAGCCCAGTCACGCCTTTTCAGCCCGATGAGGCCCAGGAGCCAATACATGGACTCCAGGCAGGCCTCACCAGAGCACCGGCCCAGGGTGCTGATAGAGCTTTTTCTACTCTACTGAGACCAGAGACTGGCTATCTAGCCACTTATACAGGCAGTCAGGACCCTTGCACAATCCCGGGAAAGCAACCAGATGGACTCCAGCTCACTTACATCCTTGACAACCACTACCTAAGAAGACCACTAGCCATTCTTGGAATCTATCTGAGTAACAGAGTGGGGGACATTCAAGAGAATGTATCAAGCCTTCTGGAGCCCTAACTGGCTTTGAAGCTTCATGTGCACTCTCATTTGAACCACCCATGTGTGTGCGGTAAATGTCTCATAGATGCCATTTGAATACTATGAGAGATCTATCAGAATGTCTAAGATAAATGGGTCTGTGAGAATGTTCGTGAGATGTCTCTGTACAACTAAAATATCACTGTGGTCTGGGAAGCAGAAATTGCTAATATGAAAACATTGTGTGCTGCTGAGCTTATCATATAAGTGTCTGCGTTTGTAACACTATATCTTGAAATAACCCCTTACTTCATTATCTTTACAGTTAATGTAACCGGCTACTTTATCCTTAATGAAACATACAATGGAGTTCTTTCTGATGCCACCTCTAAGCGCTACGCAGAGCTAAAATATAATATAACAGGGGAAGTAAGTATTAAAATACAATCAGTACATGTAGCACCAGATTACGTAAATTGCATATTGCCTGTGCAGTTTTGCACAAGTGACCTTTTTACTGCAACGGTTGCATTAACAAACTTGTGCTTCCACCGAAGGTCAAAAATATAATGTTTTACAACGGTCAGTCCAAAATTGCAGAGTACCCATACAAATGTTCTGGTACTGGTGCCATTGGCATAATCTGGCAAATAATGTTTTACATGAAATTTTTATTATATACCTGCTAAGCATAGGGCAGTGTTGAGGTAGTGATATGAGAGGAAAGGGGGCGTTTGAGAGATTAAGCGCCAGCTGAAGTAAGGTGTCCTTTTAATGTGAAAAAAACAACACAATTCTAAGTAATCTGTTTAACATACAAGGAGCCTGACTACGAATGGCTCAGCTAATTCCAACCCATTTGTAAACCCCTGTTTACTCATGGGTCAAAAATCATAATTTCCTATTTTTTAACGCATCTGATAAATAGGGGCTGCATTAAATAACTCAAATTTCATTACATTTCGGCAGGTCAAACATGTCAAAATTTAACAGGGTAAAAGCATACAGTATTTACAATATCAAGAGGATTTTGATGCGTTGAATGCCAAAACCTCCATGTTATTTCCCACAAACTCATAATAGGTGTTGTTTATCGGACACAACATACGGTATTGTTATTTATCAGGTGTGATAAATAGCGCCTGTTAGACCTGTCATCCTAGGCATGGTTTTCCCTCTAAGCTTTTGCCTTCATACCTCCTGATTGAGGACTTCATTTTGCTGGTTTTAGGACTCTGTGCACTTTACCTCTGTTAACCAGGGCTCTTTTCGTAAAACGTAATAGAATTGGCTTATACCTAATTGACAGATTTAATTTACATTTAAGTCCCTAGTAAAGTGGCACTGCCTGTGCCCAGGGCCTGTATATTAAATGTTACTGGTTGGCCTGCAGCACTGGTTGTGCCAACCACTCAAGTAGCACTTTAAACATGCCTTGGCCCTGCCATTTCAGCCATTGTATGTGCAGTTTTAAACTGCCATTTCGACCTGTCAAAATAAAACTTTGACCAGGTCCAAATCTTCCTTTTTAATTAATATGTCACCCCTATGGATGACCTGGCGAGCCCCGAGAGCAGAATGCAGTATATTAGTGGAAAACTCTTAAATTCCTTTTTCACTACTGCAAGGCCTACCTCTCCCACAGTATAACTTTGAAGTTACCTTATTACATTTAATAACCTATAATTTTCAAAAAGGGAACAGATAACGGGTTCATGTTTTGTGTCTTTGGAATTATAAGGGAAAATCATAATTTCTGTTGAAGTCAGACTTTAAATTAATTACAATTTTGAAAATGCCACTTTTAGAAAGTTCTAAGTGGGGGTAGTACCTCCCAGATCATTGATCAAATAACACTTTACCTAAAGAAACCCAAATATTGTTCCTTCTATTGTCTTTGATTTGACCTGTTATTTTTTCAATCTTTCACCCAGTGTGTACACTCTGATATATCACACCTGTGTGTATGGTTTTTTTGTGCTTTTATCATACAATAAATCATAAATCCTTTTTCTTTTTGCTTTGCTTGTTTTTATGGAAAGTTTTACTTAGGGAAAAAATAAGATAACATAATGGTACAGAATATGACGTAAGAGACAAATAGGGCTCAAAGTACTAATACAGAGGTCACAAAAAGTGATCCTTAATTGCTGACCAGCTTGTTGTACCTGTCTCCGATTTTGTAATGCAACCTACATACTAAAGGATTGTGTCACAAAATCTTCATATGCAAGGGTCTCAAAACAACCTGCCTAATGAATAATAATTCAACAGGTTGTTGTTTGCGCCCTCCTGCACTTGGCTACAAACCATGAGATGGAGGTCTGTAAGGGACACAATGCTTGTTTTTACATTCTTTTTTTATTTTTTATTTTTAAGTCAGCCCCTGTTCCTTAAAGGAACTGTTGCTTCTCTTAAAAACATGTTTTCTGTTAGGGAATATATTTGGAGGAGCAGACAATGAGTCCCTAGACCACGGTCTGCTCCCCTTGTGGTCCCCAACAGTATTCACAATGAGAAGGTGTCCCAAGGGGATGCCTACGACTTTGCAAATCAGTTACCACCTCTTTGAAATGTCCGTAACTGATCAATGGTTTGAGACCACAATTGCAGTGGGTAAGCATTGGTAAATACCTCTGTGCCTCACAATTAGAAAGGAGCGCAAGAAGGTGGGTGATTCAAATTCAGGAGGAGAGAGGCTGGAATCACATTCAAACTAGTACAAAGGGTACCTCTCTCACCACAAATAAATCACTATTCTTTTAGTCTTCAGAAGTCATGTTTGTTAACTCTTAACTGTATTATTTGTAACTCTTTGTCATATTCATTGAGTTTTTCCTTTTTTTAACATTAAAACATACACCTCACAATCTTTATTGATCTTTACAAAAAACGATGTAGAGACACATTACAATATGTGCATGTCACGCAGACAATACATCTCCGTGTTTTAAAGACAAAATTGAAACATGACAAAACTATACGTTTAATACAATATTAAACAAAAAGCATAAATTAAAAAAAGCAAGAGACTCCCCTGTCCTACATTCTTTTGTGCGTTACTGGGGTCTGTTCTATTTAGATCCGCGGTGCTTAATACTTTTGGGGTCCTATGGGGGTCAGAGTACTAATCTAGAGCTCTAGGTCTGTGCTTTCTTAGTCAAGCCCAGACTCTGCGCTGTTCTATGCATTCTTTTCTTTTGTGATTACTCTTGGCCTTAAGAAGTACAAAAGCAGATGCGTCTCAACCTTCATAAATGGACCAGGAAGTGTGTTAGGTGAAGGTATTCATCAGGGCATCTCTAGTTTTGTGTAGGACACTTCAGCTTTCCTAGGGCAGAAATAGTGGAATTTTTATGAGTAGCTCTCCTGGTGCTATAAAACATAAACTAGTTGCATTTTTCTTTAAAAATGTTTATTTACACACCGGTCAGTGTTGTCTTTCTTAGACCTAAAGAAATGTAGGTCGGGCAAAAATGTCAAGTGCCTGGTAAGTATTATCTCCAAACTTCATATCGACTCATTTGTCAGGGTCATTGTCACTATTGTTGAGATAAAGGGAACAAAAAAGTATTTTTTAGAAGAAGAAACTCGGGGTAAAAGGGGAATTAGTGCTTGAATTCCATGTGATCGTGCTCTAAGTTTTGAAACTAGATTCGTTATACTCAAAGAGTATATTCAGTGGGACTGCGTCTCGAGCCGGGAAGCCGAGCCGGTGTTATCTCATATTGTATTGTATTGTATTGTAATTGCATTTATATAGCGATTACTACCCCTGACGAGGCGTCGAAGCGATGATCACGTTAATATTTCTGTAACTGGTGTGCGAGAGTGCGGAAACAAGCTGGCTTATTTCAAAGTTCAAATGCAGTTGTTAACGCGGGATTTCTGGTTACTAGTTACCTTACCAGATCCCAAACCAAGTCGACTGAATCGTTGGTACCTGTCGTTGAGTAAAAGGTAATCTAACAATAAGTCAATCAATGTATGAACTTACACCACTCTAAATGACCACTGACCAAATTTAAGTTTCAAAGATTTAATATAAAGTCAAAGATAACTGAAGGTACAAACTTCTCAAAATGAGATTCAGAAGATAAATTGGTATCACTATGAACATGAACTTTTTCAATAGTCTGAGTCTGAAAAACAGAATAATGAGTACAATTTCAAAAAGCATAAGTGTTGCCAAAATGGATACAAGTTGCAACCTCAAAGTCATTACAGAAAAGAAAAAATTAAGGTTAGTCTATCCCTACACTACACTAAGTGACATCCCTACTTAACAAGATCTTTACCCCTCTAGGTGTCAGCCGTGGTGATTTCCTAAGAAGATCACGCACTTCTCTTTGTTTCTTCTCTGATGATGGGTCTCTCCTGATCAGCCTATCTGCCTACCCATCCGCTTCCTTAGGCTCCCAAAATCATCTGCTCTATTCTCCTCCCGGGTCGCTTTCCCTAATACCAAATCACATTTCCAATAGAAACGCCCCTTAGGACGCCCCTCACGTGGTACATCTTTGCGCGGTAAACTCCATGATGGTACTCTTCAAGACCCTCGTTATAGTTGACCTTGGTTCCCAGGCTTCTTCTCCAGTGCGCTGATACCCCCTGAAATTCCTGGAAACTCCTACAGGCCTGCGCCAAGCGCCACTGAACAAAGCCCCTTTCATTCCAGCTGATTAAGACCCTCGCACCTGCATACAGTCCGTCCTGCAGTGGGCCTCAAATTCCAGACTCCACCATATCTATAGGTCGTAAAATATAATCGAAGCTCTGTACTTGGCACCTCTCGACTTCTCCTCTAACGAGCACATGGCACATCAAAGAGACATCACTATCAGTTCAGGCCTACTTGATTTACATGAAGCGGGTCCCTGCACTCTGAAAACAATTTACTTGATTTAAACAGCATTCTCAACCAACATACATTTCTTAAAGTACACATCTATAAAGCATATATTTCAAAACTAAATTCGATAGTACATTTTTGGAAGAACCACGTTAACCCCATCTCACATTATTTTAGCAGCACGTTTAGATTTTCTGTGAATTGCCATGAGGCCTACACATTATACTGGTTTTGTAAAGCTCTATTCAACTCTAACATGATTCCTTTAACATGAGAACATGAGGTTTTCATATTCATCCCAAACATTTCTACATTAGTCTCACACAGTTATGATTATTGTTACTCTACTTAAACATTCTATGCATTTCACCACTGAATATAAGACACTCTGTGTATTTCACTTCTAAATATAAACACTCTGGTGCAAAGTACATGTTAACTAACTACGTGCTTGTAAATATGGTGCACTTATACATTTTTCAAACTTGTGCTCGCTCAATCCCCCCTTTGATGACCTTCAGGGGTCATCACCATCAGGACACCATCACAAAATGTAGAATCTTTCAAAGTGAAGTCGTGGCAGTGCCACCTCTTTTCATTGTCTCTAATGCCTTTAGACTCCTGTATTGTGTGTCCTGCATCGCTGTCAACTTTTCCTCCTGTTTTCTCATAGTTCTCTGTAACCTATTTGCTCTATACCACTGATACAAACGCACCAATCCCCACAAAGTGATTACACAAATCACAATTATGATGATGGGTTTCAGTATATACCAAACGATACCTTTTCCTAAGTTGGCAAACCAACCTCCAACTTTACCCATTCCATGACCTACTTTTTCCCACACGTTTATCTTTGTCAGATCCTCAATTTCGTAGTGTATGGCAGTGATGTTTCGTATATACTTCTCTAGAGGTTTTGAATTGTCTGGAATGTAAGTGCAGCACTCCTGGACCTTCAAAGCCTTACAGACTCCTCCCTCTTTAGCTAACAGAACGTCTAAAGCAAGTCGGTTCTGAAGAACCATTGCCCTAATCGATTGCATCTCACCTTCTATCAGCATCAATGATCTAGCAGTACTGGCAGATAGCCTATCTACGACTGTAGCTAACCTCCTGATCTTAATGTCATTCAATATCAGTCCTAAGAAAGGGAATGCAGCACCGAGTACATCTCCAACTACTTCTGCTGCACCCAGCCCTCTCTTCCACCTAGTTGGTATTTCTTTCTTTGTCGTTTCTAAATTCTCAACATGATATATTTTAGGGAAGACAACAGCCAGATAGCATGATCCGTACCAATTATCTGGTAGCTTCACATAGGCATTTCTTCCACATACAAAATATACATTTGGAATTGCTTGCATCCCCTTCAAAAAATCCTTAGAGTAATACTCCAGTTGAAAGGCATGTTCACAATTGACTCGACCTACATAAAAATTCTCAT
Source organism: Lissotriton helveticus (assembly GCF_964261635.1). NCBI lineage: Eukaryota > Metazoa > Chordata > Amphibia > Caudata > Salamandridae > Lissotriton > Lissotriton helveticus. The sequence goes on along the minus strand of NC_136067.1, from coordinate 231,473,848 downwards.
AATAGGAGTAACTCCTGTGGATGCACAGTTTCCCCCGTTTCTCCTTATCTAAAGCAATTGGACCAATACTACCCTTTCTTTGGTGTGCCCTTTCCTCCTTGGTCCAATCTGTTTCCCATTGTCCTGAGGCCTTCAGAATCTTCTGCCTCCTGTATCTAGTATCCACCTGCCCTATAAACTTTTTCTCAATTTCTGACACTTGACAAGTCAGATTATTTCTTCGGGCATGTGAAGTATCTAACGTTTTCCATGGAATAAACCATTTGTGTAATCTGTCTTCGCTTTTGTAATAGTCCCACTTGTTCAAATGCTTGAAATTCGGGACCTCTGGCAATGTCGAGTCGAAATTCGAGAAATAATACTCAAATCCTTCTCGTCCATAAAATATGCTCAACAACAAACTACATGTAATTCCATATGTCAATGGAAGATGATGGTATCTGATACCCTCTTCTACCGAAGCTGGTAATTGCATACAAACGTACCAATTCTTCACCTCCATGGCGTCAACGTATTCATAAAGCAATTTAGCATTAGCATTTGACTTGTAATTTCCCTGTGACTCATCGGTGTGTAACCTTTTTATTTCTGCATCTAACAACGCTTTGTCTTTATCATTGATGTTTCCCTTATCATTAACAATAGGAGTTCTCGGTGTTGACACTCCCTTGTCCTCCTTCACTGCAGTTGCATCTCTCTCGTGTCCCACTATGTATGAGATGTATGAGACAGTAACCACTAAAACTATCAGGGAAATCACCACTCCCAACAATGTGCCAACTATACATTTTGCCCTGCGGTTCGGGTTGCCAGCCTCCATGTTCTCAAACAGTGTAGTTCTTGACTTTCTTCCAGCATTCACTTCTTCTCCTTTCTGAGCCAAAAGTCTTTCTTTCTAGCAATGTCTCTCTTTTGAACACTTGGAAGCTTGACAATTTATTTCCGCAAAACAGTTCAAAGTTCGGTAGAAACAGACAACCCTAGCCCTTCTCCGTCCGCTAAAAGGAAACCCCTACCACTTTTCTTCTTCCACTCGGCGCTAGGTTATCTTGCAGTAATTTTTACAAAGTCTTTTCAAGAGTCTTATATCCGTCTGAAGTTATGTATGGTTCAAGGAGTGACACTACGTCTTCATAAATGTCTTTTCAATCTCCACTCCTGGTACTATCAATTCTACATCCACAGCTACAAAGGGTCCGTTCTGACCAGGATCACCTTCTTCACTTTCCCAGTTCTACGCCCCTTTGAAGACATTTACAACAAGGTATTAATCGACGACAACAAGTGGTCCAAGAACTTCCACTATTCGCTCAATCATTTCTAGTCGAAGAAGAGTTCCCTCCAACACTGGATATCGTGAACAGCAAACCGGAAATTCAACAGTCTCTAAAATCAATTTTCTTATTCCGCTTAGGAGAGGAGGATAGACGATGTTGAGTGTCAGCAGTCTTTCGGCCTCCGCCCCCGGTAGCAGGAACAGTATTTGTACTGTGATTATCGGATCAGTTCTGATCAGGTTCACTTCCCTGATCCTCCCGGTCCTGTGTCCCGCCGACATCTGCAACGAGGTAGGTCCAATCAGGAGTAGAGTATCTTCTACTAGGCACTCGCACCCTCCTTGATCTTCTAGGGCCCTCCTCGGTTCCCTCCTGGGTATCTTCTTCCTGATCCGAGTCTTCAGATATAGGAACAAGTGTTTCTTCCTGGGCCGACCTCAAACTTAGCCTCCTGTCTCTTCCCGGCCAAGTGGCAGCCTCACACCTTGTTCTCCTATATCTCGTCCTCACACTCGGTTCTTGATCACTCTGGTACTGATCTGTGTCTGTTTCGTATTCACTGCTGCTCTCTCCTTCAGTTGCGTCCTCAGTCTCACTGCCGTTCTGCCTTCGCTCTTCTTCTGAATCCGATGCGTTCCCAACTTCTTCCGACACCCCCTCAGCTGCTTCGATCCCTTCTTGCGACTCTTCTTCCACTTCCGGGTTTTCGTCTGGGATAGGAGCTGTTTCTTCTAGAGGTGCTGGAACTCTTCGAGTATGGGATGCATGGATCCAATTTGGCAACCCCCCGCACTTCACCGCGGTGTTCGTTATCAGGATTACCTGAAAGGGCCCACGCCAGCGAACATCTAGGCAGTTCTTCCGGACGTGTTTTTTAACCAACACCCAGTCCCCTGGGTTCAGGTCATGACACAGGTTCCTCGATGCTGGAACTTCAGCCGCATGCACCTGAAGGGACACAGAATGGATGGCGTCAGACAGTCCTTTACAATAATCCAAGATCAGATCATCTGTAATATTCAATAGGGCAGCAGTTGGAACTGTGGGAAGTCTCATGGCCCTCCCCATCAGAATCTCGTGTGGAGTGAGACCTGTCCTCCTGTCAGGGGTGCTGCGCATGCTCATAAGCACTAAAGGAAGAGCATCTGGCCAACTCAAAGATGTGGATGCCACTACTTTAGCCAATCTATTCTTCAAAGTGCCGTTCACTTGTTCCACAATTCCTGAAGCTTCTGGTCGATAACTACAATGCAGCTTTTGATCGATATTCAGTGTGGAGCACAACATCTTCACTATTTCGCTGTTAAAATGTTTTCCTCTGTCCGATTCCAAAGAGGCAGGCACCCCGAAGCGCGGTATCAACTCCCTGAGCAACAATTTAGCCACTGTGAGTGTATCGCACCTACGTGTAGGGTACGCTTCAACCCATCTGGAAAATACGCATACTATCACCAACACATACTGAAGGCGATTTACTCTTGGCATTTCGATGAAATCTAGTTGCATTCTATTGAAAGGCCCCCCCCGACCTCCCAATGTGACTCAGTGTGACTGGTGTTCGTTTGCCTACGTTCAGTTGTTGGCAGGTAACACATCGCTTACATACTGATTCTGCTGCTATTCTAAATTTAGGGCAATACCAAGTTTGCCTAAACACTCTCATCATAGCATCCCTTCCTAGATGTACTGGACCATGTATTTCTCTCGCCATGGGATTAGCTAATTCTTCAGGTAACACAGCCCTCCCATCTGCTGAAACCCAAAAATCCATTTCGCTTCGCACACAACCTGCTATTTCCCATGCCTTTTTCTCTGTTTCAGGTGCGTTCTCTTGCATTATTCTTAAATCCTCCCAAGTGTCTACAGTTTCTAACATCATGCTTAATTCAGTCTTTTCTTCTGCACCTTCTATTTCCACCTTTGAGAAAGAATAATTTTGTTCCGCACAATAGCGTGCGACTTCATCAGCGTATCTATTGCCTTGTGACACAAAATCTGTATTCTTAGTATGAGCTACACACTTTACGATTGCAATGTCAACTGGACCTTGTAATGCTTCCAACAATAGTCGCACAAATTCTCCATTTCGAATGGGCGAACCAGAGGAGGTCATGTAACCCCTCTGAGACCACAACTGCCCGAAATCATGAACCACACCGAAACCATATTGGCTGTCAGTGTATATGGTGACTCTCTTTCCGTTTCCTGCTATGCAGGCACGAGTTAGGGCAATGATTTCTGCTACCTGTGCGGAATGTACTCCTTCCAGGCAAGCGGCTTCCACAACTCCAGTAATGGTACAAACAGCATAAGCTGCTCTCAACCGACCAGTATCGTCTCTTAAACATGAGCCATCAACAAAGTAAATTTCATCGGGGTCAGACAACGGCTCATCCACAATATCTGGTCTGGGTTTCGTGCATAGTTCAGTCACATCAAGGCAATCGTGGTCTTCACATCCTTCGCCTTCTATTACAGTAGGTAATGGCATTAAAGTAGCAGGATTCAAGACAGAGCATCTCCTGAGGGTCACGTTCTCCGCGGCAAGAATAACTTGCTCGTAGCGCGTGAGCCTACTATTGGTCAGATGCTGCGTCTTCGTCCTAGTCATTAGCAATTCAACTGAATGTGGTACATACACCACTACTGGATGTCCCATCACAATACTCTCGCTCCTTTCAATGCTGACACCCGTTGCAGCAACGGATTTGAGACATCCGGGCAACGCTGCGGCTACTGGATCTAATGTAGCCGAAAAATATGCAACTGGTCTACGGGCATTTCCGTGGGTCTGTGCCAAGACTGACAAAGCACATCCCTCTCTCTCACAGCAATAGAGTGAAAAGGATTTCTCATAATCGGGCATTCCCAGAGCCGGAGCACGACATAAATCGTCTCTCAGCTGTAAAAACGCCACCAAGCATTCTTCGTCCCATGGTACCGGATCACTCACCTCCTTCTGCGTCAGTTTCTGTAAGGGCTTTGCTTTCAGTGAAAAGTTAACTATCCACTGTCGGCAGTAGCCCACCATTCCTAGGAACATTCTAACTTCTCTCTGTGTTGTGGGCGCATTCATCTTCATTATCGCCTCAATCCTCTCTGGGGACACCTTGCGTTTTCCTTTTTCTAACCGGTGCCCCAAATACTGTACTTCTGTCAGACAGTACTGTAACTTGCTCGGAGATACCTTATGTCCATTTTTGGCTAAATGGTTCAGTAAGGCAATTGAATCTGCTTTACAGGCTTCCTCTGTCTCTGACGCAACAAGTAGGTCATCTATGTACTGGACCAGAACCGAGTTCTGCGGCAGTACTAGATTTTCGAGATTCTTCTTCAACAACTGGTTGAAGATGGATGGGCTGTCTGTGAATCCTTGTGGGATTCGACACCATGTTAAAACGCGATCTTCCATTTTAAAAGCAAAAAGATATCTGCTCTCTTCATCCAATGGGATGGAAAAGAAAGCCTGGCAAAGATCTATCACTGTGAACCATTCTGCTTGACATGGTATTTGAAACAATATCACTGAAGGATTCGGTACCACGGGACAACATGAAACGACTATGTTGTTAATTTTTCGTAAATCCTGCACTATCCTGAATTTCCCGCTAGGTTTCTGCAAACCCATAATCGGGGAGTTACAAGGACTACCCACGATTTCTTTCAGTATTCCCTGTTGTATCATTGACTCGATCACAGGTTTTATTCCCGCAATCGTTTCCTGGGACAATTTGTATTGAGGCGTTCTTGGAAACTCAACATTTGGTTTTACCAGAATTTTTACCGGTTCTACCCCTTTAATCAATCCTATATCTTCTCCTGTGAAATCCCATACCTCTGACGCCACTGCATCTCTTAAATCTTGGGGAAGATCTTCTACAGTCAGAGTAGGATATAGTTCTACACAGGATTTTGAATTGGCCACCTTAAAGGTAGCATCATCGTCGGTAGTCTGTACCTCCACTCCTTGCGGGGTGCAGTATATGGTGCAATTCAATTTGCACAACAAATCCCTTCCTAACAGACATACCGGACTCGAGTCACAAACCACAAACTGATGTTCGTTCATATGATTTCCTATTTTCACAGACACTGGTTCTGTCAAGGGACTAGTCAGCCTTTTGTTCGCGACTCCTACCACTTGAATTGTTTCCCCTGACATCGGCAAGTCTGGAACCACCGCCGATCTCAGTGTTGATCGAGTAGCCCCAGTATCCACCAAGAACGTAGTGGGACACCCTGCCACCTCTGCCTCAACAAATGGCCCTCTTTGATCCACTTCTAGGACTGCCCCGAGGGTACAGTCCTCTTCACTGCTCACACGTTGTCCTGTCAATGGATCAATGTAATAACACTTTTCTTCCTCGATGAAGAGAGGCATCTGCTTAAAGACCTTACCCCCTGTCGCTACGTTCGGTGGCTGTGGGAACTGGGCCCGTGGGGCCGAAGTCCCCCCTTTGGCCACCTTGCCTCCTGGAACTGTCACCTTTGGAGTTGGGACTTCTTGAACCTGCTCTTCTACTTCTAGCTCTCCATTTTCAGGGTTAAAGGGACACTCGCGTCGCCAATGCCCCACCTGGTGACACTGATGGCACTTTGTCGTTTTCTTTAAAGTGGCAAAGTCTATCCTAGGTCTCTGCCCTTCTTCATTATCTTTGTTCTGACCGTTTGGTTTTCGTCCCATCCCCTGCTTCTGCTGGCCACCCTTCCCAGCGGACTGCATTTGCACCACCATCAATTTCTCCTTTAAATTCTTGGCTTTAGAATCTATCTCGTCACTACAGTACCTCGCATAACGTAAAATCTCATCTAGTGGTTTGTTCTGCCAACAGATTAAATGTTGCTGTATCATCAAACAAATATCAGGTCTCAACCCCAAGACAAACTTTGACACAAACTGCCCTATGTCTTTGGGATCCATTACATCTAGTCCACTGTATTGCTTGAATGTTTTCAATAATCTTTCATAAAACTCATGAACTGTCTCCTTGGGTTCCTGCCTCGTTCGGTCTATTTTCACCCAATCTATATCCTGCGGTGGTACCTTATCTTTCAACCAAGCTATTACCCTTTCATACTTTCGCATGACAATCTCGGACGGTCCATTAGTCCGAGCATCCCTCACTGGTTCAGTATTTGGCCATTCAACACTAGTCTTGCACGGGGTCCACAAATCAGATGGGACCACGATGTCAAACAACTTGTTCAAATCGATCCACAATACTTTCGAGATCTTGACAAACCTTTCTACCTGCTTATACCACTCTACTGGATTGTCCCTCAACTTCGGAAATGAGTTGGTAAATGCAGCTAAATCTCCTCTACTCCAGGGTACATGTACATAATTTCCGTTTGATATTTCTCGCAAAGGGAATGCCTCCATATGCATTACCCTTCCCTCGGGGGTCATCACATTTGCACTTCGTCTAACTGTGCCCTTTTTCGACCACCTTTCTTCCCATTTGTCCAATTCTCTCCACACTCTTATCCCTGATACCAGCTCTCTTATGTGTGTTTTTAATCCAGTAGTTCTCTTCTCATCTAGATCCTGGTCTGCGTACTGTAATCTGTGGTTACTCTGTAATGCCCTTGTCCTAGATAAATCCACGGCATACCTGTCTGCCAAATCAGTCAGTTTCTCATGAAACGCTCTAGCTTTCCTAGTAATATCCTTTGCCATGAACAATAACTCATCCTGTTCATACAATTCTATCCTTTCCAAAGGCAATGTTCCATCTATTATCTCATCAACATCTGATTTTAAACTAGTAACATCGAGCCTTTTTGCCTTAATTTCAGCTTTCAAGACACTCAATTTAGCTCCTCCATCCGCATCTCTCCCATCCCAGCTCCGAGATCTACGTTTAGGTATTGGTGAGTTATAGGGAGTCCTCCCCTGTTCCCATCTCTCTAGGTCCCATGCCTTTCCATCTTCTCGGGGTGGGTGGTGAAACACTCCTTCATGCCTCCTAGCCTCTCTCTCCCCATCCTGACTAGTTTCACGGGATGCAGGGTAAGATGTTCCATTACTCCCTCTTTCTTCACTACTTCCCTGTGATTCCCGATTATTCGAGGCGTGGCGGGACCTATCGCTGTTCTCCTTTCTCCAATGTTGAACATCTTCTCCGAGTACATGATGAAGGCACCTAAATCTATTCTGAAAAGCTCGTACCATCTCATCTCCCCCTTTCTCCCAGAGACGGGACATTTCCTCACACTCTACACTCCTACTATTTTGTTCCTGCTGTTCTCTCTGATCTGCAGGACGTGTATCCCCTCTATTCTCTTGACTTTGGCCTTCCCGCCCCTGACTACTTTCGCTGGCCCCACAATGAGATACGGTCCCATTACCTCTGCTTTCCCATTCTGGTTCTGTTCTTGACCTATTACTCGGGGCTACTGCGGACCCATCCCATTCCCTCAAATCAGCTCTTAATTCTGTATAGGACTTTGGCCGCGGTCCCCTTAGGTCCATCGGTCCTCTCAGACCTCCCTGTCCTGTGTTGGGACCTACAGATGTATCTAATGGGGTGTTCCATGTTACCGAACCTGGCAATTGCTTCCATGCATTTGTCACGTTATTCCTCCTTTCCATCTCGATCCTTTCTCTATCCAATTGCCTCTGTTCTTCCTCTCTATCTCCCTCTGGGTTATAGATCGATACTATAGGTCCTATGGTAACAGGCACTTGAAGAGCATCTGGCAATCCAAAGGACTCAACCCTTTCGGTGGCTGGCGTTTTCTGCACCACAAACCTTCCCACTACACTCTGTACCGTACTAGGTTGAGGTGTCTCCCCACCTTTGGTAGGTGTCCAGTCCGATATAGGGAGTGGTGTATACCCCTCAATGGCATTCCCATCTTCCCTTGCGAGCCCTCTATCTTCTATCACCCCCACTCTCGGAGGTGGTCTATCCATTAACAATCTGTTTATCAGATTGTCTTCCGACTCGCTTTCCTCGTCTTCCTCCATGAGGTTTCCTCCTCCTGCCACCTCCCTCATCGGATACATTTTTTCCACCTCAATAACCTGTACCCTCCACCGCTTTGCTTCCTCATCCCATTTAGAATCTCGCACTGCTCTTACCGATCGCGTCAGTCTTTGTTGACGCCTGTTCAAATTTCTGTCGTGTGCTGCCCTAATCCATGCATTAAGGGCCTCAAACTGTGTAGGTCTAGGTGAGGGTTTCAATGAGGACATAGTTGCTTTTAGCCGATGTAACACCTCTAACTTAAACGTCCCGTACTTCGGGAACTGCATTTCCTCATTCCCTTCCGTAAGCTTATTCCAAGCCCCAATCCATAATATCGTATGCAGCCCCACATTCGTTGCCATATAATGAGCTGGTGTACCCTCCGGCGGAGCCTCTTCCCCGTAATAATGTTCACTTCTTTTTCTTTTAAAAATCCCTTTCAAACACTTAAAACACTTCATGATTTCGCTCTTTCTCCGCGGTTGTTTTCTTCCTGATGATATTCCACCAATCTCAGCCCCGTTCTCACTAACTGGCCTATCCGTACGCGACTTTCCTCCGACGTCACTCTAGCTGCCCAACCAGAGCGCGGCTCTAGCTAACGTCACACCAACTGCTCAATCACAGCGCGGCTCTAGCCGACGTCACCCATCCCCCTTCGCAGCAGTTCCCCTCCTTTCTCAGCTCATCTCCTCGGTCATGCACGCGTCCCATTCATACTCTGAAAAATGATTACTTCTGTCCAAGCGATCACCTTTCTTGACTGTACGCCCACAGTCTTTCCCTGTAGTTGTCACCTTCTTGGCGAAATGTACAATCGCCTTCTCTGATAGGTTACTCACCCGCAGTAACTTTCGACCAGCGTCCGTTACTCATACACTCACTCTTACACTCCCCCTATCTTGGATCCACGGCGGTCAATGGTACCTCGTGACCTCCGTACTATGGTCGACAACTACCCTGGATGTTCGATACACCCAAAACCACTTAAGCTCTGGCCTGAACTTAAGATTTCACCAGTTCACCCGTTTACCAGGTAACCAGCTTACCAGGTTGCGCGCGCTCACAACCTTCTCTCATTCACACTACAGGCATTCAACTCCGCAAGACATTACAATACAAATACAACACAAAACACCGCAATCTGTTCACGCATGACCCTTTTTATACTCACTCTCCTCCGATACTGCTGCTTTTCTCGCACCGTCTGCACCTTTCGGCACACGATTCTTCCGCTGCTCGTCTCTCGACGTCTAAGGGCCTTGGGGTAAACTAACCTCTCTAGATTACCTTCCTCAAGAAGATAACCATCCTCTGCTACCAACTGTTAACGCGGGATTTCTGGTTACTAGTTACCTTACCAGATCCCAAACCAAGTCGACTGAATCGTTGGTACCTGTCGTTGAGTAAAAGGTAATCTAACAATAAGTCAATCAATGTATGAACTTACACCACTCTAAATGACCACTGACCAAATTTAAGTTTCAAAGATTTAATATAAAGTCAAAGATAACTGAAGGTACAAACTTCTCAAAATGAGATTCAGAAGATAAATTGGTATCACTATGAACATGAACTTTTTCAATAGTCTGAGTCTGAAAAACAGAATAATGAGTACAATTTCAAAAAGCATAAGTGTTGCCAAAATGGATACAAGTTGCAACCTCAAAGTCATTACAGAAAAGAAAAAATTAAGGTTAGTCTATCCCTACACTACACTAAGTGACATCCCTACTTAACAAGATCTTTACCCCTCTAGGTGTCAGCCGTGGTGATTTCCTAAGAAGATCACGCACTTCTCTTTGTTTCTTCTCTGATGATGGGTCTCTCCTGATCAGCCTATCTGCCTACCCATCCGCTTCCTTAGGCTCCCAAAATCATCTGCTCTATTCTCCTCCCGGGTCGCTTTCCCTAATACCAAATCACATTTCCAATAGAAACGCCCCTTAGGACGCCCCTCACGTGGTACATCTTTGCGCGGTAAACTCCATGATGGTACTCTTCAAGACCCTCGTTATAGTTGACCTTGGTTCCCAGGCTTCTTCTCCAGTGCGCTGATACCCCCTGAAATTCCTGGAAACTCCTACAGGCCTGCGCCAAGCGCCACTGAACAAAGCCCCTTTCATTCCAGCTGATTAAGACCCTCGCACCTGCATACAGTCCGTCCTGCAGTGGGCCTCAAATTCCAGACTCCACCATATCTATAGGTCGTAAAATATAATCGAAGCTCTGTACTTGGCACCTCTCGACTTCTCCTCTAACGAGCACATGGCACATCAAAGAGACATCACTATCAGTTCAGGCCTACTTGATTTACATGAAGCGGGTCCCTGCACTCTGAAAACAATTTACTTGATTTAAACAGCATTCTCAACCAACATACATTTCTTAAAGTACACATCTATAAAGCATATATTTCAAAACTAAATTCGATAGTACATTTTTGGAAGAACCACGTTAACCCCATCTCACATTATTTTAGCAGCACGTTTAGATTTTCTGTGAATTGCCATGAGGCCTACACATTATACTGGTTTTGTAAAGCTCTATTCAACTCTAACATGATTCCTTTAACATGAGAACATGAGGTTTTCATATTCATCCCAAACATTTCTACATTAGTCTCACACAGTTATGATTATTGTTACTCTACTTAAACATTCTATGCATTTCACCACTGAATATAAGACACTCTGTGTATTTCACTTCTAAATATAAACACTCTGGTGCAAAGTACATGTTAACTAACTACGTGCTTGTAAATATGGTGCACTTATACATTTTTCAAACTTGTGCTCTCTCACAGTTAAAGCAGGCTTGAAAACATTGGAAAGGGACACCACTTTGATACCTTGTCGAGATTGTGTATTGAAGAGGTCTTCAAACTTGTTTGGTCGGAGCCCCCCTAAGCAAAATATTTTCAAGTTGGGCCCCCCTCGAAAACTATATGGCAAGGATTTGGGGAGTTTCATTTCAGGTGTGCATTTCTGTAGTTCGGAATCCACACTAAATATGGGACTTACAAAAAAAAACAGCATCCAATAAGAACAGAATTGACCACAAACACTACTGCCCATAATTGGGTGCTGTGGGCCCCAATGCACTCCACCTGCTGCACGTATGATGGTGTAGCCCCAAAAAGCAGGATATTTCCTCCTCTTTCGCTCCTTCCCCACCATGTCTGACCATTACTTCAATCTCAAAACAAGTCACGTTTCGTTCTGAAAGAAATTAGCATGCTGCCCCCGTTTTTTGCACCTAGGGTGCCATGTACCATCTGCCCTAATGCTAGCAAAGAAAAATGATCTCCGATGCCCACTTTATATTGTAATACATTCATAATTGTGAAGCAGTGGCCCCCTTGGCAAAGTGTTACTGCACATATTTTACTAATGATAGCTGCTTCCTTGCTGTCGCCTCTGACCTTTGTTAATAGCATGGGATCCCATCTCACACCAACCCTCTCCTTCCCATCCCTCATCAGCCTCTCACTCTGATGCCCAGAAGGTGTCGCCTCTGTTTAATTGTCCACCTTAATGGGTCATTGCTCCAAGGCTCAAAGAAACCCTGGCACAGGCAAAGCAGGCTGTCTACTTTACCCACTCAGCTGGGCAATTACTTGTAGGTCAGATGCCCAAAGCAGGCTTTCTGCAAAAAATAAACACACAAATAGCACATTTGAATAATAATAATAATAATAATAATAATAAGGAGGATTGTAAAGCGCCTGGTTACGCCCAACAGCGTGTCCCTGCGCTATGGTAAGTGGAAGAAGCAAGGAACCCCAATCCAAAGCTGGTATCTGCCCGCCCTGTTAATGACGGAACAGGTAAGTCTTGAGCTCTCTTCTGAACTGGGTCTCCGAGGGCTCCAACCGGAGTTTAATAGGGAGTTCATTCCAGCGCCTAGCCACCAGGAACCGGAAAGATCTGCCACCCATCCTGGCTTTCTTAACTTTAGGGATGAGCAACAGATCGGTTCCACTGGATCTAAGGGACCGTGCGGTCCTATAGACAGTGATAAGACTCTGCAGGTGCCTAGGGCCAATGCCTTGGGTAATGCAATGACAAGTGCAAAGGGCCTTAAACACAATTCTTTCCCTAACAGGGAGCCAGTGAAGCGCGTCCAGGGCCCTTTTAGAGACAGCCCTCCTAGGTTGTCTTAGGACCAGCCGAGCCGCCACATTTTGCATTACCTGAAGCAGGTTAAGGCTCTTGATTGTAGCCTCCAGATATAGTATGTTACCATAGTCTAGGCATAAGGTAACCAGCGCATGTACTAGTGTCTTCCTGGCTTTTATAGGAAGCAGGTCCATGGTTTTCCGCAGGCCTTTTAGAACACCAGCCCATTTAGTCCATCTCTTCCTGTTGCTTGGGTCCTGTTTGGTGCAGAACTGTGGTGTCCTGAGCCCTAATGCTGGCAAGGAAAATGTACCGCTCTTTTTCAAAGTAAGACTGCCATAACTGAAATCTAGTGGCCACTCAGAGTGTGTGGGGAGGGGTTTCCTGTGGTGCAAACCAGATTGAGGACTAAAAAAGAAACATACCTTCTCACCAAGGTACACACTGCCTGAAAGAAATGTAAATGTATGCAATGGTTGGAGCTAGTGTAGGCTTTAATTAAGAGAGTCACTAAGTGTGATGGTGAAAAATATGTATTCTTTTTGATAGCTAATATATGAGTCCATTAAAAAGAGTGCACCCTTTTAAAGGACATACATAAAAATATTTACATTAGATATAGTCTGGATTCTTAGCACTACAGTGTATATTTTTAAAGCACTTGTTTTTATCTTAAACAGTATTTTGTAGCAGTCTGTTTCATACAGTGTGATACAATTTTAAAATAATGACATTCACAGTGCTTTCTCTCACAGACTGGGACCTCGTAGCACTATAAACAAGTCACTATTCATCACTGCACCAATCAGAATGTAATTCTGTCACTCTCTAGTCACACATGAAGACAGCTGCAGTGATCACATTAACTAACTGAGATTTCATAAGGTATAAGAGTATATTTCCTTTCAATTAGTTTAACTTGCATTTGTTTTTTCTTTGAGGTGTGTTTGTCTTTAGAACATAAATTAGATATTACGTTTTACAAAATGTAATGTACAGAGTCGCAGATACTGATATATCTTTTCTATAACAAACCATATGTCTCTACCTGCATAATCTCAAAGTCCTTTTACGATGGTCACTGTGGTGGTGCACTAAGTGTGTGCAGGACAAGTGACCATAATGTCTGTAATGCACCAAAGAGCATGTTAGATGACAAATGACTTCAGTTTACCACTCTCCTGCCTGAAATCTCCACACTTGAAAACAAAATTGGATATGTTAAGAGCATCTTATCTTCATCAGCTTCAAAATACAAACATGCAGCAGTAAGTCCTGTGAGGTTGTATTCGTGCAAAGTTTATTTTACACAAAAAACAAAAATCCCTGCTTGTTAACCCTCCAACAAGTAGTTCTCAAAGACTTGATTCAAACTCATGTCAGTAAAAGCTTTAAGACATTCAAAGTATTTTTGTTTGCAAGCAAGTGTTCACAATCCTCAAAGGTGTTCAATGGATAAAACCTGCTTTAATGTTAGACATTCAGTATTAGTGAGTGGCAGTCTGTCTGTTTCCGCTAGTCACTGGTCAGATTGCAGCCAAACATCTCCTGTGATGCATGGGTCATGTACAGGAAGCCATCTTTATCCTTGTGATCCCGATCCACTTCTGACATTGTCATTGACATAAGGTCGTGTTCACCATAAGGTAAAAAAAGCCTGTGTTTTGCATAATGCCATTCAGCATCAAACAATGGTCTTAAATTTCGTCATCGTCATCGTCAGACTTTCGGGAACAAGAAATTTCCTTTTGTCAAAAACAGGCAAGTACTTTTCCCTTTGAAAGCGTTCCACGACCACTGGCACTTTAAACATAAAGTTTCTGTTTATATCACCCACCTCACTTTCCGAGTTGCTAAACACATCCACTGTTTAAATGGGATTGGGTTTTAGTTTCTCTGCAAACTTTCCATTCCCTTCCTCTACAGGTTTACGGCGCTGCCTTCTGACCAAGGCACTACACCGCTCCCTCTAGGCTTAATTGACAATTACGTGGTGATTTTTCATCGAGGTGTGTGCATGCTTTTATATGCCGTTTTTCATAGGTGAACAGAAAACGATAAAATGCATTTTGTTTTCTTTGTATCCATGCCTTTGACCTTCACACTCACTGCCACTTTTTTATGGTGTTTTTCTGCTGCATGTAAATGAAGACAGCCAAGAATCATGTCTTTCACGCTCCCAGGCTATCTTCATTTACATGTAATTGCAGACCTATTTGCGCCCCCCTGGGAGCACATCCACGGCCCCCCATGGGGGCGCGCCCCACAGTTTGAGGACCTCTGGTGAATTGGAATAGATCGCAAAACCCATTTTGGTGTTTGGAAAGGCTTTTCTGAGTTGCAAAATTGGTTTTGAAAATAGAAAAAATCTATTATGCAGTTTGTGATTGACAGTTACTTTTGGGGAAGCTAGAGTTCACTCAGTAATCGGAGCCCAGTACAATGTTCTTCACAGTAGCTAGGCACAGGAGATTACATTGAAAGCAAGCCACATGCATTTTAGACACTTTCTGAAATGCAGGCCCTCTGAGGATTTTTCTTCAAGCTTGAGTTCAATTTGTGTTCCACAATTTAGAGCCCTGCTCAATGACTAATCTTGATGAATGCTTTCTAGGTAGTTAGATGTACAGCTGCTGATCATGGATCCTGTTAGGCATGTAGTGGGGTGTTACTGTTGATAGGTTTCTTGGTCCTTTGCCCAGTGGCAGCCGGCATAACTCGCGGGAGGTGCGGCGGGGGCGGGCATGGGGCGGCACGGGGTTGCACAATGTTAAAAAATATAAATATATATACACACTTACCTTGCCGCCGGGTCTTGCATCTCTGCTCCTGCTCTCCTCGTGGCCATAGGACTCAACAAACAAAAACGCAGGAGAACAGCCTAGGCTCCGCTGACCAATCACAACCCTGCATTGCAATGCAGTGTTGTTATTGGTTTTGAGCATCCTGGTTCGACGGTCAACCAGGGAATGGGGCCTGGGCATGCTCTCCATGCAAGCTGTAATGCAGTCTGCATGGAGAACAGGGAAAGTGCGCATGACTGTTTTGGGCAACCTGAGAGGGCTGACCAAACAGGCATTTCTCACTTAGGAGTGGGCAAACCACTCTTTCCCTGCCCTGCTCCAAGAGCAAGCAGAAACCTGCAAAGGAATCATAAAGTGATAATAGCTCAAAGTTATCGTTTTATAGTCCCTTTACTTTGCACTGCTCAAAAGCAGTGGGCTGACGCTACTCCACCACGTCGGAGGAGCCACCACTGCCTTTGCCCCGCTATACATTGTGGATGATGCAGAGCACATTTTGTGATACTATTTATTTATTTATTTTTATTTTATTTATTTAGAAGTTTTCTATGTGGCTAACAAGACCCGAAGGTAGCAGAGCGCTTTACAGTAAAGGGAATGAAAAAGGTGAACAACAAGACACGTATCAAATAAGGTGATCAACGAAAGACAATTTGGAAGGAGGAAAAGTTTGGACAGCAGGACTTCTTGGTAATAGGATACAGAGATACCACATAATTCTGGGGATTCTTGCTGATCCTAGTTACCCACGACCTAGGGTACGGATAAGGAACAACGATTTGAGTTGGCTCTTGAATCCTGCATAGGACGGTATGGTTCTGATGTGCGGTGGGATGGAGTTCCATATTTATGGGGCATTTCCTGTGAAGGAGCAGTCCGCAGTTCTCTTCTTTCTGGTTTTTGGTAGGATGAGCAGCAGGGAGTTAGAGCTTCTCAAATTTCTAACTTGGCCTGCTTTTTTGAGCTTATTTGCCAAGTATTCTGGTTTTCTGGTATGGAGGGCCTTGTGGGTTAGGCAGGCCTTCTGAAGGTACTACGCATTTTCACAGGTAGCCATTCGAGTTCTTTGAGTGCTGGGGAGATGTGGTCAGATTTTTTGCAGCCTGTGATCATTCTCGCTGCCGCATGAAGTGTTGTTTTTAGTGGGGCCAGGTGCGATTTGGGGATGCCTGTAAGGATTGAGTTCCCATAGTCCAGTCTTGATAGAACTAGAGATTGCATGTCTAGTTTGAGGTCCTTGTTGGGAATGAAAGGTTTGATTTTGTTCAGAAGTCTGAGATTAAAGAATGCACTTTTTGCCGAGTTCTTAATGTGGTTTGTCAAGGTTAGTTTGGGGTCTAGGGTGAAACCCAGAGATTTTACGGAGTCGGCTAGCGTGAGATTACGTTTAAGAGCATCAATCGACTTCAGCCACTCAATGATTTGAGGGTTGTCTTCTTTGTTTGAGATGAGAAGTGTTTCGTTCTTGCCGGGATTGAGTTTCAGGTGATTCTTTGTCAGCCAATCTTGAACATCATTTAGGACATCATTTAGTCTGTGGATGTCATTAAGAGAAGAGGTTTCCAGGTAGATCTGTGTGTCATCCGCGTAGAGGTGGAAGTGGATGTTGGAATTCCTGAGTAGTTTGGCGAGCGGTTCCATATAGATGTTGAAGAGCTGAGGAGAAAGTACTGATCCTTGGGGGACACCCTTGTTGACTTGCTGGGTTTCGGAGGTGAAGTTCTTCATTTTTATTATTTGCGAGCGGTTATGTAGAAAGGAGGAAAACCACTTGAGAACTACCTCGCCGAGGCCAGCTCTTACTTGCAGAGTCTCGATGAGGAGCTTATGGTCCACCGTGTCGAAAGCTGCGGAGAGATCAAGGAGTATGAGGAGGCAGCACTTGTCTGCGTCAAGAGAACCATGAATGTCGTCTATGATGTTCAGCATCGCGGTTTCTGTGCTGCGGCCTTGTCTGAAGCCGGATTGGAGGGGGTCCAAGAGATTGATGTTGTCCAGATGATGCGTCAATTGCAGGAGTACGCAGCGTTCCAGTGTTTTAGCGAGCAGAGGGAGGTTAGATATCGGTCTGAAATTGTTCAAGTCAGTTGAGTCAAGACCGGGTTTTTTCAGCAGAGGGGTGACTTGCCCCATTTTTAGACAATCGGGGACCACTCCGCTTTGTAAGGAGCTGTTTATGATTTTGCCCCAGATAGGTGCTAAGGTGAGCTTCATTTTTTTGATTAGTGAGGGAAGAATGGGGCCTGAGATGTGTGCTGATGGTTTGGAGGTCGAGATCAACGAGATTATCTCTGTTTCCTGCACGGGGTGAAAGCTTAGCCAAAGGAGGGGAGAGGAGCCGGATGGAAGGGTCTGTGGGATAGCCGAGTTGCTCTTCTGGAGGTGTAAGTTGTTGATGTGTAGAGATAATTCGATTTTTAAGACCTTCTCGTTGAAGAAGTTGGCGAAGTTATCGCATAGTTCTTTGGACGCCTGCAGGGGTGGGGGCAGAGGCTTGGATGTTTGATGTCTGATTATGTTGTAGAGCTCCTTCGGTCTGTTTTTGGATTTGGCTATTGCCTCTCGGAAGAAGCTGGATTTCTTGTTTTTGATATGGTTGTTATACTTCCTACGGGCTGTTTTTAGTTGTAAGCGAAGGATGGCGGTTGGGTTGTTTCTCCACTTTCTTTCTTTGGCTCTCAGGATTCTTCTTTCTGCGTTGAGGTCCGCGTTGAACCAGGTTCTAGATGGGGTGGCACGGCTTCTTTTTAGTTTTAGAGGCGCTAGATTGTCGAGAATGGAGACTAGCTCGGAGTTATAGTGGTCGATGAGATCATTGGTCGAGAGGTGCAGAGAGTTGTCTGGAAGAAGTGAACTTAGCTGACCTTCTAGGATATCTTGGGGTACTTGGGAGAGGTTTCTCGACCATTTAGGGGGGTCTTGAGGAGGTTTAAGCGGGATGGTGGGGTGATTGATGTAAAATAAGATCATATGATGATCTGACCAGTCAACGGGAAGTATGTGGTTGACCGTGATTGAATTCTTTTGTGCAATGATGGCATCCAGTGTGGCTCCTTTGTAATGTGTCTCCTCAGTACAGTGTTGAGTAAGGTTGTTATCAGCGAGGAGGCTGGATAGCGATCTGATTAGAGGTTTATGAGTTTCGTTCCATCGGAGATTCAGGTCACCAAGAATTAAGTTTTTGGAATCGCCAAGTGCGTCTTGTGCAATCAGGTTGGATAGTTGTTCTCCAAACTCATTGTTTCTGCCCAGGGGGTGATAGAGTAGGTGGCACAGTAGAGAGTCGTTGTCTTTGGTCTTGATGACAGCGGATAGACATTCAAATGAGTCGTACTCCAAGGAGGAGGTTTCTGTGATTCTCCAGCTGACCTTGTGGATGATAGCAACCCCACCTCCTCGTTGTTCTATCCTGTCTTTGGAGATGAGGGAGAAACCAGGTGGAACCAGCATGTCTAGGCAGGGAGGAGATGTCTTATTTAGCCAGGTCTCAGTGAGGAACGCAACATCAATGTCATGGGTGAGGATAGCTTCGGCTAAGTCCGTTGCCTGTAGTGAGGCCGATCTGCAATTGATTAGGAGGCAGTTGGTGATTTTCTCCTGATTGCTGGTGGTTTTATCTTTAGCCTCTCTAGGTATAGCGGTGAGGACTGGTAATCTCTGTCGTTTGAAAGTGGGAGGATCTTTCCGGTGACCCGTGATTACTTGGATTTTGGATTTAGGTGAATCTGCAATGGGAGAGTCGTAGGTAGCGGCTAGTAAGGCTGCTTCCCTGTCTGACATAGGAGCTTCTGATCTAAGCGGCCTGGAGGTCAGGTGTTTTGAGCCCGCTAGGGTGGAAGATGAGATTGAGGTCAAGGGCCTAGTGCATGGGGCTCTGGTTGATTCGGATTTCTTAGGATCAGAACCCAGGACCTTGGGATGGGGATCGATAGGCTGGGCACTGGGGGCTTCTGTGGGCCCCTGGGTGATGTTGGCGTTGGCGAGGAGGGGGGTTCGGGAGGGGGTTTGTGGGTATTACAGGCTATACCGAGGTTAAAGAGTATTTCTATTAAGCCTTGGGTGATAGTGTCGACCTGGTTTTCAAGGGCTGCGAGCCGCTTTGTTATGGAATCAAGGGAGGGGTTGTGGGCATAAGGAGTGGGGCCGAGCGTGTTATGGTTCGAGAGGATGGGTTGGGAGATAGGGATCGGGGAAGAGGGCGGGGGAGGGGTGGGGAGAGGAGAGGGCTAGGAGGAGGTTTAGACATGGGAGAGATAGGGAGAGGGACAGGAGGAGGATTAGACATGGGAGGTTTGTGAGTTGGGGGAGACTCGAGGGGAGGCACGTTGGCTGGGGGCTGCCTGTTGGCGGGGAGGTGATTTTCGTAGGAGGCGGTCGGTGGCTGTGGCTGGAGGGAGGGGTAGGGGGTGAGAATTGAGTTTCCTGTTGGTGGTGGATGGCTGTGCGTGGGGGATGAGATATGGCGGGGGGAGGGGGAGCCTGTCGGGCTGTGTATGGATCGAGAAGGGGCGTGTCGAGGTCTTCTCTGTTAGCTAAGGGAGTGGTCGGTGAGGGCGTTGGGGCGAGGTGAGGAGGGGTAGGGATGGCTGACCTAAGTGAGGGAAATAGGGAGTCGAAAGCTTCCAGGTTCTCATTGTTGGCTTGGATGAGGACTGTGCCATTGGAGAAGATAGTCACGGTTGTATAGCTTCTACCAACTGATCTGAACGGGAGAATCACAGTTAATTTGCAGCTATGGGGAGTGGAGGTAGTTTTGGCGATAAACATCCGCGTTCTGATCGTGGAGACCCAATATTCAGGTCTTTCAGTGTGGAATATTGGATCCATCTTCATCGGTCCACTGGAGGCCGAGTGGTAGATGTCAATGATTAGGGTTTCTTTATGTTTGCGGATGAGTTTTTGCTTGAAAGTGCGTCGCACCTTTGTAGAGAGGAGGGGGGGGGAGATGACGGTGAAGGAGTTCCGACTGTGAGGTTTGAGGTGGGCAAGTGAGACTGGTGGAGGAGGGGGAGGCTGGTCCCGGCCCAACGTGAGGGTAGTGAAGGGGGGAGCCTGATTAAGTTGCGGGGTGGAGCTTGGAGCTTGGGTGGCCCGGAGGGCATGCGACAGGCCGAATTAGGATTTTGCGTCAGCGCGGTTCATCAGGACACAAGACTTGGGATCCTGTGGGGCAATGTGTCTGGAGATCAATGGCCGAGGGGTCACTTAGCTAGGCTTGCGGTGTTGAGGGCT
Source organism: Lissotriton helveticus (assembly GCF_964261635.1). Lineage (NCBI taxonomy): Eukaryota > Metazoa > Chordata > Amphibia > Caudata > Salamandridae > Lissotriton > Lissotriton helveticus. The sequence goes on along the minus strand of NC_136067.1, from coordinate 231,453,440 downwards.
TAAGTTCACAGGTAGAGGCAGATCCAGGGCTGCAGAAGTCGAGAGCGTCCTGTCTAAGTCCTTTTGAGCAGGCAGCCAGGGTGGCGAACCGTGGGGTTCCCGTGGAGTTAGGGGGGTGATGCTCCAGGCAGGGTGGGGGGGGTCCTATAGCCCAGGTGATTCCGCTTAGGAATTTGCAGGTAACCAGTCTTGGATTAACAGTTGAACCCTTGTAAGCTAGCACCGTGGGAATAGAGTATGAGGGAGACTCTGTTCAGGAGAGGTCCTCCATGGTCGCCAATTTGAGGACAGGCGAATAGGTGGTGGTCGAGGCAGGGCAAGAAGTCCAGGTGCCTCTGCCTAGATGGAGGGGAGGGGAACTCTTTTCCCCGTGTTGTGGATCTCCGAGGCAGCCGGTGGCTCGGAAGGGGTGGCAGGAGGCTACCCGGTCAGGAGGGGTCCTCTCGGGCCGCCATTTTGGGGTCAGGCACGTATGCTGACGAGATAGGGCAAGCGGCCTCTATATCTCCTTATAAATGATGGGAAAAGGACGTCCCGTTGCCCCCCTGTTTGGCGCCTCAAACAAATTTAGCAGCCGCCATTTGGAGGTCAGGCACGGGGTCGGCGGCGGCGGGCAACACAGGGATCCGGTGAAGAGACTTTTCTTTTTAATTCAAAGGTGGTCAGGGCTATAGCTTGGCGCCCACGTAACGGTCAGTACCTTTCCGGGTGGAAGGGGCGGCTCCGGTGGAGGTTCCGGTCAGGCGACGTCTTCTTTGGCCGCCATTTTGAAGACAGGCTTGGGGTCTGTAGCGGCGGGAATCACGGAGCTCCGGTGAAGGGACATTTTTTTTTCTTTTAATGGCAGTCGGGGCTGTAGCTTGGCGCCCACATAACAGTCAGCGGCTCCGGTGAAGGCTTCGGTCAGGCGACGTCCTCTTTGGCCACCATTTTGAAGACAGGCGTGGGGTTGGTAGTGGCGGTAGTTATGGAGCTCCGGTGAAGGTACTTTTTTCTTCAGTGTTGAGCGGGCCTGTAGCATTCATGATTCCTGATGCGGACGCTGATGATGGATCCGGCAGCGGTCGGCAACAAGCGGGTGAGTGTCCTGGGGTCGCGAGGAAGGCAGAGGAGCGCCGATCATCAGTGAGCGTGATCAGGCGGTAGGACTCTGCTTTCCGATAGCGGGACAGGCTGCACTTTTCCGTCTTGGACTCCGGTCGCGCTCCTGGTGTTGGGCAGCGCTAGGGGGGCTCAATTTAGGTGATTTTCGACTGAGCCGGGTTCTCGGTTTCAGAGCACACTACCCCTGCGGCCATCTTGTTCATACTGGTGTCTACTGGTTGACAGTGTACATTTTTCATGGCTGCCTTTAGTTGCTCACACCTCTTCATGTTCAGGCAGAGTTTGACTGCCTGGTTTTGCAGCCTTTGCACCCTGGTGATGAACATTTCTTGAAGTCAAGGGTATATTAGTTTGGTCTTACCAGCACTAGGGCTGTTGCTAACTCCACTTCATCATATGGTCAGAGGAGTGAGATAATTCTTTAAAGAAGAATGGTTGTAAGAGAGATGGCATACATTTGATATGAGGGGGTGCTGTTGTTGCAGAATTCTAATAATAGAAATGCATTTCTGAAGCTGAAGTCTTAGAAATTATGGAACAGTGACTAGAATGGTGAGAGGTTTCTCGCTGCGTTTAACCTGACTGAGGCCCAGTCACTCTCTGAATCAGTGGAAATGTGTTGCAGATTTTGTTGACATCGGTCATATAATATACGTTCTCAATTTGGACCTGGGCCCTTTTTAATTTTGTAAAATTTGTGCAATATGACCAAAGCAGAAATAAGTGAAGGGCATTTGTTAGAAATCTTATTTAACACCTGAAGCATTCTTTTAATTGCGTTCCATAAATACCTCAGGTTAACAATTGCAGTGTATCTACAGTGCATTTGTCTTTCCCTCACATTTGTACTTGCTATAACTCTATAAGGGTTTATTATTAAACGTTTTTAGTCACCCTTCTATGGAAATATGACACGCAAATGACTATCAAGCTCCAAACAGGGTGAGGTTATTCGGTGATTGCTACAATTTATTAGATATTTTTGGTGCACATTGAACTATTTCAAGCAACATGTTTAGAAGTCTGACTCTAAACGTCATTCTCTAGAATCACTTAGTGACACATTATATTTCCTGCCCTCTAACACACAAGTCCACAAATACTTTCCTGTGAAACACATGGTTTCCACAAACATTTCTAGTGCCTTTCAATGTAGACTAGAGAAACATTCAAATCATGTATTTTTTCTCGTTGGACAAATTCGTCCATCAAATCCGTTCGTGTCCAGTTTAATGAGTTGAGAACTGGGCTTAGGGGCTTCCGGCTGGACGTCGCATACTGCTACACTACCGCTAATATTACTGCGCTGGCTTACATACAGGAGTCGCCTAACGCTCCTGATCTACCTTCCGGATTGCTGTTGATATGTGAACCTGGCCCATACTTTGACTCTTGCTGGGCTTGCTTGGTTGGTGTGGGTTTTCCCTATTCTTGTTGTATACTTGGAGTGACACCCATTTTGTTTAATTTGTTTTTAATATTTTGGCTACTGAAAGTCATTAATATTGGCCAATAGGAATATTTCAGCCTGGCACATGCACCTCCCAGGATATCAAACACACCCATAGCATCTGTTTGTTCCCTCATGATCATGCACTAAACACCTGGCGCTCATTACCTACTGGAATCATATTAATTTCTCCACAATTGGAGGGGCCTGGCTTAGTCGGCCCTTTTGTCCTCATATCTTGAGGTAGTTATTTCCTTTAAGACCGCAAATGGTTTGCCTGCACTACATCCCATATAAAGATGTATTCCCCTCTACAGCTCTACCTCCAAATAATCGCAGCCTAACTTACTGTCTTTTAGTCCGAGATAGTCAGGTCACTTGGGTCTTGATATTCCCCAATGAATCAGAGGTCTCGTTCCTAGCTAAATTGATTCTGCTACTCACCCTGACCTCACCCCAGGATTCTCTCCATCTGATTTTACACTCTACTCCCTCGACAAATACCCTACCTCTGTCCTGACTCCTGGCATACCTTTTGCTACCTGGGCTGGGCCAGCACCTGATTTTAAGTCAGGCTTACTTACGTTTCATGCGCCTCCTTTGCTTGAAAATCATGACGTGTGTAGTTTATTAACCCGTAAGCTCCACGTGCTCCTTAATTACCCTACCATATCACAACGTCATATTGTATCGAATTTTTACTTTGGATGCATACTCCTGTATTGTTAGCTGGGCTGTTTAATGACTTTTTATCCTTATTGCGCTGCAAACACTGTTAACTGTTGTGCCTCTTCGTGATCGTCTAATATTTACCATTTGACATTACCCACAGCAAGACAATATGTGTTATTGCACATTCCACCGTCTCTTTGTGCGCTAGGGAACTGTTCGGGCTTGTAGTTTATTTATCTACTATTCTCTCTGCATCTTTATGTTACATCACTCCATCATTTTGTCTTTTTAACAGGTTTAATGCTCCCTCACACCATTTATGACTTCTTCCTAGCACAGACCTCGCCGGAGTTTACTCTAGTCACTTACTTTCCCACCTTAAACGGAATAACAATGCCCCCCCCTCACGCACCCACTCCCTACACTGGATGCACCTATCACTAGACACGGCCCAAACTCTTTGACCATCCTTTATCCCGCCAACCTCTCCAAAAATGCTAAGAAAAACTTTAAACACAAACTACTAATTCGTCACCAAGAAACGCTATTTGTAGATAACTACCGCAGTCCCACCTCGATTGTAAAAACCAACTACATCTTCTACTCCAAGCGCCCCTCTAAATGGAAAATCAACTTTCTCCACCACCTCCCTATCACGAAGTCATGCAAAAATCCCATATGGTTTGAAACTATTTACCACCTCTTCCCCTACTTTTTTGGGTGAAATAGACATCTCTGTTTTCAAATCTGGAAACATCCTTATTCAAGCCTCTGAAAAACATCTCACCATCTTTGAACACCATTTCAGCACCTTATCCTACCTACTCTCGATACCTTCCTCTGACCCATCAGCGTCCCAATTACATTGATGCTATTCCTCCTCTTTCACCTACTCTAACCCCTCCTCATACAGACATTGAAAACACCATGGAAGTCTCACAAGCACAGATTCTCAATTCCTCCCCCACCGTAACAACTCTCCCTCCTACGGATTCACCAACGGCATACTCAACCACCCAAACACTCTCTCTTCCTCTTGAGGCTCCAACAACCCAAATCAGTTCCTCCCTTCTATCTTCATCCTATCACGCCCCCTCAATTTGACCTCCCTACGACTGAATCACTTACTCCAACTTCTTCCCCCCCTAATTGACCTTCCCCTCCTTAGCCAGGATGTCAACCCTCCTTACTCTTCCCGAGCACCCTTTCCTTCGCCTGACTCTCTTCAGTCTCCAGTGACTGCCCTGTCCCACCTCAACTCCCATCCTTCGGCCATCAATCAGGACTCCCCTCTCCACACCCCACCTGGGCTCCCACCCCGCCCTCACCCAGACCTCTCATCTTGATTAACGTAGAACATCCTCCAAGTCCCCCCGAACTCCCAGCCTCTATCTCCTTCTCCCTTATGCCCCAGACATTTTTTAATATAGAACTCCATCTCGCTAACCTATCATTTGAACTCACCTCTCTCAGAAATTATGTCAACCCTCTCTACTCACTTAACCGCCCCAATCATTCTATTTCCCTGTGTACTGAACAAAACAACACTACATTCCCCCAGCAATTGGATATTACCCCCCTCTGTAATGATACACTTAGTACATTCTGTGCATCGAACCACCTCGCCGCCTCTGACCTCCCTGACCTCTTTAATGCTTACCCCCCTTGCTCTTTGACTAATCCCCCTCTGATCCCACAGGCACCTATCCCCGTGATCCTTTGGACTAGAAGAATTCCAACTTCCCAGCTTCACCAAGACTTCCCCCACAATTTACCACTATCCACTCCTGCCCCCCTACAACCAACCCTATACCCCTGGTTAACTGTCGCTCGGCTGTCCAACATGTGATTGAACTTTAGGAAACCATCCTTAGTGAATCCATTGACATCACCTTTCTTACTGAAACTTGGCTTAAAGATCACTCTTCTTCCATTCTTGATATGCTCTCTCCCCCTGGCTACTCCATCGACCGAAAAGATAGACCTATCAAAATTGGAGGCGGTCTAGCAATAATCTATAAAAATGAACTCCAACTCTCCCCTGTGCTAAACTCCAATCATTCTACTTTTGAATACCTCGGAGCGGAACTTAAAGTGCAGGGCTCCCCTCCAATTCGACTACACAATACCTACCATCCTCCCGGCGACCCTCTTCCTTTTGTAGAAGAATTGTCTGCCCTTCTTACCCAATCCTCACTTTCCAACACTAAAAACCTCTTCCTCAGAGACTTTAATATTCATTGGAACAAAAAGGACGATCCTATGGTTAACGTCACTGATCTACTTGACATCAATGACCTAAAACAACTATGCCACTCTCGTACTCACTTCAAAGGAGCCACTCTCAATGCTATCATTACTAGCAATGAGCTGGCTTCCCTTTCCTCCATTGTTCCCATCGACTGGTCCGACCACCACCTCATCCTTTTCATGATCACTAACACTGTACTACCCCCTCCACCCAAAACCATCAAACAGATGAAACTGACCAGGAATCTTCATCTTATCCCCCCAGGCAAACTTGAGACCAAAGTCAAAGCTCAACTTCGACTCTTACCTCCCTCTCAAAATGCCAATGACCTCACTGAACACTTTAATAAATCCATCTTTGAGGTCCTTAACCAATTTGCCCCAGCCAGACTAAAACGACAGAAAAACTCCTCCTCCAAATCCTGGTTCAATTCAGATCTTAACAATGAGAGACGCACACTTAGATCGACTGAACGCATATGGAGGCAAAACCCTTCCCCCTTTAATCTTTATCTCCTCAAATCATTTAGATCCAACTATAAAAAAACATCCTCAATGCTAAAACTACCTTCGTTCACTCCCAACTCGACCGGGCCAAAACAGATCTAGGGAACTCTTCAGCATTTAATCTACTTCCCTCACCGGACATTTCCTCCAATTCTCCTTCACTTTCTACTCTTCCTCATGACTCCTCATCGTTCCCTCTTATCGTTTCTATTCCTGAACCCGGCTCCATCTTACTGGAGCAAAAAAATAATGCTTCTTGGCACAACTTCCACCCAGTCACTGAACTTGATGTCCTTAACATCATCTCCAGACTTAAACCGTCATCTCACACTAAAGACGCTCTCCCTTCCAACCTTGTCCAAGATCTAAAACATATCATCGCCCCCTATTGGACCTCTATCATCAACTCCTGCTTTACCGTGGGTTGTGCCCCTGCTTTCCTCCAATTGGGACAATCACTCCCATCCTCAAAAATCCTGCTGGTGACCCTAATGATCTAAATAACCTTCGTCCTATCTCTAAACTTCCTCTTCTCTCAAAAGCCCTTGAAAAATGTGCCCTGCTCCAACTAGATAGACACATTGATTCATTAAATCTTCTAGACTCTTACCATCAAGCTTCAGAAAGGGCTGTAGTACAGAAACAGCAATGCTAAACATAATTGATGACATCCAGCTCGCCCTCAACAACGGCAAATTCTCCCTTCTCATTCTCCTTGATCTCTCCACTGCGCTTTCGACACTGTTAACCACTCTACTCTACGTAACACACTTAAAGATCATTTTGGTCTCAACGGTTCAGTCCTCAAATGGTTCACCTCCTTTTTCCAGCACAGAACCCAGCAAATTAAAATCCATGACTGCCTTTCCAAAACTCTGCCCGTCTCCCTAGGGGTCCCACGGGGCTCTATCCTCTCCTCCTTTCTATTTAATCTCTTCATGGAACACCTCACCCTTATTCTTAAACAAGCAGGAATCAATTACCACCTATATGCCGATAACACCCAACTTTACTATAAGATTCAATTCTGCTTGGATGTTCTTCACCTTAATGATGCCTTGACTAAGATTCAATCCTGGTTCCACTACAACCACCTCAAACTCAACCCAAAAATGATTTTCTCTCCTAAGAACAACTCGCTCCCCATTCTATCCTGGATCTCTGCACTCAACTGCTCTCTCACTATATCAAACTCAGTTAAATCCCTCAGTTTTAACATTGACAAGAGCCTTATACTTATTCCCCACATAAAAAATTAGTCCAAAAGCGCTCTCTTCACACTCCATCACCTCAAGAAAATAAAACCCTTCATTCCTAGCAGATGACTTTAAGTTAGTCGTCCAATCGCTGGTCTTGTTGAAAATCGACTATGGTAACACCATCCTCGCTGGAACCCCTAAAGCCCACCTAGCCCCATTCAACGGTTCGAACATATCTCCCCTGCCCCTATGGCCCTCAAGTGGCTTCCCGTTGAAGGAAGATCTTTCTACAAGACAGCTTGCATTACGCACAAAATCCTGCATCAACGCTCTCCGCAGTACCTCTCAGATAAACTTCACAAAGCTGGCTGCTCTAGATCATTGAGGAGCTCCAACACGCTCGATCTTGTCCCTCCTCTGTTAAGCAAGATAACCACACAATCTCGCTCCTTTTCCGGGAACGCGCCTAACATCTAGAACTCCCTCCCTAAAGATCTTCGTTGCAACCCCTCTTACAGCAGCTTCAAAAAAGACCTCAAACTTCTCCTGCTCAACAAATACTGGGGTCCTTAGTCCGTCCCCTGGGCCTTAACATCCCCCCTCCTCAGCCTCTCCCCATTCCCATACCCTTCCCCCCTCTTCTCCATCCTTTCCCTCCCACTCTAGGTTAATCTCTCAGGACTTGCTGTAGCCTATTGCAATACATGTTATGTTATGTTAATTTTGATTTCTATAGCGCACGGCTACTCCGTTGGAGTGTCCCGGCGCTTTTATTTTTATTGGCAGCTCATAAAAGAGAGAAACATAACACAGTAAAACCAGAACATCCACAAACAAAAAAAAGGAAACAAACTAAAGGGTAAAAATCCAGGTTTTGAGGCCCTTCCTAAAGGGCAGCAGACTAGAAGTACAGCGTAAAGCCAAAGGCAGGGCGTTCCAGAGCTGTGGTGCCCTCAATCTAAAGGAGCGACCCTCAATGCGGGCCCTCTTTACTCTGGGGACCACCGCAAGAAACAGGGATTCAGAACGCAGAGATCGGGCCGGGCGGTAAAAAACAAGCCTGCGTTGAAGATATTTTGCTCCCGAGCTAAAAAGCGCCTTATGAGCCAGAGTCAAAGCCTTAAAAACTATCCGTTTCCGGATAGGCAGCCAATGAAGCGACTGCAAAAGGCCGGACACTCTGGCTCTCCTGTGAAGGCCGAAAATGGCACGTGCGGCGGAATTCTGCACCACCTGTAACCGCTGTAAAAGATACTCCGGTAGGCCCAGATAAAGGACGTTGGAATAGTCCAATCTGGAGCCAATTAAGGCTTGCACTGTAATCTTCCTATGCTCTTCTGACAGCAATGGAAGAAACTTCCGGAGCATCTTGAGGATGCCGAAACATGTACCCGTAAGACCGAGGATCTGAGATCTCAACGTCAGACCATTATCGATCTTGATTCCCAGATTTTTTGCTAGCTGGGACGCATGTGCTGGGGGGAACATATTAGTCGGCCACCATTTCTGCCAGTCAGGGACTGAGGTGCAACCGAAAAAGAGTACCTCTGACTTGTCTGAGTTACATTTGAGGCTGTTCAGCTGGAACCAGTTAAACACAGCCCCAAGACACTCACGAATACTCTCTCCATCGAAATCCTCTCCTTTCCCACTCGTAAAGAGGAGCTGGGTATCATCGGCATAAGAGACGATCTGGGCCCCAAAAGACTCCCCCAGTGCCGCCAAGGGAGTCATAAAGATGTTAAAAAGAGTCGGGCTCAACACGGAGTATTGTAAGTACATGTAATTTGATTGTGTAAAACTGGAGTTGCTTTTACTGTCTGGATGAGTTTTGAGTACTGCCTCATTGTAATTCTGTTACATTACAATTAATTATCCATGTATAGCGGTATGATATTGCCTTAACCTACCCCCTCCCTGGCCTCTCCCCATTCCTATACCCTACCTCCCTCTTTTCCATTCTTTCCCTCTCTGACTAGCCTAATCTCTCAGGATTTGCTGTAGCCCATTGCAACTTGTGTAATTAGATTGTGTAATATTTAAGCTGCTTTATACCGTTTGTATTGGTTTTTTAATACTACCTCAATGTAAATTTTGCTATATTTCAATGAATACCGATGTAAAGCACTCTAATACCGTCGGGTCCTGCCAGGACTATATAAAACATTTTTAAATAAATAAATACATTTTCACATTCAATGATTTTGGATGTAATATTTGCGGAAAAATTACAATTATTGCATCTACTTAATCAATTATTGTTCTGATCCCTTCCATATTACTTTTTTATCATTCACTCCCTCGCCTCTCGAAGAATGTCAGTAGTTTTGCAGGATCTAGGTAAACAACTTCAGAGGGCCTGTCAAAAAACTGGGAAAAAGCAGTAAAAAGAGAGCATTGCAAAGTAGGTTCCGGCGCCATCTAGTTTGAGCATTATCAGTGTTACCTTCTTCATCAATGATAAATGGGAGAGCTTTCTTTAAAATGTATGAATACATTTTACATCACTAGTGCGGAGCCCTGAAAAAGGAGGGTCATGGGGAATAGTACCCCTCTGCCCATCCCTTCCTGCCACATAAATGTCTGGAAACAATTGTGAAACGAACAAATTGACAGCAATTGCTTTACAGGACACTTTCCTTCTAACTTTCAGTGAACTTTAGTCATCTTCAAAATTCTAGTCCATCTAAAAAATTAGAATGATGAAAACAGCTGTGTTACAACAAGGAGTGTTGACTGTGCACTGCTGAAGTTAAATCATAGGTAAACCAAATTTATCGTGCTCCTGGGAATACTCCCCGCCCGGGAGTATAGTGCTCGCGCTTTCCTTCCCATGTAAACTTCTGTATACAGCTGTGTTACCCCATTTCAACTCAAACCTCAGGACAATAGAGTTATGATTTTCAGACACCATCATTATTAATGAAAGAGTGCTCCAGCACACAAAGAACACGGCATGACACCAAATCACACCATACTCCTTAACAAACTGTAATCCCTGAGGACAAATTGCAGATATATAATACTAATCACTATAGCTGAGTACAGTGAGGGTCAAATCCAATTTGTCAAACACTGATCACAACCAATAATAAGAAAATGCAAATGAGGAACAACGTTATGTATGTTCTAATGATAGACCTAACCGCTCTCAGGAAGTAACAAGATGTTGACTCAAGAAATGGACAACAAAGTTCTGATGGAATAAGTCTTTTATTTCAATTTTGGTAAACTGATACCGGTGTGCACACAGAATATTGGGTTTAAAATATCGAGTTGCACAAATATCGAGTCAGAAATGTAGTGGTTCAGAAATATTGACAGCAAGAATATCATAGTGAAGAATATCAACTCAAGGTAAATAATATCAATTTTAAAAATTATTACAGTGTTTTATATAGTTTGCAAAAATATCATTGTTAAAAATATCAATTTTTTTATTTAACGTTATGTGTTTTAGTATTTGTTTTAAATGTCTGTGTTGTATATTTTTTGTATGAGAATTGTTTGTATTTGTAATATGTATGTTACATTTTTAGTAGTAATTGAAGCATTTTTATTTGAATTTTGCGTTTTTAGTTCCATTGCGGTTTGTGGGTTTATAGAGGAATAGGGTGGGAAGTAATGTAATGATATTAAATTATTTTGTATTTATTAATATGTGTATAGTTGAGATGGTATAGTGTTAAATGTGTAAAGTAATTTATTATACTATTAATAATTATTATTTAATTTGTAATTAATTATGGTAATTGTGTAATTAATTTTAGGTGTGTGTTTTGGTGGTTAGAGGTGTAAACTGTAGGAAGTAATTTATTTTTAATTGATGAATTAATAATGGGTTGTTAATTCATTTTAATTAATCAATTCATATTTAATTATAGTAATTGTGTAATTAATTTTAGGTGTGTGTTTTGGTGTTTATAGGTGTTTATAGGCACACATTCTGCCGAGATCTACAAACAATTAGAAATGAATACTTGGAATCAATGATACATTAACTAAACAGTTGACACTGTAATGACAGTAGACTACACTGTTAACACGAAGCAATGGCATAGCCAACTCGTCTTGCTTTGGCAATGCAGGTTCTTTAACAGCTTTGGTATTGCTAATCCTTGTTGAATTCGTCACACGCATTGGTAAAGTTGTTAGTGTGAGGCGCACAGCATGGAATTTAATTTTGTTTACTTTCAAGATGGCTGTCACGTTGGATGTAGACGCAACATGACAGCCATCTTGGAACAATATCTTAAAGCTTGGGTACTACCAAGATTCTCCAGGATTGACTTTAAAATTTTAGATGTACCATCATTTAATGCCACAATATCTGACTACTCTGGTACAATCAGCAGACTCAAATGCCAATTGCAGACACAAATGCAAAGGCATTCTTGACATGCAGAGGCCAGCCCCAATTGTCTGGGCACAGATTTATGTCAAAGGTAAATCCGTCACATATCCAAAGAGAACTGCTAATGTGCATGTACAATCTCAAATGACCAAACACAACCTCCAAACAGCAGCAACCATTATGTGTAAAGACAAAGCCTCAAATGTCAAGACACAGAGTCCATTTTGCAAGCGCACTCCAACTCCTAACCACAGCCTGAAATTTCCAGGCACAAAATACACGTACTCTAATGCCAGTAAAAGTTTGATCTGCCCATGGGCGACATTTTATACGAGTGCCACAATTTCCCTTACCTTAAGGGGCCCCACCATCAGTATGTGCTGGGCAGGCTTTCGAGGGTACCACAACCCTGCTGATAGTGACACGCCAGAGCTCAAGTCCATGTTTTATTTGCCTTTCAGATTAAATCCCATAGTAAAGTTGAGCTAATAATTAGGACAAAATACTTGGTACCTCTAACATTGGAACATCCAACATAGCAAACCATAGTCTCTAGCATGAAAGGGTGATGGGCAATACCCTCTGCACAAAAACAAAAAATACAATTCATCACTGCCAGCATCCGCTACACGGTACCCTTACTATTTGCTTCAACACTTATCCATTGATTGCCAGATCGATCCATTGATGCATAGTTTTTATGATATACCTCAGTCATATAAATAATTTAAATACGTCCCATATGCTATAATCCATACTAATATAACAAAGAGAGAGCCCAAACCTTTGAGGCGGGTAATCTCAGGAACCACAGCACCAATCGCAACACCCAATACAGCGTTTGAAAGGGCAGTTGCAGCAGAAGGACATAGGCTATGCAGACGCCCACCTTATACAGTTAAAAGGTTAAAGAACCGTGCCAGCAAAGTAGTTCCTTGTGGGCGTGTCTGCGTTGTGCTGTAGGCGTGTGCTGGGGGCGTGACAAACGCTGGGGGCTTGTGGTACGTTCCGCCCTTCATGCCATGTCTCCTATCGTGTGCTAATCCCACCCTGCTCCCTTTAAATACCCCTGCACCCCATAATCATAACCCACCCTTACTCCTTGAAATACCCCAAAACCTTTAAACACTAACCCATCTTAACCCTATAAATATACCCTGTACCCCAAAACCCAAACCTATCCCTAAACCATAAAAATACCCCTGTACCACAAAACCCAAACCTAGCCCTGAACCCAATAAATACCCATGTACCTCACAACCCAAACCTACCCCTGAACCCAAAAAATACCCCTGTACCCCAAACCCAAACCTAGCCCTGAACCCTAAAAATACCACTGTACCCCAAAACCCAAACCTGCCCCTGAACCCTAAAATACCCCTGTACCCCAAAACCCAAACCTAGCCCTGAACCCTTAAAATACCCCTGTACCCCAAAACCCAAACCTACCCCTGAACCCTAAAAGTACCCCTGTACCCCAAACCCCAAACCTAGCCCTGAACCCTAAAAATAACCCTGTACCCCAAAACCCAAACCTACCCCTGAACCCTAAAATACCCCTGTACTCCAAAACCCAAACCTAGCCCTGAACCCTAAAAATACCCCTGTACCCCAAAACCCAAACCTAGGCCTGAACCCTTAAAATATCCCTGTACCCCAAAACCCAAACCTACCCCATAATGTAAAAAATACCCCTATACCCCAAAACCCAAACCTAGCCCTGAACCCTAAAAATACCCCTGTACCCCAAAATCCATACCTATCCCTAAACCCTAAAACTACCCCTGTACCCCAAAACCCAAAACTATATCTGAACCCTTAAAATACCCAAACACCCCAAAACATATACCTCGGTACCCAAAAACATATACCTAGGCTGTCCTGTTTTCAGTTTCTATTTTTGGTAAATTCTGGTGGGGTTTTTTCAGTGTTTTCAATATCTTGAAAAACAGTTGTTATCATTGGTTACACATTTTCATGCCACTTAAAACAACAGAAAAAGTATTTTACCGGTGTTTATGGAACGTTTTGCTTTTATCATTGTTTGCTTTCTGCACTGAAAGAACATGGTATATAGACAGTGTACGTATAGTGTATATAAGGTCCAAAGAGATTTTTGCAAATTAATCTTATTGTAGTACACCATACAATACTTCTTCAGTGAGTCTTTGGTCATGTGTGCTCGCGCTTTCCTTCCCATGTAAACTTCTGTGAAAAGTCCCACTCAGCATTCATAACCCCTTGGGCTGAGAACCGTCAGCTAAGGGGCACAGTTGGGATGACTCTTTCTTTGATGCCACATAAAGCACGAAATGATAAACATTTGCGTTTTAGTTCCTGGGATAAGAAAACAGTGCACCAGAATGGACTAAAAAGTCAATAGCATCCCTCATTAACTCTGAAGTTTGTAAAGATGCTTTCAGCATACCATCTAACAAGTGGCAAGGATCTCCTACAGGGAATCACCTCAGCTCGGGTATCAATTTTGACAGGTCATCACACAAATTTTTTATATACGTAGCTGAATCACTACAAATACAAACAATATCACTCCAATCTTTGTTGAACTTGGAAAGAACCTTTTTTGCAGAGCATAACAAGTGACTCTGCGTTCCTTGTTTTCCAAAAGTCTGGTGTCACGTTTTCACCACTATCCCAGATGCTTGGTGATATATATACTTTTGATATACCATCATTTAATGCCACAATATCTGACTACTCTGGTACAATCAGCAACCTCAAATGCCAAATTGCAGACACAAATGCAAAGGTATTCTTGACATGGCAGAGGCCAGCCCCAATTGTCTGGGCACAGATTTTTGTCAAAGGTAAATCCGTCACATATCCAAGAAGAACTGCTAATGTGCATGTACAATCTCAAATGACCAAACACAACCTCCAACAAACAGCAGCAACCATTATGTGTAAAGACAAAGCCTCAAATGTCAAGACACAGAGTCCATTTTGAACGCGCACTCCAACTCCTAACCACAGCCTGAAATTTCCAGGCACAAAATACACGTACTCTAATGCCAGTAAAAGTTTGATCTGCCCATGGGCGACATTTTATACGAGTGCCACAATTTCCCTTATCTTAAGGGGCCCTACCGTCAGTATGTGCTGGGCAGGCTTTCGAGGGTACCACAAACCTGCTGATACTGAAACGCCAGAGCTCAAGTCCATGTTTTATTTGCCTTTCAGATTAAATCCCATAGTAAAGTTGAGCTAATACTTAGGACAAAATACTTGGTACCTCTAACGTTGGCACATCCAACATAGCAAACCATAGTCTCTTGAATGAAAGGGTGATGGGCAATACCCTCTGCACAATCACTAAAAATACAATTCATCACTGCCAGCATCCGCTACACGGTACCCTTACTATTTGCTTCAACACTTTTTAATCCATTGATTGCTATCCATTGATGCATAGTTTTTATGATATACCTCAGTCATATAAATAATTTAAATACGTCCCATATGCTATAATCCATACTAATATAATAAAGAGAGAGCCCAAACCTTTGAGGCGGGTAATCTCAGGAACCACAGCACCAATCGCAACACCCAATACAGCGTTGGAAAGGGCAGTTGCAGCAGAAGGACATAGGCTATGCAGAAGCCCACCATATACAGTTAAAAGGTAAAAGAACCGTGCCAGCAAAGTAGTCCCTTGTGGGCGTGTCTGCGTTGTGCTCTAGGCATGTGCTGGGGGCGTGACAAACACTGGGGGCGTGTGGTACGTTCCGCCCTTCATGCCATGTCTCCTATCGTGAGCTAATCCCACCCTGCTCCCTTTAAATACCCCTGCATCCCATAATCATAACCCACCCTTACTCCTTAAAATACCCCAACACCCTTAAACACTAACCCATCTTAACCCTATAAATATACCCTGTTCCCCAAAACCCAAACCTATCCATAAACCGTAAAAATACCCCTGTACCCCAAAACCCAAACCTAGCCCTGAACCCTATAAATACCCATGTACCTCAAAACCCAAACCTACCCCTGAACCCCAAAACTACCCTGTACCCCAAAACCCAAACCTAGCCCTGAACCCTAAAAATACCACTGTACCCCAAACCCAAACCTACCCCTGAACCCTAAAATACCCCTGTACCCCAAAACCCAAACCTAGCCCTGAACCCTTAAAATACCCCTGTACCCCAAAACCCAAATCTACCCCTGAACTCTAAAAGTACCCCTGTACCCCAAACCCCAAACCTAGCCCTGAACCCTAAAAATAACCCTGTACCCCAAAATCCAAACCTACCCCTGAACCCTAAAATACCCCTGTACTCCAAAACCCAAACCTAGCCCTGAACCCTAAAAATACCCCTGTACCCCAAAACCCAAACCTTGGCCTGAACCCTTAAAATATCCCTGTACCCAAAAACCCAAACATACCCCATAATGCTAAAAATACCCCTATACCCCAAAACCCAAACCTAGCCCTGAACCCTAAAAATACCCCTGTACCCCAAAACCCATACCTATCCCTAAACCCTAAAACTACCCCTGTACCCCATAACCCAAAACTATATCTGAACCCTTAAAATACCCAAACACCCCAAAACATACACCTCAGTACCCCAAAACATGTATCTAGGCTGTCCTGTTTTCAGTTTCAATTTTTGGTAAATTCTGGTGGGGTTTTTTCAGTGTTTTCAATATCTTAAAAAACAGTTGTTATCAGTGGTTACACATTTTCATGCCACTTAAAACAACAGAAAAAGTGTTTCCCGGTGTTAATGGAACTTTTTGCTTTTATCATTGTTTGCTTTCTGCACTGAAAGAACATGGTATATAGACAGTGTACGTATAGTGTATATAAGGTCCAAAGAGATTTTTGCAAATTAATCTTATTGTAGTACACCATACAATACTTCTTCAGTGAGGCTTTGGTCATGTGTGCTCGCGCTTTCCTTCCCATGTAAACTTCTGTGAAAAGTCCCACTCAGCATTCATAGCCACTTGGGCTGAGAACCGTCAGCTAAGGGGCACAGTTGGGATGACTCTTTCTTTGATGCCACATAAAGCACGAAATGATAAACATTTGCGTTTTAGTTCCTGGGATAAGAAAACAGTGCACCAGAATGGACTAAAAAGTCAATAGCATCCCTCATTAACTCTGAAGATTGTAAAGATGCTTTCAGCATACCATCTAACAAGTGGCAAGGATCTCCTACAGGGAATCACCTCAGCTCGGGTATCAATTTTGACAGGTCATCACACAAATTTTTTATATACGTAGCTGAATCACTACAAATACAAACAATATCACTCCAATCTTTGTTGAACTTGGAAAGAACCTTTTTTGCAGAGCATAACAAGTGACTCTGCGTTCCTTGTTTTCCAAAAGTCTGGTGTCACGTTTTCACCACTATCCCAGATGCTTGGTGATATATATACTTTTGATATACCATCATTTAATGCCACAATATCTGACTACTCTGGTACAATCAGCAACCTCAAATGCCAAATTGCAGACACAAATGCAAAGGTATTCTTGACATGGCAGAGGCCAGCCCCAATTGCCTGGGCACAGATTTTTCTCAAAGGTAAATCCGTCACATATCCAAGAAGAACTGCTAATGTGCATGTACAATCTCAAATGACCAAACACAACCTCCAACAAACAGCAGCAACCATTATGTGTAAAGACAAAGCCTCAAATGTCAAGACACAGAGTCCATTTTGCACGCGCACTCCAACTCCTAACCACAGCCTGAAATTTCCAGGCACAAAATACACGTACTCTAATGCCAGTAAAAGTTTGATCTGCCCATGGGCGACATTTTATACGAGTGCCACAATTTCCCTTATCTTAAGGGGCCCTACCGTCAGTATGTGCTGGGCAGGCTTTCGAGGGTACCACAAACCTGCTGATACTGAAACGCCAGAGCTCAAGTCCATGTTTTATTTGCCTTTCAGATTAAATCCCATAGTAAAGTTGAGCTAATACTTAGGACAAAATACTTGGTACCTCTAACGTTGGCACATCCAACATAGCAAACCATAGTCTCTTGAATGAAAGGGTGATGGGCAATACCCTCTGCACAATCACTAAAAATACAATTCATCACTGCCAGCATCCGCTACACGGTACCCTTACTATTTGCTTCAACACTTTTTAATCCATTGATTGCTATCCATTGATGCATAGTTTTTATGATATACCTCAGTCATATAAATAATTTAAATACGTCCCATATGCTATAATCCATACTAATATAATAAAGAGAGAGCCCAAACCTTTGAGGCGGGTAATCTCAGGAACCACAGCACCAATCGCAACACCCAATACAGCGTTGGAAAGGGCAGTTGCAGCAGAAGGACATAGGCTATGCAGAAGCCCACCATATACAGTTAAAAGGTAAAAGAACCGTGCCAGCAAAGTAGTCCCTTGTGGGCGTGTCTGCGTTGTGCTCTAGGCATGTGCTGGGGGTGTGACAAACACTGGGGGCGTGTGGTACGTTCCGCCCTTCATGCCATGTCTCCTATCGTGAGCTAATCCCACCCTGCTCCCTTTAAATACCCCTGCATCCCATAATCATAACCCACCCTTACTCCTTAAAATACCCCAACACCCTTAAACACTAACCCATCTTAACCCTATAAATATACCCTGTTCCCCAAAACCCAAACCTATCCATAAACCGTAAAAATACCCCTGTACCCCAAAACCCAAACCTAGCCCTGAACCCTATAAATACCCATGTACCTCAAAACCCAAACCTACCCCTGAACCCCAAAACTACCCTGTACCCCAAAACCCAAACCTAGCCCTGAACCCTAAAAATACCACTGTACCCCAAACCCAAACCTACCCCTGAACCCTAAAATACCCCTGTACCCCAAAACCCAAACCTAGCCCTGAACCCTTAAAATACCCCTGTACCCCAAAACCCAAATCTACCCCTGAACTCTAAAAGTACCCCTGTACCCCAAACCCCAAACCTAGCCCTGAACCCTAAAAATAACCCTGTACCCCAAAATCCAAACCTACCCCTGAACCCTAAAATACCCCTGTACTCCAAAACCCAAACCTAGCCCTGAACCCTAAAAATACCCCTGTACCCCAAAACCCAAACCTTGGCCTGAACCCTTAAAATATCCCTGTACCCAAAAACCCAAACCTACCCCATAATGCTAAAAATACCCCTATACCCCAAAACCCAAACCTAGCCCTGAACCCTAAAAATACCCCTGTACCCCAAAACCCATACCTATCCCTAAACCCTAAAACTACCCCTGTACCCCATAACCCAAAACTATATCTGAACCCTTAAAATACCCAAACACCCCAAAACATACACCTCAGTACCCCAAAACATGTATCTAGGCTGTCCTGTTTTCAGTTTCAATTTTTGGTAAATTCTGGTGGGGTTTTTTCAGTGTTTTCAATATCTTAAAAAACAGTTGTTATCAGTGGTTACACATTTTCATGCCACTTAAAACAACAGAAAAAGTGTTTCCCGGTGTTAATGGAACTTTTTGCTTTTATCATTGTTTGCTTTCTGCACTGAAAGAACATGGTATATAGACAGTGTACGTATAGTGTATATAAGGTCCAAAGAGATTTTTGCAAATTAATCTTATTGTAGTACACCATACAATACTTCTTCAGTGAGGCTTTGGTCATGTGTGCTCGCGCTTTCCTTCCCATGTAAACTTCTGTGAAAAGTCCCACTCAGCATTCATAGCCACTTGGGCTGAGAACCGTCAGCTAAGGGGCACAGTTGGGATGACTCTTTCTTTGATGCCACATAAAGCACGAAATGATAAACATTTGCGTTTTAGTTCCTGGGATAAGAAAACAGTGCACCAGAATGGACTAAAAAGTCAATAGCATCCCTCATTAACTCTGAAGATTGTAAAGATGCTTTCAGCATACCATCTAACAAGTGGCAAGGATCTCCTACAGGGAATCACCTCAGCTCGGGTATCAATTTTGACAGGTCATCACACAAATTTTTTATATACGTAGCTGAATCACTACAAATACAAACAATATCACTCCAATCTTTGTTGAACTTGGAAAGAACCTTTTTTGCAGAGCATAACAAGTGACTCTGCGTTCCATGTTTTTCAAAAGTCTGGTGTCACGTTTTCACCACTATCCCAGATGCTTGGTGATATATATACTTGTCACTATACCTTGCATTTAATGTTTAAAGCCTGAGGTGTTGGCAATTCACCTACTATCAATACTGACACACTAGAAACTATGGTCGGATGTATTAAGGGTTTTTACCAATTCTCTGTGGGCAAATGTGATGACACATATTAGGAAAGATTTTTATGAAACTAGCCATTTTACCTATCAGTGAAAGAATATGATGCAGCCAAAATATCAAATGTGAGTTTGATATGTCCTGATTCTCTACAGTTTATTAAATAATTAAACTAAACCTAAAATATGAAACTAAACCCTGCATCTTTAGACCAAAGGCCATACAACTGAAAAAAGTAAAAGGAAGAAGAAACAATATTTTAGTGGCATCCCTAAAGAACAAAACTCAAGCAGAATAATGTTAGCCAGTCTTTCTTACTGCTAGCTTGTATAACAAAGTTACATTTTATTGACCCCTTCAGTAAGAACAAAATGACTCTTTCACTTTCTTTTTCCTTTCTTTGAATGGCATTTAGTTTGTGGTTGTGCAGGTGTTTTTTCAGTGTTTATATGTTTTCACTGGTGAGGGCTATTTTTCTTTCAGTGGGATTTTATCAGTTATTATAGGTTTAAACCTAAAACCCCACAGCCTACATATACCCCTATACCCATACTTACCTTATCCAAACATAAAAAAAAAACATGCTTTAACCATTCATGCATTTACAACGTCGGGACGGGCTGCTAGTTACATAATAAAAGGTAAGCTCTCAATAAACACATCTTAAATCCATTAATCTAGGCATATACATATAGCGTCACAGGGATTTTGAACATCCCTGCCTCGTAAGCAGATGGTTTGTAACTTTTCCACCCGTTGCCTTTTCAAAGTTACTAAATCTCTATTACCTTCAGCATTTATTTTTGTAGGCAAAGTTAGGCCACGTGTTAGTTTGCACATGAAACTATCCCTTATAAAACCCATGTGAATTATCTTGACCAAGGCAGAGCTGGGGCTCAAATAAGGATACCTATCATATAAGGTATCATGCAAGTTAAGTTTATTCAAAGAGGAAATGTCAGTTTCAAAACCCACCTGATGAATGATGGAAATAAAGCAGGGTTTCTCTTTCACCAGGGTTAACCTGAAACTGTCTCTAGACTCTAGGCGGGAGAATCTTAACAATGTTGCAGAAAGAAACTTGTAACAGCCTGTTTTAGGATCTATAGCGCTTATGTATTTATTTAATACTGTTTTACATGACTCAGACTTTACCCAAAGGTGTCAGAGTGCTTTACAATAGAACCAAGTACATTACATAAGGAGAATTATACACTAACAAGTAACAAATACAATCAGGCGAGTTATAAAGACAAAATAAAAGGAGCAAGAACTAGGTTAATACAGGTATATAAGCTCTTATAACAAACACATTCTCATTGCTAAATCGATAATTTCAGAGATCAGCTTGACAGAGCTAAAAACCACCCCAAAAACCTGTTTGATATCATCAAACGACAGGCTAATCCTACTTCAGCAATCAAATCGGCTGGTCCCAGTGAGGAGGACTTCTCAGCGCACTTTACTGAAAAGTCTGGGAGTACTGTCCGGGAGATGAAACGGGCCGCTGCTAACCTGTTGTCGATTAGCTTCTCGGGTTTGCCAGCACCTGCAGCAGTGAGTGTTCCGCCTTACCCCACAAAGTACACACTCAAAAACAATGCCTGCTGAAATACCCTTCTACTCCTGGACTTGGAGAAGTTATCACATTCTTTGGCATCTCTTAAACCATCCAACCATTTCAATGATCCACTCCCGCTAAGTTGCTCAAAGGCCTCAACCTGGCCGTTCTGCCTCTCTGGTCTAAGATCATCCAAAAATCGCTATGTACAAGGGAGGATTCCAGAATGCCTAAAAATGGGGCAAGTCCCACCCATCCCCAAGAAGCCCAATGCGGACCCAACAGACCCCAATAACCACCGTCCGATCACCAGCATCATGTCTTTAGCGAAGTTGCTTGAGAAATGCGTTCACACACAGCTCTGCGACCACATTGAGAAATTTCAGGTCCTAGACCGACATCAGTCAGGCTTTAGATCCGATCATAGTACAGAAACAGCGCTAACTCACATTGTTGATGACGCCATGAGAGCTCTTGACCAAGATACTTCTTGTCTTCTAATTCTTCTGGACCTGTCCTCTGCTTTTCACACTATCAAACATGATAACTTAATTAACCTTCTGCAATACAGGATGGGGTTATCTGGCCCTGTCTTAAATTGGCTCTCCTCATTCCTGCATAACCGGACACAAAGAATCAAAGTCAACCAATCCTTGGCTGCCAGCACCACAGTCACTATTGGGGTACCTCAAGGATCTGTACTCTCACCCACACTCTTCAATCTCTTCATGGAACCGCTAACTGTTATTCTGAATGGGTCAAACATTCAGTACCATATGTACGCGGACAATACTCAACTGTATTTGAAGATCTCCTCTCCAGATGGCATTAAAAATATTAATGGAGCTCTCCACAAAACTCAACAATGGCTAATACATAACGATCTGTTACTAAATTCCCTCAAAACAGAATCTCTCCTGATTACCCCCCCAACCAAGAGACCCCTGTGCAAAATTGAATCAAAAAAATCTCTGCACTCAACTGCACCCTGCATGTGGTGGACTCCACCTGTTCTTTAGGTGTCACTCTGGACAAATTTCTAAACATGCAAGGACACATCAGTGCCACCATTAAGAGTGCCAACCTCCAGCTCAGCCCTCTTTGGAAAATCAAAACGTTCCTACCTCCTGAGGACATTCAGTCAGTAGTCCAATCCCTTTTTATCTCGCGAGTAAAGTATGGCTTGGTGACCCTAGCTGGGCTTCCTAAATCTAGGTTAGCTCCACTAAGAGCTACTCTGAACGCCTCAGCCAGACTAATCACAGGCTCTAGAAAGCATCATCATATTACACCTGACTTAACTCAACTTAATTGGCTTCCCATTGAAGAAAGGATCTGCTTCAAGATAGTATGTCTGTCACATAAAGCTATACACTTCAGTAGCCCCATTTACCTGGCAAAGAAACTTGAGCTCTCTGGTTCCAGTCGAAACCTAAGAAGCTCCAATACCTTACTCCTGAAACCACCTACTTTAAAAAAAAAAGTACTTACAATTGCACCCTCTCAGGGCTGGCTCCAAGAATCTGGAATGCCCTACCGACGGAGTTCAGAGCCAACCCATCAACTGCTTCATTCAAGAAACAGGTCAAATGGATTCTTCTGGAAGAACTTCCGCAGCAATAGCTTCTAGGCCATGTGATTTGAATTTGAATTTGAATTTAAAAACATTTGTAAAGCGCTCATATACCTTGCGGTTTCTTGGCGCTGAAGGACAGTATGAACCTGAGTGGAGACTACGAGAGAACTAGGCAGGGAAGGCTTGCAGGAATAGGTGAGTCTTAAGGGCCTTACGGAAATCAGAATAGAGCGGAATGGATCTGATGGTGGGGGGGAGGGAGTTCCAAAAGGTGGGGCCAAGAACAGCAAATTTCGCCCCGCCCATCCTCTTCTTCCTGAAACGAGGAACTGATAGCAGTGACTGGGAGGAGGAGCGGAGCTCCCTTAACGGGGTATAGCTGGAGATTGCAGAGTTTATGAAGGCTGGGGGCGTTCCGGCACGAGCCTGAAACGCCGTACAACCAAGTTTGAAAAGGGCCCGTTCCCTGATGGGCAGCCAATGTAAGTTCTTCAATACAGGGGTAGCGTGATGGAGCTTGGGGAGACCATAGATAAGGCGGGCCGCTTGGTTCTGAACCAGCTGTAGGCGTCGAAGGGCATAAGCTGGGGCACCATTGTACAGAATGTTGCCGTAGGCCAGCCTCGATAGTACCATAGCAATCATGATAAGCTTAAGGGCAGGGGGGGAGAAGAATCTGGAGATTTTCCGGATAGTACGGAGGGTAAAGAAGCAGGAGGATACCACCGTGCTGACCTGGGAGTGCAGGGTGAGGTCTTGATTTAATGTGATCCCAAGTGTTTTGACGGAACGAGAGGGAGAAGGAGAGGGACCAAGTGAAGGGGGCCAAAACATAGGGGTCCAGGGACTGGATGCACCACCCGTCAAAATCAGCTCAGTTTTCTCTGGGTTGAGTTTGAGGTGGTTAAAATTCATCCAGTCCCTGATGAAAATCATAATGGACTGGAAATTATGAATGGATTCAGGAGAATGGGCCAAGTTAAAGATCAACTGGAGGTCATCTGCATAGTTAAA
The DNA here is from genome assembly GCF_964261635.1 of Lissotriton helveticus. Classification (NCBI taxonomy): domain Eukaryota; kingdom Metazoa; phylum Chordata; class Amphibia; order Caudata; family Salamandridae; genus Lissotriton; species Lissotriton helveticus. The sequence goes on along the minus strand of NC_136067.1, from coordinate 231,429,513 downwards.
TACAATGACCTCAAGTTGCTGTAAAGCAAAAATAAGAGGAAAAATGTAAAGGTTAAAAAGAAGCAGGGAAAGGGAGGAGCCCTGGGGGACGCCACACTGCACCTCACATGGAGAGGCAGAAAACCCCTCCAGGTGAACAGCCTGGGTGCGGTCCCTCAGAAAGGAGGTAAGCCAAGCGAGAGGGGGCCCACTGATGCCCGCTGCTCGGACACGGGTGAGTAAGATGGAATGATCAACCGTGTCAAAGGCAGAGGACAGATCTAGGAGGACCAAAGCCTGGGGGCTGCCTTTATCCATTCCCTCCCTGAGGCTGTCCAAGACAGAGACCACAACCCTCTCTCTAGAATGGCGGGGGCGGAAGCCAGCCTGACAGGGGGCCAAGTAGTCGCTGCCCTCCACAAAAGAACTGAGGACAGAGGCGACGTGGCTCTCCAAGATTTTACCCAGGTAGGGGAGGAGGGAAATGGGGCGGTAATTAGTGAGGGAAGAGATATCAGCACCCGTTTTTTTCAACAAAGGGATGATGATGGCTGCCTTATGAAGATCTGGAACAACGCCATCTCTGAGGGAATTGTTCAAGAATTCCAAGGGAGGGGAAGGGCAGGCCCGGAAGATTTCCCTTAGTATGGGAGCAGGGCAGACGTCAGAGGGGGAGCCTGATTTTACACGCTCCGTCAGAGAGGATAGCATTTCTCTGGTCAACGGGGGAATGTGGTCTAGGTACAACCTATTAGGGGGGGTTGCGGGGCAGGAGGAGAGGAGGGAGGGGGGGGGGATATTAGCTTTGATATCTGCAATTTTCTCAACAAAGAAATTGTTGAGGGCATCACAGAGGGCTTGGGAAGGGGAAGGTTTAAGGGATGCTCTATCTGACAGAGCCAGCGCATGGACCGTTGAGAAAATTTCTTTGGACTGATTTCCGCTGAAAGGATTTTGTCAGAGAAATAGTTCGTCTTAGCTGTAAGGATTGCGCTTTTATATGCATTAAGCATGTGATAGTCATTCCCCTCTAGTGCTTGACAATAATTTTTACTTTGTGTATTGAAATGTATGCCTGACAATCTTTTCTCTTTATGTTTTGAAATATGTACTTGATACTCACTTTTACTTTGGATCTGAAATGTATTTTGTCATTGGTTGGACGTAGTGCGCTGCTTAAACTGCACGGCCTCGTCCAGTTGGGCTTTTACCGGTTTGTCCACCGGCTACCACGTCCTCCCCTAGCACCCACATTTTCTTTTATGTCTCAGGTTCCTCTTATGCTGCCTTTTTGCTTTGTATGGTTATTGTTTCTTCATGTCAACGTTAATTTGCCTCTTTGTACAGCGCTCCGATACCCGTCTGAGTCTTGTTCCGGCTTTATAAAACTTTTCAAATGAATAAATAATAATAGGAGACATATTCACAGTATTGTGTTCAAATGAATGCCAAGCAGTCTTGAGGGACATGAGAGAGAGTTGATTAAGCCTGGAAGTGTCTTATGAAGAGAAGAGAAGAGATTTAAGCTCTGTTTTGAAGGTCCAGATAGAGGCTGTGGTACGGAGGGTTGGTGGAAGTGAGTTCCAGATTCTAGCCGCATTGCCTGAGAAGGATTGAGCATACATCTTTCCCTTTTGAAAGTAGGGGGCTCGGGCAGTAGTTTTTCAGCATTGCGTGAAGGTCTAGAGCCGCCTGAGATTTTGAGTTTATTTGCCAGATAGCGAGGGGTGGATGTGTGCAAGGCTTTGTGGGTGATACAATCAGTCTTGTAAATTGACCTTGCTTCGATGGGAAGTCAGCGAAGAGAAGACAGTATGGTCATTGATCCTTCTGTCCATTGTAAATTGTCCATGGATCTTTCATGGGCCATATCCAATCCTAAAAAAAAAACTCAACAGCTGTCTTACCCAATTTAAGGCACATGTATAACTATGGCATTGAATTTATCAAAATGAATAAATAATACAAAGATTTTGTTTCGATGTTGTTAAGCTTAGCAGCATACAGAAACGTTACATTAGAAGTAAAACAGGCCGCACACCGTAATAATGAACGATTTAGGACTAAAGTCTGTTTTCATACCAGAGATCTCTCTGTCTCTCCCTTCCTAGGAAGTGCATTAATTTGTTTCCCTTGAGCCTCATGCCATGGCATGAGAATGCCTTGGCAGACCCGTGGCAATGGTGCTTCCAGTCTTGGCAAGAGATCAGATAGGGATACAGAGCATATTCTCTTGGTCAGATTGTGTGATCCTGTGCATATTACTATCTCCATCTGTCTTATTTCCACGTGAAGGCAATTAAACTTTCAGTGTGCTCTATCGACGAAGGTTTATTCACTCCACATCCCCAATTCACTATGGAGGAAATGGGGCTGTTCATCTGGATGCACTGAGCTGCTCCATAGGTGAAACCAACACAGCTCTTAGCTTGAAAAATCTATAATGAGTGTCCTCTAGCATTGAAAGTAAGACATTCTTTGATTTTAAGTTGTGGTAAAATGAGAGGCACTTGAGAGATATTAAATATTTCAGATTATAGGGGAATATCTATGTAAAATTATATGTATTTTCGTAGAAGGCTTATTGCAAAACAAGGGGAACGTCAGCAACTCCAAACAACTTTTCCTTATATTTATTGGTCAGGCATGATAATTTTTTTAGGCACAGTTGTTATCCTTCAAGCGTCATACATGACATGGTGGAGATGCATCCACTTCTATGGCAGGCCTGAGAAATAGGGTTGCTGTTTGAGTGGAGTGTTAACCCTGCTTAAGCAACAGCCACAGTCCCTGTCAGACTAAACCAAAAAAGTCACCTAATCAGTCAGGCTTAATTTAGAGGCCATGTGTAAAGTATTTTTGCAGCACACAAACAGTAATAAAGTGAACACATCGCAAATAAATTCCTACACCAATTGAGTAAAATAATGTACATTTTAATTCATTAATGGCCCGATCAGCACTTACCTGTAGACTTAAAAGTAATTTCAGTAAATAGTCTCTTAGGAGGTAAAAGATCAACGGAGCAAGGATGCAGACAGTGTCTGAGAAGGAGGCGTTGTTGTCAGTGAGTCGCTGAGCACTTTTAACACCACCACCAAGGGTGCAGGACTGTACGGGTACCTCTTGGGAGGGTTAGAACTCACTCAGGCTAGGTCCAAGTGTAGGTTCAAGATGGTTAGAGCCTTTTCATTCCTTGAGGCTCTGAAAAAAACAGCAGCCAGCTAGCCCTTGTAGTCCCTCTGGTGGTACTGCGTACAAGAGGTGGAACAATGCTCAAGCAGCAGGGCAGTCCTCTATGGGTTCGAGGCAGGGTTCAGGCAGCAGAGCAGTTCTTCCAGGTACAGCAAAACAGTCTTATGAAGTACACAGCAAGTCACAGCTGCATGCAGTCCTCTGAGAGTCTTTCCACAGGTTCAGAAGTGAACAGAAGAGTGGGTCAAAGGGTCCTATTGTTGTACCTGGTGCCTTCTTTGAAAAGGGGAGACGTTTCTTGAGAATTCCCTTTGAACTGCTTGAAGTGTCCTGCATCCTCTGCCCTGGCTTCTGCCTATCTGTATGAATAATGCAGGGGGGATACGTTTTGTTTGTGAAGACAGTTGCAAGTGGGGCAGTCCTAGCTCCACCTCCCCATCCTGCCAAGGATGGCCCATCCAGGCACACTTTATCCCTCTATTGTGTGGCTGTCTGGGAGGAATAAACAAAGTCCAGCTGCAAACTACACCCAGTTAGGTGACTCAGAACATTCTGCAGGCACCAAAATAGTTTGGGCAGGAAAATGCTAACTTTCTAAAACTGGCATTTTTTAAAATGTAAATTAAAATCTGACTTTACCGTTAAATTGGAGTTTTAATTACAATTTCTCAAACATCAAACACGAAATGGTTTAAGGCAACCTAATGCTATCCTATGGAAGAGGTAGACCTCACAGTAGTGGAAAATAACTGTAGAAATTTCTAACTTCCAAGACTTGTAAAACTTAACAATACATGTCCAATTTTTAAATTACAATGCACCTTGCCCTATGAGCTACCTAGTGTTTCCCTTGGAGTGATTTATAACCAAAAAAGGGAGGTTTAATGCTGAGCAAGGGAGTTATGTTGCCAAGCTGCATTGGCAGTTCAAAACTGCATACAGCCTGCACTGGCCTGGGGCATGTTTAAAGGGTCTACTTAAGCGAGTTGCACAATAATGCTAAGGCCCACTAGTAGTGTTTAATTTACAGGCCTTGGGTATACGGTATATCACTGTACTAGGGACATGTATTCAAATTAGATATGCCAGTCTGGTGTAAGCCAATTTTGCCATGATTAGGGAGCGAGCACAAACACTTAAGCACTGGCTGGCAGTGATAAAATTAACAGGGTTCTAAAGCCAACAAAAACGAATTCAGCAAAATAGGAGGGTGAATGCAAAATGTTTGGGAGAAGACCACCCTAAGGATGACAGGTCTAACACTGGGTATAGAGTATTTTATAGGTCATGGTTTGGAGATGTAACTACCTAGGTTACATGTGAGTAATGTTTGCTTCATTTCTGCAAAGCTGATCCCACTGCATGAATAGGAGCAGTAATGCTGGAATGGGTTCTCCTTCCTACCTCAGTATACTTGGAGTGTTGTAACTTCACCCCTGCCTGCTTCCTGACAAAGTACATAAAATATGTTAATTTCAAGCATCATTTCAAATGACAGCACCTTCTAATAGCTCTGATTATACCATGAATTAGATTTTGAAGAAATCCAAACCACCCAAGCCTACATTTATGAAGACAGCAAGGCCTTCTATCGCTCTAAGTGGTGGGAGGTTTCTAGAAGATGTGGCTTGTGCTTTCACCTGTGGAACATGGGCACCCAGGTTTGAATCTTGACCTTGGCCTGTGATTCAGCAGTGTGTGATTCTGGGTAAATCACTTAACCTTCCTATGCCTAAAAATTAGGAATGTAATGTGTAAAATGTATTTGTGTAATCCTCACTTGATGCGCACTGTAGATCGTGTCCCAACCCCTCACATAATGTGAAAGGCTCTGGTGCTTCATGGTTAGATTTGTGCATTATAAATACAGATATATATATATATATATATATATATATATATATATATATATATATATATATATATATATATATATATATATATATATATATATATATAGTTATACAGACAGTTTTGCTTATCAGCCATTTTATAATTGGCTCCTTCTGACCTCTCTTATCCCTTGTGCGAGCACACATTAGGCCGGGCTTGGCTGTGGCTTGGCACTACCTCTCATCAATGACTGTTGGCTGAGGCTGGTGGAGGCTTTTATTAGTGACTGTTTGAACATCCTGGTATTGGTTGTGGCATGGCACCTTTGATCAGTGACTGCTGAAATGAGTGCTGATGGATAGAGAGAGTAAGGAAATTAAATAGTGTAGTCTAATGAGTTGTGCTGTGTATGCTGCCTTTGCGACTCCCATTTTTGCGACTCCCATTACCCTTCCCCCAACATAGTTCTTCAGCTTTTTGAGGCAAGAGAGAAACTGTAACAAAACAGTGAAATCTGAGAGAAGATCGACATGGAAACCCTGAGCTTTGACAGTGCCATAGATCACCTTTGTGTGCACTCAATCAGAGGGCAGTGCCAGGGATCGCATGGGGCTGGCCAGGGCTAGCAAGAGGATGTCCAGGGATAGCTGTTCCTACCCCTGGCTTCATGCCTAAGGCGACAAGCCGAAAGAGATATATGGGGCAGAGGACTGCACTACCCAAATATTTTGAACCTCAGGAGGGTTTATTGCAAGGCGGCATGGCAAACTTGGGAGGTAAGTAGTCATGAATGTATGTGTATTTATGCAGCATAAACCTTGATAGAGAGTAACAGAGCACTGAACATGACTGGTAGCCATGACATACGATTTAATTATCATTTACAGTGACACCGAGTCTTCCATGCGGGATGGCTTGTATCATATAAAGATGTAATGTGCCATGAAGAAGTACACTTTCAGATGCTTTCTATATTGTAGGAGGGTTATAGTAGTCCTGATGCTGATGGAGATTCTGTCTTTTGGTGATTTCTTTTTTTGCAGTGTTTAAATACTAGAAAAATCTCGAACTCTGGTTTTGCGCTGTCCATTTGTGGACGTTCCTATCGTAGCCAGGTGTGCATTGGTGCAATTCCTTGTAGCTTTGTTTGTGATGCAGCCACCCATGAGACTATAAAGTAGGCCTGACGGGGGAGGCAGTATGAATCCTTCAGGGCTGGGATGATGTGGTCCGACTACTGCACTGTGTAAGGAACAAAGGGGTAGATGTATACACCTTTGGCACCAGTGCAAAGTCACAGAAACTGGCAAAAACTGGCACACATTCTCGGTAAACTATTTATTTTCCAGCGCCAATCTGTTTTAGCAGTGGAAAGTAGCCTTTAAAGTACAGCAAGTATCAGTTTGCACTGCTCTGCTTTACTTTGCATCCAGGAGGGCATCCCATGCAACCACCCATAGTTTTTGACGCAGAGCCCTATCTTCTAACAATAGTAGGCAGAACATTGCACCTTAAATATCAACCCAGGTGCTAAAACAAGAACTTTTTCCATTTCTCCAAATTTTTCCAACAATGCTCATTATTTTAAGCATAGTATTTTGTACTGGTAGGAAACGATTCCAGTACCAAACCTAATATAGACATCACGAAAACCCCTTTGTACTATGGTGCAACAGGGTGTGTGCTGCTATTCATCCTATTTGACTATCAGCCTAGGCAAAAACAGAAGCAGTGCCATATTTTTTTGCATAGGGTATGACACCGAAGTATACAAAAAAGTGATACATAAAAGGCTTGAATTAATCTCAATCACTGATAATTAAGCTAAGCTGCATTCGAATCCATCGTTAGTTTGCACACCATGACCCTCAGTTTTGACCCAGCCATATGCAAATCAGTCTTGACTCGTCTCTATTAGGAACGACCCTGTCCGAACTCCCAGTCGAGGTCCTCCTTGAACCGGAACACAGTCATAAACATATGCATCTGCTCTGTGTTATCCCAGTGGTGCAAAGCAGGGCAGCACTGCAACTTTGGTTGATGTGCTACACTGTACAACCTTTCTCAGTTTGCCCTGAACATTGTTTACGCTGCCCTTGAGAATTCTGTTTGTATTCAATATAATCTTAAAAGGGGTCAATGTTCCTGTGCTTACGTACTTTTCCTTCATTTCTATTGGCTGCAGCATAGTTTCCTGTATTTACCAATGCTTCTCCCTCTCCTGCTTCAGTTTCCCGTCACAAAAGTACTGTTTCCTTCCGCTGTTGGGGCACTTTTTATAATGCACACTTTTGCTTAACGCCCTTTACTTTTCCTAGCTGCATGCATTTGCCCCGTATTTTATTTAAACTTTTTGGGCATGCATTTGAAGCGTGTTTGGGAATCCATGCAAAAGAATCGAACCCAACTCCCCAGCTCCAAGGTTGGCAGTTCTGGACGTTACACCACATCTTCTTTTTTTTGCCTACTTACTCAATGTTTTTTCATTTGATTAATAGCACACCAAACGAATGCATGTTTTTGCAGATCGTTCTCCCCCCCAGGGCCGGCTGTAGCACTAGTGGCGCCTTGTGCAAAACTGTCTGTTGCCGCACCCCAATGACCACCTCTGCCACAGATTCCCTCACTATCACAATTTAAGAGTGCCCCTCAAGTCTCCATAACCACTGTCTCAGAAAATTTAGTTTTATAGCACCACTTGTACAAGTTTAAGGTGTCAGAACACTTTACATCACACACACATTGCACAGAGACAATCATACATGTGTAAATGAGTGTATAAGAAATGTTACATAAGACAGAGGCCTACAAGGTGTAGGAGTCACACACATGTCACCCATTCTGGTAGGCAGAATACTTTGAGTCCCTGGTCTGGAAAAAAGCAGATATAGAAATTAAAATGTACCACCATTGTCAGGGGTTTCTTTAATAATAATAATTGATTTCTACCTAAATGAACCATTTTTGCAAAATTAGGATAAGGAAAGAGTGTGTAAAAAACATAGCTTTAATACATTCTTTGCAGTTTGCATGCAGCTCTTTGATGACATTTAGGGGCCGATTATGATGGCGGACGGACCTGAGTCCGTCCGCCACCATAGAGAAGGAGGGACCGTCCGCAGGGGCAGAGGCGGTCCCTCCGTGCAAATTAGGATGTGACCGCTACCCTGGCGGTCACATCCTGTATTTTTATCATTGCGGCGGGTGCTGCTTGAAGCAGCACCCGCCGCAATGATAAAAAAGTAAGTTGTGCATTTGCATGCACAAAGCGGCAGGCACCTCACGGTGCCTGCCGCTTTGTGCAGGCAAATGCAGGGGGGTACCATAGGTACCCCCCATGTGCACCCCCCACCCCCCCTTCACCCCTGGGGGCCCGCCACGGCCCCCAAACACAAATCCGTATGCCTTTACACTGCGGAAATGCCGCCGTGTAAAGGCATCTTTCCGCAGTCATCCTAATATGGCTGGCGGTGTCTGATAGACACCGCCAGGCATGTTAAGCGGCGGACAGATAGTAAGACCCACCAGCCATCCTAATATGGCGGTGGGTCTTGCAAGGCTTCCCGGCGGATTTCCCGCATCCTCCGGGCCGGCGGTGGCTTCCGCCGGCCCGGTGGATGCGGGAAATCCGCTATCGTAATCGGCCCCTTAATATGTAAGATTTTCACTTATAAACTGCAAGTAACAAAAGCGGTAACCCATTGACCAATTAATATTATATGCACTTTGTGATCTGAATGGGACATGTTCTTTGCAGCAGGCATGTTAACCCTCTGCACTATGAGTCAACATTTTTAGACAAAGCTCCGGTTTCTCCCCAGGAAGAACATTAATCAAATGAGTTTTGTTGACTTTTTTATTGTTGGGACTAGGAACGCAGCATAATGTGCTTTTAGAACAATAAACATGGTGCCCCCACCCCAAGTCAGCGCCCAATGCAATGGCACCAAACGCATCACCCTATAGTCCGCCATGCTCCCCCCATTGTGACCCCCAACCTTGCTAGCATCCGTCTCCAGCCGCCGTCCCCTGCCCCAGTCGTTACTTTCACCTGCCAACCCCACCCCATCATTGCTTGTTCATTTTGCAACCTTGCTGCTACCGAGGGCCGGGCTCTAATACTAATATCACAGCGGGAAGAATTGCACTGGGTTTGATCAGTACGCGTTGACACGAGAGAAAGAACGGTTTTAATAATTGTTATTATTTGCTACAGATTACAACAACAAAAATATTAAGAATCACATAGGCAAAACCTGGCGTTTTTTGCAAAATGTACCCCCTTGGCGACGTACGGTGGAGGATTTATCCTGTAGAGGGTGCGGCAAAGCAGCTGAAACTCTGCTGCAAGTGGTTTGCCTCTGCCCGGCCTTCAAACTCCAACGTAGGCGCAAACTTAGGGCTGAATGGAATAGGCTGGGTGCTCGGACCTGCAGGCAAGCTATCATTATGGCTCTAAGCCCGGAAAATACAGACTTAAATATAAGACTAATAAACTTCATTCAGCAAGTGTACCGTAATTTTAAGCAAAAGAGGTCTGTTAACGCTTCCCCCCTATCTTTTTAATTACATAATGCACTTTACAACACATTCCAAATCTCTAGGGAGGTCGAAATGAACAGAACATGCGTAGTACCCCTAAGTATATTGGGTTGTTTTTACATGTACAAAAATCATGGATAGTGGGACTAACACAAAAGGGGTGAAGAGTTTTGCACATTATGTTTTAAATGTTCCCATGTCTTTCACTTTTCTCATGTGTTTTATCTCTTTTTAAAAATGCTATGGAATAAGGAGGATTTGGATGTGAAAGATCACTAATTTTATTACGGCTGTTTAATTGATCGTTTCTGTGTCCTCATTTTTAACAGTTTGTATATAATGTGAACTTGTAATCTTCTTTTAAAGATATTTGTGTTATATCTAAATAAAGACTTATTTGATGGCTAATGCATTTAGCAGTGCCTGTTTAATAAAATAGCCTCACAGTGTTACAGGGAGACCACAGAGTAGTGCATTGCCTCCACCCAGTAGTATTGAGACAGCTATTTAGATAGCCAGACTCCGCAAAATAAAGTTTCATTGATGTATGTGTTCACCTGCATGTTAAATTCTCATATAAAATGCATAATTTCTTTCTGCATCATTTTTCGGTATAACTATGCAAATACCATATTATTATTTTTTTAGCTTATTAAGGGCTATGCAAAGAACAGTCAGCTCCTCAATGTAACATTTGTCGGCTTCAGGTGAGCAAAAATAAATATTGCTAGAATTTCGTCTTTTGAAGTAAATCCATTAGTTGTTATGCTGATGTTCTTTTTTAAATTGTATCCATTTTGCCTACTTTTGAACAGTGCACTGTTAAGTGGCGTTGCAGCGAATTACACCCTGGCCCTCCGAGCGCCTATCTCAGGTGAGCTGTTCGAAGCAAGCAATAATGCTGCTTCCGGATCGATACCCAACATGCTGTCATCGAAAGCTACCACAAAAGGTAAATTCCTACATTCTCTTTTACTGGCATACTGCATTTAAATGCCAACATTAAAAAGTGGATCTCAAATTACAATATTTCCAATATGTAAGATTACAATATTTCCAATATGTAAGATTACAATATTTCCAATATGTAAGTCTTTAAAAGTTTACTTTAAAAGCTTCTTCTGAATGTTAAACAGCTGCTCGGCTTGTCACATTTCTGATGGAGTCTTTGGCCATCTAGGAATAATAGAAACATTTTATTACACATCACTTCATCCAATTGCAAACACTGTAAATACGAGGTGATGCGAGTACCCAAATATGCAACACTCAATCTGCCAACCTCAGAAGGATGGAAGGCTGACTTGGACTTTCTGGGCACCCTTCAGACCACTGCCTAATTCACCAATGGCCATTCAACTCACTGAGCCATCCTACCACCTTCTGAGCTTTGGGTATTCCACAAGTTTTACTACAAAAAATAGTACATATTTTGACTCCATCAGATGCTAGAAGACACTCATTCATAAGTCTTTATTGCGATTCTTCATCACAAAAGACAATAAATAACAAGATAGTACATTATTACATATTTCATCCATTAGGAATACTCCAAAGGTATGAAAATCTAAAATTCGCCAACAATAATAAATAAATACATATACAATATTAAAACCAATTCTAAAAAAGTATTACATATTTAACCCAGCAAAAAGACTTAGAGCATATATTAAGTATCATAGATTTAAATTCTATAAAAAGGGCGCTATAAATTGCATTATCAAAATAGAAACATGGAGCCAAACATAAATATTTTGCCCCACCGTTTTTGGAACGCAGCACCCATGCCCAGCTCAAAAACTTAGCAACTCCTTATAGGATTGCTGGGCAGATTTTAGACATATAAATATTAATGATCGGGGCAATAGGCTTGGAGAGGGACAGACTGTGCTCCTTCAGCAGGGCACCAGCTAGCTGAGTATGTTTTAACACTAGGATATCTACTTGGGGCTTCCAGCTCAGTTTATTATTAAAGGTAACACCCAAGTAGGTAAAAACCTCTGTCTGCTCCAAGGGTTCATCATCCATAAGGACGCGTGCTTTTACTGACTTTGACCCATGGAGCACCATGAACTTTGTTTTCCCTATGTTGACCACCAGCTCATGCTCGCGGCAGAACACCTCAAAAGGAGACATAGCCAATTGTAATCCCTGTCTTTTTTTAGATATTATCAGGGTGTCGTCCGCGAACATGAGCAGTGGCACTTTCATGCCGGCCAGCATTGGCGCATCCGTTGGGTAGTTCGTAAAGTACTGGACCACCCCATTGATAAATAAAGAAAACAGGGTGGGAGCCAGCACACACCCCTGTCGGACGCCTTTATTCACCTCAAACTTTTCAGTGACCTCACCTGGTTTGCCCCATCGTACCTGCGTATTAGCATGTTCATGCAATTTAACTGATATGGCAACCAACTCTTTGGGAATCCCCATTTTAATTAAAACTTCCCACAGCCTTACCCTTGGAACAAGATCAAAGGCGGATTTTAGGTCCACAAATGCTGCGAAAAGCATATCCCCGCCTAGGGTGACCTCCTTCCAATAGATTAAAACAAATCTAAAGGCTTGGTCGAGGGTACCTATATGAGACCTGAACCCTGCCTGTAAGGGTGACAAAATGTCCTCTTCAATCAACCATCCCTGTATCCTGCCAAGTATCAGTCGTACAACAACCTTTTGCACGGCATCGATTAAACTGATGGGTCTGAAATTGGCCGGAGCAGAGCGATCTTCCTTCTTATAGATTGGTATAATCTCTGCTCCGGACCAGGATGGAGGGATAGGAGCTCCCCGAGCAATAGGGTTAACTAGTAGCTTTATGTAAGGGACCCATATCTCATAGTCCTGCTTGAATAAATCAGCAGGGATACAGTAAGGCCCTGGTGCCTTGCCACTTGGGATTATATTCAGGACCGATTCGACCTCTCCATTTGTGAACTCTAAAGGACTATCAATTTGGATAGACAGAACAGCTTTTGTGCTACAATTTGGTGCCTTAAACTGTGCTTCAAAGAAGGACACCCAATGCCGGGGCTCAACATAGTTACTCAGGGTTTTTGCCTGCAGTCTATTCCCCTACTTGAGTAGTTCCCAAAATTGGACCATGTTCCTCCCATTACAGGCATTTAACAAATCCTTCTAATGGTCCTCATCCCAGTCTCTCTTAGCTTGTCTTAGTGCTGATTTGTAATTAGCTCTACACTGCTTGATGGTGCCTTGGGACCTCGATTTTATGGCTTCTACCAGTCCTTTATGAGCAAGTCTACACGTGTTATTATACCATGAGCTTGGCTTCGGTGGGCTGAACTTTTTACGTGGGTTGGATTTAATAAAAAACCCTTTCAACCCACTAAATGTTCATTATGGACTCCCAGTATAGTAGCATTTTGCACCTCCTGGGACTCCCAGACCAAAAGTTTATCCAAAGACCTTGAGACCATAGCCCTGATCTGCAGAACATCCCCTTCATTAGCAGCTCTCCACGGCCACCGAACCCTTCTAAGGTCATTCGCAATAGTTAGTGTAATAGGGCAGCCAACTTCTTCCGTCTGGGAAGAGCTGGAAAAGCTTTTATGATCAATTTTACAAACCAGGGGTTTGTGGTCGTTTTCAGGTCTGCTCTGTACTACCATATCTAGGACTAGGGACCACAGTTCCACATTGACAAGTATGTAATCAATGCGGCTGTCAAACCTACCATTATCAAAGGTCACGGCACCCTGTCTATTGGACTTCGTCCTGCCATTTACCCCCCCTCAAGCCCCATTCCAAGCACAACCCCTTCAATTGTAGGGTGGCCTCAGACCATTTCCTTAGTACTACAGGTACCAATTGATAAATTCTCCACTACCGACATATTAACCTCTCTACCTATTGTCTGGGGTACAGTAGCACTCCCTCTCAGTCAGTCTATGTCTTCAAGAGTTGACAACAGCTCGTAGCGATTGTAGGTCTGGATGGGGAGGTCTAGCCTGTTAAAGACCCCCTGAGGGGCCCGTACATCCCTATTCTTAAGTGTAGCCCAACGGTTGTAGAAAAACCCTAGTGGGAGTACTCCAATTCCCTCTGCAACAGGGGGGAACTGCCCAGCCAACTCTAGGATGTGACGAACCAAGGGAGGTGACCTGAAGCTCAGTACCACAGAGTCACCAGCCATAGATTTAAATGAGTGGCCTACCCAATTAATTCGGCGCACCATTTTAATTCGTCAAAAAGTTCCTGTCGAATCCCAGTCTTCTTACTCAGGAAGTGGAGGGCCTTATTTTTGAGTGTTGACCAGTGCTCTCGTGTACCGGGCAGAAGGGGAGGTACATATAGCTAGGATAACACTTGTTAGGCTGGGGGGAGTTATATCACAGCCAGCTTCTAATTCCACAGACATCTGAGAAAGGGGTACCTGGGCACTGGGCAAAGAGCCACCCCTTGATGATATAGGTTCTAGTGAAAGCCTACACTCTGTTGCCTGTATCTCATGTAATAAGACTGATTCAGCCCTATTTAGAAAAGCATCTAGGGTGCCCACCTCCCTGTCCCCCACCTTCCTTTTACTCATAATGAGCTTGGTGCCCCAACCCAATCAAAGGCAACACTCCAACTCGCCTTCGGGCCCAACAAAAGTCACAATGAGTCACAACTTACAGTTTGGAGAGAAAAGGCAATATGTCCCTGCGCCGTGGGAACCCGAGCGTCCTTATGAGCGCCTCCTGGCGCACTGGGGTGTCGTCATTGGCTTGGGCGATGCGAGGGATGCTGGGAGGTGTAGTTTGCCTCCTCCTCCGGCGTCTGCTCACGCTGTAAATGACCCCCGGTGACTCTCGGTGGTGGCGGCTGCTCCCAGAAAGGTCCCGCCAAGGTAGGTTTTCAGCTGACTGACTCTTGGCAGTGTCGGCAGAAATAATCAAAAACGATATAGACATAGTACCATGGCATGAGTACTTGCATTTTATGTGATGGATCGTGGATTTGTGAGCTGTTCTACTGAGCATTGGTGGTAATTTAATTGGTAACTAATGGCTTCAGTGCTACATTCAGGTCACTTGCAAAGCAATGTACTGCTCTGGTTTGTCATTCTCCTAATCCGCCTATTGTACTGTGCGCTGCTGATGCCCCTGTCTTTGTTAAACATGTCCTGCTGCTCATGTTGAATAAATAAATACATGTATAAATATATTTTTAAGTTACATGCAGCAATGCAGCGTGACACATGAATCCTGTGTTGCTCTTTAGGTCAGTGGATCACTTCATTCTTCCTTAGCAATGGGTAAAATGATGCATGGGAAGGTAAGAAGGCTCATACTTGATGCAGTGCCAAAAAGGTCATGCAAGCCAATTTCCATCATCACAATGTTTCACGTACATGTACACAACCTTTTAGTATTGCAGTGTAGCTTACAAGCTAAAGTAGTCTGTACTAAAAAAGAAAACATGGGTGCAGTCTTGGTCTGGAGATCATAGGCATGATTGAAACTATGAGATGAGAGGCACGAGAATCATCATACCTGAGAGAGCCTTAGACACTGTGGGGGTGATTAGGATGGCAAAAGGACCGCAACCGCAGGGCCGGCATTGGCAACCGCCGGGCCTGCGGTGGTGGTGCTTCCGCCATTAGATTTTTCCCACCGCCGATTGCCTGGCGGACAGTGCAGGGTGCCAAAAATAGTGGTGGTACCTAGCAGGCACCGTCCACCAGATTAGGATACATGTAAAAAGCGGCCTTTCCATGGAGGCGATGCCGCCATGGAAAGGTGTGCAGAGCTTTGGTACGGGTGCCCGTTGTGGGGGGAGGTGGGGTGCACTTGGGGGGTACCCCCCAACATGACACTGCACCAAGTGACAGGCACTGTGTGGTGCCTGCCATGTGGTGCAGTGACATGCACTACGAGCGATTTTAACATCAAGGCGGGTGCTGCTTTAAGCAGCACCCGCCACAATGCTAAACTGTGTGGCGGGCACATTCTGATTTGTGATACGGGACCGCCGCATGTATGGTGGACGATGGACTCCTGTCAGTCCGCCATCCTAATCGACCCCTTAGTCATTGAACTAGCCCATGAAGGACATCAAGGCATTGTAACCAACAAAAGAGCTCTAATAGACCAAGGATGATTCCTGCGCCTAGATGAGTACGTTGAGAGGGAACTAAACGAGTGCCATCTTTCCTACTGCCTTTCCCGCGAAGTGATGCTACAGTCACCACTAGCTTTGTACAAAGGTGTGACTTACAAGGGTAAGACTTAGAAATTGGATGATTTTCTGTTCCATAAAGACTCTATATGAAACCCTTCATTCGTTTTTAGTTAGAGCAAACTTGAACTGCTTATGATAGCTTGGCCTGCGTCTGAAGGCAATCCTCAGAGTGAGGAGTTTTGGCTTACAAAGATAAATACATAATAACACACAGTCGGAAACCTGAAGAAAATGCATGATTCAGATGTTGTAAAACAGGGCAAAAACAGGGCAAAGTAACCAGTATCTAATTTCAAAGCTCGGCCTATATGTGCATGTTTGCAAGCGTACTTGATGAGGCAACGTTAACTTGGCATGGCTAGAGATTTGGAAATGCTGAGCAGTAGACCATGCACCAGTTGGAGCACAAAAAAAGAGCTTTTGATGGTGATGAAGGGTAGCCGGATGTGTGCTAGACCTGAGTAAATTGTTTCTTTTCCTGAGAGTTTCCTGGAGCTCAAATGGAGCCAGCAGATCACAACACCAAGCTGAGGGTCTAGTTTACAAACTTTGTACGCACTGCAGTGCCGGGATGATTGTTTTAGTCCAGGAAGGACTTGAGTGACTTTGCGTGGCCTTGTAAATATACTGTGGCACATTGCGCCACAGAGGCATCAAAAAAGTGATGCTTCAGTGATGCAAAAGTGCCCCAAGGGCCTTGTAAATGAGGCCCTGAGTCAACAGATCAAGAGATGAAGCTGGGTAAGCACATCGAGATCAAGTTGTGTCAACAGATCGATACAGTGAGCTGTATTCAATAAGGCTAGCATACATTTATAATAACTAGGCAATACAATTTATGGCAGGAAGGAAAAACCTTAAAGTAAAGTGGCATCTCTATTGCCAGAGCTCCTTTGGTTCCCCACAGTATTTATGAAACTCCAGATGTTCATACCTATTCAGCGGTTGTGAAGCCTGTGATTCGCTAATCACAGGCTTTGCACCAAAAAAGGTATTTTAAAATGTACAAACGTTACTATGAGTATAGAGCAACCTTTCTGAGTCACAAATTAACTTTTGTGTCCCAATGAAAATACAACTAGTAGGGGGTGCGAAAAGGACACCCATTTTTATTTGGAATTTAATGAATACTATGTCTTAATGGTTTCTGACCTCAATTGCATTTGGAAAGAATTGGTCAGTTACTGACCATGGGTGGTAACTAATTTACTAAGGAGACCCTAAGGGGCTGCTTGCCCTTTGTAAATTATGTTGACAGGCTTGGAATGAGATGGTGCGGCCACAGGGCACAACTGCATGCTCCTCTGTGGCATTGGCTACACCTGTGCCTTCAAGCGTTACACAATGCTTATTATAATGTTCACTTGGAATAAATGTGAACGCAGGATGGTTTCTGCTGTCCATCACAGGCTTCCAACCCTGCATTCACTGGCATTAACAAGGAGTCATGGAATGTCTCCTAATATTCATTAGACAGGAGATTTTGTGAATTCACATTCTGCGCTGTAACTGATTAGTAAATTAGTCACATCGCAAGATGAAGCCTATGTGACAGTTGGACTGTAATTTCCACATGATAGTTTGCTACCTGGGCTTTGTAAATCTTGAACATGGTTTCTTCTGGACTGGTTGCACTGAACTCAGTGGTCTTGAAAAGAGTTATTGGTGTCTCAGCATATTTCACTCAAGTCCACAAGGTCTTCCCAGTGTCTCACTAGCATACCCTCCCCTCCCCACCCCCCGGTTCAAGAACTTCTCAGCTTCCAAGCAGTTGTGCATAGCAGCCCAGAGCCCCAGGAGGCATAGAAGCCCATTTAAAACAATGACCGATTCCTTAAAGCAGATAGTGAGACTAGAGTTTGTTACATTACTCCTAGTTTTCTTGTCAAATATGAGAATCTTCTGCTTTTAGTTCTGCCTTGTTCTGAATAGTACTGTCCATAAGGAACGTGTTCTAAATAAGTGCCCATCGCATTGTTATTCTATTGCAGAATATGGGTTATTAGTTCCTGGGCGTATATAAGAGAGTAGGAGGAAACATCAAAGTACAGATGAAACTGCAGGGCCGTTATTACATGGTCCCAAGAGATATCATCCACAGTCAGTGAAGGACTTGGCCTAAATAGAGGTAGTTACCTAATGTTACCAGAATTGCGGTCATTATCTTAATTCAGAAGGAGGCACCCATTCTGTCCAAGTTCCACTCCCACCTCCCCTCCATCAAACCCTTGAACAGAAATCCTACACCACTGAAGGATGGTCAGGACATGTGAAGAATGGGAAGACTTTAGCAGGGTAGTAGAGTCATCACATCTGCCTGGCTGTCTAGTGGTACAACAGTGTGGGCCCCATCACCACAGGGCTGCTGCAACCATCCTAGGAAAACCCAGTATTTGTCAATCACTGCAGCGCCAAAGTGCAGCATAGGGAGAGTCAACAGGTCTCCGTAATGCTAAGAAACACACAGACTAATAGGAACCTATATTTGCTTTACATCTACAGCTGCCTGTCCATGTGTGATCTTAAATACATAGACTACAGTAACAGGTATTTTATTGACCAAAATTGCTGACTTCCAAAATCCAATGGTGTGCCCAAGAGAGCAACCAGGTTTGTTACTGGAAGCACAGGGTCATCCAATTCAATGTAGGTTGTCCTTCAATCATTCCACTGCCCCCTACTCCCTACTGCCCAAAATCTATGGAGACCATAAGTCGCATTGCAGGATGAGGGAATGAGGGAATGAGAAAGAGGTGTAGGAATGGAGAAAAAACAGAGGTGCTAGTGATAGGGAATAAAACCTCACTATGGTCTCAAGCGTGGTGGCCCACTACTTTAGGCGACTGCCCTCGCCCTGTTGAGAAGGTCAAAAACCTAGGGATCATGATCGACTCTGATCTATCAGGAAAATCCCATGTCAATAAAATCATAGGCAAATGCATTGGCACGTTAAAAATTCTTAGAAAAATCATCGACCTCATCCCTACTGAAGCCAGGAAAACTATCGTTCATGCACTCATTACACCTCATCTGGACTACGGGAATGTTCTCCTTTTAGGTCTGAACCAAAAACATCTTCACCAGCTCCAATGCCTACAAAATGCGGCCGCCCGCTTGGTACTGGGTCTTCCCAAAAGAACATCAGCCAAGGCGGCACTGTCCAAATTGCACTGGCTCCCCGTTAGGGAGAGAATCAAATTCAAGACCCTCTGCTATGCCCACAAGATAGCCCACAACAAGGGTCCCTCCTATCTAAAAGGCCTCTTGACCATCCACCGCCCTACCAGAGACCTCAGGTCCTCAGGAATGTCCCTATTCAAACTCCCCTGTGTCCACAGAGCGAAAATTGGTGGCCGCTCCTTTCGCTACCTCGGGGTGAAACATTGGAATGCCCTACCTGTTCACTTAAGAATGGAACCTTCAGAAACTCTTTTCAGAGCCAAACTGAAAACCCATCTATTTCCTCAATAAGCCTATGATGATCTCCATCTATTCCCTTCTCGATTCCCTATGATGATCTCCATCTATCCCCTTCTCGATTCTCTGTGAGTTCATTTTCTGCAGTTAGCGCGGGGATACACAGCTGTGCAGCCATGCGCTTTAAAAATGCTTTATTATTATTATTATTATTATTATTAAGTGGTCAATGTGGCAAGCTTTTAGGAATGGTGAGTGGCTTCACTCTTTTATCTTGAAGTTAGCCAGTTAGAGGTGCAAAAGGCAAAACTAATCCTGAGGATAATGACTGCATCAGTAACTGGTAGCATGTTTTCCCCTGAGAATAGAACAAAATACCCAGGAGATGGCTGGGGAAGGATGTAGCCTTAAGGCTAGAGTAGTCGAGTTCGAAGCTGAGGAACAGTGTTCGAGTCTCAGCAACCACGCTCAACATCCTGTGATTCTGGGCAAATCACTTACTCTCCCCGTGCCCAACAAAAATGAATGTGTCTGTCTGAAACACATCTGGTGCTCATGTAAAACCCTCTGATACCTGATATCTTCGGGTCTAGTTCGCGCTATATCAAATTCTAAAAAAATATATATTTTTAAATGACTGCATGCTGGAGCAATGCCTGAATGAAGTGGTTAATCTAATTTTCATTCCCGAAGGCAAATTGGACTTTTAGGGGCTCCACTACAGCCTCCGCCTCCTGACCCTGATGGAGCTTTCCACCATATCCCTACCTCATCAGTAACCGTTTGATTCCATTGGAAATGTATCCTGTTTAGGGAGACATCAAAGAAACAAGTTCTCTACTCACATGCCTACTAAACCCTAGAATGAGGACCATTGTTGAACATAGGCCAGTCTCAAATATCCCTTCTCTCCTCTAGCCAGAGCAATCAAAGCACCCCTCTAGAGGTAGGAGCTCATTTCCACTGAGGATATGGAGCTACAATCCAATCTAGGAATATTAGAGCTGGAGAAGAAATGTCTACAGAATGCTGGCATGACCATCATCAATCAATCAATCAATCATGACATTTGTATAGCGCGCTACTCACCCAGAAGGGTCTCAAGGCACTGGGGGAGGGGATATGTTACTGCATGAACAGCCAGGTCTTGAGTTGCTTCCTGAAGGAGAGATGGTTCTGGGTCAGCCAAAGGTGGATGGGGAGGGAGTTACAAGTCTTGGCTGCCAGGTAGGAGAAGGATCTTTCTCCGGCGGTGGCTCTGCGGATGCGTGGTACGGCGGCGAGGGCGAGGCTGGTAGATCGTAGCTGGCGGGTGGGCGTGTAGAAGGTCAGGTGGTCGTTGAGGTACTTGGGACCCAGGTCGTGGAGAGCCTTGTGTGCGTGGGTGAGGAGCCTGAACGTGATCCTCTTGCTGACGGGGAGC
Source organism: Lissotriton helveticus (assembly GCF_964261635.1). NCBI lineage: Eukaryota > Metazoa > Chordata > Amphibia > Caudata > Salamandridae > Lissotriton > Lissotriton helveticus. The sequence continues at coordinate 231,408,938 of NC_136067.1, read as the reverse complement.
CAGTGCAGGTCTCTCAGGTGGCCGGAGATGTGGTTGTGACAGGGGATGTCCAGGATGAGTCGTGCGGAGGCGTTCTGGATGCGTTGGAGTCTTTTCTGCAGTTTGGCTGTGGTTCCGGCATAGAGGGTGTTCCCGTAGTCCAGTCGGCTGGTGACGAGTGCCTGGGTGACCGTCTTCCTGGTCTCGGTGGGGATCCAACGGAAGATCTTCTGGAGCATACGCAGGGTGTTCAAGCACGATGAGGAGACGGCGTTGACTTGTCAGGTCATCGAGAGGGAGGAGTCCAGGATGAAGCCAGGTTGCGTGCGTGGTCCGTCGGCTTGGGAGTGTAGCCCAAGGCAGGGGGCCACCAGGAATCGTCCCAGGCGGAGGACGATGATCCCAGGATGAGGACTTCCGTCTTGTCTGATTTCAGTTTTAGGCGGCTGTTCATAGCCAGGAGCATGGAGCACAAGGCAGCTCCCTCATACTATAACTTCCACAGTTAGACACACCGGCAAAGCACGGGCAGCTTGGATCAGCAGGCTTCCTTATAACACAATGGACCATTACAGCATGTTTTGACACTGTTTACCACCGACTAGCCCTGTTTTCTTCCATGCTGTGCCTGAGACTGATTTTCAAAACCACAGGAGCAGTTACTAAGGTGCATATTAACAAGGGTGGCTATAGGCAATTATCGCCGGTTTAGCGGCCATTTACGGCCGCTAAGCGGCGATAATTCTATCCCTCTATTAGCAAGCTGTCGCTAACTGATGTTAGCGACAGCTTTTAGGCGATATCGAGCGGTTTGGGGCCCGCTTTGCATGTCAGCGATATTTATCGCTAATGACATGCAAAGTGGGCGTACCCAACCTGTTAGCGACTGAAAGCAGTCGCTAACGTCGCTATCGCCTATTAGCAAGGCAGGCGTAGCGATGGAAATATTCTCGCTATAGCCAAAAACCAACGCCTGCTCAGACCAGTTCTTAGCCATGTTATCCAATGGTAGGTGGATAACATGGCTAAGAGCATTTCGTCTCTCATGTGTGAATATCGCTGTATTCGGAGCGATATTCACGCATTTCGCCTGATTTTTATCGCTTTTGAGATAAACCTTGCTAACAGCAAGTTATCTCAGCGATAAAAAACGGTGATGCGCGGCTATAAAAATATTGCCGCTAACCCTACTTAGCGATAAATATCGCTATTTGTTGGTAATATGCCCCTAAGTTCTACAGGCTTCCGGAGACACATTCATACTCCAGCAATCTTGTAATAATCCTTGTTTTTTGAAGGGTTCACCAAGGTCACTCCCATCCTGATGGAACTCCATTGGTTCCCCTTGCCGGCACCCATCACCTTCAAAATCAGCGACGTCATTTACAAAGTCACCACAACCAACACCCCTGCTTACCTTTAAGACAAGTTGACCATCTCCGATGGCTCTCAAGACGCCCGTAGCCAGAACACAATCAGACTGCAGTATAAAAGGGATTTAAAAACAAGGCTTTTTCACTATGCACCAGGATATGGAACAACATAACCTTATGCATCAGGACCACCCCAGTGATGCTAAAATTTAGGAAAGAGTTGAAAACACACCTCTACAGGGAACTCTACATAAAAGTGCATTACCCATACACAACCCAGACAACTCTTACTCGTTGACTTTATGCTTCTATTTTATGCCTCTGCTGCCTTGTGGCCAGATTTACCCTTGAAAATGTCACTTACATACAAACACAATTTCACATGGGGCTGTAAAACACAAACTTACACACTTGAAGGCAGAAAGTAAACAGACTTTAGATGTAATGGTGCCTTATTCAGTGGTCAGTGCCATCAATACACGAACACATTTTGCAAGTTTTGTCTCCTTGGAGTGCTCTTTTACACTTGGGAACCACTTTGCTTTGAATAGCTCTCCCCAAACTGGGATCTAAATATTCACACTAATCGTCCTTGGTTTGCCCTCATCAGTTCAGTCTCAGGGACTTCCTTTGGTAGCTTTTCCTTTTCTTCCTTTCGAAACTAAAATTCCCTTCTGTGAACTCTGGGGGCAGCAGGTGACATGTCATCCTGTGTTCTGGGTACTTAACTGCAACTTCTCCCTATACCTGGCTTTACCTCATACTTGCTTTGCGACTTCTGGTCCTAACACACATTGGTAGGGTATTTTAACTAATGGTAACTTTGCCCATTAGAGGGATTTTCATCCAGTTATTTCTGCATCATTCAAACCATGCCCACCTCATTTGAAGTCTCCAAGCAGCTTGCTTTAGCATAAAGGGCAGTGGACCTGAGAGCAGGTTTCCTTTTCCCAGGCAGCTGGCCAATATTAGGGACACTAGCAGGTGCATTCAATCACTGACATTCTAATGTTCCTTCTATACCTTACCTTGAGGTTGCTAGGCATGAAAACATTAGGAGGGAGGGAATTTAGAGAGAGCAAATCTCATGGAAAGGAATCAGACAACAATCTCACTGGATTTTATGAGCAACTTAAAATAAGAAGCAACATCTGCTACCGCCTCATATGTCTTTCCTTCCCAGTCGGAGCAATGGGACTGCACTATAGTAGGGTGTCCTGCACTATAGTAGGGTGTGCGTCAAGGGGTCCATATCATTTGCAGATCTGTGCTGTAGGGCTGGCGTGCTGTAGAGGATACTGTGTAAACAAGAACAAGTCCCAACAGGTATTATTTAAAAGACTGTTTCAATAGGAGTATGCCACAGGCATTACTAAGAACAGAACACAAGGAGTCAGAGGATTGAAAAAGGGTGGTATTATTCACCAAGGGCAAGGGGTAATGCATTTACAGTTAAGACAGCACTGTAAAGATTAGATCTTGTGACAACCCAGTGGCACTTGGTGCAAGGTGCTATATACAGTTTGAAGTGAAATGAGAAGTGCAAGTGCTTTTAAAAACAGCATAAGTGGCGCATACATGAAATTATGTACATCATTTAAAGCTTCAATTACAGAACAAGTTACAATCACTTGGAAAATAGTTTTTTTCTGGTAAAAGCTTTAAGTGTGAAATGCGTCGTATGATTCAAGCTGTGTGGTCGACGGCGTTTCGATCCCCTTGGTTTAGGATCGTCATCAGGACGGGGTTGTCGATGGGTACAGTGCTGTGGACAAAGGAGGGGAGTAGTGAGCAAGGGCAATTGGCGGGCGGGGAGAGGTAGGTGAGGGGTGGGGGATTTGTATTGGACTGGATCGTATTAGATCTATCGTGAAAAAGGGACCGTGACTGTAGTGGTGGCCAGAAAGGGAAGGAGAGTGCTATTTGGGGTGACTAGTGTGGAAAAATTGGCCCGGCGAGGAGGAGACCTTTCAGTGGAATGGTGATCCACATATAAGGGAATAAACTTACAAAGTGCCAGTTGGGATGGCGAGGCTGGCGGCACACGGCTGTTAATAGCGTCAATTGCTGTAGAAAAAATATTGACGTGAGTATTAAAACGCAGGGGTGTAACAGGATAGTGCGGGACGGTCTGTGGATGTGATTACCTGGTCGCGTTCCGTCCTAGGGCTGCTCACAAAGTTGGGCAGCGTCTGGAAAAAGAGAGCGCGCATGCGGTCAGTTAGGCTGTTAGACGCTCCGTGATAGAGCAGGTGCTGACTCCTGCGTGCGATCTGGTGGTGCAGTCTCTCGGACACGCTCTTACCTGAAAACATGAAAGGCACAGAAGGCAAGCGCTCATCTGGCGTGGCTGGTCGGCAGTAAATGCGGGAGCAGACCGCGCATTCCCTGTGTCCTGGATTATGTCCAGGCTGCCGCGCGAGGGGGGGGCGGAGTGTGGGCGTGAGCCAGGGGCGGGGTTATGGAAGAACGGGGATGTGTCGCGAGGCCATTGGCAGGAGTGAGGGAAGGGGGCGGGAATGGGAAGGGCCGGGGAGGAGTGGTAGGGCGTGGGTTAAGGTTCCTATGGAAACCCAAGTAAACAGGAAGTAAAGCAGTATCAGAAAGCCGTCAAAGGCCGGCAGTCGCGTTAAAGGGGAAAATGTCAGCAATTTAATGCAAACAGTAGGTGAAAAAGCTCAAGTGGCGCTCTCGGCGTCTAAAGCATGAAAATCACATTACAATAAAGCATGTTGTGGGCCAACAGGTGCATGTGAATCATAACAATAATAATCGCATTGCAAACAAGAATAGAGCATGTTTTAACCAGAACAACAGGGTTTATTTGGTGTAAAACCGGACGGTTAATTTACAGGATGTATTAAAGGCTTGGAGAGTACGTAGAGCCAGGTCAAGGGCTTAGTCTGGACGAAGGTTCATAATGCAGAGGTCATATAATTACAATACTGGAATTGCAATACAGGGAAGTAAGTGTACTGTTTATATACCTCCGGTGACGCTCTGGACATGGATGTAGAGTCAATACGTGAATATGATCATAACAGAAAATACCGCATTGTTGAAGAATTGGATTAAAACGAATAATCTTTGAGCATATTTTAAATTTTAACAGCAACGAAGGAAGGGGTTTTGGTGTGAAACCAGGCGGTTAATTTACAGGGATGTGTTAAAGGCTTGGGAGGTACAATAAGCCAGTTGGAGTCCTGGTCGGGGCGAAGGATCATTTAAAATTGTATTACGTGAATCGCAATGCAGGGGAGGACAGAGGGACCTAGGTGGTGATGGTACTGGTCCATTCATCAAGGGTGTTGAGCCCGCGGTTGACCGAGTCAACCCTGGCGATCCATTTGCATTCAGCTCTGTTGAGCAGAGCAGTCATGTTGCCTCCTCTGAGGGGTAGGGTAGGTTTCTCAATGACCTGCCATCTTAGGTCCGTGTCAGTATGAGAGTGCTCAATGAAGTGTGAGACCAGGGGTGCTGTGAGTACCTTGCAATTGATTCTGCTTTTATGTTGTATGATCCGCTGTTTCACCATTTGCGTTGTCTGGCCGATGTAGATCAAGTCACACGGGCATCGGATGGCATAGATCACGTTTTGCGTTTTGCAATTGGTTTGATGAGTGAGCTGGTGTGTTTGTCCCATGAATTTGAATTCTTTGGTGTTCATTGTCAATTCGCATACACTACAGGACTGGCATTTGAAATGTCCAATGACAGGGGGCATGCCCCACGCTGCTGTGATGGTGTTTGTGTTTCTCTCGGTGCTGGTGGTCGGCCAAGTGATGGCACGAACGAGGTGGTTAGCGATGTTACTTCCTCTCTGATAGGAGAACAGGGGAGGTGCGCTGAATTGTTCTTCCGATCGTAGCACAGTCCAGTTCTTTTTAATAATTTTGGCAACTCTGTTGCTGTCCGGACTGAAGACTGAGACAAAGGGAATCCTTTTCAAAGTTTGTTTGTTTTGGTTTGGCACTAGTAGGTCCTCCCGGTGGTTATACCATGCCCGTTTTTTGGCTTGTTTCACTAGACGTCGTGGGTAACCTCTGTTGATCAGTTTGGAGACTAGGATATCCGCCTCCCTGAAGTAATCCTTGCGCCACTTGCAATTCCTCCGGATGCGGAGGAATTGGCCAAAGGGGAGACCATCGCGGAGGCCTCTGGGGTGGTTGCTAGAGTAGTGCAGCAACGTGTTCCGTTCAGTTGGCTTGCGATAGAGTATAGTTCCAATTTTGCCTTCCTCCGCATGTATTGTGACATCCAAGAAGGGTAGGTCATTGGGTTTGGTTTCATATGTGAATTTGAGGTGTTCCTGGGAAGAGTTTAACCAGTCAACGCACGGCTGTAAGGAGTCAGCCGTGCCATTCCAGATTAATAGAATGTCATCGATGTACCGACGCCACAGATGGATTTGGGGTCGGTACGGGTTGATGTGGTTGAGGAACAATGACTTTTCAAGGGCATGTACATATAGAATGGCAAAATTCGGAGCAAAGCAAGCCCCCATTGCTACTCCCTTGATTTGCAAGTAGTATGTGTTTTTGTACAAGAAATAATTGTTTTGTAGGGCCACTCTTAAGAGATCCATAACGAAATCAGTTGGAATTTTGGATGGTTGTGGTCTGGTGATCAGAAGGTTTTTGATTACGTTGAGTCCTTCGCAGTGGGGAATGTTAGTGTAGAGGGACTCAATATCCAAGCTTGCCATTATTTGATTGTCCATATCGAAAGGTTGATCCTCAATGGTGGTGATCAGGTCCATAGTGTCACGGATGTAGGTGTCCGTTGTGGGCACAAACTCTTTTATCACAGAGTCCACAAACTTGCCAAGGGGTTCCAGGATGGAGCCGCACCCCGATACTATCGGGCGTCCAGGAGGATTTCTGGCGTCTTTATGTATTTTGGGAAGTACATAAAGGATCGGGGTCCTGGGGTGTGGGTTGTTCAAAAACTCAAATTCTTTTTTGTTGATCACGTTGTTGTCTCTAGCTGCAGATGTAATAGAGAGAATCTTTTGTCTTATGTCTGCAAGGGGATCTTTGGATAGAGCACGGTAATGGTCGTGGTTGGTTAATTGTCGCTCTACCTCCCTGTCGTATTCAGTGTTATTGAGGACAACAATACCACCTCCCTTGTCCGCGGGTTTGATGACTATTCCAAGGTTGTTTTGTAAGGTGGCAAGTGCTTCTTTCTCTTCCCAAGGCAGGTTGTAGGGGACGTAACGTGGAATGGTCTTGAGTGCCATAACTTCTTTTAAAACAAGTTTTTCAAAAGTCAGAATTTCTGGTGGCATTTGATGCGAGGGAGGGTTGAAGGTAGAGGGTGGCCGAAATGGAGAAATCTCTAACCCACTGTTATCTGGTTTGTCGGCAAAAAAGTGTTTTAGTCGAATTCTCCTGAAAAATTTCAGAAGGTTGGACTGGAGATCCAGGAAGTTGGTTCTGACCGTTGGCACGAACGAAAGACCACGCGACAGAAGTTTCGTTTCTGTGGGTGTAAGGTTGTGGTCCGACAGGTTGAAGATAGGGATGGACGTTACAGCATTTGTAGTTTCTTTATCCATCATTGGGGTTGGCCCCATTGGTAGTACCGGTTGCGAGTTTGTCTGTTGCCTGGTACTGGTGGTTGGTATTGTTTCGCCCTTGTCTGACGATTCTGTGGTTGTGGGTGTTGACCGCGGCCTCGGCCTCGTCCTAAAAAACCGGGTGGAAGTAGTGGCTGTGGACCAGAGGTTGTGGCGTCGGTATCGTCTCCTGAGCTGTTTGATGAGACAGAGAAGGTGACGCGTTGGTTGTTTCTGTATCGGCCCCAATTTTGGGATCTTGGCTGGTTCTGATGTGTGGTATAGAATTCTTCATTCAAATAAGGATACGTGTTCTCATTCTTATAGTTCTTAATATCTTTCTCGATTTTATTGATCTTCTTATTGACCTCAAAGGTGTTGAAGGTGGCAATGGAGCTATATATTTTCTCTAGGAGGTTTTTAGCGTCAGTGATGGTTGTGTCTTCTAGGATACGTTTCTCTAGTTCTTCAATTTCTTGGAGCTCTTGGCGGCTATGTTCTATCGCTGTGTCAATCCCCAGGACCATCCAGTGGCGAGAGCACGTAGTCGCTAGATGGCTAAAGCTGACTCGGAACTTTGGGTCTTGTGTGAAAATGGCCGGGGTGTTCCGGATTTGAAGGCCAAGAGGGATGACACCAGACCGTAGGTAATCCGTGAGCATGCGGGCATGTAGGTCCGTTCTGATCTGCTTTTTCTTTAGTTTCTCGAGTTGATCCAAAAGAAATCGGGACGAGTTGGGGGCAGTGGAGGCGGATGTAGATTGTTGGGGGCCTGACAATAATGAAGGCCCAGTGAGTCTGGATTGAATATATTCCTCTGAATAAGTGAGGGACTCCTTGGACATCTTGTGCAGGCCGGAGGGTCCTGGACAGATGTGTACCTTAGTAAATAAGGTATATTAGATCAAGTACACGGAGGTACTCCTCTCGCAGCGAACAGGCTGCACCTAATAGTTATAGGAAGCACAGGAGGTAACCCATAAACCACGTTGGGGAGGGTGCGTTATGTAAACAAGAACAAGTCCCAACAGGTATTATTTAAAAGACTGTTTCAATAGGAGTATGCCACAGGCATTACTAAGAACAGAACACAAGGAGTCAGAGGATTGAAAAAGGGTGGTATTATTCACCAAGGGCAAGGGGTAATGCATTTACAGTTAAGACAGCACTGTAAAGATTAGATCATTGCGATTCACGTAATACAATTTTAAATGATCCTTCGCCCCGACCAGGACTCCAACTGGCTTATTGTACCTCCCAAGCCTTTAACACATCCCTGTAAATTAACCGCCTGGTTTCACACCAAAACCCCTTCCTTCGTTGCTGTTAAAATTTAAAATATGCTCAAAGATTATTCGTTTTAATCCAATTCTTCAACAATGCGGTATTTTCTGTTATGATCATATTCACGTATTGACTCTACATCCATGTCCAGAGCGTCACCGGAGGTATATAAACAGTACACTTACTTCCCTGTATTGCAATTCCAGTATTGTAATTATATGACCTCTGCATTATGAACCTTCGTCCAGACTAAGCCCTTGACCTGGCTCTACGTACTCTCCAAGCCTTTAATACATCCTGTAAATTAACCGTCCGGTTTTACACCAAATAAACCCTGTTGTTCTGGTTAAAACATGCTCTATTCTTGTTTGCAATGCGATTATTATTGTTATGATTCACATGCACCTGTTGGCCCACAACATGCTTTATTGTAATGTGATTTTCATGCTTTAGACGCCGAGAGCGCCACTTGAGCTTTTTCACCTACTGTTTGCATTAAATTGCTGACATTTTCCCCTTTAACGCGACTGCCGGCCTTTGACGGCTTTCTGATACTGCTTTACTTCCTGTTTACTTGGGTTTCCATAGGAACCTTAACCCACGCCCTACCACTCCTCCCCGGCCCTTCCCATTCCCGCCCCCTTCCCTCACTCCTGCCAATGGCCTCGCGACACATCCCCGTTCTTCCATAACCCCGCCCCTGGCTCACGCCCACACTCCGCCCCCCCCTCGCGCGGCAGCCTGGACATAATCCAGGACACAGGGAATGCGCGGTCTGCTCCCGCATTTACTGCCGACCAGCCACGCCAGATGAGCGCTTGCCTTCTGTGCCTTTCATGTTTTCAGGTAAGAGCGTGTCCGAGAGACTGCACCACCAGATCGCACGCAGGAGTCAGCACCTGCTCTATCACGGAGCGTCTAACAGCCTAACTGACCGCATGCGCGCTCTCTTTTTCCAGACGCTGCCCAACTTTGTGAGCAGCCCTAGGACGGAACGCGACCAGGTAATCACATCCACAGACCGTCCCGCACTATCCTGTTACACCCCTGCGTTTTAATACTCACGTCAATATTTTTTCTACAGCAATTGACGCTATTAACAGCCGTGTGCCGCCAGCCTCGCCATCCCAACTGGCACTTTGTAAGTTTATTCCCTTATATGTGGATCACCATTCCACTGAAAGGTCTCCTCCTCGCCGGGCCAATTTTTCCACACTAGTCACCCCAAATAGCACTCTCCTTCCCTTTCTGGCCACCACTACAGTCACGGTCCCTTTTTCACGATAGATCTAATACGATCCAGTCCAATACAAATCCCCCACCCCTCACCTACCTCTCCCCGCCCGCCAATTGCCCTTGCTCACTACTCCCCTCCTTTGTCCACAGCACTGTACCCATCGACAACCCCGTCCTGATGACGATCCTAAACCAAGGGGATCGAAACGCCGTCGACCACACAGCTTGAATCATACGACGCATATCACACTTAAAGCTTTTACCAGAAAAAAACTATTTTCCAAGTGATTGTAACTTGTTCTGTAATTGAAGCTTTAAATGATGTACATAATTTCATGTATGCGCCACTTATGCTGTTTTTAAAAGCACTTGCACTTCTCATTTCACTTCAAACTGTATATAGCACCTTGCACCAAGTGCCACTGGGTTGTCACAAGATCTAATCTTTACAGTGCTGTCTTAACTGTAAATGCATTACCCCTTGCCCTTGGTGAATAATACCACCCTTTTTCAATCCTCTGACTCCTTGTGTTCTGTTCTTAGTAATGCCTGTGGCATACTCCTATTGAAACAGTCTTTTAAATAATACCTGTTGGGACTTGTTCTTGTTTACATAACGCACCCTCCCCATCGTGGTTTATGGGTTACCTCCTGTGCTTCCTATAACGTAGAGGATACTGTGGCAAGAAAACACATGGGTTTCGGAACCTCTTCATGCACGTGGATGTTCCACCACTGAACAGCGCCCGCAGAGGTGGCAAATGTGGCTACGCTTGGAATCTGGAGATGCCACTTCTCCTGGGCGAATCAAAATACCTGTTCCCAGGGCCTGCTGTGAGAGCACAGAGTACAACATTTGGACACAGACTTCCAGCTTTTCCTGGATAGTGGTGTCAAGTGCCCTCTTATAAAGAAAGAGCCGTGGCATACCGATGTCCTTCACAATTACGGGCATGTTAGTTCTTCTCCAATAAGTCCTCTGAATACATGTTTGTTTTGCCACACCAAAGAATGCATCTCTCCTTACGTGGACTCAAGCTCCAAATATTTCTTGTGAAATATCCATATGCCGATGAAAAAATAAAATACACAATACATCATGTGTGGCAGTTTGTGCTGCTCGTCATGTGTTTGACACGCACAACAAACAATAGCTGAGGAGTTCTCACTTGTAGCCCTTCTCTCTGTATGAATGGTTTAAGAGCCAGTTGTACTTAAAATGGTTTTACAAAAAGCGTCTGCACCCAGGCCGTAAATTACGACTCACTTCCTTTGATCACAATCGCAAGGATAGGTGCCTCGAAGGGAAGCAGACCAGCATGTCAGTGCTGACATTTTTTTTTTCTATGTTTCAACGAGAATAAGGAATGGTCCGCTGGACCTCTAGCCACTCCCCCTGTAACCTTTAACCCAAAAAAGGAAACGGAATCCAAGGTGATCCCTTTTCTTTGTGAATAGGTGATCACCCCTATTTGGGAGTCCCTAACATGTTAAGGGTTTGACATCTGAATTACAATCACAATCCATTGGTGCATATGTTTCCAAATCAAAATGTGGAAGGGGAGCTCAAACATGACCCTTCCAAATAGCATTTCACTAACCATTTTATATCCAATTTTAGGGTTTGAGAAAAGTTTACAGGTTTCTAAAAAGGGATTTGTACTCAAGAAATACCTATGTTGAAATTCCAAACACTCAGAGGGCAATTCATAGAACTAATCTGAGATAAAAGCCTAAAGTTTCTACTTGTGTTATTCACAGAAGGCATTTAGTAGTAGTAAAGTTAGGACTCCTACCTTTACAACTACTAAACTAAATGCCTTTTGTGAATACCAAAAGTCATAAATTTAGGATTTTTCCTCAGATTAGTTCAGTGAATTGGCCCCTCAGATTGTGGGAACCAGAATGTTTGTGACCACAAAATAGTTCCGCCCAACAGCTAAAGATGTGTCTAGATAAATGTGAAGAGAGGAAAGAAACTGGTGCGTGAGGAAAGAGTTCACCCTAATGGAGTATGTATTATCCAGTTTAAAATGCTACTTTACACATGTATTTATTCTACTCTGATGTGTACTATAGAATAGTTTTAATGTTGTGCTTACAAAAATAGTTTTCAACGTATCACGTTTAATCTGTTTAGGTCAGTATATAACAGCTTGATCGACCACCCAATGCAATACCATGTGCATAGTTTTCAATGGTGCCAGTTTAATTCTCAGATATTGAACTTTTTTCCAGGGGTATCGGGGATTGTTTCAGCACCACCAACAACAGTAAAATACCATGAACAGTTTATGCTGCAATGTCAAATGAATGCATCTGGAGCGACCGTCACCTGGTTTCTGAAAAGCAACACAACCACAAACATGATCTCCAGCAGAGGAAATGCACAGATCACATTAACAAGTACCTCAACCACCACTGTGTCTACCCTCACCATCCTCCAAGCAGATCAGCTCTGGGAAGGTAAGATTTTGACAAAGTTGTTGGACGCACCTCCACTCGTCTGAAGTAGAAGGGTGTTATGTAATTAAACATTCACTCGAATGTACTAACATCTATTTCTGTGTAATATGTACATTTTATCAATTTAAGAGGTTCCACATGCACCGGTGAGGTTGTATCCAAACAGTACTTCATGTGGCTTTTCCCCTTTATCTTTTGAGTTCCAGGAGTGCACCATTTGCTGCTTAATAAAGATGAAAAACACAGCAAAATGTTGCTTACATATATTCAGTTGATAGTATGAATAAAGACTCATCTTCACACCATTCAAAATATTTAGAGGGATTTCACTAATGTTCTATATTTAATATATAACAAAACAATGTTGACTGGTCCAGGTGGGACTCCATGTTCCTAATTAAACTGATGCAAAGTAACTAGGCTGGTTAGCTGAATGGAGTCCAAGCAATCAATTTAGCTATGCATGATGTAAACTCACATACAAGGTGTGTGTATCAACCCTGACATCTTGTGTGACTTTGTTTGGGCTTCCCATCCAGCACTGGCTCTGAACCCTCTCAGCAGTCCACTTAGTCCAGCAGGGTGAACAGTGTGGGACCATCTGGCCTTACAGTACAGCGTGTGCCTAAAACCCCCACACCTCTTCGGCACAACAGACAGAGTTTTTCAATAATGAGCCACATGCCAGGCCTTAAAGTATAAAGGACTGGTTTACGTATAAAACAAGTGGATGATTAACAAAGGTTCTGCCTAACAAAGACGTAGCATGATTCCTTGAAACATATGAGACCCTTCCCGGTTTCACACAACTCCCCTAATGCTCATGAATATGTTCATTCCTGCAAACACATTAATGGAGGCTTGAAAGCACAAACCAGCTTCCACAATGTGTGCCCTTTCACATTAAGGATTAGCTGTGTATATCACTGGCTAGCCATTGCTGGATGTAAGAAAGAAGGGTCTTCCCTATGTTGATACTTCATAGATGTAAATGTGGCATGGATCTTCTGGTGCTATTACAAAAAGGAGTCCAGATAGTGTATCAAGATGAATGAGCTTCTGGGCAAATGGAGATTAGTGTTTCTTGAATGTAGCAGCACACGGGGTGAGGTGGAGTCAAGTGGTTTCTACCCTTGCATCGCTACTCTTCAATCTGTGTATTGAGGATCTTGATGATGGACCAACATATATTGCTAACCATCCACCTAGGTTGAGCAGGAAGAGCTTAACTGAACTATATTGTGCAAATTATTTTGTTCAGCTTGGATTCATGTAAAACAGGATGTAGGTTTCTCCTCCTAGTTATGATTGAATGAAGTCATGATTGAAAGGTCTGAGTTGATAGTATCAAGCTTTAGAAAGTAGGCAGTAGGAGTATGGTTAGATGGAAAGCCGCATTGGTCTATGTATTGGGTCAACTTACAGAGACCCTATATGGTGGCCTCAGAAAGGAACAATCTTAATACCCTGGTGGCCTGAATCGTTCAGTTTTAGAAATTCGATTCACAAGCAACGCTTGAGGTTTGAGTTGAGTCTTTGCACAGCCAATATCTACGTTCATGGCCCAGTGTTGCTCTAGTTTAATATCCACAAGCAGGAGAAGACAGTTGTTGTCCCATATACGTGCTGGCACTAAGCTGAGCTCTAACAGTTAAAGCTGAGAAGTGGGTGCTGAAAGAGGCCCACTAGTCATGCCCAAGAGGAGGGTTTAAATCTTTACTCGGGAATCAATGGTCCCCTTCAGTGCGCTTAAAGAACATGGTCCCATATTGTGGAATCTCATGTATTATTTTGGAGCTAGCTTTCCATGGCAAAACCAATTTCATTTTGTAAGTGGGTCTCGAATCTGAAAACAGGAGAATGTTTTTGCAATGTCTGCTTGGGGAACTCTTTCTTTCATCAATCACTGATGAGTGACATAGATCACCAGTGGTCTTGTGTTTCTCACCTTTTGGTATTGGTATTGGAGCTATTCTGCATGTATTTCACACTTGACCTCAATTGAAACCATTAAGAAATCTGTGCATAAACTGTATGTAAGATCGGGTTAATGATGTTAATTCATTAACATGTGTTGTTAATTCCTCTAATAAGAGACTGCATTTAAGTATGCCATAGTATTGTTAGGACTGTGATCACAATTTTTCATTAAATTTACTTCTATACATTTTTTAGATTAATGTTTTATGTTTTAATAATAATTGTTGTGGTTTGTTCGACAAAGTAATACCACTTCAATAAAAATTGCATTCAAACATGCAATGCAAGCTGAAACATGGTATTTGAGATATTTCATAACCTGCTTTTAAGTTAACTTCCTTTGAAATACTGAAGGTTGCACATTTGAGCTGCTTTTTAGAGAAAATATTTAAGAGCCTGTTCCCTAACTGATGCTGCAATTATATTGTGCTCAAGTAGAAGGGTTTATTAACACTGTACATTTTGGGCATCATTCCTTAACCCACTAGCAATAGGGTTGGAGATGCTTGGAGCATATTCCAAAAATAATGATATCATTTATCTTTTGGACGGCTCCAATACCACTCCAATTTAGCCTCCTGGCACCACGAGAAACAGTATAGACCAATATGGCATCCCACTCCAGCCATTAGATACCTTCACTTTGAGTGGCTGCATTTTGCTTGTTTGTAAACATGTAAACAGCCTACTAAAATAATAGTATCTTCCTCTCCCACCCACAGGTTAGAAATCTTAGGGCATTTGAATTTACCAATGACTGCTAGTATTTATGGTTTGTAAGGTGTCATCACTTACTTCAATAACACAAATGTATTGAAAACTGCAGTATTGAATCGGCATCACAGACTAGCTTTACAATATGTATTTTTCCTACAGACAACACGTAGAAATCATTAACACCCTAAAAATGAGTGTGCAAGATTATTTGTTCAGCCACACTCCTTAACTTTGTGAAGGGCATTTGAAGCAGTTACATCTAACAAGAGAGGAACATCTAGTAAGGAATTGAGGTACTGCAGCTTTGCGAAGCCTTCAAGCAGTTAGATGAGACCAGAGAGGGACACATTGTAACCACCTGATACAGTGGTGGCATGTAATGTGGCTGAGCAGTGGGGGGGGGCACATTCACTTCTACCCATTCACTTACAAACCAACACACGTACTCACTTCACTTAGCCGTATGCACATTCACTGAGGTCCATCCTTTGACAGGCATGCACACATACACCCATGATTCACAAACACATACACACACGCCTATTCACAGCATGCACACATAGATACACAAAGATTCATATATTCCCAATTGGGGAATATTGTTTTTTTTGGTTGAGATGGTGTGAATCCTTCTCAAGCAGCAACCACGATCCTCATCAAGGTGAACCAGCTTAAGATCAGCTTAAGATCTACCATAGAGCTATTTGTCAAACCCGGGCCACATATTATGCAGCTGAGTTTTCCAATGGCCCTAACCCCTCTAAGTTAATCTTTAAAGTACTTAAGGACTTGATGGGGAAACGGGCCACCTCGCAAGTAATATGCACGGACTCGCACTGCGAAAACCTGGCAGACTTTTTCGTAGAGAAGGTGCAGAAAATCTACCGTGCTTTTATTCCATCTGATCCTGGGGATACTCTGAATGATGTGAAGATCTCGGTGTCCGAAACTCTGTCCACCTTGCCGGCCATGTCTAACGGGGTATTTAACACGCTGAGCCTCAAAATTAAATCGGGCTCCCCCTTAGACCCTCTGAAGCCGGAGCTCTTCGCCCGCCTCCCGCCTCTCTGTCGGGAGCCCATTTTGGACTTGATCAATCTCTCCCTCAGTGAGGGCATGGTGCCGTCTTCCTGGAAGCAAGCTGTGGTCAGCCCTATTTTGAAGAAAACCAACTCTGACCCCTTGCTCCCGGAGAACTATCGGCCCATCTCCCTCTTACCTTGGACCGCCAAGGTCACTGAGGCGCACGTGAATTCTATTCTGTCTGCTCACCTCTCTCGCAATAACATTCTTGACGAGAGCCAAAATGGGTTTCGTGCTCAACACAGCACTGAAACTGCTTTGCTCTTTATGATCGAGCATTTGCGGTCGGTGCTGGATGCGGGGCAGACTGCGGCGCTCTTATTGTTAGATCTGAGCGCCGCGTTCGACACGGTGTCTCATGACATTCTGTTGCGGCGATTGGAGGAAGTGGGCATTGTGGGGAAGGCCCTTCAGTGGTTCCGCTCCTTCCTCTCAGACCGGTCTTTCAAGGTAGCTATACCACCTGGCCAGTCCTCGCTTCATCCTTTGGAACTGGGAGTCCCTCAGGGCTCTGCTCTTAGCCCCACCTTATTCAACCTGTATGTGAAGCCGCTGGCTGCTGTCGTCAGGCAATTTGGCCTTACCATGACATCGTATGCCGACGACACGCAGCTGGCGGTGACACTCAGTGGGGACCCTGAGGTGACTGCGCTCAGATTCCGGGCAGGACTTATAGCTGTGGCTAGCTGGATGCGTAACAACTGCCTACAGCTTAATGCCAAGAAGACCGAGGTCCTGGTGGTAGGGAAGCAGGCGGACCTCTGGGGAGATCAGTGGTGGCCTTCCGAACTAGGGGTGACCCCCCTTCCAGCGGCCGAAGTTAAAAATCTGGGGGTCTGGCTGGATTCTAATCTATCCTTTACCAGCCACACGAAGAAGACAGCAGCTACCTGTTATGGTATTCTGCGAGGACTGAGACCTGTCCTCAAATTCTTCGACCCCCCCACTCGGCAACTGGTGGTTCAGGCCTCCATCCTTTCCCGGATTGACTACGGGAGCGCCTTGCTGCTAGGAGTCAACCAGGCGGAGGCTACTAGGCTGCAGAGGGTGCAGAATGCTGCTGCACGGGCCATTGTCGGCATTCCTAGACGGTGTTCGGTTTCGACTGTTCTGACCTCTCTTCACTGGCTTCCGGTCAGACAGAGAATCAAATTCAAGGCTCTCTGTCTGACATTTAAGATTCTGAAGCTTTCTTCCCCCCCCGCCTTGGTGGGCCTCATTTCTTCTTACGTCCCCACGCGGTCCCTCAGATCTGAATCACTCCATTTGGTGAGTAAGCCTAGGTTCAGGCTGAGCAGGATGGGAGGACGTTCCTTCCGTGTTCTGGCGGCTGATCTGTGGAATTCTCTTCCGGTGCACATTCGTGCCCTTAATAGTCTGACTCTTTTTAGACGGGCCATTAAAACCCATTTGTTTTCCCCTGTTGTCTGATCTTCCCTTTTTTCAGCCCTGATCTGTTGTGTTGTGTACATGATCTGGCGCCAGGACGCCCCTTTGCTGGGGCAGCTGTTGCGCCTAATAAATGTTATTAACATAACATAACATAACATAACCACAAAAAGCCAGTTCACCTGTACTTAATCCATGGGTAGCCTGGCACATAAGCAGTCAGTCTTAACTTAGAGGCAATGTGTAAGGTATTTATGCAGCACACAAAGAGTAATAATGTGAAAACACAACACAGGAATGATACAGAACATTTTAATAAATAATTTGACACTAAAGTGAGAAAATTCCAGTCGGTAGAACCGGAGTTATGAATTTTCAAAGTTTTTAGTATAAAACTAGCACCTAAAATTTCAAATAGCCACCCTCGGGCACTTAGTCAAGCAAGACAGGGGCAAAGTCGAAAGTTATGGCTGACCGCCATGCAGTGCATTTCAGATACACAAAGTAGATTGGGCCAGGTCTTGGCTTCCCTTTGGACCAGCGATATTCTTGCTGGAGACATCATTTGGGGGGGGGGGGAGTTTTATATAGCACGAACTAGACCAGAAGGTATCAGAGCTCTTTACATGAACACCAGTTATGTTACAGACAGACATATTACATTTTTGTTAGGCACAGGAAGATTAGATGATTTGCCCAGAATCACAGGATGTTGAGGGTCCCTGCCAAGATGCAAACCCGGTTCGCCAGCGTTAAGGTCGACCGCTCTACCGGTAAGGACACTTCCTCTCCTCATTGTCAGGGAGCAGCTGGATGAAGTAGTTGTGAAGATTTCTACGCTTGGACTTTGTTACTTTTATGGAAGGCCAAAATCTCGAGTGGGACAAAGCTGCAGGCTCTAGCCGAAGAGAGCTCAACAAGACCGGATACCCCGTTCTGAGAGGCGCTGCTGAAAAGGATTTACTGCTGTGGAGAAGACTGTAGTGGGAGCTACTGCAAAGTCAACCCGACTGGTGATGCACTTTGGCCAGATCAGTAAGCAGCTAGATCCTGGTCTTCTGTTGGTTATCAGGCCACATTTTAGTGGACATTTTCTATATTCCAAGCTTAGGGTGTTTGACTATTTGGGCACCTTAAGCATCACTTCCAAGGGTCCACAACGGGGTGGGTGCCCCTTTGAGGGTAGGGCTCACTTTATGCAGGGTCCAGGTGTATGGTTCAAATTGTTGGGACTGTTGTTTCCGCGTGGGTTCGGATCCCATCCTCGTCGCCATAATATTGTAGTAACCAGGTAGACGGATGTGATTTATTTGGCTACATGGACAGCAGAGTCAGCAGGACCAACTCCACCAACAGCTCCAACAGGAATTCATAGAATCTCAACAGTTGCTAGGTGACCACTTGCTAGGTGACCGCATATTCTACAACATTGTAATATTTGCAACATTAAAAGGAAACAGAATGTAATACGCATATATACCTCAAGATACAGCATCCAACTAACCCTTGGAGTCAGTCTGCTAGTCCTGAGTTCATGTAGCAAGGCCAGCCTCAAGCAGAAGGGCAGTCCTCTGAGGGTATAGGCAGTCCTCTGATAGCAGCAGGGCAGACCTCTCGTAGCAGCAGGACAGTCCTCTGAGGTTCAAAGCAGGCCTCAAGCAGTTTGGCAGTCCTCTGAAGTACAAAGCAGGCCTTCTGATTGTCCTTCAAAGGTCCAGGAATATACTGAAGAGTGGCTCTGGAGGTCCACTCTTTATATCTGTGACAGCCTTTGAAGTGGGAGACACTTCTAGGTATTTCTACCATCTGGTCCTGGAATTTTCCCCCTTCCCGACCAGGCTCCAAGAGGTCTAGGGTAAAAAAAGACAGTTGTCAAGTTTTTTGAGTATGCTGGAAGCATCTCTTTTGAAATGTGGGTTGGGCAGGAAACAGCTCCACCCCTAGCAAGATGCCTTATCCTTCCTACATCTACCCTACCCTTTGTCTCAATGTCTGGGAGGAATACACAAAGGTCAACTCCAGATGTTTACATGATTGTAACCCAGGACAAAGGCTGCAGAATCCAAATAGTTAGGACAAGAAAATGCCAATGTTCTAAAAGTGACAACTTCAGAATTGTGACTTAAAATCTCACTTTAACATTAAAGAGGATTTAAAATTACAATTCCTTTGTAACCAACCGTGATATTTTTTTCCATTCTTAAACACAAGTTAGCACTTATTAAATGTAATATGTTAACTCAATCTTATCCATGGGAGAAGTAGGCCTCAAGATAGTGAAAAAATTAATTTTGGAGAATTCATGATCAGGACATATAAAACCTAAAAGTACATGTCCAACCTTTTAAATACACTGCACTCTGCCCTATGGGCTGTTTAGGGCCTACCTTAGGGATGACCTGTATGTATTGAAAAGGAACAGTTTAGACCTAGACAAAGGTTTATTTTTCCAGGCTGAATAGGCAGTTTAAAACTGCAGACTGGTTACAACGGCAGGCTTGAGACATGTTTTAAAAGGCAAAGCTACTTAAGCATGCAGCTCAATAGTGACATTTAATTTACATGCCCTGGGTACATGTTGTACCACTTTACTAAGGACTTATAGGTAAATTAAATATGCCAAACAGATGTAGTCCTGTTAGACATGGCTCTTTCTGCAGGGTCATGCTAAAGTCTTTTGCCTTCACCCTCTGTACCGTTTTTGTTGGGTTTTAGGACTCTATTCACTTTACCACTGCTAACCAGTGATAAAGTGCTTGTGCTCTTTCCTTTAAACATGGTAGAATTGGCTTACACTCAATTGGCATATGTAATTTATTTAGAAGTCCATAGTAAAGTGGTGCTACATGTATGTTAAATGCTATTAGTGAGCCTGCAGCACTTATTGTTCCACCCACTTAAGTAGCCCTTTAAACATGTGTCGGACCTGACGTTACAGCCTGTGTGTACAATTTTAAAGTACCATTTCAACCTGGCAAAATAAAAGTTTTGTCAAGCCCACATCTTCCTTTTTTTATATATATATCACCCCTAGGGTAGGCCCTGGGCAGCCAGGTTGGCAGGGTGAGGCATATTTAAAAGGTGGAACATGTACTTTTAAGTTGGTGACAGCCTACCCACAGTACCCTCTGGAAACAGGAGGGTACACATCCCTAAGGGTCTGGCGGATGATATTGACAAGTGGTTTGAAGCTTAAGAGGTATTTTTACAGATGCATATGAACCCTGCGTAGGATTAGGGGGCTAGCCTTTAGAAGCAAAGCCCTAGTGAAGGGAGGAACACCCCGCTGGCCCTAGACAAGGGGGACAGGATTAGATATCCCCCAATGAAGGAAACACTTGTCAGGAAATATGGCCTCATCCCTGGAAAGTGCAGGCAGACGTTTAGGGACAAGCAGAAGCTGGCCCTTCAGTCCTGAGTGGATTGTGTGGATTCTTTTTTGCAAGGCACTGGATGGTTAGGTGAAGAGCAGTGACATAAATACCAGGGGCTGTAAAACCTGATTGCAAGATAGCACATGTTTAGCCTTTGTATTGCAGATCTGTGCCAACATCTGGTTGATAGTAAGCTCACTGGTCTCAGGGAACTTGCTAAGGAGGAAAGCCACTGGCTCAGCACCAGTGTCCACAAGCAGGTACCTGGGAGTGACCCCAAGAAGGGTAGTTTAGATTCCCCCAGCAGAGTGAGGGGGAGATTAAAAGTGACCCAAACGAGTCCCGGAGTAAAGGGGGATGAAAGGTTCCCCATGCCCCTTCTGAGAAACAGGGAGAAGGCTCTGGTGGGCGGTGGCCAGGGTGCGATATTCACAACCCCGCTGCTTTGATTGTTCTCAGCTAGGACACAAGCAGGGGATTATGTCTGTCCTACGAAAACACCCACTGGTGGGATCTCTACAGCAGTGATCCATATGGCCTTAGGGGTAAGTAGTCCCCAGGGGCAAGAGGTATATCATGCCCTCTGCTCCTTTAGTTGGAGGGTGAACTCAGATGGTAAACTGGTGATCCCTGAGGGTGCGAGTCATCAGTTCCACCAGGTCTAGGTAAATGGAGTCCCTGTTACTGCCCTGATGGGAACAGGGGCCAGCCACTCCTATGGGAGTGGAATGTTGGTTGCTCCAGGGCAGTACACCAGCCAGGTTTTCAGTATAACCCAGGCCTACAGGTGTGTCCTTGGGCCTGGTAGCCTAGGAATGGGATGGGAAGGTAATTCAGAGAAGGGTCATAGTTAGTTCCTAGGTTCCCATAGACTGCATTCTGGGGAATGATTTCCCACCGGCTTAAGGCAAGCTGGGAGGGGCTGCTACCCAGGGAACCCTCAAATCCCTGGTTTTTGTGACAACTGCTCCCAGGCCAAGATGGAGGGACAGGAGGACGAAACAGTCCACAGTGGGAGGACCAGTATATCAGGAGTTACCGGTTTTGAGAGCAGAGCATCCCAAGACTAACCTTGGTAAGACACTGACAGTTTGTGCTACCCTTGAAGGTGGTGGTGCTTGCCAGGCACCTGTTCAGCCTCAGGGTACAGACCTTAGGCTGAGTGGCAAGTCTCTGGATATCACACTGTAGTGACCTGACGGAGAGGAACGAGGACACTAGGACCCTGTGGGTCATGAGGGGGGTGACCAGGTCACCGGACACCACATCCGGTCAGGGGGGACAGGAAGTGGACAGTAAAGACAAGGACGAGGACAGGGATGGGTGTGTGTAACGAGCTGTACGGAAAAGAAGAATAAAAGAATGTGATTCCACTCACCTGTGTCCTGCGTGTGATTTGGGGCTGCAGAGTGCGTGCAGTACACGACAACTGGCGACGAAGGTGAGAGACGAGCCGACGTGGAAGAGGAAAAGCCACGCCATCAAGAGGAACAAGGTGCCAATGCTGGATGCGCAGGAAGACGAAAAGAAAAGCGACATCGGAGCCCACCCGACCGCCTCCGAGGAAGAACAGCCAAACTGCGGGAAGACGAAAGGAAAAAGCGACATCGGAGCCCACCCGACCGCCTCAGAGGAACAACAACTAAACTGCGGTAAGCGCGAAGATCTCGAAAGTGAGGCGCGAGCTCTCGCGAGAGTCTCGGCGGCCATCTTGGGATCAGGCGGCAGGGCCAATAGGAGGCGAGATCGGGGAAGCGGCCATTTTGGAGTCAGGCAAGCGAGATTTCGATAGCGAAATCTCGCGAGAAGAGAGCGGCCATCTTAGAGAAAAGGACAAGAAACAGAAAGGCCATAGAAATCAACAGAGCAGCCATTACGAAGACAGGCAAAGACATAAATAGACAAGAAAAGGACAAGGAAAGCCTAGAAAAGGCTAAAAGAAAAGGAGAAGAACAAAGGAAGAAGAAGAAAAAGGGGACACAAAAGAGAGACAAGATAAAAGGACAAGGAAAGCCTAGAAAAGGCTAAAAGAAAAGGAGAAGAACAAAGGAAGAAGAAGAAAAAGGGGACACAAAAGAGAGACAAGATAAAAGGACAAGGAAAGCCTAGAAAAGGCTAAAAGAAAAAAAAAAAGAGGGGAAAGAAAAGGGACACAGGAGAAAAGGAAGTAGAAAAGGTCAAAATACAGTATAAAGTAAAGAAGAAGAAATAGACGAGAAAAGGACAAGGAAAGCCTAGAAAAGGCTAAAAGAAAAGGAGAATAACGGAAGAAGAAAAGGCAAGAATGGCAGATCCAAAGCCCAGCACACAATACAGGAGCCCACTACCGTTCAACTTATCGGAGCCACAGGCAGGAATAGGTGGGAGAAGTGGATAAGACGGTTTGAAAGATACGTAGAAGATACAGATGTAGCAGACGGGAAGAAACGAGGGCTACTGCTGAACTTAGCAGGGGATGACGTCGAAGAACTTCTGGTGACACTGCCTACCGAAGAAACAAAAACGTATGAACAACTAAAGAAATGCCTAACAGCTAAATTCGACCCACAATGAAACATTGACTTCGAACGATATACATTTACCGTTGCGTGTCAACGAGCAGGCGAAACACTAGATGACTTCGCGACAAGGTTGAGAAAATTGGTGACACATTGTGAGTTCGACAAATTCGATAACGAGCAAGCAATAAGGTTGAGGCTCATAGAAGGCTGTCGCGACACAGAATTCAGGGCAAGAATACTCAAGGAACCGACGTCATTGGAGAACATCCTGTCACTAGCAAGAGCAGAGGCGAGAGCAACGGAACATGCCAAGGAAATGGAAAGAGGGAAGAGCGTTGAAATAGAAAACGCACACTTCACGACAAACAGAGATCGCCCAGGCCGATGGAAGAATGACTTGAGGGAACAAAAGGAAAGGAGACCACACGAAGGAACATGTTTCCAGTGCGGAATGGGATTTCCTCACAGAGGCGCATGCCCAGCGTTTGGCCAGACGTGCAGAAGATGTGGTGGAAGAAATCACTACGCCAGTATGTGCCATGGCGCACAAGTCAGAGGCGACAAGGAAAGAACGGGAAGACAACAGGAGTCGACAACAAGACACGTCAGGTATGTCGACAACGAAAGGAGAAGTCTGTCACGAGGGTCGAGCGAAGAAGAGGAAGCAGAGAAAGCGGAAAGATTATACCATATGTCGGAAGTGCACACAGAGCCAGCAGACAAAAGCATCCGAGGAAAGACAGACAATGCAAAGATAAGAGTAGGAGCGCACGAAGCAGACTTTATATTGGACAGTGGTGCAACATGCAACGTCATGTGTGTATCAGAGTACGAGAAAATGGAAGTAAGGCCGACACTGAGAGCGTCCAAGGTAAAAGTGTTCACCTGGGGGGCAAAGAAAGAGGTAACGAACTTGGGAAAATTCACAGAGGAACTGAGGTACGAGGACAAAGTAAAGAAGGAGGACATTCATGTTCTTAAAGGCGATGCCCCTGGACCATGCCTGATGAGCAACAGCACCGCTAAAACGATGGCCTCATAACGATGACATATGAAAAAGAGAAAGAACATGCCGATAGCAAGCGAAGAGAAGAGGTAGGAACCAGAAAAAGAGAAAGAGAAGGAAAAAGAATGAGCGGAAAAAAAAAGACAACAAAGGGCGGCCGTAGAAAGAGAGGAGCAAGAAGCAACGCGGAGGGCGGAGAACAACAATCAACACGAAGAGAGGCTGACAGAAAAAGAGCAGACGGAGGACAACAGAAAGGCAGAAGAAAGGATGATGGCAGGAAAAGACGACCAAGGAAAGAGTGCAAGGGGACAAAGAGAATACGTAGGAAAAAGTAGGAAACAAAGACTGGGGAGAAGGGTCGACGAGACTGACACTCTCTCTCTCTCTCTCTCTCTCTCTCTCTCTCTCTCTCTCTCTCTCTCTCTCTCTCTATGTCCTCTCCTTTTCACAACGACAATGAGCAGGAGAATAGCACCATGAACATTTATTTGTTCGCAACAAGGGGGGAGATGTAGTGACCTGATGAAGAGGAACGAGGACACTAGGACCCTGTGGGTCATGAGGGGGGTGACCAGGTCACCGGACACCACATCCGGTCAGGGGGGACAGGAAGTGGACAGTAAAGACGAGGACGAGGACAGGGATGGGTGTGTGTAACGAGCTGTACGGAAAAGAAGAATAAAAGAATGTGATTCCACTCACCTGTGTCCTGCGTGTGATTTGGGGCTGCAGAGTGCGTGCAGTACACGACACACACCTGAACTAGTGGGAAGGAGAGTGGAAATAGGGTGCATTACACCCTGGGCTGTTACTCCTCCTTTGAGAAACCACAGAGAAACCTGGGTTGCCAGGGGCCTGGCTCTTGACATTGAAAGCTATCAGTGACATCTGTTGATTACTGTCCTTACGGGCAGAGTTTTCTTTGAAATGGGGACAGAAGTCCAAACCAAGGCGTGGAATGGGCCACATCACCATTGGCCATGGTGGCACTGTCTGCCTACTGGGATGCATCTGTGATCAAGTTAAGGTTAGGTGCTACTAGTGGGCCTGTGGCATTGGTCGTGGCAGCCACTTAAGTAGTCCTTTAATCATGTCTCAGGCCTGTCACTGCAGCCTATGTGGGCAGTTTAAAACTGTCAAATCGCCCTAGCAAAATACACCTTTTGCCAGGCACAAATCTTCCTTTTCAATACATTCAAGTCACCCCGATTGTAGGGCCTGAACAGCCCAGAGGGCAGTGTGCAGTTACACTTGAATAGGGTGTATTCTGACATCACACAAATGGCTGCATGCCGTCCCATAGTTAGTCTGGAGCCAAGGCAGGGAGGCAGAAAACCTGTCTACTTCAAAGGGAAACCTCTAGAATGTTCTCACACTTCAAAGGAAGCATCTGGTATAAATACTTGCCATCAAACACCAACGCTTCAGTACACTTCTGAACCTGTGGAGACTCAGCCGTGAAGTAGTACTGCTGTGCTGCTGAAAGTACCGCTGCCCTGTTGGACAACTGCCTTGCTGGACTGTTGACTTGCTGGATTGCTGTACTGCTGCCGTCCTCAGAGGGATGTGGACCTGCACCTGAACCCAGGACTTCCATAGTGACTCCAAGGGCTAGGCTGCTGTCCTCCTGTTCAGAGCCACAGCGACCTTACAGGCTTCCAAAGACCTGAACCAGCACCTGTATCCTTCTGGAGTAAGCCCCTGACCCCCAAGTGGTACTCCTCAGGTCCTGGACCCTTGGTGTTGTCTCAGAGAGGCTGAAGTAAGGTGTTTGGGCTCTTCCCAACTGCGAACAGGCCCATTGGTGCCAAAATCTTGTCACTCGCACAACCCGCCAGTACATAGTTCTGTCAGCCCAGCCCTTGGCACTACAGCATCCACTGCTCACAGGGAGCGCCACCACAAGGCATTGCCCTGCCCATCTACTGCACTATGGTACATAAATAGGTGGTCCCAGTGTAAGAACGATCAAAGGAAAAAAAGAATGCATAGACCAATATACGACAGACAGTATTATGGTAAATTTAAAGATTCAATGTTAATTAATCACATAGAGTCTGAAAGCAATCCATGATTCATAATTTAATATAAGTAATCAAAAAGGTTCCACAATTTAATGGAGGACCAAAAAACACATACAGTGCCCCAGGAAGGGAAAGGGTGGTGAATGGAATAGTGTAGGTTCAGGGAAGGATAAGTGACATAACACTGGTCTAATAGACCCAAATTGTACACAAATATCAATGCGTGTTGGCTTCCAAATACAGCCACATTCAACATATAAATGTTATTTTTACATTCAATTGGAAAAAAGCCACCAAAAATAAAACCATCTAAATCAATATAGCAGTATGGTTAATTGATGGGCAAGGTGGAAGATCGTCGACGTTTCAACCCCTCTGGATCTAGGTAAACGATGGGCACCTTAGGCTGGGGTCTTCATCAGGACAAACGCACAGAGGAAGGGGGCAAAAAGCTGTGGCAGAAATTGTCAACACAGTTTAGAAAAACTTCATAGTGAATTATGGGCTCACAGGCTCCAAGAGAAAGAAGAGCACTGCTTATGGTAGAGGGTTAATAACTCCGTTAATCAAAGGAGGAGCCGCCAGAGAGTGGTCGGCGTTAAATAAAACCAAAACAGCAGAGAAGAAACTTATCCAGGAATGCAAAAGATGGAAAGGCTTGCCGCTTAGAGAGGTCTTGACACGGGTCCGAGTCAGTCCGCTGGGCTTTAGCAGATAGGTGAAAAAAGCGTTGCCGCAAAGGGTCAGAACACACATTAGCAATAAATTACGAGGCCTTTTCCAAGAGACATTTAACAAAAGTTACGGAAGCGGGGACCGCCTGAGCATCCGACAGCATTGATCCAAGTGGAGATTTCTTCTTACCACGAACAGTGGCCGCCTTAAAAGGTCGGAACACGCGTTCAAGAACACGATGAATCACGGCCGCATAGAAGTCGGACGCATCATATCTTTAATTTTGCATTTCTCTAGTTCTACTTTGAGATTTTTCTTGTGTTGTGTTTTCACTTTCTTACTGTTTGAACTCATATATATACTTAATCAGCACCTCTAATTTAAGCCTGACTGCTCTGTGCCAATCCACCAGAGGGTCAAGCACATGTTAATTTGGGGGTTGCTTGTGCCTCACCCTGACAAGGATTGTGGCTGCTGCTTGAGTAGGGTTTCAACCCCCTCAACCAGTAACCCAATTTCCCACAAGGCCAATTTTACCATGTTTTAGAGAGAGGGCAAAAGCAAGTTATGTTGTGTTGTGTTTTGTATGTTATGTCATGTTATGTTATACACATGCATCAAGCAGTTTCCTTGGTGCTAGAGCAAGGGAGAGCTAATCACAATGCTGAGAGAGACACTAACGTTATACCTGTCTGATTAACCAAATGTTAAGGGATTGTCTAAATTTCATGTAGCTTGTGGCTGTTCTGATCTCGAGAGGAGAGGAGTTCCAGCTGCGAGAGTGGGGGGGGGGGGCAATGACTGAAAATCTGGAGCCGCCCATTCTCTTCTTTTCGAACTTTGGTACTGACAGGTAGCTCATGAGAGAGGAGCTCAATGTTCATTTGGGGATGTATTTCTGGATTCAAGATGTACTGAAAATAGGACATTTTCTATCAAGAGTTTTAAAAATAATGCATCCTGTTTTAAAGATAGTCCTTTGTTCCACAGACAGCCAGAGGAGATCTTTCCTTAAGGGGGTAAAATGGCAGTATATATGTCGTCAAAATATTAAATGGGCTGCCTCTTTCTCAACAATTTGAAGACTGCGAAGAAGAAACTTAAGGAGGCACTTAGAGGGAGTTGGAGTAGTCTATTCTGGAAAGAACCAGAGCAATTACAACCTGGATGAGGGCCTCTGAAGTAAGAACCTTGCAATTTTCCTATTTCTGTGGAGTAGTAAGAAGCAGGAAGAGATCACGGTCCGAGTTGGGGCTTCACTGATAGTTCGTCATCAATAAGGACCCCAAGATGTTTTACAGATTTCTTGAGAGATGGAAGGGTTCCCATCTTGGGAGGCCATAATGGCACATTCCAATATTCAAGGTGATGTCAATTTCCGTTTGGTCTAAGTTTAGTTGAAGATGATTTCTGTTCATCCAGTCACGGATGAAGAGCATTGTATTTTGAAACATTTTCTTTGACTCAGGGGAGATGTCAATACTAAAGAGTCATCTGCATAGCTGTAGATTGGAAAGTTCATATTTTTGAAGGCAAGAACTAAGGGACGTATGAATAAGTTGTAGAGATGTGGAGAAAGGGAATAACCTTGAGATAACCCACAGTCGAATTGGACCTTGGGTGATTTAAACGGGGTCAAATGGGTTGATTGAGATCGGCCCTTTAAAAAGGAGGTGATCTAGTCGCGCACCAGGCCTAGCAACCCTGGGTCTTTGATACGGTCCACCAGGAGACTATGGTTGACCATGTCAAAGGTTGCCAAGAGGTCGAGGAGAACCAGAGCCTGGATAAATCCCTTGTCACATTCTCTACGCATGTCATCTATAACTGAGAAAATGACTTATTCTGTGGGATGAGTTGGGCGCAAGCCTGCCTGACAGGGATAGAGGAATTTGGACTTCTCCAAAATAGAACAAAGGCTTTGTGACACATGTGCCTCCAGTACCTGTGCCAAGAAGGGTAGCAGGGAAATGGGGTGGTAATTTTTCAAAGCGAGCAGATCCTTGCTGACCTTCTTTTGGATGGATCCCACTACAGCCTCCTTGAATGAACTAGATACCTTACTTTGGCTCAGAGAAAGATTAAGAAAGGATAAGGCTGAATTGGAAAGTTGGAGAATGGAAAATACTGAATTCTCTAGCACTGGTCAGCAGTGCTAATGTATACTGAGTCCTAACATCTAACAAAAATAGGTTCGGAAAACAGGAGGGATGAAGGCAAAAGGTTTGGAGAAGACCACACCAAAGGCTGCTTGGTCTTACAATGATACATACAACATTCAAAAAGCATGCACTAACGGGGCCACAGCTGTGACTTTGGGGGGCGGAAGGGACCAGCAGAAAGGCCTTAGTGGTTTCTGAAGGCTTCAGATAAGGAAGGGACTGTGAGAAGATCCTGCCACCTCCTCTTGTTGGCAGACCTTGTCATGGGTAAGCCAGTGAGAGGATGACCTTCTCTAACTCGTCACAGAGTGGGATGGGGTCAGTGATAGTTGCTGACCCCACACCATTGTGTGACAAGGCATCCCTGATAAACAGTGAGTCCTGGGCAATTAAAGGCCTAAACCTAAAGTGCTCAGGTTTGATGCTATCATCATGAGGGGGAGGATCTCAGATGGCTTTGCTGGACTGAGGAGGTCACATCCTTAAATCTGTCAAATCTTCAAGCTTCCAGTTTACTGTCCATTAGCGCATTCAAAGCGCCTGTCTGACTGACTCGAACAGAATGACGGTCTGTCAAGCTGACCATTGGTCAGCCTGACAGACACTCATAATGCTTGCAAAAGGGAGGGGAGCGAGACTCCTCCATCCCTCATGACAGGCCGCACCTCATCTGAAGCAGTGTATCTTTTTGAAAGACATTTCAGGTTTTGCATCTGACTCAAGAGGGATATTGTCACAATCCTATTAATTGCTGGGGTGGATGGAATAATATTTTCCTCTATACTCAATGCCCTCGAGAAGAAATCAAAATGCTAGCTCCATCTCTGAAAAAGCCAAGGGGAAAGTGGAATGGGAGAACAGCAGTCAGTATCTTCATGTAGCTTTTTACCTGTAAGAAGGAATATATAAATATACTTGAGCAGCTTACTCTGGCTGTAAGGGAACTATATTTATCAGTGTATCCAACACATTTAAAAGAATCTCCTATTTTTTGAAAGTCTGTGCTTTGTGAAATAAAGTGAGACATATGCCTTCTCACTAGTGTTATTCTTCGCTAACTGTAGCTCAAATCTTCGTATTCAATGAAATTCGGTAGTACAAATTAAGATTTCACATTCAAATTGCACTTAGTACCTGAAAGTTCAATCTTTCAGTCAGAAAACATGAGATCCAAGGGGCATATTATCAAGAAAGGGCGTTACATTATCGTCGCTTTTATCGGCAGGAAACTGCCGATAAAGCGGCGATAATGGGCTTGATAATATGCTCTATGGAATTCCAATCGAAGCCCATGTTAGATGTCTTCACGTCTAACATGGGCTTCGATTGGAATTCCATTGAGCATATTATCAAGCCCATTATCGCTGCTTTATCGGCAGATTCCTGCCGATAAAAGCGGCGATAATGTTACGCCCTTTCTTGATAATATGCCCCTATATTATTCTTAAGAGTCTCTTTTTCCTCAGCCGTGAGGTCGTATATTAGTCCAAATTGGTTAAAGAATAGATTTGTTCTCGCCACAAAATGTAATTAAGTACTGCAAAAATGATATGTCCATCCCCTACATTCCCCATAGCAGTCGAAATCCCTCTCCAACCACCAGCTAGCATCCACGAGAAACACAGTCTTTCTGAGAGGTTCTTCTGAAGCAATGAGAAGACTAGCTAGCTTCTTCAAAGTAATGTGACTTCCATGCACCACACCAGAACACTGAAAACAAAATTAGGAAGCATTGCTTCCACATTCCAGTTTCCTGATGTAACATTTACGCACAGAAAACTGAAGCCATGATCGATCAAAGTTACAATTAGGAGATTTTCCAAGGTAGTTTTAAGGCCGTGTCCTTAAAATATTAGGTGTACCCACAATGTCATAGTGTTGTCACTTTTCAAGTATATGTTCAGTGCCTTACCCACACTAAGTTACACTTCTAAACATACAAATTATTAAACAAGGAGCTAGTGTAGCAAATGTGGGAATATGCACCAGGTGTGCTTGAGAAAGCAAAGCCATTTCATGGAAAATTTCTTTTCATAACAAGCAACAAGAGAATAAATACATATATTTTAAAATGTCAGCAAATTTTTTTGCCCATTGACGCAGGGTTATACCATTTCACATTTTAAACACAAAATATCAATCCTTCACAAATGCCACCAAATATCCCATTGAAATTACCCAATTAAAAATGGCGATTTATGGTGCACTTCCAAAACTCACTGCATCATTTATGACTGGTTCTTTTTGTTGTATAGTAAAAAGATCTGGAAAACACCAAATTAATTCACGGAAGTACTGAGAAGAGATTGCATGGGAAGGACAAACTGTTGACCGTAAAAGTTCAGCAATCCAGAGTAAAAGGGCCTGATTATGTGTGGTCGGTGTATTCCTACCCATGAGTAAACTCCTGTTTACAAACGGGTCAGAATTACGAGTTGGAAAGTATTTAATATATCGATAATTATCAAATGCATTAAATACCTCAACCTGCGTTAAATTTTGACAGGTCAAACCTGTCAAGATACAACTGGGGAAAATCATACAGTAGTTACTGTGTCACGCAGATTTTCAGTGCATTAAACACCCAAATCTGCTTGTTATTCCCCACAAACGTTATAACAGGTGCAATTTATTTCACCCAATAAATGGCGTACCCCATGGTATTGTTATTTATCAAGTGTGATAAATAGAACCTATACTCATAATCAGGGCCATAGGGTTAAGTGACACTGGCATAGATCAGTAAAGTTACTACAAGTGTGATTTTAAATAGACTAATCCTGATGCCTTTTGTAAATTCTATTTGCGGTTGGAGATAATCATAGAATAACAGACTCCTTCCTCTGTGAGTGAACCCCTTTTGTGCATAACATACTTAATATATTTTCAGGAACTACAAAAAATAAAACAATTAGAATGTCTCCTCCGCTATTTGGTTGGAGAATAACTAGTACTGGTCTTTTTCTATGTTTGGAGCAATGTGTGTGGAATGTTCAATTGCCCATGAACACGTTTAATTACCACGCAGCTTGAGACAATTTTGCTAGGTAAAGATATTTTACTCTTTGAGGTCATTGTAACGAAGTGGTTTTATCTGTATTGAAGTGTGTTGTAGTATATCAATGAAGCAAAAAATGACCAAATTAATCGTGACTGTGGGTATTATGAAGACCAAATGTGTAGTATTTTAACAAATAAGAAAATAGAGTTGGGTACATTACACGTCCTTTACACGCATCAATTTTTTCTTTTAACCTTACCTTGTCTAACCCCTTATTAAAACTTTTCTGAGCACTAGACAAGAGGAAGTTTTAGATCAGCTAGCCCTTCATGGATTCCTACGAAAAGAAAAGATCTCTGTGATTTCTAAGAAATCACCTCCTGGTGGGGGGAAGGAAGCCCCGATGATGACACTATTAACTACTAGTACTTTAATGCCAAAGCATATACCACTGACCGAAAGTAGTTGTTGAGGGTCCCACAGATCCAGTTCATAGGGATCCCCTAGAACACAAATTCGCCTCACATTTGATTTTTGTTTCTTGTGATTAGCATCTATATGCTAGTTGTATGGAGAATGTGACCATCATTAGAAACCAGATACATTCATAACACATTTTAGTGTGTAGGAACAGGTTTGCCGAATGCCCCAATAGAGCCTGCTTTCATGAAATTCTTTGGTTGACCACCACACTACCTGGCTCCTGGTGGTCTGATTTTTGTTCAGTAGCTCCTTTTTTCATTCCCTTATGTTTTAAATCAATGTCGGCACCCCCACTCTGGAAATTGTTCCAGCATCACTGCCATAATGAAGTGGTTTGGAAGCTCAGTCAGGTCCCGTGTAAAGTTTGCTGCCTTTCCCTTGCCTACACATTCTTATACATTCCCTGAAGGCATTATCACTTACACAGGCATAATCCTTTTTTCTAACAGATATATGTGTCACAAATTGTGCACCCATATATTGTGATTGGTGAAAAATGTGTGTGTGCCAAAATATATGCTAATAGCTGAGTACGGGCTTTAATTAGAGTTTGGCAGACAGGATATTCTGCCACAAATATGGTGGGCATCCCTTCTGCCATGTTATAATAACATTATAGTCTAATGTACTGTAATTAGGGTGGACAGGGCATCAGCCATGTTTCGACTTGGTAGCCCGTCCTCCCAACTCTAAATACGGCCTAAGTCACATCAGTGTCAAAGCCTTCATCCTGTAGTGGCAAGGACTTGCAATTACATTGATATGGATAGCTATGGACTGTTAATGGTCACCTGGTGATCTGAACATACTCTGCCAATTCCTGCCGACTTCTACTACCCTATGTGACAGGAAGCAATACCTCCCACCATCTCTTCATCTGATTTACACAAGATCTTTTTCCTTTTCATGAACACCTACGCTCCCCACCTCCTACTCTGTCTTATAACGTGTTCCGTAGTGAGATAAGTGAGTAGGGCAGAGGGAGCTCTGCATTAGCGCGGGGCACACTTTTGCTGATACCGCTTGACCCTAACCTTCGCGGCACTTACCTGGTCCGGTGCCGAGCATTAGGGGCATTTGCTGTTGGTCTCCCCTGCTGCCGCTGCCTTCCTTGACCACGTGGCTGCCGAGGGGGGAGACTGCCCGGTGGCGCTCAAAAGAACAGCAAAGCTCCGGTGTAGTGGGATGAGCGTGGGCGCACCGGAAGAAGCCCGGGACAAGGGCGGGACCGTCTTAGGGCGTCAGAGGCCGGAAGAAGCTGGGCTGGGCCATCCCTCTAAGAAGCTGGACTCTGTACTTTGTACAAGTTTCTTGGTACTGTATAAATTACTGACTGTTACTGGTTAAAGTATGAATAAAATCAATACTCCTAAAGGCAGGTCCGTGGCAGGGACCTTAGATGCTTTTATGTTAAGGGCAGAATCCGTCCTTATCCACGAAATTGAGCTCACTGAGCGAAGATTGTCCCTTGAACCCCTCCTCCAGCCCAGTAGACTCTCCTCAGATATTGGCATCGAATGTAACAGCCAATGATGAGACCCCCTCTTTAATTACTGGTTCTCCAGGCCAGGTTGGATTAGATTCCCCTTTAAGCACTGTCTTAGTATCATCACCCGGGCACAATACTGCAAGTCCGTACGTAATACCTAGAGGACAAAAGGCGAAATGTAAACGCAATCACATAAATAATGAGGAACTTCCCGCAACTCCTCTTAAAGGGAAGGGTAAAAATAATCCAAAACAACGTAAAGTTGTTGCCAATCCTCTAGGTAGGAGAGGGAAAAGGGTCATAAACACAGGCGAATCTAAGGGGCAAGTAGTTAGTAACTTTGACCAAAATAATCCAGGTAAACCTGAAGAGGATGAGACCTTTTGGGGTAGAATGAAGACATTGATGTCGACTCTTTTAGAGCCCATGCCCTTAAAAATTACTACTATTGAAGCCCGTATAGCTAAAATGGAGGAGATGATGCATAACATCTGTAAATCTGCTCAGACGACTCATACCAATGTACTAGTACACCAACCTCCCGGTAAAATGACAGAAAATCCCAAGAGCTTGATATCTGATATTGCTAATCCTTGACAATCAAAGAGCAGGGAGGTTAATACTACATTAGAATATAATACCCCTGCCCGTAAAAATGGTACCAGTGAAGCAAACACAGGAAGGTCAAACAGGGGAGGTAATAATACAAGTTATAATGGCAGAAACCAACTAGGCCAAAGGGATAATCCATCTAACCCTTCACTAATTTTAAATCTACCACCAGAAGCCACTCCGTATACGGTTGTTCTGGCTAATGTCCCAGTCTTACCTTCTAATGTTTTCGAACACTGGTCGACGTTAAGGAACAAATCCCTTCATTTCCTAACAACTAAGACAGGATTTAAAAACTCTCTGTTCTCTGAATTCAAAATGGTCAGAAGGGTTAGCTGGGTTGGTACATCCCCCAAATCCTTAAATGGAGATTGCGTTGTCTTAACCTTCAGGGCCCCTCATTTTGTATATACCATAATTGAGAGGGGTTTTAATGGGTCTGTTAATGCTGATGACATTAATATCCTACCTTTAGGCTTCTTTTATTGTCCTTTGGAATCTGTAATGCATCCAGGCCCTCAGCGTCTAGCCGAAAATTACTTGGGTGCTAGACAAGCTAGATACTGTATACCGACATCAAACCACTTTGAGGTTTTGAGTGGCTTGGAAAATAACGACTGACTGCAGATCGAGATGTATGTAAAGCTACCTAGTGAAATAGTTCAGCGTAAAAACACTCCCAATCAGGGGGATTTAGTGAGTGAGCGGGTGGAGGGGCATAGGATCGTTGGATTTGAGGGTTCAAATAATGAGCAGGCGGTTCTTGAAGCTGCCTCTCAGAGAGTGCAATGTAATGGGTCTTCGTTGGAAAGCGTTAATACTCCTGTTTCTGCCCAAACTTTTGTTGAATCCTCATTATGCCACATTGTCTCCTGGAACCTTGCTGGAATTAAATCAAAAATTAATAATCCACTATGGTGGGATTTTATTCAACACCAAGAGCTGCTTTGTTTCCAGGAAAATTGGACCAAGAAAGTGGTACATTTAAATGGGTATAGGACTTTTCATACCCCAGCCGTTGAGGGTGTGTGTGGGAGAGCAAAGGGGGGGCTGAGTGTTTACCTTTCCAATAATTTGAATTTAAAACTCGTTACAGAGCCTGTCAAAGATGTTTATTACCAACCTCTTGTACTTGATTTGGACTCTGTTTCTTCTATTGCCTTGGTCAACTTTTATAACAATATCCCTTTGGGTGTAGTACGGAATGTTATTAATAATATGTCTAAAGCATTGTTCTGCCTTGTTAAAAGTAGGAGGAAAGATATGATGATTCTTTTGGCAGGTGATTTTAACTGTACATTATGCAGAAACGCTGAAGATAACCTATGCGGAGCTTTGTGGGAAGAGGGCACGTGTCCTTCTCATTTTAGTCATACTGCCCTGGGTGAACAACTAAATGAAGTACTTAATAGTTTTGATCTTGGTTTTGCAAACAAATTATGCACACTGCCATCCCCTCTCCCTCCAACTTTTAATGGTAGGGGTCGTTGCTCTACTATTGATTATGTTCTTGCCACTAGTATTCATGCTTATAGAATCCATTCTTTTAAAGTCTCTGATAACCCACTTAGTGATCATTTTTCTCTTTGCCTGGCCATCTTACTGCCAGCGAAGAATACTATAAGGATTATTAAAAGAGATCGAGTTCGAGAGAACTTATGTATTGGTAGTACAAATAGATATTCCTTATGATGGGCCATGGTTGTCCAATTGGAAATACTTAAAACAGTAATTGTTAAATGTATGTCAGAGTTTACGATTTGTTTGGATTTAGATACTGCCCCTGTAACTCTTCTAGCCTCTTTTTTAACAATCACAAATACAGGAAGGAATTCCCTTATTAGGCAACATAAAAATAATAGAACTCAGGGTGGATGGTTTGATTCTAGATGCACCCAAGATTACGCACTCCTAAAGAAAGAACTACATAAAAACCCAAGAAGCACTTCTGATGTGAGGAGACTGAGGAATCTATATAAATTAGCGGTCAGAGACAGGAAGAACACGATAAAACAAGAGGCCTGGGAGGCCCTGCATGTAGCCTCCGTAAATAACGATAGTGCAGGCTTCTGGTGGGTCATTAGAACTCCCTTTCTAGCTGAGGAGACTGGCCCTAAAATCGAGATAGCTATCCCAGAAATGGATTGGAATAAGCATTTTTCTCAGGTTTATGAGGTAGATGTACTCTCACTTGCTCCCTGTCCCACTATTTGACATTCTAAAATAAAGGGACCTGGTGTTTACTTTGGAGGAAGTCGAAAGGCCCCCTCTGTGGGGGCCTTTTCCAGACCAGGTGCTTAATGCAAGTTGTAATACTGGATTTTTATCTACCTGGGTGGAATCGATAATCGTGCCTATCTTCAAAAAGGGGGATAGACAAGATCCGGGATGCTATAGACTGATCTCCTTGTTGGATTCTTTCACAAAGGTAGTTGGGCGGATAATCTTGGAGCGTCTCCTGGATTGGGCTGACGAAAACTCAATTTTTTCTGATTTACAATATGGATTCCAGGCCGGTCTAGGAACTGTAGAGCAAGGCCTAAATCTTTTAATGCTGGTAGGAAAATACACGAGGGCTAAGAAAGGAAATCTGTTTTTAGCTTTTGTTGATCTCTCAGCCGCATTCAACTGCGTGGTCCACTCTAAATTATGGAGTTTGCTAGGACATTTAGGGGTTGATGAAAATATTATTTATTTTCTTAAGCGTTTTTATAGTGACGCGTCAGCTCGGGTACGCTACGGCCAGAAGGGTGAACGCACGGCCGCAATCCCGATTAGGAGTGGAGTCAGGCAGGGATGTGTCCACGCTCCATTCCTTTTTAATTTGTATATAAATGGGTTGGAGGTGGCCTTGCGCAGAGACAATTTAGATTCCCCGTATGTATCAGGCCGCCCAGTTCCGGCTCTTTTGTATGCAGATGATGCCGTGCTGATGTCACGTACTCAAGTGGGCCTACACCGCGTGGTGGATAGTTTTACCCATTTCATGAAAGATCTCCGATTAAGGGTAAACTCCTCTAAAACATTCATTATGCACTGCGGCAGGGGTTTTAAGGCTAATAAAGCTGTTTTTATTGCAGGACAGAAGCTTGAGGCTACTAAACAATTTTCTTATTTAGGCATACTGTTTGCACAGAATGAGTCCTGGGCCCAAGCAGTAGCAGCAAAGAAATTGGCGATATTACGTTCTACTTCTGCCCTCGCCATTTTTGCCAAACAATTGGGTAAAAGACCACCCGTTGAGTTAATTAAAATATATATGGCAAAATGTGTATCTGCTGCTATCTATGGGAGTGGGGTATGGGGGTTTGCCGACTCTGCACCAATTCAGGTAGTCGAAAACTCCTTTTTAAAATATATTTTATCTGTTCCAAACAGTACCTCAGGGTATATCTGCCATGCAGAATTAGGCCTTCCATTCATATCTGATTTACTTAAGCTTGAGCCTGTGCTATTATGGCACAGGCTGTGGACTAAAGAGGAAACAAAGCTTAATTGGGATATCCTCTCAGATATGTTGAAATTGGAAGGAGCAATGAGGATTCCCTGGTTGAAATATGTGTACAAATTCTGTAAGGATCTTGGTAAACCAGAGTATTTTCTAAATCCTCTCACTATCTAGGCAGTAACCAGAAAAGACCTGAGGAAAGAGGGCTTGACTCTACTGGATGCTTTAAGAATTTCAACAGAGATTATAAAGCCAACTGTCCTGCAACATCAAACGTTAATAGCCACTTTTAATATTCAACCCTATTTGATTTTTGCTCCCAGCAACTACGACAGATATCTACTGACTCGCTTTAGGCTGGGGATCTACCATAGATTAGTTAGTTTTCCAGTTATTAATGATTGGTCGCGAAATCTCCAGCTTTGTCCCTGTGACAACGTGTCTCTCCAAACCACCATTCATGTTATCTTATTTTGTAAATTTTATGCTGCTGTTAGGCGTGGGATATTGGTGCCTTTTTTTAAACAGATGGGATTACGTCAATGTCGCCCAGCCTTGTTATGTTTACAATACTTGGATAATGAAAGAGGCGTTCTAATAACTACAGCTTTCCTGAAAAAAGTGGTATATTGGAGGAAAAGCATGGTTATGTAGTTGCATTTTTTGTATAGTGATGATGACTTGAGCTGAAATCAGCCAGTAATGAAATGCTGAATATGTTTTTATTAATGTGTCTTTTTTTAAATACTTTTGTGATTTTATAATATGAATTGAAATTTGGACATTTTAATTGTATGCTTTTATGATTGCTATTTAACAATCAAATAAAGCTATTTTTGAATTGAATTGAGTAGGGCAAGGTCTAGGTTCACTGGCTGAATCTGCCAAAGAACAACCAATTCAGAGCAAAAACAATATACTCCCCATTTCATACACAAACTGTTTTCTAAGCCTCTTAGGTTGGCATAGCACCTGGCACCATAATGTGCACTGTTTGTACAATCTCAGTGTTAATTTTCAACGTACAGCAAATTAAAATGAACATACATCTATATAAGCAGAATATTACAATGCTATCTTAAACGAAGG
The DNA here is from genome assembly GCF_964261635.1 of Lissotriton helveticus. Lineage (NCBI taxonomy): Eukaryota > Metazoa > Chordata > Amphibia > Caudata > Salamandridae > Lissotriton > Lissotriton helveticus. Next base: position 231,370,004 of record NC_136067.1, on the reverse strand, counting down.
AAATGCCAATGCTAATAAACATATCAACCTAATGTCCACTACAGACATTAAAACACACACATAATCAATAGGTTAAAAAAAGAGTAGCATTACACTTTACCAATTTATGTTAGTTTAGGTTGGTCTAAGTGTTAATTATTTAATTACAGTTCATTTGATGTCTTGAAACACTAACATTTGCATATGTTAATCATAGAATGTCTTTCAAAGTGATTAACTCACACAGACTGGCTATTGGAAACTGGGTTATTAGTAGTGGTAAATATGCATCTACCACTTGCAACAAGATCACCAACACAGTCTAAGGTCCAGTAAAGGTCTCAATAAATTATTCCCATGCTCAACTGTTGGTAGCTTGGCTGCGAACAGTCAGGCCAGTCAGCCAGATTGGGGACTATTATGCATGTTTTGCATAATACTACTACATTTCCATTTGAACTCTCTGGGTAAATGAGGTATGGAGATTATTTCAGGGCTAGATAGGTCTGGTTTATGACTGGCTGGTATTTAGGCTATTGTGTACCTCGGGTTTTATGGATCAGGAGTCCTTCTGGCTGTGACTCATTTGTGGGTGTTTTTTTGGTTCATTATGCCTTTCCCTGAGCCCCTACTTTGCAAGTCTCTTAACATGGGCATGTATTCAAGGTACTTTTACTTTTTTGGTGTCGTATACATTGAAAGCTCCTAATTTTTCACTCCTGGTAGAATTTGTCTATTGCAAAAATTGCAAAAGCAACTAGAGTAAGAATCTAGTTGTTTTCCCAGAAGGATATTCAGTGACTTCTGATTCGTTTTTTACCTGCTAAAAAGTTATCAGGGAACTTATTTGTATAATTCATTTTTAGTTTTTTTCTGTTTAGGTAAAAAAAAAAATGTTTTCTCTAGGGGGGGAGAATTTTACAGTGTTGGTTGTATGATACTTCTAGTTTACGAGTCTCCACAGTTTGCGGTTGAAATACCAATTATTTTGGAATGTCCAGGGTGTAGTCTGCTGAGGATGTCGGGTCTTGAAAGACAAGTTCTTTGGTTGTGGCACTCTCCCTATAGATTACAAATACAATGAAAGTGCCATTTCCAATTTACAGTTTTGATGAACTAGTGTGGTATTTGTTGACTTCTCAGATGCATGCTGAGTATTTTATTTTCAACTGTGCATGCACAACCAAACTCAAGTGAAAACAAGATGACATTAGGCTTAGAGAGATATAGCTCACCAACCTCCCTAGGTGAATCTGGAGCTGAAGCAACATACCTCCAACTGGCTAACTCTCAAGAGAGCCAGGTGCTGCTACTACTGAGAGAAGTGCATCTCCAGTACAGTGTTTGAGCACTTCTTTGTCTAGGAGTAGAACTAATCACCAATAGTATGACATTGAGAAGACACACTCCTATTGGCTAATCGAAAATATGACCAATCCCTTCTTCATTGCCTAATGGTGCATAACGATAACAAGCAAATTGCAAAACGAGTCTGACTCAAAGGTTGTCTTTGTGTATTTGCTGTGTAGGTGGTACGAACTCTAATAAGAGCTAAAACTGTCTGTATCCAGACCCAAAAACATTCATTCTTAAGTTTATCACCCTCCATGACTCTGCCAGTGAGGTCCTTCCAAAAACAAAGGAGCGATGCTGCAATTGTGTAATGTCCTGAACTGTTGAATTAAGATGAATGTGTTTTCAGAGTATTTGTGGTCTCCCACACAGAGAACATGATCTTTTCAACATCCTTTTGCATTGCAGGAACATATATGTGCCAGTTTTCGTCTGGTTCGGTGCTTCATGAAGACGAGACAGATGTAGCAGTGGTGCTTCTCCCAACTGAAATAATAACAATTCCGCTTCAGCAAAGTGTCCCCAAAAAAACATCATCACTCTTCTTAAAGTGCTGTATACAAAATGATGGCGAAGTGTATAAAGTCACTTGGACATACAACAATATTATAACACCAGTACTGCCAGGTAGGTAAAATATGTTTCCACTTTTAAATCTGATTATTCTTGTTTTTGATCTAATGACTAGTGTTACAATATCATTGTGTGAGGGTTTGCTTTCCCCCTCTATCATAAAGGTCACTTAGTCACTTAGGTTAAGACCAGCAAGTCAGAATCTCGTTTCGCTTCATCATTAGCCCAATTAAGTGTCTGATATCCCAGCAGATACCAATCCATTTCACTGCATGTGTAGTAAAGAGAATCCTCCAATTTCAGGAGTGATGTAGCCAGAGAGAAATCCGCTTGAAGACTGTTCCTTCGACCTAAGGGATAGCATGTTGAAGGTCATGTCATTGGTAGATTGTCACCTGGATTTATGTCTATTTACAGACATTGAAGATCATACCATTGGAGCCTCAGAATCCGCCATGGCGGGCTCTACCGGCACTTAAAGGTCTGCTCCAGCATTTGGCGAGGGCACCTAACATGGGAGCTGGCCTTTAATGGACTGTAGAGCCCACTATGGAGGTCTCTTTGCCTATTGGAACACTCCTGCCATAGAGGGCAAAATGTCCTAATTTGTAAAACAAAGGCCTCATAGAGCCCGAGGGGGATGAAATCCAGTCGGGCTCCGTGAAGTCTTTGTTAAAAATTGGAATGCTGATGCTCCGGGCTTCTATTAACCATTGGAAGCCCAGAGCACTCCATCGAATTCAATTGAGCGCCCAGCATTCCAATGTTCTAATGGTAGCTTCTCATCTGTATTTAGGTCTATTTTCAGACATTGGAGGTCATACCACTGGTGGATTGTCACCTGGATATAGGTCTATTTTCAGACATTTGAGGTCATACCACTGGTGGAATGTCACCTGGATTTAGGTCCTTTTTCAGACATTGGAGGTCATACCACTGGTGGATTATCACCTTGATTTATGTCTATTTTCAGACATTGGAGGTCATGCTACTTGTGGATTCTCACTTGGATTTAGGTCTACTTTCAGGCATTGAAGGTCATGCCACTGGTGGACTGTCACCTGGATTTAGGGCTATTTTGACACATTGAAGGTCATGCCACTGATGGATTGTCACCTGGATTTTGATCTACTTTCAGACATTGAAGGTCATGCCACTGATCGATTGTCACCTGGATTTAGGCCTATTTTCAGACATTAAAAGTCATGCCACTGGTGCAAAATCACCTGGATTTAGGTCTACTTTCAGACATTGAATGTCATACCACCGGTGGAATGTCACCTGGATTTAAGTCAACATATAAGACTATGCCACCGGTGGATTGTCACCTGGATTTAGGCCTACTTTCAGACTTTGAAGGTCATACCACTGGTGGATTGTCACCTGTATTTGTGTATACCCTCAAACATTAAAAGGCTTTCAGTTATCACCAAACTCTAAAAAAGGTTTTTATTAAGCTTTCATTATCTTGTTAATGTTAATGTTAATGTTAACAGGTATTTGTTGAGCGCTCGTACGCCCGGAGGCTTCATGGCGCTATAGGAGGGAACAGGACGCGTCAGCCATTTGATAGAGCAGGCCAGCTCAAGGATGTGCCTGAGAGAAGAGCCAGGTCTTCAAAAGGTGTCTAAAACTGAGGAGGTTGTCACTTAGTTTAAGGTGAAGGGGGAGGGAGTTCCAGAAGGCAGCTGCAAGATGGTCAAAGCAGCTGCCTCCGAGACGTTTCCTCTTGTATGACGGCACAGTCAGCAGAGATTTATGGGTGGACCGGAGGTGTCGGGAAGGATTGTATTTATGGAATAGGTTCCTGACAAATTGGTAGATAAGCTGCTCGGCAGTAGCCTAAGCTGGATCGGCATACAAAGTAAGGAGAAACCCCTTGCGGGGCTTCTTTCAAGAACTGAAAGCAGCCTAGGGTGTACAGCAGACATTTTTCTCATGAGCATATGCATGATGTGCTGCTGCAGAGACAAATTATTCTGGGAACTGTAGCACCCTTTGAAGTATTGAAATATTAATTGAGCACAGCTTCCGAGTTTTCTAAAATTCCCAGGACTTTTTGGCCACAACCTTTAGAGAAAATTGTGCTGTGAAGTAGATCTGTGTTATGTAAAGATTTCTCGAGCATAAAATAACTCCTTTGAGAGGGATTGGCTTATTGGTTGTCCTTATTCAGTGCAATGTAGAGCTAGTGTCAAGACATTTTTCTAGGGCTGCCTGCACCTTCACTCTAGCCCTAGCAGTACTGCTGTACTACCCAATGCATTAGAATTTAATGTACAATAACTATCATTGCTTTACAATGATACTGGTGTTGTGCTTTTATATATTTCTGACGTAATATGTAGTGTGTGTGTTGTGGAGTGTGACAGAAATTCAGATGGCGAGCCGTGGAGAAAGCCCAGAATGCATAGTACTTCCTGACTGCTGCAGCTTCATTGACATGGAAAATACTTATTTAAAACAAAGTACTTTCTGTCGGCTCCTTCCTCATACTCACGGGGATAGCTCAGAATATAACATTTTTCTTGTGTGCATCTGTCAGATTCAAAGCAAACTATCCTTCCAGTGGCAACATGGAAATCTCTGATCAGTACAAATCATCATCTCAAGAGATACAACATGTGACATTGCCTGATATATTAGGCTATTCCCTGAAAAGAGCCAGATCTCTTGTTTGCATCCATCACACATGAATAGCGATAGCCCATCCTCATGCCTCAATATAACATCTTTCCACCACCAGAAGCCTCTTACATTCCTGCCACACCCATCCTATGATCTACCTTTTTTTATATCAATTAAAGTGAAAGGGCCCAAAGACCCTCAAGACACCTTCCTACCTATCAGAACGGCCTCAAAGCTGTAACATCTTCATGTAGAATGTGAGGAACTGGGACATTAGGGTATTTCTGGCATAGCACTCTTCCACTTTTTAAATGGACATTCATAAAATGCTACTGTGGGATATGTTGGAGTGTGCTGGTATGAAAGTCACTCAAGGGCAGAAAAATGTGGAGGGTGGTAACAGTGAGACGGGCGACTTGACGTTTGGAGACAGATTTGTAGAAGATGATTGACGGGAAGAGTGATGTAGGTTGGTGAATTTAAACTGATATGGCACTAATTATTAGGTGTGACATTAGTGGCAGGGCTGGAGAAAAGGCTCAAAATTTGTAGGAATGTGGGAAAGAGACATCTGCGGATTCTGGATCATGATGGAACTCTCCGTAGGATCAACTCAAGTGGTGCTGGGGGCTAGCAGGGTTTACGACCATGAGCTATGAGTTTATCCAATTACTTTTACCTCATTTCTTCTGTTAATAGGCCATAGCAAATGCTCTATTTCTGATAAATGTATTTTCCTTATGCATTTGTTTGCTGGGGCTCTACCTCTATGTTTCTGTATTATTACTAAGACATCGGTTCTGTCTGAATCATTACCTTCAGAATGAAATAAATTAGAAATGTACATGCAACTATTTTTTAATCGATGTCTAATTTATTTTACAAATTTGCTGAAGACGGTGGTTGTCAGGCCGATTAATGTATACATCAATTATATTAATATCCTTCATCCACTATAGGAGTCATTTGAGTAATTTCTTAAACTATGTTGATTACCTGTCTGCTCTGTATGGTGTATTTGTATGTTAATTGGATTTGTACAGTGGGCTAATAATCTGTGAGGGTATTAAGGTGCTTGACCAGGTGTGGAGGCAGTAAAGCCCTGAACAGTTAGTCGAGGAGCCAGGCCTTCAGCCTCTTGCAGAATTCAAGAAGTGAGGAGGAGGCTATCATGTGTTGAGGGAGATCGTTCCACATTTTGAGTGTGATGTAGGAGGATGAGCGACCTCCAGTTCTGCTCTTGTGGATGTGGGGTGGGGGTGGTGTGCGAGTGAGAGCATGGCTGAGCTTAGGTGTCAGATCAGCTGGTGAAAGTGTATGTGGTTGTTGAGGTATGCTGGTCCAAGGTTGTGCAGTGCTTTGTATGTGGCGATTCTGGATGGTCTGGAGCCTGTGTATGAGTTGTGTAGAGTGTGTTGCCATAGTCGAGTCTACTTGTGATGAGTGCTTGTGTGATGGTACGTCTGGTGTTCTGGGACAGCCATTTGAAGATCTTGTGTAGCATGTGTAGGATGTGGAAGCCGAGGAAGCTAACTGTGTTGACTTGCGCTATCATGTTGAGTTTATCATCCAAGATGAATCCCAGGTTTCTGGCATTGTCTTTGGGTTTTGTGTGGGTCCTAGCTCTGACATATACCAAGTTGAGTCCCAAGGAGAGTTCTTGTTTCATAAGCCTAGCACTTCCATCTCGGCAGAGTTGAACAAGTTTTCCTGAAATAGTTGTAAAAGTGAGGAAGGCCTACAATATGTGAATCTCAGTAAATGGAGAACAATATTAGTCATATATACACAAAGCATAACTATAGAGATGTTGGATGGCAATATGAGCTCTTTGGCAAGGGGCAATCAATGGGAAGCACCCAAGAGGGAGAATACTGACACATATGTCAGGTCTCAGATACCCCTTTCAGGACAGTTGTAGATTTGCTTCTATCTCTGGTCAACCAGCCCACAATCTGGTTTAGGCCCACTCTACTAGAGCCTGTGGGTCAGTCTACATAGTTTATTGGCCCTGATGGTTGTATACAAGTCTCATTCATCACCTGCGATCATGAAGGTGGATGGTCCACTTCCAGGGCCGGTTTAGGGCAGTGCGACTGGTGCATCCGCACTGGGCTCTGACCTGTAAAGGGGGAGCTGACATCAGGGGGGTGATGTGTTCAGAAATAACTTATGACTGGAGAGATGAGGGGCAAGTTTGCCCGGTGGTAGTGAGAGAGTCTGAGGAAATGGTCATGGGAGCACCAGAAAGGATTGTCACACCGGGCTACACCAGCGCTAAAGCCGGCCCTGTCCACTCCTATCTTCATGGGGGCACTATCCACTGATTCCAGAAAGTTCTCTTGGTTGTCTAGTTCTATACATTCTGTGATCCTTCCATCCAAGGTTATGATTGTAACTGCAGGTTCAGTGGGAATAGGGTTCTTTATTGAAAACAACTTCCAAAAATCTTATCACCATGCTAGTGGTGATATCACCTACACCCTAATCTTATACCCATCTTGAATATAACTCTAAAAAACTAAAATGTAAGCCATGGCATGCTCCTCATATAAAGGTCACCCTAAATCTATTGTTACTTCTTTGCAAGGCTGTATACGAAACTCTCAGTATACTGTAGACAATTGGTATTCAGTATCTTATCACTTTTACTGCTCATTTGACATTCCCTTTCTATTCGCTCCACCTCTGCATCCAGAACTGGCCACCATAAATAAATACAAATTCTGTCTTTAGTCTTTACTATCCCCAAATGTCCTTCATGTGCAAGCTCTAAAATTCTATCTTATTCCTTCAAGGTGGACCAGGCTTGTACTCTGCTGAAATATTCCATTATTCATTGCCAACTCATCCATAACCAGCCAATGGCCCTAGTCTCCGCTCCTAGTTTCTTCTTAGACAGGCATATTTTGTGGAAAATGTCAGCATTCTTTGATATAGTTACATCTTTCACGCACTGACCTTATCCACAGACTCCTCCACATTTTCCTCCATTATCTCAATTACAAGCCACTGTGTCATTATTCATTTTTGAAATGAGTATTCTGGAAGAGAAACGTCATACCTTATTAATGTGGCTGAAACTGCATCAAGCACTTTCTTCATGAAAATATCTTTCAAAGGCTTGTGATTGGAGAGTACCAAAATGTTTGTACCTGATTCTTTGATTTGTTTTAGGATTTGGAGAGAACAGCTAATGCTCAAGAAAGAGCTTCAAGGTGCTATAATTTAAAAAAGCAGGATTGAATGGTAAAAACAGCCAAATATTGTGAGAATTATAACTCTGCGGAAATTAGTTCTGACTGATAAGCTAGGTGTTAAGATTTTTTCAAATTGTGTAGAATCAGTGTTGCATGAACAGTGAGAGTGAAAGGGTTCCATGATTTTGCTCCTGCAAATGGTGCTGATCCCCTCCTCTCAACATTGTATGAAATATTGGATGGAGGGTTGTGGGAGCATCAGAGGATCTCAGAGGTCTGGCCAGCAAGAAAAACTTAAATAATTTTGGAAGACTATGTGGATCAGGAAGTTAAACGGCTCTGTGAATATGATTCACAGTATGATTCACAGTTTTAAAGTTAATACTCTTTTCTGTCGGTAGCCAGTGAATATCCCTCAATTCAGGTAAAATTGAACAGTGTGTGGGAAGGTGACATTGTCCATCTGGCTGCCGAATTCTGTACCAGTTGAAGTTTACTAATGAGGTTCTTGAGGAGGCCTAGTTAAAAAGAGTTGAGTAATCAAGCATTGAAGTTATAAGCACATGGATTACAGTTTTCTTAGTCATAAGAGTGACAAAACCTAACACCTTGCTGAGAATCTTTAGTAACTTGAAACAGGTGGTTGTGACTGTGAGAATCTGATGTTTGAAGGAGAGCGGATTTGTCAAAGTTGACACCTGGATTCCGGTCGCCAAAGATCATTCCAGGATTCTTTGTTTATCCCCGAATATCAATAGTATGGTTTTATCTGCATTTAATTTTAAATCATTTTTGTTCATCATTCTGATATCAGATGTTGCTTGACCTAAATTGGCTACAATTGTACTTGCTCACAAGAGAAAAGATAAATTGCATGTCTTTCACATAGGACAACTCTTCAAACCTAGAACCTCGAATCAGGACTGCCAGAGGGATCATATAGATGTTAAAGAGGGAGGGATCAATGATGACTCCTGCGGCACCCCACATTACAAAGCAACAAAGAAGATGCACTGACTGGGACCTATTTGTTAGAAAATTGAAGATCCAGACCAGGGCTGACCTACCAACTCCTGTTTCTGCTAGCTTCCAAATTAGGATGTTGTGAGATATGATGTTGAATGCTGCCGACAAATAACAAAAAATGAGGGCAGTTGTTGCTCTATTGTCATTAATTTGGTTGAGATGTTCGACACTATGGACAAAAACAAAATTGTGCGACATCCAGAATCATGTTGGTTTCTTGGTACAACAATGATTGAAAGGCATTTCCAGCATCTTTACAGGTGCTAGAATCAGCGAAATAGGTCCATAGTTTGCTGATATATTGGGGTGTGCACTGTTTCTTTCACTATTAACAAGTAAATATGTTCAGAACAAAGGCTCAGGAGGCAAAAGCAAACATTCAGTTCCTTCTTTTTTCAATACATACAATAGAACAGCAGAAGCCATTTAAAACGTGCTTGTTTCCAAACCAGTACCATAACCCACCCTGGTCCGGTCAGACCTCTCAGCGGCATTTGATGCCCTGTCTCACTTCATAACAGTGGCCTGCTTGGCACAAGGAGGTATTAGGGGTGAGGCTTCTCAACTTGTCTATTCTTTTTTGTCTAACAGAAAACAGACTGAAGCGTGCAACCAGTATAGGTCTAAACTCTTTTCACTTCCTCATGGAACTTCCTTGAATCTCAACCTCTTTAATCTTTGTGTCCCCACTAGAAAGTCGTATTCCATCTTTTGGCCATTCGGTCCTTTTCTACACATATAGCATCCAAATTATTCTAACTGTTTCTGATGACATTCAACCTGCCAATTTTAGAAACTGTGGGCCCAATTCCAAAAAGGGCCTGTGCACTTGTGGCGAAGATAGTAGATAGTGAGTAAGAGATGGAAGAGTCTCTGTCAGTAGGGCATATCTTTACTCACAGAGTTCCACAGAGTTCCACAGAGTCATCAGCAGCAGGGAAGTCTTTCAAATGATGGACAAGTGTGTTGAGAGCTTTGTCATGTTCTTCCTGCTTCCCGTATAGTATTGCACTTTCCAGATCAAGATCAGTATTCATTGTTTTACCTCCGTTCTGCCGTTACTCAATGCGGGCCCCTGCCACGAGTGCACACCCCCCATGACTGCGGGGCCTCCGCCACGAGTGTGGAGGCCCTTTCTGTATAGGCTCCTGTATGTGTGAAGCTAACAGCTGGATGAAATAGAATTGTTCTTGTGTTCTGAAGAGTGTTGACCTTCTGGACCAATGCCTAGTGGCCTGACAAACTAGGTGGACTTCCAGAGCCCTTCAACTACTCAATCAGGGAGTATTTATTCTGACATCGCACTATCTTGCTCAACCCAGGGTAATAAGATGATGGCTTTTTTGTGGGAAGATTTTTCCTTTCATCTCCACTGCATCACACAGGACAGTGGTGAAGGCTTTAATTTCATCGTGGTTAGAACCCTGCAACACCTTGTATTTAGGGTTGAACATGTCACTGCAATCTAAAAATTGAAGTAGGGCTGTGCCACAAGCCATTTTGCTACACTGCACTACGCCAATTTAAAAGGGTAAGAATGCATGGTATTTATACAATATGGTGCATTCCTGTCCTTTGCAACAGTGCTGGTGCGTAATTTGGTTTCTAGTGCCAACGCAGGCACCCTTGTACCATGGTGCAAGGGTGTCTGTGTTGTTGGTAGGATTGTTTTTGTGCAGGAAGGGCAACTTTCCTGCACAAAAACAGGAAAGAGAGGTGTTTTCCTTGTTCTGTGTGTGCTGCAGATCACAACAAACATGGAAAGAGGAAAAGATGAGGAGAAATGAAATAATTTCTCCTCATTATGACTGAAATAATTTCTCCTCGTTATGACTGCTCTGGGTCAGCATAAGGTTTGGTGCTGCCCCAGGTTTATGTGATTTTGTACATATAGGGGAGTGTCAAAATCCATATGTGTAGCGTGGGAACATCCACTACAATGCCCATGGAACGCCTCCTTGACACAGAGTAAGGCAATGCAGGGCTTTGCTTTGCCTTGCCGTATTCCATATCTGTGAGGTCATGCAAAGCCATGCAGGGTACCTTTGTGTTTCTTCATACATATGATTGTTAGGCCTGCCCCACCGGAGTATTCAAAAAAGTGACTATCGGTGGCCCGGGCCTCTAGTAAATAATCCCCTAACTTTCAGGTGACTCAAAATGTGTGTGTATGTCATCCTTGACTTGCCTAAGCTCCAGTCTGTGGTAAAGAACTTCATAAGCTTCACTGGCTTCAGGTCCACAAAATATCTTTGTTTGAAGCACTGTGGTTGGCAGTGGTGGCCAGCATGGTTTTGAGGTGGCAGGGTGTGAATGGGGTGTGAGGGCGTCAGGAGGTCCAAAAAAGATAAAAAAGAAAAAGACACCTCCTGCTGCGTCTCTCCCACGTCTTCTCTCCTCCACAACGTTGGGCCAAAGTCGCAGAAGACGAAGCACATACAGGCTTCCCCAAGCCAATCACAACGCTTCAATGCAGCGTTGACATTGGTCTGAGGGCCGTAGTTCAGCGCTCAGACGGGGGCTGGGGTCCTGGGAATGTTCTCCACCCAGGCTGTAATGTAGCCAGGGTACAGAACATGCTAAGTACGCATTATTGTTTGGCCATACTTCAGTGTGCTTATCACTCCTCCCCCTGCCATGCTCTGTGAGCAGAGCAGCACCACCCAGCCAGCCAAGCTGCCATAGCAGGACAAGATAAAATCATAATAACATCATTTTATGATCATTTTATCTTTCCTTTCATTCACTGCTTCGAAGCAGTGGCGTGAGGAGCCCCCACTGGTGTTTAGCCCACAAAACATTGAATAATTCTGGGCCTAGTTTCATTTGAGCAAGATTTCAGTGGTATAATTCTGTGCCTCAGTTGAGATATAGCAACAAGATAGAGGTGGTGATTCCGGAGTTCAACCGCAGTAGTTGGGGTAAATTTGTCTTTTACTTCACTGAAAACTTTGGAACTCGCTGCTTACAGCTATTAATCCAGTGGAAAACCACACCACATTTAGAAAACTAATTAAGACTTGATTGTTTTCTCTTTGGCCGTTCTTATTTCCTGATTGAATCTTGCCCTGGCTTGTAGCGCCACAATTCCTTTGGGTTGAAGTTGCGCTTTATAAGGTTTCTTTCATTAATTCCTGCATTTATTCAAATTCATAGAGCATGGGTGGGCTCCTGCTTCACTAATTCAATATTTTCTCAACAATCTGACTTCAAGCAAATATAGCCTGCTTCTTTAGCAAACTTTTCAAACTGCTAATCTTGTCAGCATAGTTTTTAACAACATTTCTTAAGAATAAGGGTCATTCCCCCTTATTCTTTACTTCCTAGATTTTCCCAATTGCATCTAATTGCCATGCCTCTTCCATCAGAATTCCTGAAGTCACAGCATACACACTGACCATATCATCCACAGCCACCTTCTCCTCCTCACATTCATCTCCATATCCTCACCTAGAAGCCTAGATATACTATTAGCTGTCATATTCTGGAATGTATTCCTTCTTCACTTAGTATTCCTGAAGGGAAATTTCTCACCTTCCTATTCTGGCTGAAACTGCATAAAACTCTTTCTTCATGACAATTTCCCTCCTCAGTGGCTTGTGATCAGAGTGCACCAAACAGTTTGTACCCAACATAATTCCAAAAACAACCAACTGCTCAGTGCAGCACTAATGTCTCTTTCTCTGTTACAAAGTAAGTATGTTCAGAAAAACATAACGCTCGAGAGGCACAGGTTACTAAAGGTTCTGTTCCTCCTTCCTTCTGCAAAAGAACAGCATCAAGCCCTTTAAAACTCACACCTGAGAATATAATTGTTTCTAAAGCCTCAAGACAAAGAGCACTGTTCAGTTCTTGTTTCACTAATTCAAATTCTTCCTGACACTGCTTCTTTAGAAAACTTCCTCAAACTATTAATCTTGTCAGCATAATTTTTTACATATCTTCCATAGTGCATAACTAACTCCAACAATGAATGTAATTAATCCTTATTCTTAGCTTCCTTGATTTTTCAGACCACATCTGCCAATTCTTTCTTAGGGTGCACACCATTGGCAGTTATCAGGTGATCTTAAAAGCTCACTTCCATTTTCCTAAATGTATACTTGTTAGCCTTCAAGGGTAAGTGAGGTTGTTGGAATCTCCTCAAGTATCCCCAACTATCCTACCATGTCCGTATACTGTCCCAGCAAAAACCAACATATAAGTTTGATAGCTCCTTACTCCAGGTACATCCAATAAAATGAGCATCATAGCCCTTTGGAAAACAGAGACAGTTGAAATCAAGCCAAACAGTATCCTACTAAACTTGTAAGCACCAATGGCCAATATAAATGATGTGAGCTCTTGAGAGTTGTCCTCTAACTTTATCTGATGGTACTCTGGAAAAAAAGTCTAGGGTCGTGAAATACTTGGTGTACATCGTTATCAAAATTATGTGTTCAATGTTAGGAGAAGAGAATTTTCTACAGTTACCTCCTTATTCTGTGCTCAGAAGTCTACATAGGAACGTATTGTAGTGAGAAGGTCCACGCATGAGGTAGTATTTAAAGATGAGTCACCTCTCTGTGTCCCAACATTCCGAGGCACAGGCACATCATGATTCCGACATTCCATTGGGCACAGAACACAGGCACTGGCTGAGCAGGAGGTGTAAAATACATTTAATTACAAATGCAGGATACTACACGTATGTTACCATTGTTGTTCTATGCTACCAACATCGGGGCCAACAATTTCATTTGGTGGCTTCTACTGGAACTTTTACGGCTAAATTACAATCTTTTCAACTGCTTGGTGGCTCCTTCTTTTTAAAAAAAAAATGTTATGTCCTCATACAGGCCATCGGAAAAAGCTCATGATGGGATATCTCCACTCTCCTCGTGCAGGCCCTTATTCGAGACCGCCCTAGTGGTGGGCCTGAAGGCGAGATAGAGCCTTCCCAGAGGTACGGCTGTATCCTAGTGCCACTCTCGTTCACATCATCTTGGGGGACACCTGTTACTAGGGAGGACCGGACTGACAGACCTCCGGCATAATCATAGGACTGATCTTACTTCTCTCTCCAAATCTTCAGAGCTGCCTAAATTTTATTGACGCTAGAGTTATCACATGCCATGTCCGATTGACTAGTCCTGATGATGTTCGGAAAAAACACTGCCCCAATGTCTCACCAACTCTAAGTCTAGACCGTCCCCTGTATCTATGAGCGCCCCATACCAAAAAGACACTTCACATTTCCATAGTCCTGTTCTAGAAATAGAATCCACAGTTGTACTCAAATCATCATTGCTCCATGACTGTGATGCCCACCATGCAGACAACTGATAAAACTTAAACCTCGTCAATGTCCCACTAGTTATTCTGGACATTGAATTCCAGCTGATAAGTTGTAAATTCTCCTGGAGCTCTCCCCACAGTCTAATACCTGCTGATCTAAGTTGTTGTGACATTTGATCCTGGAGGCATTCTGGGGTGGCTTGAGAGTCCCAATTTGGGGCCTGTGACATGTAATATGGTTTCGCAATATATTCCTGATGTGCCTCCAATTTTTTAGTGCAGCCAATAAGACCTTAAGTCGGACTTTTTTGTAAAACTTGGGGGTCCCCAAATTTATTAAGAAAAAATTCCTGTCCCTGCGGAACATCTTGTAGCAATGCCCTAAACAAGCAGCCCATGGGAGAAGAATCAATCGTATTGGCTAACATTCTAAAAGGTTTTAAATGAAAAGCATGGCAATAGGAGAGCAAGTCGGGTAGGGCTAATCCTCTCACTTTTAGCCCTCTCCTGAACTTTTTCCATGCTATTCTTGATGTTTTTGTGGCCCAAATAAATGACCCGATTTTACCTTGGAGAGTGGCAAGGTCTCTAACATTAAGCGAAAGTGGGATTGAATTAAACAAAAAAGTTAACTTGGGCAAAAGTATCATTTTAACAAGGTTCACCCTCCCGTATATATTTAGTGGTAAATTTGCCCAGCGTGATAGTAGACACCCCACCTCCTTAGAAACCTTCTCCCAGCTGATCCTAGGTGTATCGATCAGCTTCTGCGCTAGGTGGATCCCCAAGTATCTCATCCAGCCTTTTGCCCCTGGTATTGCATTCGCACAATTCCAACTCATAATTTCAGTTTTTTCCCTATTAATTTCGTAACCCGAGACCTTACCGAAATCCCCAGCTAGCTCGAACAGTCTGGGTATGGCTTTTATATGATCAGATGTATACATTAAGAGGTCATCCGCATAAAGGGCAAACTTAAGGTCCAAATCAGCGATCTTAAACTGTAAAATAAGAGGATCTTCTCTAAGGGAACAGACAAAGGGTTCAATATATAAATTAAACAATAAGGGTGACAGGAGGATGTAGACGCTCTTTTGCTCCTGATGAGGGGGTAGATCCGCATAGCTCTGTATAGTTTGGTATAGCCCCATGCAGTGGGGATATGAATGGTCTCTCGGGTAGGTCTTATGGTAACTGAATTGGTTGGGTTTTCTGATCTATTTACAAGGTGAGAGTGAGAATAAAGGTGAAGGTGAAGGTGGTAAGAGGGAGGATACAAAGTGGAACAAAAAATAAGATTTTTTTTTTAAAGGGGAAAAGGAAAGAAAAAAGGGAAGAAAGGAGGAAAGGGAAAAAGGGAAAGAAAAAGAAAGGAAAAAAGGATATAAAAAATAATAAAGTGAGTGGGGTGGGTAGGAAATTAAGGAGTGTAGTGTGAATTTTGTTTAATCACCACGCCTCGTCCATCGGGTATCTGACTGAAAGTGTCTGTTGGTGGAAGAATTGTGAGATGCTAGGTTGCTCCTTGGAGGGTCCCATCTGGTGCCTTTTCGCACCGAGAGATGGAATGTGGGTTCCTTAAGGGGGGGTGGTGGGGGTGATGATGGGGGCTCGGGGGTGTCAAGAATTGGAAAATAGTCCTCATACAAATAATAACAAAGCATATTTGGCTCAAGTTGGGTAGTTCCTTTCAGGATTGGGTATGAGTAGGCTACTGGAGATTAAGTTCCTCTCTTGGAATGTTAATGGCCTTAGGAACCCTAGGAAGTTATCCCGGGTGGGTGAGTCCTTAAAGAAGAGTGAGGCTCATATTTACCTACTGCAGGAAACCCACCTGGAAGCCCAAGAATGTAAACAGGGTTTTAATAAGTTCAGCTGGGTTCAGAAGGCGATGTCCTCAAATCAAAGGGGTTGTACAAGAGGAGTATCAATAATCATAAGGCGTAATATGGGGATCAAGGTTGAGAAATGGGGCACCGATCAATCTGGGAGGTGGTTAGTTGCAACTCTCTCTATTTGTGGCATTTTAGAAGTATGTGCCATCTACTATGGGCTTAATGAGGAAAATCCGGGCCCTCTTTTGAATCTCCAGGCCAGCTTGTTAGAAACATCTGCTCCAGTAATACTTGGTGGAGATTTTAATTTGGTGTTTGATACTCAATTAGACCATACATCTAAAGTAAAATATAATGTGCCACCTAGAACTTTCTCCACACTTAAGACTCTGGTTAAGGAGTTCAGGCTGCTGGATATATGGAGAGTGGATAAAGGGAATGCTAGAAAGTATTCCTTCTATAGTAAGAAATATAGGCAATATTCAAGAATCGATTACTTTCTGGTGGCTCCTTCTTGAACACTGACACATTTCCAGAGTTTAATTTTGTGCAAATAACATTTCAAACATCCTGATCCTTTTATAAAGATAATTTTGAACTCATTTTCAAAATCAACTCTATCCTCAACTAATTCATTAACTTGTGCCAGAGTCATAACAATTGGATTCTTCCTCACACCAAGCAATTTCTGAGAGGTCATCCTATGATCTCACCCCCCTGGCAAAGCACATCTTTCCTATTGTAAATCTACCTCTCGCTTCAATGCATGCCTTAAAATACCCCCATCTTTTATTTATCTATACCATAGTGACCAGGTTTGATGTCCTTAGCTGTTAACATCTTCATGCACTAGGAAATGTTCTCAAATATTTTTTTAGAAATAGTTGTCAACTGTGAGCAAGAGGATGTCCCCTAACCATGGAAAATGTGCAACATCACCTCATTGCAAACTTCTTTCACTTCTCTGTGCAGCTGTTTTTTGCTTCTCTACCTGCAACATTTAAAAAAAATATATATCTCTTTTCCCAAGTCTATTAGACAAGGCCCTTGAGGTTGGAATGGCCCTCATGCTGACTCCAACTTCAGAGGAGTGTAGTGGCTACAGAGATAAAGATATGTAGGTGGGGCTCTATCTTGCATGAAGGCCCTCTATAAATTCCTTGTGGCACCTTGTGAGTGTAGAACGTGATCATGTAGCGTTACTAGATGCAAAGTTAAAGGTGTCTTCCAGAGAGTAGGGATCAGGATTGTCCGGATCCTAACTAGGACATGTTTTATATATATAGTCATCCTGTGTTACATGGGAGACAAATCAGCAGCCACATAGGGACATTAGAGAGGTAATTGCCATGAGGTTTAGACCTTCAGCACATCTGTGACGGTGGTGGCCCCATCCCCATGCTGTCTGTTGCAGTTTCTAGCAGTCGTCATCAGACCCAGGATAGTAGGATCACCATGGGTAGGCTTTGGAAGCCCACCTTGTTGCTCCATTACCTATTCCTTTTGGACCAGCACACCTCTGGGACCAGCACAGCTAATGGTTGCCTTTCTTGTCTCCTGGATCATCTTCGACTTTAGAACTACATCGTTGTCCTTTCAGGATTGGTCTCTGCACCAAGTCTCGACTTAACAGACAGGTATCAGCATATATAAGAAGGGCAGAGGAGAGGATTTATCTGGGTTGCTGAAGGGCAGATATTACAGAAGTCATTAGCATTCATGGCAGTGTCCTAGCAGTTTCCCAATGACAGGCTCAGCCCAAGAAGGATGCCAACTTACAGAGATCAATTAGGTAGAGGTAATTTTGGGGGCAACCTAGCTCTGCATCTGCACCAATTGTTTTAAGTCGTTATGCCCATCCTCTCAGACTAAGCAATCATCTAATAGATCTTTGTATTTACCAGCTTTCTGCTGACCTCCAGATTCTTCTGAAAATGGATGGCACCATAATAGTGCCTACTACTATACTGGAAATCAGCTAGTGTATACGGACAGACTGTCTGAAGCTCAGTGCCATTTAAAGCGAGGTGTTATGTTATGTTAATATATATTTTTAAAGCGCTCGTACGCCAGTGGGCTTCATGGCGCTATCGAAGAGGGTAGTATAAACACAACATAATATGGACATAAAGGACCAAGGGAGTAAGTTAGAGTTTGGAAAAGTGTGAACAATATCTTGAAGTAGCAGTGCTCCCATCCCACCAACTCACAGTTCCCCTATCATATCTATAAGTGGGTAAAGTCAAAGGTCTACACCAATAGAGAGTTGACTGGGCAGCTGGTGTAAACCTGATAGAGCGCGCGAGGTCACCCAGCCAATAATTTCGCCGTTTCCGGCTTCGGGCCCATATACTTTCAATAAAAATATGCCCTGTTGGGTTGTCCACCTCAGGGCCGCCAGGTCTTAGTGACAGCTGACCCACTAGGCTTAAGGAGGTATGAGTATCCCTGCAAGAGTGCACAATGCTTGGCAAGCGTTTCCAGGCAAGGCATCTCTCTGCATTTCAGAGCCAATCATTTTGTGCTTTCAGCAATGAAGTTGCATTATGGGGGTTTGCATCTGGAATACAAAAACTTTGATGAGCATGCACAACAAACATTGCAACCACTGAACAAAGTTAACTGTCTTTACCACAACTGCTGCACTGCCAGCTGCAATGAAGGCTTTACAGATCTCCTCTAGGCTAGCGTAAATCTTAAATTAAGCAGAAAGTGCTTGCTGACCTGACATGCTGACGACTGGCTGGGGACAGTCTGGGGCCATCCGCCAGACTCTAAATGAGAAACTGAGATATAATTTCTGTTTCTTCACTATGTGATCATACCACATTTTGAAAACTGAGTCAAGGAACTCAGGTGTCAGGTTTAAAAGGCAATTTTAATGAATGATCAAGTCCATACACGTAGCTGCTTTCTCAGTCTACAAACCTGTAGCATGGTTTAGTGGCTTGGTGGGTAATCTTGCTTATCCCCTTACTAGCTGTAACTGAACAAATGACATAGGAAATGACACAAGTTGTACAGAAATGAATAGGAGTAATGATGAGTGCTTCCAGAGGCGTGTTTATAAGGAACCCCATTTTGGTGATACGCATCCGTTTGGTGAATGTGCTCTTAACCGAGGGTGGGGCAAGAGCATGGAATATGGACTTGACAATATCTTGGACTCTGTGGGTTAGGTGGGGCTAGTGGAATCCCAAACAGGTCCTTGTCTCACTATACAATCTACCTACTATTTGCAGATTAGGCCGAGTATTTGGAATCCCACCCATGACCTTGTCTTGCTGCATAGTCTACCTGTTATTTGTCCACCATTTTTCTGCCACTGATCTAGATGATGGAAAGACTTTCTTCATTATGACCCACACTAGACATGTTAGCCTATCCATCAGTGTGTCATAGCAATCCTCAAAACAAGGTTTTGATAAATGAAGCATAATAAAGGAGAAAAACAGAACTAGTTTTATTCTTCTTACTGATTTCCTCAATTGATTCTCCAATTTTGCTCATTTATATCTTTTTTAGGTCTGGATTTTGACGGCACAGCTGTGCAACAGACATGTGGTTGCTAAGAGTGGCTCTCCCGCTTCAACTATTTGCTTTTTGACCAGCACCTTTCAGCCACATGATTGAGACTTTGTCAATCACATCTGACTCTACTAAACATAAATGTGTCCCAAATCAATATGGTCGCTCACAAAGAAAAGCCGAAGAGTGACATGGTTTTTGTTAGTGTGTCAGTTCAGCCCAAGTCATCTATTGCAAAAATATTGACTGTTTTGCTTAAGATAGGAGGATACTTGAATAGTACATGTAAAGCATAGCTAAAAACGATTATTGTATTTTTGAATTGTAGGTTTAAATATTACCACGTCAAATACATACATAAGGTACAGACATTCATTCATTGTTGTCGAACACACTCTTCTGACAAAATATTGTTTTTAAGATGGTTTCTAGAAAAAACGACCCTAATTTCTAAACATGGTATTATGGCTTTTTTCTTGTTAATGGGAATAACTACCTTGCAATATGCATTTTCCTGGGCTATGTCAGCAGCACCAGGCTGTATGCACCAGGCACCATTAAATAATGACTAGTTTGCAGAACTAATTCTATTTCTTTGATTTCCCAGCCTAATAATTGAATTCACGCACCAGGGCACACTGAAGTGCTCGAAATATTGCAGTGGGTCTGTACTTTCCACTGTGATCTTGGCCAATTAACTGACATTGCGGGACCCACTGTGGGTGTAATATGTGCCGCTCAAGACTACAGGTCCCAGAAATCAATGCGCTACTTAAGCCAATACACCTATGCTGTTACTACAAAAGGCAGCTAAGCAATGGGAAGTCTTGAGCCTCACAAACACCGTACTGCCAGATTGCCCATGAGGAAGGAGCGCACAGCTCAGAAACGCGTCGGGCAGACAAGCAAAATAACGGACGTTTAATCACCATCCCTATGAAATAAAAGAGAGGATTCTTACCTCACTGCTGTTGAGTGCTTTCCTATTGCAGAGCCATTGTTTAAACACAAATTATCACGACAGCTTCGTCGTGGGGAGAGAACCACCTTTGGGAAGGAGGAGAGAGCCGCTGGAGAAAGGGGCTGGCTGACTCAAGAATTCCCCGACAGAAAATGGCACAGCAGATTCGGACAAGAGCAGAGGTGAATTCACGCACCGGGGCACACTGAAGTGCTCGAAATATCGCAGTGGGCCTGTAATTTCCACTGTGATCTTGGCCAATTAACTGACATTGCGGGACCCACTGTGGGTGTAATATGTGCCGTTCAAGACTACAGGTCCCAGAAATCAATGAGCTACTTAAGCCAATACACCTGTGCTGTTACTACAAAAGGCAGCTAAGCAATGGGAAGTGTTGAGCCTCACAAACACCGTACTGCCAGATTGCCCATGAGGAAGGAGCGAACAGCTCAGAAACGCGTCGGGCAGACAAGCAAAATAAACAAACGTTTAATCACCATCGTTATGAAATAAAAGAGAGGATTCTTACCTCACTGCTGTTGAGTGCTTTCCTATTGCAGAGCCATTGTTTAAACACAAATTATCACGACAGCTTCGTCGTGGGGAGAGCACCACCTTTGGGAAGGAGGAGAGAGCCGCTGGAGAAAGGGTCTGGCTGACTCGAGAATTCCCCGAGACAGAAAACAGCACAGCAGATTCTGACAAGAGCAGAGGTGAATTCACACACCGGGCACACTGAAGTGCTCGAAATATCGCAGTGGGTCTGTACTTTCCACTGTGATCTTGGCCAATTAACTGACATTGCGGGACCCACTGTGGGTGTAATATGTGGCGTTCAAGACTACAGGTCCCAGAAATCAATGCGCTACTCAAGCCAATACACCTGTGCTGTTACTACAAAAGGCAGCTAAGCAATTGGAAGTCTAGAGCCTCACAAACACGGTACTGCCAGATTGCCCATGAGTAAGTAGCGAACAGCTCAGAAACGCGTCGGGCAGACAAGCAAAATAACGGACGTTTAATCACCATCGCTATGAAATAAAAGAGAGGATTCTTACCTCACTGCTGTTGAGTGCTTTCCTATTGCAGAGCCATTGTTTAAACACAAATTATCACGACAGCTTCGTCGTGAGGAGAGCACCACCTTTGGGAAGGAGGAGAGAGCCACTGGAGAAAGGGGCTGGCTGACTCGAGAATTCCCCGACAGAAAATGGCACAGCAGATTCGGACAAGAGCAGAGGTGAATTCACGCACCGGGGCACACTGAAGTGCTCGAAATATCGCAGTGGGCCTGTAATTTCCACTGTGATCTTGGCCAATTAACTGACATTGCGGGACCCACTGTGGGTGTAATATGTGCCGTTCAAGACTACAGGTCCCAGAAATCAATGAGCTACTTAAGCCAATACACCTGTGCTGTTACTACAAAAGGCAGCTAAGCAATGGGAAGTCTTGAGCCTCTCAAACACCGTACTGCCAGATTGCCCATGAGGAAGGAGCGAAAAGCTCAGAAACGCGTCGGGCAGACAAGCAAAATAACGGACGTTTAATCACCATCGTTATGAAATAAAAGAGAGGATTCTTACCTCACTGCTGTTGAGTGCTTTCCTATTGCAGAGCCATTGTTTAAACACAAATTATCATGACACCTTCGTCGTGGGGAGAGCACCACCTTTGGGAAGGAGGAGAGAGCCACTGGAGAAAGGGTCTGGCTGACTCGAGAATTCCCCGAGACAGAAAACAGCACAGCAGATTCTGACAAGAGCAGAGGTGAATTCACGCACCGGGCACACTGAAGTGCTCGAAATATCGCAGTGGGTCTGTACTTTCCACTGTGATCTTGGCCAATTAACTGACATTGCGGGACCCACTGTGGGTGTAATATGTGCCGTTCAAGACTACAGGTCCCAGAAATCAATGCGCTACTCAAGCCAATACACCTGTGCTGTTACTACAAAAGGCAGCTAAGCAATTGGAAGTCTAGAGCCTCACAAACACCGCACTGCCAGATTGCCCATGAGTAAGTAGCGAACAGCTCAGAAACGCGTCGGGCAGACAAGCAAAATAACGGACGTTAAATCACCATCGCTATGAAATAAAAGAGAGGATTCTTACCTCACTGGTGTTGAGTGCTTTCCTATTGCAGAGCCATTGTTTAAACACAAATTATCACGACAGCTTCGTCGTGAGGAGAGCACCACCTTTGGGAAGGAGGAGAGAGCCGCTGGAGAAAGGGGCTGGCTGACTCGAGAATTCCCCGAGACTGAAAACGGCACAGCAGATTCTGACAAGAGCAGAGGTGAATTCACGCACCGGGCACACTGAAGTGCTCGAAATATTGCAGTGGGTCTGTACTTTCCACTGTGATCTTGGCCAATTAACTGACATTGCGGGACCCACTGTGGGTGTAATATGTGCCGTTCAAGACTACAGGTCCCAGAAATCAATGCGCTACTTAAGCCAATACACCTGTGCTGTTACTACAAAAGGCAGCTAAGCAATGGAAAGTCTTGAGCCTCACAAACACCGTACTGCCAGATTGCCCATGAGGAAGGAGCGAACAGCTCAGAAACGCGTCGGGCAGACAAGCAAAATAACGGACGTTTAATCACCATCGCTATGAAATAAAAGAGAGGAT
The DNA here is from genome assembly GCF_964261635.1 of Lissotriton helveticus. Lineage (NCBI taxonomy): Eukaryota > Metazoa > Chordata > Amphibia > Caudata > Salamandridae > Lissotriton > Lissotriton helveticus. The sequence goes on along the minus strand of NC_136067.1, from coordinate 231,347,006 downwards.
TCTTACCTCACTGGTGTTGAGTGCTTTCCTATTGCAGAGCCATTGTTTAAACACAAATTATCACGACAGCTTCGTCGTGAGGAGAGCACCACCTTTGGGAAGGAGGAGAGAGCCGCTGGAGAAAGGGGCTGGCTGACTCAAGAATTCCCCGAGACAGAAAACGACACAGCAGATTCGGACAAGAGCAGAGGTGAATTCACGCACCGGGGCACACTGAAGTGCTCGAAATATCGCAGTGGGTCTGTACTTTCCACTGTGATCTTGGCCAATTACCTGACATTGCGGGACCCACTGTGGGTGTAATATGTGCCGTTCAAGACTACAGGTCCCAGAAATCAATGCGCTACTTAAGCCAATACACCTGTGCTGTTACTACAAAAGGCAGCTAAGCAATGGAAAGTCTTGAGCCTCACATACACCGTACTGCCAGATTGCCCATGAGTAAGTAGCGAACAGCTCAGAAACGCGTCGGGCAGACAAGCAAAATAACGGATGTTTAATCACCATCGCTATGAAATAAAAGAGAGGATTCTTACCTCACTGGTGTTGAGTGCTTTCCTATTGCAGAGCCATTGTTTAAACACAAATTATCACCACAGCTTCGTCGTGAGGAGAGCACCACCTTTGGGAAGGAGGAGAGAGCCGCTGGAGAAAGGGGCTGGCTGACTCGAGAATTCCCCGAGACAGAAAACGGCACAGCAGATTCTGACAAGAGCAGAGGTGAATTCACGCACCGGGGCACACTGAAGTGCTCGAAATATCACAGTGGGTCTGTACTTTCCTCTGTAATCTTGGCCAATTAACTGACATTGGTGGACCCATTGTGGGTGTAATATGTGCCGTTCAAGAATACAGGTCCCAGAAATCACTGCGCTACTTAAGCCAATACACCTGTGCTGTTACTACAAAAGGCAGCTAAGCAATGGGAAGTCTTGATCCTCACAAACACCGTACTGCCAGATTGCCCATGAGGAAGGAGCGAACAGCTCAGAAACGTATCGGGCAGACAAGCAAAATAACGGACGTTTAATCACCATCGTTATGAAATAAAAGAGAGGATTCTTAACTCACTGCTGTTGAGTGCTTTCCTATTGCAGAGCCATTGTTTAAACACAAATTATCACGACAGCTTCGTCGTGGGGAGAGCACCACCTTTGGGAAGGACAACCAAAATAACGGACGTTTAATCACCATCGCTATGAAATAAAAGAGAGGATTCCGACCCCACTGCTGTTGAGTGCTTTCTTATTGCAGAGCCATTGCGTCCATTTGAAGACTAGTATAGTCGAAACGCGTAGGCCGTCCTTTTGCTGAATGCACATGAAATTTGAACTTAGCTGCTGTGGTGCCGTGACTTCTGTGGTGACTACGTGAGCCCAGGGGATCCGAGGTGATATATATATGTGGATACTGCCTACTGGAACCGCCGTTGAAAGTGAACCCCGTTTTCTGAAATTGCGACTAACGCAAGGTAGGACGGATGACTTACATCGTCTACCCAGACACGGGTTTCGAAAGCAGCGGCCGGCGGAAGGGGACACAGCGGACCAACAAGCTCCACAAACAACTTCTGGCAAAATCGTACCATCATATTGAACAGTGTGTTTCTTACCCAAAACAATGGAAGACTTAACCAGTGGAACATAGCCACGAACATTGAAGTTGCACATTTGACAAACGCAAAACACACTCCAAGATGGCAGCTAAAACCAGGTGAATTAGAAGGGGGAGGACTATGGAAAGAGTCCCTCTTCGCTTGTGCCAGAACAGGAGGAGCCAGGCTGACTTTTAAAAACTGTTGACAGCAAGAAGCTTTTTGAACTTTGCATTCAGCGTCTGAGGAAGTCGCAATGACGAAACGCGTCATGCTGGTTGCAATTAAAAGTTGTTCATACAATCCCCAGTGTGTCCAGAGTGTCTTTTGAAGTGGGACACCTTTGAGAGTTATATATATATATATATATCATGTGATCAAGGCTCCGCTGAGCCGAAACGTCGGTGACTCTTTCTGCCGAATAAAACTTTATACACCTCAAGGTCCGTGTCCGGAGTCTGCTTGCTGTGTTGCACGAGCGCGCGAGTTTGGAGACAAACGGTGTACAGGATATATATATATATATATACATATATATATATATATATATATATATATATATATATATATATATATATATATATATATATATATATATATATGGGGCGCTAGAGGGCGCACAAGCTAATGGACCGCACTTCTGTGAGGCTCTGGCTGCCTGGCCAGAAACATCCTTCATTTATCCGCTTCACCTGCAGATTGACGCTTGAAAACAGCGCCGATGCTAGTCACACCTGAGCTGCAGAGCCTGTTCAAATCCGGTGGAGATCCGAGGTCCGGCGCATGAGCGGCGACGCTGTGAACATTCCCCGGGAGGTGCCGCTGCGGAGAGCTGCTGAGACGGACCGGGCGCTGTGCAACGAGAGACCGCGGCTTCCCACGAGGCGGCCAGGCCTCGAGGTCGCGTAACTCGGCCTGAAAGGCGGGCGGCCTGCTGAGGCATCACCGGCGGCAAGCGGAGGTGAGTCTCACCCCCCAGGGACGTTGCAAAAGGGGGAGAGGCTGTTCACTGCACCAGTGCCCTTACTGTGACAGCGGACAGGAGGGAGCATCCTTCACTTAGACTCTACGAGGGACATTGGCAGCCTCCCCGACCACACTACGCGTCTCCCCGCTGATCCCCCGGGACACATAAGCGAAACCGCTGCATCCGGATATAGCGGCCTGGGGCGAAACCGGCGACCGTTAGAAAACGTCGGTGGTGTCCTTCTTGCGACTGCTGCGGGGGCATATCAATCCTCACCCCCCCCACTGCCCTTCATCACCCCGGGTGCTCCCGCTGCCGAGGACTGCTGGGCTGTGCCCCGGAGGGTGGCGGCCCACCTGCCAGCGTGTGTGCTCCCGGGTGGCCTTGATCTACCACGATGGTATGCGAGGGGGAGCGAGAGGCATATTAGGCACCGCTGATCTACCTATCCACATTGCTGTCCTTGACTCTAGAGAGGCCGCCACGTGGGGAATGATCGGAGCGAGCACTCTAATTTGAAGAAGGAGGAGAACGTGTGTTTCCTTCACTCACTGACACCACTGGGCGCCCGCAGATAGGGCACGATGGGCAAAAACGATGCCAAACAACCCAAACTGTCCTTCAAACCCACGACCGCCAAAAAACCGACACGTGGCACGATGGGGGCCGGCAGCTCCTCGGGATCATCAAGCGCCGAACCACCTCCTGCGCTCATGACACCTGAGCTGCGCCTGATCATAGAAGAGATGCGACAGGGTTTCGCCACTGTTGTGGATAAGGTGGATCGATTGTCCTCCAGGATGGATGGTGTCGTGCAAAAACTGGAGGTCCACGAAGAACGGCTGTCAGAGGCAGAGCGACGCATTTCCACTGCGGAAGACACTTCCACGACACATGAAACGCGCCTCACCCGCATGGATAATATCCTCAGAGTGATAGCGGCGAAGAATGAGGAGTTGGAGGCGAGGAGTAGACGCAATAACATACGCGTCACGGGGGTTCCGGAGTCCACCAACACTGGACGCATGGAGGACTATGTTGAACGCATACTACTAACTGCGGTGGGTAAGGAGGCCTTCTCAAATCAATTTATCATTGAAAGGGCGCACCGTTCTTTGGGCCCGATCCCCAAGCCGGGGGCGCAACCGCGGCCTATCATTGCCTGGTTGCTTAACTACCGCGATCGGGATGTGGCGCTACGCGCAGCTCGAACACACCGGAATTTGTCCTGTGACGGTGTGCAGTTCTCCCTATACCCAGATTTCACGCCCATGGTGCAAGACCAACGGAGGAAATTCTTGGATGTGAAAAAGAAACTGAGAGACATGCAGGTGGATTACGCACTTCTGTACCCGGCGCGGCTCCGGGTGACCCATCAGGGCAAACAACATTTCTTTACGAACCCGCAGCACGCTGAGGATTATGTTAAGAAACTCTGCACTGATAGAAGGGACAGGCGCAATGCGGAGGAGGACGTAGCAGGAGGGAATCCTGCTGAGCACGATGAATCTTAAATGTACCCTTATGATAACTTGATCACTTGTGCCCTATCAAACTACTGGTGCATGTTCTGGATATTGAGCCCTACCTGAGCTGTAGCTACCCAGCCCTACCTGTGAAGGCACAGATAGTTGTTTTCCGGTATTTTGAATCCATCACTGTGTGATAACTGACTCTGCGTGCCCTGCTTCGCTGCTGGTGTGGTGCTGGGATTGAGCACATATGCAACGGTGCGGGTAACAATATGGGCGACAGCAGACGTGTAGGCGCTCCGTCTACATTGATCAACGCCTGGTCTGCCTGTGGGAGCAGTGATGAGACATGGTCACTGTGAACGTTTGCTTACTGGCCCCTGGTCGAACTGCTGGCGTTTTATTTGGACTCTATGCCCTGTTTGCACTGGGGCAGTTCTATCCTACATGAGGAGACATGGATGGCTGCTCTCCTGCACCATAGACCTGCAGCAGACTGAAGGCCATGCTGGTATGATCTACCCCGCTGATTGGTTGGTACTTGGATTGCACGATCTGGTGGCATTACAGGTGACATTGCAAGCAACAGCTGGTATTTGGGCGGTATGACTGAACTCATTGATGTCTTCTGTGATTGAGGGACGGCGGGTTCGGCGCTGTGGATTAATGAATAGGCTTAAACCTGCAGGGCTTATGACTGCCAGGCACCATCCCTTCTTCTCTGTCTTCCCCGTATGATACATGCGGGACGGGAGGGAAGTGTTGGGGTGAATGGGTGTGTACCTCTGTTGCCCCCAGGAGGGGATTCCCCACATGGTTTTTCTATGGTTATTGAGTACGGGGTTTGGGGTGGGGGGAGGGGTCATAGTACTGGCAAGTTTGGGTTGCTTCAGTGGGTTGGGGGAGGACTAGTGGAACGGGGTTTGTGTTGCTGTGCGTGGTGTACGGGGGGATGTTTGTTTGTTGGGGTGGGAATTGTTGTAAGAGGAAATGTTTGTGCGGATGGTGTTCATGGCATGTATGTTAGGACTGGAATTACGGTTTGTACCAGCATGAATGATCGAAAGAACCGACGGTACTGTACAGTGAGGATGGTGATACATGATGCGGGCCTGCAGAGGGCTAAGGCACTCTGCATTTGCTGGTTACAGGGATGTGGGGATGAGCACGGGTGATCACGCCTTGACTACTGTATCTATATTGTCCTGGAATGTTCGAGGCCTTAATAACCCACGGAAATGCAGGAATGTACTAGCATATTTAGATAGACACCAGGTACAGATAGCTATGCTCCAGGAAACCCACCTGAACCCGCGTTGTGCCCCTCAGTTTGCAAGTAGATGGGCGACTGTGAGAGAGTTTTCTTCCTATTCCACCTATTCCAGGGGTACGGTCATTTTGGTCAATAAAAGACTGGCGTTCCAGAAGCTGGGAGTTCGGGCGGATAACGAGGGGAGATACGTGATCCTTTGGGGGAGACTGGGCGCTGATGTGATAATGCTTATAAATTGCCATGCACCTAATATTGACACACCTGGGTTCTTCTTGACATTATGGGGACATGCACTGGAGGTCGAGGCCACACACGTAGTCTGGGGGGGGACTTCAACCTCTCATTACACCCGGGGGCGGACAGATCAGATGGTAGCGGACAGTACAACACGAGAGCTAGGGACACGCTTCAGGGCATACTGACGGAGGCGGGATTATTGGACAGCTGGAGGCATTTACACCCGGCAGCTAGGGAAGGCACCCACTTCACCACACACGCACGCTCATGGGCCAGGATCGATTACTGCTTTATCTCACGAGGTTTAGCTGGTGGAGTCGTTACGGTGAAACATCTGCCTCGCACCTACTCGGACCATTGCCCTGTATTGACTGTTCTGGATATGCCTGGCTATGCAAGAGTACGTCCGCCGTGGCGGCTCTTCCCCTCGGCCCTCCTTGATCCGGTCTTTAAGCAGGAACTTGGTGAGGAAATTGAGGCCTTCTTCCCTAGGAATAAGGGGTCTGTTGAGAAGGTCGAAACGGTATGGGAAGCTTTTAAAGTGACTGTGCGGGGTGTTACAATATCTAAGACCTGTGGCGTGCTCAGGGACATTGTACGCACATTAGCAAGCCTTGAAGCGGAACTTAAGGCGTTAGAGGCGGAGATGGTCGGTAATCCTTGCCTTGACCTAGCGATGGCATTCAGGGCCAAACTGTCAACTTATGAGGAGGAAGCGGCCAGGGAAGCAAAATTCCGCGGCAAATACTGGACGGCTAGGCGTTACTGCGAGGGAGATAGGCCGGGAAAAGTCTTAGCGGCACTCACAAGGCACCAGCGGTTTGCCACACACGTATTAGAAATCTCTGATGGTGCAGGCAGGACCTACCAGGACTCTAAAGGGATACAGGAAACCTTCCTGCAGCACTATAAACGGCTATATACCACACAGCAGACTGGTGAGGTGGAGCTCGGGAATTTCCTGGACGACATAGCACTGTGCTGGCTGAGCGATGGCGATAGGGCATTCTTGGGATGCCCTTTCGAGATCGATGAAATCCGGGAAGCGATCATGTCACTCAGTAACGGCAAAGCTGCAGGACAGGACGGCCTACCGGCCGAATTTTATAAATGCTACATCGACATAATGGCACCAGTACTGAAGGAGGTATTCGAAGAGTCGTTAGAGGTGGGGATACTGCCGGGCTCTATGAGAGAGGTGGCGATCACTTCGCTTCTCAAGCCAGGGAAAGACCCGACGGATACTGATGCCTATAGGCCCTTATCGCTGCTAAACTGCGATGCAAAGATTCTTGCAAAGGTGCTCGCGACTAGACTGTCCCTACTTATGACTACCCTGGTGCTGCCGGATCAATCTGGATTTGTCCCAGGGAGAGCCACGTCTCATAACCTCCGCACCCTGTTCTCCCTCATACCTACCATCTCGCCAGACCTGCCAGTCGCTGCTGTGTTCTTAGACGCCACCAAGGCGTTCGATTCGGTTGAGTGGGATTACCTATTGGCCATCTTAAGCAGAATGGGTTTCCCCCGGATATTCATCGCCTGGGTGACATTGCTTTATACCTCTCCAGTTGCCAGGGTCGTAGTCAACGGTGGGCTGTCGGCGCAGATGCCGATCACGAGGGGGACTAGACAGGGCTGCCCCCTGTCACCCCTGCTATTCGCCCTGGCAATTGAGCCGCTGGCTTGCAGGATCCGGCAATTACATAAGGCCAGCGCCTTTAATTGCAATCAAAGGCAGATTGGCATTTCCCTCTATGCAGACGACGTTACTTTGTATGTGCGACACCCACAAGAACACCTCAACCCACTTTTGAGAGAATTTGTATTGTTTGGTGGCATTTCCGGAGTGCACATCAATTGGAAAAAGTCGCAATTCTTCCCCCTCACGCCCTCAGTAGCCCATTTCCCGCTTGATTACCCATTAGAGTGGTGCAGTACTGACTTGAAATACTTGGGCATAGTAGTATCGCTCGATAAGGAGGACACGGTTCGACTGAACTATGGGGTAGCCATCTCCCAATTGGCCGACAATGTGACCCACTGGTTAGCCCTACCGCTGTCGATGGCGGGCAGAGCCTCCCTGATAAAAATGGTCATCCTTCCATGTTTCCTATACCTTTTTCAAAATATACCCTATTACCCGGGAGCCTATTTCTTTAAAAGACTCTGATCTGAACTGCTTCGCCTTTTCTGGGGCGGAAAACAACCGCGCCTCAGTTGGAAGGTCTTGACACTTCCATATGACCAGGGCGGATTCGACATACCAGATCTGTAGGTGTACTACCTCAGTGCTCAGGCTCAACATGCTTACTACTGGGCTAACCCCGCTCCCTTTATGCCTCAGGTTGCTGCTGAGGATTGGATCGTGCACCCGCTGCCGCTCAAGGGCATGTTGATGGGCCTGGTTGGTGATGTCGAGACGCCTGCTACAACTGTTACCTGCACCATGGACTCATGGCGGAGAGTGACCAAACTCCTTGGAGCCCCTATGCTCTACTCACCGGCGCTGCCCCTTGCGTACCACCCGAAACTATCGCTTTTAATGGAAAATGGATTTCGATCCATGTGCAACCGCGTCCACCTTCATACCTGGGGTGATTTGTTTCAGGAGAGACTGTTCCGTACAAAGGATCAGATCTTCCGGGCTACTCCCCCGTCGCCAATGGAGGTGTTCTATTACATCCGACTCCGTCAGGGTATGAAGGATATAATCCCTAGCTTCCCGGAGGAACTGGGCACAGTGTTGCCATTACACGTCATGCTCGTGTCGGACGGCAGACACTTGGTGTCGAAGTTGTATACAGCCATTCGGGAGCAACGCCCTCTTGCTCTGTCCAAGGCACGAACTGCCTGGGACTCAGACCTACCCACTGCACTCACTGACGAACAGTGGAGATATTGCTGCTCGGTCACTGCCAGAGTCTCCTCTAGCTGCAGACTGAAAATTATCCACTATAAGTTCGTACAGAGATAATATTATACCCCAGTCAGGAAGCTGCGATTTCAACTCTCGGAAGACGACAGATGTGCGAGATGCCGTGCAGAGGGCGCGGGTTTCCTCCACCTGGCCTGGGAGTGTGGCGTGATACAGGAATACTGGGAGCAGGTACATGCTGCGCTCCAGGTGATGATCGATGGCCCTCTTTCCATTGAACCGGTGGTGATGCTACTGGGATATATCAAAAACGTACCCAAGTCAGACCGCAAATTTGTGGATATAGCGCTGCTACTTGCAAAAAGGAGGATTGCTTGCAGGTGGGGGAGGGGCAGGGCACCAAAATTTAAGGAATGGCTGGACGATCTCACGTATTGCCAGGACTAGCACGGCGTTTATGCAGAACTGTTACCTGCCCGCTGCAAACCCAGTGACTTTTGGTCCCCCTTACAGGTATACTGGATGTCTCAAGCGGGCCACAGCGACTCCTCTGGAGATGACGAGCCGATACCGGGCCTGTGAGCATTTATAGGTGCTTTACACCACTCTCGCCATACTGTATTTCACACGATAGGACGGGCCTTGACCCGCTGTACTCCGCTCCTAACTGTCCTCCCACGGACGGCCCACTGGAAGGCTAAGCGGAGCCACTCTCACTTGACACACAGATGACACTCTAAATTACCGGGTGCCATAGCTGGGAAACCGGTTGGGGCTGGGACGACCATGGGCCGGTGGTACCGGAGGTAGCTCTCCTCCCTGCCTGCGGCGATACTTGGATACGGGGGTGAGATGGTCTCCCCACTATTTGCCCCGCTATGTGGGTGGAGGGAGTGATTCAGGTAGAGTGACCTCTTGTTCCGGGATGTTGAGGGGATATATTTACACTGTTCCAGCCCTTGTAACGATGATGTTTGTCCGCTGACTGTACCGTAAATGATACTGTATTGGATTATTGATGCTGTTAATGTCATGACTCTGTGTTGCACAACTCTAATAAAAAAAAAAAAAGGTTTAAAAAAAAAATAATAATAAATAAATAATATATATATATATATATATATATATATATATATATATATATATATATATATATATATTACCTACTGGCGGTCGCCAGTAGGTATATATAGTTAGGATTTTTTCTCTATGGGTTTTTTGAAAATTCTATGTCTAATAACTTTGGCGTTTGTGGACGGAATCGGCTGAAATTTTCAGGAAAATGGCACATTTTGTTTCTGAGCAGCCCTTGAAAATTTGGGGGGGGTTCGTCCAGTGGGGGCCGAGAAAAAAGGGGGGTCCCAAAACGTGTTTTTAACATTGAGTTTTCCATAGGGCGGTTGGCCTCACTTTTAGCCCGAACGGCTGAATGGATTTGCACGAAACTTGGCAAAATTGTAGGGACTGGTAGCCCGATGTGCCTTTTGTAGGTCTCAATATATGTGCTCCAGTGGATTTTGAGAAATTAACGTTTAAAAAAAGATATATATCTGTAACAGCGGACCGGTTAGCGCTCTGGTTCGCGGACTTTTCGCGCAACGGAGCTTTGTGAAGCGAAGCTGATTGGTTCTCCGGCGTCTGTCAACATTCCAAACAGTCCGTAGCGGCCGCCATCTTGTCTCTCGGTAGGATCGAGAGACAAGAGGAGGTCAAAACAAAGGGGGAAATAACTATAAGGGGGCATAGTAGATCCTCGCTGACCCCCTAGGTTTGATGTGGAGGTTTTAAAAGGGCCCCGCGGGGCAAAAAAAAATAATAATAATAATAATCGAACGGCTGAATGGATTTGCACGAAACTTGGCAAAATTGTAGGGACTGGTAGCCCGATGTGCCTTTGCTAGGTCTCAATATATGTGCTTCAGTGGATTTTGAGAAATTAACGTTCAAAAAAAGATATATATCTGTAACAGCGCACCGCTTCGCGTACTTTTCGCGTTACGGAGCTTTGCGAAGCGAAGCTGATTGGCTCTCCGGTGTCTGTAAACATTCCAAACAGTACGTAGCGGCCGCCATCTTGTCTCTCGGTAGGATCGAGAGACAAGAGGAGGCCAAAGCGAAGGGGCAAATGACCATAAGGGGGCATAGTAGATCCTCGCTGACCCCCTAGGTTTGATGTGGAGGTTTTAAAAGGGCCCCGCGGGGCAAAAAAAAAAATAATAATAATAATCGAACGGCTGATGACCATAAGGGGGCATAGTAGATCCTCGCTGACCCCCTAGGTTTGATGTGGAGGTTTTAAAAGGGCCCCGCGGGGCAAAAAAAAATAATAATAATAATAATCGAACGGCTGAATGGATTTGCACGAAACTTGGTAAAATATTAGGGACTGGTAGCCCGATGTGCCTTTGCTATGTCTCAATATATGTGCTTCAGTGCATTTTGAGAAATTAACGTTCAAAAACAAGATATATATCTGTAACAGCGCTCCGCTTCGCGGAGATAAAATTATATGTGTATTACCTAGCTGTTGCTAACACCAGTTAGCGACGGCTAGTAGGAGATAGCGACCATCTTGGGTCCCACTTTGCATGTGAGTGATATTTATCACTAATGACATGCAAAGTGGGCATGCCAAGATGTTAGCGACTGGAAACAGTCGCTAACATCGCTATCTCCTATTATCAACTTTTGGAAATATTCGAGATAAGCGCGAATATCTCCAAAAAGTAACAGCTGCCCTGAGCAGTTCTTAGCCATGTTATCCAATGGGAGGTGGATAACATGGCTAAGAGCATTAGCTCGGTAATGCATGAATATCGCGGAGTTTTCAGCGACATTAATGCATTGCGCTCGTTTTTTATCGTATTTGCGATAAACCTTGATAATAGCAAGGTTTATCTGCGATAATTTCTGACGGTAAAAAAATCTTTGCAATGCATCGTTAGGGATAAATATCGCTTAACTTTGGTAATATGCCCCAACGTCTGTTAACGTTCGATTCGAAGGAAATCAGGAATTGTTGAAAAACATTGTGTGCGCCATCTTGTCTTTTTTCAAATGCCACACTTTTGTCGTGCACGGCAGCCATTTTAGATGCCTTGACCAGATCCACTCTGTGAACGCTGTCGATCCTTAGCATGGCTCCCCACCCTCGCAAGCATCTCCCCCAGGCAGTGGTCACCCCCGCTCTCTGTTTTATGCATGGGTAATAAACCTCCCCCCATCTGCGCTGTTCTTCCCTGAGAATCACACCCTGTGCCCGCCCGACACCTCCCTTTCGCCCTATTCACTACCGCACCCTCTGACACTCCTTTTCCTCTGTGTCCGATTGTCCAGGCCGGTCCTAGGCTATCAGCTAGCCCTGCAGATGTAGTTTATGGCCACAGCTGTAAAGAATCACCCGTCTTCAAAGGAGTTATAGTAGATCAAGGCCCACACTCGATGAGATCCGTCACAGCAGAAGCGTTGCTATTATCTGAAAACCATTCTGTATTGTGATTGGGGAGGGGACCGAGCGTGAAGCGGAAGATTCCAGGGATGACTCTTTGTACATCAAAGTTTTTACAATTATGTGTCACATTAAAAATATATAGCACTCCGACAAAGTAGTAAGATTATAAAACTTTAATAATTTATAAATATATACAAGAAAACAAAAATAGTAATAACATATAAACATTTTTAGAGAAAAACAACGAAGTAGCGGTCGGCTGTGCGAATAGTCCCAACGCAGCACAACGTCCAGATTTCCGGCGTGGGGCGTCGCGGGGGGTGGGTGATCAGTAGCAAACTGTTGTGCGAATAGTTCCAAGGCAGCAGAACGCGCCGAAATCTAGATGACACAAAAGTGATGTCTAGTAAGTTGCCACCCAGCAAATAACGGCGTGGGGCGTCGCGGGGGGTGGGTCATCAGTAGCAAACTGTTGTGCGAATAGTTCCAAGGCAGCAGAACGATGGCACCAAGGTGATGTCCAGTAAGTTGCCGCACTGGTTTTGGTATCCTACAATGCTGCTCCGAATAACGGCGTGGAGCGCCCCGGGGGAGGCGGCGTGAACGGGCCTCTCCAGGTGGAGTCTCGTCTGTTGTAGTGGGGCGCCCCTTTACCGTTTCAGTTGCCATTCCGTCCGCTTTTGGTCCACTGTGTCAAAATCCGCCATTCAGCTGAGTTGCGCCCACTCTTGCGGTGCAGCGATAGGCGGCTGTCACAGGACTCTCAAAATGGCGGCAGGCTGTTTCCTTTTTGGGCCTGGTCCACTGAAATGGCCCTGGGACACCTTGGAAATCGGACGCTTGTCTGCTAGGTCTTGGACCCCATTCTCGAAAGCGTCCCCTCCGCCTTGAGAATTCATCAAAAGTTTTGGGGGCCCCGACTCCTGCAGGCTTCTGGTGGGGAGCGGCTGCCATGATTGCTCGCGGAATGACCACGACGGAGCTACGAGATGGTGGTGCTCTCATGGTGACGCCAGCTTCAGTCTGAAACATCCAGAAACAAGGTGGGGCTTTCATCGTTTGGGGGAAAAAAAAAGTTTTCATCCAATGAAAAGTGTTGTTTTTAGGTCATATGATCAAGCCTTCCATCATTAGGAAACCAAAAGTAAAATGAACCAATGAAAAGTTTTATAAACAAGTCACATGACCTGTTATGCGGCATAGGGTATAAAATGCGGAGAAAATACGTTGGCACGTGAGGCGGCGTCAGTAGCGGACCGATGTGCGAATAGGCCGAAGGCAATACAACGCGCCAAGATCCGGATGGCATCGAGGTGGTGTCATAGTTGAGAGTTCTGAGCAGCGGTTGTAACACTGTCTGAAGCTTATTTGCAGCTGCTGCAGCTTCACTACGCGCCAAGATCCGGATGGCACCGAGGTGGTGTGTAGGAAGTTGCCGCACTGGTGTGGCCATCCTACAATGCTGAAAGTCGGCGTGGGGCGCCCCGTTGGCCTGTGAGTTTGCGTCAGTAGCGGACCGATGTGCGAATAGGCCGAAGGCAGCACAACGCGCCAAGATCCGGATGGCACCGAGGTGGTGTCTAGTAAGTTGTCGCACTTCTGTGGCCATCCTACAATGTTGAAAGTCGGCGTGGGGCGCCCCGTTGGCCTGTGAGATGGTGTCAGTAGCGGACTGATGTGTGAATGGGGCCAAAGGCAGCGCAACAATATTTTCTACTATATTTCCGGTGTAGAAGAGACCACAAGGCGCTGAGATGCCAAGATCCGGATGGCACCGAGGTGGTGTCTTGCAAGTTGTGGTACTGGTGTGGCCATCCTACAATGCTGAAAGTCGGCGTGGGGCGCCCCGTTGGCCTGTGAGATGGCGTCAGTAGCGGACCGATGTGCGAATAGGCCGAAGGCAGCACAACAATATTTTCTGACTGACACCACAAGGCGCTGAGATGCCAAGATCCGGATGGCACCGAGGTGATGTCTAAGTTGCGGACTGATGTGCGAATGGGGCCAAAGGCAGCGTAACAATATTTTTTGTATGGAAGATACCACTAGGCGTTGAGATGCCAAGATTCGGATGGCACTGAGGTGATGTCTAGCAAGTTGGTGTGGTCATCCTACAATGCTGAAACTCGGCGTGGGTCACCCCATTAGCCTGTGAGATGGCGTCAGTAGCGGACCGATGTGCGAATAGGCCGAAGGCAGCACAACGCGCCAAGATCCGGATGTCACCGTGGTGGTTTCATAGTTGAGAGGCACTTCATCTGCAGTGGGGCGCCGAGATCCGGATGGCACCGAGGTGATGTCTAGCAAGTTGCTGTACTGGTGTGGTCATCCTACAATGCTGAAACTCGGCGTGGGTCGCCCCATTAGCCTGTGAGATGGCGTCAGTAGCGGACCGATGTGCGAATAGGCCGAAGGCAGCACAACACGCCAAGATCCGGATGTCACCGTGGTGGTTTCATAGTTGAGAGGCACTTCATCTGCAGTGGGGCGCCGAGATCCGGATGGCACCGAGGTGATGTCTAGCAAGTTGCTGTACTGGTGTGGTCATCCTACAATGCTGAAACTCGGCGTGGGTCGCCCCATTAGCCTGTGAGATGGCGTCAGTAGCGGACCGATGTGCGAATAGGCCGAAGGCAGCACAACGCGCCAAGATCCGGATGTCACCGTGGTGGTTTCATAGTTGAGAGGCACTTCATCTGCAGTGGGGCGCCGAGATCCGGATGGCACCGAGGTGATGTCTAGCAAGTTGCTGTACTTGTGTGGTCATCCTACAATGCTGAAACTCGGCGTGGGTCGCCCCATTAGCGTGTGAGATAGCAGTTCTTTGGATTTGGGCCTGGCTCGTCTGCTGTAGTGGGGCGCCCCTTTACCGTTTCAGTTGCCATTCAGCTGAGTTTCGGCTGCTCTTGATGCTACAGCGACAGGCGGCTGCAACAGGACTCTCAAAATGGCGGCCTGTTCTTTGGATTTGGGCCTGGTCCACTAAAATGGCCCTGGGACACCTTAGAACTCGGACGCTCGATTTTTTTTTCCTTTCCTGTACATGCAAAAAAAGGTAAATGCCCGGTACGTTACACGCTTCATCTGCCACGATGAACTCTCTAGAGGAACCGAAAAAAAATATAGTTGTGGTAACTATACCATGCATCGTCATATGGAGAGGTGGCAACAATTAATTATAGTGCTGCATAAAAGAGAGATTTGGAGGAGAACCCCTGACCTGCTAGTACATTCATCAAAGAAGTGGCACTGAGAGCTTCAGAGGCAAGGGAAACGGTCCCAAATATTTAGAAGAACTTTGGAAAGATTAAAATGACATGTTTAGATTGTGGCAAATTTATTTCATGTGGACATCTGAGTGTTACTCTAATAAATACAGCATATGAACATCATCATAGTCGATGGTTGGTAGAGACATTTTGACTATATCCTGGACCTGCCCGTCCTCGCCCAAAATGGCGCCAGAATAAATGGGACTCGTAACTCCTTGTTGTGTACTGGTTGCAGAACCTTGAAATCACGAGATACGTATGCAGTTTTGAAGCACATGGCGGGCGGGGACGAGAATTGATTGAATATTTCGACATCCCTATTGATATTAAGTTCTGATGTGTTATTGATTACTGTACTGTTGAAAGTTCGAATTAACGTCACCCATGGTACTTGCCCGCAAATGTATATCTAGATAATTTTATTGTAACTGGCCCTGTCGTATTTTAATTATAAAATGTACGTCCACCGATTCCGTAACTGTTAGACACCTTAGTTCTTGCAACCTAATGGCCCGCCCGTTACGTTCCTCTACAGTGTAAATGTCTATTTATCATATACGATTACAGTTTGCTCCGTGGCCGGCCCACGTGGTTATAGGCTCGTATTTGTATAATGAAATTTTCACAATAAAGGTTTTTAAAAGAAAACATGGTAGTAGTATATACATTGGTAAAGTTTTTAATAATAGTCACTGTTTTAGAATCATTAAAAGGCAAGTGAAATAAAGCAGACCAATTACATGAAGGGTAAAAGGTATAATACGAAGGAACGCAGTAAAGATAAATGGTCAAGGGCTGTTGTGTTTTCTATTCCTGCAACATAAAGTGATCGATAAGAATCTCATATTCAGGCGTATCGGCGACTAAGACAGCAGGTCGACCCTCTTTTGCTCAACGGCTCCGTCATGGGACGAAGAAACGCTCTTTTTCTCGAAAAAAGAATATATTTTACTTGCAGGACAGTTGTAAAATTTCCGGGAAAGTACATTAGCCTGGAACATTATAACATATATTTAAGAAAAAATAATGTTCGGAAGTAATGAAAAGCGTAATTTTTAGGTCATATGATCAAGCCTTTCATCATTACAATAAGAAAAGTAAAATGAACCAATGAAAAGTTTTATTAACAAGTCACATGACTTGTTATGCTTACGTTACGCGCTGCGCGCCCCGGATGACTTCCGGATGCGCTAACGCGGCGCGTCATATGACGCATTACGCGACAACGCAGGTACAGAATATAGTCAAAATGTCTCCACCAACCAGCGGTCGGAACACAACCCCTTTCAGCAGGCTAAATAGTTCTGTTAAATGACAACAGAAGGGACAGGCAACAAGAACCATCAGTCAAAGAGGGGAGGGCTAGTTCTTCTCTACCGGGTTACATTGGGGCGCTACCGGAACTGATCGAATTGGTAGTCTACAGTGTTTCTGGATGTTTCAGACTGAAGCTGGGGTTAGCATGAGAGCAGCACCATTTCGTAGCTCCGTCGTGGTCATTCCGCAACCAATCATGGCAGCCGTTCTTTATCGTTATTTTGGGCGGGGTGGGTGGCGGAGCAGAGCTGTTTTGCAGCCATCATTGTGTGGAGTTCAGTTCATCTCACTAGTTTTGTATTTGTCATGAGGGGTTGTTCCTAATGTTTCTATTTTAGCGAGGTCAAAAAGAGATCCCATTAGTGGCCTACTGATTTTGCTCGATTCCTTTTCTTTTTTTTTACACGATTTTTCGTTATCTGCAAAGACTAAACAGAGTATTGCGACTCTGTGTTTGTTTGTAAATAGAGAATGAACCAAAGAGAACTAATTCTAAAACAGTAAATACTTGGATAACAATGAATCAAATGGAGAGAGAAGCAGGCACGACGGATTACAATGGGGGCAAAGACCTGCGTTAACTACCTTTCACTATCTGCAAAGAGAGAGTACTCCTAATAGAAATGAGGGGGGGGGGCACCATTCAAAGCAGATCAGTGTGCATAAACACGAAAATGTTTTCACTTACCACGTACTTGACATTCGACAGCTTATGATATTTGCTATTAAAAAACCATTGAAATTCACTGAAAAAACCATAGGTTATAGACCATATATAGTTAGGAATTAGCATTTACAAAACCTTGAAAATTCACTGAAAAAACCATAGGTTATAGACCATATATAGTTAGGAATTAGCATTTAAAAAACCTTATTTTACTCACACAAAACCATTGAAATTCCATATATAGTTAGTTGCACTAACTATATATCGCGCACCTGCAATCCACTGCTGATGATGTCACATATTACATCATTCATGACATGGTCAGTGACATCACTGATGACATCACTGATGACATCTCAAATGACATCACTGATGACATCACTGATGACAACATCCAGTGACTGTATGTTTCTGTAAAGTTAAAATGTGTCTTACATATTGAAGAATGAGTGGAAGTATAAGTGTCTGGACAAAGGATTTAGTAGGTGCATGACTGAATGCATGAGTGAGTGATTAAATGTGTCTCACTGAGTGCATGGGTTAGTGACTAAAGTGTCTTAATTTGTGCATCATTATGTCTGTTGTTCTGTAAACTGCTGCATGTTTTGATCAGTAGCTATATGATTAACTATATGGGTTACTGATTGATTGTCCAAGTATTTGTATGGGAGACTGAGTGTGTGTGTGGCTGGCTGGGAGGTGTGTGACTCTGTGCAGATCAATGTGTACTTGTATCAATGATTGTATAACAAGGTAAGTATGTGTTAGTATATGTTTGAAAATGTAAGGTGCTCTATGTTTAACTGTATAGACAAGAAAATGGAAGTGTCATTGATTCTTTACAGGACTGACTAGGTGTGTGAGTAACTCCATGGATGAGTGGCAGACTGTGAGTGTCTGTATAGGTGTATGAGTGCATATGATAGTGTTGTAAAGATGAGTGATTGTATGTATGAATGATAGTATGGGTGAATGAGTGAAGGTGTGTGTAGACGTAGGAATCAGTGAGTGCGTATGTAGTAACTAGTATTGGTGTGTCAATGGTTTCAAAAATTATATTCTGTATTTAACACTGGGTGAAACAGAGGTTATATTAAAATGTGAGGAGATGCATTGTATTGTCACATGAATGATATCATCAGTGATGTGGTCATTGATGTCAAATGAGATGTCATCAGTGATGTCATCAGTGATGTCATTTGAGATGTCATCAGTGATGTCATCAGTGATGTCACTGACCATGTCATGAATGATGTAATATGTGACATCATCAGCAGTGGATTGCAGGTGCGCGATATATAGTTAGTGCAACTAACTATATATGGAATTTCAATGGTTTTGTGTGAGTAAAATAAGGTTTTTTAAATGCTAATTCCTAACTATATATGGTCTATAACCTATGGTTTTTTCAGTGAATATATATATATATATGAATGAGACCCACTTGTAGTTGTCAGTAGGTAGTTATAGTCAGGACCTAGTTTCCATAGGACAAGCGTTTTTTCATTTACCAATAACTTTAGTGTTGTTTGATCGATCCTCATGAAATATTCAAAACTAATTTGCCACTCACTTCAACTGCTGTGTTGACAATTTCAGGGTGATCAGTTAAGCGGGGGCCAAGAAAAAGGGGGGTCCCAAAACGTGTTTTCCCCATGTTAATTTCCTAGGAAACTTTAGACAAGGCTACAGCCCGAGCTCCAAAACAGAATTACACCAAATTTGACAGAAAGGTAGCTGTTGGTGCAGAAAGAGTCCTTTTTCTTAAATAGTGAAAATCTGTTCAGTAGTAAAAAAAAATCCAGTTGTATATATAGGGTCACAGTGGATCCGCAACCCCTCCCGATCTGGTTCTGAGATCTGATTGGCTGCCAACACTTTAAACCAGGAAGTGTTGGCAGCCATTCTTTGACTTGGCTGAACAGAGTAACAGAAAAAAAGATTTAAAAAAAAGAAAAGTGGGCAGTGTAGAAACACCTGACCCACTAGGCCAGGGCCAAAAAAATGACGGCGGGAGTCAGCCTGGATCCGGGACTCGCACCAACATTTTTTTAAGACTCCTGCATCTTATTTGTAATCAGCCCCAGGTGGGCCTAGAGCCGGGGACAAGTGTAACACGGGCCCCCTTCCTTATAGCATTAAAGTCCAGGGAACCACCACCTCCCCAGGATATTTTGAAAGTTAGATGGGGGTTGTCCTAGGCAACCCCTGTGCCCTGGAAACCACCACCTCCCAAGGGCAAAATATTATTGAATGTGGGGGCCGCTACCTGGAGACCACCATCTCCCTGGACCAAAATTCAACAATAATGTGGGGGGCTGCACATCCCTCCGCAGCCCTGGGGATCCCCACCTCCCCGGGGCAAATTGCAAAACTTGAAGTGGGGGGGGCCCCTGGAGCCCCGGAGACCAACACCTCCCCGGGGCTGTGTTCTGCAATGGAAGTGGGCAGCCGCCCAGGGCCAGCTCCATCAATGTCCCGGGGATCCCACCCCCAGGACATTGGGGTTTGCTATGGCTTGGCCACAGCCATAGCAAACTCTGCTCTGCATTGAGTAAGCAAGAGCATATAAAATGCTCTCACTGACTTGAAGCAGAGCAGAATTGCTTTTCGACAGAGGTGTCACAGTGATGTCATGAGTGATGTCACTGACCATGTCATGAGTGATGTAATATGTGACGTCATCAGCAGTGCATTGCGGGCGCGAGAGTTATAGTTAGCTGAACTAACTATAACGGGGGAATTTCAATGGTTTTGTATGAGTGAAATGTCCAGCTAACTCTAACATGTGTGAAACCTATAGTTTTTTCAGTGAATTTCTAAGGTTTTTTAAATGCTAATTCCTAACTATAACGTGGCTGAAACCTATGGTTTTTTCAGTGAATTTCTAAGGTTTTTTAAATGCTAATTCCTAACTATAAAGTGGCTGAAACCTATGGTTTTTTCAGTGAATTGCAAAGGTTTTGTAAATGATCATTTTTAAATGTATTCATTGTTATATATTTGTTATACTAATTTACTACATTGTTCTAAAGTATTTATTTTTAGATATTTTATTTTTTAAATCACATTACATATTTTTAATATAATTTGAAAAAATGTTTTTAAAAATATTGAAATTGTAATATATATTTTTTATTTTATATTTTTTTAATTTATATATATTTTATATAGCAGGCAATGATATCCTAAGGAAAGAAATTCGAGTTACTGGTTAGTTCAGTTAAATTTACTTTTCAGGAATAAGAGTGACCTGAAAGATGCAGCACTGAGGTCTCTCCAGATAACAGGTGAGTAAATCGGAATTGTAGTTTGGCTGATTTTAGAGGACTTTTTTCCAAAACTCCACCCTGTGGCGCGTTTTAGTTTGGGGAATTAATTCCTCTTCAATCCTGAGGTCCCCTGTGAGCCAACTAGCCCACCAGGTACCTCCAGTATGCGCCAGGGAGCTGCGTTGCAGAGAAGTATTCAAAAGCCACGTCCCCTTTTTACAACACTCTGCAACACAGCTCCGTGGCGCTTACTGGAGGTACCTGTTGGACTAGTTGGCCCCTAGGAGACCTCTGGATTGAAGAGGAATTAATTCCCCAACTTAAAACGCGCCACAGGGCATGTTTGCACACATATCACCTCAAGCCCCGCCCCCTACCTTCACCACTGTGCAAACACGCCCCGTAGCGCTTTCTAAATTGGGGGATTAAGTCCCCTTGCATACTGGGGATCCATGGGGGCCAACTAGCCCACCAGGAACCTCCAGTATGCGCCAGGGGGCTGCATTGCAGAGAGGTGTAAAGAGGCCACGCCCCTTTTTATACCTCTCTGCAACGCAGCCCCCTAGCACATTTGCAGAGGAGGAACTAACTCCCCTTGCATACTGGGGGTCCCTGGTTGCCAACTAGCCCACCAGGAACCTCCAGTATGCGCCAGGGGGCTGCATTGCAGAGAGGTGTAATGAGGCCACGCCCCTTTTTACACCTCTCTGCAACGCAGCCCCCTGACGCGTTTGCAGAGGGGTAATTAATTCCCCTTGGATACTGGAGGTCCCGGGGGGGCCAACTAGCCCACCAGGAACCTCCATTATGCGCTCGAGAAGGTCCAAAGTATAACCCGCCATTTAAAAAAGATTTACATAAATTTGGCCTTGTGGGTCCTCGTTGGACCCCCTGATCAGGCCTACAGGCTCAGGGTGTTTCTACCCTGCCCCCTTTGCGTGTTTTGAACGTTTGTTTCACTGCTTTCTTGTGCCTCGGTTCTACCGAGGCACAAGATAGCTGCCAACACTTGGTTTGGAGTGTTGACAGCCAATTAGCATGAAGCTCATGCTCGGGAATGTACAGAGTACAGTACAGAGTACGGTACTTCATCTATAGATATATCTATGATTTTACTTTTGATTTTCTCAGGAACTACTGAAGGGATTTACACCATTTACAAGAAAGGGTAATCTGCGAACCGAACTCTACATTTTTGCCAAATTTGGTGTAATTCCGTTCAGCCGTTCGGGCTGAAGCCCTGGCTAAAGGTCCCTATGGAAAATTGCATGGGGAAAACACGTTTTGGGACCCCCTTTTTTCTCAGCCCCCACTTCACGAATCACCCCCAAACTTTCAGGGAAGGAGCGGAGCGGAGCAGGCCATTTTCCTGGAGAATTTTACGTGTATTCGTCGACCGGTACCAAAGTTATTCCAAATAGAATGTTGCGGATTTCCTATGGAAACTAGGTCCTAACTATAACTACCCACTGGCGACCACCAGTAGGTAATATGTATATATATATATATATATATATGTACTAGCAGCCCGCCCCAGCGTTGCCTGGGGCAGAAAGGGGCTGGGGGCAGCATTTGAGGCTTTTTGTGCACTAAGGGCTCCCGCCTGTCCCTCTGTGCACACCTGCTCCCGCCCCCCTTCTGCCCCGACTCCCTCCCGCCCCGACTCCTCCCGCCCGTCCCTCTGTGCACACCCGCTCCCGCCCCGACTCCCTCCCGCCCGACTCCAATGTGCATTTACCTTACCTGAGCCGCCACTCCTTCCAGCGCTCCTTACTTCACCGCCGCTCCTCTTCGTCATGACGCACCTGAGCCGCCGCTTCTCCCCGCGCTCCTCACTTTACCGCCGCTCCATGTCCGCCGCTCCTCCTCGTCATCACGCACGTCGTGGCCAGCGCAGCGTCGCGGCCAGCGCTACTTTCAGGGCACTACTTTTTTTTAAAAGTTATATTTTTAAATGTACGTTTATTTTTTATTTTTTATAGCCTATGTCCATCTGCACACCCTGACAATTTCTACAATGTATCAGGTGTGGTTCCCGAGTTTACCTTGCCAAAAGGTTTCTGTTCTCTCTTTATAATAGTAGTTTAGATATGTATATATATATATATATATATATATATATATATATATTACCTACTGGCGGTCGCCAGTAGGTATATATAGTTAGGATTTTTTCTTTATGGGTTTTTTGAAAATTCTATGTCTAATAACTTTGCCGTTTGTGGACGGAATTGGCTGAAATTTTCAGGAAAATGGCACATTTTGTTTCTGAGCAGCCTTTGAAAATTTGGGGGGGGTTCGTCAAGGGGGGGCCGAGAAAAAAGGGGGGTCCCAAAACGCGTTTTTCCCATGTTAATTTCCATAGGGCGGTTGGCCTCACTTTTAGCCCGAACGGCTGAATGGATTTGCACGAAACTTGGCAAAATTGTAGGGACTGGTAGCCCGATGTGCCTTTTGTAGGTCTCAATATATGTGCTCCAGTGGATTTTGAGAAATTAACGTTTAAAAAAAGATATATATCTGTAAGCGCGGACCAGGCAGCGGTCTGGTTCGCGGACTTTTCGCGCAACGGAGCTTTGTGAAGCGAAGCTGATTGGTTCTCCGGCGTCTGTCAACATTCCAAACAGTCCGTAGCGGCCGCCATCTTGTCTCTCGGTAGGATCGAGAGACAAGAGGAGGCGAAAGCGAAGGGGCAAATGACCATAAGGGGGAATAGTAGATCCTCGCTGACCCCCTAGGTTTGATGTGGAGGTTTTAAAAGGGCCCCGCGGGGCAAAAAAAATAATAATAATAATAATCGAACGGCTGAATGGATTTGCACGAAACTTGGCAAAATTGTAGGGACTGGTAGCCCGATGTGCCTTTGCTAGGTCTCAATATATGTGCTCCAGTGGATTTTGAGAAATTAACGTTCAAAAAAAGATATATATCTGTAACAGCGCTCCGCTTCGCGTACTTTTCGCGTTACGGAGGTTTGCGAAGCTGATTGGTTTTTCGGCGTCTGTAAACATTCCAAACAGTCCGTAGCGGCCGCCATCTTGTCTCTCGGTAGGATCGAGAGACAAGAGGAGGCCAAAGCGAAGGGGCAAATGACCATAAGGGGGCATAGTAGATCGTCCCTGAGCCCCTAGGTTTGATGTGGAGGCTTTGAAAGGTTCTCGCAGGGCAAAAAAATATATACCGTTTTTTTAGTTTTT
This sequence comes from Lissotriton helveticus, assembly GCF_964261635.1. NCBI lineage: Eukaryota > Metazoa > Chordata > Amphibia > Caudata > Salamandridae > Lissotriton > Lissotriton helveticus. The sequence continues at coordinate 231,323,409 of NC_136067.1, read as the reverse complement.
TTGCGTGGAGTGCGCTCGGTTCGCGAACCGGGAAGCGTTCTGGGGAGCGTACTTTCTTGAAAATTAGTGAAAAAAGTTAGAGTACAATAATAATTGTGAGTGATCAGATGTAGGGTAGCTCTGAGAAGAGCTTTTGGGTTTATGGTACATTTAGGTACTTATAAGTAGGTACCAATGCACATTCTTAAATTCAGAGTGAAAACTCTGTTGCCCTCATCTGAGAAGTGAACTCCATCTCCTCTGTAGATATCTTGCATGTAGTAACGCAAGTTATTGTTGTACAGGGAGCCCATTCCATGGTCTCTCATGTAAGCTGAAACAGATTTGTTTACATGCTTCCTCGATTTCTCAATTTGTGGACAAAATTGGTTCGACCACCTCCATTTCTGTCTTTGGCATATATTTGAATATACCAAGGCAGTCTGAGGAAAAAGTGCCATCAATTGCTCAAAGGTGTCCTTTAAAAGCATTTCCAGACCTACCCCAGTCAAAGTGCCCAAATCATTACCTCCACAGTGCACAATTAACAGGTCAGGTTTTGGCAAATGCATAAAGGTTTTCACCAATGGTATCAATTGGTGACATTTTAATCCTCTGTGGCCAAACCACTTAATTTCCACATCTTGTAAATTGAGGTTAGGTAAATTCCTGTTTTCAGCGTACCTTTGAGCCCAATAGATGTAGCTATGTCCAACAATCCAGACAGAAAACATGGCGAGAGAAGGTTCTCCTGCAGTCAGATGAAGTGTGGCAATGAAATGGCAGTTGAAAAAATGAGAGTGTAAAATGAAAAAAACTGAGGAGTTTCTGTGTTAATGAAGCAGTAAGAGTGATTGGTGGATTTTGATTGCTGAAAACAGAAAGTTAGTGTGCATGGATGAGTTCGTTGAAAGATGTATTTTGAGTGGCGAAGAAAAAATCATTAAATGAAAGAATGCTTTGGATATGCAGGTGCACTGAGAGTTCAGAGTTCAATTGCAACATTGTTGTGTGAGAGGTCTTGCAAGAGGTGGTTGCTATGCAGAAAAAGCAGAGAGGGGGCAGAGGGGGGAAGGGTTTTGCTTTGAAAAAAAGTGAGGGAAGAGTTTTGATTGGGTGACATGAGAGATCTGTGTGAGGAATTACAGCATTTCTGTGCTTTTGATAGCTGCAGACTCTGGAGTGCATACCTTTTGCTCTGCTGAAGACAAATTGGTGTGTTTCTGAGACTGTTTTGAAACTCAAAGTACTTGCTAAGGTGAGAAAAAATTTCTTTAATTTAGATAGAAAATAGTGTGCTTTAAGGAGAAAATTATGAAGAAAGTTGTGTTTTTCAAATGTTGCTTTGTCTCAAGTGTTTCACAAATAGATTTTGTTTGTTTGAGAAATTGTAATTGGAGAAAATGTGAAGTATTAGTACTGACAGGGCTTTTATGTGCATAGGAGCTGTGGAGTGTTTTCAAATTATGACTTGTAAATCGTTTTTGAGAAAAAGCAATGGTTTTAATATTGATGAGAAGGACATAATGGTGTCTGCTTCTTTATAAGGTAATTGAGAGTCTTTCCCATTTCAATGTAAGAAGTTTGTCTGTGGAGCAAATTGCTTGTAAATATGCTCCCACCTGTGCATGGCAAATTTAGATTTTGAATGTTTCCGTTACATAGGCATGTTAAAGGTGACTGAAACATGCTGCAAAGGCAATCAAAAAATGCTTTTATGTGTCTTAAGGACATTTTAAGTCATTTCCCCATGTGCAGTGTTTTCAAATTATGAGTTGAAAATCGTTTTTGAGGTAAAGGAATGTTTTCAAAATTTATGTGCGCCATATGACCCCAATTTTTTTTTTCAGGGGTGCAGCAGGGTGTTCTTGAGATACCCCTGCACCGTCGGAAAAATTCGTAATTTGCGATGAGGTAATTGCTAATCGCAAATTGCACCTTCATTCCTATGGGCCTCCTGCTGCATGGAAATGAATGGGTAATCTTGCTGAAATGCAAAGTCGAATCTGTATTTAAAAGGGTCTGCACCTCTGTACGGGTGTTCGCTATGTGAAGCACGAAAGTTTCACGGGCCGAACTCAAGGCCACCTCTCTCTGAGACAAAAGAGCTCTTATTCTTGCCATGCTGTTGAAATGTGCTCCCAAGGTTGGTATTTGTGGCCAGATTGAAAACTCCCTATGTTCATGTGTGGGAGGAAATAGAACATTTCTGCAGCAAATAACCCGTTCATTTACTGTTACGATAAAATGAATACTTTTAATTAACCCAGAACAATCTTCATTATTGAGCATCAAATAACTACCATTTTCCAAGAACTTGAACGTGGGGATGATAGCAGGAACTGGCGTGCCTTGCAACACGCAAGCCATATTTGGTCGGTGTTTGTTGCATGAACCGTGTAACTGTCTGTGCCTACACATTAGTGAATGATCTGGCGTCTCAGTGCATTCCTCTCCATTCAGATAAAGTTCTTGATCATCTTTGAAAATCTGTATGTGTATGGAAGCGACCAGACTTGATGAAGAAAACCACTACCTAAAGGTTAATAACGACCTATTGGTATATATTTCATACAATTTGAAAACTTATATAAAGCAAAAGGCAGCGTTATTAAACCGTGGATAAGGCACGTTGCCAAAGCAGTCAACCTTTTGGATTTATACTGGAAATGTTAAAGGAAGAATTACGGAGTAGGGCCTGTAAATCTTTAATAGACAACGAGTAAAATTACTCCAACCATCGTATTCCTCTAACTCCGGGATAGTAGGGGTGTTTAATTTTTTAGAAGTAGCCAATCCAAAGCATTTGGTCTGGGAAATTGTTTCATTCACAAACAACATATGTTTTGGGATGAGACATGCACGGTGGAAAGCCTCAGTGCCTTGTACCTGCCAGGTTCGTGAATCCCAAACTGATGTAGATCCTGGATATTTTTACTCTGTATTACGTTAGCATGGTCTCATTACTGGTTTAAACGCCATTTTTCCTTTTTTGTAACTTCTGCACACGACACTTAGTTGTTGCTTTAGCTTTCAGCCTACCTGCGTCAAGATCTATGCCTGCTTCAAGCAGGTGCAGGGTTTTGATGTAGCTTTGTCCTATCTGATTGTAAATGCGGCACACCGTGGGTGGCAGAGCAGCGGTGCACGTTAACTGGTGCATCCCTGGGGATGTGCTAGTTAATATAAATCTGCCCCTTTACATTTAATTATGTGCAGGGGACACAGAGTAGGTGAGGTTTATCCAAGGTTAAGAAGAGATGAGTCCTGTTCAGTGAAAAATTGGAGATAGGCTTCAGTATATTATATACTTAAGTAGTGTGTTAAGTTTTTGATGACTGTTATTAATTTACTGTTGGGTAATAGTGGTTAATAACATTTTTTATTATATTTTACCACAGATTCAACTGCACATTATTTCAAGATTTTAGGATGCCTAGCAAAGAAAGAGTAAGAAAGGCTGGAAAACGTCAAAGACAGCAGGAGCATGGAATATTGCAGCAGTCCTCTAACAAAAAGATTTGTCAAGTCACCAAGAAAGCACCGGGTAAGAGTCGAAAAACAGTCATAAGAAATATGTGTAGTAAAAAAAATATTACTACAGAAAATGTTTCACTCCAGAAAAGGAGACCGAATTCAAATGGTAAGGAAAGGCCAATGAGAAATGTTACTGCTAGAGTAAGAGATAACTCTATGCATGAAAGTAGAAGGAAACAACAGTTTAGGGATATTCGTAAACGAATGTTCCGCAACAGGATAATTGGGAATTTGTTAAAAAATATTAAGAAAGGTCAGCAGAAAGTGGTTTTTTATAAGAGAAAAAAAATAGTTGAGAAAGTTATTGATCAGGCATTTGAAATTAAACGTAAGTTATTTATTTTGACAATCAATAGAATTAGGAAGCTAAACAAGGTAATTTATGATTTCAAAAGAAATAGTAGATGGAAGAGAATAGTTAATCGTAGTAATTTTTGTGAAGTTTTTTCTGGAGAATGGATGCATAGTTCAAGCTCTGAGGCATTTTTTAATGAGGAGAGTTATTTCCAGGATAATGATTTGGTGCATGCAGTTGACACCAGTGGTCGAGCTTATGAAGTGAAAGATGGTTGTCCAGTTGAAAAAGAAAAACTTGTGAGAACAGAGATAGAAGAGGTGTTAGGTAATGAGGTTTTAGGGAGACGTCCTAAGGGTCCTGTGTACACCTGGAAGTGTAGTAGTATTTGCAGTGTACGACAGGATTCCATCAATTTGCTTTGTGATTTTATACGGTCATTTAGTAAGAAAAGTTTGAAGCAGAAAATGAAGTTGTTGCAAGAATTAGATCCTTGCAGAGTGAGAGAAGTGATAGGTTTGCATGGTCATTCACTGGCTTGTCTTTCCAGGAGAGTATGCCAGAGTGTTTTTCATCATTTCAGGATGCTAGCAGTGCATCATAATAAAGTGAGGAAATTAGTTAGAATGTTGTATTATGCTAAGAGTCCAGCAATTATGGTAAAACAATTATGCGCTGCTCTTTTGCATGGTTCTGAAATAGATGTGAAGAATATATGTGAAGAAATTGAGTTTTGTTACTTTGGAAGTAAAGAGGAGAATGTTGAAATTGAGCAAGAAGAAGAGAGTAATGTGGAAGATAGTGTACAGGTTTCCAGTACAGATAATTTCCAGAGGGAAATTGCGACGTTTGAGGTGAAATCAAGTGAGAGGCCAAATTTCACTTGTGTGTGTTGTCGACGCACTTATTATAAGAATCAGACTAAGTTAGTGGATTTATATGGAAAAAGTGAAAGGGAAAATAATAGTGAATGGAAGGATTTTACAACATACTTGATGGTAGAAAATTGTTTTGATTTGGGATTGGATCAACGTGTGTGTACTTATTGTTGTAACAAATTAAATCAAAACCAGATGCCTGCTAGAGCAGTTCATAATAATCTGGAATTGGTTGAAATTCCTTCTGAATTGAAGGATTTAAATACTTATGAATCTATTTTGATTCAAAGTATCCATCCCTTTCAGGCTATTGTAAGAATGGAGCCAAAGACAGGGAAATTGCCTCCATCAGATTTACAGAGAGGATTAAAGGGAAGAGTTGTTTATTTGCCTCTAGATTTGAAGAAAAACATTAACACAATTGGAGTAGAAAAAGTGGAAGAGGAACCTCTGGTTATCTTAGTTAATGGGGTTCCGACAAAGAATAAGAAAATATGGCAAGATTTAGTAGATGTTAGGAAAGTCAAAAGGGCAACATTGTATTTGAAAAAATATAATAAATACTATAAAAATGTATATGTTGCAGAAGAGGAAGTAAGTGAGGAAGAGGATAGCGATTTGTGTGCTGGTCAAATTGAGAAAGTAGAACCCTGTACTAGTGAAGAAATATATGAACATTATAGTGTTCATCCTTTGCATTCCAAGGAAGTCATGGGGAATGCTATTGAGTTGTTTCAAATGAAACAAGCGAAAGGGAGTCCCATTAGTGTTTGGGAGGAAAGTTTGGAAGCTCGGTGTTTCCCACAGCTTTTTCCAACAGGTCAGGGAGGAAGATATGATGAGCGACCTCATCAAATTCCTGCTTCTGAATACCGGACTTTGCGATTGTATGCAGGAGATCCTAGGTTTCGACAATGCATTCCTTATTTGTTTCATCTCCTGTTTGAAAGTGATCTGTCTGGACTGTCATATGCAGTGAACCACATCTTGAAAAGTGGTATACACATGCAAAACATCTCGGCAAGTGACTTTATGGATAAAGTCAATGTCCAAGACAGTATTTTGGATTCTCACCTGATTAATCTCATGGCGTGTCAGCGTGGTACTAATGAGTACTGGTACCGTCGTCATGGTGATTTAAAATGTATGCTGAGGAACTTAGGAACTCCCACATGGTTCCTCACTTTGAGCTGTGCTGAGTATGGCTGGGAAGACTTACTTGAATTTCTACGAGAGGCAAATGCTAACGTAGAAAACATCGAATTCAAGACACCCGGAGAACTGTGCTCTTTGGATCCAGTCAATGTATGTAGGTACTTCAATCATAGATTTGAAGGTATGATGTCTTTCATCATGAATAAGAAGAATCCACCTCTTGGAGAGGTGTTGGATTTCTTCTGGAGGAAGGAGTACCAAGCAAGAGGTGCTCCTCATATACATATGTTGCTGTGGATCAAGGATGCACCTAAATTTGGAACGGATGCAGATGACTCAGTGATGAGTTTCATAGAACAGTATTCTACGTGTGCTGTTCCAAACGCAAAGGAGAAAAAAAGCCTAAGAGAAAAAGTTCTACGTTTCCAAAGCCATCGATGTGGAAAGTACTGTCGTCGTAAATTCCGGAACAAAGACAAGTTCTACACCAAATGTCGTTTCGGCTTTCCACGATCGGTGATTTCTAAAGGAAGAGTGAACAGTTTGATGTCTTCGCTGCGACATAATGTGATGAAGAAATCACCTAAAAACACATACAATTTGAAGAGGAACGAAGAGTCTAAGTACATCAACGACTACAACCCGGTGATTTTGTCCATGTGGAATGCTAACATGGATATACAGTTTGTGGCTGATAACTGTATGGCTGTGGCTAGGTATGTGACATCTTACATCACCAAAAAAGAGAAGACAGAATTGAAGGATATGTGGGAGGACATTTCCCATGAAAAGAGCCTCAGCAAGAAGTTGTACAGTTTCAGTCTGAAGATGTTGTCGCATCGAGAAATCGGAGCTTACGAATGTTCTGACCGGTTGTCTTCAGCAAGTCTCTATGCCAAGTCCAGGAGTATCGTTTGGGCGAGTGTTGGTCTTGCTGCAACGCGTAATCGAGTTCTGAAACCTGTGCGGGAAATTGAGTATTTGGCGGAAAAGGAGCCAAACAGTACCGACATTTTGAAGAGCAACATGTTGGATACATATTATCCAAATCGAAGCAGTCACCTCGAGAATGTTTGTCTGTATGAGGTTCTGCAAAATTACATATTCAAGAGGAACATCAAAGAAGATACTGAGAAAGGAGTGTATGCTGTAATAGGAAGTGAGGGATGTCTGGTCAAGCAAAGAAAATGCCACTTGATAAACCATCGAAAATTGAGTGGCGAATCTCCTGAAAAAAAGGAGTTTTTCTATTTAGCACTTTTGCAACTTTTTAAGCCTTGGCGTGCAGAAGAGGAACTGCTTGGAGATTTCCTCTGTTACGAAGACTCTTTCAATGCTGCCAAGGAGACCATAGAATGTCCTGCTTTTCCCAAATATGTAGAAATGTTGAATGTGGAAATTGAGCAGGAAGCAACGATTGCAGCCGAGATTGCCAGAGACAGTTCTCAGGACAGTCAGAGTTCTGCTTCATTGAGTCAGGATCCACTAGGAGGACCTCTTATCGAAAATGAAGCTGCCACTGCTATGAATGAAGTGGAAAGAGCCATGGCACATGCTCAGGAGGATGCGGTTAACTTAGAAGAGTTGGAAAGACAACTCAACGTTGAGCAGAGGAAAATATATGACGAACTTACCATGCAAATTGATCATGGATTAAGTCATGATAAGAAAGAGTGCTCATGTACGTCGTTGAAGCCTGTCCGACTGTACGTGAGTGGAGAAGCGGGAACTGGAAAAAGTTTCCTTATTAAAGCAATTTCATGTTATTTGCAGGAAAGGACAGAGTCATCGCTGTCTTGTGTTGTCACCGCTCCAACTGGACTGGCAGCACATAACATTAAAGGGATTACTTTACATCGTTTACTGATGCTGCCAGTGGAGCATGACAACAAATTAGAATATCACAAGCTATCTGGAGATGCTTGTTTTGAAGTTTCAAGAGTCTTGAGGAAAATGAAACTTCTTATCATTGACGAAGTAAGCATGGTTTCCAATGTTATGCTTGCCTTTGTGCATTTGAGAATGCAAGAAGTTCTCAAAACAGAGTATGATGTGTTATTTGGTGGCAAACACATCATTGTTTTTGGAGATCTTCTGCAGCTGACACCAGTGAAAGGGCAACCTGTGTTCAAAATGCTCACGCATGAAGATACCAGGAAGTGCTTAGGGAGTATTGGCAACGTCAATATATGGTTAAACTTCAATTATGCTGAACTGCATGAAAATATGCGTCAGGCAAAGGATGAAGTTTACAAGACTATTCTACAAGATGTTAGAATTGGAAAAGTGACCGAGCATGGGAAAGAAGCTTTACATGCACGATTACTGACAAATTTATATCCAGACGAAGATGTTGTGCCTGAGAATATTTTTCAGAAAGTTACTGAGAAAAAATCTGGAATATGTTTGATGCCAACTCTTGCAGAATGTGCCAAATTCAACAACAAAATGTTGCATTTAGAAAAGCAAGAGATTGTGAAATTGGAAGCTATTGACAGAGTAGAGCATATGGGATCAACAATTATTTTGTCTGAGAATCTGAAAACAAAATTGGATTCATTAGAGAAGAGTATATCTAAAACTGCGGGTTTTGAAAAGACTCTGAATGTGTGCTTGAACTGCCGTATAATTTTAAGAAGGAATTTACATGTTGAAAGAGGTCTGGTAAATGGATCAATGGGTAATGTTGTTGATTTTGTGAAATACAGAAATAGAGATGGAATTGAATTTTTAAAAATTAAATTTGATGGCATTGAGGAAGTACAGCTAATTGCTCGTTGTTCTGCTAGATTTTTGCTTGTAAAAGACTTATATGTTCGTCGTAAGCAGTTTCCTGTTTGCTTGGCATATGCGGTGACAATCCATAAATCGCAAGGTTTAAGTGTAGACTGTGCATTGGTGAATATTGGCAGTTCTGTGTTCAAGGAGGGTATGGCATATGTGGCATTGTCACGAGTTAGGACTTTATCGGGATTGTACTTGATTGAGTGTGATGTCACAAACATTTGTGCGGATCTAGATTGTGTTAAGGAATACAATAGGTTGAGAAGAGAGTATGCGCCACATTTGCCTCAGTATCCTTTGTTTGAGAAACGTGTGGTAGGCCGGAAACGAAGAAATGTGACCAATACTGGGGAGGTTGTAGCAAAAAGACGAAAAGTTGATGAACCTGAAATTATAAGCAGAAACAAAAAGGATTCTGTTGAAGATGTTGTTGGTTTTCAATTTGAAAACAGTTCTGGTGTCAACTGCTATGCTAATGTAGTGGTTAATGTTGTCTTTTCTCTAGAAACTTTAAAAGAACAGATTGTGGTCAATTCGGATCAAAGATTTTGCAGTTTGTTAAATTCTGTGTTAGAGAAATGTAGCACTGATAGAACAAACATAGAAAGTGTGTCTGAAATTCGAAATCTGTTAGACAGATGTTCAGGCCAAACACAATTCTCTCAAAATAGTCAGCAAGATTGTCAGGAGTTTTTAATGTATATGCTTGATGTATTGCATGATGAAGGTGTAGATGTAGATCACCTGTTTGGGCTTTCTTATCAATGGCAGCATGACTGCGAGAACTGTAGGGTATCAGCTACTACTAGTGTAGACTCAGAAAGATTTATATATTTAACTTTGCCAGACAGTAAATCAGTCTCTTTTAATAAGCTAGTAAAAGCAGCTGATCACAACATGGAGTGTAGCCAATGTAAATCTGAAATGATGTCCACTTTATTTATACGAACATATGGCCAGTATGTCATTTTAATGTTCCAACGATGTAGGCCTGATGGAACAAAATTGACAACTTTAATTAAAAATTTTGTGGCTTCACAGTTGTCAATATCAGGAAGGACTTTTGTAACTGTAGCAATTATATATCATGATGGTCCTTCAATAACATCAGGACATTATACAGCTTATTTAAAGTGTAGAAATGGCTGGTCATTCTGCAATGATTCTGTTTTAATTTTCAAAAAAAAATTGCCATATGACCTTAAAAACTCTTACCTGGTGTTTTTAAAACCAAAATTTTAGGGAAAGAATCTCGGGATGTGCTCTGAGGAATTTCAAGAAGTTCTCATGGCTCCTACACTATTTGGCCTTGAGGATAAGTGTAGTACAGAGACATAACTTTTTACCATAACAGTGGACGTTATTGAGAAATACGTGCACTTTGAATGAGTTCAGAAAAACTATTTCTTTTTATAAGCTAATTGAAGCAGCGAATCAAAACATGGAGTAGAGGGAATGTAAGTCTGCAATGCTGTCTACTGTTTTACATTGCTTTGTGATTAAAAGTGATGTAGAGAATTAAATAATTGTACTAGTCATAAAGGTAGTGTAAGTCTGCTTCATAGTAAGCAGTATCAGTGTGATAGGAAATGTAGAACATGATTGAGCAAGAAGGGGAAGATATTACTAGTCAAGGATTGTGTAAATGATCTTCAACATTTTAATTCTGAAAGTTGCGGAAATGCGAAAAGACGGGATTGGCTTACAAGAAATCCAAGAGTTATACATGGCTCTGACACGATTTGGCCTTGTGGAATCGTGTGGTAGAGAGCGAGAAGTCATTTATTGTATGTAACATGTTTTTGAAAACGATGGAGGTTTTCTTTCAGAAAGTGGCGGGTTGAAAGTAATAACAGCACAACAGAGTGTAAGCTGTTCATAGGACATCCTTGGCCGTCATGGAAAGTAAGTTAACTTTAAGGAGTTCTGAATTCTGATTTGTAATGTATGGGTTTTTTAAACACAATCATTTTGATTGTGTTTTTTTTTCCCCGCTGTTATATGATGAATACCTTCAAGTCACTGTTTTAGTGAAATTTGATACATTCTGAGAACAGCAAAAATAAACCATTTAACATGTATAATTAATTCTGTTCTGTTTGCATTTATGATGTACATGTAGAACTGTGTAGGAGGCATGGAGAAGGTGAGGCTTCTGTCAGTGTCAAAGTTGTTGCATACAGTGCTCATATTCTACGTAGTCTTTTATATTTCATTACTTTCACTGTTTCTGACAGATCTAAAAAAAATTTTTTTAAAAGAACAGTAAGTATAAGGGAAGGAAACAGACAGTTATGTTAAAAGAAACACAGCTATAGGGAATAAACTAGGGATACTGTTACCCGCAATCCTCTGCTGATGATGTCACTGAGCATGTCATGAATGATGTAATATGTGACATCATCAGCAGTGGATTACGGGTAATAGTATCTCTAGTTTACTCCCCTATAGCTGTCTTTCTTTTAACATAACTGTCTGTTTCCTTCCCTTATACTTACTGTTCTTTTTTATAAAAAAAAATTTTTGGTTCGCTTCCGGTTCGCGTACCGGGGAGCGAACTGGGAAGCGAACTAAGAGAAATAGAGGTTGGCACAGTTGCAAATATTGTACCAATTTTTTTATAACGGGGAGGTAGTTCTGAAAAGAACTTTTTTTTAAATTGTTTTTGTTGTTTTATATTTTTTTTATTATTTTTCTGAACATTTTTTTACTTTTTTTGAATTTTTCTGAACAGTTTTATATTTTTTTTGTTTTTTTTTCGGAGGGGGCAACGAAAACGATTCATTGTAAAGGGCTCAACAGGAGGAAGAAAACAAAAAAAAGAATTTATTGTTTGGGGAGTTTCGGACAAACATGAGCATGATTGTTAATAGCTCTGTTGATCAGAGTGATGCTACTTTCTGCGTAGCAAATGATTCCACTGCAATGTACGCAGACTTGTTTTACTTCACGAAATCTCGTTTGTATATTTGGCACCATCTCCCTGCCCTCTGGTCCCGTTACTTCCGGTACAACAGATCTTCTGGCCATAATAGGGAGATTATCTAGGTCGTCCTGTTCCTCTTCTTCCTCTTCTTGCTGAATTATAACTTTAGCAGGTGGTCCACTTTTCCTTGGATGTGGTGGAGGTGGTGGGGAAGCACCAGCTGAAGCTAGTAAAGAAGCCATTGCTCACTGGTAACAAAGGGTCTTTCTCTCACAATGATGAAAGTCAGAGTGAGGAAAGAAGGAGGGATTTTCACCATTTGGGAAAAAAAATAGTTCTCAACCAATGAAAAGTGTTCATTTTAGATCATATGACCTAGTCTTACATCATTAGGAAACCGAAAGTGAAATGAACCAATGAAAAGTGTTATTACCAAGTCACATGACCTGCTGTGTTTACGTTACGTGCTTTGCAGGGCCTCCCGGTTTGCTTCCAGAAACCTGTGCTTTGCGACTCGGTAAGCGTACGAGTTCGCTAACGTAGCACGTCATATGACGTATCACGCGACAACGCGAAACGTCATGCGGACGGGAGGCGTCACGATGTTGTTTTCTAACGCGGCAGTTGCGGTAAAGAAACGTTTACCGGCTCGCGGTCTATTTCGCGGCATCAAGGTCAGCTAACGGGAAGCTTCCCGATTCGCGAAGCGGGAACGAAGAAAAAAAATATTTAAAAAAAAAAATTATTCATAAACATATAAAATATATTTTTGGATTTAAAGAAGAATACATTTTACAGCTACAGATATTAGCTGTTAAAAAACCAATGAAATTCACAGAAAAAACCATAGGTTATAGACCATATATAGTTAGGAATTAGCATTTACAAAACCTTGAAAATTCACTGAAAAAACCATAGGTTATAGACCATATATAGTTAGGAATTAGCATTTAAAAAACCTTATTTTACTCACACAAAACCATTGAAATTCCATATATAGTTAGTTGCACTAACTATATATCGCGCACCCGTAATCCACTGCTGATGATGTCACATATTACATCATTCATGACATGGTCAGTGACATCACTGATGACATCACTGATGACATCTCAAATGACATCACTGATGACAACATCCAGTGATTATGTGTTTCTGTAAAGTTTAAATATGTTTTACATATTGAAGAATGAGTGGATGTATAAGTGTCTCAATGAAGGTTTTAGTAGGTGCGTGATTGACTGTATGAGTGAGTGATTAAATGCGTCTTACTAAATGCACGGGTTAGTGACTAAACTGTCTGAAAGTGTGCATCAGCATGTCTGTTGTTGTGCAAGCTGCTGCATGTGTTGATCAGTAGCTATATAAGTAGCTATATGGGTTATTGATTGGTTGCACAAGTATTTGTATGGGAGACTGAGTGTGTGTATGACTGGCTGGGAGGTGTGTGACTCTGTGCAGATCAATGTGTACTTGTATCAGTGATTCTATAAGAGAGTAAGTATGTGTTAGTATATGTTTTAAAATGTAAGGTACTCTATGTTTAACTGTGTAGATTAGAAAATGGAACTGTGATTGATTCTTTACAGGACTGACTAGGTGTGTGAGTAACTCCATGGATGAGTGGCAGAGTGTGAGTGTCTGTATAGGTGTATGAGTGCATATGATAGTGTTGTAAAGATGAGTGATTGTATGTATGAATGATTGTATGGGTGAATGAGTGAATGTGTGTGTAGACGTAGGAATCAGTGAGTGGGTATGTAGTAACTAGTATTGGTGTGTCAATGGTTTCAAAAATTATACTCTGTATTTAACACTGGGTGTAACAGAGGTTATATTAAAGTGTGAGGAGATGCATTGTATTGTCACATTAATGATATCATCATTGATGTGACCATTGATGTCAAATGAGATATCATCAGTGATGTCATTTGAGATGTCATCAGTGATGTCATCAGTGATGTCACTGACCATGTCATGAATGATGTAATATGTGACATCATCAGCAGTGGATTACGGGTGCGCGATATATAGTTAGTGCAACTAACTATATATGGAATTTCAATGGTTTTGTGTGAGTAAAATAAGGTTTTTTAAATGCTAATTCCTAACTATATATGGTCTATAACCTATGGTTTTTTCAGTGAATTTTCAAGGTTTTGTAAATGCTAATTCCTAACTATATATGGTCTATAACCTATGGTTTTTTCTGTGAATATATATATATATATATATATATATATATATATATATAAAATCTCTGAAAAAAACTACAATCTCAGGGATGTTATAGTTAGGCTCAAGTTTCATTCGTATAAAACTAGTGAAATTTTGCAGTTATCGTAAGCTGAGATAACTATAACTTGCATCCCTGCAACGCACTGCTTATGACCTCGCATATTACATCACTCATGACATGGTCAGTGACATCACTGATGCCATCTAGTTTGTTCAGTGGATAGTTCCTAAGTTTAAGTGGAGTGCAGCTCCTGTATAGAGCAGCCTACAACACCAGCAACACTCTAAATTTTCTCACCTCAAATGTCTGTTTTTCCATCAAAATCTTTAAGCATAGGATTAGCACAGTGCCATCCACGCTGAGCTAGAAAGGGACTAATAGGCACATGCATCAAGGGTTTTTGCATTCGCAAACGGTGCGAATCGTAAAATTCGTCCGTTTGCGAATGCAAATCCCTTTTTTGGGATGCATTAAAGTTTTTGCTTTTTTCGCAATTTAAGAAATCGCAATTTATTTGCGATTTCTTAAATTGCGATTGCATTTAAGAAATCGAAATTTGCGATTTCTTAAATGCAATGCATAATTTTTTTAAATGTGCGAAATCGCAAATAGGTAGTGGTAAATTACCATGAAGTTAACCTTCATGGTAATTTGCGAAAACTTTCAAAAATGCACAAAAGTGCATTTTTGAAAGTTTCATTTTACACACTCACATGCCCTTGGGGCATGTGTGTGTGAAAAAAGTACTTAAAGGTACATTTCAGGGGTGCAGGGGAGGGTCCTTTGGACCCCCCCCCTGCACCCTTGAAATTGCATTCTAATTTTACGATTCCTTAATTGCGAATCGCAAAATGAGAATGCCTGCACATTCATTCCTATGGGCCTCTAGGCCCATAGGAATCAATGGAAAGGGATTCCTTAATTGTGATTCGCAAATTGTGAATCGCAATTAAGGAAAATTAAGAAATCACAAAAAATTGCGATTTTTTGATGCATAGCCGTTTGCGAATTCTTAATTGCGATTCCTTAATTTTCACAATTAAGAATTCGCAAACGGGAACATTGATGCATGTGGCCGCAAGTCTTTTGCCATTCCTACAGCAAAGTGTTTAAGCATAGGATTAGCACAGTGCCATCCACGCCAACCTGTAAAACGACAAAAAGCTTTTACCACTCCAGGCACAGTATTACAGCTTTGAATTGGTACAATACCAACCAAGCCAACCTGAAATTAACAAAAGCAACCCCTGACACATGTTTCACTATCATTATAGCGCTTCAGAGAGGTTTAGCTTTGTCCAGACACAAGGAAGCACCCAGTATAAGTCAACACAATACCCTTTCAGACATAGAGTGATGCATAAATTATGCAAAATAAAGCAGAGAACTCTAGGTAGTTCCCAAGTTTAGGTGGAGTGCAGCCACTGTATCGAGCACCCTACAACACCAGCAGCACTCTAAATTTGCTAATCTAATGTCACTGTTTCTACCGAAATCTTTAAGCATAGGATTAGCAAAGTGCCATACACGCCGATATAGAAAGGGATAGAGTGTTACTGATGTTGCAGGGTGCTCTATACAGGAACTGTTCTCCACCTAAACTTGGGAACTACCCAGAGTTCTCTGCTTCTTTTTTGCAAAATGTATGCATCACTCTATGCCTGAAAGGGTATTGTTTTGATATATGGTTGCCAGTAGGTAGTTATAGTTAGGACTTAGTTTCCATAGAAAACACATTTTTTTATTTGCCAATAACTTTGGCGCCTGTTGAAGAATCTCAACAAATTCTCAAAACTAATGGGTCAGTCACATCAGCTGCTGTCATGGAAATTTCAGAGTGATCTGTCAAGAGGGAGACATGAAAAAGGGGCTTCCAAAAAGCTTTTTCTTTATGTTAATTTCCATAGTAAACTTTAAACATGGCTACAGCCTGAACAGAATTCCACCAAATGTATCAAAAAGGAAGCTCTTGGCCCAGAAAGCACTCTTTTTGTTAAATGGTGTAAACCCGTTCAGTAGTTCCTGAGAAATGTAAAGATTTCTCAGATATACAAATGTGGCCCCAGTGGATCCGCAAACCCTCCCGATCTTGTGCCTGATATCTGATTGGCTGCCAACACTTCAAATCAGGAAGTGTTAGCAGCTATCTTGTGACTCGGTTCAAATGAGTCACAAGCAAACAAAATTTTAAAAAAGAAAAGGGGGCAGGGTAAAAAGCATTATTTTTTGGTAATTTTTGGCGGGAGTCACGGTGTATTCGCAAATCTGGCTATAAACTTTTTTAAAAAACCAAGCGCAGGCTCCCATGCATCGATTACTTTAGGCCCCCAGGGGGGTCAGGTCCCGGGGTCAATTGAAAATTAATATGCAGGGACCCGCATGGGCTTCTGCAGCCCTGGGGACTTCCACCTTCCCGGGGCTATATTCAAATAAGATGCTTGGGGGTGCTCTTTCAAAATGGGAGGGGGTCCACACGGACCCCTCCTGAAGCTGTAAATAGCCCTGGGTGCCTCCACCTCCCAGGGCCAGCTCCAACAATGTCCTGTGGTGCCCACCCCCAGATCATTGCAGTTTTCTATGGGACTGCGGGTGCACTGTTCCCGTCATCCCATAGCAAACAAGTGTGCTCCGCTTTGAACAAGCGAGAGCATTTTGCTCTCACTTTTTCAAAGCAGAGCACACTTTGCTTTTTACACCCAGGGAGCTGCATGTCTGCAGCTACCTGGGTGTAAAAAGCAATGCCGACTCTTGCAGGAGGCGGGTGCCAGCCGGGACCGCGGGGGCCTTCAGGCTCCCCCCCAGTCCCCAACCAGTTGGCCATGCCCCGGGGGATGGGGTCTCCAGGCCGTAAATGGCCTGGGGAGGGCGGCAGCCCTTTTTAAAAAATGAAATGGCTGGGCCATGGGGGATGGGTCCCTTGGGGCCAAAATTGGACAGGGAGGGGGCCACGCTCAGCCCCCTCCCTTTAAAAAAAATGGCTGAGCCCCAGGAGAGGGTGTCTCCGGGCGGAAATCGGCCTGGGAAAGGACGGTCCCCCTCCCTTTTAAAAAAAAAAAAAGAAGAAATGGCTCCGGCCCCGGGGGATGGGGTTTCTGGGGCAGAAATTGGCCTGGAAAAAAAAGAAGAAATGGAATCTCGTGACCCAAAAGGGTCACAGGAAGGGGGCCACGCAGCCACCTTCCTAAAATTAAAAAAAAACAAAGCCAGCAACTTCCCGGAGGCTCTGCCCTTTTTCTCCACTACTCTCCAAATGCGCCTCCTGTCATGCTCTTGATTGGGGGAGGAAGTCCCCATCATTGCTGAGGGCCCTTGTTGGCCAACTAGCCCACCTGTTACCTCTAGTAAGTCCCACACAGTTTGATTGCTGAGAGGCTGTCATAGCCCATGCCCCTTTTTCCACCACGCTGTAAATGTACCTCTAGGTGCACTGCTGGTGGGGCGATGAGGTCCCTTTGCCTCCTGAGGGCATCAGGACTAAAGTGGACTTCATCCCCAAGCAGCAATGAACCAGGAGGCGTGTTTGCAAAGTGGTGGAGAATAGAGGTGAGGCCTCTGACCACCTCTCAGCAATCCAGCTGTGTGGGTCTTACTGGAGGTAATAGGAGGACCAGTTGGCCCCCAGGGACCCTCAAGAGCCAAGGGTACTTCATCCCCCAAATAGTAGTGCGCCAGGAGGCGCGTATGCAGAGTAGAGGAGAAAGAGGGCGTGTCCACCGGGAGCCTCTCAGCACACCAACTGTGTGGTTCTTGCAGGAGGTAGCATTAAGGGTAGTAGGTCCCTGAGGACCCTCAATAGCCAAGGGGACTTCATCCCCCTACTAGTAATGCACCAGGAGGCGGGTATGCAGAGTAGAGGAGAAAGAGGGTGTGTCCACTGAGAGCCTCTCAGCACACCAACTGTGTGGTTCTTGCAGGAGGTAGCAATAATGGTAATTGGTCCCTAAGGACCCTCAATGGCCAAGGGGACTTCATCCCCCTACTAGTAATGCATCAGGAGGTGCGTTTGCAGAGTGTTGGAGATATGGGGTGTGGCCTGCCATCAGATCTCAGCAACTCTGCTGTAAAGGACTTACTGGTGGTAATAGGAGGTTAGTCGGCCCCCAAGGACATCCTTGGGGGCCAACTACCCCTCCTGTTACCGCCAGTAAGTCCTACACAGCAGGAGTGCTGAGAAGTTGTCAGAGGCCACTCCCCCTTTCTCCATCACTCTGCAAATGTACCTCCTGGTGCGCTACTAGTTGGGAGATAAAGTCTCCTTAGCTCCAAAGTGACCTTAGGTGTCAAGATACCCTCCTGGTACCTTCTGTAAGTCCTATGCAGCAGAATTCCTGAGAGCTGCTGGACTGAAGCCCAGACCCCTTTCTCCACCACTCTGCAAACGTGACTGCTAGTTAAAAAACCTTAGCAATTCACTAAAAAACAAAGGTTACAAGGCCTTTATAGTTAGCTAAAAGATTTTTTAAAAACCATAGAAATTCACACAAAAAACAAAGGTTACAGGAATGTTATAGTTAGGGTCAGATTTTACTCATAGAAAACCAGAGAAATTCAGCTGTTATATTTAGCTGAGTTAATGCAATGCACTGCTTATGACCTCACATATTACATCATTCATGACATGGTCAGTGAAATCACTGATAACTTCACTGATAACATCTCAAATGACATCACTGATTACATCATCCACAGCTTCTCTGATGCACTCACTCACACCCCTATAGAATCTTTTACACACCCACTGCCACTCCCACACAACCATTCACAAACCCATTCACAGAGCCATACCAGTACTAACACACCCATTCACTGATTCATGGATCTAAACACAGATCCACTCGCTCAACCATACAGCTACTCATACACCCACCCACTCACTCACTAATACAGCCATTGACATATTTACTCATACACCCATATAAATACTTACATGCTGAGTGAGTCACCCATAGACTTACTCACACACCTAGAAACTCACCCATACAGTCAATCACATAGCACTTATTCACCCAAGCAGTTAGACACCCACCCACGTACTTACTCATACAAATAGTAACATGTAGTCACTCAGCTTTACAGTCACTGACAGAAGGATGTATGACATTACAACGCATGCTTTTACCACGCATGCCTTTGCAACGCGGTATTTACAACGCATGCCTTTACAACGCATAGCGCTTTGGTGTGCTGGATAGTGAATAGTTTAATTTACTATTCCAACTCCAGTCCCCGTGGATAGTAGGGAAGGTGTTGGATAGTAAAGTAAATCTATTCCCTATCCTAGAGCGCCCCCCAGCGCAATGCGTTGTAATGGTTTGCGTTGTAAAAGTTGCGTCGAAAAGGCACTGCTTGGTAAAAGTTGCGTTGTAAAGGATGTTTCCCCTGACAGCAGCATGCACTTAGCTATATAGCCGCTCTCACATTCATTCACTCGTACATACAGTCACTCATATACCTAGTCACTCACCTATACTCCCTTGCACATACCCAGTTACTCACCCATACTGACAAAATACTCAATCGCTGACACATCAAGACACTCTCTCACCCATATGGCTTCTCATGCATGTACTCGCTACCCCATACAGCCATTGGCTCACTCACTCATTCAACCATACAGGCAGTCACAAACCTCCTAGCCCACACACACAGACACACAGGCAACCATAGAGATAGTCAGACAACCAATCAATCACCCATATAGCCATTCTAGTACCCACTAACACTCTCATACACCCACTTAGACATCAACTGACAGACAGATACAAACATCCACACAACCAGTCACTCACCAATACATTTGTGAGATACCTGAGCAGTCACTTATACAGTAATTAGTGCACCCACTCAGTCATCCATACAGTCACTCACATACCCACTGCTTCACCAATACACATAAACCTTTTAACATCACTCAGTCACTAGATGATGTGATCACTGTTGTCATCAGTGATGTCATTTGAGATATCATCAGTGATGTCATCAGTTACATTACTAACCATGTCATGAGTGATGTAATATGTGAGGTCATAAGCAGTGCATTGCAAGGGTGCAAGTTAAAGCTAACTCAGCTGAGTATAACAGCTGAAATTATTTGGTTTAGCATGAATAAAATCTGACCCTAACTGTAACGTCCCTGTAACCTTTGTTTTTTTTAGTCAATTTCAAAGGTTTTTCAAAATTCTATTTGCTAACTATAACGTCCTTGTAATCTTAATTTTTTTCTGTGAATATATATATATGTGATCAAGCCTCAGCAGAGGCGAAACGCGTCATGGCAGACTGGCTGGCTGAAATAAAGCACTTTGATTGAGCACTGATTTCTGGGTCTGCTCTTCGTCATTATTCAAGGCTGGAGCCTTTCTTTTGGTGACGACTTATATATATATATATATATATATATATATATATTACCTACTGGCGGTCGCCAGTAGGTATATATAGTTAGGATTTTTTCTCTATGGGATTTTTGAAAATTCTATGTCTAATAACTTTGGCGTTTGTGGACGGAATTGGCTGAAATTTTCAGGAAAATGGCACATGTTGTTTCTGAGCAGCCCCTGAAAATTGGGGGGGGGTTCGTCCAGGGGGGGTCGAGAAAAAAGGGGGGTCACAAAACGTGTTTTTAACATTGAGTTTTCCATAGGGCGGTTGGCCTCACTTTTAGCCCGAACGGCTGAATGGATTTGCACGAAACTTGGCAAAATTGTAGGGACTGGTAGCCCGATGTGCCTTTTGTAGGTCTCAATATATGTGCTACAGTGGATTTTGAGAAATTAACGTTTAAAAAAAGATATATATCTGTAACAGCGGACCGGGCAGCGCTCCAGTACGCGTACTTTTCGCGCAACGGAGCTTTGTGAAGCGAAGCTGATTGGTTCTCCGGCGTCTGTAAACATTCCAAACAGTCCGTAGCGGCCGCCATCTTGTCTCTCGGTAGGATCGAGAGACAAGAGGAGGCCAAAGCGAAGGGGCAAATGACCATAAGGGGGCATAGTAGATCCTCGCTGACCCCCTAGGTTTGATGTGGAGGTTTTAAAAGGGCCCCGCGGGGCAAAAAAAAAAAATAATAATAATAATCGAACGGCTGAATGGATTTGTACGAAACTTGGTAAAATATTAGGGACTGGTAGCCCGATGTGCCTTTGCTAGGTCTCAATATATGTGCTCCAGTGGATTTTGAGAAATTAACGTTCAAAAAAAGATATATATCTGTAACAGCGCTCCGCTTCGCGTAACGGAGGTTTGCGAAGCTGATTGGTTCTCCGGCGTCTGTAAACATTGCAAACAGTCCGTAGCGGCCGCCATCTTGTCTCTCGGTAGGATCGAGAGACAAGAGGAGGCCAAAGCGAAGGGGCAAATGACCATAAGGGGGCATAG